>NC_091288.1:17666902-19111902 GCF_032444005.1 Ranitomeya imitator
CAGATGCTCATCCTGCATTGCAATACCCAGAAATATCTAATAGGGTCTAAAAAGAATAAAAAATGATGCAGTGAAATGGGGAAGGGGGCAGGTACAAAATATTCCATCCGTATGCAGTGTTTAGGAAAGTGCTAGGATTTCCACGGTTTACAACACTTTGCATCTGTGCCTTCTCTACGGCTGCTGGTGACACGGGAAGGGATTGATTGAGTTTGGCAACCTCGCCATGTGCAATCTGATGGGATGTAAAAATCTGATATTTCTAGAAAATAAATCTACAAGCTGTGGTGCGTAAAATTGCAGCGGCGCATTAAAGTGCAGCGGCGCATTAAAGTGCAGCGGCGCATTAAAGTGCAGCGGCGCATTAAAGTGCAGCGGCACGCACAAGCACAGCAGGAAATTAAAGCGCAGAGGCAAATTAAAGCGCAGCGGCGAATAAAAACAACGGCGAATAAAAGTGCAGCGGCAAATAAAAATATAGCGGCGCGTAAAAGTGCAGCGGCGCGTAAAAGTGCAGCGGCGCGTAAAAGTGCAGCGGCGCGTAAAAGTGCAGCGGCGCGTAAAAGTGCAGCGGCGCGTAAAAGTGCAGCGGCGCGTAAAAGTGCAGCGGCGCGTAAAAGTGCAGCGGCGCGTACAAGCACAGCGGCAAATTAAAGGTCAGCGGTGAATTAAAGCGCAACAGCGGATAAAAACGCAGCGGCGAATAAAAGTGCAACGGTGCGTAAAAGTGCAGCGGCAAATGAAAGCTCGATGGCCAATTAAAATGCGACGGCGAATTAAAGCGCAACGGCAAATTAAAGCGCAACAGCACATTAAAGCGCAACAGCACATTTAGAGCAACAGCACATTAAAGAGCAGCAGTGAACTTAAGCACAGCGTCGAATTAAAGTGCAACGGCGAATTATAGTGCAACGGCGAATTATAGTGCAGTGGTGAATAAAAGTGCAGCTGCGTAATAACACAGAGTGATTATACCAGAGCAGAAAAGCTTCCAGGCGACATAGAAATAATGCAGTGATAACGGGGGGCAAGTAATTTTCTGGGCGTCCCATCAGTCTGCAAATTAAAGAGCTCTACAGGCCTCACATGGCTGATAACAGAGAGTAAGAGTCAGACCAACGGTGTGGCGGAGCTGCGCTCACCATCATGGCCGACTGCAGCCAGATTTGGGTTCACAATCGTGCGGTGATTTGCTCGCTACAGGGGGATCAGCCGCGCGGCCTCCTCACAGTGTGGCCGTAGCAGAACAGTTTGCACTCATCTTCTGCCATGCGCGGATACATTACGGGTGGGTTAAGGTTACGGTCAGACGGCGTGGTGGCGGCAGCACGTTTGAAGCTCCACGCACCGCAGTGGAACAAAGACTCGTGTGGCGACTGGTCGTGTCCGGGGGCAGGTTCTCATCACTGGCTCTACCCTTCCAAGGTAATAGGACACGCTCCGATAAACAACGTAACAGTCCATCGATGCTCTGGACGGCGTTTTTACACGGCTCATACAGACTGTATGGTGGACATATATAGTCGGCAGCACATAAGTAAGTGCTGCAGACAACGATGAGCGCGTAAACGATTCAATCATCCGACAGTGAAGTGTTCCGCTCCTTCGTCTGACGGCTGATAATTGGAATGGAGCCTTTATATTCTCCCATGTAAACCGGCGTTACGTATCTCAGTTTTGCGTTATTTGTCCGGTCACATTGTGTCACTGATCGCGATTACTAGGAGAAGCCTCGGATACGTCGTTAGTGGCACATCCCACCTCTAGAAAAACCGGCCGCAGTTCACAAAACTAGAGGGAAACGTGCCAAATGCAAACGGCAAAACACGGACGATGGCAGTACCCGCTCCCTGCAGTCCTTCCTGCCATCTCAGCACACCGGTCACATACTAGATTTAGTAGGGACATGTTCCTCCTCGTGACTCAGGAGCCCCTGCGGCCACCGCAGCGATGGGTCTGAATACACAAGACAGAGGAAGAGGAGGACGGAGGAATTTTAATTGACAGGAAAAATGAACGGCAGCAACTAGTGTCAGTCAGCTGCTGCAAAGGCGAATAAGATCATGGGGTGCAGCTGCAGATAACGAGAACAGATCACTAGTCGGACCGCCATGTACATATTGTGCGCAGCTTTGCTCACTGTTGTGGAGACCCCCCAAAGCTGACGCATTGAGACTTAGAGGTCAAGCATTGCTGCCTGGAAAAAAAAAAAAAAGGCATGCAAATTAGCTCTCCTCCAAGAGGAAAAAGCTGGCTATCCAGGGTCAACCATTAAAGCTGGCCGCTGTATAAGTCAATGTCCGCTCCGTACAGGAAACCTGCGAGCAGAATGAGTGCAGAATAAGGCAGAGTGCAGCTACTGCGACCTCACAATTTAGTTGTGATCCGCGACAATTGACTTTTCATCAATATGTAAATGAGACTGCAAGTGCACAGGTGCAGGTATCAGCGCGCAGGTGCAGGTATCAGCGCGCAGGTGCAGGTATCAGCGCGCAGGTGCAGGTATCAGCGCGCAGGTGCAGGTATCAGCGCGCAGGTGCAGGTATCAGCGCGCAGGTGCAGGTATCAGCGCGCAGGTGCAGGTATCAGCGCGCAGGTGCAGGTATCAGCGCGCAGGTGCAGGTATCAGCGCGCAGGTGCAGGTATCAGCGCGCAGGTGCAGGTATCAGCGCGCAGGTGCAGGTATCAGCGCGCAGGTGCAGGTATCAGCGCGCAGGTGCAGGTATCAGCGCGCAGGTGCAGGTATCAGCGCGCAGGTGCAGGTATCAGCGCGCAGGTGCAGGTATCAGCGCGCAGGTGCAGGTATCAGCGCGCAGGTGCAGGTATCAGCGCGCAGGTGCAGGTATCAGCGCGCAGGTGCAGGTATCAGCGCGCAGGTGCAGGTATCAGCGCGCAGGTGCAGGTATCAGCGCGCAGGTGCAGGTATCAGCGCGCAGGTGCAGGTATCAGCGCACAGGTATCAGCGCACAGGTGCAGGTTTCAGCGCACAGGTGCAGGTATCAGCGCACAGGTGCAGGTATCAGCGCACAGGTATCAGTGCACAGGTGCAGGTATCAGCGCACAGGTGCAGGTATCAGCGCACAGGTGCAGGTATCAGCGCACAGGTGCAGGTATCAGCGCACAGGTGCAGGTATCAGCGCACAGGTGCAGGTATCAGCGCACAGGTGCAGGTATCAGCGCACAGGTGCAGGTATCAGCGCACAGGTGCAGGTATCAGCGCACAGGTGCAGGTATCAGCGCACAGGTGCAGGTATCAGCGCACAGGTGCAGGTATCAGCGCACAGGTGCAGGTATCAGCGCACAGGTGCAGGTATCAGCGCACTTACCGTCCATGATGACTCTCTACTGTCACTGGTGATCTCTGCTGAAGTCTCGCATGTCCGCCACCCTTCCTTTAGCGAGCGCATGCGCAGTACAAGACTGAAGATTTGGGTGATGCACAGGAGCGCTCGGCACATGCGCCGGCCAATAGAAGAGCGCCACATGCAAGAATTTGGATGCAAAGAAAACTG
This sequence comes from Ranitomeya imitator, assembly GCF_032444005.1. Classification (NCBI taxonomy): domain Eukaryota; kingdom Metazoa; phylum Chordata; class Amphibia; order Anura; family Dendrobatidae; genus Ranitomeya; species Ranitomeya imitator. The sequence continues at coordinate 17,670,415 of NC_091288.1, forward strand.
AAGTGATGCAGCAGAGACCATCTCCACTATCAATCAAGCAGCGAAGCAAATGAGCCATGGACTCCAAGTGCTCTGGTACACCCAGCGTAGCACTTGCAGCCTAATTTGCATATGGATAACAAAGACTAATTTCACCACAACAGATTGCAATGAAGTTGGAATTGTTGCATATTGCCCTATAGTGCACCGTCTCTGGGTTCCTGGTGAAAATATTACTCACAGGTTTTCTTCAAAGGGTCGTTCTCATGATTGGTCTTCAGGAGCGGGGGCGTTCCTGCTGATTGACACTGCAGACAGGCGTCGTGGCCGAGCCACTGGCCCAAACCTTGCAATCTTACATGCTGCAAGCAGAAGTTGGTGATCCGGCTAGTTGTGCTCCCTGCCTATGAAATCAATCACTGATAATAGACTGCAGAGGTGAACGGTAACCTAGGCAACAAGCAAACCACAGAAATTAAAAATCCCTCCATTCTTGACAATGGAAAAGATTTTTAATAAAGGGTAAATGGCAAAGTTGATTGGAACTGAACATAATTAAATATTAAAATGTTTGCTGCTTTAAGCCACCACTAGAGGGAGCTCAAGGGTTTATTATTGAATTTGGTATGAAGAGAGCTCCCTCTAGTGGTGGCTGTAGGAAGCAATTATTTTAATTTTTTTTTTAACCATTTTTATCATGGAGATTCAGAGACGGCCAAAGGCATAAGACGCCTGCGGGTCAATACTTGTTCAGCCGAGCACCTGTGCTACGTCTAAATGGAAAAGGGGAAAAAGCTGATAGACATTTTATACACACATAGCTAACAGAGTAATACCGTCCAGCGTATCCTTGTTTCCACCGTTATTTTAGCTGACAAAGGAGCAAATAGTGGAGCTATAGGATCGCCCACACAGTGCATTAATGTCACAGCAAATCCTTAAGGACATTTATGGTAAAGCCATAAAACGTAATATACAATTACCTGGAGAGTATATAAGGGCCACCCTGCCTCAATAATAGAAATCCGCATAATAATGAGGCCGACGGCATAGATTTATATGATGTATGGAATTATAAGGAGAGAATTACAAGTCTGTGTCGGGATCACAACGGCACGGCTTTAACGACCTCGGCGGGAAGTGAGTGTAAATACATTATAATTGATCATAATAGGCGCAGTGTTGGAGGCCGCCCCGCAGTCCTACAAGAGCTGGAGCTGCGTGTCACTGTGCGATCGCCGAACATTAGAATGGCTTTGTCGTTAGGTCTTCATTAACATTAGGAGCACTGATGGCGTCTCTTAGGCTACGTTCACATTAGCGTTATGCATGTTTGCGTCGGGTCGGGCGTCTTTTTGTGATGCGTTGTGCGACGCATGCGTTTTTTTTGCCGCAAGCGTTGGGCCAAGAAAACGCAACAAGTTGCATTTTTCTTGCATCCAAATTTCAGCAAAAAACGACGCATGCGTCGCAAAACGCAGCGCTTTTGCGTGCGTTTGTTGCGTTTTTGTTTGCGTTGTGCGTTGCGTCGCACAACGCAAATGTGAACGTAGCCTTATGTAAGACATCACCATATGATTGGTGGGGATCTGACCCCAGTGATACGGCGCTGGGTGCGTGCCGGATACGGCGCTGGGTGCGTGCCGCATACGGCGCTGGGTGCGAGATACAACGCTGGGTGCCAGATACAACGCTGGGTGCCAGATACAACGCTGGGTGCCAGATACAACGCCGGGTGCCAGATACAACGCCGGGTGCCAGATACAACGCCGGGCGCCAGATACAACGCTGGGCGCCAGATACAACGCCGGGCGCCAGATACAACGCCGGCTGCCAGATACAACGCTGGCTGCCAGATACAACGCTGGGTGCGGACTTTGCAGGTGTACTATGAAAATCTGGTGTCAAATCCAGATAATCCTAATTTGACATCCTTTACTTAAGTAAATACAAAGCAAAGATGGGGGTGGTGGGATAAAGGCTGAAGGGTCCTGACTGGGGCCTCATCTTCCAGGTGTCAAGGCTGATGGGCTCTGCAATGGACTGGATATCAAGTGAACAGTCAGCTCTAAATAAATTCTAATCAGATGCGAAACTTTCAAAAAAAATTGTGCTGCATAGCAAAGCGGATCATCAGAAGTGTCTCCATCCAGCACTTACATGAGAGGAGAGAATGAATGAATCAGCGCCGAGTGCCAGGGAAGAAAAATGACCTTCAAAAACAAAGGCGAGGGATTTCATCCTCACAATGGTCTATTTTCCACAGGCCAGAAAGCGAGTGTTGCCATAGAAAGGCAGAGGCGCATTACACCAAAGTTCACCAAACGGCTTTCTTCAGAACTGGCAGGAGAAAGAGAGAAATGAGAGTTCAGCCCTTGATGTGCGCACAATTGTGGGCTCCTCTAAGCCTGAATAGGTTTGGCACGGACCAGATCGCGGTGCAGAGCAGGAGTCTTCTTGGTAAATTATACCCGTCCTTCGCACAAAACCTGTAAGAAACATGGTCTTGCTGCAATTATTTACAAGCAATAAAATAAAACTCTTTTCTGGAGAAGACTAGTTTTACCATAATTCTGCCAGCACTACATGTGCTGGAGACGTCATTCTTCACTTTCCAACATGCATTGCTCCTGCCTTTCTCCAATAGCTGCATGTCCTGAAGTGAAGCCCACCCCTCTGTTATGTCTGAAGTCTGACAGACAGAAAAGTTAAGCAAAAGTAAAAATGAACCATCCCTTACTTATTGTAAAGAAACCAAGACCAATCCTCACTTCACGGACAGCAACAAAGACCGCCCCCATTTCCTGTAAAGAGACAAAGACCCACCCCAACTTCCTGTAGAGATAAAGAACCTATTGTCAAAACACCCTCACTTCCTGTGGAAAGACTGGCCCCCTACGTCCTGCAGAGACCGGCCCCCACTTCCTGCAGAGACCAGCCCCCCACTTCCTGCAGAGACCGGCCCCCCACTTCCTGCAGAGACTGGCCCCCCACTTCCTGCAGAGACCAGCCCCCCACTTCCTGCAGAGACCAGCCCCCCACTTCCTGCAGAGACCGGCCCCCCACTTCCTGCAGAGACCGGCCCCCCACTTCCTGCAGAGACCAGCCCCCCACTTCCTGCAGAGACCAGCCCCCCACTTTCTGCAGAGACCGGCCCCCCACTTCCTGCAGAGACCAGCCCCCTACTTCCTGAAGAGATCGGCCCCCCACTTCCTGCAGAGACCGGCCCCCCACTTCCTGCAGAGACCGGCCCCCCACTTCCTGCAGAGACCAGCCCCCTACTTCCTGAAGAGACCGGCCCCCCACTTCCTGCAGAGACCGGCCCCCTACTTCCTGCAGAGACCGGCCCCCTACTTCCTGGAGAGACCGTCCCCCTACTTCCTGAAGAGACCGACCCCCTACTTCATGGAGAGACCGGCCCCCTACTTCCTGAAGAGACCGGCCCCCTACTTCCTGCAGAGACCGGCCCCCTACTTCCTGCAGAGACCGGCCCCCTACTTCCTGCAGAGACCGGCCCCCTACTTCCTGGAGAGACCGTCCCCCTACTTCCTGAAGAGACCGGCCCCCTACTTCCTGCAGAGACCGGCCCCCTACTTCCTGGAGAGACCGTCCCCCTACTTCCTGAAGAGACCGACCCCCTACTTCATGGAGAGACCGTCCCCCTACTTCCTGCAGAGACCGGCCCCCTACTTCCTGCAGAGATCAGACCCCTACTTCCTGCAGCGACTGGCCCCCTACTTCCTGCAGAGACCGGCCCCCTACTTCCTGCAGAGATCAGTCTCCTACTTCCTGCAGAGACCGGCCCCCTACTTCCTGCAGAGATCAGTCTCCTACTTCCTGCAGAGACCGGCCCCCTGCTTTTTGCAGAGACCAGCCCCCCGCTTCTTGCAGAGACCAGCCCCCTAATTCCTATAGAGACCGGCCCCCTACTTCCTGCAGAGACCAGCCCCCTACTTCCTGCAGAGATCAGTCCCCTACTTCCTGCAGAGATCAGTCCTCTACTTCCTGCAGAGACAGGCCCCATACTTCCTGTAAGGGGTCAAAGGCCCGTCCCCACTTCCTGTAGAGACAATGCCAGCCATCACTTTCAGTAGAAAGGCAAAGAGTCGCCCCCGATACTTGTAGAGAGGAAAAGACTGGCTCCCACTTCCTGAAGAGAGGCAAAAACACGCCCCCACTTCCTGTAGAGAAAAAGACCCGCCCCTAATTCCTGTAGAGAGGCAAAGACCCGCTCCCATTTCCAGTAGAGGCAAAGACCCGTCCCCACTGCCTGCAGAGAGGCAAAGACCTGCCCCCACTTCCTATAGAGGCAAAGACACACCCACACTTCCTGTAGAGACAAAGACCCGCCCCTATTTCCTGTAGACAGGCAAAGACCCGCCCCCACTTCCTATAGAGAGAAAAACCCGCCCCTATTTCCTGTAATTTGTCAGTGTTTCTGATGCTAATGCCGGATTGCACCGGACAACAGGCAGTGGATAACAAGTTACACATAACAGACACTGAGTTGCTAGAACGGTGGAGTGATTTTGGAGGCCTGGACCAAATAATTCATAAACTGTACCACAATATCTTACAAATAAGATGACTGTCTGAAGCTACAGTGACTACTTAAGCCCCACAAGTAGGTATGGACATTCCTAGTCATATTTCCAGGTCACGATGCCCACAGTAGTCACTGTTTAGTGTCAGCAGGTGAGGGTTACGACCAGCACAACACTCTCTACGCAGCAGACATGTCCTCCAGTCAGTCACATCCAGAGACAAAAGCTAAAAAACAGAGACCAGGAGAACAATATTGATGAAAAAGTGTTATATGGTAATAAGGTGGAGGTCCGGAATTAGGATCAAAGGTGCAAGGAACGAGAACCAGAAGTGCCTTTTGTAATAAAATAGAGTTCAATCAACCTAACCTGTAACACAATCCACCACACTGGCACCATCTCTCTTTCGTTTACCTCTAGAAAAAGAAGGGGTAAGAGTTGAACGAAAGAAGGGGAAAAATTTCTAAAAATTCATAAACTTTCTTGGTCACCGAAAAATCAATCTACTGTAGTGGGAAGGAAGAAAGGTATGTGGCTGCAGTTTCACGGTGTCTGCGAGACTGCAGGACTTAACGGGAAACTGCTTGTGGGTTATGTCCGAGAGGAAATTAAAAAACAAGCAAACATAAAAACATGTGTTACATTAATCTCAACACCATATTAGGACAAAACAAGACCGACATCCTTTTTTCCCCCATTTCCCCAGTCTGCACACACTCGTATGCCCAGATTTTTTATTATTAGAAAAACTGTTGTCTCGAGGGGCCTGATAGAGTTCCCAAGAAATCGTGCCTGCTTTACGTATCTTTGCCTTCTTGGAAAGCAAAGTATGAAATAAAACAGAATCTTGCGTTTCTTACATGAGTGAAGAGCTGGTCTTTCATGTCCTCCAGTTCTTCGCTAGGAGACCATGATTTGGCAAAGCTCAAGAAGTCCCATTTTTCCTTGTCGTCTACTTCGGCCTGAATCTTTTCTTTCTTGCCGTTTAGCGTGCTGCCGGTGACTTTTGCCTGGAGTAAAAAAATAAATAAGAAATATTAAGGAATACAAGTCCTATATCACCCAACCAGTCTAATTGGAGAATGGATGCCATATTGGTTGATGCTCAGCTCACATCCGCGTCAGAGGTTTTGTGTGGATTACGTTACACCTGACACGCAGCGCTATATTTTCTGCTAAGATGCTGGAAAAAACCCAGCGGACACCATTGTAAGCTACTGGGGTCTTTTGGACACCGCCAGTGTCTGTCATGTGATAGATCTGATGGTCCAAAAACAAGAAAATGGAAATTACAAAGCAATGTCACTTCTTATTCCACCCGGTGATTGGTGGATCTAACTTTCATTTTTTTTCCGGCATTCCTATAGTGAATAGACCACTCGATTACAGCAGAGTTCCATTTTTTTTTTCAATGGGTGGGAAAAGGCAACTGCTGGACCCCCAATCAATGCCGAAAATGGGGCTTTGAAATGTCCTGCTGGAATCGATCACTGCGTCATTCATTATCTATGGGACCACCAACTAACAAAAAAAAAGTTAAAAGAAAAAAAAAAATGAAGAGTATTTGGACCCCATCCACCAGATGATTGACAATGGGGACAACACGTAGAAATATGGTGGGCTCAGTAGTTGTGTAAGAGCGGACGACTACGCTCGTTTTATGAAGGCCGCGACAAATAAAAGCCTGGGTCAGATAACAGACTAAAATACGGGGCCGCAGCCAAGCGCTGCGCAGCAGATTGTGACCCGTGGAAACGCCACGCAGCTGCTGATAGCAGCGGGGTCTGGGGCGTCTTGTATGACGACCATCATCTAATTAAACCCTGGGACGGGAGATATTTACTGCAATCATTTCACTCCTAGTGAGAATTATAATGAAAATAAATGCCGCTTCGTGCGCACCGACGTGAGGCTCGGCGTTCTGGACAATGGCTGCAGCACAGCTTCCAATGCAGACAATGGAGACTAATCTATTAACTGAGAAAAAAAGGCTGTCTTCTTGGGTTTACCATCCTTTGGGAAGGGTGAACAACAGTGTAAGCAATTTGTCAGCTAAAATGTCAATCATGGTTGGACAACACATAGGCCCCGCCCCTTGGACTCCTAAGACCCAGGACTAAGGGCTGCGTCAATGACCTTTCTTGTCTATTTTTTTTTTTTTATCTTTTTTTTTTCTTTACAGTGGGAACATGGCTGTAGTGGTAGATGGACCATAATACGCAAAGCTCTGTCCTGACGCGTGGATCCCTTTAAATGATACTTTTATATATTGTATGTGGTATATATAGATTCTAGAAAACGAGCGTTGAAAATTATCCGTAGAATAATGGGGTCTGACCAGTGGGACACACAGTGCTCTTGAGTGGGGGATACACAGAGCCCTTTCTTGAATGAAGGTGTACATGCTCATCCTCCCCTCCGCTCTTTCTCTATGGCACCGCTGGATATGGCAGAGAGCTGTACTCTGCTTTGTTCCATAGGGGCGGAGGTTGAGCAATTATGCTTCACTCACCATGGGTGCCTGCAAAGTCCCCTTCTCAGGATCTCTGGGGGACCCATTGGTCGTACCCCCAGTGGTCCTACCCTATTAGGAGACCTACTGATCACGGGGTACGACTGTGATCCTAAGCTCTAGGTCTGGGTATAGAATGGAATGGACGGGCGGGGGTGCAACCTCAACTTCCATGGGAGTGCATCACTCTGCTATATCCGACAGTCTCAAAGACAATGAATGAAGGAGCAGGTGCGTGACCTCCGCTCCTATGGGACCACCAAGTACAACCCAAGTGCATCGCTCTACTAGATCTGTCAGTCCCGTAGACCATGAATGAAGGAAGCTTGTGCGACTTCCGCTCCTATGGGAGTGCATTGCTCTACTATATCCGACAGTCCCATAGACAATGAATGGAGGGTCACATCTGCATGACCTCCAATCCTATGGGAGTGCATTGCTCTACTATACTGTCAGTCCCATAAACAATGAATGGAGGGGAGCTTGTAATTAAGTCAGACTATAATGATCAGGAGGTGTCTTCCTTCTACCATCCTTTATTCTCGGGTTGGGGGCTTTATCACCCTTCTTTCCGGAACAGCGCAGAAACGTATCATACGCCGGCATTGTCTGGATTTGAGCCGAGCACAGAGAACATGACGATTCGCCGTCTGTATGAGGCGCAGACCCAGTTAGCGCTGTGTTCATGTCACTTCATGCGGGAACTCGAGCTGACAAGATCAGTAATACAGAAAAGGTATATACGGTATATAATAAAACACAAGAAACACCTGACACCTGCTACATCGGGGGGTTTTTAACATGTGCAAAAATGTGACTTTTTCCGGGGTCTTCCTTTTCTTTCCTTTTCTCTTGCCCGCTCCCCCCCGCCTCACCATCTTCTCTTTGTTGAATGACAGTGCTACCAAATTAATTGAAGTGGGCGATAGGAGCCGGAGTGGGTGTGAAACTATGAAAAGATGACATGTTGTGTGTGACTCACTCTTCATTAAATCTGAGGGCTTCTCAGCCGAGATATTTTTTTATTTTTTTTTAAGATTAGTCAATCTGAGGGGAGTGAAGACGTGGAATGCCGACATATAGATATTATTTTTAGGTGGCACGGCGGCGGTCTTCTGCAGAATTCTCGTACCTTCCTGTTCAGCATCCCCCACATCAGCGTGTCCAGGGTCCCTTTGGCGATCAGATAATGGATGTGCACGGAGCTGCTCTGTCCGATGCGGTGGGCTCTGTCCTCGGCTTGTTTGATGTGACCTGGATCCCAGTAAAGCTCAGCGAACACGACGTGGGTGGCAGCCGTGAACGTCAGCCCCTGGTCCGAGAAAAGACACACAAGTGTAAGAAAAGAACGTGAAAGCAAAGGAATAAATCCGTCATCTGTATAAATATCACCGATGCAATGACGCTGAGAGAAGGAAGAGCGGTTGAGGTGCTGCCTACGTCCATAGAGGGGGCAATGACGCTGGGAGAAGGAAGAGCGGCTGAGGTGCTGCCTACGTCCATAAAGGGGGCAACGATGGTCTCTTGCCCCGGGCACCACCTTTCCGCCTGACAACAGAACACTTTTACAGGGATAATACACAGCAGATTTTAAACTAAAAATTTGTAAACTGAAAATCTGCTGCATATTACAGCAGCGGAATCATGGATGAGATTACACTAAATGTCATCCCGGCCGTGTACGGAAAATCCTCTGCATAAAATGCCCAGATTTGGTGGCAGATATCACTCCAGTGAAGTGAGAGGCAAATATGCGTCTTCTGCACAGCAAAATCCGCAGCTTTGGGAACTTCATCTCAAAGGGGTTATCCGAAGCAGCTCACTTCTGCATCAGGAAGAAAGATGTGCAGCGGGTGAGGTTCCACAGCCTCCGGTGAGGTTCCGCGGCCTTCGGTGAGGTTCCGCGGCCTCCGGTGAGGTTCCGCGGCCTCCGGTGAGGTTCCGCGGCCTCCGGTGAGGGTCCTGTGCAAAGCAGCAATCAAGCAACAGTCGACATAACTAATAGAACTGGCGCTCGGTTCTTGTCGCTATCACTGATGCAACTACAGGACAGTGGATGATAACTGCATACAGTGCATGCAGGACCACCATTCCAACTACAGGACTGTGAGCAATAACTGTATACAATGCATGCAGGACCACCGCTCCAACTACATGACAGTGGACGATAACTGCATACAGTGCATGCAGGACCACCGGGCCGGTGGAGATAACAGAGTACTATAAATGCAGGTCACTCATGTCTCCAATTTATTGGGCATTTCAGAGCCTTGTTTTTAGGATCATTGAGGGTCCCCATTAATCAATAACTTATCACTTATCCTTTGGGACTTATCACATTTTATATTTTTTTTTATGTCTAAAAAAACAAAATGTACAGCAAAACTGAAATGTGAACAAAGAATTATGATCATTTTTTTCTTACCTGTCCGGCAGCTTGGATGCTGAGAATCGCCACACGGGTATCCGGGTCATTCTGGAACTGATGAACCAGGTGAATTCTCTCTGCAGATGGCACGCTCCCGTCGATTCGGATATAGCGGGCCTGCAATCAGATTGTGAGCAAACAGCAGATTATCCTGGGGAAAGCAGCAATCGGCGACTCACACCAGTGCAGCAGAACGAGAGCAGCCACTAGCTTAGCTGGCCAAAAAAGAGGGCAACCCCCTCTATGATGTCCAACGAGACAGAAGGGCAATGACTTACTGGTTATAAAACCCCTTCAGGGTTAAGTTCACAAATTTCCTTTAGATTTGGTGTGAGCCCTGGGAAACTCTGGCTGCTCCGCAGGGAATAGGAGGAAATAATTAAATTTTCCCAGAATGTGTTGGAATATTGTTTTCAATATGAAGGGGGAACAATAAATAAAATTATATATATATATATATATATATATATATATATATATATATATATATATATATATATCTTTTTAAAATGGAAGTCGATGATCGACGTTTTCCAATGAACCAGGCATCAGAAAATACTTCTGATCTACACTTCCAAGGGAAGCAGAAGACTGGAAGCAATTGCTTGGGTATATAATATTAATGAGTAATCCTTAAAATGGGTCATCAATGTCAGATCGGTGGGGGTCCAACACCTGATGAGCAGGGACTTCCTCCCCGCTTGTAAAACTTGAAAAGAGTTGTGCTGCAGAGATCCATGGTTGGACTCTGCCGGGAGAGGACTACTGATGAGTGGAGGTCCCGGGTGTTGGACCCCCACCGGTATGATACTAATGACGGACCCCAAGGATATGTTACCAATAACGTGACCGAATGAGCCCTTTAAGGCCAATACAGTAGGATTTGAAGCCCGCAAACAGGATCATGGGGTGCATTAAAAGAGGTCTGGATACACATGATGAGAGCATTATACTGCCTCTGTACAAATCCCTAGTTAGACCACACATGGAGTACGGTGTCCAGTTTTGGGCACCGGTGCTCAGGAAGGATATAATGGAACTAGAGATAGTACAAAGGAGGGCAACAAAATTAATAAAGGGGATGGGAGAACTACAATACCCAGATAGATTAGCGAAATTAGGATTATTTAGTCTAGAAAAAAGACGACTGAGGGGCGATCTAATAACCATGTATAAGTATATAAGGGGACAATACAAATATCGTGCTGAGGATTTGTTTATACCAAGGAAGGTGACGGGCACAAGGGGGCATTCTTTGCGTCTGGAGGAGAGAAGGTTTTTCCACCAACATAGAAGAGGATTCTTTACTGTTAGGGCAGTGAGAATCTGGAATTGTTTGCCTGAGGAGGTGGTGATGGCGAACTCAGTCGAGGGGTTCAAGAGAGGCCTGGATGTCTTCCTGGAGCAGAACAATATTGTATCTTACAGTTATTAGGTTCTGTAGAAGGACGTAGATCTGGGGATTTATTATGATGGAATATAGGCTGAACTGGATGGACAAAAGTCTTTTTTCGGCCTTACTAACTATGTTACTATGTTACTATGTTGGCGAGCCAGGATCTATCGGGCCAGATTGGTTCACATGTCCTGACGTGAACTAATGGGGATCATTACATGGTCCTAGCACCATGTCGGCATATAGACCTGTGTGTAAAGGGGGTGATGTGCTGCCGACAGCCAGAATAAACCATCCTACCAACCAACAAGCGCTCTGCCCACACGTCAGGTCCCTTCCATGGCATATGGACAGCGGCGACCCTGCTAAACCCAACCCCACTACATTTTCTATCTGGTAATGGAAATTAATATATTTGTCTAATTAATTATATAAATTAGGGCACAGAATGAGTGAAATGGCCACTGAATGGAGGCGTGCGCGGGGACAGAAGAACAGAAGAGTGATAGTAAATGATCCCGCCGCTTTCTATAGCACCCGGCGCCATATACACATTTTTGCAGGGTAAACAGATCGATGCCTAAAATGAGGTTAAACACAAAGGAAGTTACAGATTGGAGATGCGTTCAGAAGAAATGGCGAGGTCCTGCCACGCGGAGCTAACATTTTAAGGTGGTTATTAATTAAACTGTCACTAGCGCTTTATTGACTGTCGTTCTCTGACACCGCGCATCGCTGAGCCATTAATGGGCTGAAATCACCTCCAATTAAGACTTCCCCGTCTCCCCTGGGGCGCGCTCACAGTTTTTCTTAGTAAATATGAACATAAGAAAAGCGGTTCTGCATAATTAAAGAGCCCCTACAAACGCTCGAGGCCGCCATCTTGTGCGCTGGGGATGCAGCAGTACCGATACACGGTCAGCCCAACACCGGAGAGGAGACCTCCAACCACATGTGCATTTATGTAGAAGGGGTCTGATCTCCTACGTGGACCTGGTACCGGCCCAGGCTGAGACTTCACTCACCTTACTCTCTATAGCGGCCTCTGTGCAGGCCTGGAGCATGGAGAGATGGTGCCCGAACACCAGGAACTTCAGCTTCTCATTTTCCAACATCATTTTAATGTAATCTTTCACGGCCCCAGCCTGAAAAACACAATAATCTATCATTCTGACACTGAAAATTGAGACGGAGAGAAAGAGACTGGAAGAAACTCACTCAAGACTACAAGTCACTGCGGGTAGTTAGGAAGAGCAGCATCCGAGACATCTAAGAAATAGTGATGGCGGTAATCACCCCCCAGAGCAGCAATCTATAGAGCAGGAGTCCAGAGATCACATCCATTCACATGTAGAATAGATCATGAGCCACTGTATGTCCTGTATTATACTCCAGAGCTGCACTCACTATTCTGCTGGTGCAGTCACTGTGTACACAATTACATTACTGATCCTGAGTTACATCCTGTATTATAGTCCAGAGCTGCACTCACTATTCTGTTGGTGCAGTCACTGTGTACATATATTACATTACTGATCCTGAGTTACATCCTGTATTATACCCCAGAGCTGCACTCACTATTCTGCTGGTGCAGTCACTGTGTACATACATTACTGATCCTGAGTTACATCCTGTATTATACCCCAGAGCTGCACTCACTATTCTGCTGGTGCAGTCACTGTGTACATACATTACATTACTGATCCTGAGTTACATCCTGTATTATACCCCAGAGCTGCACTCACTATTCTGTTGGTGCAGTCACTGTGTACATACATTACATTACTGATCCTGAGTTACATCCTGTATTATACCCCAGAGCTGCACTCACTATTCTGCTGGTGCAGTCACTGTGTACATACATTGCTGATCCTGAGTTACATCCTGTATTATACTCTAGAGCTGCACTCACTATTCTGCTGGTGCAATCACTGTGTACATACATTACTGATCCTGAGTTATATCCTGTATTATACCCCAGAGCTGCACTCACTATTCTGCAGGTGCAGTCACTGTGTTCATACATTACATTACTGATCCTGCGTTACATCCTGTATTATACTCCAGAGCTACACTCACTATTCTGTTGGTGCAGTCACTGTGTACATACATTACATTACTGATCCTGAGTTACATCCTGTATTATACCCCAGAGCTGCGCTCACTATTCTGCTGGTGCAATCACTGTGTACATACATTACATTACTGATCCTAAGTTACATCCTGTATTATACTCCAGAGCTGCACTCACAATTCTGCTGGTGGAGTCACTGTGTACATACACTACATTACTGATCCTGTACTGTGCCAGCAGAATACGGAGTGCAACTCTGAGTATAATGCAGGAGGTAACTCAGGATCAGTACAGGAACAATAATGTAATGTATGTACAAAGTGATTTCACCAGAATAGTGAGTGCAGCTCTGGAGTATAATACAGGGTGTAACTCAGGATCAGTAATGTAATGCATGTACACAGTGACTGCACCAGCAGAATAGTGAGTGCAGCTCTGGAGTATAATACAGGCTGTGAAGAAAATATATGTATTACCATTCTTGTCCTGGATTGTATCCATCTCTCAGTTTATGGCTCGCACATGAAAGCACTGGATTTATTGTGTTACTTGCTCTTTATACCTGTGAGCTGTTGCTAGATTTTGGAGTAACTGGCTGATTTCTCTTATGTGTCACATTTATCGTGCATCGTCCGTGTTGTTACATCTGCGGCATTTTCACCAGTGATCACTATCCTGACACCATCAATACTAGATCCTTGGTGTATCTACTTGTGAGGACATTCATAGAGATGAAGGGTGCGAGGCAGAAACGCGGCAGGAGCGGAGGTCGGGGCAGGTGCTGTCATTCCAATGCATAGAACAGAATGGAATAAATTCCAGGGTCTCTACATCCTCGTATCCGCCGGTGTAATACAGGTATCAGTGGTGTCATGGATTTTAATTAGTAATGAATAATTTACTGCTTACCACTGTAACCCACGCAGACCCCCCCCCCCCCCCCCCCCGAGACGGCTCCGGCTCCAAATTGACGGGCTAAGCTATTAACACGCATTAACCCCTTTGAGCCCGCTGCTCTCTACATATGCACAGCCGTGCACCGGATACGGTGCGACCCCCTCGGCAGCGTCGGAGGGGTTAAGGCTGCAGTTTATGAGAATCCTCAAGAAGGAGATGAACAAATGCATTAATAAAATATTCAGTATAATGCGCTCATTAAACCCCGAGCCTGAAATATACCGGAGCCTCCGCGCCCCCCGTCCCTTCTCTAACTCCGCCGCCCCCTGAAGAGAATATACCAATGAGTCACAAATAATACACAAAAATGTAAAGGGGGGAAACATTAATAATTCACGGCCACAAGACGAGCGGCTGATATGATCAAATAACCGTTTAGGGAGATTTTCAGATTGAACTCGGCAGTCACGTTGGGGGGGGAATCGGGGGCGCCGAGGAGGAGACGAGAAAACCTCATGTTTAGGTAACGCTTTCATTTACATAACTTTACACTAATAATTTCCGGGAAGCTTTAATGCGGTAACTCCGTGCTAAGTTTTCACAGTCACGGGACTTTTTGGTCTAAGAAGATGGAGATTTCTGATATTAAATCCATTCTTTTTTTTTCCAGTTATTTTTACTGATCTGTATAATTTCCTGATCCAAATTTTCATCTAACCACATACACTGATCAGCCAAAACATTGAAACCACTGTCCTATCACTGTGCAGGACCTCCCCTTCTGCCCCGATGAGACATGAACTCCACAAGATCTGACGGGTCGTGTAGTATCTGCACCAAGACGTGGCAGCTCCTCTCCGCCCTGTATGTTATGCAGCGCAGCCTCCATGGAGCGGACTCGATATTCCAGCACGTTCCCATACATCATGGATCGGACTGGGATCTGGGGAATTGAAGACAAGTCATCTTTTCCTTCTCTCTGTTATGTTCCTCATACCTTACCGGACCGACCATTATCTGCCAAAAGAGACACGGCCAATAGGGAATCCTGCATCCAAAAATGAGGTACTGAGTCTGCACAGTGTTAGGTAGGTAGTACATGTCCATAAGATGCCAGGACACAAGGTTACCAGCAGAACACTGTCCCATCACTCTGCCTCGCCGGCTCATCTGCTTCCTATAAAGCAGCCTGCAGTGTGTCTTCTACAGCCAAGTGACGAACTGGCCGCTCACAAGATGGATAATGTCATTTAGTCTTCTTCCACCACAACTTGGTCCAGTTTTGATTCTTATGTGCCGCTATATGCTCTTTTCTATCATAGCTGTGATGCTCTGCTTGTCCCCACACTTTTCTATTATAGCTGTGATGCTCTGCTTGTCCCCACACTTTTCTATCATAGCTGTGATGCTCTGCTTGTCCCCACACTTTTCTATCATAGCTGAGATGCTCTGCTTGTCCCCACACTTTTCAATCATAGCTGTGATGCTCTTCGTTACCTGACACTTTTCTATCATAGCTGTGATGCTCTGCTTGTCCCCACACTTTTCTATCATAGCTGTGATGCTCTGCTTGACCCCACACTTTTCTATCATAGCTGCGATGCTCTTCGTTACCTAACACTTTTCTATCATAGCTGTGATGCTCTGCTTGTCCCCACACTTTTCTATCATAGCTGAGATGCTCTGCTTGTCCCCACACTTTTCAATCATAGCTGCGATGCTCTTCGTTACCTGACACTTTTCCATCATAGCTGTGATGCTCTGCTTGTCCCCACACTTTTCTATCATAGCTGCGATGCTCTGCTTGTCCCCACACTTTTCTATCATAGCTGCTATGCTCTGCGTTACCTGACACTTTTCTATCATAGCTGCGATGCTCTGCTTGTCCCCACACTTTTCTATCATAGCTGCGATGCTCTTCGTTACCTGACACTTTTCTATCATAGCTGTGATGCTCTGCTTGTCCCCACACTTTTCTATCATAGCTGCGATGCTCTGCTTGTCCCCACACTTTTCTATCATAGCTGCTATGCTCTGCGTTACCTGACACTTTTCTATCATAGCTGCGATGCTCTGATTGTCCCCACACTTTTCTATCATAGCTGCGATGCTCTTCATTACCTGACACTTTTCTATCATAGATGCGATGCTCTGCTTGTCCCCACACTTTTCTATCATAGCTGCGATGCTCTGCTTGTCCCCACACTTTTCTATCATAGCTGCTATGCTCTGCGTTACCTGACACTTAAGTACACCTCACCTGTGAAAAAAGAATCTTGAAAGAAATTCACATTGTATGATTTTTACACAATTAATTTGCATTTATTGCATGAAATACTTCTTACAGAGCCACTCCTTAGTTTTCCTGGCTGTGTGTTTCAGGTCATTGCCATGCTGGAAGACCCAGCCATGACCAATATTCAATGTTTTAACTGGGGAAGGAGGTTGTTGGTTAAAACCTTGCGATACGATGACCCCATCCATCCACCCTTCAAAATGGTGCAGTTGTCCTGTCCTCTTTGCAGAAAAGCGTGATGTTTCTCCCACCATGCTTCATGGTTGGGACGGTGTTCTAAGGGTTGTACTCATCGTTCTTCTTCCTCCAAACATGGTGAGTGGAGTTGATACCAAAAAGGTCTATTGTGGTCTCATCTGACCACATGATCTTCTCCCATGCCTCCTCTGGATCATCCAGATGGTCAGGGGGACCTTGCGTGCCCTGCAGGATTTTAACCAATGACGGTGTAGTGTGTTATTAACGGTAATGTTTGAGACTGTGGCCCCAGCGCTATTCAGATCACTGACCAGGTCCTCACTTGTAGTTCGTGGCTGATTCCTGACCTCTCTCAGTATCATCCTTAGGCTGGGTTCACATAGCGTTGGCGTCCGTTAGACGGACTACGTTACACCGCGGCATAACGCGGTGTAACGCAGTCCCTTAACGCCGCCATTAACTCCTATGTCGGACACATCGCTAGCGCACGCCCACAATGGGCGTGCGCTAGCGATGTGCTGTCATTGAGTGACGGACCCTGAGACGCGGGCTGCAGCGTTTCCGGGTCCATCACTGCTAGCGCAGATAGAGCTAGCAGATGCTCTATCTGCGCTAGCACGATGGAGAATGTCGGCACTTGCGTCAGCAGCCCGTTCACGTATGTGTTGAACAGGCTGCTGTTTAACGCAATGTGAACCCAGCCTTACCTCACGAGGCGAGATCTTGCATGGAGTCTCAGATTGAGGAAGTTTGACAGTCATCTTGTGTTTCTACCATTTTCTAATAATTGTGCCAACAGTTGTTCCCTTCTCACCAGGCTGCTTGCCTATTGTCTTGTAGCCCGTCCCAGCCTTGTGCAGGTCTACAACTTTGTCCCTGTTGTCCTTAGAAAATTCTTTGGTCTTGGCCATGGTGGAGAGGTTGGAGTGTGAATGAATGTGTGGACAAGTGTCTTTAATACAAGTAACGAGTTCAAACAGGTACAATTAATCCAGGTAATGAGTGCAGAGTAGGAGGCTTCTTAAAGAAAAACTAACAGGTCTGTGAGAGCAGAATTCTTGCTGGGTGGTCAGTGATGAAATACTTAATTCATACAATAAAATGCTAATTAATTATATAACAATCATACAAAGTGATTTTCTGTTCTTTATTCATAGATTCTGTCTCTCACAGGTGAAGTGTACCTATGATAAAAATTCCAGACCTCTTAATTCTTTGTAGGTGGGAAAACGTGCAAAAACTGCAGTGTATCAAATACTTATTATCCCCACTGGTTGTATACTTTGTGGTCCTATATCATAGCCCCACAAGCTTTTTGGGGTGAAATACTCCAGTTTCGCACCTCTGCACTTCTCCAGAGAAGTAGTTGACTCATGTTCTTGAGCAGTGTTCCCCAACTCCAGTCCTCAAGAGCCACCAACAGGTCATGTTTTCAGGATTTCCTTAGTATTGCACAAGTGATGGAGTTATTGCCTGTGCAGGTGATGCAATTATCACCTGTGCAATACTAAGGAAATCCTGAAAACATGACCTGTTGATGGCTCTTGAGGACCGGAGTTGGGGAACACTGGTCTTGAGTCTCTAATGATATTTTTGCTACATGAACACATTTTCCTACGGATCTGTACTCTGGGTCAGCGCTAACAATAAAGGCCGCCGCTGATGTATTTAGGGGAGGACGGTCACATTCCAAGTTATGAAAAGTGGCTAAAGAAAAATAAAAAGTTAATTTTCTCTTTACGGCAGAATCTGCTCCAGCGAAGATGCAGGATCTGAGAAATAACGCACAGGCGTCGGCGATCCGTCACCTAAACGGCACAATGTTAATACGCAGTGTGGGAGTGAAGTCACATTAATGTCGGCTGCCAATAACATCAGATACCGATATAATCAATTTACACTTCTGCGCTCCGGTGCTAAGTGTATTAATAGTAAATGTGATCGTTAGGAATGATTTGTCTGCAGGTAATGTGGAGAGGTAACTCCCTGTGGTGCCGGCGCGGTGACATCTTCTCATAGAGATACATTGTTGTCTGCTAATCTGAAACGCGCCGTTATTAGAAGCAGCACAGTTTCCATGGCAACCCCGAGTCATAAACCTTTGGTGGGTGTTCGGGTCTTTTTGCCTCAAGAAATAGCATCTGGCTTGGCAAAAAGCTGTTGTTTTGAGGGAGAAGGGAAAAAAAAAACAGAAGCAAGTGAAGAACATATGCATCGCACTATGGATTTTGTCTTGACAGGAGAATTTTTTTTTTTTTTTTTTTTTCAAAAAGTTTTAATTTCCAGACAAAGTAAAAAAAATTTTTTTATAAAATCACAACATCAAAAGTTTAATGGGCAAAGTCGTCTCAACACAATGCAAAACTAATAAAGGATATATATCCAGCAGCCTCCAAACTCCTGTCGATTACTTCATCGTTTGCACTCACCAAGTGGTCCTCCACAGCCACCCACGCAGACGGACATACACTAGACGTCATCTTCACCCCCTCTGTCCTTTATCTAATCTCACAACCTCTCCCTTCCCCCTATCTGACCACCATCTACTCACCTTCTCATCCTTGTCCTCCTCATCCGCCACCCATGTCCAGCCACTACCACATCCTCGCAGAAACGTCACACACCTAGAGATTCAGAGACTCTCTTCTACTTCTGTCCTCCATATCTTCACTCCATGACATGGACAGCACCACCGCTTAATATAACGCCACCCTCACATCTGCCATAGACTCAGTCGCCCCTCTCATGCATGGCAAAATGCGATGAATCAATAGGCAACCCTGGCACAACAATCTCACCAAAAAACTTCGACAAGCATCCAGGGTCGCAGAGCGGCGTTGGAAGAAAACACGCCTGCCAGACGACTTCACCGCTTTCAAACAAGCTACACTTGCCTTCAAATTAGTCCTCACTTCTGCTAAACAGACCTATTTCACCAACCTTGTATCCTCATTATCCTACAACCCAAAACAACTGTTCAGCACATTCAACTCTCTCCTCCGCCCACCATTGCCACCTCCAACTCCCCGCATCTCTGCCAAGGACTCTGCCACGTACTTCAAAAATAAAATCGACCAAACAAAGCAAACCTTCACTGTTCCACCACCCCAACCACTCCATATACCAGACCTCTGCCCTTGACTAATAAACTTCCTCTCCAACATCACTGAAGGAGAGATTACTCAACTCCTTTCCAAATCACACCTCACCACCTGTGCACTATACCCCATCCCTTCCCACCTGCTCCCCAACCTCACAAACACGCTCATTCCAGCCCTAACCCCTCTCTTCAACCTATCGCTATCTTCTGTTACCTTCCCCTCTGCCTTCAAACATGCCACCATCACACCCATCCTCAAAAAAACTAATCTTGACCCAACTGCTATTCCCAGCTATCGCCCTATATCACTGCTCCCGTTTGCTTCAAAACTCCTTGAGCAGCATGTCCATGCTCAACTTTCCTCCCACCTCTCATCTAACTCTCTCCTTGACAACCTCCAATCTGGTTTCCGCCCCCACCACTCCACCAAAACTGCCCTGACCAAAATTACTAATGACTTATAGTCAAAGCCAACAGACAGTTCTCCATCCTCCTCCTTCTGGACCTGTCCTCTACCTTCGACACAGTCGACCGCTGCCTACTGCTACACATTCTTTCTTCCCTTGTCATCAAAGTCCTTGCCCTGTCCCGGATTGCCTCATACTTTTCCGACCGCATTTAGCGTTTCCCACTCCCACACTACCTCCTCACCCCGCCCTCTCTCTGTTGATGTCCCTCAAGGGTCTGTCCTGGGGCCTCTACTTTTTTCCATCTATACCCTTGGCCTAGGACAACTCAAAGTCCCATGGCTTCCAGTACCACCTGTATGCGGATGACACTCAGATCTACCTCTCTGGCCAAGATTTCAGCTCCCTGCTGTCCAGAATCCCGGAGTGTCTTATCAGCCATATCCTCCTTCTTCACCTCTCGCTTACTAAAACTCAATGTAGACAAAACCGAACTCATCATCTTTCCTCCATCTCGCGTATCTCCCCTACCCGATCTATCCATTATGGTAAATGGCATCACGCTCTCTCCCACACCTGTAATCCGCTGCCTCGGAGTAACTCTTGATTCTGCCCTGTCCTTCAAACCGCACGTCCAAATTCTTGCCACCTCCTGTCGCCTCCAACTCAAAAATGTTTCCAGAATCCGTCCCTTCCTCAGCCCTCAATCTACTAAAACTCTTGTGCATGCCTTCATCATCTCCCACCTCAACTACTGCAACACCCTCTTCTGTGGCATCCCCACTAACTCTCTGGCACCACTCCAGTCTGTCCTCAACTCTGCTGCCCGCCTAATCCAGCTCTTCTCGCTACTCCCCAGCTTCTCCCCTCTGCAAATCCCTCCACTGGTTCCCAATTCCAACGAATCCAGTACAAACTACTAACACTGATCTACAAAGCTATCCACAACCTGTCCCCTCCCTATATCTCCGAACTAATCTCCCAATATCTTCCCTCATGGAATCTTCGATCCTCCCAAGACCTCCTACTCTCCACCACACTTATTTGTTCCTCACACAACCGCCTCCAAGATTTCTCCCGAATATCCCCCATCCTCTGGAATTCCACGCCTCAACAGGTCCAATTATCCACCACCCTAGGATCCTTCAGACGGAACCTGAAAACACATCTCTTCAGGAAAGCCTACAATAACCATTCGGCTGCCTCACCACCACCCGAGCTACCGCCTCACCACCCCCGACCTTCTGTCTCTTCCCCATTATCCCGTAGAATGTAAGTCCGCAAGGACAGGGTCCTCTCCCCTCTGTAACAGTCTGTGATCGTAAATTTGTTTACTGTAAACGATATCTATAACTTTGTATGTAACCCCTTCTTATGTACAGCACCATGGAATTAATGGTGCTATATAAATAAATAATAATATGATAGATGGACCGGCGGAACTCTGGACGCATGGACAGAAAAGACACCCTGGGCCGACAGAACCCTGGGCCAGCAGAAAAGACACTCTGGGCCGGCGGAACCCTGGACAGATGGACAGAAAAGACACCCCTGGGCCGGCAGAACCCTGGGCCAGCAGAACCCTCGAAGGACAGACAGAAAAGACACTCTGGGCCGGCTGTACCCTGGATGGACAGAAAAGACACTCTCGGCCGGCGGAACCCTGGACAGATGGACAGAAAAGACACCCTGGGCTGGCAGAACCCTGGGCCAGCAGAACCCTGGAAGGACGGACAGAAAAGACACTCTGGGCCGGCGAAACCCTGGATGGACAGAAAAGACACTCTGGGCCACCGGAACCCTGGACAGATGGACAGAAAAGACACCCTGGGCCGGCAGAACCCTGGGCCGGCAGAACCCTGGAACGACGGACAGAAAAGACACTCAGGGCCGGAGGAACTCTTTTTTTACATCATTTAACTTACAGGTTAAATAACAATAGATTTTGATAGACTGGTCTTTATGGATATGGTGATACTAAATATACCCATTTTATTTATTTTTTTACTTATTTATTTTGAAATTGAAAAAAAAGAAACATAAGAATACTTAAAAACTTTTTTTTTTACTTTAGACATTTGATTTAGTCCTTACAGGGGACTTGAAAATGTGATCATTGAACTTGTACTAAATATAGTAATACGTCTACATTGCAGTACAAATTACTATTCCCCAAGAAGCCTGGCCTGTGGCTGCTCTTCACAGGAGCTCCAAGATGTTGGACAGACCTTCATCAGTTCTCCGGCTGCCATGGGAAGCCAACCAGGGGAGGGATGAAGCGATGGACACTAGCACCTTTGGTTCCCAACATCTTAGATGCCGTTGTCTGAACTGACAGCGGAATCTAAGAGGTCACCAGTAATGATTAGAGATGGTTCCGATTGCAGCAGTTACTCTCGCATGCCCGCTGTATGGACTGTGCTCATGTCCTGAGGACGCTCCATAAAGAAGTGGCGCACTTCCGCTGTACATGTATGGTGCACGCCGCCAAAGTCTTAAAGGGAATGTAAGCACAGAATGACTGTTCAAACCAAGTAAAGGCACTCGGTGCACCCTTTGCGCGACCAAACATTTAAGTGCATCTTTCCACCTTCTTATTTTCCCTCTACCTCCGCCCTTCTCTGGCTCTAGAAAGATGATAATGAAGATGGAGGTGGTAGGTGGGGTATGGTGGGTGTGGAGGGGGGGGGCGCGGAGATAGAGGGAAAACAATTAAGGTTTGGTCAGACAATTGATTATAAGTGTTATAGAGAGTTGTAATCCCCACTGATCCAACGTGACGTATCCTGAAACCTAGACAAATGCTACAGATTGTAAACCCGAGTTTTCAGAACAGATTGTAATGACAAACTGTATAACCAATTTTAGAAGAAAATATGAAAAATTATCTCAAAGTATAAGAAGCAAAACCAAGACGATCAGAGTATAGCAACCATGATAATATACTGAAATACCCTGCTGATGACACCGCGATGAGCGTTTCGCATAAGATGCGGGAAGATGTTAACCCCTGAAGAAGGTTAAAGCGAAACACGTGTTACAGTTTATGCTTCAGTGATCATATCCGGCATTTGTACTTTATGCCCCCAAAATTTGGGAACCATAAAATTCTTTTTCATATCTACATACTTATTTAGTCTTTGTTTTCCCAGCCTCAATTCTAATCATGTTTTGAGCCACTTTTAAAGCCAATTATTGTTTATGAAAGATAATTACAACTTTTGCTAGTTGCCTTTTGGTGCGATAAGGGAATTTGAGAATACGTATACAATTGTGACTGATTCTATAGCAGCTAAATAACTCGGAAAAATTTAACAGTTTGCTACACCGAAATTAAAAAAAAGCAATAACCGGATCTGCATGAATACAACATACCTTAGCCAGAGCCGTCTGCTTGTACATGCGGGTGATCATGCCCATGACCTGGATAAAGGGGCTACTGGAATCTGATGATGCCGATTCTGGACATCTCATCAGTCTTTCCCACTCTTCAATACCTGCATTCATTTCCTGCACAGGAAAGGAAAATAAAGGAAATTACATGCTAAAAATTACTATTTATTACTGACTATTTAACCCTGTAAAGACACTGCCAATTTTCATCTTTTTCTCCCATTCTGCTAAGAGTCATTTATTTTGTATTTTTCTGTACAGATAGTAGTACAAAGGATTGTCTTCCTATCGCTTAATTAGACCATAAAAATGAGATGGAAATAGGATTCCTTGGGTCAGTTCCATCACATCAATAACAAACTTGCAGAGTTTTGTAGTTCTGTTTTTTATCTTACTATTTGAGCAGCTCTAAAAAATCTAAAAAAAAAGAACTTTAAAAAAGTTAAAGAAAAAACTTTTTTTTGTGTTCCCATTTTTCAAAATCCATGACTTTTCTTGTTTTTCCATCAATGGAGCTATATTTTTGCTGCTTTTTTTTTTTTTTTTTTTTTTTTCATGCATCAAGCGATAGTTTTTTTTGGTGCTAATTGGGGTTATATTATATGTTTGGACAGTGTTTATTGCATTTTTTGTTAAATTGTTCAATGAACAAAAACAGCAACTTGAGCGTTTTCATTCTTTTTTCTTTATGACAATTTACATACAGGTTAGACAATTTTATGTAATAAATCCTGTTAGAAAAATCAGCTTCTAAATTAAACAGATTATTACACTTTTAGGCAGTGGACATGGAAATAATGATTTTTACATACATATTTGCAATTCTCATTCCTTCATTCATTGATCTGCAGATTTATGCCTCATTCACATTTACGATTTCACTGTATTGGAAGTGTCCCTCCCAGTGATACAGGCAGAATTTGATTTCTATGTGTCTCTAGATGTGAGACCTGTGTGTCTCTCCCAGTAATATAGGCTAGATGTGAGATCTGTGTCTCTCTACCAGTTATATAGGCTAGATGTGAGACCTGTGTGTCTCTCCCAGTAATATAGGCTGGATGTGAGATCTGTATCTCTCTACCAGTAATATAGGCTGGATGTGAGGTCTGTGTGTCTCTCCCAGTAATATAGGCTGGATGTGAGGTTTGTGTGTCTCTCCCAGTAATATAGGCTGGATGTGAGGTCTGTGTGTCTCTCCCAGTAATATAGGCTGGATGTGAGGTCTGTGTGTCTCTCCCAGTAATATAGGCTGGATGTGAGGTCTGTGTGCCTCTCCCAGTAATATAGGCTGGATGTGAGCTGTGTGTCTCTCCCAGTAATATAGGCTGGATGTGAGGTCTGTGTGCCTCTCCCAGGAATATAGGCTGGATGTGAGATCTGTATCTCTCTACCAGTAATATAGGCTGGATGTGAGGTCTGTGGGTCTCTCCCAGGAATATAGGCTGGATGTGAGGTCTATGTGTCTCTACCAGAAACATAGGCTGGATGAGAGATCTGTGTGTCTCTCCCAGGGATATAGGCTGGATATGAGGTCCGTGTGTCTCTCCCAGTAATATAGGCTGGATGTGAGATCTGTGTGTCTCTCTCAGTAATATACGCTGGATGTGAGGGGCTGTGTGTCTCTCCCAGTAATATACGCTGAATGTAAAGTCTGTGAATATAGGCTGGATATGAGCTCCATGTGTCTCTTCCAGTAATATAGGCTGGATGAGATGTCCGTGTGTTTCTCCCAGTAATATAGGCTGGATGTGAGGTCCGTGTGTCTCTCCCAGTAATACAGGCTGGATGAAAAGTCTGTGAATATAGGCTGGATATGAGCTCCATGTGTCTTTTCCAGTAATATAGGCTGGATGAGAGGTCCGTGTGTTTCTCCCAGTAATATAGGCTGGATGTGAGGTCTGTGTGTCTCTCCCAGTAATATAGGCTGGATGTGAGGTCTGTGTGTCTCTCCCAGTGATATAGGCTGGATGTGAGGTCTGTGTCTCTGCCAGTAATATAGGCTGGATGTGAGGTCTGTGTGTCTCTCCCAGTAATATAGGCTGGATGTGAGGCCTGTGTCTCTGCCAGTAATATAGGCTGGATGTGAGGTCTGTATATCTCTCTCAGTAATATAGTCTGGATGTGAGGTCTGTGTCTCTGCCAGTAATATAGGCTGGATGTGAGGTCTGTGTGTCTCTCCCAGTAATATAGGCTGGATGTGAGGTCTGTATATCTCTCTCAGTAATATCTGTTGTTTCTGAGAACTATGTGTCTCTCTCAGTAATATAGGCTGAATGTGAGGTCTGTGTCTCTCCCAGTAATAATGGATGGATGGATGCGTATCCAGGTTGCTGCTGTCTTGATAAGCTTATATTTCAACACAACTTCCATCTTTCACTTATTTCAGACATCCTTGCACCATGTACATGTACGGATCGCAATTTCAGGATTGACGGGATTTCTTGACCAGAACACAACGGCCTCATCTACACATATGAGGTTGCTGAATTCGGGATGCGGCAGCCAGTCCGTACATTGCTGTCTGTACTCAGGCCATGCATCGCAGACACTGCAAGCAAACAAACAAAAGATCTGCGCAAATTTCTACATACGCTTTAATTTACACCAATTTCTGGCATCAATCTTACTAAATCCACTGGGCTAAAGTAATTGTTCCCAAAGTTTGACTAAACTGAAAAAAATATATATACATTTTTGAGAAAATGCACACAATATTAAATAGATCTCCTTGACCTGATGAGGCTGATGAACTTACTTTGATAATCTATAACACATTGATTACATTTTTTTTTTTTAAAGTTTCCCTTACTAACCCTAAGTGCAAGGGGAGTTCGTAAATTTCTAATTTCTAATGACTGATAACACCTCTATAAACAGTAGATAACACAGGATCCACCATTCACAATAGGTGATGTCACAGCTCACCTCCTCCTCCTGTACAATGACTGATAACACCTCTATAAACAGTAGATAACACAGGATCCACCATTCACAATAGGTGATGTCACAGCTCACCTCCTCCTCCTGTACAATGACTGATAACACCTCTATAAACAGTAGATAACACAGGATCCACCATTCACAATAGGTGATGTCACAGCTCACCTCCTCCTCCTGTACAGCGACTGATAACACCTCTATATACAGCAGATAACACAGGATCCACCATTCACAATAGGTGATGTCAAAGCTCACCGCCTCTTCCTCCTGTACAATTATGGATAACACCTCTATATACAGTAGATAACACAGGATCCACAATTCACAATAGGGGATGTCACAGCTCACCTCCTCCTCCTGTACAATGACTGATAACACCTCTATATACAGCAGATAACACAGGATCCACCATTCACAATAGGGGATGTCACAGCTCACCTCCTCCTCCTGTACAATGACTGATAACACCTCTATATACAGTAGATAACACAGGATCCACCATTCACAATAGATGATGTCACAGCTCACCTCCTTCTCCTGTACAATGCCTACCTCGCATGGGCTATGGTGTTATCCCAGGAGTCTTCTCTGTATTTTAATTTGTGAGATTAAAGTTTTGAAGATTGTATTGAAGCTGGAACTACCTTCTTTTCTTCACAATAGGTGATGTCACAGCTCACCTCCTCCTCCTGTACAATGACTGATAACACCTCTATATACAGTAGATAACACGATCCATCATTCACAATAGGTGATGTCACAGCTCACCGCCTCTTCCTCCTGTACAATGACTGATAACACCTCTATATACAGTAGATAACACAGGATCCACAATTCACAATAGGTGATGTCACGGCTCACCTCCTCCTCCTGTACAATGACTGATAACACCTCTATATACAGCAGATAACACAGGATCCACCATTCACAATAGGGGATGTCACAGCTCACCTCCTCCTCCTGTACAATGACTGATAACACCTCTATATACAGTAGATAACACAGGATCCACCATTCACAATAGATGATGTCACAGCTCACCTCCTTCTCCTGTACAATGCCTACCTCGCATGGGCTATGGTGTTATCCCAGGAGTCTTCTCTGTATTTTAATTTGTGAGATTAAAGTTTTGAAGATTGTATTGAAGCTGGAACTACCTTCTTTTCTTCACAATAGGTGATGTCACAGCTCACCTCCTCCTCCTGTACAATGACTGATAACACCTCTATATACAGTAGATAACACAATCCATCATTCACAATAGGTGATGTCACAGCTCACCGCCTCTTCCTCCTGTACAATGACTGATAATACCTCTATATACAGTAGATAACACAGGATCCACCATTCACAATAGATGATGTCACAGCTCACCTCCTCCTCCTGTACAATGACTGATAACACCTATATACAGCAGATAACACAGGATCCACTATTCACAATAGGTGATGTAACAGCTCACCTCCTCCTCTCTTCATAATGACCTTCACGCTGATGGGTGAGCCCTAGATTCTACAATCCCGAGTCACTGCATTGCTGTAAATGCCCATGTGCCCAAAGAGAAGTAGGAATTGAAAATTAGACATGCAAGATATGGATTTTTTTTAGTATGGTGTCATGTAAATTAACAAAATAAAAATTAAGTATAAAAAAAAATAATAAATTTCAATATAAAAATCGGACCTTGCCAAAAGCTTTTGTCAGTGCGAAGACTTGATCCAGGGTAATCCTATCAGTCAGACCCCCATCATGATCAATAGTTGGGACCCTCATAACTGATTGCTGGACAATATCTATTAGAGGGAAAAAAAAGCAGGAGGAGGAGGAGGACGAGGACGAGGAGGAGGAGGATCTCGTGACTGAACCAGATACAGACATCTGACAATAGGGAATAGAGAAGAAAAAAAAATAAACTGCATCTTTGCCAAGCTAATAAATCAATAGGGAGAAAATGAGTCTCAGTGCAAATCTTATTACTTAAAGGGATTATCCGGCATCGAGTGCGCAGAAAACAGCCTCATTTTTACACGTCGGCACAGGGGTTTCTGGGAATTTTAATTCAATCTAAATAAGGATACAAGCTGTGATTCTCTATTTAACTTGCTCAGTACCCAAGGGGTAAAGAGCTGCTAAAACGACACCCATGTATCATCCTGACAGGCGTTTTATCATTTCTGCAATATTTTTTTTTTAAATATATTTTGAAAGTGCGAATAAAACTTTTTGCACAGAAAAGGAGATCAGATGAGAGTTTACACTTAATCTGTGGGACCCTTACCTTTGGAAAACCCTTCACGTCCGAAAGAGGAAATACTGATGAAAAGGGGAATTCTTATTTATTTTTATTATTTTTTTAGTATTTTTCACGGATTGCCTATAAATCGGGGAGGTCTACGCACAAGTGATCACCTGGAAATGAACAAATAAATTGACAACTGGGTGGGAAAAATTCTACAGGTTAAAGTGATACACCCAATCTTCATAAACGGATATTGTCAGAGCTGGTAAATAGAAAAAATGTTGCATTTAGCTGCGTATCAAAATTTGCATTAATTCTTGGGATATTAACACTTTTCTTCTGTTTTCAGCTTGTTGACTTGGAGACCGACCACCAGTACTAGGCAGCAGAACACGCTCAGTGGTTTTACAGCTTGTTGCCTTGGAGACCGACCACCAGTACTAGGCAGCAGAACACAGGCAGTGGTTTTACAGCTTGTTGCCTTGGAGACCGACCACCAGTACTAGGCAGAACATGCGCAGTGGTTTTACAGCTTGTTGCCTTGGAGACCGACCACCAGTACTAGGCAGCAGAACACGCGCAGAGGTTTTACAGCTTGTTGCCTTGGAGACCGACCACTAGTACTAGGCAGCAGAACACGCGCAGTCGTTTTACACCTTGTTGCCTTGGAGACCGACCACCAGTACTAGGCAGAACATGCGCAGTGGTTTTACAGCTTGTTGCCTTGGAGACCGACCACCAGTACTAGGCAGCAGAACACGCGCAGAGGTTTTACAGCTTGTTGCCTTGGAGACCGACCACTAGTACTAGGCAGCAGAACACGCGCAGTCGTTTTACACCTTGTTGCCTTGGAGACCGACCACCAGTACTAGGCAGCAGAACACGCGCAGTGGTTTTACAGCTTGTTGCCTTGGAGACGGACTACCAGTACTAGGCAGCAGAACACGCGCAGTGGTTTTACAGCTTGTTGCCTTGGAGACCGACCACCAGTACTAGGCAGCAGAACACACACAGTGGTTTTACAGCTTGTTGCCTTGGAGACCGACCACCAGTACTAGGCAGCAGAACACACGCAGTCGTTTTACACCTTGTTGCCTTGGAGACCGACCACCAATAATAGGCAGCAGAACATACGCAGTGGTTACAACCGCTTCTCTATTCAGTTTCTAAGCACTAGTGTGAAGTTGAGGAGTATTGCTAGAGAATGCAGATACCTGCTAATCCCACATCAGCGCAGGGTTTATAAAGCAAACAACAGCTGTGGTCGGTTTCCTAGGCAACAAAAACGAAATTCATACTATCTGAGGAATGGGTGAAAGTTTTAAGTAAATTGCAAAAATGCTTGTTTTTACAAGCTGTGCCGATAAAAACCATTTATATGAAAGGAATTAACCCTTTATGCACATATTTACCCCTTAAAACCCTGATAATCCAGCACCAATCTGATTACGTCTTGGATTCCACCCCGATCTTCTGACTACTGCAGCCAATCGCTGGCCTCATTTGTCACAAATAAATCTTATGCTAGGGGGTGGGGAGGGAAGCTTTAGTCTCCAACAGCCCCTTAAATGCCTCTATCCATTTGCACAATACTACTATTTATTTGTTTCCTGCAGTGCTGTGGAGTCGAAATCAATATAAAATGGACAAACTCCGACTCCTAAAATATACAATACATTGGTTACAGAAGTACAATGCAGGATGTGATGTAAATCTTTTCATAAGAATTTTGGAAAGTTATGAAATGTCCTATAAATGTCTGTTCTGTTCCTGATCTAAGGATTTTGGCTTTTAGTGGAGATGAATCTGTGCTGCACTTTATATACATGCTCAGTAGTGACCAGGGCTGTGTAGTCAGAGTCGTGAAGTGGGGAGTCAGGGAAATTGTGGAGTCGGAGGTTTGCCTGGTCCGACTCTACAGCTCTGGTTTCCTGCAGGCAATTTGCACAGAGAATTTGCTGAGTTTTATCTTACAGCTGCAAAAAGTCCTAATGATACCCCGGCCTCATGCATGATCAGAATCGAGCGCTTGCATTTATCAAGCAGACGCACAGCCAGACACATAACTGAGCAGATGCATGCACGGCCAGACACATAACCGAGCAGATGCATGCACGGACAGACACATAACCCAGCAGATGCACGAACGGCCAGACACATAACCCAGCAGATGCATGCACGGCTAGACACATAACCCAGCAGATGCATGAACGGCCAGACACATAACCCAGCAGATGCATGCACGGCCAGACACATAACCCAGCAGATGCATGCACGGCCAGACACATAACCCAGCAGATGCATGAACAGAGAGACACATAACCCAGCAGATACACGAATGGCCAGACACATAATCCAGCAGATACATGAATGGCCAGACACATAATCCAGCAGATACACGAATGGCCAGACACATAATCCAGCAGATGCATGAACGGCCAGACACATAACCCAGCAGATGCATGCACGGCCAGACACATAACCCAGCAGATGCACGAACGGCCAGACACATAACCCAGCATATGCACGAACGGCCAGACACATAACCCAGCAGATGCATGCACGGCCAGACACATAACCCAGCAGATGCATGAACAGAGAGACACATAACCCAGCAGATACACGAATGGCCAGACACATAATCCAGCAGATACATGAATGGCCAGACACATAACCCAGCAGATACATGAACGGCCAGACACATAACCCAGCAGATGCATGCACGGCCAGACACATAACCCAGCAGATGCATGAACAGAGAGACACATAACCCAGCAGATACACGAATGGCCAGACACATAATCCAGCAGATACATGAATGGCCAGACACATAACCCAGCAGATACATGAACGGCCAGACACATAACCCAGCAGATGCATGAACGGCCAGACACATAACCCAGCAGATGCATGCACGGCCAGACACATAACCCAGCAGATGCATGAACGGCCAGACACATAACCCAGCAGATACACGAATGGCCAGACACATAACCCAGCAGATGCATGCACGGCCAGACACATAACCCAGCAGATGCATGAACGGCCAGACACATAACCCAGCATATGCACGAACGGCCAGACACATAACCCAGCATATGCATGCACGGCCAGACACATAACCCAGCAGATGCATGAACAGAGAGACACATAACCCAGCAGATACACGAATGGCCAGACACATAATCCAGCAGATACATGAATGGCCAGACACATAACCCAGCAGATACATGAACGGCCAGACACATAACCCAACAGATGCATGAACGGCCAGACACATAACCCAGCAGATGCATGAACAGAGAGACACATAACCCAGCAGATGCATGAACGGCCAGACACATAACCCAGCAGATGCATGAACAGAGAGACACATAACCCAGCAGATGCATGAACAGCCAGACACACAACCCAGCAGACGCATGAACGGCCAGACACATAACCCAGCAGATGCATGAACAGCCAGACACATAACCCAGCAGATGCATGAACGGCCAGACACATAACCCAGCAGATGCATGCACGGCCAGACACATAACCCAGCAGATGCATGCACGGCCAGACACATAACCCAGCAGATGCATGAACGGCCAGACACATAACCCAGCATATGCACGAACGGCCAGACACATAACCCAGCATATGCATGCACGGCCAGACACATAACCCAGCAGATACACGAATGGCCAGACACATAACCCAGCAGATACATGAATGGCCAGACACATAACCCAGCAGATGCATGCACGGCCAGACACATAACCCAGCATATGCACGAACGGCCAGACACATAACCCAGCATATGCATGCACGGCCAGACACATAACCCAGCAGATACACGAATGGCCAGACACATAACCCAGCAGATACATGAATGGCCAGACACATAACCCAGCAGATACATGAACGGCCAGACACATAACCCAGCAGATGCATGAACAGAGAGACACATAACCCAGCAGATGCATGAACGGCCAGACACATAACCCAGCAGATGCATGAACAGAGAGACACATAACCCAGCAGATGCATGAACGGCCAGACACACAACCCAGCAGATGCATGAACGGCCAGACACATAACCCAGCAGATGCATGAACAGCCAGACACATAACCCAGCAGATGCATGAACGGCCAGACACATAACCCAGCAGATGCATGCACGGCCAGACACATAACCCAGCAGATGCATGCACGGCCAGACACATAACCCAGCAGATGCATGCACGGCCAGACACATAACCCAGCAGATGCATGAACGGCCAGACACATAACACAGCAGATGCATGAACGGCCAGACACATAACCCAGCAGATGCATGAACGGCCAGACACATAACCCAGCAGATGCATGAACAGAGAGACACATAACCCAGCAGATGCATGAACGGCCAGACACATAACCCAGCAGATACATGCACGGCCAGACACACAACCCAGCAGATGCATGAATGGACAGACACATAACCCAGCAGATGCATGAACGGCCAGACACATAACCCAGCAGATGCATGAACGGCCAGACACATAACCCAGCAGATGCATGAACGGCCAGACACATAACCCAGCAGATGCATGAACGGCCAGACACATAACCCAGCAGATGCATGAACGGCCAGACACATAACCCAAGGGTATACCGTGAAGATTGGTAGAGCAGCTTAGTATACATTTTTTGCAAAAAACGTATCAACCAAATACCCTGTTTTTTACATCTTTTACTAGCATTTGCGGATTACTGCAACATTTTTTCAAACTGAGTGTTTTTGGTTTTACTATTCTCTTTTGTGTCTTCAGGTTTCTTGGTGGTGTGTGAACATGATCATACAGACTTGTTCACTGTGCAAGTAGCCCATGTGTTCCTGTTTCCATAATTGTTCTCTTGTGTCTACAAGACTGGGGAGTTCCACCACTCCTCTTGGGCTATCTGCACAAAAGCTGTTCTACCCTGTATGCACACATGGATTTTTCCTCTCTGAACCCTGTTCACACAGGTTATATACAGATGATCAGGTTTTTAAATACATCAGATAGGGATTGCATACATTAGTTAGGACTGCTCTGATAAGGGTATACCGTGAAGATTGGTAGAGCAGCTTAGTATACATTTTTTGCAAAAAACGTATCAACCAAATACCCTGTTTTTTACATCTTTTACTAGCACTTGCGGATTACTGCAACATTTTTTCAAACTGAGTGTTTTTGGTTTTACTATTCTCTTTTGTGTCTTCACATAACCCAGCAGATGCATGAATGGACAGACACATAACCCAGCAGATGCATGAACGGCCAGACACATAACCCAGCAGATAGATGAACGGCCAGACACATAACCCAGCAGATGCATGCACGGCCAGACACAATCCTGTACCCATGAAATAATGATATCATCAAATGCGCACACATTCCGACACTTATTTACTGGAGGAAACAATAGTCACGCATCTCTGGACACACAAGTTGTAAAAAGCCGCCATACCCCTACTGATAAATTCGGAGGTCGCAGAAATTCTGAGAATGGATGTTTCCAGTGAAGTTCCATCAATATGAGAGAAGAAGCTGTAAATGTGCAATCGGGTAAAAGAGAATGTGCAGGAAATTATCTGCCTAAAACCACCCCCCACCCCCACCCCCCCAGAGTGATTACGTCTCTCTCATAAGTTTGATAATCACCAGAAAGTCCATGTTACTGTCCGGCGTTCGGCCCCTCAAAACACCGAATGTTTGTCGCGTTGTCATGTGCGTAACAGTGCAGCAAACACTGCTTCTGATCGGAGGTAAAATCATCCCCGCTGGTCAAAGAGCCGCGGTTCCTACACTGTCAAATGCCAGCGTGAGCCTTCAGCAGTAATCAGAGGTATAAAGTTTACCTCCGGTCACTGGTGTCAACTGATGGGACTACTGTTCCCATCAGCCGACGTCTGCTGCCGCCAATAACAGTAAGAGCAGGAGCGGCTGAGATTATTCATCAGCCGACACCTGCCCTGTAAATAAATAATTAAAAAAAAATTAACACCGCATGGGTTCCCCTGTATTTTTGATAACCAGCCAGGCAAAACTCTAGGCAGGGGGCTGCAACCCTCAGCTGTCAGCTTCAGCAAGGCTGGTTATCAAGAATGGAGGGGTCCCCACTACGATTTTTTAAATTATTTAAATAAATAAAGAAATATATAAATAATTAAATAAAATGGTGTGGGGTCCCCCCCATTTTTGACAACTAACCGCAGTGAAATTGTCCAGGTAAATTCGCCTCTGCACCATGAGACTTTTCTCACAGTGCTAGTGGGGATCTCATCGAGGTCACCGCAGTTCATAGGCCCGGCCAGACCCGAATATCCAGGTGTCCGCCCATCTCTACATATAAGCAGTACTATTGTAGTTATATTATTGTACATAGGAGCAGTATTATAGTAGTTATATTCTTGAACATAAGGGACATTAATATAGTAGTTATATTCTTGTACATAGGGGCAGTATTATAGTAGTTATATTCTTGTACATAAGGGCAGTATTATAGTAGTTATATTCTTGTACATAGGGGCAGTATTATAGTAGTTATATTCTTGAACATAAGGGACATTAATATAGTAGTTATATTCTTGTACATAGGGGCAGTTTTATAGTAGTTATATTCTTGTACATAGGAGCAGTATTATAGTAGTTATATTCTTGAACATAGGGGCAGTATTATAGTAGTTATATTCTTGTACATAGGGAGCAGTATTATAGTAGTTATATTCTTGTACATGGAGCAGTATTATAGTGGTTATATTCTTGTACATAGGGGCAGTATTATAGTAGTTATATTCTTGTACATAGGAGCAGTATTATAGTTATATTCTTGTATATAGGAGAAGTATTATAGTAGTTATATTCTTGTACATAGGAGCAGTATTATAGTAGTTATATTCTTGTACATAGGGGCAGTATTATAGCAGTTATATTCTTGTACATAGGGAGCAGTATTATAGTAGTTATATTCTTGTACATAGGGGCAGTATTATAGGAGTTATATTCTTGTACATAGGGGCAGTATTATAGCAGTTATATTCTTGTACATAGGGGCAGTATTATAGTAGTTATATTCTTGTACATAGGGGCAGTATTATAGCAGTTATATTCTTGTACATAGGGGCAGTATTATAGTAGTTATATTCTTGTATATAGGAGCAGTATTATAGTAGGTATATTCTTGTATATAGGAGCAGTATTATAGTAGTTGTATTCTTGTACATAGGGGGCAGTATTATAGTTATATTCTTGTATATAGGAGCAGTATTATAGCAGTTATATTCTTGTATATAGGAGCAGTATTATAGTAGTTATATTC
Organism: Ranitomeya imitator; assembly: GCF_032444005.1. NCBI lineage: Eukaryota > Metazoa > Chordata > Amphibia > Anura > Dendrobatidae > Ranitomeya > Ranitomeya imitator. The sequence continues at coordinate 17,706,147 of NC_091288.1, forward strand.
TTGTACATAGGGGCAGTATTATAGCAGTTATATTCTTGTAAATAGGGGCATTATTATAGCAGCTATATTCTTGTAAATAGGGGCAGTATTATAGCAGTTATATTCTTGTACATAGGAGGCAGTATTATAGTAGTTATATTCTTGTACATAGGGAGTAGTATTATAGTAGTTATATTCTTGTACATAGGGAGCAGTATTATAGTAGTTATATTATTGTACATAGGGAGCAGTATTATTGTAGTTATATTACTGCATATAGGGAGCAGTATTATAGTAGTTATATTCTTGTACATAGGGGGCAGTATTATAGTTGTTATATTATTGTACATATGGTGGAGTATTATAGAAGTGATATTCTTGTACATAGGAGCAGTATTATAGTAGTTATATTCTTGTACATAGGGAGCAGTATTATAGTAGTTATATTCTTGTACACAGGGGCAGTATTATAGTTATTCTTGTATATAGGAGCAGTATTATAGTAGTTATATTCTTGTACATAGGGGCAGTATTATAGCAGTTATATTCTTGTAAATAGGGGCAGTATTATAGCAGCTATATTCTTGTAAATAGGGGCAGTATTATAGCAGTTATATTCTTGTACATAGGAGGCAGTATTATAGCAGTTATATTCTTGTACATAGGGGCAGTATTATAGCAGTTATATTCTTGTATATAGGAGCAGTATTATAGTAGTTATATTCTTGTACATAGGGGCAGTATTATAGCAGTTATATTCTTGTAAATAGGGGCAGTATTATAGCAGCTATATTCTTGTAAATAGGGGCAGTATTATAGCAGCTATATTCTTGTACATAGGGGCAGTATTATAGCAGTTATATTCTTGTACATAGGGGCAGTATTATAGTAGTTATATTCTTGTATATAGGAGCAGTATTATAGTAGGTATATTCTTGTATATAGGAGCAGTATTATAGCAGTTATATTCTTGTACATAGGAGGCTGTATTATAGTAGTTATATTCTTGTACATAGGGAGTAGTATTATAGTAGTTATATTCTTGTATATAGGAGGCAGTATTATAGTAGTTATATTCTTGTACATAGGAGCAGTATTATAGTAGTTATATTCTTGTACATAGGGAGCAGTATTATTGTAGTTATATTACTGCATATAGGGAGCAGTATTATAGTAGTTATATTCTTGTACATAGGGGGCAGTATTATAGTAGTTATATTATTGTACATATGGTGGAGTATTATAGAAGTGATATTCTTGTACATAGGAGCAGTATTATAGTAGTTATATTCTTGTACATAGGGAGCAGTATTATAGTAGTTATATTCTTGTACACAGGGGCAGTATTATAGTTATTCTTGTATATAGGAGCAGTATTATAGTAGTTATATTCTTGTACATAGGGGCAGTAAAATAGCAGTTATATTCTTGTAAATAGGGGCAGTATTATAGCAGCTATATTCTTGTAAATAGGGGCAGTATTATAGCAGTTATATTCTTGTACATAGGAGGCAGTATTATAGCAGTTATATTCTTGTACATAGGGGCAGTATTATAGTAGTTATATTCTTGTACATAAGGAGCAGTATTATAGTAGTTATATTCTTGTACATGGAGCAGTATTATAGTAGTTATATTCTTGTACATAGGGGCAGTATTATAGTAGTTATATTCTTGTACATAGGAGCAGTATTATAGTTATATTCTTGTATATAGGAGAAGTATTATAGTAGTTATATTCTTGTACATAGGAGCAGTATTATAGTAGTTATATTCTTGTACATAGGGGCAGTATTATAGTAGTTATATTCTTGTACATAGGGGCAGTATTATAGCAGTTATATTCTTGTACATAGGGGCAGTATTATAGTAGTTATATTCTTGTATATAGGAGCAGTATTATAGTAGGTATATTCTTGTATATAGGAGCAGTATTATAGTAGTTGTATTCTTGTACATAGGGGGCAGTATTATAGTTATATTCTTGTATATAGGAGCAGTATTATAGCAGTTATATTCTTGTAAATAGGGGCAGTATTATAGTAGTTATATTCTTGTACATAGGGAGCAGTATTATAGTAGTTATATTCTTGTACACAGGGGCAGTATTATAGTTATTCTTGTATATAGGAGCAGTATTATAGTAGTTATATTCTTGTACATAGGGGCAGTATTATAGCAGTTATATTCTTGTAAATAGGGGCAGTATTATAGCAGCTATATTCTTGTAAATAGGGGCAGTATTATAGCAGTTATATTCTTGTACATAGGAGGCAGTATTATAGTAGTTATATTCTTGTACATAGGGAGTAGTATTATAGTAGTTATATTCTTGTATATAGGAGGCAGTATTATAGTAGTTATATTCTTGTACATAGGAGCAGTATTATAGTAGTTATATTCTTGTACATAGGGAGCAGTATTATTGTAGTTATATTACTGCATATAGGGAGCAGTATTATAGTAGTTATATTCTTGTACATAGGGGGCAGTATTATAGTAGTTATATTATTGTACATATGGTGGAGTATTATAGAAGTGATATTCTTGTACATAGGAGCAGTATTATAGTAGTTATATTCTTGTACATAGGGAGCAGTATTATAGTAGTTATATTCTTGTACACAGGGGCAGTATTATAGTTATTCTTGTATATAGGAGCAGTATTATAGTAGTTATATTCTTGTACATAGGGGCAGTATTATAGCAGTTATATTCTTGTAAATAGGGGCAGTATTATAGCAGCTATATTCTTGTAAATAGGGGCAGTATTATAGCAGTTATATTCTTGTACATAGGAGGCAGTATTATAGTAGTTATATTCTTGTACATAGGGAGTAGTATTATAGTAGTTATATTCTTGTATATAGGAGGCAGTATTATAGTAACATAGTAACATAGTAACATAGTTAGTAAGGCCGAAAAAAGACATTTGTCCATCCAGTTCAGCCTATATTCCATCATAATAAATCCCCAGATCTACGTCCTTCTACAGAACCTAATAATTGTATGATACAATATTGTTCTGCTCCAGGAAGACATCCAGGCCTCTCTTGAACCCCTCGACTGAGTTCGCCATCACCACCTCCTCAGGCAAGCAATTCCAGATTCTCACTGCCCTAACAGTAAAGAATCCTCTTCTATGTTGGTGGAAAAACCTTCTCTCCTCCAGACGCAAAGAATGCCCCCTTGTGCCCGTCACCTTCCTTGGTATAAACAGATCCTCAGCGAGATATTTGTATTGTCCCCTTATATACTTATACATGGTTATTAGATCGCCCCTCAGTCGTCTTTTTTCTAGACTAAATAATCCTAATTTCGCTAATCTATCTGGGTATTGTAGTTCTCCCATCCCCTTTATTAATTTTGTTGCCCTCCTTTGTACTCTCTCTAGTTCCATTATATCCTTCCTGAGCACCGGTGCCCAAAACTGGACACAGTACTCCATGTGCGGTCTAACTAGGGATTTGTACAGAGGCAGTATAATGCTCTCATCATGTGTATCCAGACCTCTTTTAATGCACCCCATGATCCTGTTTGCCTTGGCAGCTGCTGCCTGGCACTGGCTGCTCCAGGTAAGTTTATCATTAACTAGGATCCCCAAGTCCTTCTCCCTGTCAGATTTACCCAGTGGTTTCCCGTTCAGTGTGTAATGGTGATATTGATTCCCTCTTCCCATGTGTATAACCTTACATTTATCATTGTTAAACCTCATCTGCCACCTTTCAGCCCAAGTTTCCAACTTATCCAGATCCATCTGTAGCAGAATACTATCTTCTCTTGTATTAACTGCTTTACATAGTTTTGTATCATCTGCAAATATCGATATTTTACTGTGTAAACCTTCTACCAGATCATTAATGAATATGTTGAAGAGAACAGGTCCCAATACTGACCCCTGCGGTACCCCACTGGTCACAGCGACCCAGTTAGAGACTATACCATTTATAACCACCCTCTGCTTTCTATCACTAAGCCAGTTACTAACCCATTTACACACATTTTCCCCCAGACCAAGCATTCTCATTTTGTGTACCAACCTCTTGTGCGGCACGGTATCAAACGCTTTGGAAAAATCGAGATATACCACGTCCAATGACTCACCGTGGTCCAGTCTATAGCTTACCTCTTCATAAAAACTGATTAGATTGGTTTGACAGGAGCGATTTCTCATAAACCCATGCTGATATGGAGTTAAACAGTTATTCTCATTGAGATAATCCAGAATAACATCCCTCAGAAACCCTTCAAATATTTTACCAACAATAGAGGTTAGACTTACTCGCCTATAATTTCCAGGTTCACTTTTAGAGCCCTTTTTGAATATTGTAGTTATATTCTTGTACATAGGAGCAGTATTATAGTAGTTATATTCTTGTACATAGGGAGCAGTATTATTGTAGTTATATTACTGCATATAGGGAGCAGTATTATAGTAGTTATATTCTTGTACATAGGGGGCAGTATTATAGTAGTTATATTATTGTACATATGGTGGAGTATTATAGAAGTGATATTCTTGTACATAGGAGCAGTATTATAGTAGTTATATTCTTGTACATAGGGAGCAGTATTATAGTAGTTATATTCTTGTACACAGGGGCAGTATTATAGTTATTCTTGTATATAGGAGCAGTATTATAGTAGTTATATTCTTGTACATAGGGGCAGTATTATAGCAGTTATATTCTTGTAAATAGGGGCAGTATTATAGCAGCTATATTCTTGTAAATAGGGGCAGTATTATAGTAGTTATATTCTTGTACATAGGGGCAGTATTATAGTAGTTATATTCTTGTACATAGGAGCAGTATTATAGTAGTTATATTTTTGTACATAGGAGCAGTATTATAGTAGTTATATTCTTGTACATAGGAGGCAGTATTATAGTAGTTATATTCTTGTACATAGGAGCAGTATTATAGTAGTTATATTCTTGTACATAGGGGCAGTATTATAGTAGTTATATTCTTGTACATAGGAGCAGTATTATAGTAGTTATATTTTTGTACATAGGAGCAGTATTATAGTAGTTATATTCTTGTACATAGGAGGCAGTATTATAGTAGTTCTATTCTTGTACATAGGGAGTAGTATTATAGTAGTTATATTCTTGTATATAGGAGGCAGTATTATAGTAGTTATATTCTTGTACATAGGAGCAGTATTATAGTAGTTATATTCTTGTACATAGGGAGCAGTATTATTGTAGTTATATTACTGCATATAGGGAGCAGTATTATAGTAGTTATATTCTTGTACATAGGGGGCAGTATTATAGTAGTTATATTATTGTACATATGGTGGAGTATTATAGTAGTTATATTCTTGTACATAGGAGCAGTATTATAGTAGTCATATTCTTGTACGTAGTGGGCAGTATTATAGTAGTTATAGTGTTGTACATAGGGAGGCCAGTATTATATTATTTACATTCTTGCACATAAGGAGCATCTGGGCTTTAAATTCATATCTTTTCACAAGACAAAACAAGCTGTATTTAACATCTAATCTTTCCTATGAATTGCATATACATGTTATAGTACATTAACGCACAGGGCACCCCACCTTGGCCACATCTTTCGGCAGATCGAAGGGGATGCGCTGTCTGATTTTGGGTGGAAGCTGAGTCAAGACCTCGTTCTTCAATCGTCTGATCATGATGCTGCTTAATCGCTGGTGTAAGTCATCTAAATTGGAGGCTCCTCTGTAATCCCACTGAGTCCTATTGCCGAAATACCTTGGGGAAAAATTTGAAAACATTTGAATTCAGCGTCTCGCTCAAGAAAGCGTGTTAAACACTCTGCCGGCTGCGGGAGTCGGGAGATGTACGAGAGGGCAATTGATAGCGGCACTCATTGACATAGGAGGACTTGGCGGCATTAATGATCTGGGGCACCTGTTATTATCATACATTGCATAAACACCAGCCATATCTTTGTTGTGGAGCAGACGATCGGGTTTCTAGAGGCCGCTTTGATCTCTTGCAGACCAGTATCAGCAGCCGTTGGTGCAATTCAATTACATTTTTATAGCATTTTTTAGCTACGTTGGTAAGAGCCGGTGTCTTGAATGCTCCGCGCGAGGCATTAACGCCTGTTTAATGCGGAGCCCCAGTTACATACATTTATAGGACGTGCAGAGCTCTGTCCCCGGGCAATGTTTTGCATTGTTTTACATAAGGCAAAGATTCCTTACAATGGAGGTGAACGATACAAAAGCAGGAGTTCAACCCCTCTGTAAGTCATGCTGGAGTACAAAAAGTACGTTTTAGATACTTATTTTAGGAGCTCATCCTTAAAGGGATATTCCCTTCCCCAAGATCCTATCCCAATATGTAGTAAGTGTATAATATTAATATTAGCAAATACCTCCTATTAGAAATGTAGTATAGTTCTTCTGATTAGCTATGCTGCTTACCCCATGTCCAGGGCATTGTAGTAGCTGTGAAATCCATGACCACTCGTATAGCGACCACTAGCAACTGTCACTATAGGAGTGGTCGTAACCATGGATACATGGGATATGCGACATAGCTAATCAAAAGAACTATACTACATTTCTAATTGGAGGTATTTGCTAGTATTATTATTATTACACCTACTACATATTGGAATATGATCTTGGAGGTGGGAATACCCTTTTAAAAGATCAACTTCCTGCATCGAAGAAAAAGAAAATACAGCTGAAATAATATTTTCCTAGAACTGGGTGCTGTTCCTCTGTTACCCCAACGGGAAAAAAAAAAATTACACAAAGAAGCTGACTATTGGTCATGATCAATCCTCTTGCCAAAAGCGTGAGAACCCACATGAGTGTTTTTTAGGGTATTGGCAACACCAAGTTGTATATTTTCAGGCGGAACAACAGAGGAACAGCACAATGCAAACTTCTAAGGAAAGATGATCGGAAATCAAGTACCGTAACTTATCGGAAAGAGGATCCAACTTTTTCATGCCGCTCCAGAGGGGTTTCTAAATTGCCTACTTTAATCTCTCTCTTGCCGGCTGCAGAATGAGTTAACTGAGAACCAGGCAGGGAGCTGGATCTTACGGGAAAGCTCATAACGCTTATTTTCTTCCTTCTGAACTCCTCTCAGCTGATTCATGACCACAAAGTTTTGCTCAACTCTTCAAGGATCATAAATCAGCTGGTAGGAACTCGGAAGAAGAACCAAAGAGGTAGAAACTCTCTGAACAGAACGAGCTCACAGACGGATTCTCAGCCTAACTTCTTCTGCTTTATTACTACATTTTTAACATTGGATTTTAAGTGACCTAATCCTTTAAAGTGACGATCAACATCCTGGAATCCAGAGAACGATGCATCTAGTTAGTGTACGTTCACATTAGCGTTTTGCGTGTTTGCGTCGGGCGCCGCAGCGGCGACGCATGCGTCATGCGCCCCTATATTTAACATGGGGGGCGCATGAACATGCGTTGTGCGACGCATGCGTTTTTTTTGCCGCAAGCGTTGGGCGCAGAAAACGCAACAAGTTGCAGTTTTTTGCGTCCAAATTTCGGCAGAAAAGGACGCATGCGTCGCAAAATGCAGCGTTTTAGCGTGCGTTTTTATTTGCGTTGTGCCGTGCGTCACCGACGCAGCGGCGCACAACGCAAATGTGAACGTAGCCTTATGCAGCAATACATCACTAAGTAATAACCCAATGTATCAGTTACCGCTTCCTATGGATACACTGTTAAATGGAGACCCCCGTTTAGTAGGATTTGAGGATTTACATGGGCGGTGTAACAGATCAGCCCCTCCCCATTGCCAAATTCAATAATAACGAGGTATGTTGGCGATTAGCAGAATTAGCAGCATCGGATACCTGACGTGTGCGTCACAGTATTTCTTGGCATATTCCGTCCACGTTCCGAACATTCTGGGAAACAGGCCATCGATCTGCATATAAAGCTGGAAAAAGGAGGAAACCTTGGAAACAGTCACTTGAAAAAAATGGGGGAAGGGGGGTATTTTGCTTTGTGTTATAAATGTCATTACCTCCTCGGGTCGTCCCAGAGCCGGCGTCCCGGTCAGAAGAAGGGCTCGGGTCGCTTTCTGAACCATCGGCAGAAGGAGTTTGCTCCGAGACGCGTTTCTTGACTTCATGTAGTGAGATTCGTCCACCAGAACCACCTTAAAGTGCTGCTTATAAAGGGCATCGATCAGGGTCTTGGCGTCGCCAGTTAATAGGCCGTACCCCAAAACGGTGACTTTACAAGTTGATATTCGCCTGTGGAAGGCATGGAATCCATTAATGATGACTGTTCAGAGTAAGCCGGCCAGTGTGTACGAGGACCAACACTATTTCCGGACATTCTATCACTTCGGTTCTGTATTTTTCCCCACTTATCACTAGCTCTATCTAAACTCGGAATTTTCTGAGACCCATAACTTTCATTTTAGGGTTGATGGAGCTGTGTGGGCTTTGGTTTTTTACTTATTGAGCTGTACTTTTTAATTGATACCATTTTGGGAGTATTTAAGAAAACATCTTATATACTAAAAAAAAAAAATTATCGCTTTTATTGCACTTTTGGAGAGAGATGTGGACACTTGAAAATGGGAACTCTGGCATCTTGTTTTCTTGCTATAAACCATTTTACGGTATGGGGTAAACAATATTTTATTTACACAGTTTGGATTTTTACAGATGCAGTGATACAAAATATGTTATTTACATTTATTTTTAGATTTGACAAAGGTTGGATTTAAGTAATTTTTTGTAACTCAGCACTTTAAATATCTTTTTTTTATCTGTTTTTTGTTACTAGTCCCCAAGAGGACTTTTGCACTATTTCAGCATTGTAATCATACTTAAAATCACAATCTGCTATGAAGATGGAGAATAAGGTTACGTTCACATGTTGCGTTTTTGCTGCTTTTTCTTTTCTTTTAAGCTGCGTTTTACCATATCAGCAAAACCTGTTGCGCGTTTTAAATCTACAGCGTGTGATTTCTTTCAGCGCTTTTGCAGCGTTTTTTTCACCCATACAAAGCAATAAGTGCAAAAAAAAAAGGCAGGTATCAGGTTTTACTGCATTTTTGGTGCAAAAACCCCAGGAAGTTGCATCATGTTATTTTTTATGAGCTAAACCTTATCAGCATGCAAAATACACAAATGTATCTGATAAAAATGCAGCAAAATCGGAGAAAAACCTGCTTTCTGTAAGCTGCTTCTTTACCGACAAGAAAACAGGTTTTGCCTGCAGGACAAAAAGGCAGCAAAAACGCAACGTGTGAACATAGCTTTACGATGGTGAAACCGGGGGAAGGCCTTCATTACGACCCCATCTGCCATAGCATCCATCAGCCCCTGGGAATACTATTATTGATGGGCAATGGAAGTAGATCACCACTGTCACCATTCATAAGTGGATTATGTGCAGTGATCAGAGCTGGCCCTGATCGCTGCTGTTGGAGACAGATGCTGGCTGTGTAATACAGCAGACGCTGGCCAGCTCTATACACCAGCACCCAACATACGACGTTTTATGGCCAGAAGTAGTAAAAGAAATTGCAAAATAACAGAACTATGCCTATCAATTGTTGCAAACATTATGGTGATTATAAATGTAAATAATCACCCAACATCGGTTTTGTTCTCAATGACGGTTATGTCCTCTGGTCCCAGCTCCGGGATCCACTTCTCCATCTCCTCAATCCATGGATACTTCAACGAAGAAGGAACGACAATGAGAAGCGGCCATTCATCCCGGTAACAATACGCCACGGCAATCGCCTGCAGAGTCTTCCCAAGGCCCATCTGGAACAAAAAAAAAAAAAAAAAACACATTTGTATGGGGTCTCTACTCCGTCCACTGCCTAATTCCTAACCTAGGATTCTCTATATTCTTCCTTCCTGACTTTCCTATCAGTCAAAGTCAAAAGAGCAGATGATTTTATCAGAATTTAGGACCTGGTCGAGAGGACAGAGAAAACAGCAGGAGTGAAATGTTACTCCACCCAAAACTAGAACTTTTCAGTTCCGGATAAAGTTTCACTTGATCACCACAACTTTGTTTCAGGAGAACTTGCATCTCTCATCTATAATGTGAAAGTCGGTCTTCACTGAATACACATTTTACCCATGAATTGAGAGTGAACGTTCAAGTGCAGGAGGAGAAAAGAGCAGATTTTTTTGGAAACAAGAAACTAAAAATGGCTTAATTTCCAAATGGAAGTAAAAACTAAACAGACGGTTACTCTTTAAGCTTTACTTATCTGTGGTCCATGATGATAGGGAACTAAATATACAGTTCTATTATCCTAGAATCACTATTAGAGACTCATTAAGGAACAGCATTCACAATTTTTCTGACTTCAGAGCTGAAATCTCCCAAGATTTCCTGCTTGGGCAGTTTCTTACTCTGACGTTTCAGAAAAAGAACTTTACAATAAACCAAAACATTAAAACTAACTTTTCCCACTATGATATCAAATATTTATGGTCACAAACTTGGAGGTTTCCGATAACTAGCAGAATTAACACAGGTCTTTAATATAGTCTAACTTAGGATCAGTACAGGATAAATACTGCAAGTGCACAGTGACTACCAGAAGAATAGTGAGTGCAGCTCTGGGGTATAATACAGGATGTAACTCAGGATCAGTAATGTAATGTATGTACACAGTGACTGCACCAGCAGAATAGTGAGTGCAGCTCTGGAGTATAATACAGGATGTAACTCAGGATCAGTAATGTAATGTATGTACACAGTGACTACACCAGCAGAATAGTGAGTGCAGCTCTGGAGTATAATACAGGATGTAACTCAGGATCAGTAATGTAATGTATGTACACAGTGACTGCACCAGCAGAATAGTGAGTGCAGCTCTGGAGTATAATACAGGAGGTAACTCAGGATCAGTAATGTAATATATGTACACAGTGACTGCACCAGCAGAATAGTGAGTGCAGCTCTGGAGTATACTATCCCTTGCATACATGTAAGCAATATTTATCTTTACATATTATACAGTAATAGTAATGGTTTACATGGGTGGTCCAGGCTTACAAAAAATGTTTTTGGTTCAGTGCCACACTTGTCTGTAGTTTTCAGCTGTTACTGCAGCCAATTCTTATTTCAAGGTGCTCTACTGCAACATCTGAACACGGACCGAGGCCAGGTGAGGTTTCCACCCCATCAACATAATCTTATGTCTTTTGGTCTTTTTCCCCTTGGGTTATACCAGCCTCTCCCCAATGACAGTTGATAACAATAGACTCTACAAAGCAGAGAGATACTGTCGCACAGAATTTATGTTCATGATCTCTTTAAATAGCAACATGGTGCATTGGGAAAAGGAATCCTTGGTGGAATTTTCTGATAATCGGTCGTTTAAGACCAAGCAGGAAATTAAATGAATAAAAGACAAGAAGCAATAGATTTTCAGAAAGCAGAAGCGACATTGTTCTCCCTCCTCCACAAACTATAAATATTTGGAATAAATAATTCATCCAGTAAATGATGCAACGCATCTAATGAAATAGAGAGAAATGATTAGACCCCTCCGCCGATCTCTGCTGTGATCAATACGGTGATGTGCCGCTCAATGGATAAAGTCATTAGCTATGAAACTAAATAAAATCGAATGTTCGCTGCAGACTCCGGCAGATTAACGCTGGCGTGTATTGTGTGCCGCCAGTCATCGCTCATCATACCGCTACTTACCTTCACTTTACATGTGTGATTACACTACCAGATATGACTCCTAGATACAAACTACTTTTAGAAAGTCTCTATACATCAGTCTCTTCCTATATTTCCAAAATTCTATACTACTTAACGGAAAGCTTCATCCCAGGTTACACCAGTGTTTAAGGAGCTTTTGCCAGTTAACAGGGAGTCGCTTTCTTGGCTGAGATGCCCCTCATGGAGCACGGGGCAGGATGGGCCGCCCCTCAGGGAGCACGGGGCAGGATGGGCCGCCCCTCAGGAAGCACGGGGCAGGATGGGCCGCCCCTCAGGGAGCACGGGGCAGGATGGGCCGCCCCTCAGGGAGCACGGGGCAGGATGGGCTGCCCCTCAGGGAGCACGGGGTAGGATGGGCCGCCCCTCAGGGGGCACGGTGCAGGTTGGGACACCCCCTCAGGGAGCACGGGACAGGATGGGACGCCCCTCAGGGAGCACGGGGCAGGTTGGGACGCCCTCAGGGAGCACGGGACAGGATGGGACGCCCCTCAGGGACCACGGGGCAGGTTGGGCCGCCCCTCAGGGAGCACGGGGCAGGTTGGGACACCCCTCAGGGAGCCCGGGGCAGGTTGGGACACCCCTCAGGGAGCCCGGGGCAGGTTGGGACACCCTTCAGGGAGCACGGGGCAGGTTGGGACGCCCCTCAGTTAGCACGGGGCAGGTTGGGATACGGCTCAGGGAGCATGGGGCAGGTTGAGCCACCCCCCTCAGGGAGCAAGGGGCAGGATGGGCTTCCCTCAGGGAGCATGGGGCAGGTTGGGTCGCCCATCAGGGAGCACGGGGCAGGTTGGGACGCCCCTCAGGGAGCACGGGGCAGGATGGGACGCCCCTCAGGGAGCACGGGGCAGGATGGGACGCCCCTCAGGGAGCATGGGGCAGGATGGGACGCCCCTCAGGGAGCATGGGGCAGGATGGGACGCCCCTCAGGGAGCATAAGGCAGGATGGGATGCCCCTCAGGGAGCACGGGGGCAGGTTGGGTCGACCCTTCAGGGAGCACTTTCCAGGTTTCGCTTAGGGAGCATCTTCTAGTTTAGATCAGAAAAGAAAATTCAAGACAATCACCAAATGATGCAAATACAGTCCATAACTTTATTAGACAAGATTATATCTGCAGAGACGAGTGAAACAGCTACAAGATGTTGGCTTGTTATCAGTCAGCAGTATCCAATACTCCCATCCCTGCTGACCTGCATTCTTGTTAATAGAGTTATAGATTTGATTTGCAATGTTCTATATTACATTTTACATAGCTGGATGGAGTGCCACCTGTGTGCAGGAACGGTCAAATCTCATCTGTGATTTGTTCTCAGTAGTGCCAACTTCCATTTTTTTTTATTGTGATCTCTCAGACTCAGTTAGGCCAAATACGGTAGATCATTTCCTAAAATTATGCAGATTCACACACAGGGGGCCTCTCCAAGTTGGCACTGGTTCACAGAGAGCTTCTCGTAGGTGGCACAAGATCACCGGGAGATTCTAGGTAGAACAGGTTCACAAAGAGCTTCTTCTATTTGGAACCGGTTAACAGGGAGCTTCTCACAGGTGGCACTTGTTCACAGGGAGCCACTCTTCTGTGGCACTGGTTCAGAAATAACTTCTCCTAGGTGTAACTGGTTCACAGGGAGCTTTTCCTGGGTGGTACTGGTTCACAGCAAGCTTCTCGTAGGTGGCACTGGTTCACAAAAAGATTCGCTTATTTGGAACTGGTTCACTGAGAATCTTTCCTAGGTGGCACTGGCTCAAAATGAGCTTATTTTAGGTAACACTGGTTCACAAAGAGCTTCTCCTATTTGGAACTGGTTTCCAGGAAATCTCTCATAGGTGGCACTGGTTCACCAAGAACTTCTCCTAGGTGGCACTGGTTCACTGGGAACCTCACCTATGTGGCACTGGTTCACTGGGAGCCTCTACTAGCTGGCACTGGTTCACAGAGTTTTTTTTCAAGGTTATACTGGTCATCAGTAACCTTCTCCTAGGCTACACCTGTTTTTAAGGCACTTTTTCTGGCTATGTATATTATTAGGAGGCTACTAAAAGGTTACATGGTTTTCTTAGATCCTTGCAGGTTACAAATGGTTCTTTGAAAGCTACATAGGTTCACAAACTGATTCTACCAGATTTATTAGCCAACTACGAGCCTGGAGAATAGTACCCAACTAGGAGCCTGGAGAATAGTACCCAACTAGGAGCCTGGAGAATAGTACTCAACTAGAAGACTGGAGAACATTACCCAACTAGGAGCCTGGAGAATATTAGCCAACTAGGAGCCTTGAGAATAGTACCCAACTAGGAGCCTGGAGAATATTACCCAAATAGGAGCCTGGAGAATATAACCCAACTTGGAGCCTGGAGAATAATACCAACTACGAGCCTGGAGAATATTACCCAACTAGGAGCCTGGAGAATATAACCCAACTAGGAGCCTGGAGAATATTACCCAACTAGGAGCCTGGAGAATCTCGGAAACAACTGGTAGGATTACAATTCATCTGACTTAAAAGCGTACACTGTCCCATCTGTTTACTTCTCTCTAAACCTTGGTTATGAACAGTTATCAAGAGGAGTTGTACAATTATACAAATATGTCCCATCCCAGCTCTGCCTTGAGGAATTGTTGAGACATCCAACGATATCAAGACATCAACCAAGGGTCAAAAGCCCCCGAAGGCCTTGTTCTATTGAAATGTCACCTGCTAATCTGCTAAAGGTTAAACTGACAATATTTTTCCATTCAAAGTTTTGCTTTAGTGAACTCATATTTAACATTTATGGCTCCAAATCTGCGACGTGCAAATGTTATTTAAGTGAAGGTGTCGGGCATCATTGCATGGATGTCACATAAAATCAGAAGACAACTTCTGCACTAATACTTATCTGACTAAACAGAAAGAAAAAGCACCAAATCCTGAGTCACAGGTCATCATGGTACCTCATGTGAGCTGTGGAAACAATGGAAGGCTTTTTAAAGCTCGCCAAATGGGTTTTCGAGGACTTCTACAGCGTATTTTAGATCATGTAGAACTTCAATGAGGGTTCTCCACGTCCCTGGTTACTTACCGTACTTCAGAGAATGATGGATTACAGAAGCAGTTGTCCACCTATGGAAAATCATAGGAAGCTTTCCCAATAGTACGCCAATTCTCAAATAATTAACCACATCTTCAAAAGAGAGCTTGTTCCAAGTTATGCCATTCCTCACCGCTCTGCAGGGGGCCTCTTCAGGGGCTATGCCGCTCTCCTCAGGAGGCCTCGCGCCAGCGGCTAGGCCGCTCTCCTCAGGTGGCCTCGCGCCAGAGACTAGGCTGCTCTCCTCAGGAGGCCCCGACGATCTATGCCACTCTCCTCTGGGGGGCTATGCCGCTCTCCTCGGGACGCCTTGTGTTGTGAATTCTGCTCTTGGGCTCCCTCCGGTGGTTGTTGATGGTAATGCAGTTATTCCTGAGCAGCAGTCTTGGACAGGTGTTTCTGCTAATTGCAATTCTGACTGGGGTATTTAGCTGTGCAGGACTCATTAGTCCTTGCCAGTAGTCTATGTTCCTTTGGAAGTGTTGGTCCTCTGCCTGGCCTCTCCTGCTTGCTGCCAATTCAGCAAAGATAAGTATTTGCTTCATTTTTTAGACACACGGCTGTGTGTTTATTTTCTGTGCTGATCTTGTTTCTATTTTGTTCCTGCTAGACTGTGCCTGATATTTTTCTCAGTCTAGTTGGATTCGCTGGAGTCGCAGATATACTCTCCACATCTTTAGTTAGGTGGTGGAGTTTTTGTATTTTTCTGCTGTGGATATTTTGTAGTGTTTTATGCTGACCACATAGTATCCTGTACTATCCTTTCCTATCTAGGTAGAAGTGGCCTCCTCTGCTTATCCCTGTTTTCTGTCTGCGTGTCTTTTCCTCTCCTACTCACAGTCATTATTTGTGGGGGGCTACCTATCCTTTGGGGGTCTACTCTGAGGCAAGAGAGTTTTCCTATTTCCATCTTTAGGGATATTTAGTCTTTAGGCTGTGTCGAGGTGTCTAGGTCTGGTTAGGCACACCCCACGGCTACTTCTAGTTGCGTTGATAGGATCAGGGTTTGCGGTCAGTAAAATTACCACTGCTCCAGCGAAGGTCATTTCATGCTGCTCCAAGGCCACCTGATCATAACAGCCTTGCGCCAGAGGTTAGGCCGCACTCCTCAGGAGGCCTCGCGCCAGAGGTTAGGCAGGAACTCCTCAGAAGGCCTCGCGCCAGAGGTTAGGATGCTCTCCTCTGGAGGCCTCGACAGGGGCTATGCCACTCTCCTCAGGGGGGCTATGCCGCTCTCATCTGGAGGCTACTCTGTTCCCTGAGGGGCCTCTCCAGGGGCCAAGCTGCTCCGTGTGGGGCCTCTCCAGGGGCTACGCTGTTCCCTGAGGGGCCTCTCCAGGGGCTACGCTGTTCCCTGAGGGGCCTCTCCAGGGGCTACGATGCTCCCTGAGGGGCCTCTCCAGGGGCTACACTGCTCCCTGAGGGGCCTCTCCAGGGGCTACGCTGCTCCCTGTGGGGCCTCTCCAGGGGCTACGCAGCTCCCTGTGGGGCCTCTCCAGGGATTTTGCCATTCCCTATGGAGTCTCTCCAAAGGTTTCGCCAATACCTGTGGGGTCTCTCCAGGGGTTTTGCCACTCCTTGAGGAGTATCTTACTGGCTCAGCATTGGTGACCAAAAAAAGACAATTCTAGCATTCAGATGTTTTCGCTCTTTACAACATTTACCTTATGGATTAATTTTATATTTTGATCATTTTCATCCACTGGACTCTCTCGGATGCAGCTATGCCAAATATTTACTTTTTTATTTCTTCATTTTTAACAGGAGTGATGGGGTAATTTGAATTTTTTTGGTTTAGATTTCTAAAAACTTTTTTTTTCCTACTTTGCAGTCCCTTTAGGGGACTTGAACCTGTGATCCTCTGATCACTTTTCCTATATACTGCAATACTGCAGCATAATGGTAAAATCAAGGTATCTAATGAAGCCAAGAGCCACTTCACTTGGGGCCAAAATGGCAGGGAAAGGGGGCTTTCAGCAGACCCCCAGCTGTCATAGCAATTCATCAGAACCTCACAATTGTAGTGGAAGGTGGACAGGAATCTGTGCACTCACATTACCGAGCACTCAGTTAAATGCCGTTGTCAAAAAATAAACGGCCACATCTAAATGGTAAAAATCAGCCCTTAGAGCACAGCTCAGGCTGCTGCGGATATAGAGAGATGTTGGTTGTGTAACACAGCCAGCATCCACCTTGTGTGGAGCAAGCTCAGCTCCTGAGTCCACTACTCAGCATTATCGAGGTCCAGTTCTTTGCAGGGCATCTCGGGGGTGGGAGGTGGTCATTTTGCAGCCCCCTAATAGACACCTCCGACGGCTGCATGAGGCCAGATTCTTGTCTCACAGAAGAAATGTCTCTGAACACTGGAGATGACATTTATCAAAAATGTAAAAGTTTTTGCAAAAGACCAAACTGCAATAATAAAACATAGATGACAATAAGGTGCCAAAATGTGAGTGTTAATAATTGAGGAGCGTTCACACTGGGATGAGTCACCCCCTGCTCTGTGACGGTAATCATCCTCTCTGGCCGCAGGCTTGAGTTACGTGCGGCAGGTATCCATTGCACAGTGTGACATTACATGGTAATACCTGATGACCAGGCGGATGGATGAAGTGATGACTCACAATGCTCTCGCTATGGAGTAATTTTACTCTAATGAACTCGCATGTGGGAGGGAAAGCTCCAATTTCTGCTCTTACAAATTTCTTCTCCGTATGGATAATTAAAGGTAAACAATCTGCCTGCGGGATTAGTCCGGGGATACATGCCAACACAAACTTCTGCCGCAGCCTCTGCTGTACACATCATTGATACACAGTCATACATAGGCACGTTACTTATCAATAGTTACATGATTATGACATACGCTCAGGAACTGTTCACACACGTCTGCCCAGCAACCATCCGACATACGCTCAGGAACTGTTCACACACGTCTGCCCAGCAACCATCCGACATACGGCTCAGGAACTGGTCACACACGTCTGCCCAGCAACCATCCGACATGCGCTCAGGAACTGTTCACACACGTCTGCCCAGCAACCATCTTCACAGGATGTATAATTCTCCCATGTGATATACACATCCAAAATCAATGTCATAGGACATCATATGACTATTATATGCCTTGTTCTTCCAGTGATCCGACCACGAATAGATAAAGTCACAATGGTCTTGAATTTCCTGTGTTTCTACGCGATCTGTCTGTCCGACTATGGACTGGTGAAGTTAAAACTCTTTGGAGATGGTTTTGTAATGTTTTCCAGCCAGACTACAATCAAGGTCCTCAGAAATTTCCTTTGTACCATTCCACAAATGTGTCTTCTGAAGATCAGACTTTGATAGATCCCTGTTCTTTAAATAAAAACAGGTCGCCCACTCACACCTGATCTTTATCCCATCTACTGAAAACACCAGACTCCAATTTCATCTTCCAGTTATTTGATAATGCCAAAAGCTGCACATAGTTTTGCCTCTGACAGACATGTGACAGTTTTGTTTCTTTTTACACAACTGTTCCAAATATTCTGGCCTCCGCTCCCTTCACCTTGATCTGCTGCCCTCTGTTGTGCTCCACGTCAAGTTTTGCTGGTTGCCTGGCATGGCTAAGTCATTTCACTCCCCTAGTCCTACTTAAAGGGAACCTGTCACATAAAAAAACGCTATCAACTTCTGAACTATCACTTAGATTTCCACTACCAGGAGGAAATGAACACTATTTCCCCCTGGCAACATAAGAGTTTCTATCCTGGGGGGCACTGATGCCGGTTCAGTTACCACTCTGTGTAACTGCGCCCCCAGCACTGACTAACAGCAGGATCAGTAATAGAGCCTACTGACTAAGTGCCGGGGGCACAGTTACAGCTGCTGCTCTCTATGCCCAGAGCGGTGACTGAACCCACACCAGTACAAAACCAAAACCCTACCGGGAGGAATATGGTTCATTTCCTCCCGGCAGCGCGGGTCTGAGTGCCGGCACCAGGCACATTCAGAACTATATCAACCTACAGATTACCCCCCACATCTGCAGGTTAATATTGTTTTTTCAGGCGAAAGGTTCTCTCTAAGGTCCATCAGGACACACACCTGGGTCTCAGGACTGATATTCCAGACTTAAGTTGGGTGTATCCCACCTTCTGTGCACATTTGCTTAACCTGCTTCAAATCCCTGCTGACCTCCACTTTATCCGTCCCGCTGCTCCCAAGATTTCCACATCCTCGCTCCCCACGTGCTATGTGCACCAAACCCCGGGGTCTGTGTACCCACCCAGTCCTGGGGCTTAGTGGGTCCACTTCACAAGGTGAGCCTTACAGAGCCCTGACACTCAGGTGTGTGTCATAATGGACCTTAAGAAGGACTAGGGCGATTAAGTCACTGAGCCACACCGGGCAACTAGCAAAACCCAACGTGGAGCACAACATAGGGCACCAGACCGAGGTGAAGGGAGCAGCGCCTGAGATAGTTGTGTAATATTTATGTAGGAAAATGTCTAATGTTTTGATTAATTTGTTTTCTTTATCTAGTTTTAGATAAATCAGATCTAGTTTTACGTCAAAAATATGGAAACTTTCAGGCATCAAAATAATTTTAGCAGGGACGAGAGCGGTCCAAACACAAGGAAAAAAAATATATAAAAATCAATATAAAAATTGTCAAGTTTGGAAATAAAATAATTAAGTAGCAAGAAGTTTCTTACTTCGCAGAATAAACATAATATGGCCGGCCCTGGTATAACATTTGTTTAGCGGTTGCCGCACCTTAATATAAACTGCGGGAAAGGTCTCTTGCCACAGATATATATTTAATATGTCAATATCGTTGAGTGCCGGAGAGGAAGCTTATTATAGAGCGTGTAAATCGTAAAAAAAAAAAAAAAAAAACATGCTTCAAATATATTCCGCTATTTAGCATAATTCAGCTAAATTATACTTCTGCAATCTCGGTGCCAAGAGGATACTTTTATACTTTTTTTTCCCTCCTACTTCTGAGAAACTGCACTGAAAACCTCCTTATGTCACTCAAATACCTACATTTAGCACCTAAACCTGGCGGAAATTGTGTCAGCAACAACTGGATACCAATAATTATCTTTCCATCTGAAGTGACAGGATGAATCCAAATATAGCCGATGCGGCAGAAAATATTCCAGCGAGCCGGCCAATCGGTGCGCTTCCCGATAATTCCATATTCATGACTGGGGGCCTTGAAAAAAACAGAGTAATCTGGGGAGGGTGGGTGGGATGTGAAAACAAGTTGGAAAGATCCAATCTGATAACCCCAATTAATTGAAATAAAACTTGTAGCCCGTGAACATGTAAATTGCCGATTTCATTGCCGTAATTTGATTCTTAAAATTGTTTAACGCAAAGTGCTCCTCTATGAGAACAAGAAAGGGTCACAGAGTTTCTAACGTGTAGGATAGGTCATAACGATCAGATCCTGGGGGGGATCGGCATCTCCACCAATCAGCTGGTTGAAAGGGCAGTGGCGCTCTGGAAATCGCAAAGCTCACTACACTGCACAGTGGCCGATAGCGGTACTGCAGCTCTCTACCACCAACGTCTCTGACACTTAAAACCATTTTAGTTTTTTGCTCCTATCCATTAAAAAAAAAAATTCCAACAGTCTTAAATGACCATCTCGGTTTGAGTTTGCATCTCCTGTAAGCGTCCAAAGTAATAGAATGTAAATATTGTGCAAAACTAATCCCACAATCGCATTACTTACTATAAGTTGGTAAGAACTGGGGAACATTTTGAAGGTGTAAAGTAAAACTGGAGGGAATGCGTTAAATTAAACCCTTACTTTTTCTAGGCTTAGGAGTCCATTAGGCGACTATCACCGATCGGCAACAATTCACCGATTAAGACCGCCTACTGGACTCCTACATATTATGTAAGTGCAGGAATTTGATATATAATCTTTTCCAAAACACTATACCAATCTGCTCAGCTCCTCAGAGTCTTTAAAGTAGTGCCCACAAATACAAAATGACAATAGCCTATTAAGATATATATATATATATATATATATATATATATATATATCTATATATATCTATATATATCTATAGATATATATATATCTATATATATCTATAGATATCTATAGATATATATATCTATCTATCTATCTATCTATCTATCTATCTATATATATATATATATATACACACACATACATACAATTTCATTAAATATAATTTTTTTTATTGGAACAATATATAACTTCCCCTAAACCAGGGCTGTGGAGTCGGAGTCGTGGAGTCGGAGTTAGTTTTGGTTGGAGTCGGAGTCGGTAGAAATGTACCGACTCCAGCTTTAAAAAAAAAAAAATGTATTAATATTTCATAATTGAACTTTCATATGAATTTTATAAATGTTACTCAAATATATATGTTCTATCAAACTATGAACAACAGTGATATGCAGTTCTGCTGGAGATGGAGACATTTCTTACTTCTTGTGTGTCACCGTTCTCCACTGCCCTTATCTAATCTTATACTTGGTTAACCTCATGCTGCCCCAACCCCCCTACTTACAATGTATGAAACTGAAAGTGAAAATGTGTTGCAAATTCTTAGTAGTAAAGCTCCTCCTCTAGACTAGATGTTTGGTGTGCGTCTTCCAAGCATCTCACAGCTGCTACTCAGAAGAGGATGACTGTAAGAAGTATTATCCTTTCAACAAACTTTGCATCAGTTAACTGTGAGTACATGAGGAATAACAGTATTACCAAGTGGTCTGATTACTTATATGATGGTGAGAAACTGAATAAGCACGATGTTAATATTTTACAACAGTAAATTTATGGTTACGAATTGGCCATTTATGAAGGAGCCGGAGTCGGAGCCGGAGTCGGAGCCGGAGTCGGAGCCGGAACCTGATAAAATCCAGGAGTCGGAGTCGCAACTGTGGCTTACCGACTCCACAGCCCTGCCCTAAACACAAAACTTATTTAGAATATCTAAGTCTCAAAGCGGTCAATAACAATGTGACTGTATAGTCTCTTGTCTTGTTATGTCCCTAAGCCGAGGAGAAGGAGAAGTTAGCTACTTCCTCCAAAGCAGAAATGACAAGTTGGGCGTTTCTGGATTTCTTTTTAGAATAAACCTCGGGGTCCTGTCAAACAATTTCCTAATGGCTACTCAATCCCACATATAAGATCATGTTAGGAATCCTATGCTTTCAATTGAATCCGTTTGACGCTCTGTGTCCATGCTCCAGCACGAGCTGTGCACTTCTTGTGGGGATCGGGGTACATTAAGTGATCGGTGAGGGTCTCGCTATCCGGACGAAAAACACATGAAGGAAATTTACTTTTTAAATAAAAAAAAAATTGTGCAAAATTAAAAAGGGAAAAGAGTAAAACTTCCTTTATTGTGACGGGCTGAAAGCTTGGAGCTTCTTTTTTTTTTTTTTTCAAAGAAAAAAGTCTTATTTAGTTGGGACAGCACATATGTTTGTGGTTTTATGTGCATTTTATTATAGTGGCCCCAGTCCACAGCACCACAAGAGAAAGATAGCTTCTTAACTGCATAATATAGTGGCTTGAGAAAAAATTCACCCCATTGGCATTTTTTATTGTGAAGCGAACAACAAAAAAGACAAAATTATTCACCCCTGGGATTTTTGCCCATTCCTCAAGACAAAACTGCTCCAGCTCCTTCAAGTAAGATGGTTTCCTCTGGTGATCAGCAATCTTCAAGTCTGACCATAAATTGTCAATTGGATTAAGGTCTGGACTTTGACTAGGCCACTCCAAAACATTTACATATTTCCCCTTAAACCACTCGAGTGTTGCTTTAGCAGTATGCTTTGACTTGCGGCCCAGTCTCAGATCACTGACTAACAGGATTTGCCCAAGAATATCACTATTTTGCACCATCGGTCTTCCCCTCGACTCAGACCATTTTCCCTGTCCCTACTGCCAAAAAACATCCCCACAGAATGATGCTGCCACCACAATGTTTCACTGTGAGGATGGTGTTCTTGGGGTGATGAGCGGTGTTTGGTGCCAGACATAGTGCTTACCTTGATGGCCAAAAAGTTCGATTTTTGTCTCATCTGACCACAGCACCTTCCTCCATACATTTGGGTAGTTTCCAGTGTCTTTTGGGAAACTCAAAACAAGCCTTACAATTTGTGTGTCAAGGCGTTTTTCTGCCCACTTTTTCATAAATATGGCATGTATGGCTTATTGTGGTCGTATGGACAAATACTCCAGTCTCTGCTTGGGCACTCTGCAGGTACTTCAGGGTTACCTATGGTCTTTGTGCTGCCTCTTCGATTAATGCCCGGGCTGAGAGTTTTGGTGGGTTGTCCTCTCTTGGCAGGTTTGTTGTGTGCACGGTGTTCTTTCCATTTGATGATAATTGATTTGATGGTGCTCTGTGGGATCATTAGAGATTGGAGTTTTATAACCCAACCCTGACTTGTACTTCTTGAAAACTTTGTCCCGGACTTATTTGGAGATCTCCTTGGTCTTCATGGTGGTGTTTGGAGATCTCCTTGGTCTTCATGGTATTGTTTGGAGATCTCCTTGGTCTTCATGGTGTTGTTTGGAGATATCTTTGGTCTACATGTTGGTGTTTGAAGATCTCCTCAGTCTTCGTGTTGTTGTTTGGAGATCTCCTTGGTCTTCATGGTGTTGTTTGGAGATCTCCTTGGTCTTCATGGTGTTGTTTGGAGATCTCCTTGGTCTTCATGGTGGTGTTTGGAGATCTCCTTGGTCCTCATGGTGTTGTTTGGAGATCTCAATGGTGTTTGGTTAGTGCAGCCTCTTGTTAATGGTGTTGCAGCCTCTGTGGCCTTTCATAAAAAGTAAAGTGTATATACTCACAAACATCTGACACTTTGATTGCACACGGGGACGTTCTGTCACTAAGTATGGGACTTATGAAGGGAACTGCTTGCACCAGAAATTTTTAAAGGGCTTCATGGCAAAAGGGGTGAATACGTATGCACATGCCAACTGTTAGTTATTTGATCCCATAGATTTAATTTCTACCTATATTTCTCTCACTTCACCAACTTAGACTACCGTATTTTGTGTTGATTCATCACACACAAATCGGATTAGAAAAATATTTACACAGTAATGTAACAAAATTGGTAAAAACCCAAGGGGGTGAATACTTTCACAAGCCACTATACCTCCTTATTAAGAGCCGGCCTCTTCAATCAGTTAGATCTCACAGGTAAAACACCAATTGATCGTCTGTGATCAATGGTGGAAAACATGGCACCCATCCAAATGGTCGTGTACCCAAGTCATAGCCCCCCTTTCCTCGTGGCATTCATGTAACCAAATAGAGGCTATAAAAAGGGTTCTCAAGCCAATAAACCCCATAAAAAAAAAAAAACTTACAAGACATTTATGAATCAAGTGTTAAAAATGGAATTTCACCCCGAGCTTCCAATAATCCGTCACAACGCGGGTATACAGCCCATGTAACGATGGCATTAGCGCCTGCTGCCTGCAGCTAATACTTCACAACAGAAAATATTTCGGAGCCGGATCTGATATATATATATATATATATATATATATATATATATATATATATATATTAGCCGGAATACAAAATGTTTCAATCCAGAGAGTGGAAAGAAGTGGAGTTCTCCCAATAGAGAATGATGAACGAGCTTTCTACAGTCTCTCCGGCACAAGCAGAAAAAAAAAAGAAAAAAAGAAAATAGAAAATGTCAATTTACGTTTGCAATTGGCATTTGCGTTCCTTTTTTTCGAACAAAGCATAAATGTGGGCTGCCTTTGGTAAAGTCACCGCTTAATGGGGCAATTAGCGCTCTGCTTTATGTCGCTTTCCCAGTATAAATCTATTTTCCTAGGTATCGTGCGGCAGACCCAGCTGTTATTTTCTGACCTTACATCAACTCGTGAAAAAGGGCACCAAATGTGCAGGAGACCTCAGCGAGCACATAACTTACCACTCCGGCATCTTGTGCAAAAACTAGGAGCCAATTAGTTGTTTAACCCCTTAAAGGGCTCGGA
This sequence comes from Ranitomeya imitator, assembly GCF_032444005.1. Taxonomy (NCBI): domain Eukaryota; kingdom Metazoa; phylum Chordata; class Amphibia; order Anura; family Dendrobatidae; genus Ranitomeya; species Ranitomeya imitator. Next base: position 17,730,910 of record NC_091288.1, read on the forward strand.
CCTATTATTATTATAGGGAACAGGATTCTGTGGTATGGACTAATTATCTTTATACCGCATGTGTACAACCTTGTAATGCACCGCGATACAACGGGGCTTGTAGGTACAGTGCAACGGCACACTACATCCGACCTTTGCGACCCTTAGAGAACGCTTCATTATCGCATTTGCTTTTGTCTTGTTTTTAGTGTTTTTCATTTGCGCCTCATTCTTTAAATTTGCGCCTTTATTTACGGTACGTCTATTTTATATGTATTTGCCTGTTTTTCTTTGTTCTTCGTTGTTTCGACAGATTCATCAACTGAAACTTTTAAAACAGCATTACAATTTTGGAACAACTGTACTCCAGTCCTACCGCCAACCACAAACCTCCTAACAAAACCGATAAATTGGCCGAGATTGATGGCACTTCCATTAAATAAATAAAACCTATAAACAAAGAGGAAGCCTTTGTGCCAAGTATATAGAAAAATATAGAAATTCTTATTAGGACATATACAGACATATACCGTAATTTAAAAAGTGAATTTTGAGGGGTAAATACAAAAATGCTGCATTCAGGCAGTGTGCACTATAATCCTCAAAAATGACTCCGTATGCTTTTATGATTTAGCCAATAATTATATCTGACCAAGGTGCATATGGTTATGAGATAATAAGCCACATGCATTTACTCTAAAAAAGGTTGAAGCTAGGCCAGAAAGCCTTAGTTGAAGTATACAGGATCAGTATCACTACTGTATTTACGTTTAGTTCATAGAGAGAGAAAATCCTAAAAGTACAGAGAGCACCATTATCAGAGAAAATATATACATTGAGTGTTGTATTGTATTGATCTAAAAATCATAAAATAAGGGCATCACAAAGTGCCCAAAGTGCAAATAATTATGTTTGCTGCAAATTAAGCTAGTTTTAGGTAAAGTACCTTATGATATGACCTTCGTAAGGTCAGTAACATATCATATAAATTAGCAGCACCATAACACTGAAAGTACACACACACTGTAGGCAAAGCATGATTGCAGGTTTAAATAAATAAAGCAAATGTACACAACCTGAGGATGCAGCAATGGTCCCCGACGCGCGTTTTGAGTCGGCTTCTTCCTGGGGGGGTTTCTGTGTAGAACCCCCCAGGAAGAAGTAAATGTGAAACGCGCGTCGGGGTCCATTGCTGTATCCTCAGGTTGTGTACACCTGCTTTATTTATTTAAACCTGCAGTCATGCTTTGCCTCGGTTCGGTGAGCTCGTTCTGAAAGTAAGTTTGTAAGACTAATATTCACACGGAGCTATTAGAGGAGTTCAAAAAGCTCAAGGACCGCAGACAGCTCTTCAGGAAACACTGTTTTTGGGTGAGTTTTTGCTTTCCTGAAAAAAACATGTAAACTCACTTTTGTAGATTTTTTTTTTTTTGCCCCTTACACGTTTTGGGCATCTTTATAATTGGACAGCGCCAAGTTTGGGGAGGTTTCCTTCATATTCCAATATTAAAAAGTTTAATACACATTTGCACCCGCACCCCTCCACGTCAGGCATTTTCAGCTTCAAGGAAAAATAAAACTCAAAAAAAAAAACCTCAAACTGCAAAACATTTTTTTTTTTGGTGGCTATTATAGCCGATCTCCAACAAATGCCATAAAAAAATCTCAGTGAGAACAAAGCCTCATTCTCAGCAAAATCTAGCTCCTTTGGAGATAAGACCATGGTACCACAAATCCCAGCAGAGCGTGCACATATAACTGCCTACTATTATGTATGCGACAGGCAACCCAGAGGTTAAACTGTAAGAAAATAAAAAATGCCGACGAATAGGTAGATTCCTGCAGGTAATGATTATTGATCTGTTTAAGGGCAGGTGCAGGAAGCGGTGCCAAAAAAAAAAGGTTAAAACAATTAAAAAAGGAAATGAAGCAATTTTCTATTTATCAATCAATTTGTTTTTAGTAACGACGCGCTTTTCCCGGGTATCGGGACCGAGGCGCAGTGTGCATTTCAAATAGCGAGGAACCCCCCCGGGGACCGCGATCAATTGAGCAGCACAGCTGCAGAGAACGGCTCTTAAAGTAACAACAGTCATAACCCTAATGTATTCTCGCAGTTCACACAAATTGCCGCTGCGTGCCGGATTAATCTAATAACTGGCTCTAAACAAGTTTAACCCCTCAGTAGCCAAAATGCTAGCAATATGGAGCTATATATTTAAAAAAAATTGTTGTTACCATCCTAGTAAAGGATCAGGGACATGGTCAGAGACATGGCGCCCAGAGGCAGAGACATGGCGCCCAGAGGCAGAGACATGGCGCCCAGAGGCAGAGACATGGCGCCCAGAGGCAGAGACATGGCGCCCAGAGGCAGAGACATGGCGCCCAGAGGCAGAGACATGGCGCCCAGAGGCAGAGACATGGCGCCCAGAGGCAGAGACATGGCGCCCAGAGGCAGAGACATGGCGCCCAGAGGCAGAGACATGGCGCCCAGAGGCAGAGACATGGCGCCCAGAGGCAGAGACATGGCGCCCAGAGGCAGAGACATGGCGCCCAGAGGCAGAGACATGGTGCACAGCGGCAGAGACATGGTGCATAGCGGCAGAGACGTGGTGTACAGAGGCAGAGGCATGGTGCATAGAGACAGAGGCATGGTGCACAGAGGCAGAGACATGGTGCACAGAGGCAGAGACATGGTGCATAGCGGCAGAGACATGGTGCCCAGAGGCAGAGACATGGAGCATAGCGGCAGAGACATGGTGCCCAGAGGCAGAGACATGGCGCCCAGAGGCAGAGACATGGTGCATAGCGGCAGAGACATGGAGCACAGAGTGGTGCACAGCGGCAGAGACATGGCGCCCAGAGGCAGAGACATGGCGCCCAGAGGCAGAGACATGGCGCCCAGAGGCAGAGACATGGCGCCCAGAGGCAGAGACATGGCGCCCAGAGGCAGAGACATGGCGCCCAGAGGCAGAGACATGGCGCCCAGAGGCAGAGACATGGTGCACAGCGGCAGAGACATGGAGCACAGAGGCAGAGACATGGTGCACAGAGGCAGAGACATGGCGCCCAGAGGCAGAGACATGGTGCACAGCGGCAGAGACATGGAGCACAGAGGCAGAGACATGGCGCCCAGAGGCAGAGACATGGCGCCCAGAGGCAGAGACATGGCGCCCAGAGGCAGAGACATGGCGCCCAGAGGCAGAGACATGGCGCCCAGAGGCAGAGACATGGCGCCCAGAGGCAGAGACATGGCGCCCAGAGGCAGAGACATGGTGCACAGCGGCAGAGACATGGTGCATAGCGGCAGAGGCATGGTGCACAGTGGCAGAGACATGGTGCCCAGAGGCAGAGAAATGGTGCATAGCGGCAGAGACATGGTGCCCAGAGGCAGAGACATGGTGCATAGCGGCAGTCACATGGTGCATAGAGGCAAGAGACATGGAGCACAGAGGCAAGAGACATGGTGCATAGAGGCAGACACATGATGCACAGAGGCAGAGACATGGTGCAGAGGCAGAGAAATGGTGCATAGCGGCAGAGACATGGTGCATACAGGCAGAGACATGGCGCCCAGAGGCAGAGACATGGCGCCCAGAGGCAGAGACATGGCGCCCAGAGGCAGAGAAATGGTACATAGAGGCAGAGACATGGTGCACAGAGGCAGAGACATGGTGCATAGCGGCAGAGACATGGTGTACAGAGGCAGCGACATGGTGCACAGAGGCAGAGAAATGGTGCATAGCGGCAGAGACATGGTGCATAGCGGCAGAGACATGGAGCACAGAGGCAGAGACATGAAGCACAGAGGCAGAGACATGGTGCATAGCGGCAGAGACATGGCGCCCAGAGGCAGAGACATGGTGCATAGAGGCAGAGACATGGTGCATAGAGGCAGAGACATGGTGCATAGAGGCAGAGACATGGAGCACAGAGGCAGAGAAATGGAGCATAGCGGCAGAGACATGGAGCACAGCGGCAGAGACATGGTGCATAGCGGCAGAGACATGGCGCCCAGAGGCAGAGACATGGCGCCCAGAGGCAGAGACATGGTGCATAGCGGCAGAGACATGGAGCACAGAGTGGTGCACAGCGGCAGAGACATGGCGCCCAGAGGCAGAGACATGGCGCCCAGAGGCAGAGACATGGCGCCCACAGGCAGAGACATGGCGCCCACAGGCAGAGACATGGCGCGCACAGAGGCAGAGACATGGTGCACAGAGGCAGAGACATGGCGCCCAGAGGCAGAGACATGGCGCCCAGAGGCAGAGACATGGTGCATAGTGGCAGAGACATGGAGCACAGAGGCAGAGACATGGTGCACAGAGGCAGAGACATGGTGCACAGAGGCAGAGACATGGTGCACAGCGGCAGAGACATGGTGCACCGAGGCAGAGACATGGCGCCCAGAGGCAGAGACATGGTGCATAGCGGCAGAGACATGGAGCACAGAGGCAGACACATGGTGCATAGCGGCAGAGACATGGTGCACAGTGGCAGAGACATGGAGCACAGAGGCAGAGACATGGAGCACACAGGTAAAACATGTTGCATAGAGGCAGAGACAAGGTGCATAGAGGCAGCACAGTGGCAAATGGTGACGCTGCGGCTCCCTGTGCCATTAAGTCGTCTCTCTGTACGGCAGCGTATTTCTTGCTAGAAGCAAAGCCCCCATAGCTCAGCGCTCGGTGGAACATAACATTTTCTTCTGACACCTTTGGTGGGCCTATGCTGCTCTCAAAGCTCTACATTTTGTTAAATTAAACAAAGAAAAAATCAAAATTTCCTGTTTACAAAAATAAATATTTCCTGTTTATCTTTGGAGCTCAGACATGTCTTTCTTCTTCTTCACTGTCCGGTGCAAGACTAAGAAAACTGACTGCAGCAGAAGCCTCTCCCCTCTATCTGCAGCAGGAGCCTCTCCCCTCTATCTGCAGTTTTTCATTAAGTGAAAAGGGTAAAATAATATGTTCACAGGTGGATTCTTCTGCGCCATTTATCTGAATGAAACTTGCAGAATCCAATGCACCATCTGCATTAACAACTCCAGTCACAGATACAGAATGGACAGTTCAGACATTTCTGCAGCGAACATGCCAGGTGTGAACACACAGGATCTTTGCAAGTGCAGAAGATTAAGGTTAGGACAGGATTGCATGACTCCGATCCGGAAAGCGCAACCTGTTTCGATCCCAGGGCCACAATGTTATCAACTGCACCACTCTCAAGGGCCACAAACAGGAAAGGGGGATTACTGGAGAATTTAATTTGTAGGCATATATACTCCTCTTGGGGACCAAGTTCTGGTTCCAACAGTTCCAACTCCTTGTGTTTCCTATCCTTGACACACCAGATCTGGCAAATAAGTCAACCACTGCAGGGAAGGTCATCAATGTGACCAGTGGCCGGCTGAGAGGTAGAGATGACCAAAACATTTGCAGGAGATTGGCTTTGCAGCAATATTGCCGGACCAGAGCCCTTCGAACCTCCTCCTGCCTGCCGGATTCTTGAGAGCTTCTTTGGATTAAAAGGTCCATGGCGTCGTCGAGCTCCAACAATGATTGCGCCACTCTTACTTATCAGAAGGCTGCGAGTCTCTTCCCCGAGAACACTACGCTCATCGAAAATGCTGCCGGCCTTCCTCCTTCCATCATACTTATCAGATAAGGTGCAGGCAGGTGGAGGTTTGCAGGGCTCTGATCTGGTAGCCATGGACCACTGACATGGCTGCTCGACGTTCGAACCCTTTTGATCGTCTCTAAAGCCCACGTATTTGTGGACATCAAAGAATGAAGGCGGGGACAAAAAGCATAGGTTTGACAAGTTAAAAATTTTATTTCATATATTTTCCTGGTAGAAATTAAGAGGCTATTTATTACTTTGTAAAACTGCAATGTGTATACATGCACTAAATGTTTGATAGGTGGGGGTTCCACTCATCTGATAAATGGCCGTCCCTAACCAACTATCTAACACTCCAGAGAAGAGCATCAGCACAGCTCTTGCAATAACAGTCAAGGGAGTTAAGGAAACCCCGGCGCATTCACCAACCCACAAACTACCATGGAGACTCAACCAATGAAAGCCTCCTCGTCTCCTTCCTGGAGAACTGCACAGAGAAGAGTCCCGCATATAGGGGTGTCAGAACGGCATCGCTGCCGCTTTGGCCAGTGGTTGCGCACGTCTGCTTTAAACTCTAACGAAAATATTTCCATTCAGTATCTGTAAAAAGATTGTGAAAATTGTGAGGAATGAATGGTAGAAACTTGAAAGGTTTCTTGTGATACAAGCAGTAACTTTACAGAGCATTAAAAAGAATTGAAAATGACATCTACAGAATGGGAGGAATAGAACTAAGCAACAGCACTTGTGAAAAAGACTTGGGTATATTAATAGATCACAGACTGCACATGAGTCAACAGTGTGATGCAGCAGCAAACAAGGCAAACACAGTTCTAGGATGTATTAAGAAAAGCATAGAGTCTAGATCACGTAAAATAATTATCCATCTCTACTCCTCCTTGGTCAGCCCTCAGCTGGAATAGCGAGTCCAGTTCTGGGCACCACATTTTAAAAAAAGACATTGAAAAACTGGAGTAAATGAAAGGGAGAAGATACAGATTAGATATTGGAAAAAAGCTTTTTGACAGTGAGGGTGATCTATGAGTGGAACAGGCGGCCACAAGAGATGGTGAGTTCTCCTTCAATGGAAGTCTTCAAACAAAGGCTGGACAGATATCCGTCTCAGATGTTTTAGTGACTCCTGCATTGAGCCGGGGGTTGTACACGAGGACCTTAAAGGTCCCTTCCAACTCTAACATTCTAGGATTCTATGAATTGCCATGTTTGCTTCCACGTGATGCATAGTTGCCCACGGGTGTATATAAGGCTCCATGGTGCAGCCTCAGAGAACACTAAAGTTAGCAAACTATGGAGACTCTGTATATCAGGAGATGGAAGTAGGAGGTGGAGAAGAAACTGCACTTTATCACCCCAAGTGGCACAATATTAAGCACCCGATCGACAATGCTGCTTAAATTTTCTGGCTCTCGTGTTGGGATCAGCCATATCCATCTCTTTTTACTAAATTAATCTTTGCATTGCGACAAATCATTATAATCCATCCTGAGTGCACTGCCATAAAGCGACTGCTTGCAGCAGAAGACGGGAAGCCAAAAGTGGCATTCTACCCTCAGAGACGACTGTATGTGACAGAGACAAAGGGCTGAGGACAGCTGTGCGCTCCATGCCCCGACACCTGCATCGAAAATAGCCAACATCCGCACATCCCATTACACAGACCTATATCAAGCCTTAAAGGGAACGCGTCATAAAAAAATGACGTATCGTTTAGATTAGATTTTTATGTTACATGATTATTTTTTTTAATTTGGCAATTTTTTCTTCCTCATATCAAAATCAGAATTAAAAATAAAAAGTTTAGGCTTTGCACGTTTGTCGCTGACCACTGGGGCTATTTTAGTTTCCTACTTCCAGTTGTTTCAGAAAATGCACATATATATTAGCAGCAATGATCAGACTCTGACTCTATCTTCTGTATTAAAGCATCTAATGAGCGTGTGCAAAGGCGATTGTGAAGGGAAGGGAGCAGGGTCAGCTGCATAGAGGTATCACCCATCAATAAACCCGCCTCTGCAGATAAGGAAACTGCTGAAAATTCTTCCAGAAAACAATGGTAGTATGAGTCTAACATTGCTCCCATAGCCAGTGTGAAAATTGAAAGTTTACTAGTTTGGCGTTTTCGATTTTTTTTCCTTTAAAAGATCTTGGTATGAGCAAGAAAATAAATCATTGGCAAAAATGATTAAATAAATGCATGTAACACACACAAAAAAAAAAGATTTTGAATGAGTCATATTCTGATGAATATTCCTTTGCAAAAAAATAATGTAAGTAAAAAGTTAGCTAAAAACAAACTGCACAGGGACAAATCAAGGCTGAAGAGGTTTCCCACTACGGCACGATCACTTAAGAGCAAACACATTATTACATATCAGACTGGCCACTCACCTTGACCTTCTAAAAATAAAAGGCCACCACCAGAGGTGTCCGAAACAGTGGCGCTTTCCTCTCTCCATATACCGAGCACATGCACGCTCTGTGGTTCTGAGCATGCAGTTGTGTGGGAGGTCAAAAGAAATAGATGTTAACTAAACGCTCGTCCGGCCAACAGCTTTCTAATGTGTATTGGCCCCTTAGAAGGTTGTTCCTCTGTACAGAAGTTATCCTCTATCCATAGGATGATAACTTGCCAACTGGTAGGGGTTCAACTGTTTGGACCTCACAATCCTGAGAACGGAGTCCCGTCTGAACGTTCTGCATGGGACTGCCTGAAAAATGAAAGAGCGTTAACCATCTCGGGCATTCCCATAGAGAATGCATGGAGTGGTTAGTGCAATTATCCAGGCATTGCTCCATTTAGATGGCCCGGTACATTGGATCAATGGGAAACCCAGCAGTAACCTGGTAAGGTGGATAATCCAAGCCTCAGGTCCAAATGGGCACACGGACCCCAGGTGTTGGTGCAGCAAGCAGGAAGGCAGGTGGGAAGCAAGGACCTGACACATTCTGGAAGCTTGGGAGCAGCAGGATGGATGCAGAGCAGCTCAGCAGGGATGCAATTAAAGTACAATGTGCACAAAAGGTGGAGTACACCAGACATATAAGTCTAGAGGTTCAATCCGAAGACACAGGTGTGTGTCCTAATGGGCCTTAAATAGGATTAGGGAGATAAAGTCACTAAGCCACATGGAGCAACCTGCAAAACCCAATGTGGAGATCAACAGAGGGCAGCGGACATAGGTGATGGAAGCAGAGCCGGGTATACCAGGGATGGGTGTTTAACATGTCGAAACCCCACTGGTCAGCGAGATATCACCTATCCTACAATAGGTGTTAACATCTATAAATGCGAGTAACTTTTTCAAAACCGAGATCGAAAGCCACAGCAAAAAGAAGCTCGTGATATGAAAAAAAAATTTGGGTAACCATGTATCACGCATCAAAGAAATTGTTTCACTCGGCTTGTCAACAGGAACTACAGTTAACGACTGGATGGTCCAATCGAGTCTCTAAGCCATCAACCTTTTTAAATACAGTCTGTATTACTTAGGTACATGCTGGATTTCTAGAAAAAAACATCCCAGTGCTTGCGAGAGCTGTCCTCGATTTTACCCATGAAGCGGGAATACTTTGCAGAACTTTTTGTATTATTTTTCTCTGTAACTCTGGCCTTCTCTTCGGGAACCAGAATCTCAGGATGAAGTGTTAGAAGTCCTAATCGGCTCCCTCAATGGATGAAGGCACTGCATGGATTTATGGCAAGTAAAGCTGCAAACATGGCTGCCGATTCGATGCCTCCCACCTATCTACATCAGTGCGAGAACCCATCCTCTTTTTTTTTTTCACAGTTACTTACACAGCCTTTTATCACGCAGGTTATGATACCGATGCGATTTCTTTAAATCCGCTTTTATTTCTTCTCCTCCGGCCTTGACCTTCATTTTCGGATGCAGACGAGGAGCTTGTGTTTCAGTGATTATCTGCAGTGTAAGGCGAGACTACAGAGGTGCCATCTTCAGCTTGCGATACGACTTGAAAGAGACCCCGAGGGGGTATAAATGGGTCACTGCAGCAGCACTCGACGCTAGTCTGGGACACAAACACATTTAAAAACAGCGTGAGAGCGATGCGGCACCGGGAGGGAGCGATAAAAAGGAAAAGAGGCCAAACGCACAGCGGCACGCCATCCCTCCGCACTCCACCACCTCATTGATTCCATCTGAAAGGGAGCAGGAATTACTAGGACTTAACCTATATTTTGGCTTAAAGACTATTCCCCCCTTCACTTTGGTGAACTGCGTGCCGGATCCCGAAGACGAGAGGGGGATTTAACGGCGAGGATTTTACGCCTTTGCAGTCAGTGAATGTTTGTGGCTACTTAAATCTTATTCTTTTTTTCTTAATGCCTACACCTCGAAGACACTTATATAGTGCCAATGTGAGGTTTACTGAGAGCCGAGGGAGGACGCACCTGCTCAAACTGTTTTCTGCAACCACAAGCAGCGCCGAGACTGTTTTATGTGCGCGCAGCTGACAAGGAATCACACTGAGCGGAAGAATCTGGAGCACCGGCGGCGGCCCAATTCTGGAAATGTCATCCTTAATACTTCGCAGCTTCTTCACTTTTATGTAAATAAAGTTTACACATTTGTGTTTTGCAACTTTCCGATCTGCTCGCTGCATCAGCCGCAGACCTCGTCTACAATCTCTGCTTGCGGTCAGCAGGTGGAACACATCCAGATTTCCTGATGGATGCCTCTGATGAACACCTTCAACATTGGTCCCCGGATGGGCATACAGTGCTTGGCCCAAAACCATCCGTTTATAGAAAAAATACTAATAATAATCAGCAATATATGGTTCCTTTCTTTATCAGGGCTGCGGATTCAGAGTCGTGGAGTCGGAGCCCATTTTGGTGGAGTCAGAGTCGGTGTCATGGAAAATTAGGAGTTGGAGGTTTGGCTTACCGACTCCACTGCCCTATTCTTTAAGTCTGGGAATCCCTCTGTCCAACCAGGGCCAATAGGATACTATTTTGGCCACGGTCGGGTAATGTGGGCCTTTGGACAATCTAGATGTATGTGCCAGGAGTAGGGATTGGCAGACCCGTGGAAGTTCAAGTTCTGATACCTGACCTGTATGTCAAAGTTCGATTTGGGTATTAGAACTGTACCGAAACCCACTGAAAAGTATGGGGACCCGAACTTTTGAGCTGGAAAATATTCTCTCTTTCATATCCCCGGTCTTCCTCCGAATCTCAAAACATTAAAATGGACCTCCAGAAGTCGTGTTCGGCGTTTACCATGGACACTAACTGTCCGGTACGAACCCGGAACTTTTAAGGCCAGGTTCGCTCATCTCTAGCTTTGTAAATTCAACCATTGGCCTCGATCAGACGCGCTCTGCCCCATTTCACCAAGACTGCTTCCCATTTTCTGGAAAAATTCACTTCTTTTGTTTGTTTTTTTTTCAGTGGCTTTTAGATTTGCGCCTTGCCTTATTCTCCATGACATTTTTCATGTTCTTTAAGTTTTTTTATTTTTTTTATTTTTTTACATTTTTTCTCAACTTTACTCATCCAGATGTTTTAGACTGATTTGTGAAATGCAAGTTTTACTAAAGTATCGCCTTTTCGGAGAGAATGTGGGCAGGATCAGGTCTCACTCCATTTTCCCCTTCCAGTACAGTGTCTGGAGGCGCTTTTGATTTGATGCACTTTTGAGACATTTTTAAAGGATTTGTGACTTTTGTGGCTACCAAGTTGCACTAACTGTTCAAAGACAAAACTAAAGAGCATTCTTGGTTTTGTACCAAATTTTTTCTTGCCATAATACAATTTCTAACAGTCTATTCAGTAGGACTATCAGCTGAGTATCCACCAGACTTCTGCACAACACAACTGATGGTCCCAACCCCATTTATAAGGCAAGAAATCCCACTTACTAAACCTGACAGAGCACACCTGTGAAGTGAAAACCATTCCCGGTGACTACCTCTTGAAGCTCATCAAGAGAATGCCAAGAGTGTGCAAAGCAGTCAAAGCAAAAGATGGCTACTTTGAAGAACCTAGAATATAAGACATATTTTCAGTTGTTTCACACTTTTTTGTTAAGTATATAATTCCACATGTGTTAATTCATAGTTTTGATGCCTTCAGTGTGAATGTACAATTTTCATAGTCATGAAAATACAGAAAAATCTTTATATGAGAAGGTGTGTCCAAACTTTTGGTCTGTACTGTAAGTAAAGATTTGTGGGTGGAGATAAAGTATTATATAGCCACTCTGACATTGATTTTCACAGTAAGTACACCAGCCTCATTCGGTCTAATAGATTTTGTGTATATAGACTATTGTTATATCAGGTGGCAGCGCTCCTTTAAGGTGTAAAATCATTATTTTTACTATTCTTTCCCAGTCGATAGCCATCTGAAGAGTTGAAATTCTGCAGTAAATGAAAGATCATTAGGATTACACGTGAAGGCAGAACAATATCTGTAGTGCTTCGCGTCTATGAAATCAGCGGGTTTATTGCTCTCGATCAGACACTTGCACGTGCCGCTAAGCTTCCAGTATTCCGCCTGATGTCGTTCTCTTGCCCTTCGCACGTATGCCGGAGTGTACTTATAATCAGGCCTCTAATTATGTAATGTCATCGTAAATCGAGGGGCAAAAAAAAAAGATATAAAAGTGGGGGGAAAAAAACAAGGCCGCAACAAACTGCGAAAATACCAGCCGTCTGCGAAAGAGACTTGGGGCTCTGCCAGAAATCTAATTGCCTAAATATTCCAGTTACCGGAGCGGCTTGTATCTCGGTGATTAGATTAACATCGTCTACGGCGGCACGCTGATTCTTATATTGATGGAGATAGATATTTTATAGAATTTCTCTCCTACAACAGCTGTTAATGACACAGACGGAAAGTGGAGCTGAAGGATTGTGCAATGTCGGCCATTGTCAAGAGGGAAGATGAAATGTAGCACAGTAAGAGTAAGAATGTAGACATTCTCCAGAACCGAGAGAGTAACTTATGGGGCCCCAACACCTCTAATGGCACCTCCTGTAGTGAATGGTGGATCCTGTGTGATCTACTGTATATAGAGGTGTTATTAGTCATTATACAGGAGGAGGAGGTGAGCTGTGACATCACCTATTGTGAATGGTGGATCCTTTGTTATCTACTCTATATAGAGGTGTTATCAGTCATTGTACAGGGGGAGGAGGTGAGCTGTGATATCACCTATGGTGAATGGTGGATCCTGTGTTATCTCCTGTATATAGAGGTGTTATCAGTCATTGTACAGGAGGAGGAGGTGAGCTGTGACATCACCTATTGTGAATGGTGGATCCTGTGTTATCTACTGTATATAGAGGTGTTATCAGTCATTGTATAGGAGGAGGAGGAGGTGATCTGTGACATCACCTATTGTGAATGGTGGATCCTGTGTTATCTCCTGTATATAGAGGTGTTATCAGTCATTGTATAGGAGGAGGAGGTGAGCTGTCACATCATCTATTGTGAATGGTGGATCCTGTGTTATCTACTGTATATAGAGGGGTTATCAGTCATTGTACAGGAGGTGGAGGTGAGCTGTGACATCACCTATTGTGAATGGTGGATCCTGTGTTATCTACTGTATATAGAGGTGTTATCAGACATTGTACAGGAGGAGGAGGTGAGCTGTGACATCACCTATTGTGAATGGTGGATCCTGTGTTATCTACTGTATATAGAGGTGTTATCAGTCATTGTACAGGAGGAGGAGGGGAGTTGTGACATTACCTATTGTGAATAGTCACCCGGTGACCTGATGTTCCTGCCAGACTGTTGATCAGCCAGTAGCTACTCCAGAGACCCAACCCAGGCATCGCTGATTCATTTGAACATGGCAGCACAGTGGCTCAGTGGATAGCACAGCAGCCTTGCAGCGCTGGAGTCCTGGGTTCTAATCCCACCCAGGACAACATCTGCAAAGAGTTTGTATGTTCTCTCTATGTTTGCGTGGGTTTCCTCCGGTTTCCTCCCACATTCCAGAGACATACTGATAGGGAATTTAGATTGTGAGCCCCATCGGGGACAGCAATGATAATGTGTGCAAACTGTAAAGCGCGGCGGAATATGTTAGCGCTATATAAAAAAAATAACATGGCCATAGTCTTCTGGCTTGTTGAGATACATTGGATCAACGTCTGCCGCAGGTCATTGCACTATATGATTTTCTTCCTGCTGCTTTAATTTGTCAAAATATAAAATTCAACAAAATATTTCTTAAGAAAAAAAAAAAAAAACAATTGAGAAATCCAGTGTTCTCTTTGGTCGATATGGAGTGCGGCGTACCTACAGTGATGTGACCGGGCAGGAGCGACTCAGATCAAAGGCAATAAAATGTCTAAATTTGGCTTCTAAACAGACGTCGCCATCTTCTCCAGTGTCAATAAACCACATCGCACTTTTAATAAATGGAATCAATGAATGCGTCGAAGAAACAAAATTATTACTTCAGCAACTTGATATTTAACTTTCGGCAAAAACAAAGCAACCATCTCTGAATCTTTTTTTTTTTAAATCAATCACAAGAAAGGTTTTCAGCTTCTGCAGCAGCGATGTCTATATAGATGTGATTTATAATCCGACCGAGACGCCTGACAATCCATAATCCAAGATGAACGGACAGCACAGGTGAAGAGGTCAAGGTGGAAGAGCGGCAAAGAAAGGAGCGAAGCTTGGAGACTTAACAGATGGCTTATATCTAGTGCATATCACTAATATTTCAATTAAAGGAAGTTCTCCACTACTGCTGCATCTGCAGAAAGTTCACTGCGGCAATGAGAACGTTTGTGAGATCTCACTTAGCTGCACATATATAAGAACGAAGGATGAGGAACCATTTTAAGAACTTCTAAGGCAATTCTGACTGCAGAGGGCAACGGAGATCAACACTTATTCCCACTTCTCCTTCAACGCCTTCCCGGGATCGACCCTCTCTGTCCGCCTGGGATCGGCCCTCTCCTTCTCCGCCTGCCCTTGATCGACCCCTTTCCTTCTCCGCTTGCCATTGATCGACCCCTTTCCTTCGCCGCCTGCCCTTGATCGACCTTTTCCCTCACCGCCTACCCTTGATCGACCCTTTCCTTCTCCGCCTGCCCTTCAGCGACTCTTTCCTTTGCCGCCTACCCTTGATCGACCCTTTCCTTCTCCGCCTGCCCTTCAGCGACTCTTTCCTTTGCCGCCTGCCCTTGATCGACCTTTTCCCTCGCCGCCTACCCTTGATCGACCCTTTCCCTCTCCACCTGCCCTTAATCGACGCTCTCCCTCTCTGCCCACCCTTGATTGACGCTCTCACTCCCTGCCCGGGTCCAACGCTCTCCCTCCCTGCCCGACGGGATCGGCACGGCTGGAGGACATATGGACTTTACAGGGCACTAGGTTCCTGACTCCAGAAGGGCAATAGAATGATCTGGTTCTCAAAATCATTGACCCCAACCATTCTGCCATGGGTCTGCCATTCTTACACCAACCTTTGTAAGAAGAGGTCATTTTTGTCTGAGAGGTTTTTGCAAAACTTTAAAAGGAGGCATTGATGCCCAAGTATCACATCCAACACTGTTCAGTCAGAGCCCAAAATTATTTGTTAACTTGAGAATCACAATATAAAGTGGCTCCATACTGATGGCACTGATCAATATTACATATTAAATAGGTATTTTAGAACGAAAAAAATGCAGAACTGGAAATACTAATTATCTAGATCGCTGGGGGTTCCAGCAGTCACATGCCCATCAATCAGACATTTATAGCATATCAAATTGATATGCAATGTTATAGGTCGGGAAAACCCCTTTAATTACGCTCATGATATTAGTTTTTCATTTTCCATTTTATTATTTTTCTTCCTTCAAATGTAATTCTTCATAATTAAATCGCATTTTGCAGCACAAAAAATATATAAATCATTGTAATTATATGTAATGATGATTATCAACTTCAAAAGAAGCTGGCAAAAAAAATAAAATAATGAAAATTTGCCAGAATTAGATTTCACTATTAGCTTCCAAGTACGGTACTATGCAAAACTGTTTTCTTTATTTTGCTCAATTACTGCATGTAAATATCTGCAACGGAAAAGACACGATTTGTTCACCGATCGAGGCTGGAGAGGTTTGATATATTTAATCCAAACCAATATCATTTACCACCACAATAGCGGGACGAGGTCTCTATACGGTGACTATAACCCTATAGATAAGTTTCCCCCATCTGCCAGGCATGAGTACTTCCGAAATCAATGGGAACTACGACTTTCGCACAACTTCCAGCGACAGCAGAACATTTGCAAATCAATACATGGATGAGACCAAAGTCATTAAACAAATGACTTTTCCTGCTCACATCGTTTTTTTGGGGTTGTGTGCATTTAAATACCCAATTAGTAGGGATCAGAGGACCCATGGAAGTTTGGGTTCTGGTACTTGACTCAAACTTTAGTCTTAATTTAGTTTCGGGTACCCGAACTTCAACCTGAACGCAAACCCCATTGAAAAAAAAAATGAGGACTTGAAATTTGGAGCAGGAAATTTCTCTTTTCCCCCTG
This sequence comes from Ranitomeya imitator, assembly GCF_032444005.1. Taxonomy (NCBI): domain Eukaryota; kingdom Metazoa; phylum Chordata; class Amphibia; order Anura; family Dendrobatidae; genus Ranitomeya; species Ranitomeya imitator. The sequence goes on from NC_091288.1 coordinate 17,747,064, forward strand.
AACTCCGAACATTGAAACGAATTTCCAGGAGAAGCGAGTGTTCTGAGTTTAGCACCGGACTCGATAAGAACCTCGAACTTTCAAGTTTGGGTTCGCTCATCTCTACCTCTTAGCAAAAAGTGGAGTCTCGTCTCTCATAGCCAGACAGCAAACTTGTTCCAAAAAAAACATTCATCTCTGGAGGACCCAGCACATCCATCAATAGACAAGCAGTCCTGGGCAGCACGGTGGATCTATGCCTAGCTGTGCTGCTTTACAGCACTGGTGTGTGGGGACCTAGAACCCACCCAAATGCGTAATGTTTATGGCGATTGCAATCTTTCCACTGCAGAACATGTTGGCGCAATATAAATTAATTATAAAAAAAAGAACTATGTAATGCTCCATTTCCCCTGTGGGGGTGCTGCAGGGGAACTGCACACTAGTTGACAGGTTCCCTCTCCATTAAAGCTGATCGTTTGGAGCAGCAATCAGTGGTCAGCTAATCAGAGAAACTATCTAAGGATACATGGATAAACTCTTGTCCTGGTGAGAAACTTAATAGGCCAAGCCAATTTACAGCATGGGCCATATACCCTTCCATGTCCAGCCTTTGTCCTGGAATTTATTTTGAAGTTTTTACAAACTTACTAAAGGGATTGTGCAGGACCAGACAGGTAGGGCTCAGACTTCTGACACCCCTAGTAATCAGTGGTCTTTGGGCTTCCAGACGTACACAATGTACAGAGCCTGGACACCACAGCTTCATTCAGTTTCCAGTCTTCCAGCTCGGCTCCTATTAATGTGAACGGAAGAGCCACAACACAGTGCACAGAGCCGTAGTGTTTGGCTCCATACACGGTTTACTTCTGGAAACCAAGAAATACGTGGTGGAGGTGCCAGAGGTCGGACCTCCACTGATTTCATTAAGCGTCTTAAGAAAAAAAAGTCATCAAAATCTCCATCCAGGACAAGTCTCTTTGAAGGGTTGCTCTCATGATCTCTCTGCAGGAGCGCGCCGCTCCTCTGCCTTCCAGTTTCCGGTTTGCGAAGGGGGACTGGTGTGCTCCTGATGATTGACAGGTTGGACCAGCGGTATTGTCACATAGATTGGCCCAATCTCTGCACTTTCCATTGCTGTCTGCAGACAGTTTTTCCTCTACTACAACAGAGGAAGACGTGGGGACTGAAGTCATCAGGTCAGCTCTAGGGCAGCGCTTACAAGCTCTACAAGTTTGCTCCTTGCCTAGGAAACCAGCTATTTTTGATAAAACTGCAGCAATGATCTGTATCATAGGCAGTAAATAAAATTAGTCTACCTCTCTTTCGGGAACGGAAAGGATTTTTAATAAAAACGTAAATCGCAAAGTTGCTTGTTGTTACAAGCACTTTGCAATTTTACTCATTTACGATGCCGAAAAAAACCCTTTTGAAATGTAAATACAGAAAATCCCATCTTAACCCTTTCACGACATGCGCCGTACATGTACTGCGCATGCCGGGAATCCCCCTTTGATGTGGGCTCCGACGGTGAGCCCGCATCAAAGTCGCGACATGTCAGCTGTTTTGTACAGCTGACATGTGCGCGCAATAGCGGCGGGTGAAATCGCTATTCACCCGCCGCTATTAACCTGTTAAATGCCGCTGTCAAACACAGACAGGGCATTTAACTACCGCATCCGGCCGGAAATTACGTCATCGCCGACCCCCGTCACATGATCGGGGGTCGGCGATGCATCAGGAAGGTAACCATAGAGGTCCTTGAGACCTCTATGGTTACTGATGCAGGTCTGCTGTGAGCGCCCCCCTGTGGTCGGCGCTCACAGCACACCTGCATTTCTGCTACATAGCAGCGATCTGATGATCGCTGCTATGTAGCAGAGCCGATCAGGATCAGCCGATCCCATGGAGGCTATTGAAGCATGGCACAAGTAAACAAAAAATGTTTTTAAAAATATGAAAAAAATATAAAAAATATAAAAGTTTAAATCACCCCCCTTTCGCCCCATCCTAAATAAAACAATTAAAAAAAAAAATCAAACATACACATATTTGGTATCGCCGCGTTCAGAATCGCCCGATCTATCAATTAAAAAAAACATTAACCTGATCGCTAAACGGCGTAGCGAGAAAAAAATCCGAAACGCCAGAATTACGTTTTTTTGGTCGCCGCGACATTGCATTAAAATGCAATAACGGGCGATCAAAAGAACGTATCTGCGCAAAAATGGTATCATTAAAAACATCAGCTCGGCACGCAAAAAATAAGCCCTCACCCGACCCCAGATCACGAAAAATGGAGACGCTACGGGTATCGGAAAATGGCACTTTTTTTTTTTTTTTTTTTTTAAGCAAAGTTTGGAATTTTTTTTCACCACTTGGATAAAAAATAAACTAGACATGTTAGAGGTCTATGACCTCGTAATGACCTAGAGAATCATAATGGCAGGTTAATTTTAGCATTTAGTGAACCTAGCAAAAAAGCCAAACAAAAAAACAAGTGTGGGATTGCACTTTTTTTGCAATTTCACCGCACTTGGAATTTTTTTCCCGTTTTCTAGTAAAAGATAAGGTAAAACCAATGGTGTCGTTCAAAAGTACAACTTGTCCCGCAAAAAATAAGCCCTCACATGACCATATTGAAAAATAAAAAAGTTATGGCTCAGGGAAGGAGGGAAGTGAAAAACGAAAACGCAAAAATGAAAAAGGGCCGCGACTTGAAGGGGTTAAGGGTATGTGCACACATTCAGGATTTCTTGCAGAAATTTCCTGACAAAAACCGGACATTTCTGCAAGAAATCCGCATGCGTTTTTTTTTTTACGTTTTTTTTGCGTTTTTTTCGCAATGCATTAAATAGCGGGAAAAACGTGAAAAAGCCTTAACCACAGCCTTAACCTCAGTCAGTTATTTGCCGAGTGGCGTTTCCATTCTCTAACCAGTTGGAGCATTTCTTCCTCACTAGTCTATTCTGCAGTCTGACAAGCAAAAGCAGAGGAACATAAGTAAGGGATGTAGGGATTCTTACATGGTGGAGCATCCGCCAGTAAATAACTCCAGAAAGCAGTATTTATGATCATGAGGCGCGCCCCAGGATTTCTGATACACATATTGATTACCCTTTAAATTATAACCTGGGAAAAGGTTTACTATAAAGCAACTGGTGCGATGGCCGAACATTCATTCTGCAGAGGAGCCTCGTCGGCTCTGCTGACACTCGTGTGTTTTTGTGTTTTACTAGATGTTTGTATTCATCAGCACATTTTGGATCGTGGCTTTTATAAATTTTATTTTGTACAGTTCCTCAGTTACTCCTTGCAGAACATTTTTAGGAATAGACAACTGGGATTTACCATTCTCCTTGTCAAGGGGGCAAGCCTCTGCTACCCGCACGTATTGGATAGAGTTAGAAAGTGCGCAGATACGTCCGCAACTAGTGATCGGTTCTCAAATTACTTAAAAATTCCTACAGGGAATAACAGGAACCATTTAATAAAGAGCCAAGCAGAAAAGAAATATAGACACTGACATCATACTGTGTGGTGGGGACACTGGGGAGGGCGATTCTGTGTGGGAGAGGCTTTTGTGTGACCTGTTGCACGGTGTTGGGAAGGAGGCTGTGGGGAACATTGGGGATATTATACTGCATGCAGGTAATGTTCTGTAGGGTCACAATACCCCCGGCGCTGGGAGCATCACCCCCGGGCGCTGGGAGCATCACCCCCTGGCGCTGGGAGCATCACCCCCGGGCGCTGGCAGCATCACCCCCGGGCGCTGGCAGCATCACCCCCGGCGATGGGAGCATCACCCCCGGGCGCTGGGAGCATCACCCCCGGCAATGGGAGCATCACCCCCGGGCGCTGGGAGCATCACCCCCGGGCGCTGGGAGCATCACCCCCGGGCGCTGGGAGCATCACCCCCGGGCGCTGGGAGCATCACCCCCGGGCGCTGGCAGCATCACCCCCGGGCGCTGGCAGCATCACCCCCGGGCGCTGGCAGCATCACCCCCGGTGGCGCTGGGAGCATCACCCCCGGTGGCGCTGGGAGCATGACCCCCGGGCGCTGGGAGCATCACCCCCGGGCGCTGGGAGCATCACCCCCCGGCGCTGGAAGCATCACCCCCCCGGCGCTGGGAGCATCACCCCCGGCGCTGGGAGCTGTCGGTTTCCATACTCTGACATTACATAACTGATATACTATTTTAGCCCAGTACATGGCATGGCAAGAAGTAAACATAATTTAAGGCATTTTCTTTGGTGTCATTTCAAGCCCTTTATGACGCTATACCCACTAAGGCTCTCATCACACTTTGTATTTTTGTCTAAAGACCCTTTAGGGTATGTTCACACGTTCAGGATTTCCATCCTTTTTTTTTTCAGGACAGTTTTTTTAAAAAACTGCAGCTCTTGGCAGAAAACGCAGGCCCCTTTTTTGGTCCTTTTTTTGTCCTTTTTTGATGCGTTTTTTGATGCGTTTTTTGATGCGTTTTTTTATCCTTTTTTTATGCAGTTTTCTATGCAGAGACTGTGTTTCCTAGGAAGCTTTTTAGGGCTAAAATGGCTGAAAATACCCTACCCCTAACCCTACCCCTAACCCTAACCCTAACCCTAACCCTACCCCTACCCCTAACCCTACCCCTAACCCTACCCCTACCCCTAACCCTACCCCTAACCCTAACCCTACCCCTAACCCTACCTCAACCTTAGTGGAAAAAAAAAAAAAAAATTCTTAATTTTTTTATTGTCCCTACCAATGGGGGTGACAAAGTGGGGGGGGTGTCATTTACTATTTTTTTATTTTGATCACTGAGATATAACCTATCTCAGTGATCAAAATGCACTTTGGAGCGAATCTGCCGGCCGGCAGATTCGGCGGGCGCACTGCGCATGCGCCCGCCATTTTGCAAGATGGCGGCGCCCAGGGAGAAGACGGCCGGACGGACACCGGGACGCCGGGTAAGTATAAGGGGGGGAGATTAGGGCACGGGGGGGGCATCGGAGCACGGGGGGGGCATCGGAGCACGGGGGGCGGGATCGGAGCACGGGGGAGCAGCCACACTCCGCCCACGCACTTCCGCCCGCTCCCCCGCACTTCCTGCTGCAGCGGTTCTGCACATCAAATCGCAGTAAAACCCGCAGATATATTTTTGATCTGCGTGTTTTACTGCGATTTTGACCTCACAATGGAGGTCTATGGGTGCAGAACCGCTGCGGTTCAGGAAGAAGAATTGACATGCTCCTTCTTTTTTCCGGGAGCTATTCAGCGCGGCTTTTTTTTTACAATTTCCGGACCATGTGCACAGTGTGTCCTGTTTTCCATAGGGTACAGTGTACTGTACCCTGCATGGAAAACAGCTGCGGAACCGCAGCGGCAAAACCGCCGCGGTTCCGCGGTAAAAAACGCACTGTGTGAACATGGCCTTAAAGTGGATCTATGGCGTTATACAAAAGTAGAAAAAAAAATTTAAGTGGTTTCCTTAATATGGTATATTTCTATGCATTTTCAGTACATACTGTGGTCTCCTGAGAAAATAATTTTCTGTATATAGTCTGCAAAAATACAGATTTTTCCATCTTGAGACTCAATAGGAGTCTCTAGATGGTGCTTTGTAGATAGAGTGTGAGACTATTGGAAAGCATAGTCTAGAGGCACAGATGGAGAACTGAAAGGAAATTTGGTTATAAAGAAATTTAGAAAATCTTCAGAAGAAGAGAGATACCGTAAGCGTTACAGACCCAGATGTCAAAATGACCCCACTGGCAAATTTACTATTAACGCCTTTCTGAAGTCTACTATGCACTGTGATACACAGAGGCTGTAGAAACATGAAAGCTAAAACTATTTTAGCAAAGATATATCACAAAAATTAATTGTAGCAAAAAAATATATATTCTTAACTTTAAAAAAAAGAATAAAAAAGTTACACTAACTTTTAAAGAAGTTTATCCCATTTCAAAACATACTGTTTCAAGAGCTCAGGAAGAAAAAAAAACTGGGCTATTATTAACGGTCCTGGGGTCTAACTCTGTGTCTTTGCCGCGGCTCCGATGCTTGTGTGCAAGTTGCAGTAGCAATGCCATGTCGACCAGTGGCAATAGGCATTGTTGGACCCCAGGAGGGTGAGTAACAGCTTAATTTGAAGATCTAGAGAAATATTTTTTAATCCGAGGACAGCCCCTTTAAAAACAGCAAAAAGGATAAAGGTAAAATTGCAGCGCTAATATTCCATTTTAATATGTATCAAAATATTTTTACAAGTTATTCTGACATTAGCTTTACTCCATAAACAAGTTGCTCATGAAAGTCAGAAATTATTCACCCAAGAAAGAAAAAAGAAAAAAAAAAAAAAAGGGTCTTTCTTATCAATGCAACTTTGTAAAAGAACTGATGAAACAAACCTCTAAACTGCATTCCTGCATAGGCTATAAAAAGTAAAAATGTTCTGTACGAGGCGACCGGTTACATCCCCTCTTTACTAAATGTAACTATGTTTCTCGTGCTTTAAGAAACGTAGAAATGGCTTCTTTGATTTTCACAGTTACCTTGTTTCTTGGCAACAAAGTGTGCCGGTCGGTCATCCTACCTTGTTCTCCAGTCAACGTTTATTGCATATTAATGTCACGATTAGATTAATATCTGAACTATTAACTGAACGGTTCCTAACGTGCTGCCAGGAACAAAAAGTGCTGTTCTACATTTTGTTACATACAGTGGTGTGTAAACGTTTTGGGCTCCCCTGGTCAAAATTACTCTAAGGGTATGTGTCCACGTTCAGGATTGCATCAGGATTTGGTCAGGATTTTATGTCAGTATTTGTAGCCAAAACCAGGAGTGGGTGATAAATACAGAAGTGGTGCAGATGTGTCTATTATACTTTTCCTCTAATTGTTCCACTCCTGGTTTTGGCTACAAATACTGATGAAAAATCCTGACCAAATCCTGATGCAATCCTGAACGTGGACACATACCCTTATTGTGAACAGTTAAGCAAGTTGAAGATTAAATTATCTGTAAGAGGAATAAAGTTAAAGAGGACACATTTTATTTATATTTTAAAAAGAAAATGTTAAAAAAAAAAATCTCTCTTTATAGTATATATATATATATATATATATATATATATATATATATATATATATATATATATATATATATATATATATATATATATATATATATACACACACACGGTATATACACACGTATATATATATATATATATATATATATATATATATATATAATATATATATATATATATATATATATATATATATATATATATATATATATATATATATATATATATATATATATATATACACATACACAGTTAGGGCCAGAAATATTTGGACAGTGACACAATTTTCGCGAGTTGGGCTCTGCATGCCACCACATTGGATTTGAAATGAAACCTCTACAACAGAATTCAAGTGCAGATTGTAACGTTTAATTTGAAGGGTTGAACAAAAATATCTGATAGAAAATGTAAGAATTGTACACATTTCTTTACAAACACTCCACATTTTAGGAGGTCAAAAGTAATTGGACAAATAAACATAACCCAAACAAAATATTTTTATTTTCAATATTTTGTTGCAAATCCTTTGGAGGCAATCACTGCCTTAAGTCTGGAACCCATGGACATCACCAAACGCTGGGTTTCCCCCTTCTTAATGCTTTGCCAGGTCTTTACAGCCGCAGCCTTCAGGTCTTGCTTGTTTGTGGGTCTTTCCGTCTTAAGTCTGGATTTCAGCAAGTGAAATGCATGCTCAATTGGGTTTAGATCTGGAGATTTACTTGGCCATTGCAGAATGTTCCACTTTTTGGCACTCATGAACTCCTGGGTAGCTTTGGCTGTATGCTTGGGGTCATTGTCCATCTGTACTATGAAGAGCCGTCCAATCAACTTTGCAGCATTTGGCTGAATCTGGGCTGAAAGTATATCCCGGTCCACTTCAGAATTCATCCGGCTACTCTTGTCTGCTCTTATGTCATCAATAAACACAAATGACCCAGTGCCATTGAAAGCCATGCATGCCCATGCCATCACGTTGTCTCCACCATGTTTTACAGAGGATGTGGTGTGCCTTGGATCATGTGCCGTTCCCTTTCTTCTCCAAACTTTTTTCTTCCCATCATTCTGGTACAGGTTGATCTTTGTCTCATCTGTCCATAGAATACTTTTCCAGAACTGAGCTGGCTTCTTGAGGTGTTTTTCTGTCTATTTTTGGTATTGATGAATGGTTTGCATCTAGATGTGATCCCTTTGTATTTACTGTCATGGAGTCTTCTCTTTACTGTTGACTTAGAGACAGATACACCTACTTCACTGAGAGTGTTCTGGACTTCAGTTGATGTTGTGAACGGGTTTTTCTTCACCAAATTAAGTATGCGGCGATCATCCACCACTGTTGTCATCCGTGGACGCCCAGGCCTTTTTGAGTTCCCAAGCTCACCAGTCAATTCCTTTTTTCTCAGAATGTACCCAACTGTTGATTTTGCTACTCCAAGCATGTCTGCTATCTCTCTGATGGATTTTTTCTTTTTTTTCAGCCTCAGGATGTTCTGCTTCACCTCAATTGAGAGTTCCTTTGACCGCATGTTGTCTGCTCACAGCAACAGCTTCCAAATGCAAAACCACACACCTGGAATCCACCCCTGACCTTTTAACTACTTCATTGATTACAGGTTAACGAGGGAGACGCCTTCAGAGTTAATTGCAGCCCTTAGAGTCCATTGTCCAATTACTTTTGGTCCCTTGAAAAAGAGGACGCTATGCATTACAGAGCTATGATTCCTAAACCCTTTCTCCGATTTGGATGTGGAAACTATCATATTGCAGCTGGGAGTGTGCACTTTCAGCCCATATTATATATATACCGTATATACTCGAGTATAAGCCGAGATTTTCAGCCCATTTTTTTGGGCTGAAAGTCCCCCTCTCGGCTTATACTCGAGTCATATACCCGGGTCATATACCCGGGTGTCAGCAGGGGAGGGGGAGCGGGGGCTGTGTAATCATACTTACCTGCTCCCAGCGCGGTCCCTGCAGTCCCTGGCTTCTCCGGCGCTGCAGATTCTTCCTGCACTGAGCGGTCACATGGCACCGCTCATTACAGAAATGAATAGGCAGCTCCACCCCCATAGGGGAGGAGCCGCATATTCATTGCTGTAAATGATCGGTGCCATGTGACCGCTCAATTACAGGAAGAAGCTGCAGCGCCGGAGAAGCCAGGGACTGCAGGGACCGCGCCGCAGCAGGTAAGGGGAGCGCAGCGCTATATTTACCTGCTCCTCGCTCCGGCTCCGTCTGCAGCGTCCTCTAGCAGTGACGCTCAGGTTAGAGGGCGCTGTGACGTAGTCAGTGCGCGCCCTCTGCTGAGCGTCAGTGCTGGAGACGGAGCCGCAGAGGAGCAGGTAATTATTGAAAGCGCCGGCGTCCTGAGAAGAGAGGTGAGTATGTGATTTTTATTTTTTTTTTATGGCAGCACCAGCAGCATTCTAAGGAGCACCTATGGGGCCATAAAGGTGCAGAGCATATAAGGGGCACAGCATTATAAGGAGCACCTATGGGGCCATAAAGGTGCAGAGCATATAAGGGGCACAGCATTATAAGGAGCACCTATGGGGCCATAAAGGTGCAGAGCATATATGGGGCACAGCATTAGAAGGAGCACCTATGGGGCCATAAAGGTGCAGAGCATATATGGGGCACAGCATTCTAAGGAGCACCTATGGGGCCATAAAGGTGCAGAGCATATATGGGGCACAGCATTATAAGGAGCACCTATGGGGCCATAAAGGTGCAGAGCATATATGGGGCACAGCATTAGAAGGAGCACCTATGGGGCCATAAAGGTGCAGAGCATATAAGGGGCACAGCATTATAAGGAGCACCTATGGGGCCATAAAGGTGCAGAGCATATATGGGGCACAGCATTCTAAGGAGCACCTATGGGGCCATAAAGGTGCAGAGCATATAAGGGGCACAGCATTATAAGGAGCACCTATGGGGCCATAAAGGTGCAGAGCATATATGGGGCACAGCATTATAAGGAGCACCTATGGGGCCATAAAGGTGCAGAGCATATATGGGGCACAGCATTATAAGGAGCACCTATGGGGCCATAAAGGTGCAGAGCATATATGGGGCACAGCATTAGAAGGAGCACCTATGGGGCCATAAAGGTGCAGAGCATATATGGGGCACAGCATTATAAGGAGCACCTATGGGGCCATAAAGGTGCAGAGCATATAAGGGGCACAGCATTATAAGGAGCACCTATGGGGCCATAAAGGTGCAGAGCATATATGGGGCACAGCATTCTAAGGAGCACCTATGGGGCCATAAAGGTGCAGAGCATATAAGGGGCACAGCATTATAAGGAGCATCTATGGGGCCATAAAGGTGCAGAGCATATAAGGGGCACAGCATTATAAGGAGCATCTATGGGGCCATAAAGGTGCAGAGCATATATGGGGCACAGCATTATAAGGAGCACCTATGGGGCCATAAAGGTGCAGAGCATATATGGGGCACAGCATTAGAAGGAGCACCTATGGGGCCATAAAGGTGCAGAGCATATATGGGGCACAGCATTATAAGGAGCACCTATGGGGCCATAAAGGTGCAGAGCATATATGGGGCACAGCATTATAAGGAGCACCTATGGGGCCATAAAGGTGCAGAGCATATATGGGGCACAGCATTATAAGGAGCACCTATGGGGCCATAAAGGTGCAGAGCATAAATGGGGCACAGCACTATAAGGAGCACCTATGGGGCCATAAAGGTGCAGAGCATATATGGGGCACAGCATTATAAGGAGCACCTATGGGGCCATAAAGGTGCAGAGCATATATGGGGCACAGCATTATAAGGAGCACCTATGGGGCCATAATCAAAGGTGCAGAGCATATATGGCACAGCATTATAAGGAGCACCTATGGGGCCATAAAGGTGCAGAGCATATATGGGGCACAGCATTATAAGGAGCATCTATGGGGCCATAATCAAAGGTGCAGAGCATATATGGCACAGCATTATAAGGAGCACCTATGGGGCCATAATCAACGGTGCAGAGCATTCTATATAGCACAGTTGTATATGGAGCATCTATGGGGCAATAATGAACGGTATGGAGCATCTATTTTTATTTTTGAAATTCACCGGTAAATGCTGCATTTTCTACCCTAGGCTTATACTCGAGTCAATAAGTTTTCCCAGTTTTTTGTGGCAAAATTAGGGGGGTCGGCTTATACTCGGGTCGGCTTATACTCGAGTATATACGGTAGTTGTAATTCTGAACATGTTTTTGTAAACAGCTAAAATAACAAAACTTGTGTCACTGTCCAAATATTTCTGGCCCTAAGTGTGTGTGTGTGTGTGTGTGTGTGTGTGTGTGTGTGTGTATGTATGTATATATATATATATATATATATATTTATTTATTTATTTATTTTTTTGTCTAGCAATTTTGGCAGTTCTCACTGAAATTTTGCTTGGTTTTCCGGACCTTATCTTGACCTCCGCTGTTCCTGTTAATTGCCATTTCCTAATTGCACTAAGTAGGGGCAACTTGAAAAGGCTTTGCTATCTTATATCATTCTGTTGCTTTGTGGGCCTCCACCATTTTCATTGTCAGAGTGCTGTTTTTCGGCACAGTGCGCAGGAGCTGGGAAAGGACAAAGAGGCCCAGAGCTTGCGTACTGCAGGTATTTGCTCTGCCGTCAACAGGGCAGACAAGTACGCCTACGCAGGAGCGTAATGCCGGGAAGCCTGTGAAGCAAGCAGGAGGGCGGCATTGCAAGAAGATGGGGGGCGCCGGACCTGGACCTGCGACACCCATCGGACCGGACCGCCCAGCAGGTAGGTGAGTATAATAAAAGTAACTTTTCTTCTCTTGCAAGTCGGATCGGGGGCATATCTGCAGCATTATAGAATGCTGTAGGTAAGAACTGAAAGGCAGTGTGGTCATAACTCATATCGGCCAATCCTGGTGACAGGTTCCCTTTAAGTGCTCTCCTCACTCACAGCCTGCAGGATTCATTCCCTCCACCTGTAGGTGGCTGTGCATGTTTTCCTTCCTATCTACAGTGTGATTATTACAGCCTGTATGTGATCTGCCCTCCCTGAAGACTTGGATGCTTTCCTCCTCTAAACACACTTATCTGCTGTGTATAACCTCAAACAATAGGCTACTGGGACAGCCAGCTATGTACAGGAGTCGCTCAGCATCTACAGCAACAAAATGCTACTTCGTACTTATTTTGGTGCAAATAGTTACAATGCTTCAAAAAATATATGTAAATATACCTAGTAAAATAATAATGTAACACTAACCTCAATGCCACAAACATTCCCTCTGCCTACTCAGGACTGAAAACCTCAAATTATATGAGGCAAATAGCAACAGAGTGTTCCAAGATATTGAATCTCAACATGCTCGGAGTTACGGTATGTCAATGTTCGGTTACCTATGGCAGGCGCAAACAATAAATGGACACGATCAACAGTCACTCCTTTCGGATGCGGCTTATTCTCTGGATTTCTGAGAGTCCAACCACTGGGATCACTATGGACAGGACATCATGTTCAATCTGGTGAAAACATATTTAAGTAGCCATGTGAATCAGAAAATGTAGAAAAAACGCAATAGCACTCACCAATCTTAGCAGTTCAAACGTCCTTTATTGGAACATGTAGCAAGGAATCTTCACGGCTCAAGGGAGGGAGTGAGAACAGGAGTGCGATAGACAAGACGACGGCCGTTTCGCGCTGACACAACGGGTCCGTGGAAGCGCTTTGTGTCAGCGCGAAACGGCCGTCGTCTTGTCTATCGCACTCCTGTTCTCACTCCCTCCCTTGAGCCGTGAACATTCCTTGCTACATGTTCCAATAAAGGACGTTTGAACTGCTAAGATTGGTGAGTGCTATTGCGTTTTTTCTACATTTTCTGGTTCACATGGATACTTTGTTCTACGCAAGCACCTCCTTTCACCTGGTCGGACTACCTATCGTGTTGGACTTTCCACATTGAGCATATAATCTCTGCATATTTGAGCTGTGCCGCTTGCTTTTCTTCTTTTTTCTTTTTTAAAAACATATTTAAGACCCAGAAAACCCCTTTAACAAATGCTTCTTTTTGCAGCTTGAGTCTGGGTAAAATGGGCGAATAATACGGTATATTTTTTCTGAACAACCCATTTACGGATGGAAAAATTAATTTTCCCCATTTGTAACTCAATAGGAACGAAAATCTTGCAATAAATCCCTAACCAATCAGAATGAGAAAATGCGGTGATGCAAATCCCATCCATTTTGCTTCTGTTTTCCGAAAATAGGCATTTTGTGCTTAAAACATATAACCTTAAATTCATCTAAATCTTCTTTAAAAAAAAAAACGACCTCTGGTGCTGTGTGGCCACAAAATCCCTCATTTCGAAGATCTCTCTGCTGAGGTCACCAAGAAGCGTAAAGTCTTCAGCCCCATCTGCACAAAGGCAATGTCCGCTACCAATGGAAATATTCTGCCGTTCTGACGATAAAAGGAAACAATGGCTCATTTCAAGCCATTACATCACTGGAAAAGGTGGACACCTAAGAGAACAAACCTCTAAACCAGAGGGAAACAGGTAACGAATTACACCCCCCTTAGAAAATCCCTGGCCGCCACGGATCGCGGAGTCCAACGGATCTATCAAGCCAAGGATCCCCAAAAGAGCGAAGGCCAGCGACTCGCCAAAAAATGGTCTTAAGTGACTCTTATACTTTCATACTCATGTATTTAGGTTTAGTAAACTTATTAATTGTAACTCCACTGATTAAAATCCTCAAGGTTTCTTAAGTTCCTGTTCTATATTAAAAAAAAAAAGCACCAAAGTCCTTAGACAGTTGAAAGGTTTTGAGCCGGACATTGCCCTTTAACAAGGGACCCATCTTCCCGAGGCCGATTATCAGGCTGCATAAATTGGGGGCTGGCAATGTATATGGTTCCCCATCAGTTCTTAGGAGGGCAGGGGTTAGAATCCTAATTAGTAAACATCTTACGTACCACTTACCGATTTGTTTTAGTTATTGTTCTAAAAGTTGGCAATAAAAATTACTTATTTAAAAAATAAATCTTTAAACCCGTTCAACACCCAATATACTAAATTCTTAAAATGATAAATAACAGAAAACAAATAATAAAAAAAAAAAAAAAAAAAAAAAAAAAAAGATTCCAATTTCTTCTCTTCACTTTTTCCCAACTAACTTTTTATTTTTTCCTTTTTTTTTTTTTTCACATTTCTTGCTAGAAGTCAAATCCGTCAGGGGAACAAACATTTACAAACTAAGTGGTTTTATTACAAATAAGCGCTGAGCCGACACATCGCTCCTCTGCTCGTGGGACAGATGGATATTTACTACACCGAAGAACGAGAAAACGTCGTCTGATATCATCGCTGCAGAACTAATTCACACTGTACAAATTGCACAATTACAGCAACAATTACGCATTTCTTGTAACAAAATGCCCCTTATTACGAATTACAAGCCAATTATTCTCTTCAATTAGGAGTAGGAGAAAAACTAGGACGTTTGCCATCTTCTCACAAATGCCCGAATAAGAGAAAATCACTGGGCATGGCTGATGATCTGATGAATTGCAGGAGTATTTGTGGATGAGTTAGTGAAACATTAAAGAAAATATGGCATCAGAATCTGACCTACTGATTAAATCAGACTTTTTAAAGTTACAGTAAATGTATAAATGTATTTTTAAAGACTTTTTTAGGAGGAGGAGGAGGTGAGCTGTGACATCACCTATTGTGAATAGTGGATCCTGTGTTATCTACTGTATATAGAGGTGTTATCAGTCATTGTACAGGAGGGAGGAGGTGAGCTGTGATATCACCTATCGTGAATGGTGGATCCTGTGTTATCTACTGTATATAGAGGTGTTATCAGTCACTGTACAGGAGGAGGTGAGCTGTGACATCACCTATTGTGAATAGTAGATCCTGTGTTACCTACTGTATATAGAGGTGTTATCAGTCATTGTACAGGAGGAGGCGGTGAGCTGTGATATCACCTATCGTGAATGGTGGATCCTGTATTGTCTACTGTATATAGAGGTGTTATCAGTCATTGTACAGGAGGGAGGAGGTGAGCTGTGATATCACCTATCGTGAATGATGGATCCTGTGTTACCTACTGTATATAGAGGTGTTATCAGTCATTGTACAGGAGGAGGAGGTGAGCTGTGATATCACCTATCGTGAATGGTGGATCCTGTATTGTCTACTGTATATAGAGGTGTTATCAGTCATTGTACAGGAGGAGGAGGTGAGCTGTGATATCACCTATCGTGAATAGTGGATCCTGTGTTATCTACTGTATATAGAGGTGTTATCAGTCATTGCACAGGAGGAGGAGGTGAGCTGTGACATCTCCTATTGTGAATGGTGGATCCTGTGTTATCTACTGTATATAGAGGTGTTATCAGTCATTGTACAGGAGGAGGAGGTGAGCTGTGACATCACCTATTGTGAATGGTGGATCCTGTGATGTCTACTGTATATATAGGTGTTATCAGTCATTGTACAGGAGGAGCTGATAGAGCAAAAAAGTGGTGACAGGTTCCCTTTAATATAAAACCAGAGCTGTCAATCAAAGAGCAAGGGTGGAAATTGAGGGGAAAAGTGGGAAGGTGCATTTGAACGCCATGGTGCACTGAGAGCCTGTGCTTGGTTTGAACAGTCATTCTGTGCTGACAGAGGCCTTACGTTTCACAAAGAAATATACAACCATCCGGACAAGGATTAATAAAAGTACAGGTCTAAGACAGGAGGGGACAAATCTACTTTAAAAAAATAAAAAAAATAGTCTGCTTTCTATCCCCTTGGACACAGCGCCACACCAGACCTATGGGTTGTCTCCGACATTGCCGCTTTAAGGCTATGTGCACACGTTCAGGATTTCTTGCAGAAAATTCCTGAGAATTCCGGACATTTTTTGCAAGAAATCCGCAAGAAAACCGCATGCGTTTTTGCCGCGGTTTTGATGCGTTTTTGCCGCGGTTTTTTCCGGACACTTCCACATGCATTTTCGAGTGGGAAATCCGCAAAAAAAACGGAAAATTAATGAACATGCTGCGTTTTTTGCCGCGATGCGTTTTTTTCGCGGAAAAAAACGCATCATGTGCACAAAACATGCGGAATTCATTCTAAATGATGGGATGCTTATTGTATGCGGGGTTTTTTTGCGGTTTTATAGCGTTTTTATCGGGAAAAACCGCGAAAAAACCGCAACGTGTGCACACAGCCTAAAGGTGTTGTCCAGGGTGTAATCAAAGGTCATAAGTAAAGAAATACGTCCACTGAGTTAGGTGGTCCCCAATAAATCTTTGCTTAGTCAGCCAGTGGCAAAGCGAAGATATCACGTACTTATATGCGAATGCTGCAGCCAATCACAAGTCGCGGAAGCTGATGGCGGTATATAGAGCACAAAACAGCTAACGGTGATTGACTGCAGCGGTCAAGTGAGTGTTCGGAGAAGTGATTGATGCAGCAAAGTAACCAAACACTGGTGAAGAATGCCATAATAATAGCACCAGAGCAATGAGGGATGTAGAGGGGATATGCACCATAACGACCCCACAGCCCTGCCAAGGAGCGGGTACAACCTCTAAAAACTCTTCATTCTGCACTTCTGCTCTGCGCATTAGATAGCAGAATGTGCACAGACTATAGTACCCTGACCAAGATGGGGGGTCAGAATTTATGGCTGAAACTTCCAAATTTCTTGGCAAAAGGTAATGCAATGCCATGCTGAGACTGCAGACAGCAGGCGAGACGCCGTCTCTCATCCCATCACCTCGAGGACTGGCCGCTCGTTATATCGGCCTTGGAATAACACAAGTGAATTAGTGACGGCCTAATACACTCAACATCTTTTCTTCGTCCTCATTATAAAGCACCTGTGTTCCCTAGAATGCTGCCGACGCCGCTGGAAAATAATGAAATAGTTTAGGCAGCAAGATTGCAAAACCCACGCATCAGCACAATTGTCATTATTCCAAATTAACTTTTAATTAAATTTATATAATATGTCAAAAAGTTTAAAAAAAAATAATAATAATAAAAATGCATTTAATTGCTAAAGGGGCATTACCCAATTCCTGCAGCAATCTCTTTTTATTAATTCTCGCTTGAATAATAACATTCAAGGAGACGGAACAGTACGAGGGCATCCGATCCGCCAAATCACAACCGTCACCGTGCTGACAGGTGTGGATATACTCGCCCTGCGTCACCTACTTATCTAGCTCCAGACCTTGCATAAGACCATTAATAAGCGGACAATCCCTTATACTATACAATAGTGCCCAATAGAACATTAAAAAAAAAAAATACATACAGGTGCATCTCACAAAATTATATTATCATCAGGAAGTGAATTTATTTCAGTTCTTCAATACAAAAAGCGAAACTCATGTATTATATAGAGTCATTACAGAGTGATCTATTTCACGGGTTTATTTCTGTTCATGGTGATGATTATGAAAACCCAAAAGTCATTATCTCAGTAAATTAGAATAATTAAAAAAAAACACCTGCAAAGTCTTCCTAAGTGTTTAAAAAGGTCCCTTAGTCTGTTTCAGTAGCTCCACAATCATGGGGAAGACTGCTGACCTGACAGATGTCCAGAAGGTAGTTGACACACTCCACAAGGAGGGGACGCCACAAAAGGTCATTGCTAAAGAAGCTGGCTGTTCACAAAGCGCTGTATCCAAGCAGATTAATGGAAAGTGGAGTGGAAGGAAAAAGTGTGGTAGAGAAAGGTGCACAAGCAATGGGATAACCGCAGCCTTGAAAGGATTGTTAAGAAAAGACCATTCAATAATGTGGGGAGATTCACAAGGAGCGGACGCTGCTGGAGTCATTGCTTCACCACACACAGACGTGTCCAGGACATGGACTACAAGTGTCACATTCCTTGTGTCCGGCCACTCATGACCAATAGACAACCCCAGAAGCATCTTACCTGGGCCAAGGAGAAAAAGAACCGGACTGTTGTCAGTGGTCCAAGGTGTTGTGCTCAGATGAAAGTAAAATTTGCATTTCATTTGGAAATCAAGGTCCCAGAGTCTGGAGGAAGAGTGGAGGCCACAATCCAAGCTGCTGGAGGTCTGGTGTGAAGTCTCCACAATCAGTGACGGTTTGGGGAGCCATGTCATCTGCTGGTGTAGGTCCACTGTGTTTTATCAGGACCAAAGTCAGCGCAGCCGTCTACCAGGACATTTTAGAGCACTTCATGCTTCCCTCTGCCGACAAGCTTTTTGGAGATGGAAATATCATTCTCCAGCAGGACTTGGCCCCTGTCCACACTGCCAAAAGTACCAATACCTGGTGTAAAAACAACAGTATCACTGGGCTTGATTGGCAGCAAACTCGCCTGACCTTAAACCCATAGAGAATCTATGGAATATTGTCAAGAGGAAGATGAGAAACACCAGACCGAACAATGCAGACGAGCTGAAGGCTGCTATCAAAGCAACCTGGGCTTCCATAACCCCTCAGCAGTGGCACAAGCTGATCGCCTCCATGCCACGCCGCATTGATGCAGTAATTGATGCAAAATGAGCCCCAACCAAGTACTGAGTGCATTTACTGAACAGACATTTCAGTAGGATGACATTTCGCATTTTAAATTAATTTTTTGTGCATTACACCATTATACATTACTGATCCAATACTGATCCCGAGTTCCATCCTGTATTATACTCCAGAGCTGCACTGACTATTCTGCTGGTGCAGTCACTGTGTACATACATTACATTACTGATCCTGAGTTACACCATGTATTATACTCCAGAGCTGCACTCACTATTCTGCTGGTGCAGTCACTGTGTACATACATTTCATTACTGATCCTGAGTTATATCCTGTATTATACCCCACAGCTGCACTCACTATTCTGCTGGTGCAGTCACTGTGTACATACATTACATTACTGATCCTGAGTTACATCCTGTATTATACTCCAGAGCTGCACTCACTATTCTGCTGGTGCAGTCACTGTGCACATACATTACATTACTAATCCTGAGTTACATCCTGTATTATACTCCAGAGCTGCACTCACTATTCTGCTGGTGCAGTCACTGTGTACATACATTACATTACTGATCCTGAGTTACATCCTGTATTATACTCCAGAGCTGCACTCACTCTTCTGCTGGTGCAGTCAATGTGCACATACATTTCATTACTGATCCTGAGTTACATCCTGTATTATACTCCAGAGCTGCACTCACTATTCTGCTGGTGCAGTCACTGTGCACATACATTTCATTACTGATCCTGAGTTATATCCTGTATTATTCCCCACAGCTGCACTCACTATTCTGCTGGTGCAGTCACTGTGTACATACATTACTGATCCTGAGTTACATCCTGTATTATACTCCAGAGCTGCACTCCCTATTCTGCTGGTGCAGTCACTGTGTACATACATTACTGATCCTGAGTTACATCCTGTATTATACTCCAGAGCTGCACTCACTATTCTGCTAGTGCAGTCACTGTGTACATACATTACATTACTGATCCTGAGTTACCTCCTGTATTATACTCCAGAGCTGCACTCACTATTCTGCTGGTGCAGTCACTGTGTACATACATTACATTACTGATCCTGAGTTACATCCTGTATTATACTCCAGAGGTGCACTCTGAAGAAAGCGAAGGCAAGAACTCCAATCTCTGGCCTTCAACACAAACCATGACTGATGGCTTCTTCCATGGGAATAGAAGTTTCTTGTGGTGTAGGTGACAGTGCAGTGACCCCCTGACATATCTGAAATAAAGGGCGTAAAACCCATCTGTACCATCGTAGAGCACCGGATTACTGCACCATTATAGTGGCATAACATAAATAATAGGGTACATGACATTACAATTCGCTTGGCGGTGAGGAATCCACCTACATTGTGACGTCACGGTGCAACATACATGAGACATAAAGCCGAGCAAAAAAGAAAATAAACATAGAATTAAAAAAAAAAAAAAAAAGTGAATAGAAAAGATTTTCAATGAAAAGTTGATTAAGAGGTAACAAAAGAAGAATTAAGAGAAGTAGAAAGAAAGGAACAGAGAATTACTTGCCTCATCCGCAATCATACACCTACGGGGAGAGAGAGACAAAAAATTATATGTTAATACAAACCGCACTCCGTCTTCTATTCCCACATGAAAAACAATATGTTAATTAGCAGATCTGCTCGAACACATGTTACACGGCCGCTACCGCGAGGAAAAAAAAGAAATCTATATATAAATAAAGCAAATGAGGTCTTCAGTGCAAACCAATGAATCCAATTTGTGCAATTACTGGATTTGATTTCAGTTAATGTAACTGTTTTAAAGACGACGCCGAGAAAGACGGGAAGAATCCGGAGCCGTCCTCCGCCGCGGGCCCCGTCCCGACGGGTGCAGGGGCTCGAGATTAACCTCTTCTCGTTTTAGGGCTTTTGTTTCTTCCTTCATTACACCCACAATTTTTTTTTTTATTTTTTTTTTTTTTTTAAATGCTGCTGTCAAAATATTGCAACAAATTGTAGTTTTTAATTTGATACAATGTATTTTTCAACAACAAAAAAATAACTGGAAAAAATAATTATTGGTGTGGAGTAGGGCAGCCTGGTGTAGGTAGCCGGACCCCTCTAATCTTCTCTCCAGGTGGGCCAACAACTCGGCGTTCCATTGACTTGGTGGTGGAACCAGGGGTGCAGCTAGGGGTCCCAGGAGCCGTTTGTACAATGTCAGGATGCATGCGGTCAACACCTTCATGGCCTTAGGGGTTTTATTTATACCATTTTCGGGGGGGGGGGGGGGGAATACGATGCTTTCATTGTTTTTTATTGCAGGATTTGGGGGTGACGGGGCAACCAAAAAACAGCAATTCTGGGGTTTCAAATTTTTTTTCCTCTTTACAACGTTTACTTTATGGGTTAATTAACTTCATATTTTTATAGATCAGACTTTTACAGAGGCGGGGATATCAAATAGGTTGGATTGGGAAAAAAAAAAAACTTTTTTTCCTTTATAAGTTGCGCTAGAGGACGTGAACCTGTGATTACTTGATTGCACGTACCATACACTGCAATACTACAGTATGGCGCCGTCTGCCGCTGCAATCCATCGGCAACCAGGAGGGTGTGGAAGCGATCCAGCACTTTCTGTGCCGCTGTCCATCTATGCTGACCGCAACAAGAAGTATCAAACCACACGGCCACTAATGGGTATCTGGCAACTCAAAAGTGACTGTACAAACAACGCACAGGCACTCGGTGCACCAGTACATTTCAGAGCACCAACTTAGGCAGGAGGGAGGGGATGGACGGAAAACAAGTAGGTGGGAAGGTGCACTGAACTGCTTGGATGCAGCAAGTACCTGTGCTTGGTTTGTACAGTCAATTTGTGCTGACGGACACCCATTAAAAGTCATACGGTGTGAAAGAATTACACCACCCATTTTCCATTGCAATTTTGGCATTATCTTCCCCCCATGTGTAAAAACCCATTCCTCCCTCCCTCCCTCCAGAACAGAGTTCCTGAAATCCTCTGTGCTGCTGCGCTCATTAGCTGCTCTTTCCACAATGGCTTTGATAATGAAGCTAAATGTGGAAATGCTCCGGCACCGGTCAATTACGCGGCACGGACTTTCTCTTTGCGCAGAAAACAAAAATAACAAAACCTTTTTTGACAATGTGGTAAAGTCTATAAATAATGCATGAAAAATGCGAATATGTGTGAGTGCTGCTCCCGTCCCATTTGCATCAGGAGAGGCGCCAGGAGGATACACTAAAATGACCCTTTCCCAGAAATGAAGCATACGGGAAGTAGTGTATCGCCCCCTCAGCTGCCAGAGGCAGTGACAGCCATTAGCATTAATAGAAACGAATGAGAAATCCTGGAATACACGGAGTACACATGGCGGCCACCGACACCCGAGAGGAGACACGGCCAGCGCCTCATCCGCAGCCACATACCAGAGCGACACCGGACACCAGTCTGGACCCGTCAGACCGCAGATTACTGACCGCTACGCTGCTTAGAAAATAAAGAGCATCCAAATCCATTTTAAAGGAACAGAAGACAAGGTGATTACACGCATTTAAAGGGATATGACAAGCAATGTCGGATAGTAATATCATCGACTGAGTTATAAGTCACAGTGCACACCTAGAGGAGAATCAGACATTAAAGCGGAAAAAAAAGAATTTATGTACATCGCACTGGGAGTTGTAGTTCTGCCAGAGATGAGGCTGAAGACCCCTGATATAAAGCCCCTGGGTGCAGCACAGATTTTATCATTCTGTCCTGGAAAAATCTTTCACATTGTTGGCTACGGTATTTTATATGAGCTGCCAAGATGAGCGGCAACTGTTCAGAGCACATGTCTGACTCAGCCAAAGACCTGACAAACGGAGGATCAGATACTAAAGGAAAAACTAAATATTATAACTACTATAATACTGCCCCCTATGTACAAGAATATAGCTACTATGATACTGCTCCTACGTACAAGAATATAGCTACTATGATACTGCTCCTATGTACAAGAATATAACTACTATAATACTGCCCCTATGTACAAGAATATAACTACTATAATACTGCTCCTATGTACAAGAATATAACTACTATAATACTGCCTCTATGTACAAGAATATAACTACTATAATACTGATCCTATGTACAAGAATATAACTGCTATAATACTGCCCCTATGTACAAGAATATAACTACTATAATACTGCCCCTATGTACAGGAATATAACTACTATAATACTGCTCCTATGTACAAGAATATAACTACTATAATACTGCCCCCTATGTACAAGAATATATCTATTATAATACTGCTCCTATGTACAAGAATATATCTACTATAATACTGCTCCTATGTACAAGAATATAACTACTATAATACTGCCACCTATGTACAAGAATATAACTACTATGATACTGCCTCTATGTACAAGAATATAACTACTATAATACTGCCCCTATATACAAGAATATAACTACTATGATACTGCCCCTATACACAAGAATACATCTACTATAATACTGCTCCTATGTACAGGAATATACCGTAACTACTATAATACTGATAGATAGACAGACAGACATATACATACATACATACATACAAGTTCTGCTGCTCCGCTCTGTATATTTGGTAGCAGTTGTGTCCTGCTCTAAGCTGTAATACTTACCACGTAATACTTGGCCTCTACCAAGTTGCACCTTTTAAAATATCTGAGTGACAATATCTGGAGTCCCAACAATCTGATATTTTTTGCTACCTATGTGGTCATCATAGCCTTTTTTATGTAACCTTACTGCTAAGATTTGGCTAGTGCAATTATTAATCAGCTTGATACTACTTTTCCTAAATAAGTTTGGCCATAGAAAAAATTAGTTAAAAGGGTTGTCCGATAATTGAAACAAAAAAAAAAAATGTTCTAGAAATAGATATTTTGAAAACCATAAACAGAGGTATAGTCATCTTCCAGCTCCCCGATGGATGCAGCGCTCGCGTCCCTGGAGGTTCGTTCTGTTTGTCCATCAACAGGACCGCTACAGACTGCAATCGGCTGCAGCGGTCAGATAGCTATAAAAGTGCAATTATTGCATATTTCTCTGATTGGCGGTGCACCAGCCAATGGAAGACTTCTAAGTCCTAAGAATTGACCACCGGTGTGACTCACGCTCATGACTAGGATGATGAGCCATTGTTCGGTCTCGCTCCAAGGTCTCCACGGGAGGGAAAGTCTGTATGATGTCTACGGAGCAGAAGACAACTACGGCCAAAACTACTGTGATCTCACCAATGGTGTGGCTCAAATAAAAAAAAAAAAATTGCCATGCCTACTCATGAAGGGTTATTGCCACAATAGTAATATACTCCAACAGTAATACCGCTATTATACTGCACGAGGTTTCTTCTGCTCTCTTATTGGTAATGATGGACGCAGAGCCAGTGTTATTGCAGTGAAGCGAGATATGAGGATGCTGGGTCTTATTCACAGGATTTCATCACTGACAGTTGCCAGACGGCATCTCCTGCTAAGGCGCATTCACAGTTTGGCCCCTTCTGGTGAAGATGATCAGATCCCCTTATGTCAGCTTATTTTTCTACATAATCTGGAAACAAAATGCCACCTAGAAAAAGGCACAATTTTCCCTTTTTTTTTCTTTTTTTTTTTTACAAATGTGAAGTATTTTACTTAAGAATCATTAAAAGGGAAGATAGATAAATAGATAGATAGATAGATAGATAGATACAGATAGGTCCATATATATTTGGACAGAGACAACATTTTTCTAATTTTGGTTTTACACATTACCACAATGAATTTTAAACAAAACAATTCAGATGCAGTTAAAGTTCAGACTTTCAGCTTTCATTTGAGGGTATCCACATTAAAATTGGATGAAGGGTTTAGGAGTTTCAGCTCCTTAACATGTGCCACCCTGTTTTTAAAGGGACCAAAAGTAATTGGACAGATTCAATAATTTTAAATAAAATGTTCATTTCTAGTACTTGGTTGAAAACCCTTTATTGGCAATGACTGCCTTAAGTCTTGAACTCATGGACATCACCCGACGCTGTGTTTCCTCCTTTTTGATGCTCGGCCAGGCCTTCACTGCGGTGGTTTTCAGTTGCTGTTTGTTTCTGGGCCTTTCTGTCTGAAGTTTAGACTTTAACAGGGTGGATAAAAATCAATGGGTTTTTTTTTTGGTTTTTTTTTTTAAATCGGATTTTTTTTATTTAAATCAGATTTTTTTCAATAAACTGCTTTTTGAGGAAAATATTTTACCTGGTTCTTCCATCATGAGATAAAGCTGAGTTGTTTAACTCAGTAGAATAAAGGCTGTATATGTGTAACATTCACAATGCCATGCTCTTCCGGAGGTTTCTGTAGGATTAGTGGGCAGTTTCTCTCCTATATTATCAGACGCTCGCTTTACTTACGCAGTTCTCAAAACTGAATTTGACTCCGCAGAGGTCCCAGCCTCTTCTTCAGGGCAAAAATGTTACGACATGAACAGAGTTGAGAAAAAGACCTTAATCCTATTGTTCTACAAACCTATGAATACAGAATCAACCCCCTTCAGTGCCAAGTCCAAGAAGTTAGACAATATGTTTCTGATTGTTTGGAGTGGAATAGATCTGCATAACACAAGAAGAATGTGAATCTAAGTGTGAGGAGGAGGAAGGGCAAGCAGACAAGAAAATGAAAGTGAAACTTTGAGCACAATACTGCAGCATAGCCACAGACAGACAAGTCTGGATCTGTTTGTGTGTACGATCTGAGGTTTATTACATTCTTTCCTTATAATGGCAGCAGGCCGTAAAAGAGACCCAGTTTGGGAATATTTTAATGAAGCTCCTTCGCCTATCGGTAAGGCAGGCATGCGTGCAAAATGCAAACGATGCAACAAAGAGATGCAAGGCCTGGTGGCGCGAATGAGGCAACATCAAGAGAAGTGCGGTGATGAAGATGACCAAAGAAACACTTCTGAACAGGCAGGATCTTCAGGTTGGTAAACATTTTTATTGAATCCTATTTCTAAAGACTGAACTGTCATGTGTGAGAAAATTTATATTTCTTATTATTACTGCATGTTACGGTCATTTGGTACAGTTATGAAGAAAAACAAATATTCCTTTTGGGGTAGGGGCAGTGATGTATTGTGTACAATAAGCAGAAATTGTATAAACAATAAAATAACAGCATTGACTTTTTTTTTGTTTAGGGGAATTCATGGATTCTGGAAACTATCCACCTCCAAGATCACCATCATCCTGTTCTACAGTTTCAGAGTTATCTATCCAGGACAGTGCTTCATTAGCAGCAGCATCATCATCAGACACCCACAGCCACATATCACCATCACCCAAAAGGAAGAAAAAACCTTTACCTCCTGGAACCACCATAGATAGGTTTGTGATAAGAACTAGCAGATTAGAAAAAGAGTTGATTGATGAAAAAATTGCCCAGTTTATTTATGCAACAAACTCTTCTTTCCGTCTGACTGAGAACCCACATTTCATTGATATGGTTCAGTCACTGAGACCAGGACACACAGCAGAATACTTACAAGAAGTGGCAGTAAAAGCTATAACGACATGTGAACAAAAATTCAAATGTCTAGTACGCAGTTTGGTCACTGACAATGCTGCAAACGTATCCAAGATGAGAAGAGATTTAGAAGAGCAGGGAGGGAATACAAAGCTGCTAATAACATATGGTTGCAGTGCTCATTTGCTGCACCTCTTAGCCAAAGACTTAAGTGTTCCAGAAATAAAGGCTAATGTTGTTGAAATTGCTAAATACTTCCGTAATAATCATTTTGTTGCAGCAGCTCTGAAAAGGATGGGTGGAACCAAGCTAACGCTCCCACAAGATGTTAGATGGAACTCTGTGGTGGACTGTTTTGAGCAGTATATCAAAAACTGGCCTATTCTGATGACACTTTGTGAAGAAAATCGAGATAAAATAGATGGCACTGTCACGGCCAAAATCCTCAACATTGGGCTTAAGAGAAATGTTGAACATATGCTGAGCTTCCTGAAACGCATCTCTCAAGCTTTAAACAAAATACAGAAAAATAGCTGTTTTATTGCGGATGCTGTTGAAATTTGGAAGGAACTGAGTGAACACTTAAAAACAGAACTACACATGGACAGAATTAAATTACAAGCAGTAAACAAACGAATGGGACAAGCACTGACTCCAGCTCATTTTTTGGCAAATATTGTCAATATCCAATATCAGGGTCAAAACCTAAGTGCTGAGGAAGAGGAGTTAGCTATGACATGGGTATCCAGCAATCATCCATCTTTAATGCCAACTATAATAAACTTCAGAGCTAAGGGGGAACCATTCAAGAAATATATGTTTGCTGAAGATATTTTAAGGAAGGTCACACCAGTAAACTGGTGGAAGTCACTTAAGCGCTTGGATTTAGAGACTGTTCAAGTAATGATTTCACTTTTAACAGCAGTAGCTTCTTCTGCAGGCGTTGAAAGAATATTCTCTTCCTTTGGACTCATTCATTCTAAATTGAGAAATCGGTTGGGACCCAATAAAGCAGGAAAGCTTGTTTTTCTTTTCCAAATTATGAATAGGAACAAAGAAGATGATGATGAAGATGACGACAAGTGAGCTACAGAGGACAGCAGGGACAGTAGTATTTAAGTTTTTCATGTGTCGGCTGGGCTGACAGTCTAAGTTTCTTAAAATATATATATATATTTTGTTTAGCCAAATTAGTTAACAAACATGGATGTTTGTTTAAGCAAATAACTTATGCTGTAATGTTGTTATTGTTTCAGTTGAATAAATCTATTTAAATTGTTATTAAGGTCAGGATTATTTTTCTCCTTCCTAAGTACAACAGAACAGTGGTGTCCAAATATGAATGATTAACCCATTAAACTGGGGAGAAAAAAGTAATATAAAAAGTGATTCTAAAAATCTTCATCTACTTGCATGTTAAAGTAGCAAGAACTAGTTTAGGTAGAAACTTTGATTTAAATCACTGATTTAAATCAAGCCTTACTAACTAGTGATTTAAATCGTGATTTAAATCAGTTAGATTTAAATCAAATCCTCCCTGGTCTTTAACAAGTGAAATGCTGCTCAATTGGGCTGAGATCAGGTGACTGACTTGGCCATTCAAGAATATTCCACTTCTTTGCTTTAATAAACTCCTGGGTTGCTTTGGCTTTATGTTTTGGGTCATTGTCCATCTGCAGTATGAAACGACGACCAATCAGTTTGGCTGCATTTGGCTGGATCTGAGCACACAGTATGGCGGCTCTGAATACCTCAGAATTCATTCTTCTGTCCTGTGTCACATCATCCATAAACACTAGTGACCCAGTGCCACTGGCAGCCATGCATGCCCGCGCCATCACACCGCCTCCGCCGGGTTTAAAGATGATGTGGTATGCTTTGGATCATGAGCTGTACCACGCCTTCGCCATACTTTTCTCTTTCCATCATTCTGGTAGAGGTTGATCTTGGTTTCATCTGTCCAAAGAATGTTCTTCCAGAACTGTGCGGCATTTTTAGATGTTTTTTATTCTTGATGCTTATGAGTGGCTGCACCGAGCAGTGAACTCTCTGTATTTACTTTCATGCAGTCTTCTCTTTATGGTAGATTTGGATATTGATCCGCCGACCTCCTGGAGAGTGTTGGTCACTTGGTTGGCTGTTGTGAAGGGGTTTCTCTTCACCATGGAGATAATTCTGCGATCATCCACCACTGTTGTCTTCCGTGGGCGCCCAGGTCTTTTTGCATTGATGAGTTCACCAGTGTTCTTTCTTTCTCAGGATGTACCAAACTGTAGATTTTACCACTCCTAATATTGTAGCAATTTCTCGAATGGTTTTTTTCTGTTTTCGCAGGTTAAGGATGGCTTGTTTCACCTGCATGGAGAGCTCCTTTGACCGCATGTTTACTTCACAGCAAAACCTTACAATTGCAAGCACCACACCTCAAATCAACTCCAGGCCTTTTATCTACTTAATTGAGAATGACATAACGAAGGGATTGCCTACATCTATCCAAAAAATAGCCTTGGAGTCAATTGTCCAATTACTTTTGGTCCCTTTAAAAACAGGGTGGCACATGCTAATGAGCTGAAACTCCTAAACCCTTCATCCAATTTTAATGTGGATACCCTCAAATGAAAGCTGAAAGTCTGAACTTTAACTGCATCTGAATTGTTTTGTTTAAAATTCATTGTGGTAATGTCTATAACCAAAATTAGAAAAACGTTGTCTCTGTCCAAATATATATGGACCTATCTGTAGATAGATAGATAGATAGATAGATAGATAGATAGATAGGAGAAAGAATTAGAGCAGCACAAAGAAAGAGTCCGGGTGCACAGGCCCCCAGGCAAAAACCAAACCTCAATTATAAAAATCCAGAAAAATTGGAGGCAGCACACCGTTTCGTAGTGAAAAGGAGCTATTTAATCAGCCCAGAATGCGACGTTTCGGTCCCAACAGGAACGGTTGAGAAAGGTTCCTGTTGGGACCAAAACGTCGCTTTCTGGGCTGATTAAATAGCTCCTTTTCACTACGAAACGGTGTGCTGCCTCCAATTTTTCTGTATTTATAGATAGACAGATAGATAGATAGACACAGTTATATGATAAA
Organism: Ranitomeya imitator; assembly: GCF_032444005.1. Lineage (NCBI taxonomy): Eukaryota > Metazoa > Chordata > Amphibia > Anura > Dendrobatidae > Ranitomeya > Ranitomeya imitator. Next base: position 17,776,281 of record NC_091288.1, read on the forward strand.
GTTTGGACACCCCTATTAATCTTAAGCTTAATGTTTTATAAAAATTGTTTTTTTTAAACAGCCATTTCAGTTTCATATATCTAATAACTGTTGGACACAGTAATGTTTCTGCCTCTAAATGAGGTTTATTGTACTAACAGAAAATGTGCAATCTGCATTCAAACAAAATTTGACAGGTGCATAAGTATGGGCACCCCACCAGAAAAGTGACATTAATATTTAGTAGATCCTCCTTTTGCAGAAATAACAGCCTCTAGTCGCTTCATGTAGCTTTTAATGAGTTCCTGGATCCTGGATGAAGGTATTTTTGACCATTCCTCTTTACAAAACTATTCCAGTTCAGTTAAGTTTGATGGTCGCTGAGCATGGACAGCCCTCTTCAAATGATCCCACAGATGTTCAATGATATTCAGGTCTGGAGACTGGGATGGCCATTCCAGAACAGTGTAATTGTTCCTCTGCATGAATGCTTGAGTAGATTTGGAGCGGTGTTTTGGATCATTGTCTTGCTGAGAGATCCATCCCCTGCGTAACTTCAACTTTGTCACTGATTCATGAACATTATTGTCAAGAATCTGCTGATTCTGAGAGGAAGCCATGCGTCCCTCAACTTTAACAAGATTCCCGGTGCCAGCATTGGCCACACAGCCCCAAAGCATGATGGAACCTCCACCAAATTTTACTGCGGGTAGCAAGTGTTTTTCTTGGAATGCTGTGTTTTTTGGCCGCCACGCATAACACCTTTTTGTATGACCAAACAACTCAATATTGGTTTAATCAGACCACAGGCTCTTCTTCCAAAAAGAAATTGGCTTCTCCAAATGTGCTTGTGCATACCTCAGCCGACTCTGTTTGTGGCGTGCTTGCAGAAACTGCTTCTTTCGCATCACTCTCCCATACAGCTTCTCCTTGTGCAAAGTGCGTTGTATAGTTGACCGATGCACAATGACACCATCTGCAGCAAGTTGATGCTGCAGCTCTCTGCAGGTGGTCTGAGGATTGTCCTTGACTGATCTCACCATTCTTCTTCTCTGCCTTTCTGATGTTTTTCTTGGCCTGCCACTTCTGGCCTTAACAAGAACTGTACCTGTGTTCTTCCATTTCCTTACTATGTTCCTCACAGTGGAAATTGACAGGATAAATCTCTGAGACAGGCTTTTTGTATCCTTCCCCTGAACAACAACTATGTTGAATAATCATTGTTTTCAGATCATTAGACAGTTGTTTTGAGGAGCCCATGATGCCACTCTTCCGAGGAGATTCAAACAGGAGAACAACTTGCAAGTGGCCACTTTAAGTAGCTTTTCTCATGATTGCATACACCTGGTTATGAAGTTCAAAGCTCAATGAGGTTACAAAACCAAAAAAAGTGCTTTAGTAAGTCAGTAAAAAGTAGATAGGAGTATTTAAAACAAGAAAATGATAAAGGTGCCCATACTTATGCACCTGTCAAATTTTGTTTGAATGCAGATTGCACATTTTCTGTTAGTACAATAAACCTCATTTCAAGGCAGAAACAGTTAGATATATGAAAATGAAATAGCTGTTGCAAAAAAAACAATTTTTATAAAACATTAAGCTTAAGATTAATAGGGGTGCCCAAACTTTTTCATATAACTGTAGATAGATAGATAAATAGATAGATATGCACGCATGCACAGTGAGGAAAGTAAGTATTTGATACAGACTATTTTGCAAGGTTTCACCCCTACAAAGAATGGGGAGGTCTTTAATTTTTATCGTAGAAACACTTCAATTGTGAGTCACAGAATCTAATAATGAAAAAGAGAAAATCACGTTGTATGATTTTTACATAATTTACATTTTATTCCATGAAATAAGTATTTGATTGCTGGCCAACCAGCAAGACTTCTGGCTTTAACAGACCTGCCAGCTTTTCTTTAAGAAGCCTCCTACTCTGCACTCATTACCTGGATTAATTGCACCTGTTTGAACTCGTTACTCGTGTAAGAGACATCTGTCCACAATCTCAATCACACTCCAACCTCTCCACCATGGCCAAAATCAAAGAGCAGTCAGTCTAAGGACACCAGGAACAAGATTGTATACCTGCACAAGGCTGGGATGGGCTACAAGACAATTGGCAAGCAGTTTGGTGAGAAGGGAACAACTGTTGGCACAATTAGTAGAAAATGAAAGAAACACAAGATGACTGTCAATCATCTTCTGAGTGGGGCTCAATGCAAGATCTCACCTCGTGGGATAAGGATGATTCAGGGAGAGGTCAGGTATCAGCACAGAACTACAAGGGAGGACCTGATCAATGACCTGAAGAGAGCTGGGACCAGACTCACAAACATTACAGTTAGTAACACACTACGTCATCATGGGTTAAGATCCTGCAGGGCATGTAAGGTCTCCCTGTAAGGGCCCGTATAAAGTCCACCAATGACTATCTGGATGATCCAGAGGAGGCATGGGAGAAGGTCATGTGGTCAGATGAAACTAAAATAGAACTTCTTGTTATCAACTCCACTCGCCGTGTTTAGAGGAAGATGAAGGATGAGTACAACCCCAAGAACACCATCCCAACTGTGAAGCATAGTGGGAGAAACATCACACTTTGGGGGGGCTTTTCTGCAAAGTGGACAGGATGACTGCACCGTATTGAAGGGAGGATGGATGGGGTCATGTATCACGAGATTTTGGTCAACAACCCCTTTTCCCTCACTAACAGCATTGAAGATGGGTCGTAGCTGTGTCTTCCAGCATGACAACGACCTGAAACACACAGCCAGGTGAGCTAAGGAGTGGCTCTGTAAGAAGCATTTCTAGGTCCTGGAGTGGCTTAGCCAGTCTCCAGACCTAAATCCAACAGAAAATCTTTGGAGGAGCTAAAAGTTAATGTTGCCCAGTGACAGCCCCGAATACTGAAAGATCAGGCGAAGATCTGTATGGAGGAGGGGGCCAAAATCCCTCCTTCAGTGTATGCAAATTTGGTCAAGAACCCCAGGAAACATCTGACCTCTGAAATTGCAAACAAAGGTTTCTGCACCAAAATATTAAGTTCTGTTTTTCTATTATATCAAATATTTATTTCATGCACTAACATACAAAATAATTATGTAAAAATCATACAGTGTGGTTTTCTGGATTTTGTTTTTTAGATTTTCTCTCTCACAGTTGAAGTGTACCTACCATAAAAATTACTGGCTTCTCCATTCTTCCTCAATGTATGGGGGAAGGCAAGTGGAGTGCGGTGGATCCCCGGCGCTGCCGCTGACAAAGGTTACTCTAGTAAATAGAAAAAGATTGCAATATATTGAAACGAGTTTCGGAGTAGAACCTACTCCTTCAGGAACAGGAAGGAACAGGTTCTACATGGAAACGTGTTGCAATAAATTGGACTTTTTTTTTTATACTTACTGTCTGGATTAACGTTTGGCAGCGCCCGGGATCCTCCGCACTTCTCTCTCCATTCAGTGAATACAGCGGCCGAAGCTCCCGCCACCATCCGATTATACAGCACTCTTCAAGTAGTTGTGCCGCGCACAACCTGTTCAAGTGACCGACCCTCCAACTCACCACGACCTGTAGCCCACGGTGTTATATTAAGTGATAAACAAGAGGGGCTCCCTGTGTATGGGGGCCTCCGAGTTCTGCAGCTGTTATATGGTTGTATACGATGTCCTCTGCATACCAGCACAAATTACACCGATCGAGACCACAAGGACATTATTTTGGCCTCCGTTGAATGAATGAAGGCCCAAGCCTACATTTAGGAGTCCACCTTCCACATTTATGCCCATAAAAGAGCCGATTTATTAAAATTATTTCATTTTATAAACAGCATATAAACTTCTAAAAAAATGTGCCAAATTTAATACTGCTTACTTTGCGCCACAAATTTGTGCCAAAATTTTGATGCAAAGTGAAACAACCTGAGCCATCCCTTTTGTTTGAAGCCACACCCTTTCATGCCAAGTCACGCCCACTTGTCAAGCCATATACAAAAAGTATCTAAAAACACATTAAATCTTAACGAGACATGCGCGAGAGTTTTCTGTTGCAAGTTGCTTCAGAATTTGACACATAACTTGGTCAATTTCGTCAGATGAGAACAAGACCTAGAGACTGCCTTCCTCCTTCTTGCTCCGCAATGCCAGGACACCTGATTTTTAGAGACGAAATATCATTCAAAACATCTTCAAAATGTTGGCAGAGCGTTCAGGAAAATCAATTCCCTTTACTTTTCTTCTCTTGCCCTGCGCTTTTGTCAGATGCTTAACACAATAGAATGGAAAATTTCTCACTTTTTGCGACCAGCACAAATAAGCAGATCGTAATTTTTTGTCTTTTCTTTTTTTTTGGGGGGTACTGTGCAGCTCGCTCATAAAAAGGACAGGTGTAAGATAAAAAAAAAAAAAAACTGCAATAAGGAGAACAATTTGGAGGGTCTCTAGGTGGCCATCTTCTAAACACAGCATTTATGTAATTATGCAGATCCGGTATAATTAGGCTCTGAATGAGATGCCGTTTTTTAAAACTAAAAAGAGAAAAAAGTGCGATGTGCTAAATGCAGAACATCATAACTATATGCATATAATGCCACCTCTTAATGAGGCAGCGTACGCAGCCTGTGCCATTGTCTGGGTCCAGGAAGAAAAGTTGAGCGCGGGATGAGAAACAACTAGTAGGATAAAACCCTCTGTCTAAGTGATTACATTTTTCGAGGGACGGTGAAACCCAAGTGTGCACAGAATTCATTTTCCTGGGTGCCGAACATGTGAAAAAGGTGCTTGTCCCCCCCAAAAAAAAATGATAACTAAACATGGCTGACACATGCACAATGGAAGAGAGGACCATGTCCATCAGGGCTTGTAATTTACAACGTATTTAGATCTGTAAAACGCAAAAATAAAGGTCCTGAGGTTTTATTTTGCAGATAAGTGTAGTAATCCAATGAAAGAAAAAAAATGAATAAAAAATGAAAATAATAAAAACCAAAGAGATACTTTTCTGTAACTCTCAGTGAGACTTCTGCCCCCATCCACAGGTATTTTAGTTTCTCGTGAGCAAGTTCTCGGGTATGAAGACGCCTTCTCCAGACTGCTCCGTCCACAGATGTTCTGTAGGACTTCGTTCACAAGAGGATAATGTTTTGCTCTCTGCCATTGTTGGATGTTTTTAGCTGTGTTCTGGGTTATTATCCTGTTGGAGGACCTATGACCTGTGACACTGACCGAGCTTCCATACACCGGGCAGCACATTTTGGTCAAGAATGCCTTGATACTTTTGAGATTTTATTGTACCCGGCACAGATTTAATGAAGACCCCTGTGTCAAATGCAGCACAGCAGCCCCATAACATAACCAAGCCTCCTCCATGTGTCACAGCAGGTCCAATGTTCTGTTTTTTGTTTCTTGGCTTCATTTTTGCTCCGGTGAACATGGAGCTGACACGACACCAAAAAGCTCCAGTTTTGTCTCATCTGTCCACAGGACTTTCTCCCAGGAAGCTTTGTCAATATGCATTTTGGCAAATTCCAGTCTGGCTTTCTTATAATTTGCTTTCAACAGCGGTTTCCTCCTCAGTTGTCTTCCATGAAGAAGTCCACTTTGGCCAAGACAGCACCGGATGCTTCAATCTGACCCTGATGGACCTTGACCTTGGAGTTCACCTCTTATCTCTTTTGGACGTTGTCCTGAGCTCTTTGGTTACCATTCGTTTTACCCATCTCTTCAATTTGTCATCAATTTTCCTCTTGCGGCCATGTCAACGAAGGCCGGCTACAGCCCTATAGACCATAATCCTCTGAGTAATATGTGCAGCTGCGGGAACATCAAACTGTTGTAGAGGTCTTACAGCCTTTACCTTTGACATGTTTGATTTTTTTTTCTAATCTCCTGAGACATTTCTCTCCTTGGCTTTCTTTGCTCCATGTTCAGTGTGACACACACCATGATTCCAAACAGCACAGTGACTACTTTTCAGCCTTTAAATAGGCAGACTGATTTATTACAAGTTTGTAGACACCTGTGATGCAATTTACAGGACACATTGTAGTTTAACCTGTCCCTATGGTCAAATTATATTCAATCTTTTCAAGGGGAACCATCATTTTTGTTCAGTACATTATCATTCCATTGTTTAAAATTGTTCTATAGAATCAAAATCAATTTCTCATTAGTTGATATTAAGTAAATTTTCACTGAAATTGACTTTGAATCCAGTGGTGGTAACATGTGCGCCCCGCTGCTCCAGTCACGCTGGGGACTTTGCAATCCTCGTCTCGGGATTGCTGGGGATCGCGGTAGACGAACTAATCAAACACATGATTTTTCAAGAGTGGAAGCATCAGCCGACCAGGAATATTCGCAGCAGGGAAATGTAGTACTACATGGCAGCCATTCAGCTGAAGAGCTTTTTATATAAACACAAGGACGGCTTGAGCCTTCTAGAACTTGTTTCCTAGCTTGTAGCGAGGGGGGTCCTGAGCGGTGGTCCTAATTGGACATATAGACAAGGGAATGAAACCCTTTAATGAGAATTCTGGTTTTGCGCCATTCCACTCATCCATCAAAATGTGACAACCTCCCTGACGTTGACACGCTGTACTTACTTACCGTCAGCAGGGGAGCAGACGTAGGTGCCGCATCAGCCCCTCTCATTACCCTTGGCTCATCCTATTAACCGGAGAATCCCTTTAAAACAATGCTGTGATTTTGCAATTTGCTGAAACGCTTTTTTTCTTTTTTTTTTTCTTTTTTCTTTTTTTTTACTTCCACTTGCTTGTTCCTTGCAGATTCCTGAGCTTGGGCAGGAGCCGCTACCGACACCTCTCTCTCTCTCTGATAACTCCATGACAGATCACTGAAGGCCAAATCCTCCTGGAATTAATTATACACAGCCGAGAATAATGAAAGAGGTAAGACGGTGCAACCTCACTGCTATTTTAAGACATTACAGCGCGGCGTATTTCTAACTGCAGCCGCTTTAAGCTACTGGATAATGACTGTTAAACACCAGTGACAGATGTATTATATATAAAAATCGCCTGTGCGGACGTGTACAATGTATCTGCAGTCACCGACGTAAGAGGCCACGGGTCAGCCGCTTCCATTCCAGGAGAGCGACGCCGCTTCTCGAGCGCTTTAAATTAAAACATTAAAAAAAAAACTGCATTATATCTTTTATTAAAGATTTTAATTGGACTTGAGTAGCAGCCGCCGTCAGAGCTGTGCTCGTGTTTCGCCCGTTTCTGCCCGGATCGCCCAGCTGCAGGAGACGTCACTTTACCAAAGCGCTCTCTTTTGATACTAGGTTCTGACGCCTGCGCAGTTTTGGGGTATAAAACAGACTGGCAAAATCGTGCGGTGACTCCGACTCCACAGCCTGTGGCCAATATCAATATCAATATCCCGTGTGGCCATAGTTTACGACACTTGCTTTGTGCAGGGTGGTAACCCTGGGATGACAAATCCTACTTTCATATATTCATGACTTTTAGGAGCACTGAATACCTTTCCGGATCGTGCCCAGCACGGCGGTTTACCAGCATCATCAGATTCTGTTACTTGTCAAATCTGTAGTGTTGGGAGTTTCGTTTACCTCTTGCTGCGGCCAACTGCGTGCATCTCAGATGTCATCCAGCAATGTCATTCAGGCCAGCTCAGGGGATGCTGCCTGAGTTTTCAGGTAGTTAGTGTCCTCGCTGCGCTCCATCTGCAACAGTAGTGCCTACAGACTAACCCAGCTCTGCTACAATCATTGGGTTCTGCTATATTCACCAAGTGAATTGCCTGACAGATCCAGCTCTGCTGTGCCCCTGAGCTCCGCAACTGCACTCAACTCTTCTCTACTCTGCTTCATCAACAAGACCACTATATACGGGGCTGTTACCTCCAGCTCTGCTTCATTGGTCTTCATATGCCAAGTCTCCAGCCTCTATTTAGCTACCTTCCCACATTTACAGCCTCTGATCTTCAAATTGCCATCTATCCCCTAAAGCCTCCATTCCACCAGCTGTCACCCTGCCCCTAAAGCCTCCGTTCCCTCAGCCTTTATAGCCTCCGCTCTTCCAGCTTCTATATCTTGAGCTCCCTTCAGCTGCTATCTAGCCCCTACATCCTCCGTTACTTCAACCGGTTCAGCATCATCTGTCCATACTGCTTTCAATCTGCTCATAGGGAAAAAGGGCTTCAATGATCCACCTAACCAGGTGAGACTTATGAGCAGCTTATGTGGTCTCTAAGCACCTGATTTGGCTCCTGAGAGACCCACAGATGACTCCCACCAAGAGGCAGACGTGAGCTTATTCTCGGAGTGTGACTATCAGACTTACAATTTAGATTGTACTACGGACCCTTCAAGCCCCCCATACACATTAGATAAAGGTTGGCAGAACCAGATGGTCTGGACGGGGTCGGCCGACCATCTAAAGTGTATGGGGACATCCCGACAGTCCGCTGACAGATGGAGTCTGGGAAAGAAGCATTGGACTGGTGGAAATGTCATCAACTGGTGCTTTTGTTTTCAGGGGAGATAAGTTGAGTCGAGATTTCCTGCGTATATGATGAGTCAGAAAAGACAGTCAGGGGGACTCTCTAATGTTTATAGGGGTCTTTATACTTTCTATTAAGCCCAAATCTTGGACTCTTAGGGGTCCCCCATAGACTATAGAATTAGATGATTTATTCAAGTCCGGATGCTCATCCAATGTGTATTAGGGTCTTTAGAGGACCGTTTATAGACTCCATCATTTCAAATATCTGATAATCCAGGTCCATGGCCGTCCAAGGATGCCAGATTACCGGAACATAGCCAACTGGGAGCACAACATGCCCATACGACGCTGATCGGCTCCTGCATCTCCAGTACTTTGCTTTATTTTTTGCACACTTTGCATACATTACTTTTTGGAAAACTGCTCCCATTCTCATGTGACAGTCCCATGATTTATGTCCTCCATGTCACAGACTGTTAATTATTGGAGTGGGAAGTAGCCACGTTGGCTACAAGCAGCAGACGTTCTTGGCTCGCTTACAGCGAGGGGCTTTTGCACATTAATCATCTCTTTCTTACGCTCTCGCCGGCTGATTTGCAGCTTTTGTCGTGTGCATTGTCCGTTCTTTTGAAGGCGATTGCGTGCTGGACAATATTTCTTTTCTGTGAAAATTCTGCAGGCGGCTCCAACAAATGCGATAGGGGAAGCCGAGGAAATTAGCGCTGTCACAGCCCATTACTAAAACTCTGCAGTGTGAGCGCTTTACCACTGTGGCGGCGTTGGCAGCGGAGGGGCGGCGGTGGCAACCTCCAGCGAGGAACATGGGCAGAAAAAGAAGAATTCTTTTCCCTGTTCAGACAGATTTAAATCATGATTACCTCTTGCAGAAACCTCCTGAATGTGGATGCTGAGCCAGGTCTTGGCGCGAGACCCTGACTTCATTATGAGCAGGGACAGTGCAGAAGAAGAGGCCGAGCTGGGGCTACAAAAATTACTTTTTACTGTTAACCCAAAGGCAACCAAGCAACATGAAAGTAGAGCTCCGAATGGCGAAGATGTAAAGCTTCTGCAACCTTTGATCCTGAAGAGAAGGCAGCAACGGTTTATAACCACTACTGTCTTCTATTTTCCAAGACACGTAACACTCGGTAGGTGGGATATGGAGAAAAGGGGCATCACCAATGGCGCCTCTTTTGGATCCGATGATCACATGATCGCAGTGTGTAACCCGGCAAGCATGGCGGACTTTCTGTGTCTCAGTTTTGTCACAGGGGGATGAAATTTTCCCTAGTGGTTCCTACATATGACCACAAAATAAAAAAGCAAAGATCTCTCAGAGGTCAGATCGCATGGGGGACATGTATTAATAAATATGTACAAAAATAAGTTAAAAAAAATAGCAAAAATTATGGTCATAGACAATCTATAATTCTAAGAAAGACACACATATTAGATTACCCCCTTAATGTTACATGACTGATATCTCCGTCATGCTGATCAGGCGGGTCCTGACATGAGTGAGGGGGCTCAGACTAAGGTAACAAAAAAAAAAGAGTTTTTAATATATGGACTTTATTGCATTAAAGTAAGGAAGACTTCAAAAATGTTTGTTTTCTTGCTAAAAAAAAAAGTTAAAGAAAAAAAAAATTTCTGCAAAAAAAAAAAAAACACCAAACCCCCTAACCAACTGGAAAGATTAATCATCCAAGGCAAAAAAAAAAAAAACAGGCAGCCCATAAGTGGAGTTCGAGTGCAACCTCTTTTTTTCCTTAGATTACAAATTTACATATTTTTGGTTATTTGTCTTGGAACTTGCACCCACGGTAACAATTTTTATTTTAGTACAAATTTAAAGAAGAAAGAAATATAAAAAGTTTTGTACGTAACTAATAAAATTTAAAAAAAGATCTATAAAAAAAAAAAAAATGCTCTGTGTCATGTTAAAAAAAAAAAAATACTCCCAAAAATATTTTAGAATCTTGAGAAATATATATTGAGCTGGTTTCGTTAATCTATATGCTTATGCTCCAGGTTAATAGCTGGCACGGTGTATTTTTCTATTTAGATACCCTTTAGAGATTTTGTGCACAATCTGATTTTATATAACCAGCTCATGCACAAAATCTCTAAAATGCGTCAATCAAAAAATGCGCCGTGCCAGCTGCTAACCGGGAGCACCAGACATTTTGCCTGGTTTTTGCCATTTCTGGTCCTTATAGATACAAAGAGATGGTGTGAAAAATAGAAAAATATCCCTCGTGTCAGCGCAACTGGGACGGATAAAACGAATGAGTGTTTTTCGGCGACCCACCTGCTTTTACCCTGGCACATCCGTCATCATAGAATAACGTTGGGGGTAGGCGCTAGATAAGTCACAGGGGGCTCCGGGCTGCCAGGACCTACTTGCGATGACCTGGAACCACACTAAGAGACTCAACCTACTTTTCTGCATCATATATTTTCTAAGTAGGTTGACATTAACTTAGTGCGAAATCAAGAGGAGAAAAAAAATGGATGGAAACTTGGACAGGTCCTATCCAGGATGCTAATAAATGTCTCCCATTTTCTTTGTGTATTTTTGTGTCTCAGGATATCGTCCCAGTTAATTGCACCAAGATCCTCTCTCATCCGTTGAAAATTTGCCCTCCTGAAGTTTAGTGTCCTTTTAACCCCTCTACTACACATCTTATTAAAGGATACATGAAAACTTATTATTTTGTGATCGCTATTTCCCAAGTGACCCCCAACCCTTATATTTGATATGCGGTCTGGCCTGTTGGTTAATATTAGGTCTAGCAGTGCCCCCCTTCTTGTTGGGTCCTGAACCAGTTGTGAAAGGTAATTGTCTCTCATAGTTGTCAAAAACCGATTACCGTATATACTCGAGTATAAGCCGACCCGAGTATAAGCCGACCCCCCCTAATTTTGCCACAAAAAAACTGGGAAAACTTATTGACTCGAGTATAAGCCTAGGGTGGAACTGCAGCAGCTACCGGTGAATTTCAAAAATAAAAATAGATGCTCCATACTGTTCATTATTGCCCCATAAGATGCTCCATATAAAGCTGTGCCATATATAATGCTCCATACTGTTCATTATTGCCCCATAGATGTGCCATAGAAAGCTCTGCCATATAGTGCTCTGCGCCGTTCAGTACTGCCCCATAGCTGCCATATAGTGCTGTGTGCCGTTCAGTACTGCCCCATAGCTGCCATATACTGCTGTGTGCCGTTCAGTACAGCCCCATAGTGCTGTGTGCCATTCAGTACTGCCCCATAGCTGCCATATAGTGCTGTGTGCCATTCAGTACTGCCCCATAGCTGCCATATAGTGCTGTGTGCCGTTCAGTACTGCCCCATAGCTGCCATATAGTGCTGTGTGCCGTTCAGTACTGCCCCATAGCTGCCATATACTGCTGTGTGCCGTTCAGTACTGCCCCATAGCTGCCATATACTGCTGTGTGCCATTCAGTACTGCCCCATAGCTGCCATATAGTGCTGTGTGCCATTCAGTACTGCCCCATAGCTGCCATATACTGCTGTGTGCCGTTCAGTACTGCCCCATAGTGCTGTGTGCCATTCAGTACTGCCCCATAGCTGCCATATAGTGCTGTGTGCCATTCAGTACTGCCCCATAGCTGCCATATAGTGCTGTGTGCCGTTCAGTACTGCCCCATAGCTGCCATATAGTGCTGTGTGCCATTCAGTACTGCCCCATAGCTGCCATATAGTGCTGTGTGCCGTTCAGTACTGCCCCATAGCTGCCATATACTGCTGTGTGCCATTCAGTACTGCCCCATAGCTGCCATATACTGCTGTGTGCCGTTCAGTACTGCCCCATAGCTGCCATATAGTGCTGTGTGCCGTTCAGTACTGCCCCATAGCTGCCATATAGTGCTGTGTGCCATTCAGTACTGCCCCATAGCTGCCATATAGTGCTGTGTGCCGTTCAGTACTGCCCCATAGCTGCCATATAGTGCTGTGTGCCGTTCAGTACTGCCCCATAGCTGCCATATAGTGCTGTGTGCCGTTCAGTACTGCCCCATAGCTGTGCCATAGAAAGCTCTGCCATTGCTGCTGCTGCAATAAAAAAAAAAAATGCCATACTCACCTCTCTTGCTTGCAGCTCCCGGCGTCTCGTCCCGGCGTCTCTCCGCACTGACTGATCAGGCAGAGGGCGCCGCGCACACTATATGCGTCATCGCGCCCTCTGACCTGAACAGTCAGAGCGGAGCGGCGCCGGGAAGATGGAGCGGTGCCCGGCGGCTGGAACGCGGACAGGTGAATATTACATACTTACCTAGTCCTGGCGGTCCTGACGCTGCCCCTGCCCGTCACGCTGTCTTCGGTGCTGCAGCCTCTTCCTCTATCAGCGGTGCCGCGGTCAACGGCACCGCTGATTAGAGAAATGAATAGGCGGCTCCACCCCTATGGGAGGTGGAGCCGCTTATTCATTTCTCTAATGAGCAGTCCCACATGACCGCTGAAGAGGGGAAGAAGCTGCAGCACAGAAGCCCGTGGGACGGCAGGGGGAGCGCCGGGATCGCTGGGACTAGGTAAGTATGCCTCAGCGCCCTCACCCCCTCACCCGCTGACCCCACCGCTACCGTGACTCGAGTATAAGCCGAGAGGGGCACTTTCAGCCCAAAATTTTGGGCTGAAAATCTCGGCTTATACTCGAGTATATACGGTACCTTTGCTGGAACTGCAGGTTTCTGTTCCCCAATCTATTTCAGGGTAGTTGAAGTCCCCCATAATAATGACTTCTCCTTGAGTCGCAGCTTCATCTATTTGCTTTACGAGGATATTCTCCATTGCTTCCATTATTTTTGGAGATTTATAACAAACCCCTATCAGTAATTTATTATTTTTTCCCCCTCCCCTTATTTCCACCCACAGGGATTCTACATTTTCATTAAATTCACCTATATTATCACGCAGGATGGGTTTTAAGGACGAATTTACATATAGAAACATAGTGATCACTGGGGCTTCTGCGGAATGTAATGGGCATCATTGTGAATGCATTCAACAAGTTATAAAATTTGTTTCAGAAACTTTTTAGAGAAAAATTAAAAAAGAAGTTTAAACTGTTGATTAAAAAAAAAAAAAAAGAAAATAAAAGAAAATATATTAGATTTTATCTGTGTCATGGTGAAAGTCTATGACAATTCCCCAAACAGCAACAGAGTGCTAGAGACGTGAAAATCTGCAGAATGCACCAACATCCATCGGAAATTTCTTTCCCAACCACCTTCAGTGGGATTTTTAAAAATTCGCAAGATATTCGGTGCAGAATCAGATATAAAATTCACTAGAAAATTCACTAGACTATGTACTGTCTCCACAAAACATTTAATTGATTTTGATATATTAATTTAATTACATAATGTAAACAAAACAAAAAATAAATAAAATAAAAACAGAAGCATAAAAGAAAACAACCACGACACAGGAATGATACGTGTCTTCACTGTTATTAATTATAAAAAGGAGCCCTATCCGTAATTAATTATCTAAATCATTAAGGAGATATTCCGCAGAAACACAATAACATTTGCATAATAAAGAAGGGGAAAAAAAAAGCATAAAGGGAATCAGACGGCGGTAGTCACAAAAAGATAAAAACAGAAAACACAAAAAATAAAGACAAAATAAACTAAAACAGGAAATGTACGAATCTGTCAAAAGAAAATCTCCTTGTAAAGAAACCCAACAAATGAGACTGGGAGCAAAGATACGAGAGTATTTACCGGGAATGCAGAAAATATCAACAATGGGCCATTCTTAGAAAGCCGACGCAATGAATAAAGATGGAGAGCAGCGGAGGGGAACCATTACAGGGCCACGGCTGTCAGCCTCACCTCCCGGATTTTTAGGAGAAGTTTCGTTCCAACAATCAGTGATCAAACGACGCGAGAAGCGCAAATATACGTGAAGCAATAACAAGCGTTCTTGCAATACCTTAAAGGGACGGTTTAGAGGGGTCCAAAACTTTCTATATAGAGAGCTAAATTTGAAAAGTGCCTCTTTGTTTAAAAGCCCATTCCATCCCTTCAGATTGATGTCCAGAGTTTGTATCTGTAGATCTGCAAGTTTACACCCTCTTGCAAACTTGACCTATGTTCACTAAAGGTACCGTTATACTAAACGACTTACCAACGATCACGACCAGCGATACGACCTGGCTGTGATCGTTGGTAAGTCGTTGTGTGGTCGCTGGGGAGCTGTCACACAGGCAGCTCTCCAGCGACCAACGATCAATGACAGCGGGTGATCCTGATCATTCCCCAGCAACCAACGATCTCCCAGCAGGGGCGTAATCGTTGGTCGCTGTCACACATAACGAGATCGTTAGCGGGATCGTTGCTACGTCACAAAAAGCGTGACGTTGCAACAATATCCTTAACGAAATCGTTGTGTGAGAAGGTACCTTTATTGTATTCTTTTCCATGGTCAGACTTTTTGTCAATATTGGGTCCATGTAAGCATTGGGTTTTTGTTTTTTTTTTGTTGAATGGTAGTTTTTAATTTAGCAAAAAAAGTAATAATATAAAATGTGATACCAAATATGCTTCCTTCTATGTTATCATTTATTTATATTTCGGGCCTAATTTAAGGGCCTAATTAACACTTTTTTTTGTTTTTTAAACCAACGTTATTTTTATTTTATTTTTTTTCATAGAGACCCTTTAATAAAATTTGCCCCTTGTCCAGTATACGTCGATTTAACCCCTTAACATTATCAAGATCTTAATTTGCCGTCACTGAAGAAAAACATTAATCGATTGAAAACCCTGATCGTGTCCCACGCGAGCCCCGGGAAACCTGCGCCATCTTGTCATTACTAAAGCGGTGCGATCCACGGGAAGTCTGCATCGTGTGAACGAGCCCTAAACGTCACAAAGACCCCAGATTTCCCAAATATGGAGGATGACGATCTTCTTACCTTCCTTGTCTCTGCAGAGCGAACACCACTCCTTCCCTCTGAAAAGGGAGCAGCCGCTCTCGGAGTTTTTCAGGAAGGGTTGATAATTTGTCGGCCGCATCCTCAGGGGGATTTTTTTCTTTTGTCCTCGACTTTCCCATTTTTCACCTAAAATAAATCAGAAACAAACTTAAATTAAAAGGAATGGTAAAACATTTGCAGTTTCATGTAAATGAAGCTAAAATATGTTGTTGCGAGTGGTCTTCCCCCATGAATCTCGGCTTTCTGTTTGTTGGGGGGGCGGCGCATTCTGAAGATTGACAGTTCGGGTCGGCAGCAGGACTGAAGCGCTGGCCCAACCTAAGGCCAAGTTCACACCTTACCTTCAGTATTTGGTCAGTATTTTACATCAGTATTTGTAGCTAATACCAGGAGTGGGTGATAAATGCAGAAGTGGTGAATATGTTTCTATTATACTTTTCCTCTGATCGTTCCACTCCTGATTTTGGCTACAAATACTGATGTAAAATACTGACCAAATACTGAAGGTGTGAACGTGGCCTAAGCATTGCAGAAAGCAACTAGAAGATACAGAGATCCGGCCAGCTTCAAGGAAGATATAGCAAAAAGTTTGTATGTGCTGCGCTTCTTCCCTGGGAAACCAGCCACCGCTGATGGACTGCAGAGGTGGCTGGTAACAAGGCAACAAACTGAACACACAATAAAAGAAAACACTTTGTTTTTTATAAAGTAAATTGCAAAGCTGCTTGTTTATCTAAGCACTTAGCATTTTTAGGCTTTTTTAAGAAGCTGAGACAATATAATCAACATATTCAAAAGTTCTGTAACTAATGTCTGTTTTCAAGATCTCTGCTTGCTGTCAGGGAAGCAGGGCTGTGGAGTAGGTAAGGCCCCTTTCACACATCAGTTTTTTGCCATCAGTCACAATCCGTTGGCATGAAGGTTCCGTTGCAGATTGTGAAAAACTGATGCGACGGATCCGACTAGCGGATCTGGCTACTTGGATCCTAAAAAAAAAATCGGAGCATGCTCAGTTGAAAAAAAACGTAATCCGTCAGCGGACTCCGTCATTTGACAGATCCGGCGCCTATAGGCTTCCAGTCGAGCAAACGACGGATGGCGACGGACCTGTTTTTTCAACGGACACAATAAACGTTACTTTGTCCGTTGTCTCCGGCCACTGGACAAACAATTTTCGACGGATCCAGCGAACGACGGATAAAACATGAGGCAATCCGTCGCTAATACAAGTCTATGAGAAAAAAATGGATCCGGCAGCATCAGTCGCCGGATCCATTTTTTTTTTTTTTTTCAAAATTCGACGGATTGCGACTGATGGCAAAAAACTGATGTGTGAAAGGGGCCCAAGTCAAACCTCGGACTCCTGACTCCACAGCACTGCCCCCTACTGAGCATGTAGGTAAAGTGCAGCAGAGATTCATCTCAACTAAAAGCCGAGATCCCCAGATCAGGAACAGAACAGACATTTGTAGGATATTTCATATCTTTCCCAAATTCTTACGGAAACATTTACAGCACAAACTGCCCTGAACTGCTGAAGCCAATATATTGCATGTTAGGAGCGAGTCCATTTTATACCGGACTCCACAGTCCTGCAGGGAAGCCATCATCAGGATTTACCCCTGCAGCGCCATTAATATTGCCTACTGCCAATTGTTCTTTTAGTGCACCCGAGTGCAGAATCTCATCTGTAATTATAAGCACATGTAACCAGCGATAATTATCTTCTCACGACCCCCGGCCTCCAGGTCCTGGCTCATTAGTAAATCGGCTCATGCCTGGTTCGATTGGATTAGATCATTGTCAAAATCAATGTGACAGCGAGAAATAAGAAGATTTACATAAAACAGCATAAACCAGAAAAGAACAGCAGCTGCGACTAATGGATGTCAGTGCAGAGCGTTCTCCGATGTGATGACCTCACACGTACAGACCCCAACAGGGTAAAAAAAGCAATTCAAAAACATAATAATAACAACATATATATATATATATGTGTGTGTTGGTCCTTACACTCCCATCGGATTATTTGGTGCAGAGTACAATGAAGGAGAGCAGTGGATGAAGTCCACTTTTAGAGGTATCGCGGACTGCAGGGGCGCATGGAATGGTTCGTCAGTAAAGAGCAAGGACATAATTATCTGACAGCAGTATCATAATGAGAAACTTAATGACACATTCCCTTTAAATTTGCAAATTAATTATCGTATATATAATGCAGTAATTTTTTTTTTTTTTTTTTCTTCGGAATCCAGAAGATCCCAGGTCTAATGGAAAAGTTAAACAGCCCCTTGTAGTGATATTGGTCAGAAGAGCAGATAGGGGTCTGCCATGACAGTGGAAACATAGCGATTATGTGAGCCGAGCACGAGCCTAAATCCACGCAATAAGCCACATGTTCCTAAACAATAAGAAAATATTTACCAAAAGCCAAAATCTTAAAAAGGGGAAGAAGGAACCAATCAGAACCCTCATATGCTAGATGTTTTCTTCTTTTTCTACAGCTTGCTTTCTCTGCCCTTTCTGCGACTGTACATGCTTTCTCTCCTCTCCATGATGTCCAGATTTGTCTCGCTCCTTTCATCTCCCAGCTGCTATACTTAAGGCTACACAAGTGTAGAAAAAGAGTAATCCGATTTTCATCTGTATTTGTCATTTGTCTGCAGTCTATTCTCTTTGTTAAACAAAAAAATAAAAAATTGCCACATGTTCATAAAAGTCAGATTTTATAGGGAATATTTGTATGGGATCTGATTTTTTTTTTTTTTTTGTGCATCCAAAATGAGGAAGAAATGAATGCACGTGGCAATTTTTTCCATGGTCGGAGTGCGGTCAGTTTTTTCACAGCAGTCGCCTGAGGCTCAGGCTGTCAGATACGACCAATTCTGAGGGTAAATAAATAAAGCTTAAAGGGGCATTACAGTTTGAGGCATACAAGAGCAGCAGCAGCACATGACAAACCAGGGTCCTCTGCACCTGGGGGCCCACATTTCCTTTGGCTATGTGCAAGCTGTTGTACAGCCGGCACCTGAGCCTACCAGCTGCTGCGATCTGCACTAGCTCCAACTGCATCAGACTAACCCCTAAGATGACGCTGTCATTTGTGATAGCGGCACCTAAGCGGTTGGAAATAGGGAGCTGATGGAATTGTCAAGGCACAACAACAAGCCCTGAGTTACCTTTAGAGGACGAAAAATTTAAAAAAAAAAGTTAGGGTTCTTGGAGGGAGAGGAGGAAAAATCAAAAGCGAAGAAGGTCCCACTGGGCCCTGTATAAACCTGGGGTCAAATATGAAATACGGAAAGTATATACATGTCTTAGCGTCAGCTCCATTTTCAAGACTCCCAACATTGGTACCTTGTCACCTGTGTGCACAAATAGCCCAGATGGAGGCTAAAATGACTCTTATAATAGGGCGCCCATTAGCGTGCACGCCGGGAAAGCTTGTGATGTGAACAGGCCCTGAGACCCAAGCTCCGACAGGTGTGGAGCGACTTCTACATGAGCCATTTCCATTGGCGCCTCCGCTCCTGTGCAAAGCCATTCAGAAATAGCTGCGCCACTCTCTATTCACAACATTACCAGTGAATACATTTCCGCTGGAGGAAAATAAATTGGCCTCTTGAGGGATTGTTTTCTGAGAGATGAATCCATCTTTTCACGTTTCTCTCCCCAAACGAAAGTCAAGGAGGAATTGGAAGATGAATTCTAAAACGGACATTATAATCAAGCGCTGCTCATTATCATAGGTAGAGAGAGGCGGTTAATAGCTGCCAACCCCCCGCCGGAATCTACCGGGGACCGTCCTCCTGCAATGGCTGCTGCTAAAAATACTTCACTAAACCTCAGCGCTGAACCCGAGTGATTCCATTCCCGTTACATCTCACAGAAAGATGCTGACGAGAAAATGACATTTAAGTTAGTGATTGCATTAACCTCTGCGGTGCCGGAGCAAGCCACAAAGGCGAGGGACGGTGCAGAACGCAGGCGCTGCCACCGCAGGGAGCACGTCACCACCTGAGCGAGTGGAGAGGCAATATGTCTGCCATACAGAATGTGGAGATGTGGGGGCGCTGAGAGCTGGACCCCACTAATATAACATTAATTACATGCCTGAATTACATCTGTATTATACTCCAGAGCTGCACTCACTATTCTGCTGGTGCAATCAGTACACTGTAACTCAGGATCGGTAATGTGTGTACACAGTGACTGCACCAGCAGAATAGTGAGTGCAGCTCTGGAGCATAATAGAGGAGGTAACTCAGGATCAGTTATGTAATGTAATGTATGTACACAGTGACTGCACCAGCAGAATAGTGAGTGCAGCTCTGGGGTATTATACAGGATCAGTAATGTAATGTATGTACATAGTGACTGCACCAGCAGAATAAGGAGTGCAGCTCTGGAGTATAATACAGGGTGTAACTCAGGATCACTAATGTAATGTATGTACACAGTGACTGCACCAGCAGAATAGTGAGTGCAGCTCTGGAGTATAATACAGGATGTAACTCAGGATCAGTAATGTAATGTATGTACACAGTGACTGCACCAGCAGAATAGTGAGTGCAGCTCTGGGGTATTATACAGGATCAGTAATGTAATGTATGTACATAGTGACTGCACCAGCAGAATAAGGAGTGCAGCTCTGGAGTATAATACAGGGTGTAACTCAGGATCACTAATGTAATGTATGTACACAGTGACTGCACCAGCAGAATAGTGAGTGCAGTTCTGGAGTATAATACAGGATGTAACTCAGGATCAGTAATGTAATGTATATACACAGTGACTGCACCAGCAGAATAGTGAGTGCAGCTCTGGGGTATAATACAGGATGTAACTCAGGATCAGTACAGGATCAGTAATGTAATGTATGTACAGAGCGACTGCACCAGCAGAATAGTGAGTGCAGCTCTGGAGTATAATACAGGATGTAACTCAGGATCAGTAATGTAATTTATGTACACAGTGACTACACCAGCAGAATAGTGAGTGCAGCTCTGGAGTATAATACAGAGTGTAACTCAGGATCAGTAATGTAATTTATGTACAGAGTGACTCCACCAGCAGAATAGTGAGTGCAGCTCTGGGGTATAAAGCAGGATGTAACTTGGATCAGTACAGGATCAGTAATGTGATTAGTTTTTATCTATTTTTGTAGACTGTAAAATATTTCCAGTATTTTGCTCTTTTACTGCAGTTTTATTTTTCAATGACAATTCTGACGATATTGACAGCATATGGAGGAGACAATATATTTAAACTAGAAACCTGCTCCTGCACATAAAGCTGCGCTTCCGCCTACGGCTGTCAGAGAGCTGGATGATGAGCCAAGTGAGAAGGTAACGTAGCCAACCTGTGATCAGATGATGGATAACAGCCAGAGATACAATGTGACAACACAAGCTGCTACACCACATCAAGATCCCAAAGCCAGGACTGTAGGGGGCTGCCCTGTGTGAGGACTAATAAAAGGAAGATCCCCCACTTGTAAACCCCCCATAATATTAACATGACATTATATATCACATGCAACTTTTGTTTCCATTTTTCACCATTCTCAAGAACAAGATCAGTTGTCTGTCAGTGAATGGAAACGTTTCACTCTGAACCCAAGACGGAACAGAATTGTGGACAGGTTTCCACCAACTAGGAAACACGTGGCGCCCTTCTGCCCCGTTGGGGAACGTGCACACATCTTTTCCAGGTGGGCGACCTGCAAAGCTTTTAAAGAGGGAGACGCTTCAGGAAACAGCACTGATGTTCAAAGGTTGTAAGATCTTCACCCTCCCAACGTCTCCAGTGTCAGAAACCCCAAAATATAACTGACCATGGGGCAGTGGCCGTCATCCAAGGGAAAGGGGTTATCACACGCGCAAGACCCAAGGAAGATAAAGCTTATACAAAAAAGTGGAACGCCAGTCCTGGCCCGTCACTGGGTTTCGCCAAGCGGCTTCATCTTGGGGCTGCCCTATGTTCGTTATGTTTTGAGGATTCTCACAACAGAATCATTGGGAGAACCAAGATCGTACTGCTCAACAGCATGGAAATGTTTTTTCATCTATGCACCAACACTGCAAGTCTGGTGAGGATAGAGAATACAGGAAGATGTTTGAACAATACTCAAAAAAAAAAAAAATTGAGGATGCGGTAAAGTTCAGTTTATTTAGGATTTCACCCACAGTATGGAAGCAAAGTTCAATTCACTGATAACCAGCAGAGATCTTGGAACGTTACCAACAGTATGTAAGCGGCAAAGAGTGTGAACCTGGAGCTCCAAACAACTGAAGAGAACAAAACTGATCATGCTCAAAGATAAAAATCTGTGCGCCAAATAACCGACAACCCAGTCCGGGAGGCCCCATCTCCCGGCAACCAATGTCTCTACGCCCCGTCTCCCGACCACCCACCGTCTCCCGACCACCCACCGTCTCCCGACCACCCACCGTCTCCCGACCACCCACCGTCTCCCGACCACCCACCGTCTCCCGACCACCCACCGTCTCCCAACCACCCACCGTCTCCCAACCACCCACCGTCTCCCAACCACCCACCGTCTCCCAACCACCCACCGTCTCTGCACCCCATTTCCCGACAGCCCCCCTCTCTGTACCCCATTTCCCGACAGCCCCCCCTCTCTGCACCCGGTCTCCCGACAACCCCCGTCTCTGCACCCAGTCTCCCGACAGAACCCATCTCTGCACCCCATTTCCCGACAGCCCCCGTCTCCCGACAACCCACTCTCTGCACCCCGTCTCCCGACAACCCACTCTCTGCACCCCGTCTCCCGTCAACCCACTCTCTGCACCCCGTCTCCCGACAACCCCCGTCTCTGCACCCCGTCTCCCGACAACCCCCGTCTCTGCACCCCGTCTCCCGACAACCCCCGTCTCTGCACCCCGTCTCCCAACAACCCCCGTCTCTGCACCCCGTCTCCCAACAACCCCGTTCCTGAAGCCTGTCTACTGACACCCACATTCCCTCCTCTCCCGCACCCCTGGCTCCTTTCCTGACAACCCTATGAATGCGCCCTGTCTTTTGACACCCCCGTCCTCCCCCTCATGACACCACTGCCCCTTATCCTGACACCCCCATCCTCCCCCTCATGACACCACTGCCCCTTATCCTGACACCCCCGTCCTCCCCCTCATGACACCACTGCCCCTTATCCTGACACCCCCTCATGACACCACTGCCCCTTATCCTGACACCCCCTCATGACACCACTGCCCCTTATCCTGACACCCCCGTCCTCCCCCCTCATGACACCACTGCCCCTTATCCTGACACCCCCTCATGACACCACTGCCCCTTATCCTGACACCCCCGTCCCCCCCTCATGACACCACTGCCCCTTATCCTGACACCCCCGTCCTCCCCCCTCATGACACCACTGCCCCTTATCCTGACACCCCGTCCTCCCCCACGACACCACTGCCCCTTATCCTGACACCCCATGACACCACTGCCCCTTATCCTGACACCCCCTCATGACACCACTGCCCCTTATCCTGACACCCCCGTCCTCCCCCTCATGACACCACTGCCCCTTATCCTGACACCCCCTCATGACACCACTGCCCCTTATCCTGACACCCCCGTCCTCCCCCTCATGACACCACTTCCCCTTATCCTGACACCCCCTCATGACACCACTGCCCCTTATCCTGACACCCCCGTCCTCCCCCTCATGACACCACTGCCCCTTATCCTGACACCCCCTCATGACACCACTGCCCCTTATCCTGACACCCCCTCATGACACCACTGCCCCTTATCCTGACACCCCCTCATGACACCACTGCCCCTTATCCTGACACCCCCGTCCTCCCCCTCATGACACCACTGCCCCTTATCCTGACACCCCCTCATGACACCACTGCCCCTTATCCTGACACCCCCTCATGACACCACTGCCCCTTATCCTGACACCCCCGTCCCCCCCACTCATGACAACACTGCCCCTTATCCTGACACCCCCTCATGACACCACTGCCCCTTATCCTGACACCCCCATCCCCCCTCATGACACCACTGCTCCTTATCCTGACACCCCCGTCCCCCCCCTCATGACAACACTGCCCCTTATCCTGACACCCCCTCATGACACCACTGCCCCTTATCCTGACACCCCCGTCCCCCCTCATGACACCACTGCCCCTTATCCTGACACCCCCTCATGACACCACTGCCCCTTATCCTGACACCCCCTCATGACACCACTGCCCCTTATCCTGACACCCCCATCCCCCCTCATGACACCACTGCTCCTTATCCTGACACCCCCGTCCCCCCCCTCATGACAACACTGCCCCTTATCCTGACACCCCCTCATGACACCACTGCCCCTTATCCTGACACCCCCGTCCCCCCTCATGACACCACTGCCCCTTATCCTGACACCCCCGTCCCCCCTCATGACACCACTGCCCCTTATCCTGACACCCCCGTCCCCCCTCATGACACCACTGCCCCTTATCCTGACACCCCCTCATGACACCACTGCCCCTTATCCTGACACCCCCGTCCCCCCCCCTCATGACACCACTGCCCCTTATCCTGACACCCCCTCATGACACCACTGCCCCTTATCCTGACACCCCCGTCCCCCCCCCTCATGACACCACTGCCCCTTATCCTGACACCCCCGTCCCCCCTCATGACACCACTGCCCCTTATCCTGACACCCCCTCATGACACCACTGCCCCTTATCCTGACACCCCCGTCCCCCCTCATGACACCACTGCCCCTTATCCTGACACCCCCGTCCCCCCCTCATGACACCACTGCCCCTTATCCTGACACCCCCGTCCCCCCTCATGACACCACTGCCCCTTATCCTGACACCCCCGTCCCCCCCTCATGACACCACTGCCCCTTATCCTGACACCCCCGTCCCCCCTCATGACACCACTGCCCCTTATCCTGACACCCCCGTCCCCCCCTCATGACACCACTGCCCCTTATCCTGACACCCCCGTCCCCCCCTCATGACACCACTGCCCCTTATCCTGACACCCCCGTCCCCCCTCATGACACCACTGCCCCTTATCCTGACACCCCCGTCCCCCCCTCATGACACCACTGCCCCTTATCCTGACACCCCCGTCCCCCCTCATGACACCACTGCCCCTTATCCTGACACCCCCGTCCCCCCTCATGACACCACTGCCCCTTATCCTGACACCCCCTCATGACACCACTGCCCCTTATCCTGACACCCCCGTCCCCCCCCCTCATGACACCACTGCCCCTTATCCTGACACCCCCTCATGACACCACTGCCCCTTATCCTGACACCCCCGTCCCCCCCCTCATGACACCACTGCCCCTTATCCTGACACCCCCGTCCCCCCTCATGACACCACTGCCCCTTATCCTGACACCCCCGTCCCCCCTCATGACACCACTGCCCCTTATCCTGACACCCCCGTCCCCCCCTCATGACACCACTGCCCCTTATCCTGACACCCCCGTCCCCCCCTCATGACACCACTGCCCCTTATCCTGACACCCCCGTCCCCCCTCATGACACCACTGCCCCTTATCCTGACACCCCCGTCCCCCCTCATGACACCACTGCCCCTTATCCTGACACCCCCGTCCCCCCTCATGACACCACTGCCCCTTATCCTGACACCCCCTCATGACACCACTGCCCCTTATCCTGACACCCCCGTCCCCCCCCCCTCATGACACCACTGCCCCTTATCCTGACACCCCCGTCCCCCCTCATGACACCACTGCCCCTTATCCTGACACCCCCGTCCCCCCCCCCACATGACACCACTGCCCCCTTATCCTGACACCCCCGTCCCTGCGCCCCCATTTCCACTATCTGTTCCATTTATCTGCAGCTCCGGTCTCTCCAGCTGCCAGAGAACTACAACCAGCAGCAGTGTCGTTGCTTGGAGTTAGACAAGCGGAGGCTCCAGGAAGCCAGAAAAGTGTCGCTCTGACGTCACACTCACGCTGTCTGTTCTTTCCGGTGACGGGATCCCTCTGAGATGCGGCTGCGTCAGAAAATCAGCCACATGACGTCATTCAAACTTCGCGCGCCCCGGCCGGAAGTGACGACAATAAGGGGGCGGGGTATGTTAAGCTACAAGACTGGTGTGGAAAAAAATACATCTCCCATCATGCCAAGGGCGTGGCGGGGGGCGTATCCTACAAAAATTCTCAGCAATGCTTGTCGGTAATTGTAGTTTCGCACAGTGATTGGACTGCTGACCATCGTAGTCAATAAACAGTCACCTCAGTCACCAGACTGGTGTCGTCACTGCCATTTTTTTTCTTTTGAAGTCCATTTAAAGTGGTTTTACTTTTATGAAAAGCTTAAAAGGTTTAAAAAAAAACTAAATAAAGTGTATAACAATTGAAAGTTCTGCTCCAATCCTGTAACATTGGTCACCATGGTAACAGTCATCAGCGCTATACTGCTTGCTGACAGGCTCCCATCTATACACATTGTCATTTTCCTAGGTGGCTGTACCCTGAGTTCGGTGGGTCCCGGGGTCTCCGCAGGTTTCCCGGTGCTGACGCCATTGATAACACAATGCAGAGTTTCACTTTCAGAACAGTTCTATGTTGAGGATACTCAGTTCGGTTTCTTCCATCCGTAAAGAATAAAAATCCCTGGAAAAGGCTGCACAGTGGAGCTTACGGTGGTCACAAGCTTCTCTGGGAAATGGATGGCAAAATATGTAATCAATATCATTTGTATACAGTCCAGTGGGCGGTCTTGACAGTGACTGACAGCCTTCAGAGACCTCTGTAACTGATTAGGACCGCCCACTGGACTCCTAAGCCCAGAAAGAGCAGAAATGATAACATTCTGCCCACAGATGAGACACTGTGCTGACGGGACAGGATCCCTGTAAGGTGGAAATGTCCTTAAGGCCGGGGTCACACTTGCATGTGCAATGCAAGAAGCTCGCGCGAGTCTCTCACATCAATACCCGGCACTGCCGCCGGTACTCGGGACTGGAGCGTTCAGCTACTTGTATTTCTATGCAGCCGCACGCTCCGGTCCCAAGTGCCGGGTATTGATGTGAGAGACTCGCGTGAGTTTCTTGCATTAGACCCCGGCCTAAGGCTAGGTTCCCATTGCGTTAGGGCAATTCGTTAAACGCATAGCGCGTGCGGATTGCGCTAACGCAATGTTTATTTTGTGGCCGCGTTTGCCTTCCCCGCTAGCGCAGATCCCCAATCTGCGGTAGCGAGGGACGGACCTTGGACGCGCCTCAGACGCTGCAAGCAGCGTCCGAGGTCCGTCACAAAAGAACGGCACATCGCTAGCGCGTGCCGAAAATGGCGCGCGCTAGCGATGCGCTACAGGCAGAAATAACATTGCTGTCAATGGGTGCGCTAATGGACCCGTTGCAGGGCGTTAATTGCGACATTTTTGCCGTGCAACGCTGTCCGTTAGCACTAACCCATTAACGCAATGGGAACCTAGCCTAATAGTAAAGATAGATAGATGGGGCTCTGTCATTCTGCGTTCAGGCTCCCGTTCAGTGGCCTTGTCGGGACTCCAGTAGGTGCACCCTCCCGAAAATAATGCAGAGCGCACATTCACTCAGTCAGCACCATTATAGTCTATGGCCCCATCGGCGCATACGCCCAAATCCCGCTTTGAGGGGGGTCCTGACATAAGCCCCGACGGGACCACTGAACAGGTGCCTGAACGCAGTGTGAAAGCATCCTACATAGATTTGTTTAGGGAATGTTCACATTTGCAGTTATTTTTTTCTACGGCAAAAACCAGAGTGTTTTGACGGGAAAACGCAGCGCAAAATACTCTAGTTTTTGTCATGATTTTGATTTGCTTTTACTTGCGTTTTCCCATTCACTGCAAAAACATTGAACAAATTCACATGCTGCAGATTTAAAAAACGCCCAGCAGCTAAAAAAAAAAATCAAGGAAAAAAAAAGTGTGTGCGTGAGATTTTAGAAATTTAATTCGCTTTGCTGGTAGTGTTAAATGCAGCCTTTTTGCTGCAGATAGAAAAAAAAAAGTAGCAAAACAATGCTGCAAAAAATTCCATACCAATATACAGGGGCTTCTCACCAAATTACAGTATCATCAAAACGTTCATTTATTTCAGTTCTTCAAAAGAAAAAATGAATCTCATATATTCTATAGAGTCTTTACACACACAGTGATCTATTTCAGGTGTTTATTTCTGCTAATGTTGATGATTATGGCTTACAGCCAGTGAAAACCCAAAAGTCATTATCTCAATAAATTAGAATACTTTATAACATCAGCTTGAAAAATTATTCTAAAGTCCGAAATGTTGGCCTCCTGAAATGTATGTTCAGTAAATGCACTGAATACTTTAGCTTAGGAGTCCAGTGGGAGGCCTTACGTATTGATTATAGCACTCTCTTCTAGCACACAGGAGGAATTCTGTCAATCACCGATTAGACCCGCCCACTGGACTCCTAAACCCACAATCTGCAGAAAATGAAATGACTAGAATACAAGTTATACTGAATTTTTCCCATCCTGTACATCAATATATCATTCAGCTCAGCTCCTTCTGCTCTATAACCTGTAGATCTGGTACCTTGTTCATTATGATAGGATCCCTTTAAAAATAAAATGGTTGCGAATCCTCTTGGCAAGTATTACACCTTTTACAGATTTTGTCACCCACCAGGAGGGTTTCCTATCCTAAATAAGGATGAAGGGGAATGTTACATTCATCGGCCACTTTCGGATGACATGGTGCTCTGTTGACCTCCATGATTAGGACCAGAGCACTCTGCCATCCCCTTTAACTGGCAAGGCATAGAGACTACTTACAGGGCGGAGAATGCAGGGGCTAGGAATTCCTAAAAAATCTGGGGGGGCTCTGCGACTAAATGCAATAGCTGCTAGAAAATGCTGATCCCTGGTACAAAAAGGGGGTTGGTGGCATAACTGGCTGACATCAGAGGAAAATAGAACACGAGAAGGAGAAGAGACGTTTGATTTAGGAGAAGAGACGTTCCCACATTTACAATGTAAAATCTTCCTAGGAAGCCGTTCTGTGTGCGGCTTTGATGGAGGCTTCATGGAATAGATAGTCAGGATCTTGTCTTTGATTATATCGGGCTTTGACAAAAGAGGACATGATGTGGAGACCGCGGCCGACGCGCTGTAATAACTCTATAATAAAAGTGTTAACCCTCAAATGACCAGTGATGCATATTTGTCACCATGGCGGGCAATAAAGATATTTGCACAAATTACTATAATGTTTAATTGAAAATCCAGTAAAAAAGTTTCTTATCAATTACTTCCATTATTCCTCACTTTTTATTGGTCAGAATAGATTGTTATCCACTTAAAAAGGTATCCCTAATATTGAAATGTATCCCATATTGATAGGATAAGGCATTATTCACTGTTTCATGAGGGTCTAACTGCTGGGACCCCCAGAGTTTCCTGGAATGGGGCCCTACAGAGCCATTAAAATAAATGGGTGGTGAAAAAAAGTGCTGAAAAAAAAAACACACAAAAATGCAGGTATTAGGTTTTGCTGTGTTTTTTTGTGCCAAAACCCGATTCAATAGAATAGAACTTTTTTCAACACTAAACTTTATCAGCATGCACAAGAGACAAATCTAACATGCCAAAACCGCAGCACAAAAAAAAAAAAAACACAAGAAAAACTATGGAAACATGCTTTTTTTGCACAGCTTCTTTCCTGCCAAAAGATCAGGATTTGCTGCAGAAACGAAAATGCTGAAAAAATGCCTAATGTGACCTTAGGCTACGTTCACATTAGCGTTGCGCGCCGGTGCGTCGGCGACGCAACGCACGACGCACAAAAAACGCGCGCAAAACGCGCGCAAAAACGCTGCGTTTTGCGACGCGTGCGTCGTTTTTTGACGAAAATCGGACGCACGAAAAACGCAACTTGTTGCATTTTCTTGTGTCCGACACTAGCGTCGGAAACGACGCACGTGTCGAAAAATGCAACCAAAAAAACGCACGCGTCCCCTATGTTAAACATAGGGGCGCGTCGCCGCTGCGTCGCCGCTGCGTCGCCGACGCAACAGCGACGCACATTAGCGGAACGCTAATGTGAACGTAGCCTTACCCTTACTCCCCACTTCCCTGGATGTGGGAAGAGGGCAGATATAGAGCTGATTCAGGTACGTAGCCCTGGCATCTTCACCATCAGAAGAAATCCGGGGAGCAGAGATAGCTAGGGCACCCCTAGCATTAGGGACAGGGAAGGAGACCCTGGCCCCAGGTAATATGACAACAGAGTCATGACACACTGCGCCAGAGAGGCAGGCCATGAAGGACTATATCGCTGAAAGTCTAGCAAAGTGAAACACAAAGTTCCTGGGTGTCAGTGCAGAATCTATCCCTGAGCCCTCTCACCCACCATCTGCCATTTATGAAAAAAAAAGTCATGTTCTTATGAAACGTTGTTGCCTAGTTTGCACCCCTGTCCGCACCTCAGACTCCAGGCTCTGGTTGCATCTACCATCTCTGCACCCCAAATAGTTCCAGCACTGAAAGATGACTTAAAA
This sequence comes from Ranitomeya imitator, assembly GCF_032444005.1. Lineage (NCBI taxonomy): Eukaryota > Metazoa > Chordata > Amphibia > Anura > Dendrobatidae > Ranitomeya > Ranitomeya imitator. The sequence goes on from NC_091288.1 coordinate 17,806,260, forward strand.
GCAAACTTTGCACCCGGAGCCGTATGCTCATTATTACCGCCACAATACTTCCACAGTAATCATAGCGGGTGAAGCTGAAGTGTCTAAGTAACAGCAAATGTGCAAAGCTGACACGTCGCAATTTAAATATAGATGCAGAGAAAAGTGTTCTGCGGAAGGTGATAACGAGCGTCTCTAACGCTCAACAGGAAAATGCCAAAGAAGATCTGCACATAACTGCAATTTGTTTTCTTTCTTTGCTTGTCAGAACCTCAAAAACACGAATGTATATTCCACATCGAGGAGTAATGTCCTCCTCACCCGCAGCGCAAAGCAGAGTTTTGCTGACATTTCTGGTAAAATCCTTAAAGGGCAATATTACCGCCAGACCGTGCGGTAACTACAATACTATGAACCATAGAGCAAACTTTTTAACTTTTGAGTCTTGCTTCGCTTCCACTGATTACTCCGCAGCACCTGAACTTTTCCCACTTCTTCCTGCGGGATCACAATTAAAGGGGATGTCTTCCTTTGGTTACAATATTTTGTATTTATTTATTTTTTACATAAATGCATGTGTTTGGGGCTAAACATCATTTTTTTCACATTAGTTCAATTTAAAATTATGCACTATTTGACTTTTTTTGCATGTTACACTTTAAAGGGAACTTGTCACCTCAAATTGGCGGGATATTGAAATGAGGTTTTTACCGGTCCGATGGGCGGCATTTCCTCTTCATTTCTCCACCCCGTCCGTCCCTGTTGTCTACACGCGCAGTATGCTTTGCCCAACTGCGGGCAAAGCCAAAAAGCATTAATGTGCATGTACCGGCGCACTATGTCCCAGAAGTACCGTATTTAGCTGTGTTGCGGGACATAGTACGCGGGCGCATGCGCAGTAATGCTTTTTGGCTCTGCCCGCAGTTGGGCAAAGCATACTGCACGTGCGCCACCAAAGAGTGCATTGCACACGTGCCAACTATGGCGCTCACATACTCAAATTCACTAACATATTGCGGACAACAGGGACGGACGGGGTGGAGAAATGAAGAGGAAATGCCGCCCATCGGACCGGTAAAAACTCATTTCAATATCCAGCCAATTTGAGGTGACAGGTTCCCTTTAATGTGGTCTGTACTAGTGATGAGCGAGTATGCTCATAACTCGGGTTTCTCCGAGCATGCGGTCTCCGAGTATTTCGTTTTTGTCGACGCAGCTGCTTGATTTGCGGCTGCTAGACAGCCTGAATACATGTGGGGATTTCCTGTTAGGGAATCCCCACATGTATTCAGGCTGTCTAGCAGCCGCAAATCATGCAGCTGCTTCCACAAAAGCTAAGTCTCCAAGCATGCTGAAATACTCGGAGGACACCTGAGCATGGTTGGGAAAACCCGAGCAACGAGTATACTGTCTGTATCCATTAATCAGCTGATAGTAGCTCACAAAAAGACAGATAAAATACCGGTAATTACAAACTCTTCCTTTGGACCTTCAGAATAACGTTACTGATCAATCCTTAGTTAATTTATTCTGCAGTCAACATTGATGGTGCAACACAGAGGTTAAGGAAAGCAAACCGTATCAATGTTGTAATTATTTGTAGACAAAAATAGATCCACTAAAGGCCCCTTCACATTAAGCGACGCTGCAGCGATACCGACAACGATCCGGATCGCTGCAGCGTCGCTGTTTGGTCGCTGGAGAGCTGTCACACAGACCGCTCTCCAGCGATCAACGATGCCGGTAACCAGGGTAAACATCGGGTAACTAAGCGCAGGGCCGCGCTTAGTAACCCGATGTTTACCCTGGTTACCATCGTTAAAGTAAAAAAAACAAACACTACATACTTACCTACAGCTGTCTGTCCTCGGCGCTCTGCTTCTCTGGTCTGGCTGTGAGCGCCGGTCAGCCGGAAAGCAGAGCGGTGACGTCACCGCTCTGCTTGCTCACAGCCAGACCAGAGAAGCACAGCGCCGAGGACAGACAGCGGTAGGTAAGTATGTAGTGTTTGTTTTTTTTACTTTAACGATGGTAACCAGGGTAAACATCGGGTTACTAAGCGCGGCCCTGCGCTTAGTTACCCGATGTTTACCCTGGTTACCGGGGACCTCGGGATCGTTGGTCGCTGGAGAGCGGTCTGTGTGACAGCTCTCCAGCGACCAAACAGCGACGCTGCAGCGATCCGGATAGTTGTCGGTATCGCTGCAGCGTCGCTATGTGTGACGGGGCCTTTATTCAGCGACCAACGATCTCCCAGCGGGGGCCTGATCGTTGGTCGCTGTCACACATAACGATTTCATTAACGATATCGTTGCTACGTCACAAAAAGCAACGATATCGTTAACAATATCGTTATGTGTGAAGGTACCTTTAAGTAAAATAAATTTTGTCCTCAAAGGTGGATAATCCCTTTAAGCACTAATTAAACTGTTTACATTTTTTTTTTATTTTGTTCATGTTCCTGTGATGTTTCCTGATGAAGGAGTCTTGAACTCTGAAACGCGTAGAATAATAAAGCCACATGTACTAATAATTCTGTAATTCTAGTGATTCAGCAGCACAGAAATTTACCACAATTATCCCAATCTTTTTTATTTTGTAGGCATTTTATATCCCTGCAGTTCGGTCATGGGCGAGGTATTGAGATGCACATCGATCGCTCAAAAGACTTCTGAAGAATGAGCAGCTCAAGAGGGAGAAGCCCTGAGCTCCTGCCTGACTGGGATCACATAGCGGAGTACAGATCCATTAGTGCACAGCTCTTATCTGACTCTGATCACATAGCAGAGTACGGATCCATTAGTGCACAGCTCCTGCCTGACTCTGATCACATAGCAGAGTACGGATCCATTAGTGCACAGCTCTTATCTGACTCTGATCACATAGCAGAGTACGGATCCATTAGTGCACAGCTCCTGCCTGACTCTGATCACATAGCAGAGTACGGATCCATTAGTGCACAGCTCCTGCCTGACTGATCACATAGCGGAGTACAGAGCCATTAGTGCACAGCTCCTGCCTGACTGATCACATAGCGGAGTACGGAGCCATTAGTGCACAGTTCCTGCCTGACTCTGATCGCAGAGCGGAGTACGGATCCATTAGTGCACAGCTCCTGCCTGACTGATCACATAGCGGAGTACGGAGCCATTAGTGCACAGTTCCTGCCTGACTCTGATCGCAGAGCGGAGTACGGATCCATTAGTGCACAGCTCCTGCCTGACTGATCACATAGCGGAGTACGGATCCATTAGTGCACAGCTCCTGCCTGACTCTGATCACATAGCGGAGTACGGATCCATTAGTGCACAGCTCCTGCCTGACTCTGATCACATAGCGGAGTACGGATCCATTAGTGCACAGCTCCTGCCTGACTGATCACATAGCGGAGTACGGAGCCATTAGTGCACAGTTCCTGCCTGACTCTGATCGCAGAGCGGAGTACGGATCCATTAGTGCACAGCTCCTGCCTGACTGATCACATAGCGGAGTACGGATCCATTAGTGCACAGCTCCTGCCTGACTCTGATCACATAGCGGAGTACGGATCCATTAGTGCACAGTTCCTGCCTGACTCTGATCGCAGAGCGGAGTACGGATCCATTAGTGCACAGCTCCTGCCTGACTCTGATCACATAGCGGAGTACGGATCCATTAGTGCACAGCTCCTGCCTGACTGATCACATAGCGGAGTACGGAGCCATTAGTGCACAGCTCCTGCCTGACTGATCACATAGCGGAGTACGGAGCCATTAGTGCACAGTTCCTGCCTGACTCTGATCGCAGAGCGGAGTACGGATCCATTAGTGCACAGCTCCTGCCTGACTGATCACATAGCGGAGTACGGATCCATTAGTGCACAGCTCCTGCCTGACTCTGATCACATAGCGGAGTACGGATCCATTAGTGCACAGCTCCTGCCTGACTGAGATTGGAGCGCCCCAAGGGCTGTGGGGTACTCGGATCCGGGCCCTTCTGTTCTCAGTGGGGATGTGACGGTGGCTGACCCGGTCCGTAGCCCCCAGGAGGTCCGTTGATGAAATGGGGGAAAGGTCTTTAAAGGGATAATGTTCGTGACGCCACCTGTGGTATTCGGTCAGGGTGACCGACGCTGCTTAGGAGTCCGCTGGGGTGATGTTATGGCAGCTAGATGGTATACCTTCCCACAGGTGAAGTATGTCCCCAGGGATTCCCAGAGTGTAGTTGGTAGATGGTGGATGTTGTAAGGCGCAGAGAATAACGAGGACACAATGGGTGCAGTCTCTTTACCTTTACTGAAGGCTTCAACATCCACAGTCCAGGGTAGGGACCACAGGGCAGGCAGAGTCCGGCCGGTCTGAAGGCAAATCCAGAGTCCCTTTATCCAGGTGGAATTCAGTAGCCTTCCTCTAGCACCTCAGTGTTGTAGTCCCTCCCTGCTGAGCAACTCGGTAAGGTCCTCACAACTGTTGTAGATGTTCTAGATGTTATTTCTTCCTCTCTGTCCCCCAGATGGTGTGGATAGGACAAACCCGTATTACTGATGGCCTGGAGCTTGTTTATAGGGACCCTAGAGATGCCCCGACCCCCACAATTTGCCACCGAGTCTTCTTAGGTATTAAGGTCGGGCAGCCAACTTGGAATTGACTGTCCTGCCGGTCTCTGAAGTAAAGCGTATAGTCTATTACTCCCTCGGTGTTCCGGCCACCGGCTACGCGCCTCAGAAGGAGGCAGCCTCTCTCAGGGCAGAACCCCTTCTGGTTTTCTTCTCCTTGTGCTATGACTTCGTTTCTCACTCTCTACAATACAATTCTCTTCGTATCCTTTCTTAGGATGCTGCCGCACGTGGGGCAGGCGCAGCTCCGTGTCTTTCTGTCTAGGCCTCCTTTCCCGCTGTCTGCCTGACAGGAACTGACTGGGTCAAGCCCGGGCAGCGTCTGACTGGGTGAAGCCCAGGCAGCGTCTGACTAACTTTCTATCCAACCCACCAGTTTTACCCTAATGTGAGGAGTGCCCTAGTAGATAGGACCAAGGCTCCCCCTGGTGGACTGGAGTGTAAAGTGTAGTGTATGGTTTGTGATACATGGCAAGGTGAACTCCTTTAGTGCCACCAGACGTAATATCACTTCCCCTGGTGGAAGAATAACATTACTGCAACGACCAGGACTCTGGGGCGCTGCATGATCACATAGCGGAGTACGCAGCCATTAGTGTACAGCTCCTGCCTGGCTGATCGCAGAGCGGAGTACGGATCCATTAGTGCACAGCTCCTGCCTGACTGATCGCAGAGCGTAGTACGGATCCATTAGTGCACAGCTCCTGCCTGACTCTGATCACATAGCGGAGTACAGATCCATTAATGCACAGCTCCTGCCTGACTCTGATCAAATAGCGGAGTACAGAGCCATTAGTGCACAGCTCCTGCCTGGCTCTGATCACATAGCGGAGTACGGATCCATTAGTGCACAGCTCCTGCCTGACTCTGATCACATAGCGGAGTACAGATCCATTAATGCACAGCTCCTGCCTGACTCTGATCACATAGCGGAGTACAGATCCATTAATGCACAGCTCCTGCCTGACTCTGATCAAATAGCGGAGTACGGATCCATTAGTGCACAGCTCCTGCCTGGCTCTGATCAAATAGCGGAGTACAGAGCCATTAGTGCACAGCTCCTGCCTGGCTCTGATCACATAGCGGAGTACGGATCCATTAGTGCACAGCTCCTGCCTGGCTCTGATCACATAGCGGAGTACAGAGCCATTAGTGCACAGCTCCTGCCTGGCTCTGATCACATAGCGGAGTACAGATCCATTAGTGCACAGCTCCTGCCTGACTCTGATCACATAGCGGAGTACGGATCCATTAGTGCACAGCTCCTGCCTGACTCTGATCACATAGCGGAGTACGGATCCATTAGTGCACAGCTCCTGCCTGACTCTGATAACATAGTGGAGTACAGATCCATTAGTGTACAGCTCCTGCCTGACTCTGATAACATAGTGGAGTAAGGATCCATTAGTGCACAGCTCCTGCCTGACTCTGATCACATAGTGGAATACAGATCCATTAGTGCACAGCTCCTGCCTAAGAGCTTCTACTGATCAAATACTAGAGATGCCCTTAATCTGGTAGACTGGGACAATATCCTCAGAAATAAGAATACAGATAATAAATGGGAAATGTTTAAGAACATCCTAAATAGGCAGTGTAAGCGGTTTATACCTTGTGGGAATAAAAGGACTAGAAATAGGAAAAACCCAATGTGGCTAAACAAAGAAGTAAGACAGGCAATTAACAGTAAAAAGAAAGCATTTGCACTACTAAAGCAGGATGGCACCATTGAAGCTCTAAAAAACTATAGGGAGAAAAATACTTTATCTAAAAAACTAATTAAAGCTGCCAAAAAGGAAACCGAGAAGCACATTGCTAAGGAGAGTAAAACTAATCCCAAACTGTTCTTCAACTATATCAATAGTAAAAGAATAAAAACTGAAAATGTAGGCCCCTTAAAAAATAGTGAGGAAAGAATGGTTGTAGATGACGAGGAAAAAGCTAACATATTAAACACCTTCTTCTCCACGGTATTCACGGTGGAAAATTAAATGCTAGGTGAAATCCCAAGAAACAATGAAAACCCTATATTAAGGGTCACCAATCTAACCCAAGAAGAGGTGCGAAACCGGCTAAATAAGATTAAAATAGATAAATCTCCGGGTCCGGATGGCATACACCCACGAGTACTAAGAGAACTAAGTAATGTAATAGATAAACCATTATTTCTTATTTTTGGTGACTCTATAGCGACAGGGTCTGTTCCGCAGGATTGGCGCATAGCAAATGTGGTGCCAATATTCAAAAAGGGCTCTAAAAGTGAACCTGGAAATTATAGGCCAGTAAGTCTAACCTCTATTGTTGGTAAAATATTTGAAGGGTTTCTGAGGGATGTTATTCTGGATTATCTCAATGAGAATAACTGTTTAACTCCATATCAGCATGGGTTTATGAGAAATCGCTCCTGTCAAACCAATCTAATCAGTTTTTATGAAGAGGTAAGCTATAGGCTGGACCACGGTGAGTCATTGGACGTGGTATATCTCGATTTTTCCAAAGCGTTTGATACCGTGCCGCACAAGAGGGTGGTACACAAAATGAGAATGCTTGGTCTGGGGGAACATGTATGTAAATGGGTTAGTAACTGGCTTAGTGATAGAAAGCAGAGGGTGGTTATAAATGGTATAGTCTCTAACTGGGTCGCTGTGACCAGTGGGGTACCACAGGGGTCAGTATTGGGACCTGTTCTCTTCAACATATTCATTAATGATCTGGTAGAAGGTTTACACAGTAAAATATCGATATTTGCAGATGATACAAAACTATGTAAAGCAGTTAATACAAGAGAAGATAGTATTCTGCTACAGATGGATCTGGATAAGTTGGAAACTTGGGCTGAAAGGTGGCAGATGAGGTTTAACAATGATAAATGTAAGGTTATACACATGGGAAAAAGGAATCAATATCACCATTACACACTGAACGGGAAACCACTGGGTAAATCTGACTGGGAGAAGGACTTGGGGATCCTAGTTAATAATAAACTTACCTGGAGCAGCCAGTGCCAGGCAGCAGCTGCCAAGGCAAACAGGATCATGGGGTGCATTAAAAGAGGTCTGGATACACATGATGAGAGCATTATACTGCCTCTGTACAAATCCCTAGTTAGACCGCACATGGAGTACTGTGTCCAGTTTTGGGCACCGGTGCTCAGGAAGGATATAATGGAACTAGAGAGAGTACAAAGGAGGGCAACAAAATTAATAAAGGGGATGGGAGAACTACAATACCCAGATAGATTAGCGAAATTAGGATTATTTAGTCTGGAAAAAAGACGACTGAGGGGCGATCTAATAACCATGTATAAGTATATAAGGGGACAATACAAATATCTCGCTGAGGATCTGTTTATACCAAGGAAGGTGACGGGCACAAGGGGGCATTCTTTGCGTCTGGAGGAGAGAAGGTTTTTCCACCAACATAGACGAGGATTCTTTACTGTTAGGGCAGTGAGAATCTGGAATTGCTTGCCTGAGGAGGTGGTGATGGCGAACTCAGTCGAGGGGTTCAAGAGAGGCCTGGATGTCTTCCTGGAGCAGAACAATATTGTATCATACAATTAGGTTCTGTAGAAGGACGTAGATCTGGGGATTTATTATGATGGAATATAGGCTGAACTGGATGGACAAATGTCTTTTTTCGGCCTTACTAACTATGTTACTATGTTACTATGTTACTGAGCGGAGTACAAATCCAATAGGAAGTCTATAAGTTTTTACTAGATATCTACTCCAGTCTCTACACTCAGTCAGGCAGGTGCTGTACACTATTGGATCAGTTCTGCACTCTGTACAAGCGCTCAGGCAGGTGCTGTACGTTATTGGATCAGTTCTGCGCTCTGTATGAGCGCTCAGACAGGTGCTGTACGTTATTGGATCCATTCTCCTCCCTGTCCGAGCGCTCAGGCAGGTGCTGTACATTATTGGATCAGTTCTGCGCTCTGTACGAGCGCTCAGGCAGGTGCTGTACATTATTGGATCCATTCTCCTCTCTGTACGAGCGCTCAGGCAGGCGCTGTACGTTATTGGATCCATTCCGCCCCCTGTCCGAGCGCTCAGACAGGTGCTGTACATTATTGGATCAGTTCTGCACTCTGTACGAGCGCTCAGGCAGGTGCTGTGGACTTCTGCCTCTCGAGCTGTGCACTTTTCAGGAATCTTTGAGAAATTTTGAAAAAATTGTCAAAAGTTTAGTTTTGATCTGCCAGCCACAGCCGACTACGATGCCACCAGCAAACTTGCATTTGCTCCACATTAGCATCCCCCCACAGCTCCAGTCATTACTCTCTTCCCCAGTCTGGAATTTATAAGCTTTTTATTGATTACATGTCTTGGATTACTTAAAAGCCAAGAAATAAAACAATGCATGTGCCAAATGTGCCAAAACAACCCGACGGTCCTGATGGATGCCAAAAATGTGTCTTTAAGTACATTGCTGGGCAAATAGATGTTAGTATACAGCTTTCTATCATTCTCCTATACAGTGAACTTTTTATTTTTTTTTTACGATATGTAAGACTCATGCTGGTGTGGTAGATGGAGGCAGGTATATCTCACCCAGGTGTTTGTCCTATGTGAATTAGGCCACTCAGTATCTTCAGGGTGCTAATGGGTTAATGATTGCAGGAATAAAAGATGACCAGCTGGGTGTTTCCAGTCTCTGCCTGGGGCACACAGATTGCCTGCCTGTGTGAGACAAACGTGAGTGAAGAGCTCTGCTCAAGATCTGTATGATGTTAGCTGGGTGGGAGAAGCCCCCCCCAGTTGTTGAGATAGCAACGTATTTGTTTAGTTAGTGCCGGACAGGCTAGGGTTTATTTTTATGTTTTGTTTTTTGTGTTGCTTTCACGTTAATAAATCTGACCTGAGGTCAGCCTGCTCAGAAACCTGCTGTACGCCTCAGATTCAATGCACAAACCACGTGTCCTTTGACCCCAGCAAAGGCGATCCCAGAGTGTTTTGTCACATTGTGGTGGAGAATGCGGGCATACCGTGGCACAGGCGACAGCATGGAAGACGTGGTGAAAGCCTTAGAACAGTCCACTGCCGTACAGCAGCAGGCCACTGCCGCACAGCACGAAGCTAATCGCTTGATGGCCGCACAGCTGAAGGAGTTACTGGACATGACGGTTGCAGACCGCCAACTTCTCCAACAGGTGGCGCAGCGCCTGGTGAGCATGCCTGACGCTGACCCGGAAGCAGAGTCCAGAAGGATCCATGTGAGTCGATACTGGCAAAAGCTGACTGCAGAAGATGACGTCGAGGCATATCTGACAACTTTTGAGCGGACGGCATTGAGAGAGAAGTGGCCGAAGGCACGATGGGCCGATTTGATTGCCCCGTTTCTCTCCGGCGAGGCCCAAAAAGCTTACCATGATTTGGACCCGGAGGTCGCTCAGGACTTTGAGAAGCTGAAAGCTGAGATCCTGGCCCGGCTGGGTGTGACGACGGCTGTCCGTGCACAGAGGGTACATCAGTGGACATACCAGCAAGATAAACCAGCGCGGTCTCAGATGTTCGACCTGATCTACTTGACAAAGAAATGGCTGCAACCCGAGGTACTGACAATACCCGAAATAATCCAGCGGGTTGTCCTGGACAAGTACCTGAGAGTACTACCCCCGGCGCTGAAAAGGTGGGTAAGCCAAGGAAATCCCACGACAGCGGATCAACTTGTGGAGTTGGTCGAGCGTTATTCCGTGGCAGAAGGACTTCCCGACGACACCGCCAAACCCCGGACTGTGCCTCCTCCTCGTGGAACCGGTAAGACTGTTCCAGGGACCACGGGTGAAGGAAAATCGCTTAAAACTGTGGGGGAGGAGTCCGGGACTGCTCGCACTCCGAGACCAAGAGTATTGGACGGTGGTCTCAGTAGGGGACCTGTTAGGTGTTTCCGCTGCCATGAGAAGGGTCATGTTTCTGCGAACTGTCCTGTTACCGCTGAACCCATGCAGTGCGACGTTATAGACTCTAGAAAACGCATGTCTTTGGTTACACAGCTAGTGAGTGTGAATGCGGGTCAAAATGATACAGTGAAACACCTGTGTGAATTATCTGTTGATGGGAAAAATGTTGTGGCATTACTAGACTCTGGGAGTGTGGTGACTCTGGTGAAAGCTAGTCTGGTGGCACTTCCGTCTGGTCCGTCTGACAAGTTTTCTGTAACGTGTGTGCATGGTGACACCCGCTCGTACTTAACAGCGGTCATATGGATTTCTACTCCCTATGGGTCAGTGCAGCACAAAGTGGGACTCGTTCCCGCATTGTTACAGGATGTAATCCTGGGCAGGGATTTTCCCTATTTCTGGCAGTTGTGGGAGAATCAGTTACTCCTTCACGGTAGCTGTACTCGTGAATCTTCTCCCATGCCATCTGGAGGTCCCGAGTCCCTAGAGGAGAACCCACAGGAAGATGTTGCTGGGGAGGTTAGTGAATCTAACCTTCAGTACCCCTTCTCCGTCATGGCGGGGGAAACAGAGGAAACTGAGGAACCTCAGCGAGAGGCGGAGGCAGACAGCCATCCGGCACCCTGCCTGCCAGATTTGGGAGTCCAGGTGGATGACTTCCACAGCGAGCAAATGAAAGATCCTACCCTGACTCCGGCTAGGAAAAATGTAAAAATGATAGATGGGGTACCCGTAGAACCTGACACTAGGCTAGCGTACCCGTATATGGTTCTTGAAAATGATTTGCTCTACCAGGTAGAAAAAAAAGGGGAAGACACAGTGCAACGGTTAGTGGTACCCAAACCTTATCGGCGGAAGGTACTGGATTTGGCCCACGGACATATAATGGGGGGACATCTGGGGGTACAGAAAACCACAGAAAGGATATTGCATTGTTTTGTGTGGCCTGGAATACATTGTGATGTGCGTAACTATTGTGAGTCCTGTCCAGAGTGCCAAATCGCGGCCCCTAAATCTCAGTTCCGTAGCCCTTTGGTACCCCTTCCTATCATCGGGGTCCCTTTTGAGAGAATTGGGATGGATTTGGTTGGGCCCCTTCCCCGATCCGCACGTGGGCACCAACATATCCTCGTCATCGTGGACTATGCCACTCGTTACCCGGAAGCCGTCCCTTTGCGTAACACAGCTACCAAGACGATCGCCAAGGAATTGGTACAAGTGTTTAGTCGGGTGGGAATTCCAAAACAGATACTCACCGACCAGGGGACTCCCTTTATGTCGAGGGTAATGAAGGAGCTCTGCAGGCTCTTACAAATAGACCCGTTGCGTACGTCTGTCTATCACCCTCAAACAGATGGCCTGGTTGAGCGCTTCAACAAAACCTTAAAACAGATGCTCCGGAAGGCGATAGACAAAGATGGGAAGAACTGGGATTACTTGTTACCCTATTTGCTGTTTGCCATTAGGGAAGTTCCCCAGTCTTCCACAGGATTTTCGCCTTTCGAACTGTTGTACGCCCGTCGTCCCCGGGGACTGCTGGACGTCGCAAAAGAAACCTGGGAAGGTCAAGTCACTCCCTTTAAAACGGTGATCGACCATGTAACACAAATGCAGGATCGTATTGCCGCTGTCATGCCCATTGTTAGGGACCATATGTTACAGGCCCAGGGAGCCCAGAGGCAAAGTTATGATAGAGGCGCTAAGGTCCGTACATTTGCACCCGGCGATAGGGTGTTGGTCCTAATCCCTACGGTGGATAGTAAATTCCTGGCGAAATGGCAGGGCCCATTTGAGGTCCGAGAAAGAGTTGGTGAAGTGAACTATAAAGTGTACCAGCCGGGTAAGAGAAAACCGGAACAGATTTATCATGTGAATCTGATAAAATCCTGGAAAGACCGCTCTGCCCTAACGGCAGATCTGCCCCGTCCGGTTTGTTCACCTACTGTACCAGAGGTGCAGGTTGCTGAGACTCTCTCAGAACGACAAAAATCTGAGGTTAAGCAATTTTTGTTACAGAACCGACAGTTTTTCTCCGAAAAACCTGGCCGGACGAAGTTGGTGAAACATGAGATTGTCACAGAGCCTGGCGTCACTGTTCATGTGAAGCCCTACCGGATTCCGGAAGCCCGCCGTGAAGCCGTCTCCCGGGAAGTGATGGCAATGTTGGACTTAGGAGTCATTGAGGAGTCACACAGCGCCTGGTCCAGTCCAATTGTGTTGATACCTAAACCGGATGGCTCCATCCGGTTTTGTAATGACTTTAGGAAACTGAATGCAGTTTCTAAATTTGATGCGTACCCTATGCCCCGGGTCGATGAGTTGATCGACCGGCTTGGTAAAGCCCGATACATTACGACCCTGGATTTAACAAAGGGGTACTGGCAGATTCCTCTGGCCGAGGCGGCCAGAGAGAAGACGGCATTTGCTACACCGGAAGGTCTGTTCCAGTATGTCTATATGCCGTTTGGACTTCACGGAGCTCCCGCAACGTTCCAGAGATTGATGGATCGAGTCTTGAGGCCTCACAGACAGTACGCTTCTGCCTACCTGGATGACATCGTAATTTACAGCATGGACTGGGAAACTCATCTCCAGAAGGTACAAGCCGTGATTGATGACCTGCGAGATGCAGGTTTAACGGCAAACCCCAAGAAATGCCACATCGGGCTTGAAGAAGCCCGATACTTGGGCTACGTGATTGGCCGAGGAGTGGTTAAACCCCAGATCGACAAAATACAGGCAATTCAGGGCTGGCCACAACCAGTGAACAAGAAACAAGTGCAGGCTTTCCTGGGGATTGCTGGCTATTATCGCCGGTTCATACCCAATTTTGCAGCCATGGCTACTCCCTTGACGGATCTTACCAAGGGGAAGGGTTCCGTCATGGTAAAATGGACCTCAGCTGCTGAAGAGGCCTTCCACAGCCTGAAACGGGCTTTGTGCTCTCAGCCCGTACTATTGACTCCTGATTTCAGCAGCGAGTTTGTGGTACAAACTGATGCCTCTGATACTGGTGTCGGAGCTGTACTTTCCCAGGTGAGGGACGGAGTCGAACACCCGGTCCTCTATCTCAGTCGGAAACTGAATGTACATGAGCAGAGGTATGCCGTGGTTGAAAAAGAGTGCCTAGCCATTAAATGGGCTCTCGACTCCCTCAAGTATTACCTGGCTGGTAGGAAGTTTAGGCTGGTCACAGACCATGCCCCTCTCAAGTGGATTCACCTCCACAAGGACCGTAATAGTCGGGTAACCAGGTGGTTCCTTGCCCTGCAGGCTTACTCTTTTACGGTGGAGCACCGACCTGGAGTGCAGATGGGGAACGCCGATGCCCTATCCCGAGTGCACTGTTTCAAAAGTGTTCTTGCTCGACCGGAGTGGTCTGAGCAAGGGGGGGGGATATGTAAGACTCATGCTGGTGTGGTAGATGGAGGCAGGTATATCTCGCCCAGGTGTTTGTCCTATGTGAATTAGGCCACTCAGTATCTTCAGGGTGCTAATGGGTTAATGATTGCAGGAATAAAAGATGACCAGCTGGGTGTTTCCAGTGTCTGCCTGGGGCACACAGATTGCCTGCCTGTGTGAGACAAACGTGAGTGAAGAGCTCTGCTCAAGATCTGTGTGATGTTAGCTGGGTGGGAGAAGCCCCCCCAGTTGTTGAGATAGCAACGTATTTGTTTAGTTAGTGCCGGACAGGCTAGGGTTTATTTTTATGTTTTGTTTTTTTGTGTTGCTTTCACGTTAATAAATCTGACCTGAGGTCAGCCTGCTCAGAAACCTGCTGTACGCCTCAGATTCAATGCACAAACCACGTGTCCTTTGACCCCAGCAAAGGCGATCCCAGAGTGTTTTGTCACAGATAGTAGCCTATGGACATTGTCTGTGATCATGCGGTATCCAGGTCCACGTCCGTGGGCTCATATGTTGGACGCTTTTTCCATGCACTTTCCAAATTTGGAGCCAAGGCGAGCAGTCTTACAACTTGAGTCTTATATTTGGGAAGCCGGGTGACAACTCCCTATTGGAATGGTAACAGGCGCCAGGTCTCAGACTCACAACACAGCGCATCTTCAGATTATCCATCTAATTGGATTTTTCTTAGTGATGAGCGAATGTGCTCGGATAGCGCCTTATCAGAGCATGCTCGGGTGTTATCGGAGTATCTCGGGCGTGCTCGTATATTATGTTCGAGTCCTTGCGGCTGCATGATTTTCGGCTGTTAGACAGCCTTGCCTCAGCACACATAGGGATTTCCTAACAAATAGGGAACCCCATTTGTATTGAGGCTAACAGCCGCGAATCATGCAGCCGCAGGGACTTGAACATAATATACGAGCACGCCCGAGATACTCCAATAACACCCGAGCATGCTCGGATACGGCATTATCCAAGCACATTCGCTCATCACTAGTGTTTATTTCTGGTTTGAAGGTATAATTTCTATTATTTGTTTTGGTTGTGAATGTTAATGCAATCTATTGCTTTCCTCTTATCAGCCATTTCACGCTGGAGAGAGCCTGAATGTAGTTCAGAAATGTGCCACAAAGTCTTTCTAATGTCTACTTTATCTCCTGCACTCCAGCAGCTCCTCTCATCTCGCTGCCGCACTTTTATAAGCTGTTGACTTTAGGATCACCACCTGCTTGAAAGTTGACTTTGGCATCTTCATTTTCAAAGCCGTCCAAAAGCGACCTTCAAAACCCCAGATAGATTTCGGGTTAAGACTGTTGTCTTTCCTTAATCAAAAGACGGATTTTTCTTTAAATTTTCCCGGTAGAGAAGGATGAGCCAGCCATGACTTTCTACATAGTACCGGCGACATCTCTGCGTGACGAGCAAGACCTCGCTGACACCTTACGAGAGTTGAGCGCATTTCTTGTAGTACAGACACCGACTGTCCATTGTCACGTTGGTTTAATAAGTTGCAGCACGGAGCGGGTCCTGGCTTGGCCTGACCCCGATGGCTGAACGGCAGATGTCCCTGATCTGCTATCATTGTAATTATTGTGATCGCTTGTCAATCAGGAAGGTCCGGTCATATAAAACATGACTGGTCGGAAACCTCCTGGGAAGTGAAGACGTCAATCATTCCCCGGCTTCATAAAGTTGCTTGATATCTTGTTGAGACCCAATGATTCAGGGCGGTTAATGCATCATTGTAATATAGAAAATGAGATATAATGCAGCAATTCTGTGATCAACTGAATATTGCAGAACAATAAAAAAAAACACTACACAACAATATAAAAAGGTGCAATCATAAAACTATACAAAGCAACAACACATGTAACAATAATAGGATACAACAATGCAATACAGTACAATAATACAAGATGATAAAATACAGTACAATAATAAAACCCCCAAAAATACAACACTGCAAAACTATAACACAATGCTACACAGAAATGCAAACAAGGTAACAATCCGTCATAAAGCACAACAATGCAAAATAGTACATTACAACGACACAATAAAATACAGCAACAAACCGGTGGCGTAACTCTTGTCCAATGGGCCCCTCCCCCCACATGTAGTGTTCTAAATCCTATAAGGATATACAAGTTGCCCCCCATTATGTAGTAATGTCCCACATCCTGGTATATATGTCTCCCATTCTGGGCACAACTTGGTAGATATACGATAATTCAATAATACAACAAAACAATGCAATGCCACACAGTACAGTAATATAATACACAACACTGAAATACAAAATAGGCAACACTAAAGACAATATGGCATAAAGGTTAAGAAATGAAATATAGTACAATAAAACAGATACAATTCAATAGCAATGCGATTATAGGGAACCAGTCAGAAAAAAAGCAAGTTTTAACTTGGACCCATAGTGGTGATATGCAGGAAAATATCATTTTAATCATATTTGGGGTCAAAGACCTTGCCCTATCTTGAATCTCCTCATACCTTGCCAACCACACATTTAGCGTCTCCCACTCCCACACTACCTCTTCATCTCTCCCCCTCTCTGTTAGAGTCCCCCAAGGCTCTGTCCTAGACCCTTACTCTTCTCAATCTATACACTCAACTCATAAGGTCCTATGGCTTCCAGTACCACCTATATGCTGATGACACTCAGATCTACCTCTCTGGCCCAGATGTCACCTCTCTGCTGTCCAGAATCCCAGAGTGTCTATCGGCCATATCCTCCTTCTTCTCCTCTCGCTTCCTCAAGCTCAATGTGGACAAATCTGAACTCATTATCTTTCCTCCATCTCGCATATCTTCCCTACCTGATCTATCTATCAAAATAAATGAAATCACGCTTTCCCCTGTCCCCAAAATCCGCTGCCTCGGAGTTACCCTTGACTCTGCCCTGTCCTTCAAACTGCACATCCAAGCTCTCGCCACCTCCTGTCGCCTCCAGCTCAAAAATATTTCCAGAATCTATCCTTTCCTCAACCCTCACTCTACCAAAATGCTCGTGCATGCCCTAATCATCTCCCGCCTGGACTACTGCAACATCCTCCTCTGTGGCCTACCTTCTAACACTCTCGCACCCCTACAGTCCATCCTTAACTCTGCTGCCCGACTAATTAATCTCTCTCCTCGCTACACTCCTGCTTCACCTCTTTGCAAATCCCTTCACTGGCTCCCAATTTCCCAGCGTATCCAGTTTAAATTACTAACACTGACCTACAAAGCCATCCATAACCTTTCTCCTCTGGATATTTCCACACTAATCTCTCAATATCTTCCCTCACGTAATCTCCGGTCCTCCCAAGACCTCCTCCTCTCCTCCACACTTATCCGCTCCTCACCCAATCGCCTCCAAGACTTCTCCCGAATATCACCCATCCTCTGGAATTCTGTTCCCCAACACATCCGGTTATCCACTACTTTTGGATCCTTCAAAAGAAACCTGAAAACCCCCCTCTTCAAGGAAGCTTACAGCCTGTAAAGACCACACGGCCACCTCAACACCATCGGAGCTACTGCAACCTCCGACCTACTGTCTCCTTCCCCATAATCCTGTAGAATGTAAGCCCGCGGGGGCAGGGTCCTCGCCCCTCTGTATCAGTCTGTCATTGTTAGTTTGCTTACTGTAAGCGATATTTGTATTTTGATGTAACCCCTTCTCATGTACAGCACCATGGAACTAATGGTGCTATATAAATAATAATAATAATAATAATAATAATATTTGGATGTATTTCTGGAAGAGCAGCTACAGGGAGAAATTGAAGGTATATTCTCACTGCAGCCACTGGCTTCCCAGTATCGGGACAGTGAACAGAACTTAACACTCAGTGAGCTCGCTGTTGTCACTCCTCCTGCATACACAACAATAACATAATACAACTATAACAATATAATACCACAATAAAGTCATAGGAATCCAATGTAATACAGTATTAAAATATAAAATCCAAGATAAAAACATAATAAGCAAGTACCCTGCAGTAGTTAAATAAACAGCAATAGTGCATGAAAATAACAGAGTTCTTTGTTAACATAATTTTGATTTAAAAAAAAACAAAAACGTAATAGCCAGTGCATCGCGTCAAAGTGACCCTATTCAGGACAGTTCTAACCTCTAGTATTAAAACCTTACCATATGTCAAGTGATGTAACATGAATAAGGGCTGAGAGGGACTGAGACCTGGCTAATGGATATCAAGCCATGAGAAACTATAGGAATGTAATGTCCAGCTCAACGAAAATGGAAGCTGCACCATTACTTTCCCAGAAAGCAAAAAAAGTGAAACAAAAACCTAAAGAGATGAATTGTAATATCAGTTGGTGTGTGTCGTTATATCGCAGCCCGGGAAGGTCACACAGAACTGTGATCCTTGTGCCAAACAGCTCTCTGCTGCCCCTTATCGCCCAAACAATTACTTGGTTGACCGATGATTAATGGAGGAGGCCACAGGCTGCTTCCACTAATAGACCAGTTATTAGGGAACTAAGTGAGCGTATGGTATATGCTCCTCCAATTCCAACTCATGGAATATATGACTATACCTCCAATGCTTTCATTTTGAACTCCACAATAACCTAAAAAAGATTATTAGCTGCCACCATCAGTCGTTTTTTTTTATATCCAGGCCAACTGGACGCCTGTTAGGTAGCGTATGGCCTTGAGGCACGGTTTACATAACTAAAGGAGCAGAACTATTACATTTGATATTAAAACCAAACAATAGGCAGTGTTTATAAAAAAGGTTCAAAAGATTTTACAAAGGGGAGAAAACAATATGGCATACACTGTTACAAAAAATAAAAAGGGATTAACAAAAGACTTACTACACCGATCACAGGGATGATTCAGTTAGTGGACTGAAGCAATCTGATTGAAAACGTCTGGTTAATGGGATCAAGCCTTTACTGACATATCCTCCTCAGCATTGATATGCAGATTATAATTTGACTTGACCTTTTATCAGCACCTGAGTTACACCCACAAACCCCACCTGTGTTGACCTCATGGACTGGGTTGTGGGATGTCCTCTGCCCTTCAGAATTTTATGAAATTCTCAACTTATGTGATAACTTCACTCCCGATGATAGCAGAAGTTTGAGATTGACGTCATATTTTTCACTGAGATTTTATCTTTATCCACAGATCAAAATGACATGGCTGATGTAATTTATCTTGCCACTATGTATTTGGGGCTTATAGGCAGGGGTTAAAGTTATGAAAAACATGCAACTTCTTCCCCGGTTAGCCCTGAAGCTGAAAATGTATGTCCAATCACCATTGGATTTATATCAGCCCCGATATTTATAATTTTCTACCTGTACACAGTCATCTGGCAAAGATGTCTGGATGAAAGTAATGTGCACCTGTAAAGAACAATAGCTATCTCTGGGTGTGGGATATTTGCTTCAATCCTCCCAAAACTTAAGAGGCTTTTCCTGTCTTAACTATTTGTCCAATCTGTAACTTTTTGTCCATGTACAATAGAAAATCCTTGTTGGTACTGAGTGGTCTTTTGTCCTAACAGGAGCTCTGACATATTAATTAGGATGGTTCAATAAACACTATAGGTAATTTCCTATCTCCTTATGTTCATTGTACAAGACTATTCAAGAGGCTCAGACTGTCAGCTGTTTGACTCCTCACTGGAAATCAGTTTTAGAGGAGGAGGGATAGGGGAGAACTACAGTGGCTTTAGAAATCTTAATATTTTCTATGACAGTGTGCAAGCAGCATGTAAGAAATCTATTTAATAATGTATGCAGGTTGTATTGTGAAATGTGATGACTGATCGGCTTTAAACAGATTAAAAGAAATAGAACAATAATGCAATACAATCATATGTGACAATATAGTACACAACAATGCAACAGAAAACAGTATAACGAAACACCACAATACATTGATAACATTCAATCTTCCAAGAATTCATGACGATAGCATAATACAACAATATAATACCGCAATAAAGTCATTTCATAGGGATACATTGTAATACAATATTGAAATGTAGAGCTAAGACTTGAGACTCTCGTAGTATCAGCAACATAGCACAGTGCCCCGTCCTGGATCTGTTGTACCGGCCTTTTTTCGTTATGCTCTTACTGGGTCAAAAAGAATAAGCATCCCCACCCATAACTTTATTAAAAATGTTGGCCCTGGTTATTTTTTTTTTCATTTTTTTTTGTATTTTTGTTTTATGTTCCAATTTTGACCATAATTCAGGTGGCAACTCACTTGACTTCCTATGCGGGGGATACAAGAGTGCGTCCTGAAAACCTGAAAAATGGGTAAAGTGTATGGAAAAAAAAATACAATTTGCAATTGACTTCTAGAACAGAGGATTTTTAATTTTATTGTTTACTACTCATTGCCTAGTTACCGGCCACCTCTGCAGTGTATGAGAAGTAGTCAGTCTCTTAGGTAAGGACTCACATTTTCTAGAACTGCTCTGAAGATGCATTCGTCCAGCTCTTCTGCTCTAATGCTGCGCAGACAAAGCTGCCTTTTCCTAGCAACATTGGAGAGTGAGTTCTTCGGGCCTGTGGCTCAACTTCACTGCCGGCCTGAGCTGTCAATCATCAGGATCACATTGCTCCCTGGCAAGCACGAAGCCTGGAGGTGGAGGAGCAAAGTGCTCCTGAAGATTAATCTTGGGAACAACCCTTTAATATTGCTGTACACATGCAGAAAGTTCTATATGTGCTGTGTACTATATTACCTCTTTATGCCCCACTGCTGTTTTGCAAGCGACGCAGATTCAATCTTCACAGCCAAGAACATTGGAGACACCCTTTAAATATTCTTATTATACTGAAACTTAAACCATTCACAAATGGGAACAATCACAGAAAAACTGTGAAATTTGCAAATCCAAGGCTAATGTACAGGCAGGATTTTCCATGTCCCAAAAATTGGAAGCTAAAAAAAACATCATTAAGGTCAATTCTGCTGCTGTCCTAAAAACAGTAACTTCCAAAACCAGCACCAAACTCAAAAGGTAATCCCCTGTAGGAAGGGTAGGCTGTACCTGTTCTGCTGTAAGAGCTGCGCAGGGAGCTTTGAGTCTCTTTTCAACCTTCTGTGGAAGAAGCTGCAGCTGCATCCCCCTCCTCCCACCTTCTATTTACTATATATGCAATCAGTACTTTCTGCTAATATTTACATGAAACAAATAACTAAAAATTTATACCTGACTGTAATGAGATGCATTTTGTGACTCAGCTGTGATACGGTTGTCATATGCATTTTAAACATCTCATGTAAAGATTAATTTGCAGCTGCTTTAAAAAAGTCTTGATGGGAATATGTCACAACTTTACTTCTTTTTATTATAAATAATCATTGATTATATTTACATAAAAAATAAACAAAATGAACTATATTAACATTTTTTTGTATTGCTTTTGCACTCAATCGCTGGGGACTGCCATTTTTATTTGCTGGTGTGTAAGTTTCAGACACCACAAATTGCACAGCCTCAAGCCACAGAAGACTGCGATCAGTGACCGACATTATCTCTGTAGTTGCATCAGCGGTGCACGCCCCCTTGGATGTCCAGTTTACAGCTGTGGGGGGAGCCAGACGCAGTGCTGTGATCTGAGCTACAATCTCCCCCTGTCACTGCTCACGATACTTGCAGTGTTCAGTGGTGAGCGGTGACAGGAGGTCCGGGAACCAGGGCAGTGGCAGTAATGACAGGTCTGGCAGCCTGTTCTCGCCAATGGAAAAAGCTACCTCTGCAACCCTGATCTGAGCTGTAAGAGCCGGGCTTACAATGGTGAGTGCAGTTCGGTAGCGTGGCATCGGTAGTACAATACTAGGCACCTGAAGTGTTAACACCGCCGCTACCACCACTAATGTTCAAAGCATAGTAGTGAAATCATCCTGCTGCTGTGCTCTGCACATGGACTCAGCTCTGCTATGTCAGTGCAAAGCCTCATTCAGATGTCCGTGATGCATGGATGACATAACAGAGCTAATTCAGTGGGCATAGGCTGCAAAAATCCTGCAAAAAAAATAAAGAAATAAATGTCAAATTAAAACAGTAAGAAATAAAATAAAAAATTTGCATACTTCGGTATCGCCCTATACAGACAGGATTATGCTCAGTGGCAAGAGAACGTCAGGAAAGAAAAAAAGAAAGACAGAAGAGAAGGAAGAAAGAAAGAAAGAAAGAAAGAAAGAAAAAAAGAAAGGAAGGTATAAAAATTAAATGGAAACCACTCCTCTCCCTTCTACCCCTTTACAAAAAATGCCACATCCATAAAAGTTAGGTCTTTCAAAATATAAAATGAATAATCCCTTATAGGAAATCCCGTAAACAGAAAAATAATCAAAATGCCAGAATTGCATTTTTCCAGTCACGGCACCACCTTTAAAAACATGCAATAAAAAGCGATCAAAACATTGTATGTATCCTAAACTTATATCACTAAAAACGGCAGCTCATCGCATAAAAAAAACAAGCTCTAAATCATCTCTACCTATAGAAAAATAAAACCTAACTCGTCAGAAAAATGGTGCCACAAACCAATTTTTTTTTTTACATTTTACGCTTGTAATTTGTTTCACATGCCAACCAGAACCATGATCAGTAGAGGATTATATCGCTAGAACCATCAACAGTACAGTATAGAAATACATCACCATAATCTCCATCAATACAGAAAAACATCACCAGAGCTACCATCAGTACAGAAATACATCACCAGAACCACCAGCAGTACAGGAATACATCACTGGAACCACTATTTGTACAAAAATACATCACCAGGACCACCAACAGTACAAAAGTACATCACCGGAAACATAAACAGTAAATTGAAACATCACCAGAACCCCTATCAGTATAGAAATACATCAGCAGTACCACGGTCAGTACAAGAATTCATGACCAGAACCACTATCAGTACATAAATACAGCACCAGAACCAGTTAATGAATACAGCACCAATATTAGCAGTGATTAATTGCTATGTCAGGTCAGCCCCATATAAAATTGCATGGCATAAACGTTCAACTCCCAGTATGTTCTTAACAATGGTGAGGAGATACTGTGAGTTATTGTTACCAACCATCTTAAGGCTGGTGACCTACTTACCAAAGTACAGATGAGACACAGGCAGTATCACAAATAAACATTTGCATCCAGGTACATTATAAGTTACATCTTCATGAGTATTTCAACTTCTCTTCATAGCTCATCTCTGCAGTCCATGTGCCATTTATAATAAAGGTATCTTAAAGGCAGAGGGCCTCTGAGTGTGATTGCCATGTATGTGCCCCCTATAGCTAAAGTGCAATGCATTTAAATGCCTAGCATGTCATTTGTAGAAAGGGCATGAAATTCTACAGTACAGACCAAAAGTTTGGACACACCTTCTCATTTAAAGATTTTTCTGTATTTTCATGACTATGAAAAGTGTAAATTCACACTGAAGGCATCAAAACTATGAATTAACACATGTGGAATTATATACTTAACAAAAAAGTGTGAAACAACTGAAATTATGTCTTATATTCTAGGTTCTTCAAAGTAGCCACCTTTTGCTTTGATGACTGCTTTGCACACTCTTGGCATTCTCTTGGCAGAAAAATCTTTAAATGAGAAGGTGTGTCCGAACCTTTGGTCTGTACTGTACATGCAACATCAGCCTTTGGAGGGTTTCAGAAGTCAGAACTTCTGTTTCCTTAATTTGAAAATGGAGTTACCCTTTAAATCTAAGAGGTTTTACAATCACTAATTCTGGCTTCATCGGACGTCCATTATGAAGAGTGTATTGATAAGGGTGCTTTTTTTTTTTTTTTATTATTTTGTGGCTCTCACCCAAAATACCATCTTAGCAAGTTTCATCAAGTCGTCTGTAGGACATAATATTTAATCATCTACTTATAATGTATATACAGCTCCGTCTTCATAAATGTCCTGAATCTCTCTGTGCTAAATGACTGGGGCCATAAGGTTTATGTCATCCATTATGACGAATTGTAATATCTGGATTGTTGATTAGGTTTATGCCTGCTGCTCTCGCTAACAGACGGCCAGTCTGATAATGAATCCTGACAAGCACCGGAGACTTGTTACCATTTACTGCTTCTGAAATACGACTCGATGAGGAACATCGGAGCCATTCCAGAAGAAACAATGTTACTGACTTACAGGTGAGAAATTCTGGTCACAACCAATAATAGCTTAAATAATACAAGAAATACCTCTAAATTACATGGTGAGAAAAAAATGAAAATATAACCCTCTGTTGTTACTTTGAATGCTTCTTTCATGCTTAAAATTTCATTATAATACTACCCTCTACGTGTAAGAATATAACTACTATAATACTGCCCCTATGTACAAGAATATAACTACTATAATACTGCTCATATGTACAAGAATATAACTACTATAATACTGCCCCTATGTACAATAATATAACTACTATAATACTTCCCCTATGTACAAGAATATAACTACTATAATACTGCCCCTATGTACAAGAATATAACTACTATAATACTGCTCCTATGTACAAGAATATAACTACTATAATACTTCCCCTATGTACAAGAATATAACTACTATAATACTGCCCCTATGTACAAGAATATAACTACTATAATACTGCTCCTATGTACAAGAATATAACTACTATAATACTGCTCCTATGTACAAGAATATAACTACTATAATACTGCTCATATGTACAATAATATAACTACTATAATACTGCCCCTATGTACAAGAATATAACTACTATAATACTGCTCCTATGTACAAGAATATAACTACTATAATACTGCTCCTATGTACAAGAATATAACTACTATAATACTGCCCCCTATGTACAAGAATATAACTACTATAATACTGCCCCTATGTACAAGAATATAACTACTAGAATACTGCCCCTATGTACAAGAATATAACTACTATAATACTGCTCCTATGTACAAGAATATAACTACTATAATACTGCTCATATGTACAAGAATATAACTACTATAATACTGCTCCTATGTACAAGAATATAACTACTATAATACTGCCCCTATGTACAAGAATATAACTACTATAATACTGCTCATATGTACAAGAATATAACTACTATAATACTGCCCCTATGTACAAGAATATAACTACTATAATACTGCTCCCTATGTACAAGAATATAACTACTATAATACTGCTCCTATGTACAAGAATATAACTACTATAATACTGCTCCTATGTACAAGAATATAACTACTATAATACTGCTCCTATGTACAAGAATATAACTACTATAATACTGCCCCTATGTACAAGAATATAACTACTATAATACTGCCCCTATGTACAAGAATATAACTACTATAATACTGCTCCTATGTACAAGAATATACCTACTATAATACTGCTCCTATGTACAAGAATATAACTACTATAATACTGCTCCTATGTACAAGAATATAACTACTATAATACTGCCCCATATGTACAAGAATATAACTACTATAATACTGCCCCTATGTACAGGAATATAACTACTATAATACTGCTCCTATGTACAAGAATATAACTACTATAATACTGCTCCTATGTACAAGAATATAACTACTATAATACTGCTCCTATGTACAAGAATATAACTACTATAATACTGCCCCTATGTACAAGAATATAACTACTATAATACTGCTCCTATGTACAAGAATATAACTACTATAATACTGCTCCTATGTACAAGAATATAACTACTATAATACTGCCCCTATGTACAGAATATAACTACTATAATACTGCTCCTATGTACAAGAATATAACTACTATAATACTGCTCCTATGTACAAGAATATAACTACTATAATACTGCTCCTATGTACAAGAATATAACTACTATAATACTGCCCCTATGTACAAGAATATAACTACTATAATACTGCCCCTATGTACAAGAATATAACTACTATAATACTGCTCCTATGTACAAGAATATACCTACTATAATACTGCTCCTATATACAAGAATATAACTACTATAATACTGCTCCTATGTACAAGAATATAACTACTATAATACTGCCCCTATGTACAGAATATAACTACTATAATACTGCTCCTATGTACAAGAATATAACTACTATAATACTGCCCCTATGTACAGAATATAACTACTATAATACTGCTCCTATGTACAAGAATATAACTACTATAATACTGCTCCTATGTACAAGAATATAACTACTATAATACTGCTCCTATGTACAAGAATATAACTACTATAATACTGCCCCTATGTACAAGAATATAACTACTATAATACTGCCCCTATGTACAAGAATATAACTACTATAATACTGCTCCTATGTACAAGAATATACCTACTATAATACTGCTCCTATATACAAGAATATAACTACTATAATACTGCTCCTATGTACAAGAATATACCTACTATAATACTGCTCCTATATACAAGAATATAACTACTATAATACTGCTCCTATGTACAAGAATATAACTACTATAATACTGCCCCCTATGTACAGAATATAACTACTATAATACTGCCCCATATGTACAAGAATATAACTACTATAATACTGCCCCCTATGTACAGAATATAACTACTATAATACTGCCCCTATGTACAAGAATATAACTACTATAATACTGCTCCTATGTACAAGAATATAACTACTATAATACTGCCCCTATGTACAAGAATATAACTATTGTAATACTGCGGTATATTAATGCTAATAATGGACCAGGCAGGTTGTAGACTTTTTATATCTGGCAGCAGTTGAAGTAATGGACACAGTGGCTGCACTCCTAGCAGCTATATAGAAACCAAACCTCAGATGAACATGCAATAATATGACGTGCAGAATTCTAGCTGAGTAGTCCCAAAAATATGCCAAGCACTTGTGCCACTTCGAGTGTTAAGTCTGTCTGTTTCAGTGATCCTTTCCCCCAGGACTACATCATGAACAGGTGCTACAATAAACATGCCGGGCACCTGTTCTCCAGTGTAAAGTATTCCTGTGGAATGAAGCAGGACTTATTTTGGGGGCTGGTGCGGTTTGTAGTTAAACTGGCAGTGTTTGTTGGTCGCCCAGGAAGAATGTGGACGGAGAGCTAGAAAAGAGACAAGAATAATAGTAAGTTACCGGGTATTTTCATACAAATTAATGGGATCGAGGTGAAGACATAATGATAACTGGTGGCAAAACAGCCCCTCTATAAGTATACAGCTAGTATGTGTTATGGCATCTGTCTGCATGAATCTGTCCTAACTAGTGTAACTGGATGGATGGATGGATGGATGATAGATAGATAGATAGATAGATAGATAGATAATATATAATAGATAGATAATAGATAATCAAAAGATAATAGATATATAAATAGATAGACAATAGATATCTATCAATTTATCTAATATCTAGTATCTATGTATTATCTATCTATTTATTAATTATTTATTATCTATCTATCTGTCTATTATCTATCTATCATTTATGTATTATCTATCTATTATTTACCTATTATCTATCTATCTATCTATCTATTATTTACCTATTATCTATCTATCTATTATCTATCTATTATCTATCTATCATTTATGTATTATCTATCTATTATTTACCTATTATCTTTCTATCTATCTATATACTGTATCTATCTATCTGCAGACATACCATATCAACTATTGGCAATCTGGAGACTTTCTAGAGAGCCATGAATGAGGTGGTCTATAGTTAGCCCCCCACTGCCAGTAAATTAGTACTTGGAGAATGAGGGGCCGCTATACCTCTTATACACAGGGGCCCTCAGTGTTCTACGCCCTTTCATGCAAATCCTTATTTTATACATTAAAGGGAACCTGTCACCCCCAAAATTGAAGTTGAGCTGAGCCCACCGGCATCAGGGGCTTATCTCCAGCATTCTGTAATGCATTCTGTAATGCTGTAGATAAGCCCCCAATGTATCCTGAAAGATGAGAAAAAGAGGTTACATTATACTCACCCAGGGGCGGTCCCGGTCCGGTTCTGGTCCGATGGGCGTTGCGGTCCGGTGCAGCGCCTCCCATCTTCTTACGATGACGTCCTCTTCTTGGCTCATCTTCGGGGGGTTTTGGGGGTGACAGGTTCCCTTTAATGGAGAAAAATACTAATGGAAGGTATCAAACTAACACCAAAGTTTTGCAGTCATCTCTACTTTGATCCCAGATGTGCGGGACCCTCATGCCCACAGGAGGGATTAATCAGTGGAATCCATTTCCGAGCAGGCAGATGTCTAGGGCCAGGTTCACACGGGGTCCTTGCTCTCCGCTTTGAGCTCTGCGTTTGTCCTGCAGCGGAGACAATGGTAACGTCAGACATGTCTGCTGAGCCGCACCTAATTTATAATTCATTTATATCCCGCACTTTACACTTCTGCACCAGTAACACCCCGCCAGTCCCGCACGGCCGCGCTTATAGCGCTTGCTTATGATATAAATTAGATGCTCCGGGAAGCAGATGTTTTTTCTGCAGAATCAGCCTGATGTCTCCCTTGTTAATATGTGGTTGTTTCTAACGCTACAGTGGTTAGGCCATAAAAAATGTCTCCACACCAAAGAAGATTAAGAGAATTTTTCCAAGTTACTTATACTTTACACGCAGCTGACATTAATACTTGAATGGTGAACGTCGTTTCTACAAACCTTACATAAATCAATGACATAAGCAAAGGTAAGAAGCTTTGTAATGTATCTAAGAGAAATCTGATTCTTTTTCCACTTATGAGCCACTTCTTCTTGCCCTGCCTCCTGAACACTTAAAAACAGTGACTATAGGTCACGCTAAGACAGATTGACAGTTCACTGAGGTATCAGATCACAGCCACCTATTGAGGTCTATGAAGTGGGAGAAGCTTTCCAAGAGTGGAAGCGACACAGATCTTAATGCTGCTTTCCTATAAGTGTTTATCTCACCCCTGAGATAGATTCACAGCCACACTGCTCAGTAATACAACGTAACGTCCTCTATGCTGCTGCTTTCTAGTAAGTGTTTTATCTTATCCTGGTGCTGAATTTAAAGCAATGATGCTCAGTACTGATGTTTAATGTCATCCATGCAGAATATTTCTAGTGAGTGTGTTATTCTAATCTCAGTACTGCATTCACAGCTACACTTCTCAGTTATGCTGTATAATGTTATCCATTCAGTTTATTTCTAGTCGATATGTTAATGAATCTCAATACTGTATTCACAGCTACACTTCTCACTTCTGCTGTATAATGTTAATAATAATTTTATTTCTATAGCACCGACATATTCCGCAGCACTTTACATTTTAGAGGGGACTTGTACAGACAATAGACATTACAGCATAACAATAAACATGTAGATCAAAACAGATACCAAGAGGAATGAGGGCCCTGCTGGCAAGATTACAATCTTATGTTGTCTATGCAGTTTCTTTCTAGTAAGTGTGTTATCGAATCTCAATACTGTATTCACAGCTACACTTCTCACTTCTGCTGTATAATGTTATCTATGCAGTTTCTCTAGTAAGTGTGTTATCGAATCTCAATACTGGGTTCACTGCTACACAGCTCAATTCTGCTATATAATGTCTTTCATGCTACTACTTATGAACATGTCCAACACAAAGATAAGAGAGCAGTACTCCCTCATGTCTATGTGTGCTGTGTACGGGAGACATAATAGCGGCTAGGCTACACTCACTAGCTCAGAGACAATCAGTTGATTGCCACATTGACATCAACTATTCCGAATTTTAATCCCTTCCATTGATATTCTGCCTGTGATGATAATGAGGTGTCTGTGATCTCTACAGAACAGGAAAGATGCAAGAATATATGATATTTTTATACAAATAGTGATGTGAAAAATAATTAAAAAAAAAAAATAATATTAAGCTAATCATCAATCTTGCAATGATCACACTGGCCACTGCCTACTATTAGGTTCCTAATGGTGGATCCTGTGTGATCTACTGTATAAAGAGGTGTTATCAGTCATTGTACAGGAGGAGGAGGTGAGCTGTGACATCACCTATTGTGAATGGTGGATCCTGTGTTATCTACTGTATATAGAGGTGTTATCAGTCATTGTACAGGAGGAGGAGGTGAGCTGTGACATCACCTATTGTGAATGGTGGATCCTGTGTTATCTACTGTATATAGAGGTGTTGTCAGTCATTGTACAGGAGGAGGTGAGCTGTGATATCACCTATTGTGGATGGTGGATCCTGTGTTATCTACTGTATATAGAGGTGTTATCAGTCATTGTACAGGAGGAGGAGGTGAGCTGTGATATCACCTATTGTGAATGGTGGATCCTGTGTTATCTACTGTATATAGAGGTGTTATCAGTCATTATACAGGAGGAGGTGAGCTGTGACATTACCTATTGTGAATGGTGGATCCTGTGTTATCTACTGTATATAGAGGTGTTATCAGTCATTGAACAGGAGGAAGCAGAGCTGAAATGAGCCCACTCCACGCAGGGCAGGTGGCAGCTGTGTTTTGTAGCTGGCTCCTGCTTCTAACAGAATTAAGAATGGTAGATATTTGTGTTATCTTCTATATAAAAAGTTGTTACTTTTCATTGTCAGTGATGGTAATGAGACTGCTGAAAAGTCATGTGTACACAGCAAAAAGTAAGATTGTAATTTTAGAAACAGTGACCTTGTATAAATTGAGATTTTTTTTATGTAGCTAGGGAAGTGGAAAAGTGAAAATAAATAAATAAATGCATTTAGCACAACAACCTGATTTGAACGTTCCCTTTAAGCGGATCATGCAGGGTGGATTCCAGAGTGTGTACATTTTTTTAGTCTACCCTGGTAGAGCCGCTGCGGTCTACAATTAGCACCCTCATTGCCCCATCTCCTTTGTAGCATGGATGTTCTGTGTGTGCACAGGTTTGGCCGTCCGCCCGCACCGCTTCCCCGATCCCGGCTTCACTAAAGAGGTTACGCTTTTGTAATTTATTTTTTATCTAATAAAAGCAGAGATGTGACCCGCTAGATTGTATTATTCAGCAGCCACCTCATCTGTAATCTGTAAGGCCGGAAGATTTCTGTCTGTTTTGACAGATCTGGAGACTACATGATGGATTGAGAAAATCACCGTAAGGGTGTTAAGGACTGGAAACGTCTCCGGTCTAATGGGGATACACATTGTGCGAGATCACTAGAAACAAAACGGCGGCCAATATAAGACACGGGTGAGCGCAGATCAGGATGAGGGTCCGTGAGAATCATTGTGACTTCCGCCGACAAAATACTCAAAGGCTGCTGATTACATATAGGAAACACTTGTGTCTGACGCGGTTATTATACCCTGCCAGTGATGTGATCCCATTGGCGGATTGGTGATGAAGCCAATCTTGGACCCTCTATGATCAGATGGTGAAGTACTTGGGTATCTTAGCAGGCTATAGTCACAAATGGAGAGGAAAAAGAAAGGTAACTCCTTTACTAAATTGCCCTAGCCCACCAGGGATATTACCAATAACCCATATACTGCCCCAGCCCACCAAGGACGTTACCAACTGCTCTAGCCCACCAAGGATGTTACCAACTGTCCTAGCCCACCAATGATATTACCAATAACCCCTATACTGCCCCAGCCCACCAAGGACGTTACCAACTGCTCCAGCCCACCAAGGATGTTACCAACTGCCCTAGCCCACCAGGGATATTACCAATAAACCCTGTACTGCCCCAGCCCACCAAGGACGTTACCAACTGCCCCAGCCCACCAAGGATGTTACCAACTGCCCTAGCCCACCAGGGATATTACCAATAAACCCTGTACTGCCCCAGCCCACCAAGGATGTTACCAACTGCCCTAAACCAACAGGGGTATTACCAATAAACCCTATACTGCCCCAGCCCACCAAGGATATTACCAACTGCCCTAGCCCACCAGTGTTTTTACCAATAACCCCTATACTGCCCCCAGCCCACCAAGGATGTTACCAACTACCTTAGCCCACTAGTGATATTACCAATAAACCCTATATTGCCCCAGCCCACCAAGGATGTTACCAACTACCTTAGCCCACTAGTGATTTTACCAATAACCCCTATACTGCCCCAGCCCACCAAGGATGTTACCAACTGCCCTAGCCCACCAGTGATATTACAAATAAACCCTATACTGCTCCAGCCCACCAAGGATGTTACCAACTGCCCTAGCCCACCAGTGATATTACCAATAACCTCTATACTGCCCCAGCCCACCAATGATGTTACCATCAAGCTCTTCACTGCCCTAGCCCACCAGGTATATTACCATTAATGTTGTGAATTCTGTTGTCGGGCTCCCTCCTGTGGTCATGAATGGTACTTCGGCTGGTTCTGTCCATGGACTTCCTCTGGTGGGTGTTTCTGAGTTTCACAGGTGACGAGGTTAGTTCGTTGGCTGCTGCTCTATTTAACTCCACTTAGATCTTTGCTCCATGCCACCTGTCAATGTTCCAGTATTGGTCTAGTTCACTCCTGGATCGTTCTTGTGACCTGTCTTCCCATCAGAAGCTAAGTTCCAGCTTGTATTTCTTGGGTTTGCTATTTTTCTGTCCAGCTTGCTATTTAATTTGTTGTCTTGCTTGCTGGAAGCTCTGGGACGCAGAGGGAGCGCCTCCGCACCGTGAGTCGGTGCGGAGGGTCTCTTTGCGCCCTCTGCGTGGTCTTTTTGTAGGTTTTTGTGCTGACCGCAAAGTAACCTTTCCTATCCTCGGTCTGTTCAGTAAGTCGGGCCTCACTTTGCTAAATCTATTTCATCTCTGTGTTTGTATTTTCATCTTTACTCACCGTCATTATATGTGGGGGGCTGCCTTTTCCTTTGGGGAATTTCTTTGAGGCAAGGTAGGCTTTATTTTTCTATCTTCAGGGCTAGCTAGTTTCTTAGGCTGTGCCGAGTTGCATAGGGAGCGTTAGGCGCAATCCACGGCTATTTCTAGTGTGTTTGATAGGTTTAGGGATTGCGGTCAGCAGAGTTCCCATGTCCCAGAGCTCGTCCTTATTATCAGTAACTATCAGGTCATTCCGTGTACTCTTAACCACCAGGTCCATTATTGTCCTGACCACCAGGTCATAACAGTACAGGTGGCCCAAAGTACTAATGCATCTCAATAGAGGGATAAGAGAAGTTCTGAGACCATTTTTTTTTCTTTGCAGTGTGTTTTGTCTCTATTTTCCCCTTTACCTCTGGGTGGTTCAGGACACTGGTGTAAACATGGACATTCAAGGTCTGTCCTCTTGGATGGATAATCTCACTACAAGGATACAAAACATTCAAGATTTTGTGCTTCAGAATCCGATGTCAGAGCCTAGGATTCCAATTCCTGATTTGTTTTTTGGTGATAGATCTAAGTTCTTGAATTTCAAAAATAATTGTAAATTGTTTCTTGCCTTGAAACCTCGCTCCTCAGGTGACCCTGTTCAACAAGTAAAGATCATTATTTCTTTGTTACGTGGTGACCCTCAAGACTGGGCATTTTCCCTTGCGCCAGGAGATCCGGCATTGCGTGATGTTGATGCATTTTTCCTGGCGCTTGGATTGCTTTATGACGAACCTAATTCAGTGGATCAGGCAGAGAAAATCTTGCTGGCTCTGTGTCAGGGTCAGGATGAAGCGGAGATATATTGTCAGAAGTTTAGAAAGTGGTCTGTGCTCACTCAGTGGAATGAATGTGCCCTGGCAGCAATCTTCAGAAAGGGTCTCTCTGAAGCCCTTAAGGATGTCATGGTGGGGTTTCCCATGCCTGCTGGTCTGAATGAGTCTATGTCCTTGGCCATTCAGATCGATCGACGCTTGCGTGAGCGTAAAGCTGTGCACCATTTGGCGGTACTATCTGAGCATGGGCCTGAGCCTATGCAATGTGATAGGACTTTGACCAGAGCTGAACGGCAAGAACACAGACGTCGGAATGGGCTATGTTTTTACTGTGGTGATTCCACTCATGCTATCTCCGATTGTCCTAAGCGCACTAAGCGGTTCGCTAGGTCTGCCACCATTGGTACGGTACAGTCTAAATTTCTATTGTCCGTTACTCTGATTTGCTCTCTGTCGTCCTATTCTGTTATGGCATTTGTGGATTCAGGCGCTGCCCTGAATTTGATGGACTTGGAGTATGCTAGGAGCTGTGGATTTTTCTTGGAGCCCTTGCAGTATCCTATTCCATTGAGAGGAATTGATGCTACGCCTTTGGCCAAGAATAAGCCTCAGTATTGGACCCAAATGACCATGTGCATGGCTCCTGTACATCAGGAGGATATCCGCTTTCTGGTGTTGCATAATCTGCATGATGTGGTCGTTTTGGGGTTGCCATGGCTACAGGTTCATAATCCAGTATTGGACTGGAAATCTATGTCTGTGTCCAGCTGGGGTTGCCAGGGGGTACATGGTGATGTTCCATTTTTGTCTATTTCGTCTTCCACTCCTTCTGAAGTTCCAGAGTTGTTGTCGGATTATCGGGATGTATTTGATGAGCCCAAAGCCAGTGCCCTACCTCCTCATAGGGATTGCGATTGTGCAATTAATTTGATTCCTGGTAGTAAGTTTCCTAAGGGCCGATTGTTCAATTTATCTGTGCCAGAACACGCCGCTATGCGGAGTTATATAAAGGAATCCTTGGAGAAAGGCCATATTCGCCCGTCGTCATCACCGTTAGGAGCAGGGTTCTTTTTTGTGGCCAAGAAGGATGGTTCTTTGAGACCTTGTATTGATTACCGCCTTCTTAATAAAATTACAGTCAAATTTCAGTACCCTTTGCCATTGCTGTCTGATTTGTTTGCTCGTATTAAAGGGGCTAGTTGGTTCACCAAGATAGATCTTCGAGGGGCGTATAATCTTGTGCATATTAAACAAGGTGATGAATGGAAAACAGCATTTAATATGCCCGAGGGCCATTTTGAGTACCTGGTTATGCCATTCGGGCTTTCCAATGCTCCATCAGTATTTCAGTCCTTTATGCATGACATCTTCCGAGAGTACCTGGATAAATTCCTGATTGTGTATTTGTATGATATTTTGGTCTTTTTGGATGATTGGGAGTCTCATGTGAAGCAGGTCAGAATGGTGTTCCAGGTCCTTCGTGCGAATTCCTTGTTTGTGAAGGGGTCAAAGTGTCTCTTTGGAGTTCAGAAGGTTTAATTTTTGGGGTTAATTTTTTCCCCTTCTACTATCGAGATGGACCCTGTTAAAGTCCGGGCCATTTACGATTGGACTCAGCCGACATCTGTGAAGAGCCTGCAAAAGTTCCTGGGCTTTGCTAATTTTTATCGGCGCTTCATCGCTAATTTTTCTAGTGTTGCTAAACCGTTGACTGATTTGACCAAGAAGGGTGCTGATGTGGTCAATTGGTCTTCTGCTGCTGTAGAGGCTTTTCAGGAGTTGAAGCATCGTTTTTCTTCTGCCCCCGTGTTGTGCCAGCCAGATGTTTCGCTTCCGTTTCAGGTTGAGGTTGATGCTTCTGAGATTGGAGCAGGGGCTGTTTTGTCGCAGAGAAGTTCTGATGGCTCGGTGATGAAGCCATGTGCTTTCTTTTCTAGAAAGTTTTTGCCTGCTGAGCGTAACTATGAGGTTGGTAATCGTGAATTGTTGGCCATGAAGTGGGCATTCGAGGAATGGCGTCATTGGCTGGAAGGAGCCAAGCATCGCGTGGTGGTCTTGACAGATCACAAGAATTTGACTTATCTTGAGTCTGCCAAACGGTTGAATCCGAGACAGGCTCGATGGTCGTTATTTTTCTCCCGTTTTGATTTTGTGGTTTCGTACCTTCCGGGCTCTAAGAATATGAAGGCTGATGCCCTGTCAAGGAGTTTTGTGCCTGACTCTCCGGGTGTTCCTGAGCCGGCCGGTATTCTCAAAGAGGGGGTAATTTTGTCTGCCATCTCCCCTGATTTGCGGCGGGTGCTGCAAAAATTTCAGGCTGATAGACCTGACCGTTGCCCAGCGGAGAAACTGTTTGTCCCTGATAGATGGACTAGTAGAGTTATCTCTGAGATTCATTGTTCAGTGTTGGCTGGGCATCCTGGAATCTTTGGTACCAGAGATTTGGTGCCTAGATCCTTCTGGTGGCCGTCTTTGTCGCGGGATGTGCGTTCTTTTCTGCAGTCCTGTGGGACTTGTGCTCGGGCTAAGCCCTGCTGTTCTCGTGCCAGTGGGTTGCTATTACCCTTGCCGGTCCCGAAGAGGCCCTGGACGCATATTTCTATGGATTTTATTTTGGATCTCCCCGTCTCTCAAAAGATGTCGGTCATTTGGGTGGTTTGTGATCGTTTTTCTAAGATGGTCCATTTGGTACCTTTGTCTAAATGGCCTTCCTCCTCTGATTTGGTGCCATTATTTTTCCAGCATGTGGTTCGTTTACATGGTATCCCGGAGAACATCGTTTCTGACAGAGGTTCCCAGTTTGTTTCAAGGTTTTGGCGATCCTTTTGTGCTAGGATGGGCATTGATTTGTCTTTTTCCTCGGCTTTCCATCCTCAGACAAATGGCCAAACCGAACGAACTAATCAAACTTTGGAAACATATCTGAGATGCTTTGTTTCTGCTGATCAGGATGATTGGGTGTCCTTTTTGCCATTGGCTGAGTTCGCCCTTAATAATCGGGCCAGCTCGGCTACTTTGGTTTCGCCGTTTTTCTGCAATTCTGGTTTCCATCCTTGTTTCTCTTCAGGGCAGGTTGAGTCTTCAGACTGTCCTGGTGTAGATACTGTGGTGGATAGGTTGCAGCAGATTTGGACTCATGTGGTGGACAATTTGACATTGTCCCAGGAGAAGGCTCAACGTTTCGCTAACCGCCGGCGCTGTGTGAGTCCCCGACTTCGTGTTGGGGATTTGGTTTGGTTGTCGTCTCGTTATGTTCCTATGAAGGTTTCCTCTCCTAAGTTTAAGCCTTGTTTCATTGGTCCGTACAAGATTTCTGAGGTTATCAATCCTGTGTCATTTCGTTTGGCCCTTCCTGCTTCTTTTGCCATCTATAATGTGTTCCATAGGTCGTTATTGCGGAGATACGTGGCGCCTGTGGTTCCATCCGTTGATCCTCCTGCCCCGGTGTTAGTTGAGGGGGAGTTGGAGTATGTGGTGGAGAAGATTTTGGATTCTCGTGTTTCGAGACGGAAACTCCAGTACCTGGTCAAGTGGAAGGGTTATGGTCAGGAAGATAATTCCTGGGTTTTTGCCTCTGATGTTCATGCTGCCGATCTGGTTCGTGCCTTTCATTTGGCTCATCCTGGTCGGCCTGGGGGCTCTGGTGAGGGTTCGGTGACCCCTCCTCAAGGGGGGGTACTGTTGTGAATTCTGTTGTCGGGCCCCCTCCTGTGGTCATGAATGGTACTTCGGCTGGTTCTGTCCATGGACTTCCTCTGGTGGTTGTTTCTGAGTTTCACAGGTGACGAGGTTAGTTCGTTGGCTGCTGCTCTATGTAACTCCACTTAGATCTTTGCTCCATGCCATCTGTCAATGTTCCAGTATTGGTCTAGTTCACTCCTGGATCGTTCTTGTGACCTGTCTTCCCATCAGAAGCTAAGTTCCAGCTTGTATTTCTTGGGTTTGCTATTTTTCTGTCCAGCTTGCTATTTAATTTGTTGTCTTGCTTGCTGGAAGCTCTGGGACGCAGAGGGAGCGCCTCCGCACCGTGAGTCGGTGCGGAGGGTCTTTCTGCGCCCTCTGCGTGGTCTTTTTGTAAGTTTTTGTGCTGACCGCAAAGTAACCTTTCCTATCCTCGGTCTGTTCAGTAAGTCGGGCCTCACTTTGCTAAATCTATTTCATCTCTGTGTTTGTATTTTCATCTTTACTCACCGTCATTATATGTGGGGGGCTGCCTTTTCCTTTGGGGAATTTCTCTGAGGCAAGGTAGGCTTTATTTTTCTATCTTCAGGGCTAGCTAGTTTCTTAGGCTGTGCCGAGTTGCATAGGGAGCGTTAGGCGCAATCCACGGCTATTTCTAGTGTGTTTGATAGGTTTAGGGATTGCGGTCAGCAGAGTTCCCACGTCCCAGAGCTCGTCCTTATTATCAGTAACTATCAGGTCATTCCGTGTGCTCTTAACCACCAGGTCCATTATTGTCCTGACCACCAGGTCATAACACATTAACCCCAATACTGCCCTAGTCCACCAAGGATGTTACCATCACTGCCCTAGCCCACCAGGTATATTACCATTAATCCCTATACTGTCCTAGCCCACCAGGGATATTACCAATAATTATTTTACTTCCCTAAGACATCAGTAATTTTACTATTAACTCCTTTCCTACCCAAGGACCATCAGGGTACTTCCCATTAAACCCTTTCTGCCATAACCCAATTACTTATTCACTGTCCTGAGACCACCAGTAACAGCTGTCTTAGACCACCATAGATGTCACCATTAACCCTTTCACTGCAGGACACCACCAGGGATATACCAACCAAGAATATTTGCGCTATCTTCTTTATTGAAGTGGAGCACAATGGATGATACCATTACCTCCTTCGCTGCCCTAGGACCCTCCAGGGATTTTACCACTAACTCCCAATGTGCTCCAGGACCATGTAGGTAGTTACTATTAACCCCTTGACTCCCTGGACAATGTAGAGATGTTACCATTAACCCTTCACGACCCTAGACTACCAAGGATGTTAGCATGAACTCTTCACTGCCCTAGAAAACCAGAGATGTCACCACCAAGAACGGTTCCATTAATGTCCTAGACCACCAGGGATGTTGCTATTAACTTTTCACTTTCCGTGTCCACCTGGAAAGTTATCATTAACCCTTTCACTGACCTAGACCATCAGTGATGTTAATATTAACCCTTCACCATTCTAGACAATCAAGGATATGAAGCCCGTCACTGCCTTAGACTGCCCTCTAAAAACAAGGGACGTCCTCTCGTGCCCTCACTTGGGTTCAAGAGGTTTTGGCAAGAGAAATTTGTCACTGACCACACACACAAAAATTTAACAGTCGTGGACAGATGGTGGAGGACAAATTCCAGTAACATACAAAGAGCTGATACCCATCTGCCACAGATTCAGACTGATACCCTCCTCCTTAGATCACACCCTAAGGTTACACTTTTCTTAGTTTTCTGTAAAACAGTATATTTATTAGAATTCAAGTAAAACACAAAAAGTTGCATCAAAACGTTTTACAAAATGAACCAAAATAACTGAATAATGCATTGCCAAAATGTATGTACAAAGGGTTTATGCAAAGAAGTGGAACACTAGAGGCAACAGCAAAACCACCATGTTAAAAAAGGACTGCACAATGGCTCCTATTCTTTTAATACAGTCATGGCCAAAAGTATTGACACCCCTGCAATTCTGTCAGATAATACTCAGTTTCTTCCTGAAAATGATTGCACACAAATTCTTTGGTATTATTATCTTCATTTAATTTGTCTCAAATGAAAAAAAACACAAAAGAGAATGAAGCAAAAAGCAAAACATTGATCATTTCACACAAAACTCCAAAAATGGGCCAGACAAAAGTATTGGCACCCTCAGCCTAATACTTGGTTGTACAACCTTTAGCCAAAATAACTACGACCAACCGCTTCCGGTAACCATCAATGAGTTTCTTACAATGCTCTGCTGGAATTTTAGACCATTATTCTTTGGCAAACTGCTCCAGGTCCCTGATATTTGAAGGGTGCCTTCTCCAAACTGCCATTTTTAGATCTCTCCACAGGTGTTC
Source organism: Ranitomeya imitator (assembly GCF_032444005.1). Classification (NCBI taxonomy): domain Eukaryota; kingdom Metazoa; phylum Chordata; class Amphibia; order Anura; family Dendrobatidae; genus Ranitomeya; species Ranitomeya imitator. Next base: position 17,845,871 of record NC_091288.1, read on the forward strand.
TATGGGATTCAGGTCTGGACTCATTGCTGTCACCTTAGAAGTCTCCAGTGCTTTCTCTGAAACCATTTTCTAGTGCTTTTTGAAGTGTGTTTTGGGTCATTGTCCTGCTGGAAGACCCGTGACCTCTGAGGGAGACCCAGCTTTCTCACACTGGGCCCTACATTATGCTGCAAAATTTGTTGGTAGTCTTCAGACTTCATAATGCCATGCACACGGTCAACCAGTCCAGTGCCAGAGGCCGCAAAGCAACCCCAAAACATCAGGGAACCTCCGCCATGTTTGACTGTAGGGACCGTGTTCTTTTCTTTGAATGCCTCTTTTTTTCACCTGTAAACTCTATGTTGATGCCTTTGCCCAAAAAGCTTTACTTTTGTCTCATCTGACCAGAGAACATTCTTCCAAAACGTTTTAGGCTTTTTCAGGTAAGTTTTGGCAAACTCCAGCCTGGGTTTTTTATGTCTCGGGGTAAGAAGTGGGGTCTTCCTGGGTCTCCTACCATACAGTCCCTTTTCATTCAGACGCCGACGGATAGTACGGGTTGACACTCTTGTACCCTCGGACTGCAGGGCAGCTTGAACTTGTTTGGATGTTAGTCGAGGTTCTTTATCCAACATCCGCACAATCTTGGGTTGAAATCTCTTGTCAATTTTACTTTTCCATTAACATCTAGGGAGGTTAGCCACAGTGCCATGGGCTTTACACTTCTTGATGACACTGTGCACGGTAGACACAGGAACATACAGGTCTTTGGAGATGGACTTTTAGCCTTGAGATTGCTCATGCTTCCTCACAATTTGGTTTCTGAGGTCCTCAGACAGTTCTTTGGTCTTCTGTCTTTTCTCCATGCTCAATGTGGTAAACACAAGGACACAGGACAGAGGTTGAGTCAACTTTAATCCATGTCAACTGGCTGCAAGTGTGATTTAGTTATTGCCAACACCTGTTAGGTGCCACAGGTAAGTTACAGGTGCTGTTAATTACACTAATTAGAGAAGCATCATATGATTTTTCGAACAGTGCTAATACTTTTGTCCACCCTCTTTTTTATGTTTGGTGTAGAATTATATCCAATTTGGCTTTAGGACAATTCTTTTTGTGTTTTTTTTTTGTTCATTTAAGACAAATTAAATGAAGATAATATTACTAAATAATTTGTGTTTGCAATCATTTTCAGGAAGAAAATAAGTATTACATGACAGAACTGCAGGGGTGTCAATACTTTTGGCCATGACTGTAGGTGATGATCTGCAGCACCCGGCAGCGGCTGCGACACATTGAACAGAGCTTCGCTCTGCAGCTCCATTCAATGTATTTACATGTATAGGGCAGCAGAGCAAACAATAGCTCATTGCGGGGAATGCAAAGTGTCAGAACCAAATTGATCCATCTGATATTGATGATATAGGGCAGGTCATGAATATGTGCTGCCCAGACAATCCGCGTAAGAGTCTGTTCACATTTGTGTTGTGACTTCTGATTATAACAATTTAATGTAAATGAGTATCCGGGCAAAATACAAAAGAGTTAATATGAAAAAAATACAGTATATATCTATATAAGATTTGAGAAGACCAGAATGTATGGCAGGAAAGTACCAAAAAGTGACCTTGCTCTTCTGGTCCTCCCCACACTTACACAAGTGTCTTTTGCATTGTGCCCTGATGCTCCTCTACAAACAATGTTTCAATTGTTACATGGTGATACATTCCACTTTACCAGCTGATTTGTTTCTATTGTGTATGTATATTTATTCAGGCTTTCAATTGCTTTGCATATCTGTGTGGTTTTTCTCTTCGCTAGCACTTTATAATAATGCTGGACTAGAAACTTTTGTTTCATCTCATAATTTGCAAAAACCCTAAGGCTGTGTGCACGCGTTGAGGATTTTTTGCCGTTTTTTCGCGTTTTTTTCCTGATAAAAACGCTATAAAACAGCAAAAAAAGCATATAATAAGCATCCCATCATTTAGAATGAATTCCGCATGTTTTGTGCACATGATGCGTTTTTTTTTTCCGCGAAAAAAAACGCATCGCGGTAAAAACCGCAGCATGTTCATGAAGGCTATGTGCACACGTTCAGGATTTCTCGCAGAAAATTCCCGAGAAAAACAGGACATTTTCTGCAAGAAATCCGCAAAAAAATCCGCATGCGGTTTTGCCGCGGTTTTGACACAGTTTTGCCGCGTTTTTTCCGAACACTTCCCAATGCATTTTGTAGCAGGAAATCCACAAAAATACCACAAAATTAATGAACATGCTGCGGTTTTCACCGCGATGCATTTTTTTCGCGGAAAAAAACGCATCATGTGCACAAAACATGCGGAATTCATTCTAAATGATGGGATGCTTATAATATGCGGGTTTTTTGAGGTTTATAGCGTTTTTATTTGGAAAAACCGCGAAAAACCTCAACGTGTGTTTTTTTGCGGATTTCCCACTACAAAATGCATTGGGAAGTGTCCGGAAAAAACTGCGGCAAAACCATGGCAAAACCATGGCAGAACCGCGGCAAAACCGCATGCAGATTTTTTGCGGATTTCTTGCAGAAAATGTCCTGTTTTTCTCAGGAATTTTCTGCGAGAAATCCTGAACGTGTGCACATAGCCTAAACTAAGAGGCGACCCTTATTCATTGACTTACTCCTTATCTTTGGGGAGTGTGGATACAGGACGCCATTACTTATTTACGCTAATGGTGTAGTAGATCAGTTTTCAGATGTTTTTAATCCAGGTCCTTGTCTTACTATTTGAATTGTCCCCACAGACATCAAATCATTAATATGATTGTGTAGCCAGTTGATTCCATTATGACCCCCAAAGCTCAGCTCCAACAGCAAGAAATCCTACTTTAAAGTTGTGTGTGTAAGTGCACTGGGAGTCGAAGATGCACTTACAGCTTCTGAGCCTTACTCTATATTTCTTACATAGCAGCACACTCCCCTAGGCTGATTGACCGGTCAGTGGCTGTATATCAGAACAAATTACCTGCCAGTCTGACCGGGGCGAGTGCAGCTATTTTGGGAAAGCAGGGGAGACTAAGAAGGTGTAAGTGCATCTTCAATCCCCAATGCACTTCCAGACATAACTTAAAAATGCAATTTGCCTTTACTGGAGCAGCACTTGGGGGGGCGTCATAATGGATTGGCTGGTTTGTCCTTTAAAGTGCTACACAATCAAATGAATATTAGCTTTTTTGGGCAGCGGGATCTCTGACAGGTTCCCTTTCAATAAAGATGGTATATTGTGATGAGCAAATATACTCGTTACTCGAGACTTCCCGAGTACGCTCGGGTGACCACCGAGTATTTTTTAGTGCTCGAAAATTTAGTTTTCATCGCCGCAGCTGAATGATTTACATCTGTTAGCCAGCATAAGTACATGTGGGGGTTGCCTGGTTGCTAGGGAATCCCCACATGTACCTATGCAGGCTAACAGATGTAAATCATTCAGCTGCGGCAAGAAAAACTAAATCTCCGAGCACTAAAAAATACTCGGAGGACCCCCGAACGTGCTCTGGAAATCTCGAGTAACGAGTATATTCGCTCATCACTATTATACTATGTGTATAGGTGTTTTTTGGTGTCTGATGATGCAGTGCTACATGTGTCGTGCGTAGGACACCACTGACCCCTGGTGCGACCCAGCGGCTTAGAATAAGGTCCACCAGGTTCCATCAAGGTTTCCATTGCTTTCATGGGAAGAATAGCGATACATAATGTGTTTTCCGTCACTTCAGACAGAATTTCCTTTGCATCCTCTCGTTCTCTGGTCCAAATGCAGGAGGAAACCACAAAAATGGAGCTCAGAGCTCTAAATAATACCTGTATTAGTTGCAAATTGCATGCAAGTATAGCAGGAAGTCTGTGCAGGGCGGCTTCAGCCAGCAGCTGCAAGTCCTGAGTGATGTCAGGCACGTTGGGCAGGGTTATGGCAACCTCTGCTGCACAGGCCAGAAATGTGCATCATTAGTTTTTATTTGTCGTCTCAAAGAGCAATTTAAAAGCTTAGATCACACCCTAAGGTTACACTTTTCTTAGTTTTCTGTAAAACAGTATATTTATTAGAATTCAAGTAAAACACAAAAAGTTGCATCAAAACGTTTTACAAAATGAACCAAAATAACTGAATAATGCATTGCCAAAATGTATGTACAAAGGGTTTATGCAAAGAAGTGGAACACTAGAGGCAACAGCAAAACCACCATGTTAAAAAAGGACTGCACAATGGCTCCTATTCTTTTAATACAGTCATGGCCAAAAGTATTGACACCCCTGCAATTCTGTCAGATAATACTCAGTTTCTTCCTGAAAATGATTGCACACAAATTCTTTGGTATTATTATCTTCATTTAATTTGTCTCAAATGAAAAAGAAAAACACAAAAGAGAATGAAGCAAAAAGCAAAACATTGATCATTTCACACAAAACTCCAAAAATGGGCCAGACAAAAGTATTGGCACCCTCAGCCTAATACTTGGTTGTACAACCTTTAGCCAAAATAACTACGACCAACCGCTTCCGGTAACCATCAATGAGTTTCTTACAATGCTCTGCTGGAATGTTAGACCATTCTTCTTTGGCAAACTGCTCCAGGTCCCTGATATTTGAAGGCGCCTTCTCCAAACTGCCATTTTTAGATCTCTCCACAGGTGTTCTATGGGATTCAGATCTGGACTCATTGCTGTCACCTTAGAAGTCTCCAGTGCTTTCTCTGAAACCATTTTCTAGTGCTTTTTGAAGTGTGTTTTGGGTCAATGTCCTGCTGGAAGACCCATGACCTCTGAGGGAGACCCAGCTTTCTCACACTGGGCCCTACATTATGCTGCAAAATTTGTTGGTAGTCTTCAGACTTCATAATGCCATGCACACGGTCAACCAGTCCAGTGCCAGAGGCCGCAAAGCAACCCCAAAACATCAGGGAACCTCCGCCATGTTTGACTGTAGGGACCGTGTTCTTTTCTTTGAATGCCTCTTTTTTTTCACCTGTAAACTCTATGTTGATGCCTTTGCCCAAAAAGCTTTACTTTTGTCTCATCTGACCAGAGAACATTCTTCCAAAACGTTTTAGGCTTTTTCAGGTAAGTTTTGGCAAACTCCAGCCTGGCTTTTTTATGTCTCGGGGTAAGAAGTGGGGTCTTCCTGGGTCTCCTACCATACAGTCCCTTTTCATTCAGACGCCGACGGATAGTACGGGTTGACACTGTTGTACCCTCGGACTGCAGGGCAGCTTGAACTTGTTTGGATGTTAGTCGAGGTTCTTTATCCAACATCCGCACAATCTTGGGTTGAAATCTCTTGTCAATTTTACTTTCCCATTAACATCTAGGGAGGTTAGCCACAGTGCCATGGGCTTTACACTTCTTGATGACACTGCGCACGGTAGACACAGGAACACTCAGGTCTTTGGAGATGGACTTTTAGCCTTGAGATTGCTCATGCTTCCTCACAATTTGGTTTCTGAGGTCCTCAGACAGTTCTTTGGTCTTCTGTCTTTTCTCCATGTTCAATGTGGTACACAAGGACACAGGACAGAGGTTGAGTCAACTTTAATCCATGTCAACTGGCTGCAAGTGTGATTCAGTTATTGCCAACACCTGTTAGGTGCCACAGGTAAGTTACAGGTGCTGTTAATTACACTAATTAGAGAAGCATCATATGATTTTTCGAACAGTGCTAATACTTTTGTCCACCCTCTTTTTTATGTTTGGTGTGGAATTATATCCAATTTGGCTTTAGGACAATTCTTTTTGTGTTTTTTTTTTTTGTTCATTTAAGACAAATTAAATGAAGATAATATTACTAAATAATTTGTGTTTGCAATCATTTTCAGGAAGAAAATAAGTATTACATGACAGAACTGCAGGGGTGTCAATACTTTTGGCCATGACTGTAGGTGATGATCTGCAGCACCCGGCAGCGGCTGCGACACATTGAACAGAGCTTCGCTCTGCAGCTCCATTCAATGTATTTACATGTATAGGGCAGCAGAGCAAACAATAGCTCATTGCGGGGAATGCAAAGTGTCAGAACCAAATTGATCCATCTGATATTGATGATATAGGGCAGGTCATGAATATGTGCTGCCCAGACAATCCGCGTAAGAGTCTGTTCACATTTGTGTTGTGACTTCTGATTATAACAATTTAATGTAAATGAGTATCCTATCATCCTACTACTTATGGCAACCTCTGCTGCACAGGCCAGAAATGTGCATCATTAGTTTTTATTTGTCGTCTCAAAGAGCAATTTAAAAGCTTTAAATTGGGGGTGAGAGGGAAAGAATTACTGCACTTGGTATGGTTTCTCACCAAGGAGAGATTTTTATGCAAATAGTCTCCTTTTTGAAGGATGTAATTCCTACAGATGATCACTTTGATGTCTATATGTAAATTAATAAAAGAGTGCCCCCACCCCAGCATCGCTATGAGCACCATGGTGGAATAATTCACATCCTTATCTTAATTTCTATTAATATTTTATTGGAATAAATATTTGAGCAATTGCAGAGAACATCTGCTGGACTCCACATAGAATAAGTCTTCCACTTGCCGCCCTGGAATCCCTGTGTGGAGCTAGCGCCATGTGTGATGGATTGTATCGCACCGACTTCTGAAATATTTTTTTTTGTTGACCACTAATTAAAACCCAACGTTGTGTAATAATAAATGACGGCCGCATTATAAAATTATTCCAGTTGTCTTAAAAGTTTTATGGTCGGAAAAGCAACAGAAGAAAAATGTCTTCAATTATCATGAGATGCAGAATATGCTCCAAAAAGCCTGGGTGCTGGCGCTGCACATATCACATGGGGGTGTCTGTGGGGGGCTGGGAGATGTAAAGAACATTAGAATGAATTGTGGATTGAGACAATATTTTTATTGCCTGAATATAATGATCTGACGCTGCGAGTAGTTTATTATAAAGCTTTAGGCAGCAAAGGAAGAAGCACATTATTCATTCAATGTTCCTGAAAATCTTGACTTGAGATGAAGCTGCATGATGTAAAGTATAGACCTGGCTTTAGAGCAATAGTATAGTACTTATAGTCTTGTACATAGGGGCGGTATTATAGTAGTTATATTCTTGTACATAGGAGCAGTATTATAGTAGTTATATTCTTGTACATAGGGGGCAGTATTATAGTAGTTATATTCTTGTACATAGGGGCAGTATTATAGTAGTTATATTCTTGTACATAGGGGCAGTATTATAGTAGTTATATTCTTGTACATAGGGGCAGTATTATAGTAGATATATTCTTGTACATAGGGGCAGTATTATAGTAGTTATATTCTTGTACATAGGGAGCAGTATTATAGTAGTTATATTCTTGTACATAGGGGCAGTATTATAGTAGATATATTCTTGTACATAGGGGCAGTATTATAGTAGTTATATTCTTGTACATAGGGAGCAGTATTATAGTAGTTGTATTCTTGTACATGGGGCAGTATTATAGTAGTTGTATTCTTGTACATGGGGCAGTATTATAGTAAATATATTCTTGTGCATAGGAGGCAGTATTATAGTAGTTATATTCTTGTACATAGGGGCAGTATTATAGTAGTTATATTCTTGTACAGAGGAGCAGTATTATAGTAGTTATATTCTTGTACATAGGGGCAGTATTATAGTAGTTATATTCTTGTACATAGGGAGCAGTATTATAGTAGTTATATTCTTGTACATAGGGGGCAGTATTATAGTAGTTGTATTCTTGTACATGGGGCAGTATTATAGTAGTTATATTCTTGTACATAGGGGGCAGTATTATAGTAGTTATATTCTTGTACATAGGGGGCAGTATTATAGTAGTTATATTCTTGTACATAGGGGGCAGTATTATAGTAGTTGTATTCTTGTACATGGGGCAGTATTATAGTAGTTATATTCTTGTACATAGGGGGCAGTATTATAGTAGTTATATTCTTGTACATAGGGGGCAGTATTATAGTAGTTGTATTCTTGTACATAGGGGCAGTATTATAGTAGTTATATTCTTGTACATAGGGGCAGCATTATAGCAGTTATATTATATTCTCGTATATAGGAGACAGTATTATAGTAGTTATATTCTTGTACATAGGGGCAGTATTATAGTAGCTATATTCTAGTACAAAGGGGCAGTATTATAGTAGTTATATTCTTGTACATAGGAGCAGTATTATAGTAGTTATATTCTTATACATAGGAGCAGTATTATAGTAGTTATATTCTTGTATATAGGGGGCAGTATTATAGTAGTTATATTCTTGTACATAGGAGCAGTATTATAGTAGTTATATTCTTGTATATAGGGGGCAGTATTATAGTAGTTATATTCTTGTACATAGGGGGCAGTATTATAGTAGTTATATTCTTGTACATAAGAGCAGTATTATAGTAGTCATATTCTTGTACATAGGAGCAGTATTATAGTAGTTATATTCTTGTACATAGGAGCAGTATTATAGTAGTTATATTCTTGTACATAGGGGCAGTATTATAGTAGTTATAGTCTTGTACATAGGAGCAGTATTATAGTAGTTATATTCTTGTACATAGGGGCAGTATTATAGTAGTTATATTCTTGTACATAGGGGCAGTATTATAGTAGTTATATTCTTGTGCATAGGGGCAGTATTATAGTAGTTATATTCTTGTACATAGGGGGCAGTATTATTGTAGTTATATTCTTTCTTGTTCATGGGGTGCAGTATTATAGTAACATTCTTGTGCATGGGTATCGGTGTTATAGTAGTTGCACTCTGCACATCACTGTCAGGCAGGGGCAGGATGAATTGAGTTACTTGTCATGCCATTATGGGTTTGCTCCTGGAAGCCAGTGAATCCTGAATTGATGATTGCACCTTGGCTTGTCAGCTCACGTTTTCAGCTTTATTAAAGGTTTCCTTCCTCCTCGCTGACATTGATGCATTGTGCACTGTGTTTGTTGATTTCTCTGATTCTGCAGGAGTTTTTGCTGTTTGATGAATACTAGATGCTGGACGAGATGTATTTGGTGATGTGCAGAAGTGAGAAACTGTCTCTATAGATATAATAGAAATCCTTATGTGGAGGGGGGGGGGGGGGGGGGTCCGGGGCTTTTTATAGAACATTGTCGCCCCTTTGTTCTTTATATTGGTAGGGGTCCAAGCTCATGATAGCCATCAATGTGATAGTGTCAGGGTTTCCTTTCAGACTTGGGTGCATTTTCCTATCACCCCCTTCATTCCTTATCGGTGGGTTGCGCCCCGCATATGACCATTATAAAATCTGATTTTTTTTTCTAACGTCACACCCAGCTTGTCCAGCAATCTCCATGTTGTTTGTGAGATTTGCTGGGGTCTGTCAGCGAAAGTGTTAAGGACATTCTGTGAGACAACTCCAAAAATAGCAGGAACATGTGTCTCTGGGTGGGCTGCAAATCTACTGACAGCTTGCCGCAGTGCTAGAGGATTGCACTCCCCTCATAGGATGCAGCCTGGAAACCCTGCTGAGCGTGCCCTCGTCTCTATTCCGGCCTCCATCTCTTGCGAAAGTCAGTGACGCCTCCAAAAATGCTGGAGTTTATCGACGATGTATTATTATTATTATTTATAATTAATTAATGGGATTTTATGCATTCTCCTTTATTCACATAGTAATTAATGCACTTTTTATTTTACCTTGGGGCTCAGAGATTCTGCAAAAATCTGAATGAAGGCTTCCTCCAGCGCCATTTTATATTCCTATTATCTTCCTATGTGGGAGAGAAGGATTTGGGGCCCATCAGGCACAAGGGCCGATCTGGACCTGTTACCCCTGCATCTCCTATAATGAATCTCCAGATTGCACCATTAGCATTGATCAAATTCGGATGGAGTGAATAATGTCAGCCATCACATAGATCATTTGATCCAGAGTGGCAGGGAACGTTCACCGAGCAAGAGGCGCTTGTCCTATCAGATCACGGGAGCAGTGAGTGCCCCCTGGCCATCGTAGGGTAGACCACTAGCTGCTGACTTTATTGCCTATGCAGAGCACAGGGGTAGACGCGAGTATCACGAATGTCATTGCAGACTTGGTTTTGAATCTGTAACGTTCTCCACGTCTCGTGTGTAGCCCACCTCTTCCATGCTCTTCAAAATAATTGTTAGTGACTAATAGAAAAAAAAAAAAATAGAGGTGAAATACGTTGTCGTGACCTCAATGTGATTACATCTCTAATCTGCCCCCGACACATTATTTATTATAATTTTTCTTTTATACCCACCTTCTATCACCCTTACCATTAACTCTTCTTCTACCGTCATGGCCGAAAGTATTGGCACCTTTGAAATTGTTCCAGAAAATGAAGTATTTCTCCCAGAAAATGTTTACAATTACACATGTTTCGTTATACGCGTGTTTATTACCTTTGTGCGTATTGGAGCAAGACAAAAACAGAGAAAAAATGTCACAAAAAAATCCAAAATGGCCCAAACAAAATTGCTGGCACCCTCAGTATTTGGTTGCACACCCTGTGGAATAAATAACTGCAATCAATCGCTTCCTATAACCATCCACAAGCTTCTTACACCTCTCAGCTGGAATTTTGGAGCATTCTTTTTTGTAAACTGCTCCAAGTCTCTCATATTTCGCCTTCTCCCAACAGCAATTTTAAGATCTCTCCATAAATGTTCAAAGGAATTTAGATCCTGACTCATTGCTGCCACTTCAGACTCTCCACCTCTTTGTTTCCATCAATTTCTGGGGGCTTCTTGAAGTATGTTTGGTATCATTGTCCTGCTGGAAGACCCATGACCTAGGACACAAACCCAACTTTCTGACACTGGGAACTACATTGCAACCGAAAAACCTTTGGTAATCTTCAGATTTCATGATGCCAGATTTCTCACCCTGACTACAGAGTCAAGGCACCTAGTGCCTGAGGCATCAAAACAACCCCAAAACATCTGTGAGCCTCCACCATATTTGACTGTAGGTACTGTGTTCTTTTCTTTGTCTGCCATATTTCATTTTTAGTAAACAACAAAATGATGTGCTTTACCAGAAAGCTCTATGTTGATCTCATCTGTCCACAAGAAACATTTACAGAAGGACTTTGGCTTACTCACGTACATTTTGGTAAACTGCAGTCTATCTTTTTGATCTCTCTGCGTCAGCAGTGGGGTCCTCATCTTATTCATATGTCAACAGATAGTTTGAGCTGACACTGATGCACCCTAAGTCTGCAAGATAGCTTGAATTTCTTTGTAGCTTGATTGGGGCTGCTTATCCGCTATCTGGACTATCCTTTGTTGCAACCTTTCATCAATTTGTCTCTGACGTCCACGTCCAGGAAACTTATCTACAGTGCCATGCATTGTAAACTTCTTGATTATGTTTTGCACTGTGGATAAAAGAACATCACTTATCATCATTGTTGATATTTTTCAACAAGTTTGGTTCTCAAGTCCTCAAACAGTTCTATTCTCTTGTCCTCTTTCTCTTCTCGATGCTTAGTGTGGCACACACAGGCACACAATGCAAAGATTGAGTAAACTTCTCCCCTTTTTATCTGGTTCAAGGCATGATTTTTATATTGCCCACACTTGTTACTTGCCACAGGTGAGTTTGAACGAGCATAACAACCTTGAAACAAAGTTGTTTACCCATAATTTTGGAAAGGTGACAACAATTTTGTCCTACCTATTTTGGGGGTTTTGTGTTAAAATGTATTCAATCTGCCTTTTTTTCACTGTTTTTTTTAGTAATTATTTATTATTATTGTTCCAATGCACAGAAAGAAAATAAACATCTGTATAACAAACAAAACCGAAATACTTTAATTTTCTGCAACAATTTCAAGGGCGCCAACACTTTCAGCCATGACTGCCCTCTGTAAACCTTAACATTAGTATTTATCTTTTAAGACCGCCCCTGTCTTTGTTAACACTAATATTTATCTTTTATGACCACCACTGACACATTTACAATTAGTATTCTTCTTTTATGACCACTCCCTATAACCCTTACCTTTAGTATTCTTCTTTTATGACCATCCCCATTACCCTTACCATTAGTATATTTTTTCTGACTGCCCCCTGTCACTCTTATCATCAGTATTTATCTTCTAAAATTGCCATTTGTCACCCTTAACTGTAGTATTCTTCTTCTACAACTGCCCTATGTCATCCTTACCATTAGTATTCTTCTTTCTTCTATGACCACCCCCAGCTAACCTTACTGTAAGTATTTGTCTTCCACAACGGCTCCTTCTCACCCATACTATTAGTATTTATCTTCTATATCCACCCCCTGCCACTCTTAGCATTAGTATTCCTCTTTTATGACCACCCTTTGTCACCCTTACCTTTAATATCCTTCTATGATCACCCTGTCACCCTTTCCACTAGTACTCTAATTATGACAACACTGTCATTATTCCAATGGCAGGGAATCACAAAAGGACAAGCACCAACGAGCTCTAGGGTGATGGAACCTGAGCTGACCGCGACCCTAAACCTGAACACACAAATAACAATAGCCGGGGAACGTGCCTACGTTGATCCTAGACGTCTCGCACCAGCCGAAGATCTAACTTCCCCTATTAGAAGAAGCACAGACCTCTCTTGCCTCCAGAGAAATACCCCACAGAAATAGCAGCCCCCCACATATAATGACGGTGAAATGAGAGGAAGGCACATACACAGTATGAAATCAGATTCAGCAAAATGAGGCCCGCTAAAACTAGATAGCAGAGGATACAAAAGTAAACTGCGCGGTCAGCAAAAAACCCTTCAAATAACCATCCTGTAATTACTTGAACTCATGTTCCAACTCATGGAACATGAGGAGCAATTACAGCCCGCTAGAGCAACCAGCAGCAAAGAAACAATTATATGCAAGCTGGACAAGACAAAAATAAATCAAAACGTGGAACAAGAAAATCAAAAACTTAGCTTGTCCTGAAGATTACTGAAGCCAGAAGCTGAGGTAACAAAATACTCTGATAACCTTGATAGCCGGCGGGGAAATGACAAGAAAGCCCGGTTAAATAGGAAACTCCCAAATCCTAATAGAACAGGTGGACACCAGAGACAGCAGAACACAAATCACCCAGTACCATCAGTAACCACCAGAGGGAGCCCAAAAACAGAACTCACAACAGTACCTCCCTTGAGGAGGGGTCACCGAACCCTCACGAGAACCACCAGGGCGACCAGGATGAGCCCTATGAAAAGCGCGGACCAAATCATCAGCATGAACATCAGAGGCAACCACCCAAGAATTATCCTCCTGACCATAACCCTTCCACTTGACCAAATATTGGAGTTTCCGTCTGGAAACACGAGAATCCAAGATCTTCTCCACAACATACTCCAATTCTCCCTCCACCAGCACCGGAGCAGGAGGCTCAGGCGAAGGAACAACAGGTACCTCATACCTCCGCAACAACGACCGATGGAACACATTATGAATAGCAAACGATGCCGGGAGATCCAAACGAAACGACACAGGGTTAAGAATTTCCAAGATCCTATAAGGACCGATGAACCGAGGCTTGAACTTAGGAGAAGAGACCTTCATAGGAACAAAACGAGAAGACAACCACACCAAGTCCCCAACACGAAGTGGAGGACCCACGCGGCGACGGCGATTAGCAAACTGCTGAGCCTTCTCCTGGGACAACTTCAAATTGTCCACCACATGACTCCAAATCTGATGCAACCTATCCACCACCATGTCCACTCCAGGACAATCAGAAGGCTCCACCTGACCAGAGGAAAAACGAGGATGAAACCCCGAATTACAAAAGAAAGGAGAAACCAAGGTAGCAGAACTAGCCCGATTATTAAGGGCAAACTCGGCAAGCGGCAAAAAGGTAACCCACTCATCCTGATCAGCAGAAACAAAACACCTCAAATAAGTTTCCAAGGTCTGATTAGTTCGCTCCGTCTGGCCATTCATCTGAGGGTGGAATGCAGACGAAAAGGACAAATCAATGCCCATCTTAGCACAGAACGTCCGCCAAAATCTACACACAAACTGGGATCCCCTGTCAGAAACGATGTTCTCCGGAATCCCATGCAAACGAACCACATTCTGGAAAAACAGAGGGACCAACTCAGAGGAGGAAGGCAACTTAGGCAAGGGTACAAGATGAACCATTTTAGATAAGCGGTCACACACAACCCAGATGACAGACATTTTTTGAGAGACAGGGAGATCCGAAATAAAGTCCATGGAAATGTGCGTCCAAGGCCTCTTCGGGATAGGCAAAGGTGACAACAATCCACTGGCTCGAGAACAGCAAGGCTTAGCCCGAGCACAAACCTCACAAGACTGCACAAAAGAACGCACATCCCTAGACAAGGAAGGCCACCAAAAAGACCTGGCCACCAAGTCTCTAGTACCAAATATTCCAGGATGACCTGCCAACGCAGAAGAATGGACCTCAGAGATGACTCTACTGGTCCAGCTATCCGGAACAAACAGTCTCTCAGGCGGACAACGATCAGGTTTACCCGCCTGAAACTCCTGCAAAGCACGTCGCAAGTCTGGGAAGACGGCCGACAAAATCACTCCATCCCTAAGGATACCAGTGGGCTCAGAATTTCCAGGGGAGTCAGGCACAAAACTCCTAGAAAGAGCATCCGCCTTCACATTCTTTGAACCTGGCAGGTATGAAACCACAAAATTGAAACGAGAGAAAAACAGTGACCAACGAGCCTGTCTAGGATTCAGACGCCTGGCAGACTCAAGGTAAATCAGATTTTTGTGATCAGTCAAGACCACCACACGATGTCTAGCACCCTCCAGCCAATGACGCCACTCCTCAAATGCCCACTTCATGGCCAAAAGTTCCCGATTACCCACATCATAATTCCGCTCAGCGGGCGAAAATTTTCTAGAAAAGAACGCACATGGCTTCATCACCGAGCAATCGGAGCTTCTCTGTGACAAAACCGCCCCCGCTCCAATCTCGGAAGCATCAACCTCAACTTGGAAAGGAAGCGAAACATCAGGCTGACGCAACACAGGAGCAGAAGAAAACCGCCGTTTAAGTTCCTGAAAGGCCTCCACAGCCGCAGGAGACCAATCAGCAACATCAGCACCCTTCTTAGTCAAATCCGTCAAAGGCTTAACAACACTAGAAAAATTACCGTATATACTCGAGTATAAGCCGAGATTTTCAGCCCAAATTTTAGGGCTGAAAGTGCCCCCCTCGGCTTATACTCGAGTCACGGTAGTGGCAGGGTCGGCGGGTGAGGGGCTGAGGGCGCTGGGGTATACTTACCTAGTCCCAGCGATCCTCGCGCTGTCCCTGCCGTCCCACGGGCTTCGGCGCTGCAGCTTCTTCCTCTCTTCAGCGGTCACGTGGGACCGCTCATTAGAGATATGAATAAGCGGCTCCACCTCCCATAGGGGCGGAGCCGCGTATTCATTTCTCTGTCAGCGGTGCCGGTGACCGCTGACAGAGAAAGAAGCTGCAGCGCGGAAGACAGGAGGGGACAGCGCGAGGATCGCCAGGACTAGGTGAGTATGTTATATTCACCTGTCCTCGTTCCAGCCGCCGATCCATCTTCCCGGCGTCTATCTGCGCTCTGACTGTTCAGGTCAGAGGGCGCGATGACGCACTAGTGTGCGCGGCGCCCTCTGCCTGATCAGTCAGTGCAGACAGACGCCGGGACCAGACGCTGGGAGCTGCAAGTAGCGAGGTGAGTATGGCTTTTTTTTTTTTTTATTGCAGCAGCAGCGGCCATCGCACAGATTAATGTGGGGCATCTATGGGGCCACTATGAACACTGCAGAGCACTGTATTGGGGCATCTATGGGGCCACTATGAACACTGCAGAGCACTGTATTGGGGCATCTATGGGGCCACTATGAACACTGCAGAGCACTGTATTGGGGCATCTATGGGGCCACTATGAACACTGCAGAGCACTGTATTGGGGCATCTATGGGGCCAGTATGAACACTGCAGAGCACTGTATTGGGGCATCTATGGGGCCACTATGAACACTGCAGAGCACTGTATTGGGGCATCTATGGGGCCACTATGAACACTGCAGAGCACTGTATTGGGGCATCTATGGGGTCACTATGAACACTGCAGAGCACTGTATTGGGGCATCTATGGGGCCAATATAAACACTGCAGAGCACTGTATTGGGGCATCTATGGGGCCAGTATAAACACTGCAGAGCACTGTATTGGGGCATCTATGGGGCCAATATAAACAGTGCAGAGCACTGTATTGGGGCATCTATGGGGCCACTATAAACACTGCAGAGCACTGTATTGGGGCATCTATGGGGCCAGTATAAACACTGCAGAGCACTGTATTGGGGCATCTATGGGGCCAGTATAAACACTGCAGAGCACTGTATTGGGGCATCTATGGGGCCAGTATAAACACTGCAGAGCACTGTATTGGGGCATCTATGGGGCCAGTATAAACACTGCATTTCCACCCTAGGCTTATACTCGAGTCAATAAGTTTTCCCAGTTTTTTGTGGCAAAATTAGGGGGGTCGGCTTATACTCGGGTCGGCTTATACTCGAGTATATACGGTAGTTATAAAACGACGATAGAAATTAGCAAAGCCCAAGAACTTCTGCAAACTCTTAAGAGATGCAGGCTGCGTCCAGTCACAAATAGCCCGAACCTTGACGGGATCCATCTCAATAGTAGAAGGGGAAAAAATATACCCCAAGAAAGAAATCTTCTGGACTCCAAAGAGACACTTTGAGCCCTTTACAAACAAGGAATTAGCCCGCAGGACCTGAAACACCTTCCTGACCTGCTGAACATGAGACTCCCAGTCATCAGAAAAAAACAAAATATCATCCAAATACACAATCATAAATTTATCCAGATATTCACGGAAAATATCGTGCATAAAGGACTGGAAGACTGAAGGAGCATTAGAAAGTCCGAAAGGCATTACCAAATACTCAAAATGGCCCTCAGGCGTATTAAATGCGGTTTTCCACTCATCACCTTGCTTTATTCGTATAAGATTATACGCACCCCGGAGATCAATCTTAGTGAACCATTTAGCCCCCTTAATGCGAGCAAACAAATCAGTCAACAAAGGCAAAGGATACTGATATTTTACGGTAATCTTATTCAAAAGACGATAATCTATACAAGGTCTCAAGGACCCATCTTTCTTGGCCACGAAAAAAAAACCTGCTCCCAAAGGGGACGAAGATGGACGGATATGTCCCTTTTCCAAGGACTCCTTAACATAATCCCGCATAGCAGTATGCTCTGGCACTGACAGATTAAACAAACGACCTTTAGGAAATTTACTACCAGGAATTAAATCTATAGCACAATCGCAATCCCTGTGAGGGAAACATCCCGATAATCCGACAAAAATACAGGAACCTCAGAAGGAGTAGATGAAGCGATAGAAATCGGAGGTGCATCATCATGAACCCCCTGACATCCCCAGCTTAACACAGACATTGTTTTC
This sequence comes from Ranitomeya imitator, assembly GCF_032444005.1. Taxonomy (NCBI): domain Eukaryota; kingdom Metazoa; phylum Chordata; class Amphibia; order Anura; family Dendrobatidae; genus Ranitomeya; species Ranitomeya imitator. Next base: position 17,863,303 of record NC_091288.1, read on the forward strand.
CAGTCAAGGACTGGATTATGAGTTTGTAACCATGGCAGACCAAGTACTAGAACATCATGTAAATTATACAACACCAGGAAGCGAATCACCTCCTGATGAACGGGAGTCATACGCATGGTCACGTGTGTCCAGTACTGAGGTTTATTCATAGCTAAAGGTGTAGAGTCAATTCCCTTCAAAGGAATAGGGACTTCCAGAGGCTCAAGACTAAACCCACATCGCTTGGCAAATGACCAATCCATAAGACTCAGGTCAGCGCCTGAATCCACATAGGCATCGACGGAAATGGCTGATAATGAACAAATCAGAGTCACAGACAGAATGAACTTAGACTGTAACGTACTAATGGCAACAGACTTATCAACCTTTTTTGTGCGTTTAGAGCATGCTGATATAACATGAGCTGAATCACCACAATAAAAGCACAACCCATTTTTCCACCTATAGTTTTGCCGTTCACTTCTAGACTGAACTCTATCACATTGCATTGTCTCAAGTGCCTGTTCAGAAGACACCGCCAAATGGTGCACAGGTTTGCGCTCCCGTAAACGCCGATCAATCTGAATAGCCATAGTCATAGACTCATTCAGACCCGTAGGCGCAGGGAACCCCACCATAACATCTTTAATGGCCTCAGAAAGGCCATCTCTGAACTTTGCAGCCAGGGCGCACTCATTCCACTGAGTAAGCACTGACCATTTCCAAAATTTTTGACAATATATTTCTGCTTCATCTTGCCCCTGAGAGAGAGCTAATAAAGCTTTTTCAGCCTGAATCTCTTGGTTAGGTTCCTCATAGAGCAAACCCAATGCCAGAAAAAACGCATCCACATTAAGCAACGCAGGATCCCCTGGTGCCAATGCAAATGCCCAATTTTGAGGGTCACCCCGCAGGAAAGATATAATAATCTTAACCTGCTGAGCAGGGTCTCCAGAAGAGCGAAATTTCAAAGAAAGGAACAGCTTGCAATTGTTCCTAAAATTCAGAAAACTAGATCTATCTCCAGCAAAGAACTCTGGAATAGGAATTCTAGGTTCAGACATAGGAGCATGTACAACAAAATCTTGTATATTTTGAACCTTAGCAGCAAGATTATTCAAGCTGGAAGCTAAACTCTGGACGTCCATGATAAACAGCTAAGGTCAGAGCCATTCAAGGATTAAGAGGAGGGAAAAAAAAAAAAATCAGCCAGGCTGCAATTAGGGCTAGGCAGCAACCTCAGAGGAGAAAAAAAAAAAAACTTCCTCAGACTACTTTTCCTCCTACTTCAGCTCAAACATTTTCGGCCGGCTATACTGTCATGATTCCAATGGCAGGGAATCACAAAAGGACAAGCACCAACAAGCTCTAGGGTGATGGAACCTGAGCTGACCGCGACCCTAAACCTGAACACACAAATAACAATAGCCGGGGAACGTGCCTACGTTGATCCTAGACGTCTCGCACCAGCCGAAGATCTAACTTCCCCTATTAGAAGAAACACAGACCTCTCTTGCCTCCAGAGAAATACCCCACAGAAATAGCAGCCCCCCACATATAATGACGGTGAAATGAGAGGAAGGCACATACACAGTATGAAATCAGATTCAGCAAAATGAGGCCCGCTAAAACTAGATAGCAGAGGATACAAAAGTAAACTGCGCGGTCAGCAAAAAACCCTTCAAAAAACCATCCTGTAATTACTTGAACTCATGTTCCAACTCATGGAACATGAGGAGCAATTACAGCCCGCTAGAGCAACCAGCAGCAAAGAAACAATTATATGCAAGCTGGACAAGACAAAAATAAATCAAAACGTGGAACAAGAAAATCAAAAACTTAGCTTGTCCTGAAGATTACTGAAGCCAGAAGCTAAGGTAACAAAACACTCTGATAACCTTGATAGCCGGCGGGGAAATTACAAGAAAGCCCGGTTAAATAGGAAACTCCCAAATCCTAATAGAACAGGTGGACACCAGAGACAGCAGAACACAAATCACCCAGTACCATCAGTAACCACCAGAGGGAGCCCAAAAACAGAACTCACAACACAACACCGTCACTCTTACCATTAGTATTTATCTTCTATGACCGCCTCATGTCACCCTTACCATTAGTATTCGTCTTCTTTGACCACCCCCTGTCACTCTTACCATTAGTATTCTTCCTCTATGACCACCTCATATCACCCTTACCATTAGTCTTCGTCTTCTTTGACCACCCCATGTCACTCTTACCATTAGTATTCTTCTTCTATGACTGACCGTATCACCCTTACCTTTAGTATTCTTCTTCTGTGACCTGCCCCTGTCACCCTTACCATTAGTATTTATCTTCTATGACCGCCTCATGTCACCCTTACCATTAGTCTTCGTCTTCTTTGACCACCCCGTCACTCTTACCATTAGTATTCTTGTATGACCAGCCCCTGTCACTCTTACCATTAGTATTCTTCTTCTATGACCACCTCATATCACCCTTACCATTAGTATTTGTCTTCTTTGACCACCCCCTGTCACTCTTACCATTAGTATTCTTCTATGACCACCCCCTGTCACTCTTACCATTAGTATTCTTCTTCTATGACCACCTCATATCACCCTTACCATTAGTCTTCGTCTTCTTTGACCACCCCCTGTCACTCTTACCATTAGTATTCGTCTTCTATGACTGACCGTGTCACCCTTACCTTTAGTATTGTTCTTCTATGACCGCCTTTATTATTAAAGGTTTTTGATCACTATTTGACAACTTTATTTGTATTATTGTTGTCCTTTAATCAACCCGCCACCTTAATCATTATTGCTCTATGACCGCCCTCCGACAACCCTATTGTCATACGATTGCCCCATATAACCCTTACTATTAGTATTTTTCTATGACCTCCTTCTGACAACTTTATCATTATTGCCCTGTAACCGCCTTCTGACAACTTTATCATTATTGCCCTGTAACCGCCTTCTTACAACTTTATCCTTATTGCTCTACGACCTCATCTGTGACCCTCAATATTAATGCTATTTTATCACCAGCCAGTCAGACAGATGTCTGAACGTGCCCCTATTGAGCTCACATCTTAATTGTGACCATAAGCGAGCAGCACGTGCACCTGCATCCGCACACGCTCATATATCACAGGCGACAATTGTTCACAACACAAGTGACTTATTTGCCTCGTCCCATTAATCTTTTGTTCCTTCTGCTTCTAGAGAATAACTCCGAGTAGCCGGAACGTTCTATCGATACAGCAGAATATCCTGACAGCAGAAACCTTTCCTTTCTGTTCCATTCACATTCTGCTGCAGCAGCATAAAACTCGTACAAATGTCTTGGAGGCTTCAAATATGAAGAGAAATTGTAGATTAAACAGGTTTAGCGGGATAATATCAGATAACGGTAAAATGAAGATACACACTTGGGGGTCCCGAGAGATCGGCAGAGCGGATGATGGAGTGTTCAGTATTTCAGTCCTAACAGACCTAAATTAGCTTCTGGTTCTGGAATAATAAATTATACATAATAAAAGGCGAAAATCCGGGAGGTTATCAATCTTTTTAAATTTAAAAAAATGGGAACAAGAGTCAGAAATGTGTCATATGTGCCACCAGATTCAGAAATAAATGATTTATTACCCCAAAATGGGGCTAGTGGCCTGATCTTTCATTTTATCGCCCTTTAGTTCCAAATTGTGAAAATGTATATATTGCAAAATTTTATAAAATCACGTTATGGGGGCTTGAAATTACAGGATTCATACATGACCCCAATCAACCACCATGTGTCTTCAGCTCCACCTGGAGCCACCTTTAGAGTCTTTCCTCTCCAAACCACAGCACACAGACTGCCTCTTGAGGCCAGCTATTTAAAACCAGACCATGTGACTGATCACATGACTGTGACATCACACAGGTCCTGTCAGCACATGGCGGTGCGAGCACTGCAGGTGGAGATAAGGTGGACATCTTCCCAACCACTCTATAGATAGCCATATAAAACCAGACCATGTGACTGATCACATGACTGTGACATCACACAGGTCCTGTCAGCACATGGCGGTGCCAGCACTGCAGGTGGAGATAAGGTGACATCCTCCCACCCACACTATAGATATCCATATAAAACTAGCCCATGTGCAGTATGCAACTTTAACTTAACCCTTACAGCACCTAGCGTGCTGGAGGAAAATAATCTGGTGTCACATCACTGACGCCATTAGGCCCAGTGACACATATCTCCCCTTCATTTCTTTACCAGTGACCCTGTCACAATGTCCGTATGCCTTATTTTGGCTTTTATACGTCATAGAGGGGGGTTCCCTGTTTGGAGTCCACCATTATGATCCGGCACGAGGAGCCACCAAATGGCTGGCGGATTAGGGACATCTATGTGTCACGTTTGAATGGCAACCATTCAACTTTGCATGGAAGTCTTGGGAGCAGAAGTCAGGGCTGGCTTTATGAAATTGGGCAATTGCTTCATCTCTTAAGGGGCCTCAGAGGATAAAGGCTCCCTGTCCAAAGGGCAGGTGACACCATGTGGATTAGTGGTGGTCCAAACTGAAGAGTCTGAATGCTCTTTGCAAATGGATCGATGTCCTTTTGTGCCGGCCACTCCTCCATTCATCGTATATTGGAAAGTCAGAGATAGGGGAGCGCTGTACTCAACTTTCTCCAGCAGTGCCATGAGAATGAATGGAGTGGTAGGATCAGCAGGAATCCCATTGGTTGGACGCCCACTAATCACAAAGTTATCGCCGACTCTATGGACAGATCATGACTTTTAACGATCGGAACAACCCTCTAATTGCTTTAGACCACTAAGGGATGTAAAACTTACCATTTCTCTTACAATAGACCCCCAAGGAAGGCTGAGAATAAGCCTTAGGCCGGAGTCACACTACAGTGAGATACGGCCGAGTCTTGCAGGTTAAAAACAAGCTCTGGCGCCAGCACTCCGGCTCCATGTATTGCTGTGCGGCCGCACGCTCCTCTCTGGAGTGCCGGTGCCAGAGCTTGGTTTTAACCTGCAAGACTCGGCCGTATCCCGCTGTAGTGTGATCATGGCCTTAGGGTCATACAACCGTATTTTCTCTTTGTTCTGATTATTCTATTAACACTCTGATCATAATATGATCCAATTTTTGCAGCTTTGTTTTATGCATTTCTGCAACAAAAAAATACAAACATAAAAACATAAGTGCAAAAAGATACAAAAACACGGAGAAATCAGAGCGTAAAAGCCGCAACAAATATGTATAGTCAGAGCTTATAGTTTTATAGTTAGTACTGTTGTAAAAAGTGCATCAAGTTTAACCAGAAGAGAAGAGGAAAATGGGAATGGGATGTAGATACATCCATAATGCATGATCCAGTCTGCGCTAAAAGAGCATTTTTTTCGCTCCTGATCCCGTGACGATCGAGTGGATCAACAATCAGATGAAGAATTTGATACATTTACATAAGTCTTTATGGAACTTGCCCTAATGTGGTTTGTCAAGTAACACAATTATTTTTGCTTTCCTTTGTTACCTCTTCACTTTCCAAAAAGGAAATGCTCACAGGAAATAACAGCGCATTGCAGCATTAGACTCAAGTAATGATCTTGTCTGTCGGAATGAGTGAATCTGCCACCGAGGCATCGATATCACAAGCCTCCTGCATTTATGTGAGAGGTTGCATGGTGGCATAATCTTATGCCACCACTGCTGTCATATAGCCGTAACCACAGCAACACCAAGGTGGTGGCATCACTCTAAGAACTACAGCGGCAACCAAAATTATTCCCCCTTCCATTGCAAATTAGGTTTATTAGCAACATTGTGCAATAAAACAATCACAATGTAAATAGCTGAACACAACTAATATAGCAAGTGGTTTCTCCAAACTCAACACCTATTACAGTTTACTGCAGTCTTAGGATTCTTACCAAGGTAACAAGCTGTACACTATAGAATTAATAATTTATCCATTCCTGAGAACAGATATTTCATAAGAGGTACATTGCAAAGTTGCTTGTTTTTTTTACCAGCACTTTGCAAATTTAGTTATTTAAGAACCTGAGAATAATGAAAAGATCATTGACTTGTAAAAAAAGGAAAAGTATAGAAAAGGATACAAAGGCATTGAATGTTTCTAGAGATACAGATGAAAGCAGAGTTCACAAGTTCCGAGTTATAGGATCACTGGCGGCACAACCTGGACATGGCAGAAAGAGGAAGCTGTCAACGGCTGCCATCAGAGGCCTGAGGAGGCAGGTGGTCAAAATCCCTCGAGCGTCTGGAAAAGACCTGCAGAAGATTCAGTGACAGCAGCGATGAGGTTTCAGTTTGCACAGTAAGGAACATAAATACTGAAGGTCTACATGGCTGAACTCCAAGACGTCACCTCCACTGCCCCGGTGCACAAGAAAAATTGCTCCAATATGATCAAATCTTTATAAATAAGTGATAGAAGTTTTGGTATTCTTTTCCGAGAAGCAATTAAACAAAACTAGAACTTTTTCAGCATATTGATTAGCAGTAACTCTGGAGAAGGAAGAAATAAGCATACACTGAAAACAACACCCTGCTTACAGTGAAGTATGTTGGTGGCCCGGTGATGCTTACAGTGAAGAATGTCGGTGGCTCGGTGATGCCCTACAGTAAGGCATGGCAGTGGCTCAGTAATGTATACAGTGAAGCATGACGTTGGCTCGGTGATGCCTACAGTGAAGCACAGTGGGGGTTTAGTGACACCTACAGTGAAGCATAGTAGTGACTTGTTGATGCCATCAGTGTAGCATGGCGGGGGCTCGGTGATGTCTACAGTGAAGCATGGTGGTGGTCATTGATGTCTATGGTGAAGCATGGTGGGGACTCAGTGATGCCTATAGTGCAGCATGGCAGTGGCTTGATGATGCCTTCAATGTAGCATGATGAGGGTCTGGTGATATGTACAGTTGAACATGACGGGGGCTCGGTGATGTCTACAGTGGAGCACAGCAGGGACTCATGATGTCTGCAGTGAAGCATGGCGGTGGCTCGGTGATGTCTACAGGGAAGCATGGTTGTGACTCTGTGATGCATACGAAAAAGTATCGCGGTGGCTTGGTGATTCCTACAGTGAAGCATGGCAATGACCCGGTAATGTTTACAGTGAATCATGATAGGGGCACAGTGATTTCTACAGTGAAACTTGGCAGGGGCTCAGTGATGTTTACAGTGAAGCATGGTGGTGGCTCGGTGATGTCTATAACGAAGCATGCTGAGGACTCTGTGATGCCTACAATGAAGCATTGCGGTGTCTAGGTGAGGTCTACAGTGAACATGACAGTGGTTTAATGATGCCTACAGTAACAAATAGTGGCAGTTCGATGATGCCTACAGTAAAGCATGGCTAGGGCTCGGCGATGTCTACAATGAATCGTGGCGATGGGTCGGTGATGTCTACAGTGAAGCATGGCAGTGGCTGAGTGATGCCTACAGTGAAGCATGGTGGCTGCTCAGTGATGCCTACAGTGAAGTATGGCTGTGAAAAATGTTCATCTCACCTGTGTATTGTATCCTGCATATACATGTGTAAGTAAATGTCACAGTTTCAGGTTTTAATATCCATATATAAAAAGTGTTCTCAACATTAGATCACTGTCCTTTTGCTTTATGCCACAGACATCCAGATTCTAGGAATACCTGGTGTCACTGTGTAAAGATTAATGTACTCCGCTCGCACATGAACACAATGTTCGCCGGTTTCCTCAGAAACCTGGTCGGTCTCTGGGCCCTGGGGAGATGTTTGAGAACCAGCGCTGTGTTCAGCCATAAGATTTCCTCACTTGGAGAACAGGCTGAGCAAGCAATACCTGAGATATTAAGAAAAATGTTTAACGGCGACGGTTTAGCATGCCCAGCGGCGGTTCTGAGTGTCGGGCACCTCAGCTGTGCATGTGCCAAAGTTATCTCTACTCATTTCTGATGTTATCTGTGATGCCTCCAGGTGCGCACAACTTGTGAGTTTTATCACCAGAATTCTGTATCCTTGGGGCAACATTATTATTATTATTATTATTATTTTTTTTTTTTTTTTCATTTTGCTTTTTAACCACGAGTAAAAATTTTTTTTTTTTTTTTTTAAATAATTTTTTTAATGACTGGAGAATCTATTAATTGTGAATGCTAATTGTACCAGTCGTTACGTCTCTTCGTTCCTGAAGATAGCTCCATCCATCCTCCTCTGGTCCTGCACTCAGTTGTAACTCTCCTTTGGTTAGCATTTGCCAGGAAACTTGTGACTGCCAATGACATCAGGTCTGGCGGTCTTTTTGAATCCTTACCTTTACCCCTTCCAGGCACTTTTTGACACGATCTTGTCTAAGGTTCTAGATATCACTACTGCCTCATCCTCGAGATTTCGCATCTGGTTCTTCCGGTTCTACTCCGGACCTTCAACTTTGTTCCTGTCTATGCTCCTGTGTCATCTTCTGGCCCGTCGCATACTCACTATTCTCCCGGTAACAGTCCTTAACTCTGTTCCTTACTACTCCATTCTTAACAACATCAGTATTGGTCTCCAATCCTCCTGGGAATACCCCTGACCTGGTTGAGAGTAACCCCTTTTTGTATTTTTTATAGAAATCCCTTCCATTTTTGCATCCGAGAATAGCTGGAAAAATTGTGACTGTCCCAGGAAATGTAGGATGTTGGCAGCTATGCTACACCACTGTCTACTTAACTCACTATTCTGGTCACTATTCCGGAGATATTTCTGCAGGAAAGTATGTACCTCCTTAGGGTGAAGGCTAGGGGATTTCATACTCAGCGACACAGTTTTCCCAGGGCTGACAAGATTTAGGCTTAGCACCTCTCCGGTGCTCATGAATCTTCTCATAATGTACGTGTGATGCTAGTCACTACTCACGGGCAGGCCGTGAAGTCACCCGGGTAGGTTCCAAGCAAGAACATAGTAAAGTGAAGGAAAAGACGAAGGCGTGAGTCAGGTCATAGTCCGGAGTCAGAATACCAGAGAAATAGCAGATCTTAGCAAAGAGGCAAAACCAAACAGGTAGTCAGAACATGGTCCAAGGGTTAAGCAGCGGTAGATCAGAACTCACAGCACAAGAATCATGCAAACACACACCAGAGAGCAGAAGCTTTGACTGGCAGTGATCTGGACCAGACAGATAACCTAAATAATCATAATTGCCATCATATAAAAGGGTATGGTTCCCGCAATATATTTGTATCTTACATTTTTATACTCTTTATATAGGACCGACCCCAAATAACAAAAGCCATGAAACTGTCATACCATAGTGCATACTGATGAAATTATAGCTTTACTCAGCCAAATAGATGTATTTAAAGTGCAAATGCATGTGACTTCTATATATTAAGGTGCAAGTGCATATAAACGAAGACTAAATTTCTCCCTGTGTACAAGCTCAGTGGTTATTACTGATTAAAGTATATAGAAGGCTGATACTTGGTATTGTCATTATAAGTACATTTTTGCATTACCTATGGATGGTAAGATGGAGTAAACGTGATGCAAACTGCAGCAAGGTCTATTTGTTATTTGCCTCCCTCTGCCTCGACGCGCGTTTCATGAACACTTTCTCAGGAGTTGTCAAAGCTTTCAAAATACATGGATTTTGTCAATGGGTTTACAAACACATAGGTTCCCAATGGCTTGTGCCTCGCACTAACCCTTGCTCTATTAAAATGAACGTTTCTGAGATGTAATACCATAAACAACCTGTAGCCTTGTGTACCATAGTGCTGTTTTTTTTTTCTGGAAGAAAGTAGCCACAGTTTTCTAATCCTGTAAAATTCCTTTAAGGCTATTTTCACACGTTGCGTTTTTGCTGCTTTTTTAATGCAATGTTTAAGCTGCGTTTACGCTGCTTACAAAAAACAGGTTTTTCTTCGCTTTTGTGACGTTTTTTGCTACGTTTTTTATTGCTACATTTTTGTCTTGGTACATTTGTCTCTTGTGTATGCTGATAAAGTTTAGTGCATAAAAAAATAATCTGATTAAAATTCATCAGGTTTTGGCATCACAAACGCAGCCAAATCTGAAACGTGCATTTTTTTGCATCGTTTTTGCAGTACACATTGCTTTTAATGGGTGCAAAACGCTGCAAAAACTCTGAAAGAAGTGATATGCTGCATTTTGCAAAAACGCTGTTCTTTGACAAAACAATCAGAAAAAAAAACAAGGGGGTGTGCACGAGATTTCTGAAATCTCATTGACTTTGCTGCAACTGTGAAACGCAGCTTAAAAGTTGCATAAGAAACTGCTGCAAAAACATAACACGTGAACAAAGCCTAAGAGACATGGCTGCTAAAAAAAATAATTATGTGGCTTTATTGCATGGCCGTGCTCAAAGATGGGAAACAGATTGTATTGTATCTACAGTCATGGAAAAAAGTTCTGAGAATGACACAACTTTTGATTTTCACATAGTTTGTTTCTTCAGTTTTTATTTTGGCTAATTTGCATAAATTATAGATTGTCATGAACAGTGATCTGATGAACTGCAAAAACTTGCCATGAAAATAAAATAAATCACAAACGACCCATTCAAAGAAGGACGTTGAATTGTTGTGAATGAGACTTCAGGACATCCAAGAAAATCTGGCAAGTGCCGGGATCGTCTCTTAAAGAGGATTACAGCTGCGGGATCAGCACAACACTAGTGCAGAGGTTGCCCCGAAATGGCAGCTGCACGCACAGTAAGACAAAGGCATTTGGGGGCTGAAAGCTGTTCTGGAGTCAAGAAGGGCAGCAAAGAAGCCACTTCTCTAAATGATATTCTGCAAGAGGTACACAGTGATTGCATGGCAGAGGATGGGAGTACAATTATTGTCTCTGATGGCACCCCCTTCAGACTGTCGGGACATCTGGGAGAATGACTGTCCGGAGAAGACAAGGCGAGTCCTGTGCCTGCCAACAGTGAACAATCCTGAGACCACTGATGTGCGGGGGCTTCTCATCCACAGAAGGGGCTCACTCATGGTTTTGACATGAATATACAGTAGAATGGGATCTAAACCTCCTCAAGAGCAATTTCTCCCATCATCAGGTGCAATGGGGACACAACATTGACATTTTGGGTCCATGACCAGGAAACGCCCCAGATCTCATCCTATTGAGGACCTGCGGTTAATCCTCAAAGAGCAACAAACAAAAACACAGAAATGGTAATAACTCCAAGCTCTGATGAGACAAGAACGGGCGGCCATCAGTCAGGATCTGCCCAGAAGTCGATATCCAGCTGTCCGGGCAAAGGGCAGAAATATGGAAAAATAATACGGGGCAACGCTGGAAATATCGAGGCCTTACAGAAACTTAATGTATTTGTCAATAAAAGTGTAAACACTTATGAAATATTTACAAATTATTCTTCAGTAACCAGACAAACATTCAACTGAAACCTGAAAGCATTGAAGCAGGAAATTGTGAAAACCAAAATTAGTGTCAATCTCAAAACTTTTGTCCACGACTGTAAGTGGTGACGTTCCAACGACTGATAGGTCATGGACACTTGGGTTATGTCTACTGGTGAAGCAGACCATATTGTAGCAACTATGGAAGCAGATTTTGCATTAATATGAGCTAATCTAGGTGGAATAGACCGGGCGACACTTACCACAACGTTGCGAATCAGCAGGTTGCCATGTTATCACTAATTAGTAGAAAATGTATTTATTGCCTAGGGAGTCGGAGGCAAATTATTACATACACTGAAACCACATAGAATAAATCCTCATCCTGAAATCTGAAGATTCAGATGAGATGAGGCTGCAGGTCACCCCAATATTCCTCTACCCCTACTGTCACAATCATAGGTGCCCAGGAAACTTTGGGTCAGGGAGTATCATCCATAAGGATGGGTGAAGAAGTCCAATCAGTAGCGTTGGTGCAAATCGATTTGCAGGACCAAGTACATCGGCCACATTGGGAGCCCTGAGAACTGCCTATTACCTGACGGCATACGCAGCTCATCTTATGGTTATCCAGCCTGGTAGCGCATCTAGTCGTCCGAATATATTGGCCATTAAAACGGATTTCAAGGATTTCTAAAAAAAGTTAATAAAATCAGGGAAGCATGGCAAAATAAAAAATCCCCCTACTAACCACTGGCTCAGCGGTAACATTCTGTGCATGTAAACTAGTGATTGGCGGCAACTGCGGGATCACCAAAGCGTTGGTGCTGGCGCGGCTGAAGATTTAGAAGGTCAATAAAAGGCAATTTTTTTTTTTATTTTATGACGTTTCTAACTTTTTTTTTGTAAATCCCTTTAATACTTTAATGTCTCAGTTGGTCTAGGGTGATTGTTGACATGATAATTTTATACTTCTGGTTTTCTATTACTGGTAGCTGTGGGCGGGGAAAGGGTTAATTGTAGTGATGAGCGAGTGTACTCGTTGTTGGTCGGGTTTTCCAGAGCACGCTTCCAGAGCACGCTCAGTATTTGTTAGTGGTCAGAGATTTAGTTTTCATCCCGGCAGCTGAATGATTTACAGCTACTAGCCAGGCTGAGTACATGTGGGGGTTGCCTGGTTGCTAGGGAACCCCCACATGTAATCAAGCTGTCTAGTAGCTGTAAATCAGTCAGCTGTCGGGATGAAAACTAAATCTCCAAGCAGTCATTAATACTCAGAGGTCACCCGAGCGTTCTCTGGAAAACCCAAGCAACGAGTACACTCGCTCATCACTAGTTAATAACGCTATCTGAAGTGGTGTAGGACTGTAAATGGTTAAAGGGTTTCTGCTAATTTACTTTTCTTTAATGTACAGTAAATAGATACAAAATTATAAAAAAAAGATAAAATGTTTATCACCCAAAAAACCCCAGTGTGAATCCAGCACTACGACAGACAACCCCCCAAAAATGGTGTGGGAACTCCTTATATTTACTAACCAGCAAAGGCTAAACAGACAGCTGCAGGCTGAAATTAATAGCCTAGGAAGGGGCCATGGATAATGGCCCCCTCCCAGACTAAGAACATCAGCCCTCAGCCGGCCCAAAAATGGCACATCCATTCGATGCGCCAATTCTGGAGCTTAGCCTCCACTATTCCCACTTGCCCTAGTGCGTTGCAAAGTGAGGTAATAGTTGTAGGGTTGATATCAGCTGATTTATATTTGCTGACATCAACCCTGGGGTTTAGTAATGGAGAAGTCTCTATCAGACACCCCCATTACTAACCCCATAGTCAAATTGAATAAAGCCAGAGTAAAATCCTTTAATTGAAATAAACACTCCCCACTCTTCTTTTACCCATTTTTTCACAAAAAAATAAAAATAAAAAAAGCAAATTTATACTCACCTTTCTGCCTATAAGCCATTAAAGTCCATGTCCCAGGACAATCCTGATGGTTTGGTGAGCGGACACAACAGTGATACGACCATTAACTATGCCAGCCGGAACACACTGAGCTAAGAGTGAGAACGCGGCTGCGTGTGACCAGCAGTGACGTCATTAAGGTTACCGCCGGTCACAGGCAGCCACATTTTCACGTTCAGCTCAGTGTGTTGCAGCTGGTGTAGTTAGAGGCTGTATCGACGGAAAGGTGAGTATAATGTTTTTTTTGTGAATAAATGGGTAAAAGAGGGTCAAGTGGTCAAGTAGTGTTTATTTCAATTAAAGGACACTGTGTGCTCAATTCAATTAAAGGACTTTACTCTGTCTGTCCTTAAATATCAGCCCACAGCTGTCTGTTTAGCCTTTGCTGGTTAGTAAATATAGAGGGGACCTACATCTTTTTTGGGGGGGTCTCCCCTATAATCACCAGTAAAGGCTAAGCAAACAGCTCCGAGCTGATATTAATTGGCCCCTTCTCAGAATATTAACATCAGCCCCCAGCTGTCGGCTTTCCCTCAGCTGGTTATGAAAATGTAGGGGGACCCCACAGAGTAAAAAAAAAAAAAAAGAAGTAATTATTTATTTAATACACACTATACACAGACAGTGGGTGCTGACTCCAACTCCCATCAGCGTTGCCTGGTCGCACTGATCGAAGGGAGACCAGGCGACAAGGATGAGAGCTGCATTCAGCACCCAGGGCCTGGGAACAGCGCTAACTGTACTGCTTTTCCCAGGTGCCGGTACTTGTCACGCTGATGTGGCACACGGATGTGACAGGTATGTAGCACACGGACACAGATAGCTTTGATACTGTTTTTTTCCAGTGCTGATGATATCAGGAAGTGTGAAGGGGTCTAAGGCTAAGTTCACACATTTGATGCAGATTTTCTGTGCAGATTTACAATAGCAAACGAAACACAGCTTTTTAGAAAAAAAAAACACATCTACATATTGCTGATATTTTCTACGCGTTTACTGACGTGTGGTGCGTTTTTTTAAATTCCAGCGCATGTCAATATTTTCATCCTTGGTATTGGAAAAAGTACAGTCATATGGTTAAAAAAACATGTTAAAAAAGCCCTTCAAAATCTTAAACTTTAGTTGTGCTTTTCTGCATTTTTTTGTATGTATGGGACTATTTTTTCTGCTTCAATCTGAGCTTTTTTTTTAAAGCAGAAAAGTAGACGTGTCTGCTAACTCCACATGGAGAAAACAAAACAGCACAATGTGCACTGTAGGCAAGTTTATCACTGAAATGTATAGGAAGAATACAAAGATTTTTTTAAGCAGTTTTTCATGCAGATTTTAAAGCTGCATTTTGTTCAAACTACATATAAAAATACCCAGTGGGTACAATCTCCACCAAATCTGCAACAAAATCAGCAGCAAAATCCTTGTGTAAGGAGATGGCCACATGAATTTTTTTTTTATGAGTATGTTGGAGAATATTCTGCTCCAAATTCACTTAAAAAACTGTTTCAAATTCTCTTTGAATAGTTTTCCTATTTATGTCAATGGGACAAATGCTTTACTGCACCTGGTGCTGTGTTCTTCATGTGGAAAAAAAGATGTAACACATAATTTCTTAAAGTGTTTTTGAAAAAAAAAAAGCTCCAAATTTGACTTCTGAATCAGAAGAAACAGAACAATGCTCCGTACATATAAACCGTGTCAGAAAACACAAAAAAAAGGCACCAATTTTCCCAGCCTCACACTCATGTTAAAGGGGTTGTCCACTACTAGGACAACCCCCTAAATGTTTGGCCCCAATAAAATAATAAAGCTTATACTCACCTCCCGTTCCAGCGGTGTCGGCTCTCGCGGTCCCGGGACTCTCGTACAGTTGTTGTGACACGTGACGCCCAATCAGCGCTGGTGTCACTGTCCCCGTATTAGGAAAAAACAAACAGGAAGAGGAAGTCATAGATCAACTGATCAAGAAGAGGTTGTCCTAATAGTGGACAACCCCTTTAAGACTTTGTTCAATTGCTCCTCCTGGTTTCCTGATTTGCGGGAGACATTGTCATTTTAGACCAGCTACATGGTCCCATTCTGCAAGCAGAGGCAACAATCCCACCAGCTTCAGAGCAGCGCTTACAAGCTGTAACGCAAGGAGCTTGCAAGCGCTGCACTCTCTTCCTAGGAGACCAGCCACCACTGACGGCCTGGAGAGGTGGCCGGTAACTTAGACAATGAGCAGTAAACTATATCATGAAAAAATCTCTTGGTTCTTGAGAATGGAGAAAATTTTTAATAAGAGAGAAATTGCAAAGTTACTTGGTTTTATGAGCATTTTACAATTTTGACCATTTAAGAAATGGAAAATAATCCTAGAAGGACCTGTCTGGTGGTTTTACATTGATGACTTATCCTTTGGATAGAAGAAAATAAATGGTAATCGGCTCGCCTTCCAGGTAGGACAATGCAGCGTGAAACAACCTGTCCTCACATAGGGACCCTGGTAGACCTTGGTCGGTCACGGTGTGGTGCAGGGAGCGTAGGAACACACCAGGGTCGTATCCAGGTCAGGAATGGAAACAGGGTCCAAGAGGAGTGGGCTCCAGCACCAATGAATATGTTAAAATAAAAAAAAAAAGATTAAGGATCCATAAAATTCTACGTTTTGGGTAAGCAAAAAAAAAAAAAGATTAAGGCTGCGTAAACTTATTCATTTCAGTTTAGCAAAAAAAATGATTATGGATCCATAAATGTATGTGTTATCAAAAGAACAGATTAAGGATCAATATACTTACGAGTTTTGGGTTAACAAAAAAAGAAGAGTATGCACCCATAAATGTACACATATGGGTGAACAAATAAAAGGATCCATAAACTTATTTGGTTTCGGGTTAACAAAGGAATAGATTAAGGATCCATAAACGCACGGATTTTGGGTTAGCAACCTATTGAATAAGAGTTGCTAATCCAAAACGTGTAATCTTATGGATCCTTCATTATTTATTTTCTCTTTATGCTTTTTCATTGCACAGTAAAAGTCATGTTTTAACATTTTCCCATTGGTGCTGGAGCCCAGTCCTCATGGACCCTTCTTCCCATCTTTAGGATCGGTCGCCCCCGCCGATCTGCTGTTACCGGTGCTCGGCTGACGGCACAGCGCCATCCCCTGTACAGTGGCCGCGGCCGGGTACTGCACATCTGCCCCCTATACAAATCAAAAGTAGGTAGGCGGGGGTGCCCTCACCGATCCTAATGATAGGCCATTACAGTAAAAAAAAAACAGCTTTATGCTTTTTTTTTTATTATCAAAAACAGTGTTTCCTAAGTACCCTATGTTAATTATTTAATACACTGGCTTTTTTCTTTATTTATTTTCATTAGGATATATGCACATATTGTTTTTTTTTTTTAAATTTGGTTTTGTTTGTTTTGATGGCCAGTGTGAACATGCTCTTACATCATGCATGTTTTCAAGTCATACTCTGGCTCAGTTTTCCATTAAAGTCCTGGACAACCCCTTTAAATCTGGTTCAGCACCATTTCACCAGCAATGTCTGTAGTGTCATTCAGGAGTCTGGAAAAGCTGAGTGATGGGTGACAATGATCCCATCAGGTTGGTGCAGATGTGATGATAATATGTTGCTGCACTGATGCTGCTGCTGCCTCTCATCTCTCAGCCCCTGACATCTCACTGCAGCCCCCTGCTGGCTCATTGTCTGCACAGAGCATGCTCTGCCCTGCTGCATTGTGGGAGATGTAGTTTCGTGCTCCCCTGCTCTGCACTCTAGCCTTACGCACTGCAGACTACATCCCCCATAGTGCCCCGCGCCGGGATGCAGTGCATTGTGGGCCGTTCTGTCTGTGAGGAGCTAGGGGTGTGCCTTGCCCGCACAGTGTACACAGCTCCCGAGCAGCAGCATTTTGCAGTGCAGCCTTGGATGTGACTGGGGGAAGAGGACACAATGTAACACGATTAGTAGCAAGATAAGTAAAGCAAAGTGACCCCAGGTTCCTGCCGGAGGCTGCTGCTGCCCCAGTGTCCTCCTCCTCCCTGCTCCCTCATTCCCAGGTGTTGCTCTGACCTGTGCTCTGCATGTTCGTGTTGTCTCTGCCTTGTCGTCCATAGATCTGGAGGGTGGGGGAAGGGGGTTACATCCCCACATCGCCCCTTCTCTGTGGCCGCCATCTCCAGCCTGCGCCTGCTTTATCTGTTCCATTATGATTTTTTGTTTTATTCCATGTTTTGTCTTTGCATTGGGAAAGAGAGAAAAATCCCATTAACCCCTATAGGGCCCAGTATGCATCCTGTGTATGCAAAATCCCATTAACCCCTATAGGGCCCAGTATGCATCCTGTGTATGCAAAATCCCATTAACCCCTATAGGGCCCAGTATGAAGTCTGCATCCTGTGATGCCCCCATGCCCCATTGCACCCCCTCTGGTGACAGCTACAAATAAATATTACCTAGTGCCTAAAAAAACCATGTTACATTGTTGCATCTTTAATGGACTGTGTTAGGATTTGGGCAATTCTCTGCCCCTATATGATGCCGTATCGTCGGTGGCAGCCACACCAGAGGCAAAGGTTAGGTAAGGACGTTTAATTCTAGCAATTCTACATGTCCATGCTCTGGATCTTTCCGGCAGCCCTCCTCCTCCTCCTCCTCCCCATCCTTTCCTTTCTTTCTTTCTTTGGTGCAGGTTGCATATAAACATGTCGTATTGTTCCGGCTCCGTCCTCATTAATCATTTTAGCAGTTTTTGCTTTTCCCACTTCTCCCAGCGATTTCATAGATCACTTATACTGTATATATGGAAGGGTGGTGGGGCAGAGGGGTAAGAAAATCCAACAGCTGTGTGCTAAATCTGGAAATATAAAGCCCGCAGCTGAACGCCCATCATATAAAGCCTATTATGAGACGATGGCAACAGTTCCTTCTGAAGATGTCCACGTCGGGGTTTTTTTTTTTTGTGTCCTTTGCTTGGTCAGTTTATTATTATTATTATTATTATTATTATTATTATTATTATACATAATACAGTTTAATTCATTAGCGCCCGTTCTGTATCGGAGCCAACAAAGGAACGGCTTGAGTGGTATTCTAGTGCAATCCCAACTCTCCTCTCTGGCTGCTGAAGGGTTAATAATGTCTGAGCATTATACATGGAGGTACAATGTACGTGTCTGATGTCGGTTTTTTTTTTTTGTTTTGTTTTTGTTTTGTGTTTGTGCCGTTTCTGTTTGGATTGTTTTACTGCGTGGAGTTGGGCACACGCTGTGCCCGGCGCCGCGCAGACTCCTGTGTGCCCCCCCAATGGGCCGACCCGGCTGCCAGGATCAGCCCTGCGACCCGTCATGTTCCACCGTGTGACCTGAAGTGACTGATGGTAATTGAGACTAAGCTCCATGTGCGCGGATGTCAGGATGCGTCCCCCGGCCCCCGAAATTCCTGTGAACACACCCAGGAAATTTTTTTTAACGGGGGTTTGATACTTTAATATCTAAACGTGATACAAAATTATTTATTACACGTTATATTTCAGACCCCCGGAATTAATCTATACGGAGGGTCTTATTTTTTATTTGGCGCCCACATGCCCTTACTGGGGGGCATAAAATCGATCTGCAATTTCATGGATGCTGGGTCAGATGGGCCATGTTCACACTTGAGAAAACGCAGTTATTTTTCTGCAAGTTTCCATTCCAAAACAATCAATACTAATCTGTGATAGCTGCATTTTTGTTGCTTTTTTTTTTTTAAACGTTTTCTTTATTTTTGATGCCGTTTTGACTTAGCGGTTTTAATGCATTTGCTTTAGTTCAGAAATGCTGCAATTCTGCTCTTAAAATTGTAATAGCTTTTTTTTTATTTTGCATTTTTTTTTGCATTTTGATTTATCAGACTCCCAATAAAATCCTATAGGGATCTGTCAATCTTGGAGAGCGGGGAGGGGAGAAGTCGCTGGAGACCCTCCTGTGAGGAGTCATATGAGACACATAGTCCCCGACCAGCTTTTTAAAGCACAATTTCCCTGAAACGCTGCAGGTTGCAATATCACAGACCGTCTCTGGTTCATGTAGTTCCACCTGTAGTTCGGGCAGCAATAATCTGCAAACAGGCTTTATTATGCTATGCTTATATGGCGCCATCATCATCGCTGTCCCCGATGGGGCTCGCAATCTACATTCCCTATCAGTCTTTGGAATGTGGGAGGAAACCGGAGAACCCGGAGGAAACCCACGCAAACACGGGGAGAACATGCAAACTCCTTGTAGATGTTGTCCTGGGTGGGATTTTAACCCAGGACCCCAGCGCTGCAAAGCCACCGTGCTAACCACTGAGCCACCGTGCTTCGTTCTGCCCTTTTAGGAAATAAAAAAAAAATGCAGACCAAAACGAAGCTCTGGAGATAACTGAGCTCATTCTTGAACGTATGTCTTGTTTGGGCGGGGATTTTCAGAGCCTGTTTTCGGGATTGGTGAGGGTCCAAGTTGTCGGACCCCCAGAATTCTGGAAGTTCTCTTTTATCCCATTGATGGTAGATAACTTTGCATATTGGTTCAAATCCTTTAATCATTGCAAGAAACCTGTTGGTGGAAACAGATTAAATAGGGTAGGATGGGCGTAATTTATGATCAGCGGGGTCTTCTCTGTGGAACCCCCACAGTACTGAGAATAAGGGGTCTGTGGTATTGATTTAAGGATAACCCTTGACTGCCAAGATTGCGACTTTGCCCGAAAAATCGATGAAGGAGCCTACTTAGTTGTCAGCCTTTTTTTGTGATTTCTCCCACCGATCATAACCATTATACTATGCCTTTGCTTTAGGGCTTGTTCAGACCAGCGTATAATATGGACATTTGCTGTCCAAGTAAAAATCAGACATCACACAGACCAATGTCATTCAGTAGGGTTGATCAGATGACGGTCTTTTTACACGCTCCGAGCATCCGTGTGCAAGAAAAGTCGGCGTGCACAGGTCTCGTTTATTTTTCGGGAGACTTGACCAATTCAGTCTATGGATGCGCAGAAAGGATGGGATCCCAGATGGATCACCTTATAGCTTCTGATTTTTACTTAAGCATTACTATTATTAACAGAAGAAACTGTATTTGGTCTTGTCATCTTTAAAATGTTGCTGCATAAATTTGGGTAGTAAATACGGATCCGTGGTTGGAATATGGATGAAAATCGTCTGATCTTGTGCACCCCCTTTATGATCAGGTGAGCTAGAATGCAACCAGTAATACATTGGATCATCCATTGGGGACATAATTGAAAATAGAGAGTGTAATCCAACGGAGGGGTCTGCGCAAAGGTGGCAAGCGAGATGGGCTAATTGGGCCATACATGTATACTTTTCACCATCAACGGCCCAAAAAAATTCAGCCTCACGGATCATTGTTTGGCTAGACAGTTGTCCACCATTGCAAACAATTGTTGGAGTATAAAGTTGGGTGAAAAAAAAAAAAACGCACAAATGTTCACACAATGTTAAGAGCATATTCACACAGGGAGATCTGCTGCAGGAGCGTAAAAGCTGCAACAAAATCTGCAACAGATACTACCGCTGCAGAAATAATTGTTTATATGGTGCAGTGCGGCCACACATTTCACCCAGGCTTCACACATGATCTGCTGTATAAACGGTCCATCTGTGGTGGTCTATGGCAGTGGAGGATTTAGGGAATACTCACTTGTGGTATATACACTGAATATTTCATGTCCACGTTTTCCAACTTGAAAAATAAACCTACTGCTAATTCCTGTGGCGTCTGTGGGGAGTATATTATACTATATTGAAGACCATGGGGAGTGTATTATACTGTATGGAGGACTATAGGGGGTGTATTATACTATGGGGAGTGTGTTATACTATATGGAGGACTATGGGGAGTGTATTATACTATATGGAGGACTATGGGGAGTGTTGTGAATTCTGTTGTCGAACTCCCTCCTGTGGTCGTGAATGCTACTTCGGCGAGTTCTGTCTATGGGCTCCCTCTGGTGGCTGTGAGTGAAGCTGCTGAGGTTCCTTACACAGGTGACGTGGTTTATCCTTTGGTTGGCTGTTCTATTTAACTCCTCTCAGATCGTTACTCCATGCCAGCTGTCAATGTTTTTGCATTGGTTCAGTTCGCTCCTGGATCTCTCTGGTGACCTGCCCTCTCCTGCAGAAGCTAAGTTCCTGATAGTCATTATTTGTTCTCTGTTTTCTTGTCCAGCTGGTTTTCATGATTTTGTCTTGCTAGCTGGAAGCTCTGGGATGCAGAGTGGCCCCTCCGCACCGTGAGTCGGTGCGGAGGTCTTTTTTGCACACTCTGCGTGGTCTTTTGTAGGTTTTTGTGCTGATCGCAAAGTTACCTTTCCTATCCTCTGTCTATTTAGTAAGTCTGGCCTCCCTTTGTTGAAACCTGTTTCATTTCTGCGTTTGTGACTTTCATCTTTACTCACAGTCAATATATGTGGGGGGCTTCCTTTATCTTTGGGGAATTTCTCTGAGGCAAGGTAGGCTTTATTTTCTTTCTCTAGGGCTAGATAGTTCTTAGGCTGTGACGAGGCACCTAGGTCTGGTCAGGAGCGCTCCACGGCTATTTCTAGTGTGTGTGATAGGATTAGGGCTTGCGGTCAGCAGAGCTCCCACATCCCAGAGCTCGTCCTGTATGAGGTTTAACTATCAGGTCATTCCGGGTGCTCCTAACCACCAGGTCATAACAGGGGAGTGTGTTATACTATATGGAGGACTATGGGGAGTGTGTTATACTATGCGGAGGACTATGGGGAGTGTGTTATACTATACGGAGGACTATGGGGAGTGTTATACTATACGGAGGACTGTGGGGAGTGTGTTATACTATACGGAGGACTGTGGGGAGTGTGTTATACTATACGGAGGACTATGGGGAGTGTGTTATACTATATGGAGGACTATGGGGAGTGTGTTATACTATATGGAGGACTATGGGGAGTGTGTTATACTATATGGAGGGCTATGGGGAGTGTGTTATACTATATGGAGGACTATGGGGAGTGTGTTATACTATATGGAGGACTATGGGGAGTGTGTTATTCTAAACAAGCAAAATGCTGCCTATTCATTGAGTGATTGGATTGTTTATGCTGGAACAAAAATCATTGTTCTTAGCAGCACGTCGCCCGGTGAAAACTGCATATATGTTGCTGATAACATGATACTGTATGGGGACAGATAGATCTACTAGTGATCGTTTTGTGCCCATCATTCTTCCTCAGCCAGTGTAAAGAGGCCGGGAAACAAGCGTCGAACAACTTCAATATTGTTGACAACGCGCATTTAACGGCCTTGTGCTCAGCACATGGGAATATAACCGAAATGTTTCTGTGTGATGGAGCTATATTTGAGCATTTGGGACCCCATTTTAAACTTTTGCCCAGGGCTTTGTCTAAAGCCGGCCATGGAGATATATATATATATGGACTTCGATTCGGGATCGTGATAGGCCGCCCTAAACGGATGTGTTTTTAGGGAGCGCCTAAAACTATGTAAGATGTGGTTAGTCCTAGTTTCTTGGGGTAGAGCATTTCAGAGAACAGGTGCAACTCTGGAGAAGTATTGGATTCGGGAGTGGGAGGTACGGATTAGGCTAGGTTCACATTGCGTTAGTGGCAGTCCGCTAACGCAATGTAACGGGTCCGTTAGCGCACCCATTGACCGCAATGTAACAACGCATCGCTAACGTATGCCATTTTTGGCATGCGTTAGCGATGTCCCGTTATTTTCTGACGGACCTCGAACGCTGCTTGCAGCGTTTTTGGGTCCGTTCTCGCTAGCGCAGATCGGGCATCTGTGCTAGTGGGATCGCTAAACGCAATCCCTCTTTGTACATTGCGTTAGCGCATTCCGTTAGTGCAATCTGTTTAGCGCATACGCTAACGCAATGTGAACTTAGCCTTAGTGTGGATGTTAGTCGAAAGTCGCTTGCAGAGCGTAATGAGCAGGAAGGCTGATAAACAGAAATGAGGAAGGAGATGTAGGGAATGCCGCACTGTCGAGAGCTTTGTGGGTGAGGACAAGTACTTTGAATTGGATTCTACAACCCCTGGCAAAAATTATGGAATCACCGGCCTTGGAGGATGTTCATTCAGTTGTTTAATTTTGTAGAAAAAAAGCCGATCACAGACATGGCACAAAACTAAAGTCATTTCAAATGGCAACTTTCTGGCTTTAATAAACACTAAAAGAAATCAAGAACAAAAATGTAGTAGTCAGTAATGGTTACTTTTTTTTAACCAAGCATAGGAGAAAAATGATGGAATCCCTCAATTCTGAGGAAAAGATTATGGAATCATGAAAAAAAACAAAAACCCTCCAACACATCACTAGTATTTTGTTGCACCCCCTCTGGCTTTTCTAAGGGTACCGTCACACTAAAACGACGCTGCAGCGATACGACAATGATGTCGATCGCTGCAGCGTCGCTGGAGAGCTGTCACACAGACAGCTCTCCAGCGACCAACGATCCCGAAGTCCCCGGTAACCAGGGTAAACATCGGGTTACTAAGCGCAGGGCCGCGCTTAGTAACCCGATGTTTACCCTGGTTACCAACGTAAACGTAAAAAAAACAAACACTACATACTTACATTCCTGTCGCGTCCCTCGGCGCTGTGCTTCTCTGCATTGACAGTGAGCGCCGGACAGCCGGAAAGCAGAGCGGTGACGTCACCGCTGTACTTTACGGCTGGCCGGCGCTCACCAGTCAGTGCGGGAAGCTGAAGGCGAGGGACATGACCAGACACCGGGAATGTAAGTATGTAGTGTTTTTTTTTTTTTTACATTTACACTGGTAACCAGGGTAAATATCGGGTTACTAAGCGTGGCCCTGCGCTTAGTAACCCGATGTTTACCCTGGTTACCAGTGAAGACATCGCTGAATCGGAGTCACACACGCCGATTCAGCGATGTCAGCGGGAGATCCAGCGACGAAATAAAGTTTCAAACGATCTGCTACGACGTACGATTCTCAGCGGGGTCCCTGATCGCAGTAGCGTGTCAGACACAGCGAGATCGTAAGGATATCGCTGGAACGTCACGGATCGTGCCGTCCTAGCGACCAAAGTGCCACTGTGTGACGATACCCTAACAGCTTGCAGTCTCTGAGGCCTGGACTTAGTGAGGGCCACACAGGACTCTTCATCACTCTGGCTCCAACTTCCCCTGATTGCTGTCCCCAGATCAGCTTTGCAGGTTGGATTCTTGTCATGGACCATTTCCTTCAACTTCACCAAAGATATTCTATTGGATTGAGATCCGGACTATTTGCAGACCATGACATTGACTTTGTCTTTTTTCAAAGAATGTTTGCACAGTTTTTGCTCTATGGCAGGATGCATTATCATCTTGAAAAATGATTTCATCATCCCCAAACATCCTTTCAATTGATAGGATAAGAAGTGTGTCCAAAATATCAACATAAACTTGTGCATTTATTGAAGATGTAATGACAGCCATCTCCCCAGTGCCTTTACCTGACATGCAGCCCCATATCATCAATGACTGTGGAAATTTGCATGTTCTCTTCAGGCAGTCATCTTTATAAATCTCATTGGAACGGCACCAAACAAAAGTTCCAGCATCATCACCTTGCCCAATGCAGATTTGCGATTCATCACTGAATATGACTTTCATCCAGTCATCCACAGTCCACGATTGCTTTTCCAAAGCCCACTGTAACCTTGTTTTTTTCTGTTTAGGTGTTAATGATGGTTTTCGTTTAGCTTTTCTGTATGTAAATCCCATTTCCTTTAGGCGGTTTCTTACAGTTCGGTCACAGACATTGACTCCAGTTTCCACCCATTTATTCCTCATTTGTTTTGTTTGTGCATTTCCTGTTTTGGAGACATATTGCTTAAAGTATCCGGTTTTGACGCTTTGATGTCTTCCTTGGTCTACCAGTATGTTTGCCTTTAACAACCTTCCCGTGTTGTTTGTATTTGGTCCAGATTTTAGACACAGCTGACTGGGAAAAACCAACATCTTTTGCAACATTGCGTGATGATTTACCCTCTTTTAAGAGTTTGATAATCCTCTCCTTTGTTTCAATTGACATCTCTCGTGTTGGAGCCATGATCCATGTCAGTCCACTTGGCGCAACAGCCCTCCAAGGTGTGATCACTCCTTTACAGATGCAGACTAACGAGCAGATCTAATTTGATGCAGGTGTTATTTTTGGGTATGAA
This sequence comes from Ranitomeya imitator, assembly GCF_032444005.1. Lineage (NCBI taxonomy): Eukaryota > Metazoa > Chordata > Amphibia > Anura > Dendrobatidae > Ranitomeya > Ranitomeya imitator. The sequence continues at coordinate 17,888,808 of NC_091288.1, forward strand.
AATTTACAGGGTGATTCCATAATTTTTTTTCCCTCAGAATTGAGTGATTCCATAATTTTTCCCCTATGCTTGGTTAAAAAAAGTAACCATTACTGACTAATAGTGATGAGCAAATATACTCGTTACTTGAGATTTCCCGAGCACACTCGGGTGTCCTCCGAGTATTTTTTAGTGTTCGGAGATTTAGTTTTCTTCGCCGCAGCTGGATGATTTACAGCTACTAGCCAGCTTGATTACATGTGGGGATTCTCTAGCAACCAGGCAACCCCCACATGTACTTAGCCTGGCTAGTAGCTGTAAATCATTCAGCTGGGGCAATGAAAACTAAATCTCCGAGCACTAAAAAATACTCGGAGGACACCCGAGCATGCTTGGGAAATTTCGAGTAACGACTATATTCTCTCATCACTACTGACTACCACATTTTTTGTTCTTGATTTCTTTTAGTGTTTCTTAAAGCCAGAAAGTTGCCATTTTGAAATGACTTTGTGCCATGTCTGTGATCTGTTTTTTTTTTTTTCTACAAAATTAAACATCTGGATGAACATCCTCCAAGGCCGGGGATTCCATAATTTTTGCCAGGGGTTGTATAATGAATGGGCAGCCAGTGCAATGACTGGCAAAGAGCGGACGCTTCCAATTACCGATTGGCCAGATACATGACCCTGGCTGCTGCATTAAGGATGGACTGGAGAGGGGAAAGTCGAGTGAGGGGGAGGTCAATTAATAGAGCGTTGCAGTAGTCCAGGCGGGAGTGGATCAGGGTGATAGTAAGGGTTTTTGTTGTTTCCATGGTGAGAAAAGGGAGGATTCTAGAGATGTACTTTAGGTGTAAGGCTTCTTTCACACTTGCGTCGGTACGGGTCCGTCGCTAAGCGTCGGCGCGACGTACCGAAGCACGTTGTGAAAATTTGGAAAGACGTGGGCAGCGGATGCAGTTTTTCAACGTATCCGCTGCCCATTCTAAAGTCGAAGGAGGAGGGGGCTGAGTTCCGGCCGCGCATGCTCGGTAGGAAATGGCGGACGCGACGTACGAAAAAACGTTACATTGAACGTTTTTTCGTGTTGACGGTCCGCCAAAACACGACGCATCCAGTGCACGACGGACGCAACGTATGGCCATATGTCGCGATCCATCGGCAATACAAGTCTATGGGCAAAAAACGCATCCTACGGGCACATTTGCAGGATCCGTTTTTTTTCCCCAAAACGACGCATTGCGACGGACGTCACACGATGCAAGCGGCACGAGCGGGCAAGAGATTGTATGTGGGAGGTGAAGGAGAGATTGGTGTCAAACATAACACCCAGACAGCGCGCCTGCTGCCGGGGTGTTATTATGGTGCCACCCACGGAGAGGGAAATGTCAGATTTAGGGAGGTTAGTAGATGGCGGGAGCAGAAGAAGTTCAGTTTTGGAGAGGTTGAGTTTCAGATAGAGAGCAGACATGATGTTGGAGATTGCGGACAGACAGTCAGTGGTGTTCTGTAGTACAGAGGGGGTAAGGTCAGGGGATGCCGTGTATAGTTGTGTGTCAGTGTTGTCGGTTCTAGTGGTCTAGAGTGCTGCAACAGTTGAGTCCCTGGTAGTCTGGGGTAGAAGCAGGGTGGTCAAAGGAAGTGTTCATAGTCCTCTGGTAGCAGGACTCCTTACTCCTTTCATGGTGGTCTAGACTAGAAGAGCTGGGATTCCTCCAGTAAAGGCTCCTGCTGTTTCCTGTCGGGAGGCTGCGCACTATGCACATGGACATGACCATAGAGGGCACCTGTGGACAATCAGTGATGGGGCAGACCATTATGTGTTATGCCCAATTATTGTGAAACCAGCACTTTTTTTTTTTCATTTTCTGGAAATAAGTGGCACTAACTGAGAAAAGTAATCTGCTTATTTAGGGAAACCTCATCGTTTTATTAATCTGCTTCCAACACAGTGGGTCCTTCCTAATTAGGGTCCTACCAGTCCATCCCGTGTATCCTGCCAGACCTCTAGAACCGATCTTCATGGTGTGATGGGCATGTACGGACCAAGCTCCGCTCCGGCTGTGAGCTCGCTAACCCTTTGATTGCACGAATGAGCCTGGTCCTCTGAATGTAAGACGATCTGTCCCAGGAGGGTCCTGAGCAGCGAACCCCCCCTTTTTTTAACCTTAAATTCCATATAATGTGAATGCAAATCGGCTTTATTTCCCAGAAGACTCCTTGAGTTCAGATGAGCCCGTTGAATTTTGACTGTCGGCCGACGTGCGCCCGCAGTTCGTTAGCAAATGAAACCGTGCTTTCCTGAAAACCACATCAATATGAATGTTGGCGCGTATTTCAGGTGCATTGTATCTACAATGTGTGAACACTGCCTTAGCCGTGCAGAACAACGGTATAGGATATGGGTCCTACGGACTTGGATGAATCACTAGTGACTCTCAAACCAATACCGCTGCAATTATCGCTGTGCTACAAAGTGAAGAAATATCCTTTGTGTGAGCTTCAAAGAGGAATAAAATAACTGCGAAATTTGTGACTTTGAAAGTTAATTGTCACTTCTCAAGATCCTGCAGCAAATTTCATGGCAGATATTGTAGTTATATTCTAACACGTAGGGGCAGTATTATAGTAGTTACGGTATATTCTTGTACATAGGGGCAGTATTATAGTAGCGATATTCTTATACATAGGAGCAGTATTATAGTAGTTATATTCTTGTACATAGGAGCAGTATTATAGTAGCTATATTCTTGTACATAGAGGCAGTATTATAATATTTATATTCTTGTACATAGAGGCAGTATTATAGTAGTTATTTTATTGTACATAGGGGGCAGTATTATAGTAGCTATATTCTTGTACATAGGGGCAGTATTATAGTAGTTATATTCTTGTACATAGAGGCAGTATTATAGTAGTTATATTCTTGTATATAGGGGCAGTATTATAGTAGTTATATTCTTGTACATAGGGGCAGTATTATAGTAGTTATATTCTTGTATATAGGGGCAGTATTATAGTAGTTATATTCTTGTACATAGGAGCAGTATTATAGTAGTTATATTCTTGTACATAGGGGCAGTATTATAGTAGTTATATTCTTGTATATAGGGGCAGTATTATAGTAGCGATATTCTTATACATAGGAGCAGTATTATAGTAGTTATATTCTTGTACATAGGAGCAGTATTATAGTAGTTATATTCTTGTACATAGGGGCAGTATTATAGTAGTTATATTCTTGTACATAGGGGCAGTATTATAGTAGTTATATTCTTGTACATAGGGGCAGTATTATAGTAGCGATATTCTTATACATAGGAGCAGTATTATAGTAGTTATATTCTTGTACATAGGAGCAGTATTATAGTAGCTATATTCTTGTACATAGAGGCAGTATTATAATATTTATATTCTTGTACATAGAGGCAGTATTATAGTAGTTATTTTATTGTACATAGGGGGCAGTATTATAGTAGCTATATTCTTGTACATAGGGGCAGTATTATAGTAGTTATATTCTTGTACATAGAGGCAGTATTATAGTAGTTATATTCTTGTATATAGGGGCAGTATTATAGTAGTTATATTCTTGTACATAGGGGCAGTATTATAGTAGTTATATTCTTGTATATAGGGGCAGTATTATAGTAGTTATATTCTTGTACATAGGAGCAGTATTATAGTAGTTATATTCTTGTACATAGGGGCAGTATTATAGTAGTTATATTCTTGTACATAGGAGCAGTATTATAGTAGTTATATTCTTGTACATAGGAGTAGTATTATAGTAGTTATATTCTTGTACATAGAGGCAGTTTTATAGTAGTTATATTCTTGTACATAGGGGCAGTATTATAGTAGTTATATTCTTGTACATAGAGGCAGTATTATAGTAGTTATATTCTTGTACATAGGGGCAGTATTATAGATATATTCTTGTACATAGCGGCAGTATTATAGTAGTTATATTCTTGTACATAAGGGCAGTATTATAGTAGTTACAGTGTATTCTTGTATGTTCTTGTTCTATGTACAAGAATATAACTACTATAATACTGCCCCTATGTACAAGAATATAACTACTATAATACTGCTTCTATGTACAAGAATATAACTACTATAATACTGCCTCTATGTACAAGAATATAACTACTATAATACTGCCTCTATGTACAAGAATATAACTACTATATCACTGCCCCAATGTACAAGGATATAATTACTATAATACTGTCCCTATGTACAAGAATATAGCTACTATAATACTGCCCCTATGCACAAGAATATAACTACAATAATACTGCCCTTATGTACAAGAATATAACTACTATAATACTGCCCCTATGTACAAGAATAGAACTACTATAATACTATGTTACCCCTCTAATTGATGTGATATTTTCCACCTTTGCTTCTTGATCTGAGATGTAACATGTGAATTTCTTGGTATTTCATTGTCTTCACCCTGTAGGTTGTGTTTTCTTGGTGCAGTTTCCTGCTTATATTATGGGTATGAGCCGTATATTAGTTGGTGACAGTATGTGGCGTTGCTACGTCCTTGTGATACCGTCAGCGTCATTGGGCATATCGCCTGGTAGATGGGTCCTGTCCCTGTTTTGTGCCTGTTATTTATCCTCTTTTTTTTCAGTCCTTCAGATACGCCCAGAATATTACATACTCGGCCCAGCTCTTCTATAACTGCCCTATTGATACGAAGCGCTGGTGTTCTTGGTGGGGTGCCCAGTTTGGTTACCGGGGATTTGGACCCTTTCTGGACATTTGAGGGTCAGTGTAGGGTCAGGTGTAGGGTGGAGCATGGTCACCTCGCGGACTCGTTCTTTTGCTGTTTCAGCACATGTTGAGGGTGCAGGTTTGCGTTTCAGCGATGGTTGCGGATTAGTCTTTGGGTGTTTATACTGTCGCCCCCATTTGGGTGGTGCGGCCCCCCGGCCTCCTCTGTGCTGCCAGTATGTTCGCTGCTGAATTAATGCAGTAAGTCACATAATGTGAGCAGTTTCTATAGTAACAGGCTGGGAGCTCGGCCAAATTGAATTTGCCACATTATAGCAATATTACGGGTTTAATTTGCCAAAAAAGAAAGTCTGCTAACGACTGCACCCTTATTATAGCCGAGCGCCTTCATGGGGACGTCCTGTCTGTCCTGGATCGTCTCCCACTCTGGGATTTTTGTTAGATTTTTTTTGTGTCTGTCTTATAAGTGCTCTCTCCGCTCTCTCTGACATTTTTTTTTTTGCTTCTTCTGCACTCACGATCTTCTATGTTGTCTTTCAATCTTGCCCTCCTGATGTTGCGAGCACTCTCTTGCTTTCTCAAGCTCTCTTTTAGTCTCTCGCTGTTACTCACTTTTGCTCTCAACTGTCTCGCTCTCTGCGCATGCGTTGTCTCTCTCTTTCTGTGGCACAAATGCTTACACTCTCACTCTGACGCACGCGCTGTTTCTCTCTGGCGTGCGCGTGCTGTCTCTCTGGCGTGCGCTTTCTTCTCTGGCGTTTGCGTTCTTCTCTGACATGCGCTTTCTTTCTCTCTGTCCCTCACTGTATGGTGTGGATTTTCTTTCTCTCTGGCATTCGCTTTGTTGCTCTCTGATGTGCGCTTTCTTTCTCTCTTTGGTGTGTGCTATCTTTCTCTTTGGCGCGCATTTTGTTTTTCTTGGCACGCGCTTTTCTCTTTGGAGCGCACTTTCTTTCTCTCTCTCTCTGGCGCACGCTTTATTCCTTTCCCTCTCTGGCATACACTTTCCTTCTCTCTATTTTTCTTTCTCTCTGGCTTTCTCTCTTTCTGGCGCCCTCTTTTTTTCTCTCTGGCGAGTGTTTTTTTTTCCTTCTCTTTCTGGCTTGTGCTTTTCTTTCTCTTTCTGGCGCTTTCTTTCTTTCTATCTGGCGCGCTTTTCTTTCTCTGGCATGCTCTTTTTCTTTCTCTCTCTGGCGTTCGCTTTTTCTTTTCTATTTTGCGTGCACTTTTTCTTTGTTTCTGGTTCTCGCTTTTTCTTTCTCTTTCTGGCCCGCGCTTTTCTTTCTCTTTCTGGCCCGCGCTTTTCTTTTTCTTTCTGGCCCGCGCTTTTCTTTCTCTTTCTGCTGCGCGCTTTTCTCTCTCTTTCTGGCTTGCGCTTTTTTTTTCTCTCTCTCTGGCTTGCGCTTTTTTTTCTCTCTCTCTGGCTTGCGCTTTTTTTTCTCTCTGGTGCGCGCTTTTCTTTCTCTCTCTGGCGTGCGCTTTTTCTTTCTCTCTGGTGCGCGCTTTTCTTTCTCTTTCTGGCGCTCGCTTTTCTTTCTCTTTCTGGCGCCCGCTTTTCTTTCTCTTTCTGGCGCCCGCCGCCCGCTTTTCTTTCTCTTTCTGGCGCCCGCTTTTCTTGCTCTTTTTGGCACCCACTTTTCTTTTTCTCTCTCTCTCTCTCTGGTGCACTCTTTTTTTCTTTCTCTTTCTGGTGCGCGCTTTTCTCTCTCTCTCTGGCTTGCGCTTTTTTTTTCTCTCTCTTTGGCATGCGCTTTTTCTTTCTCTCTCTGGCACGCACTTTTCTTTCTCTTTCTGCTGCGCGCTTTTCTTTCTCTTTCTGGCCCGCGCTTTTCTTTCTCTTTCTGCTTTTCTCTCTCTCTGGCTTGCGCTTTTTTTTTCTCTCTCTCTGGCGTGCGCTTTTCTTTCTCTTTCTGGCGCTCGCTTTTCTTTCTCTTTCTGGCGCCCGCCGCCCGCTTTTTTTTCTCTTTCTGACGCCCGCTTTTCTTGCTCTTTTTGGCACCCACTTTTCTTTTTCTCTCTCTCTCTCTCTGGTGCACTTTTTTTTCTTTCTCTTTCTGGTGCGCGCTTTTCTCTCTCTCTCTGGCTTGCGCTTTTTCTTTCTCTCTCTGGCGTGCGCTTTTTCTTTCTCTCTGGTGCACGCTTTTCTTTCTCTCTGGTGCACGCTTTTCTTTCTCTTTCTGGCACCCGCCGCCCGCTTTTCTTTTTCTCTCTCTCTCTCTCTGGTGCACTCTTTTATTTCTCTCTGGTGCGCGCTTTTCTTTCTCTGGCATGTGCTTTTCTTCCTCTCCCTCTCTGGCGCGCGCTTTTCTTCCTCTCCCTGTCTGGCATGCACTTTCCTTCTCTCTATTTTTCTTTCTCTCTGGCTTTCTCTCTTTCTAGTGCCTTCTTTTCTTTCTCTTTCTGGCACCCGCCGCCCGCTTTTCTTTTTCTCTCTCTCTCTCTCTCTCTCTCTCTGGTGCACTCTTTTATTTCTCTCTGGTGCGCACTTTTCTTTCTCTCTCTTTGGCATGTGCTTTTCTTTCTCTCTCTCTCTCTCTGGCGCACACTTTTCTTTCTCTGGCACGCACTTTTCTCTCTCTCTCTGGCACGCCCTTTTTTTTCTCTCTCTGGCGCACGCTTTTCTTTCTCTCTTTTGTGCTTTTCTTTCTCTCCCTCTCTGGCATGCACTTTCCCTCTCTCTATTTTCCTCGTCTCTGGCTTTCTCTCTTTCTGGCGTGCGCTTTTCTTTCTCTCTGGCGCACGTTTTTTTTTTCCTCTGGCTCTTTTTCTGGTGCTCTCTCTTGCACTTTGGCGCTCCTTTTGTGTGTGTTTCTCTGAATCTGTCTTGCACGCCTTGTCTCATTTGTCATTTTATGAGGTCACATATGTTGCAATCTCTCTTCTGCTGTTACTCGTGCTCTCTCTTGGTTTCTCGTTATTACTCAGGTTTGCTCTTGCTGTCACTTGTGCTCTCGTAGTGTCTTTCTGTCTCACTCAAGGTCCATTTACACTTCAAGATTATCATGAGTGGGCAATCCTGGGAATGCTCGCTCACAATAATCTTGCAGTCTACACTCGTTCATCATGGTGAAATAATCTTTTGCGCTGCACAAGAGATCGTACTTTGCAGCACATTGTCCTGTGTGTTCAGAACTCGCGCTACGAGCAATGGCCTCCTGTGCTCACGGTACAGATCGTTCAGTGCTCATCTGAAGAGCGTGAACAGTCTATTTAGAGAGCGCAAACAAGTAGCTGATCGGGAGTCGTTTAGTGCCGTCAGTTGGTTTGTGTGAACGGACCCTTACTATTTCCTCTTGGTGTATACGGGTGCTCTCTTGCTGATGCTTATGCAGGTCTTTTAGATCTTTTGCAAGTTCTTCCTGTTTTTGCATTTTTTTGCTCGCTCACTTTTGCAATGTCTTTGGGTGTCTTTCAACTTTAAAGGGAACCTGTCACATTGGAAAACGCTGTTTACCTGCAGATATAAGGTGACTTTGCAGGTAAATAATGTTAAAATTCTGCTTGGGCGCCTTTCTGAAAGTGCTGCAAACGGGAGACATTCTTTTATTTATTTATTTATTTTACTTACTTGCATAGCGCCATTAATTCCACAGCGCTTTATAGACATTATCATCGCTGTCTCCATTGGGGATCACAGTCTAAATTCCTTATTAGTATTTCTTATTAGTATGTCTTTGGAGTGTGGGAGGAAACCCACACAAACCCGGGGAAACCGTGTAAACTCAAAAATGAACTAATTTCCACCCAGGAACCAAAATCTTTCACTTTGATTGACAGCTTTCTGTGCACAGACGCGCTGCAGAGCGCGCTGTCAAAGGTCCGGCTACTTGGAGGAAATAATTGAATTTTCTCCCGGGAGCTGCACTTTCCTGCAGAGAAACCCTATATCTGCAGGTAAATCTGTGACAGGTTCCCTTTAACTTTCGCCAGTGATTCTTTGTGAATTAGTCTTTCTTCCTCCAGTAATAACTGGATTAGGCTAGGTCTCTTGCATGTTGTCATATTTGTTTTTTAGGAAACCCACATAACATTTTGATTATTAAAAAAAAATTTAGAAGAAAAAAAGTTGATTTAATAGTTTTAAGTTATAGATTTATTTTTTAATTTGATGATTACATACATGATTATATGGCGGCTGTCTTGCTTGATCTGCTAACATCCTCTACAGCAATTGTGTGAATCATAGGAAACAATTGACTGTCGATTTATTCATTAAGTTCTATGGGAGAGTGCTGTGAGCATGCTCTGTGACCTGTGTAGAGGAGAGCGGAGGTGAGCTGTGACGTCCTCTATTATTAATGGTGGATCCTGTGTTCTCCTGTATATAGAGGTGTTATCAGTCATAGTACAGGCGGAGGAGGTGAGCTGTGACATCACCTATTGTGAATGGTGGATCCTGTGTTATCTACTGTACATAGAGGTGTTATCAGTCATTGTACAGGAGGAGGTGAGCTGTGATATCATCTATTGTGAATGGTGGATCCTGTGTTATCTACTGTATATAACTGTATATAGAGGTGCTATCAGTCATTGTACAAGAGGAGGAGGTGAGCTGTGACATCACCTATTGTGAATGGTGGATCCTGTTTTATCAACTGTACATAGAGGTGTTATCAGTCATTGTACAGGAGGAGGTGAGCTGTGACATCACCTATTATGAATCGTGGATCCTGTGTTATCTACTGTATATAGAGGTGTTATCAGTCATTGTACAGGAGGAGGTGAGCTGTGACATCACCTATTATGAATCGTGGATCCTGTGTTATCTACTGTATATAGAGGTGTTATCAGTCATTGTGCAGGAGGAGGAGGTGAGCTGTGACATCACCTGTTGTGGATGATGTTATCTACTGTGTATAGTATTATCAGTCATTGTAATCCTCCTTGTGAGGATAATGAGACTACTTAAGGCTATGTGCACACGTTGCAGATTAGGCTTAGGAATTTCTGGTGCGGATTCTGCCTCTCCTGGCAGAAAATGCACCTGCGGATTTGTCACGTTTTTTGTGTTTCCGCAGCGTTTTTTGTGCGTTTTTGCTGCGGTTTTCTTGTTGATTTGCTGCGGTTTTTACCCCTGCGGTTTTCTATAATGGAATGGGTACAAAAACGCTGCAGATTCACAAAAAAAGAAGTGACATGCTAGTTCTTTTAGGCTGTGTTCACACGTTGCGGTTTTTTCGCGGTTTTTCCCGATAAAAAAGCTATAAAACCGCAAAAAAACGCATACAATAAGCATCCCATCATTGAGAATGAATTCCGCATGTTTTGTGCACATGATGCGTTTTTTTCCGCAAAAAAAAGCATACCGCACAAAATCCGGACATGCTCTATCTTTTTGCGTTTTTTTTGCGGATTTCCCACTCCAAAATGCATTGGGAAGTGTCCGGAAAAAACCGCGGCAAAAACGCGTCAAAACCGCGGCAAAATCGCGTCAAAAACGCATGCGGTTTTCTTGCGGATTTCATGCAGAAAATGTCCGGAATTCTCAGGAATTTTCTGCATGAATTCCTGAACGTGTGCACATAGCCTTAAACCGCAGCGTTTCCGCAGCGGATTTTCCGCAAAGTGTGCACAGCATTTTTTTTCTCATTGATTTACATTGTACTGTAAATCAATTTCGGATCTGCAGCGTTTCTGCACTGCAAAAAACGCTGCGGATCCGCAGAGAATCCGCAACGTGTGCACATACCCTAAAAGTGATGAGTCAAAGTAAAAACTGCAAACTTGTTTTTTTTTTTTTAATAATATAGAAGGTATTTTAATATCTTCAGAGCTGTCATCAATCCAAAAGGATTATAGACGGCTGAGAACCGTCCTCCCTGAGTCTCATATCAGATGTGTTGTTGCTGAGAAATCTTCTTTCATGCTTTTATATAAGTGACCTCTTAGGCTGGGTTCACATTAGCGTTTGTGTACGCAGTATAGGGCTGCGTACTTCTTACCTTCTGAACTGCATATATCCGCATCCGTCCTGTGTACCTATCTTTAACACTGTGTACGCAGGAACATGCGTGGTCATGCGTTCTATGCGGATGTGTCCCCGTGTGGCGTTTTGACGTGCCCGCCGGTTGCGTTCTCTGATAACATCAGAGACAGTTTTGGTCATCAACCCCCAGAGCCCTTCCTCCTACCTGCCCAGCCCTCCTTCTCCAAACTAACTTCTCCACCATTGCAGAAGATCTACTCTCCACTCTACTCTCAAGATCACATCTCGCCACCTGTGCACTTGACCGGATCCCATTCCACTTCATCCCAAACCTCACCACAGTCTTCATTCCAACACTAACCCATCTCTTCAACCTATCTCTAACAACTGGTGTTTTCCCCTCAAGCTTTAAACATGCCTCAATCACACCTATCCTGAAAAAGCCCTCTCTTGACCCATCCTCTGTATCTAGCTATCGCCCTATATCACTTCTCCCCTATGCCTCCAAGCTACTGGAACAACATGTCCATCTTGAACTGTCTTCCTTTCTCTTTTCTTGCTCCCTCTTCGACCGCTTAGAATCTGGCTTCCGGTCACACCACTCCACTGAAACTGCCCTAACTAAGGTCACCAATGACCTATTAACTGCCAAAGCCAAACGACACTACTCTGTCCTCCTCCTCCTGGACCTGTTCTCTGCCTTTGACACAGTGGACCATTCCCTATTATTACAGACCCTCTCATCCCTTGGCATCGCAGACTTGGCCCTATCCTGGATCTCGTCATACCTAATAGACCGGACATCCAGCGTCTCCCACTCACACACCACCTCCTCACCTCGCCCCTTATCTGTCGGAGTCCCACAAGGTTCAGTCCTAGGGCCCCTGCTCTTCTCCATTTACACCTTTGGCCTGGGACAGCTCATAGAATCTCATGGTTTTCAGTATCATCTCTATCCCTAGTTAGACCGCACATGGAGTACTGTGTCCAGTTTTGGGCACCGGTGCTCAGGAAGGATATAATGAAACTAGAGAGAGTACAAAGGAGGGCAACAAAATTAATAAAGGGGATGGGAGAACTACAATACCCAGATAGATTAGCGAAATTAGGATTATTTAGTCTAGAAAAAAGACGACTGAGGGGCGATCTAATAACCATGTATAAGTATATAAGGGGACAATACAAATATCTCGCTGAGGATCTGTTTATACCAAGGAAGGTGACGGGCACAAGGGGGCATTCTTTGCGTCTGGAGGAGAGAAGGTTTTTCCACCAACATAGAAGAAGATTCTTTACTGTTAGGGCAGTGAGAATCTGGAATTGCTTGCCTGAGGAGGTGGTGATGGTGAACTCAGTCGAGGGGTTCGAGAGGCCTGGATGTCTTCCTGGAGCAGAACAATATTGTATCATACAATTAGGTTCTGTAGAAGGACGTAGATCTGGGGATTTATTATGATGGAATATAGGCTGAACTGGATGGACAAATGTCTTTTTTCGGCCTTACTAACTATGTTACTATGTTACTATGCTGATGACGCACAGCTCTACATCTCTGGACCAGATATCACCTCCCTACTAACCAGAATCCCACAATGTCTGTCTGCTATTTCATCCTTCTTCTCCGCTAGATTTCTAAAACATAATATAGATAAAACAGAATTCATCATCTTTCCCCCATCTCACGTGATTCCCCCAACGAACCTATCCATTACAGTAAATGGCTGCCCACTCTCCCCAGTCCCACAAGCTCGCTGCCTCGGGGTAATCCTTGACACCGATCTCTCCTTCAAACCACATATCCAAGCCATTTCCACTTCCGGCCAACTCCAACTCAAAAACATTTCCCGGATCCATACATTCTTTAACCAAGAATCTGCAAAAACCCTAGTCCATGCCCTCATCGTCTCCCACCTTGACTACTGCAACCTCCTGCTCTGTGGCCTCCCCTCGAAGACTCTCGCACCCCTCCAATCTATTCTAAACTCTGCTGCCCGACTAATCCACCTGTCCCCCCGCTATTCCCCGGCCTCTCCCCTCTGTCAGTCCCAGCACTGGCTCCCCATTACCCAACGACTCCAGTTCAAAACCCTAACCATGACATACAAAGCCATCCACAACCTGTGTCCTCCATACATCTGTGATCTCGTCTACCGGTACTTACCTGCACTCAACCTCCGATCCTCACAAGATCTCCTTCTCTGCTCTCCTTTTTTCTCCTCTTCCCACAATCGCATACAAGATTTCTCCCGCCCATCCCCCCTACTCCGGAACTCTCTACCACAACACATCAGACTCGCCTACCATTGAAACCTTCAAAAAGAACCTGAAGACCCACCTCTTCCGACAAGCCTACAACCTGCAGTAACCACCTATGGACCAAACCGCTGCACGACCAGCTCTACCCTCACCTACTGTATCCTCACCCATCCTTTGTAGATTGTGAGCCCTCGCGGGCAGGGTCCTCTCTCCTCCTGTACCAGTTGTGACTTGTATTGATTAAGATTATTGTACTTGTTTTTATTATGTATACCCCTCTTCACTTGTAAAGCGCCATGGAATAAATGGAGCGATAATAATAATAAATAATAATATAAAAAATGAGCTCTGGAGGCAGAGCCTGGAAGAGGTCATTTATATAAAGTGATAAAAGATTTCTCAGCAACAACACATCTGATATGAGACACAGGGAGGACGGTTCTCAGCCGTCTATAACCTGTATGCCCATAGTAATAGTTTGCATAGGTCAAATGTGGTGATAGATTCCTTTTAATAAACCTGAAACTTGAATGTGGATGGTTTGGGAGTTGATTTTGAGTCCATCTTCAACTCGAAAATGTCCAACTTGCTCCTCTTCAATAATCCCACCCATAGCATTGCCCACTTCCACCTCACTGGTGTTTGAGTGGAAGTGGAGGTCTGTGCCCGATCCTGGTCTAGCCACGGCCCATCCATCTGTTCCATCCAGAGTCGTCTCATTTCTTCAGTCCCTAAAACCTGTGAACAATCTGTCTCAGTATGTCTTGTCCAAGTCCTGACCTTTCCCTGCTGTGTCTTGCTCAGTGGTGGGCCGGGCTCAGCCTCCTCACCTCGTCTGTGTCTCTGATTTTAAGGGACTCAGAAAAAGGGTAGGAAAGGTCCAGTGGCCGGATGTTCTGAAGGAGAGAAATGTCCAAGAAAGATGGGAGATTTTGCTAAATAAAATTATCAATTCACAATTTGTAGCAATCCTGAAGAGAAGGAAGAATTGGAAGCATTTAAAGAGACTAGGATGGATGAACACAGAACTTAACACTTGTTAAAAAGGAAAAAAAGAAATGTATATCGAATGGAAAGAGGGGGGCATCTAAAGAAGAATATAATGTTGTTTGCAGGGAATGTAAGGCAAGAGTTAGGGTACCGTCACACTATACCATTTCGATCGCTACGACGGTACGATTCGTGACGTTCCAGCGATATCATTACGATATCGCTGTGTCTGACACGCAGCAGCGATCAGGGATCCTGCTGAGAATCGTACGTCGTAGCAGATCGTTTAGAACTTTCTTTCATCGCTGGATCTCCCGCTGTCCTCACTAGATCGGTGTGTGTGACACCGATCTAGCGATGCGATCCAGCGATGCGTTCGCTTGTAACCAGGGTAAACATCGGGTAACTAAGCGCAGGACCGTGCTTAGTAACCCGATGTTTACCCTGGTTACAAGCGTAAAACTAAAAAAAAACAAACAGCACATACTTACATTCTGGTGTCCGTCAGGTCCCTTGCCGTCTGCTTTCCGCACTGTGACTGCCGGCCGTAAAGTGAAAGCAGAGCACAGCGGCTGTGCTTTCACTTTCACTTTACGGCCGGCAGTCAGTGAGTGCGGGAAGCAGACGGCAAGGGACCTGACGGACACCAGAATGTAAGTATGTGCTGTTTGTTTTTTTTTAGTTTTACGCTTGTAACCAGGGTAAACATCGGGTTACTAAGCGCAGTCCTGCGCTTAGTTACCTGATGTTTACCCTGGTTACCCAGGGACCTCGGCATCGTTGGTCGCTGGAGAGCTGTCTGTGTGACAGCTCCCCAGCGACCACACTACGATTTACCTACGATCACGGCCAGGTCATATCGCTGGTCGTGATCGTAGGTAAATCGTATAGTGTGACGGTACCCTTAGAAGAGGTAAAGCCAGTAATGAAGTGAGGCTTGCAAGAGAGAACAAAAGCAGTGGAACAGGATTTTGGGGGTATGTCAAAAGCAAAAGAAAAGTAAAAGACGCAATAGGATTTTTATAGAATGAAAAGGGTGAAGTGGTCAAAAAGATATTTGAACAAATCAGCATGTAAGTAAGTACTTGGATAGGAATGCAGTAATTAACCAGAACCAGCATGGGTTTGTCATAAACAAGTCATGCCAGACTAATCTAATTTCCTTCTATGTTGGAATCACTGACTGGGTGGATCAGGGAAATGCGGTAAATATAGTACCATATATACTCGAGTATAAGCCGACCCCCCCAGTTTTGCCACAAAAAAACTGGGAAAACTTATTGACTCGAGTATAAGCCTAGGGTGGAAAATGCAGCAGCTACCGGTAAATGTCAAAAATAAAAAAAGATACCAATAAAAGTAAAATTAATTGAGACATCATTAGGTTAAGTGTTTTTGAATATCTATATTGAATCAGGAGCCCCATATAATGCTCCATACAGATGTTCCATACAAAATATGCCCCATATAATGTTGCATATTAAAATATGCCCCAGATAATGCTGCACAAAGGTTAATAATGGCCCCATAAGATGTTCCATAGAAATATTTGCCCCATACAATGCTGCATAAAGGCTGATGGCCCCATAAGATGCTCCGCACATTATGCCCCATGAGATACTCCACACATTATGGCCCCAAAAGATGCTCCATACATTATGGCCCCATGAGATGCTCCATACATTGTGGCCCCATGAGATGCTCTATACATTGTGGCCCCCTAAGATGCTCCACAAATTATGCTCCATAAGATGCTCCACACATTATGGCCCCATGAGATGCTCCACACATTGTGGCCCCATGAGATGCTCCATATTTTGTGGCCCCATATGAAGCTCCATACATTGTGGCCCCATAAGATGCTCCACACATTTGCCCCATTTGCTGTTGCTGCGATTAAAATAAAAAAATCACATACTCACCTCTCTTCGCTCAGGCCCCCGGCACTTGCGATAGTCACATTCCTCGTTCCACCGCTGCGCGCTGCTCTCTCTTCCATCCTCCGCACTGACTGTTCAGGCAGAGGGCGGCGCACACTAATCGTGTCATCGCGCCCTCTGACCTGAACAGTGCAGAGGATGGAAGACAGAGCGGCGCGCAGCGGTGGAACGAGGAAGGTGACTATCACGCAATGCTCACCTGCCTCGATATACTCACCTGCTCCCGGCACGGTCCCTGGCAGCATCTCACTGTCAGATGGTCTCCGGGAGCCGGCGGCATCTTCCTGTGTTCAGCGGTCACGTACCGCTCATTACAGTAATGAATATGCGTCCATATTCATTACTTTAATGAGTGGTACCACGTGACCGCTGAACACAGGAAGAGCTGCCCGGAGACCATCGGACATACAGGGACAGCTCCAGGAGCAGGTGAGTATGTCACCGCGCCGCTCCCCCGCCGGCCCCCTCCCCCACACTGACTTTTAATGACTCGAGTATAAGCCGAGAGGGTCACTTTCAGCCCAAAAAAGTGGGCTGAAAATCTCGGCTTATACTCGAGTATATACGGTATATCCTAACTTCAGCATAGCATTTGATAAAGTATATCATACTATTCTTATTGAAAAATGTATGGGATTGACAAGTCTACGGTTAGGTGGATCCCTAACTGGCTCAGTAATTGTACTTCAATAGTGGTGATAAATGGTTGCACATCCAATTGGAAAAGTGTTTCGAGTAGGGTACCACAAGGCTCTGTCCTGGCCCCAGTGTTGTTTAACAATTTTGCAAATGATCTAGATCAGGGAACTGAAGGCAAACTAATGAAATTTGCAGGCAATGCAATGCTAGGAGCGATAGGTAACACTAGTGAAGAAAGAGAAAGGATTCAGAAGGATCTAGATAAGTTTGAGCAACGGGCAGCGATTAATAGAATGGTATTTAACAGGGAGAAATCCAAGATTCTACATCTAGGCAAGAAAAACGAAAATTACATCTACAGAAAGGGAGGAATAGAACTAAGCAACAGAATGTGTGAAATAGACTAGGATGTATTAAGAGAAGCATAGAGTCTAGATCACGTGAAGTAATTATCCCCCTCTACTCCTCCTTGGTCAGGCCTCATCTGGAATACTGTGTCCAGTTCTGGAAATCACATTTTAAAAGACATTGAAAAACTGGAGAAAATTCCGTGAAGAGCTACCAGGTTGGTGAGCCTCCTCACCTCGGCCATGTGTCTGAGCACTGAACACCTTGTGTTTTTCTTTTTTCCTTTCTAAACTTATTTTGCAGGACAATCTTGCGTAGAGCAGGACAGGGGCTTTATAAATATTGTATTCATGCTCTTAATATCAATTCGGGAAATGGTTACCAAATTCACTTACACGTAGGGCAAGTAAGTCTTAAAGGGGTGATCTGGACCATGCTCCCTCTGTACCTCATCAGGAGGTGAATTGGCCAGGTGATGTCACGATTGCTGATATCTTCCACTTCCGTTGGTGAGTCGGTAAAAATCTGCCCTCCCGATGCAGAGGTGATTGGAGTCAGATGACCCTCCCCTTGAGAGCGTGGGAGGGGGCTAAGGATATTTGAATGAAGTTGGCAGAGAAGGAGTTAACCATATTTGTAACTTTCTGCAACATAGGTTTATGCAGGTTTTGCCCTTTAAATATGCAGACGAGAGGAATTTTGTAGGCAAGAAGAGCTTGCAATCTAATTACCGGATCTGTCATTGTGCTGCAGTGCACATGGCCTAAAATATGATGACAGTGCAAATAATTCCAAATAATAATTTCCAGTTACAAGCCAGCGCCCCGCTCCTTGTGCAGTATCTGGATTTCCTCTATTATTTTATACGTTTTGAAAGAGTAACCTTTCTGATGTATCGCTGCTAATTAGCATGTTTTAATGAAAATTAATTGCTGCTACTCGGACAAGCATGGAACAGATCAGAAAGCGGTCGGTGATTATTAAGGACATATTTATTAATTTTGAAACAAAGGACTACATTCCGATGACTCTCAACACCCCCTTGTGGCCGCTGTGGGTACTGTCTCAACCCCTTTAAATGGCAGAGATGTGACAATAGATAATTGCTGCTGGAGTAGTTATGAGCAAGGTTGTACAGTGACTCCTCAAGTGCCATTCCAATTATTTAGCTCTCTCCGCATGGAGCTCAAACTTCTTCTATTTTTGTTTTGGATTTTAACAGATTTTGTTTTTTCCCTTTTTCTTTATTACGGCCGCTTCATTTCCTTTGCAGGTTATGTGAAATAATGAGCCGTAAGTGATATGTAATGGGACTGTTGTTGTGATGCATGCAAATCAATATCTCCTAATGGTTCTAGTAGAGGATAATGCCATCATTAATTCAATTAAAACGTTACAGCGACATTCCGCATTAATACCGGCTGGTTTGGGACATTACCGTGAAATGAAGGGAAAACCGAATCCAAGACTGGAAAAGGTTAACATGATTATTTTTTCTTTTCCTGCATTCTCTTGGGTGATAAAATCATTGCGGCACTGAGCGGAGGGCCTAAAACTGATCTCGCAGAGACTGTCATAGACCCCCGTTGTGGTGTGTGAGGCACGACCTGGGATAATATAATCATGTGCAGGGGAGAAAAGTCATCTGCAAAATGTAATGGGATTGTCTTACTTATCGCTGTGCACCAGGTGCAAGTCTTTTCCTTCTCTGTCTTGGCTGCATAGGACCCAATTCACATTGTGAGATTGGACAAGTATTTAGGATCTGGAGTTAATCAGGGACACCAAATCCAAAACTGGTATTTCCCTAGTTGCTTGTGATCTTTTTTTTATCAGCCATTTAAGACTGAATTTAGTTTACTTATTTAGGTGTGAATGATATTGGCTTCTCTCTTTATTGAAAACATTTTCCTCTGCCGTAGGTGTAGTTCTCGTTCATTTGCTTCCTAAATGCAAAGTTAAGCAACTTTCGAAATAGTCTTCATTAAAAATGTTCTACCAATTTGTTTCTGCTGAATGTGTAAGATCTGCAAAATGTTACAAATCCGTCAGATTCCGCTCCTGGTTCTGGTGACTCTCCCTGCTCGCCTCTCCCTTATCACAGTGTTAGGACGCAGTCAGACAGCCGTATAAATAGTACAAAGATGGGAACGCAGTGCACGGACTGGCCGGCGGCTCTTCTGACCAAAGCAGGACAGCTGCATACAAATATATGAAGCTGACACGCTTGGGTTGGGAGAGCTGCCGGCTAGTCCATGCACTGCGTTGCAACCTCTGTCTGATTTATTCTGCCTTCTGACTGTGTCCTTAGAGAGCAGCAGAGAGGGGGTTGTACAAAGATCTCCACGGTGTGGACAGGAAGACCGTATAGACTTGGAGAGGGAAGAGAAAACTAGCTGTAGGAAAGCTTATGAAGAAGATAAAGTTGCAGGATTGAATTTGTGCTAATACACTGCTGAAAGCAAAGGGAACACTAAAATACAGCATCCTA
This sequence comes from Ranitomeya imitator, assembly GCF_032444005.1. NCBI lineage: Eukaryota > Metazoa > Chordata > Amphibia > Anura > Dendrobatidae > Ranitomeya > Ranitomeya imitator. The sequence continues at coordinate 17,908,131 of NC_091288.1, forward strand.
GATATAGCAGAATGAAATATTCCAGTTACAAATCTTTATTCATTACGTAGTGGAATTCGTTGAGAACAATAAAAGATTAAAATTATCAATGTAAATCAAAATTAATATCCCATGAAGGTCTGGATTTGGAGTGTTGCTAAAAAATCAAAGTGAAAAATCAAATTACAGGCTGATCCAACTTCATTGGAAATGCCTCAAGACAAGGAAATGATGCTCAGTAGTGTGTGTGACCTCCACGTGCCTGTATAACCTCCCTACAACACCTGGGCATGCTTCTGATGAGGCGGCGGATGTTCTGAGGGATCTTTTCCCAGACCTGGATTAAAGCATCAGACAGCTCATGGACAGTCTGTGGTGCAACGTGGCATTGGTGATGGAACAAGACATGATATCCCAGATGTGCTCGATTGGATTCAGGTTTGGGGAACGGCCGGGCCAGTCCATAGTATCAATGCGTACATCATGCAGGAACTGCTGACACACTCCAGCCACATGAGGCCCAGCATTGTCTTGTATCAGAAGGAATCCAGGGCCAACCGCACCAGCATATGGTCTCACAATGGGTCTGAGGATCTCATCCCGGTACCTAATGGCCAGCACATGGAGGGCTGTGCAACCCTCCAAATAAATGCCTCCCCACACCATTAGTTACTGACCCACTGCCAAACGATCTTGCAGGTAGCAGAATGTTGTTCATGTCATCTCCAGACTGTCACATCTGTCACATGTGCTCTGTGTGAACCTGCTCTCATCCGTGAAAAGGGAGAGACACAGACCTCACATCCAGCCTATATTACTGGGAGAGATGCAGACCTCACATACAGTCTATATTACTGGGATAGACACAGACCTCACATACAGTCTATATTACTGGGAGAGACACAAACCTCACATCCAGCCTATATTACTTGGAGGGACACACAGACCTCACATCCAGCGTATATTACTGGGAGAGACACACAGTGCTCACATCCAGCCTATATTACTGGGAGAGACACACAGACCTCACATCCAGCCTATATTACTGGGAGAGATGCAGACCTCATGTCCAGCCTATATTACTGGGAGAGACACAGACCTCACATACAGTCTATATTACTGGGATAGACACAGACCTCACATCCAGCCTATATTACTGGGAGAGACACAGACCTCACATCCAGCCTATATTACTTGGAGGGACACACAGACCTCACATCCAGCGTATATTACTGGGAGAGACACACAGTGCTCACATCCAGCGTATATTACTGGGAGAGACACACAGACCTCACATCCAGCCTATATTACTGGGAGAGACACAGACCTCACATCCAGCGTATATTACTGGGAGAGACACACAGACCTCACATCCAGCCTATATTACTGAGAGAAACACTTCAAAAGTTTGAAATTTATTGCAATTTTTTTAACTAAAGGTAACTACTAAAATATCTTTTAAAAATCATTTCAAGTCAAAGGTGTCCAAAACCTTTGAAGTCTGAGCGTATCACAATGGCACAGAGAAATTACTGTAAGTGTTCAGTCTTCTAGTTATGTGTTTTGTATAAATTTATGTTGACTTTTTAAATAGAGAGTAGATGGAAGCAGAGCTGGAGCAAAGATGGAGGCAGAGAGAGGAAGGTGGAGGGTAGAAGGAGTCAGAGAGGGAACTAGAGGGTAGGTTGAAGCAGAGTGAAAGCTGAGCCAAAGGGTAGATGGAGACTGAGTGAGCAAGATGGAGCCAGAGGGCAGATGGAGATGAGAAAGTGAAAAGGAGCTGGAGGGTAGATGGAGGCAGAGAGCGGGAACCGGAGGATAGATGGAGACGAGAGAGGGAGCTGGATGGTGGATGGAGACGAGAGAGGGAGCTGGAGGATGGATGGAGACGAGAGAGAGGGGGACCTGGAGGGTAGATGGAGTCAGAGAGAGGGAGCCGGAGGGTAGGTGGAGACGAGAGAGGGAGCTGGAGACGAGAGAGGGACCCGGAGGGTAGATGAAGACGAGAGAGAGAGGGACCTGGAGGATAGATGGAGACGAGAGAGGGAGCTGGAGGGTGGATGGAGACGAGAGAGGGAGCTGGAGGATAGATGGAGACGAGAGAGGGAGCTGGAGGGTAGATGGAGACAAGAGAGGGAGCTGGAGGGTAGATCGAGACGAGAGAGGGAGCTTGAGGGTAGATGGAGGCAGAGGGAACCAGAGGGTTGATGGAGATGAGAAAGGGAGCCGGAGGGTAGATGGAGACGAGAGAGGGAGCCGGAGGGTAGATGGAGACGAGAGAGGGAGCTGGAGGGTAGATGGAGCCAGAGGGTTTATGGAGATGAGAGCGGGAGCCGGAGGGTAGATGGAGACAAGAGAGGCAGCCAGAGGGTAGATGGAGATGAGAGAGGGAGCCAGAGGGTAGATGGAGGCAGAGAGAGGGAGTCAGAGGGTAGATGGAGACAAGAGAGGGGACCGGAGGGTAAATGGAGACGAGAGAGGGACCTGGAGGATAGATGGAGATGAGAGAGGGAGCCGGAGGGTAGATGGAGACGAGAAGGAGCTGGAGGGTAGATGGAGACGAGAGAGAGGGACCTGGAGGATAGATGGAGATGAGAGAGGGAGCTGGAGGGTAGATGGAGACGAGAGAGAGGGACCTGGAGGGTAGATGGAGAAGAGAGGGGGAGCTGGAGGGTAGATGGAGACAAAAGAGGGACCTGGAGGATAGATGGAGATGAGAGAGGGAGCCGGAGGGTAGATGGAGACGAGAGAGAGGGACCTGGAGGGTAGATGAAGGCAGAGAGGGCGCGGCTGAAAATGCAGCATGCTGGAGAGGTGGATGAAGAGAGAAATCAAGAGCAGGAGGAGGGAGAGATGTCAGTTTTATCACATGTGAACCTTTACGCCACTCCTCCATTATGTCTCCTCCCAGGAATGGGGTGATAATTATGCAATATTTTGTATGAATTTTATTCCAGAACTTTTATATATATATTCTGTAAGCTGGCACCCTGGACATGTTTGATTTTCTTTTATTTCTCTGTACAAACCCTTTAAGTCTGTTGTGACTGAGGGGGTTAATCATTCTTTTACACTTGCTTTAACACCTTTTTCTCAGGCTGGGGGAACAAGTGTGATCGCACCCCATAGAGCAGACCACACCTGGTGCTGCCACCTCCGATGATTGATTTCCGATCTGCCAAGGTCAATTGTACACGTGTAATCTGCTGCGCTTCTGACCAGACAGATAACATGTTCTATGGTAAATACAAAAAAAAACAGTTTTCGTCTGTATAGTTTAGTTGACACTTTAGTATCAGGGTCCAATCCTGCTTCATATAGCAATCAAACCATGGTAAATATATAAAGCAGACATCAGTTATATTCCCCCAGTCCACAACTGAGATCAGACCTATCTCAAGACATATGATCTCATTTCTCGTCTCAGACAGCCTCATTAATCAGGTTTTTTATCCAGATTTGTTTAAAGATGACCAAACTTGAGAAGTAGGGTTGCTGAGTAAATTAGTGACATGAAGTCCTGCAGTCAAACTAATTATTTTCAAGAATTCTGCAAAGATTTAATTGGTTAATAGGAAACTTTGAGCAAGCGACTGCTGTTTTGCCTAGTTTAGGATCTTAAGGGGTGGAGTAAAACAATGGGATTCTCTAATTGGTTCTCTTGGAATCCATGTCTCTTGTCCCGCCCCTGCAGAGCCTACACTTTGCATAATCATGTGTGTTAATGCAGAGTGTTCCCTTCAAAATGGAATTGATTTCTTTTATATGTTACTAGATTGTGGCCCGATTCTAACGCATCGGGTATTCTAGAATATGCATGTCCCCGTAGTATATGGACAATGATGATTCCAGAATTCGCGGCACACTGTGCCCGTCGCTGATTGGTCGAGGCAACCTTTATGACATCATCGTCGCCATGGCAACCATTATGACATCTACGTTGATACTTTGCCCGTTGCTGAATCAGAAACGTGAGATGTCTACGTCCTTTATGACATCATCGTCGCTGTGCCCGTTGCTGATTGGTCGAGGCCTGGCGGCAGACGGACAGACGGAAAAACCCTTAGACAATTATATATATAGAAGATGTGTTTCTTACTACATTGTGAAGGCTTTATATTACTTGCATTTATGGACTGTTTCTAAGTTGTAGAAACTGGTGACAGTTTCCTATGTTAGGAAATGTTTCTCATCCCTTTCCCTTTTTTTTTTTTTTTTTTAACGCTTACTTTGATTAATCACTTTACAGTTGACTGACAAATGATCAAATAATATCCACCTAAAGTAGCAAAGGTGAAAATTGACGGAAGGAAACCATGATTGAAAAGTAATAAAAGTGAAATTAAAATATTTTAAAGGTGTTGTCCAAGATTCTAAATGAAAGTACCATTTTTTTTTTTTTTAAATGAGTGCCACCTGTGATCTGGGGTTGTCTGGTATCGCAACTTAGTCCCATTGAACTCAATGGAGCTGAGCTGCTTTTCATGTACAACCCATGATCAAGATGAAAGAAAGCAACCATACTTTTCCTAATCCTGGACAACCTCTTTAAGGGGGTTGTCCAGTCTCAATGCATTGTTGACCTGTCCATGGGGATGGTGGGGGTCTGATGGCTGCAGGGACTAGGGCACAGGGTTTTATTAGCGCCACTACTATCCTTCCTCTTGGTTTACCTCTTTTCTGTGTATATTACTGCAGTCATTAGCCGCTGCAATCATCCTGGATGCCTGGAGCAAAGCTCCAGGTAATCCACTCTTAAGTGAATGAGACAACTCCAGTCCCACCTGGGACCTGTTGTGTATCTGGCCTGTGACAGACTCCCGAGCTTTGAAGATGGAAGACCATTGTTTTTTTTTTATTTTATTTTGGCCGCCTCTTTGCTGTCAGGTCCACTGTTCTGCTTAATTTGAAATACAGTTTGTTAGATACCTAGGGACGCAAGCGAGCTGTAACCCCTGGAATTGCTGTTGGCTGCAAAAGTGTGGTGTTTTTTTTTTATAGTAGATTTTAATCTTCTGAATATAACAATTTTAATTATTTATATAAAAATAACTACGTTTTGTTGACTTGACCTTAATTTACCAAAATTTTAAGAAGGTCCAGAGAAAGCATTCTTAATCTGATTGATAGTTCGGAATACAAAAGGTGGGAATGCTATTGGGGAACTTCATTTTGTTGCTTCAGTAATTCCTATTGACCTATGATGACCTGTTACCCGTCCATTCTCCACCTGGATGCTATAGCCTCCTCATAAAAAAACAACAAATATATATCTATTTATTTATAGACAGTTAGGTCCATATATATTTGGACAGAGACAACATTTTTCTAATTTTGGTTATAGACATCACCACAATGAATTTTAAACAAAACAATTCAGATGCAGTTGAAGTTCAGACTTTCAGCTTTCATTTGAGGGTATCCACATTAAAATTGGATGAAGGGTTTAGGAGTTTCAGCTCCTTAACATGGGCCACACTGTCTTTAAAGGGACCAAAAGTAATTGGACAGATTGAATAATTTTAAATAAAATGTTAATTTCTAGTACTTGGTTAATAACCCTTTGTTGGCAATGACTGCCTGAAGTCTTGAACTCATGGACATCACCAGACGCTGTGTTTCCTCCTTTTTGATGCTCTGCCAGGCCTTCACTGCGGTGGTTTTCAGTTGCTGTTTGTTTGTGGCCTTTCTGTCTGAAGTTTAGTCTTTAACAAGTGAAATGCTGCTCAATTGGGCTGAGATCAGGTGACTGACTTGGCCATTCAAGAATATTCCACTTCTTTGCTTTAATAAACTCCTGGGTTGCTTTGGCTTTATGTTTTGGGTCATTGTCCATCTGTAGTAAGAAACGACGACCAATCAGTTTGGCTGCATTTGGCTGGATCTGAGCACACAGTATGGCGGCTCTGAATACCTCAGAATTCATTCTTCTGTCACATCATCAATAAACACTAGTGACCCAGTGCCCCTGGCAGCCATGCATGCCCGCGCCATCACACTGCCTCCGCCGTGTGTTACACATGATGTGGTATGCTTTGGATCATGAGCTGTACCACGCCTTCACCATACTTTTCTCCTTCCATCATTCTGGTAGAGGTTGATCTTGGTTTCATCTGTCCAAAAAATGTTATTCCAGAACTGTGCGGCTTTTTTAGATGTTTTTTAGCCTTTTTCTTCTTGATGCTTATGAGTGGCTGCACCGTGCAGTGAACCCTCTGTAGTTACTTTCATGCAGTCTTCTCTTTATGGTAGATTTGGATATTGATCCGCCGACCTCCTGGAGAGTGTTAGTCACTTGGTTGGCTGTTGTGAAGGGGTTTCTCTTCACCATGGAGATTATTCTGCGATCATCCACCACTGTTGTCTTCCGTGGGCGCCCAGGTCTTTTTGCATTGATGAGTTCACCAGTGCTTTCTTTCTTTCTCAGGATGTACCAATCTGTAGATTTTGCCACTCCTAATATTGTAGCAATTTCTCGGATGGTTTTTTCTGTTTTCACAGGTTAAGGATGGCTTGTTTCACCTGCATGGAGAGCTCCTTTGACCGAATGTTTACTTCACAGCAAAACCTTCCAAATGCAGCACCACACCTCAAATCAACTCCAGGCCTTTTATATGCTTAATTGAGAATGATATGACGAAGGGATTGCCCACACCTGTCCATGAAATAGCCTTGGAGTCAATTGTCCAATTACTTTTGGTCCCTTTAAAAACAGGATGGCACGTGCTAAGGAGCTGAAACTCCTAAACCCTTCATCCAATTTTAATGTGGATACCCTCAAATGAAAGCTGAACTTCAACTGCATCTGGTTTTGTTTAAAATTCATTCAATGAAAACCCAAAAGTCATTATCTCAGTAAATTAGAATAAAAAAAAAACACTGCAAAGTCTTCCTAATTGTTTAAAAAGGTCCCTTAGTCTGTTTCAATAAGCTCCACAATCATGGGGAAGACTGCTGACCTGACAGATGTCCAGAAGGTGTCACTGACACACTCCACAAGGAGGGAAAGCCACAAAAGGTCATTGGTAAAGAAGCCGGCTGTTCACAGAGTGCGGTATCCAAGCATATTAACGGAAATTAGAGTGGAAGGAAAAAGTGTGGTAGAAAAAGGTGCACAAGCAACCGGGATAACTACAGCCCAGCAAGGATTGTTAAGAAAAGATCATTAAAAAATGTAGGGGAGATTCACTAGGAGTGGACTGCTGCTGGAGTCATTGCTTCAAGAGACATCTGTCATCTCTTTCGCGCGGAATGGGTTTTTCCATGGCAGTGTCTGTGTATCAGACAAAAGTTGGCTGAACCCACATATTTCCAGCTTCTAATGTGTATGTGGTCCATCCGACTCCCCCGTGATAGATGATGTCGGGCTAAATGAGGATCCAGGAGGGTTTTGTTTTATATTCTCCAATCGTTTTGTTCTGCAGGTAGAGGTGTAAGGCAGCGGCTTATTGTGCTCCCTCCGTAGGGAACACATGCCCACTTGGTCAAGCATTAATATCTATGGGGGAGTCCGGGGAGAGGGCTGTTATTTAAGATAAGGGGCACCAGTCCCACGTGGGATGCTTGGTATTACTTTAGTCCTCACCATCTATTTGCTTCTTTTTTTATCCATTGTTGGATTTTTCAAGTAGGAAAAACATCAATGTGTCCAACCTTGAGATTAAATCTAGGACCCATCGCACGTCACTTAAGATTCGTTTTGGAAATTCATCTCCTTGGAATACATAAGGAAGAAAATGTTAATCAAAAAGTTGAGTGAACGAGCTGCGGCTCCGGGGTGGGGGGGCACACAGGGAATCAGAGCAGTACGGATGGCACTGCCATTAGAGCTTTTTTTTTGCTCTGCTAAACGCACATTTACTTGGCAATAAACCTGTAGACTGAGGAGAGAGGCTGTCAATGTGCCGGATTTTACGTGATCTCGCTGCTTTTATTTTTTGAGTTGTACGACTTCTTTTCTTTCTAGGTAGGATTTTTCTTTATTTTGTACTCTTTTTCTCCGTAGGGTAACATTAAAGTTGCATTGACTTGGTATGGGTGCGACTTGTGTGCCGTGACTACTGTAGCTGTAGAAGAATTAAGAGACAAAAATCTGTGTGTGGCCAAAACTAGGAAAAGTGGAAACTTCTACTGTTACTTCTATGATCCTTTGTATAATGTAGGGGCGTCGTACCAAGATGGACAGGAACAATCGGTGCTGCTCCCACTCTGCATGAATCGGTGGCCAGCAGAGGCCAAGAAGGCGTCTGAATAGCCAGAGTCTTTAGGTGCTTACACAACTTGGATATCTACCTGCCAAACATTTGGCCAGCGGCTAGTCTATGTTGGCTTTCAGAGGTTCTAGAGGCAACCGGCAGTTCTTCGGTCAACTCTTCTTATGTGTGCTCCACAAGCCTCCAGTGACTCATAAGAAGAGTTGACTAAGGCACTGCTGGTTTCCTCCAGAACTTCTGAAATTCAACATGCTCGGTTCTTGAAGATGATGGAGGAGAGTTGGGATTCGGGACGCTCTCCATCCAAGTTAGATGGTTGGCAGCTTCCACCAAAATCAGGCCATTTCAACCACTTCACGCTAAATGTGAACAGTGGCCTTACAGATTTAGTAGATGCCTGCTTTTTATTTTTTATTTTTTTTAACATCTTGATAGAATTTAAAAACTTAAATTTTTCAAATAAAATTTATAAATAATCTTTAAATATTTTACCCAATGTCACAGATTTTTTTTCTAAGAATATTTTTTTAAACTATATTTTACAAATTCACTGTAAATACCTTGTATATGTTTCCTTATTTTTGAGCTGCCCAGGCCATGTGATGACACTATCAGTAGGTAATTGTTCTGACCTTGTGGGGTCAGGCTAATATGTCCTCTAATATGATGTTGGTGGGGACAGGGCCGTCGATAACTGTGCATGATGTGATGGAGCCAAGTGAAAGGGTCCTAAAGTAAAACGTGCAACTTCCCCAGCTGCGCAGGGTTTTTTTTTTGAGAGTGCTGATTTTATGGGATTCGGTGACCTATGACTGTCCGTTAATGTGGTTGTGCCGTCAGAAGGAAAGGAATGGAGTCGACCTAGAAGTTGAAGATTTAGGTCTTAGTGGTGACGTTTGCCTCTTGGTTATATAACTTTTAATGTGTATTTTTGTATAATGGGGAAAAGTTCAAAAACTCATCTGCCGCTCAATGTTTATCAGAACCTGTAGTTAACTGGTCGTGTCCTCCATCACATAGGTGAATGACACCGTCTTGGAAGCTGAAGAACAGGTTACGTCGGCCTTGAGATCGGTTCTTCCCCTTAGTGCAATTGGTGACCAAAGAAGGAAAAAGGCCCCGAGTAATCGCTGGCCTTAAATGTAAGTGCAGATTCTTTACATATTGTGCTCAATTCATAATTTACTTTTTCTTAGAAGTCCCTGTTTTTTAAGCACAAATTCTTCAAAATGGTGCATGCAATTAATATGGTTTCTGCAAAATAAAAAATGCTCTTTAATTACATCTTTAACTATTTTTTTGTTGTTGTTTTGCACCTTTTTTTTTTTCAAAGCAGAGAGTCACGTGTTAAAAAGTCACACGCACAATTAACACTATGCGCCAAGAGAAAAAACACTCCAGGGGAAAAGGGAATGGACTTAATTTGTGCAAATATTTAGCGACTTGTTAAAAAGTCGCAATTGATGAATCGTTCTTAGATATCTGGAAAAAAAGTGGCGAGCTTAAACAAAATGGTAAAAACTTAAAAAATAAACTGGTACGGCGCATGTCGTGTCTCCCTCTTTGATGTGGGCTCCGGTGTTGAGCCCACATCAAAGTCGCGACATGTCAGCTGTTTGGTACAGCTGACATGTGCGCGCAATAGCAGCGGGAGAAATCGCGATTCACCCGCTGCTATTAACCTGTTAAATGCCACTGTCAAACGCCGCTGTCAAACGCTGATAGCGGCATTTAACTACCGCTTCCGGCCGGAAATGAAAGCATTGCCGACCCCCGTCACATGATCGGGGGTCGGCGATGCGTCAGGAGGGTAACCATAGAGGTTACCATAAAACAATAAAAAAAAAAAATCAAACCTACACATATTTGGTATCGCCGCGTTCAGAATTGCTCGATCTATCAATAAAAAAAGGATTAACCTCATCGCTAAACAGCGTAGCGAGAAAAAAAATCGAAACGCCAGAATAACATTTTTTTTGTCGCCGCGACATTGCATTAAAATGCAATAATGGGCGATCAAAAGAACGTATCTGCACAAAAGTGGTATCATTAAAAACATCAGCTCGGCACGCAAAAAATAAGCCCTCGCCCGACCCCAGATCACGAAAAATGGAGACACTATGGGTATCGGAAAATGGCGCATTTTTTTTTTTAGCAACGTTTTAAATTTTTTATTCACCACTTAGATAAAAAATAACCTAGACATGTTTGGTGTCTATGAACTCATAATGACCTGGACAATCATAATATCAGGTCAGTTTTAGCATTTAGTGCACCTAGCGAAAAAGCCAAACAAAAAACAAGTGTGGGACTGCACTTTTTTTTGCAATTTCACCACACTTAGAATTTTTTTCCCGTTATCTAGTACAAGACATGGTAAAACCAATGGTGTCGTCCAAATCTACAACTCGTCCCGCAAAAAATAAGCCCTCACATGACCATATTGACGGAAAAATAAAAAAGTTATGGCTCTGGGAAAGAGGGGAGCGAAAAACAAAAACGCAAAAACGAAAAAGGGCCGCGGAGTGAAGGGGTTAAAAAAAAAGTACATATTAAAAGAATTTGGTGGAAATAAAAATCTATACGAAAAAAAGGTGCAAAAGCAATAACGGATCCATTGTCTGCAGCTTATGTACTTTGTATTTGCTTAATTCTAAAACTCTGGGCAAAACCGTCAATGAAAAAGACCTGGGTGTATGGGTGGATGACAAACTTAAATTCAGTGGCCAGTGTCAGGCAGCTGCTACAAAGGCAAATAAAACAATGGGATGCATTAAAAGAGGCATAGATGCTCATGAGGAGAATATAATTTTACCTCTATACAAGTCACTAGTTCGACCACACTTAGAATACTGTGCACAGTTCTGGTCTCCGGCGTATAAGAAAGACATAGCTGAACTGGAGCGGGTGCAGAGAAGAGCGACCAAGGTTATTAGAGGACTGGGGGGTCTGCAATACCAAGATAGATTATTACACTTGGGGCTATTTAGTTTGGAAAAACGAAGACTAAGGGGTGATCTTATTTTAATGTATAAATATATGAGGGGACAGTACAAAGACCTTTCTGATGATCTTTTTAATCATAGACCTGAAACAGGGACAAGGGGGCATCCTCTGCGGTTGGAGGAAAAAAGGTTTAAGCATAATAACAGACGCGGATTCTTTACTGTAAGAGCAGTGAGACTATGGAACTCTCTGCCGTATGATGTTGTAATGAGTGATTCATTACTTAAATTTAAGAGGGGACTGGATACCTTTCTGGAAAAGTATAATGTTACAGGGTATATACACTAGATTCCTTGATAGGGCGTTGATCCAGGGAACTAGTCTGATTGCCGTCTGTGGAGTCGGGAAGGAATTTTTTTCCCCAATGTGGAGCTTACTCTTTGCACATGGGGTTTTTTTGCCTTCCTCTGGATCAACATGTTAGGTTAGGCTATGGGTTGAACTAGATGGACTTATAGTCTTCCTTCAACCTTAACCCCTTACCGGCATCGGACGTACTATACCGTCCGATGCCGGCTCCCCTGCTTTGATGCAGGGCTCCGCGGTGAGCCCGCACCAAAGCCGGGACATGTCAGCTGTTTTGAACAGCTGACATGTGCCCGTAATAGGCGCGGGCAGAATCGCGATCTGCCCGCACCTATTAACTAGTTAAATGCCGCTGTCAAACGCAGACAGCGGCATTTAGCTACCGCTTCCGGCCGGGCGGCCGGAAATGACGTCATCGCCGACCCCCGTCACATGATCGGGGGTCGGCGATGCTTGTGAATGGTAACCATAGAGGTCCTTGAGACCTCTATGGTTACTGATTGCCCGTCGCTGTGAGCGCCACCCTGTGGTCGGCGCTCACAGCACACGTGCAATTCTGCTACACAGCAGCGATCAGCAGATCGCTGCTATGTAGCAGAGCCGATCGGGTTGTGCCTGCTTCTAGCCTCTCATGGAGGCTATTGAAGCATGGCAAAAGTTAAAAAAAAAAAGTTTAAAAAAATGTGAAAAAAATAAAAAAAACATAAAAGTTTAAATCACCCCCCTTTCGCCCCAATCAAAATAAATCAATAAAAAAAATATCAAATCTACGCATATTTGGTATCGCCGCGCTCAGAATCGCCCGATCTATCAAGTAAAAAAAAGTATTAACCTGATCGCTAAACAGCGTAGCGGGAAAAAAACTCGAAACGCCAGAATTACGTTTTTTTGGTCGCCGCGACATTGCATTAAAATGCAATAACGGGCGATCAAAAGAACGTATCTGCACCGAAATGCTATCATTAAAAACATCATCTCGGCACGCAAAAAATAAGCCCTCAACCGACCCCAGATGATGAAAAATGGAGACGCTACGAGTATCGGAAAATGGCGCAATTTTTTTTTTTTTTTTTTTAGCAAAGTTTGGAATTTTTTTTCACCACTTAGATAAAAAATAACCTAGTCATGTTTGGTGTCTATGAACTCGGAGAATCATAATGGCAGGTCATTTTTAGCATTTAGTGAACCTAGCAAAAAAGCGAAACAAAAAACCAATGTGGGATTGCACTTTTTTTGCAATTTCACCGCACTTGGAATTTTTTTCCCGTTTTCTAGTACACGACATGGTAAAACCAATTATGTCGTTCAAAAGTACAACTCGTCCCGCAAAAAATAAGCCCTCACATGGCCAAATTGACGGAAAAATAAAAAAGTTATGGCTCTGGGAAGGAGGGGAGCGAAAAACGAATACGGAAAAACGAAAAATCCCCCGGTCATGAAGGGGTTAATAACTATGTAACTATGTATTAGTTTTGTACATGTTTTACTGCTGTTTGTCTTGTATTGGGGTCTAGTTATTAATTGTTTAAAGGATTTTTCACAGTCCTCAATTTTGTCCGATAAGAATTTACTGGAGCGGAAAATATTAGAGTGTAACCGCAATATGGTAAAACCATGGCGGGGAAGCTGCGCCCCCCCACTAACCTAATTGCCCTTCAGCTCATCAGCACTTGTGACTGTCTTGTGAATTTACCCAGGTATCTCAATAGATATTACTCTATGTTGTGTGTTGGCGGTATTCTTTTAGCCTTATGGCGGTAGTTTTTGAGCAGTGTATGGCGGTATTGTATTTCGGCAGTGGTCATTATTTCAGCCTAGAATTCTAAAAATATGCACTAACGCTTCACCATGCGGATGCTGAGAATCACAACCAACCTTTTTATTAATTGGATGTTGGTGCCCCAGTATCTTCTACATAGTAACATAGTTAGTAAGGCCGAAAAAAGACATTTGTCCATCCAGTTCAGCCTATATTCCATCATAGTAAATCCCCAGATCTACGTCCTTCTACAGAACCTAATAATTGTATGATACAATATTGTTCTGCTCCAAGGAAGACATCCAGGCCTCTCTTGGACCATAATAATCTTTATATAGTGCCAACATATTCCGCAGCGCTTCACAGTTTTGCACACATAATCATCACTGTCCCCATTGAGGCTCACAATCTAAATTCCCTATCAGTATGTCTTTGGAATGTGGGAGGAAACCAGAGTGCCCGGAGGAAACCCACGCAAACACGGAGAGAACATACAAACTCTTTGCAGATGTTGTCCTTGGTGGGGTTTGAACCCAGGACTCCAGCGCTGCAAGGCTGCTGTGCTAACCACTAAGCCACCATACAGTGCTAACCACTAAGCCAACGTGCTGCCCACACGTCCATACGTCCATATTGTGCAGAAATGGCCACATACTAAGGATAGCAGGGAACTGGCGTTTCTGATGTGATGTCAGTGAGAAGTCAGGTCCTGGCGGAGCATAGCTGGGATATTTGTAACTGCAATATCTGCAGAAAATGACAGATCACTGTTCATAAAATTTAGGACAAAAAGGAGAAAAAAACCCTGTGTGTATATATAGATTTATTTATTTTAATGGTACATGGGGTGCATTATACTTTATAGGATGACTATGGGGTGCATTATACTTTATAGGATGAGTATGGGGGTACATTATACTTTATGGGATGATTATGGGGTGCATTATACTTTATGGATGACTATGGGAGTGCATTATACTTTATAGGATTATTATGGGGTGCATTATACTTTATAGGATTATTATGGGGTGCATTATACTTTATAGGATGGCTATGGGATGCATTATACTTTATAGGATAACTATGGGGTGCATTATACTTTATAGGATGACTATGGGGGTGCATTATACTTCATGGATGACTATGGGGTGCATTATACTTTATAGCCTAATTATGGGGTGCATTATACTTTATAGGATGGCTATGGGATGCATTATACTTTATAGGATAACTATGGGGTACATTATACTTTATAGGATGACTATGGGGGTGCATTATACTTTATAGGATGGCTATGGGATGCATTATACTTTATAGGATAACTATGGGGTGCATTATACTTTATAGGATGACTATGGGGGTGGGGGTGCATTATACTTTAAAGGATTACTATGGGGGTGCATTATGCTTTATAGGATTACTATGGGGGTGCATTAAACTTTATAGGATGAGTATGGGGTACATTATACTTTATGGATGACTGGCTGTGCATTATACCTTATAGGATGAGTATGGGGTACATTATACTTTATAGGATGAGTATGGGGTACATTATACTTTATAGGATGAGTATGGGGTACATTATACTTTATGGATGACTATATTGATTCATTATACTATATGGAGGACTATGGGGAGTGCATTATACTAGTGAGTATAATGGTTTATTTTCTGCTATACATTAAAGAACATTGGCAGAACGAGGGACATATTTATCAGGATGGGGCCCAAGATAAGGGACATATAGCAGAATGGGCGATGTATTTACCAGCATGGGGCCAGGATGAGAGAAATGTGTACCAGAATGGAATGATGTAATGAATAAATATATACATTTATATATTTTATTCAGGATTGAGGTTGGGATGGCCGGTACAAATCTTGCTTCTGATAACCTGGCGATCAGGTGATAACAGTGGGCGAACAGCGACCTGCCATGTAAATGCTCACTAGTGGCCACTGCAGGGGAAATATTGAATTACACAGAAATAAATGGTTGCCTAAGTCCTACATGGACGGGTCGACTTTTCGAGAATTAGAGCATAGTGGCTACCGAGCAAAAGACTATGAAATCCCATATGTCCTGGTAGAGCTTTTGGGTTGACGAAAGCTACAATGTCCGAAAACTTTAAGGTGTCAGTCGAGCGTAGATAAGAAGTTGTCCAGCCCTCTACTAGTATTTACAAGCAACTTGTAATCCCATAAAATTCCCAAAGAAGGAAAACTCTACTAATACGCTACTGCCCTGATACAGACACTTCCCTTACCCCCTACCAGTCCTTGTATACTGGACTCCAGTGATGATGTGGCATGTTGACCACTACACCCAGTGATTGGCTGCAGCGGTGACCTATCAACAACATTGATGCCATTGCTGCAGCTAGTGATTGGCTGCAGCAGTCAAAAGCGATGCAGAGACTCTAGCGGTCTTCCAGGTGCGATCAGATTTTTTTTTTTCGTAGACTTATTGAATTGCATGGCTGATTTTGATCTGACCCTCTGATCAAAATTGGACATCTCGGTCTGCGAAAAATCATGGACGTGTGAATGGCCCCTCTGCATCAGAGCAGATTGCAATTGCATGCTTTGGTGCAGTAAAGCCCCAGCGTATTTGCATGTGGGAACATGGCTTCAACTTCACCAAAAGCATTTCAAGTTTTCCTTCAGCTTTGGATCATACTTTTTTTTTTGTATTAGGGGTGCCCTAACATTAAACCAATCACGGGGTATTCTTCTGGTGGGTTATATAATATAATATAATATAATATGTGGAGGATCCTGGTAGCAATTGTTCAATTTTTCTGCAGCGCCACCACAGGAGAAATAAAGCATTACAACAGTTTTCATTGGAATGAATTGACTTTCCACATCATGGGTGGAAATGCTGAATCCTCCAGAGCAGGAGGATTTTGATGGATGGTCTCCACTCTGGCCAATAATTGAGGGTCCTAAATAAGTTTCAGGTCTAAACCTGTTATAACCAGACTCCAAACAAAGAAATAATTGGACTTCCTTTCAACTGTGCATTCTGAGAAGCGAGGGATTGTAAGACCAACCTAATGAACATTATGAATTCCCGATCTAGAGGGCATGGTTGTCGCCTGCAAAGCAAAATGCATCGTGAACATAGCCAAAGGGCCAGGGCATAACTAGAGTCCAATGTGCCCTGGTGCATGTTGGTCAGATGTATGGGCCCTTTTACCATTCTAAATCCTATAAGGACATACAAATTGCACCCCCCCCCCCCCATTATGTAGTAATGTCTGCCATCTTAGCCTCTTTCCTGGCACATATGTTCCCCATCCTGGTATATATGTTTCCTATCCTGGGCCCCATCTTGGTATATATCCCTTATCCTGGGTCCCATCCTGGTATATATATCCCTTATCCTGGGCCCCATCCTGGTATATATGTCCCTTATCCTGGGCCCCATCCTGGTATATATGTCCCTTATCCTGGGCCCCATCTTGGTATATAGCCCTTATCCTGGGTCCCATCCTGGTATATATGTCCCTTATCCTCGGCCCCATCCTGGTATATATGTCCCTTACCCTGGACCCCATCTTGGTATATATGTCCCTTACCCTGGACCCCATCTTGGTATATATGTCCCTTACCCTGGATCCCATCATGGTATGTATGTCCCTTATCCTGGGCCCCATCTTGGTATAAATGTCCCTTATCCTGGGCCCCATCTTGGTATAAATGTCCCTTGCCCTGGGCCCCATCTATATATATAATTGTCTAAGGGTGTTTCCGTCTGTCTGTCTGTCTGTCTGTCCTGGAAATCCCGCCTCTCTGATTGGTCGAGGCCTGGGCCCCATCCTGGTATATATGTCCCCCATCCTGGTATATATGTCCATTATCCTGGGCCCCATCTTGGCATATATGTCCCTTATCCTGGGCCCCATCCTGGTATATATGTCCCCCATCCTGGTATATATGTCCCTTATCCTGGGCCCCATCCTGGTATATATGTCCCCCATCCTGGTATATATGTCACTTACTTATCCTGAGCCCCATCCTGGTATATATGTCCCTTATCCTGGGCCCCATCTTGGTATACAGTTACGCCCATATATATTTGGACAGAGACATTTTTCTAATTTTGGTTACAGACATTACCACAATGAATTTTAAACAAAACAATTCAGATGCAGTTGAAGTTCAGACTTTCAGCTTTCATTTGAGGGTATCCACATTAAAATTGGATGAAGGGTTTAGGAGTTTCAGCTCCTTAACATGTGCCACACTGTTTTTAAAGGGACCAAAAGTAATTGGACAGATTCAATTATTGTAAATATAATGTTCATTTTTAGTACTTGTGTTGATTGAAAACCCTTTGTTGGCAATGACTGCCTGAAGTCTTGAACTCATGGACATCACCAGACGCTGTTTCCTCCTTTTTGATGCTCGGCCTTCACTGCGGTGGTTTTCAGTTGCTGTTTGTGGCCTTTCTGTCTGAAGTTTAGTCTTTAACAAGTGAAATGCTGCTCAATTGGGTTGAGATCAGGTGACTGACTTGGCCATTCAAGAATATTCCACTTCTTTGCTTTAATAAACTCCTGGGATGCTTTGGCTTTATGTTTTGGGTCCATCTGTAGTATGAAACGACGACCAGTGAGTTTGGCTGCATTTGGCTGGATCTGAGCACACAGTATGGCGGCTCTGAAGACCTCAGAATTCATTCCTGTGTCCCATCATCCATAAACACTAGTGACCCAGTGCCACTGGCAGCCATGCATGCCCGCGCCATCACACTGCCTCCGCCGGGTTTATGCATGCCCGCGCCATCACACTGCCTCCACTGGGTGTTACAGATGATGTGGTATGCTTTGGATCATGAGCTGTACCGCGCCTTCACCATACTTTTCTCTTTCCATCATTCTGGTAGAGGTTGATCTTGGTTTCATCTGTCCAAAGAATGTTCTTCCAGAACTGTGCGGCTTGTTTAGATGTTTTTAGCCTTTTTCTTCTTGATGCTTATGAGTGGCTGCACCGTGCAGTGAACCCTCTGTAGTTACTTTCATGCAGTCTTCTCTTTATGGTAGATTTGGATATTGATACGCCGACCTCCTGGAGAGTGTTGGTCACTTGGTTGGCTGTTGTGAAGGGGTTTCTCTTCATCATGCATTGATGAGTTCACCAGTGCTTTCTTTCTTTCTCAGGATGTACCAAACTGTAGATTTTGCCACTCCTAATATTGTAGCAATTTCTCTGATGGGGTTTTTCTGTTTTCGCAGCTTAAGGATGGCTTGTTTCACCTGCATGGAAAGCTCCAATGACCGCATGTTTACTTCACAGCAAAACCTTCCAAATGCAGCACCACACACACACGTCCCTTATCCTGGGCCCCATCTTGGTATATATGTCCCCCATCCTGGTATATATGTCCCCCATCTTGGTATATATGTCCCCCATCCTGGTATATATGTCCCCCATCCTGGTATATATGTCCATTATCCTGGGCCCATCTTGGCATATATGTCACTTATCCTGGACCCCATCCTGGTATCTATGGGGAAAGTAAGTATTTGGCACACTGCCGATATTGCAAGTTTCCCCACCTACAAAGAATGGAGAGCGCTGTACTTTTTATCGTAGGTACATTTCACCTGTGAGAGACAGAATCTTGCTTGAAATAAGGATTTGATCATCTACCAAACAGCAAGAATTCTGTCTCTACCAGACCTGTTAGTATCTCTTTAGGAAGCCTGCTACTCTGCACTCATATACTCTGTATATCCCCATCCTGGTATATGTCCCCCATTTTGCCGCTGTTCTTTAATTCATAGAAAAAAAGATAAACTGTTATACTCCCCTTCCCTCCGCTCACTCACCGCCCTGCGTCCTTCTCTGAAGGCGGAAGTTGACTTCAACGTGCAAGCGATGGGCGCGTATGAAGTCACTGCCATGCAGCCCCAGTCACATGCACGCCGATGTCCGCCTCTGGCCTCTGATTGGTTGGTAGCCTGTATTGCAGCGCACAGACATGGCGGGTCTCTGTGCCGCAATACACTTCAGCTGAATGTGTGTCCGAGGAAAAAACATCCAGTTGAAGTTTGTGCTGTGGTTGGTGGACCCTTCATTCACACAGGCCCCATCGCGACCTCTGCAACTGTGATGATTGCTACACCGATGCTTAGGGCTCATGCACACAACCATAAGAATCGGAGGAATGCTATCCATAGATTTGAAGGATAGTACACATCCCCATGTTATTCTATGGGGCCATGCACAAGCCCAATTTTTTTTTCCTCGGACCGAAAAAATCGCAGCATGCGGAAGTTGCATATGATAATCGTTTCACACTCTGAACAAGCTGATCAGAGCGTGATTAGTATAATCAAACCGATATTCTCGGATGAGAGAAGAATCGTGGTGTGACACAAGATTTAGGGTATGTGCACACGTTGCGGATTCGCAGCTGTTTTCCCTGAGTTTACAGTACCATGTAAACCTATGGAAAACAAAATCCACAGTGCTCATGCTGCGGAAAAAAACGCACTGAAACGCTGCGTTGTTTATTCCGCAACATGTCAATTCTTTGTGCGGATTCTGCAGCGGTTTACACCTGCTCCATAATAGGAATCCGCAGGTGTAAAACCGCAGGTGGAATCCGCACAAAAAATGCGGAAAAACCACGGTAATTTCGCAGTGCGGATTTACCAAAATCACTGCGGAAAAATCCGCTCACCTTTCAGCAACGTGTGCACATAGGCCATGATCACAGATTAATAATTTGATCAGGGTTTGATCAATTAGTAGTTGTTATTAACATTCAGACTGGATCGTTTTTCCCTTTTCAGTTTTGGGCATTTATCAATGTGAATAATAAAAAATTGCTTGTATCACTGTTGGCTTTGTGTAGACTGCATTAACCCTTATCGCTCCCAGATTCTGCAGAGGAATTGGCACCTAAGAGGTTAATGGATTATCTTAGGGAGTCATTTTGATGCGCTATTTTGTTAAGTACTGATGGCTCTTTTTTTCTCATTGAAGATGGAATCCTTTATTGTAATGGGTACATGTCATTTAGTAGCTTTAAGAGTATTTTTAGTCAAAAACTCCCAGACGTCTAATTCATTACTGGGGTGCACAATTTAATAGACTGTGAATCTAAGGTTAAATATTTTGTCCCCCCCCCCCCCCCCCCCATCTTAAGGAATAACATAGGGTTTCCGATTAGCTCAAACCCTTGCAATGGACTCCTTTGAGAAATGATACATTGATGCGAATAAGTGTGTCGTTGTTTAGTAAACACTCATCTTGTTACATTGTATCACTTCCTTTATGCACATGGAGAATGCAGCAGGTCGGCGCTTGCAGTCTGTGAGCGCTGTGCAGACAGGCACACCCCTGACAGTTTATCTGAGATGCAGAATTTTTTATTTATTTTTTTTTCCAGCTCCCACAATGCCCTATAAATTAGTAGAGTACATTGTGGGAGACGTAGTTCATTTCTATATCAAACTAATGTACATTGCCCGGTGTAAGAACTACATCTCCCACAATGCTCCATAACAGAGCATGCTCTGTACAGACCCTGAACCAGCTAGGGGTTTGCAGTGAGATGTGAAATCTAGCAACCTGATGGCTAACAAGAAACCCACAGAATTGTGAGTGCAGCTCTGGGTGGAGAAGAAACCAATGCAAGTCAAGATCATTGCAAGATAAGTAAAGCCAAGGTAGCCCTGGGTATTAATAGGCTGAGTGTGGAGACATTGCTGTAAGATGCAGGTGGAGGATGATGGGCTCTGGCTGTTCTGTAAAGACACATTGATGCTTAAAGTGACAGGCACGCCGCCAGTGAGCCCCAATGGCAGCCAATTACCAGTCAGCTGTGGGTGATGTCAGCGTGCAGCAGATTCTACCAGAGAGGAAAATAGCTCCAGATTTTTTCCAATTCGCACCACTCCGATCACACATGTTGCCTTGGTTGCAATCTACTGCAGTTAGTAATTCTCTGCATTCGTCTACAAGGAAAAAAAAAACAAACTAAAATACAAACAATATAGATGGCATTTAATACTCTGTTACATTTTTCTACCTTTTATATATAGAAAATATTTGTATTTTTTGTGCAGCGATATATACCAGTAATCCTCCTCCTGTTCCTTATGCAGGTTTTCTTTATTGCTAATTACTCCAGTATGTAAATGTAAATGTACCCTGTTAGGTGTTTAATTATTTGCATAACAGAAAAAAATATTATGTACTGTATAAAAATATTCTTATTGTTCTAAAACTCAATAGGGGTCCGGACTACTTGCTCATAAAATGATTATTAAAGTGCTAACTTTCTGTAAAAAAAAAAAAAATAAAAAAAAAAAATAAAATATATATATATATATATATATATATATATATATATATATATATATATATAGCCATTATTCTTAGGTGAGCACAATCTGCAATTTTTTTTAAGATTTTCGTGCCTGCATTTATCTTTTACTATATATATATATATATATATATATATATATATATATATATATATATATTTATTTCTATGATAAATATACATGCATTTTTTATATTGATATATTTACAATTAAAAATATAAATATTTCTATATATATGTGTATATATCCATGATAGATATACATGCATTTTTTTATATTTATAATTTAAAAAAAATATAATCTATGATAAATATACATGTATTTTTTATATATTTAAAAAAAAAAAATTATATATATATATATTTTTTTTTTACATCATCTGCTACTGAATTGCTAATGAGGATCTGAATTTAGCTTGAGACGTGTTTGCGTTGCTCTGCTCTGTTACTGGCTGGGCAGGCACTGACATCACTCCATGGGCAGCTGTTGGCTGTGTGCTTTACTCCGAGCCTCCTGTATTTGCCGTAACAGACTGTTTTGCCAGGTGCATGAAACATCGTCTAAGGGCAGGGTGGCCATAATCGCTCTCTCAAAGAGCAATTCACAGTAATTGTGTAGATGCTATGGAAAGCGTATCTTCTGTAATTTGTTGCAATGAAGCTAGAAGCTGGGATGGTTCAGGTATGTGTTGACATCTTTTGCAGAGAAAGTCCAAGATTTGCTCTCTGTTGCGCCTTATTTTATTTTTTATCCTTTTTCATCCTTATTTTTTCCTCTATACAGTATTGTGCTACCAATGCAGTGTTTCATTATCACATGTATTTACTAACAACAAATATACATTTTTGCACATTTTTTTTTAAAATATATTATAGAAACTTGCTTTTATGTATTGCATTTTTGTGGACTTTTCTTTTTCTTCTTCTCAAAGATCTGATTGTGAAGTTGTATGTTATTTCTCTGGAACTTCATAGATATTGATGTGCATTGTTTTAAGATAAAAAAAATGCTAGAAAATCTACCTTGCAAAAGTCAAGCGTTGCTATATGTTTATATTATATAGTGTGCGCGTGTGTGTGTATATGTGTGTATGTATATGTACATATATATTGCTACTTTTTGTTGAGTAAAAAAACTAATTTAACCCTTTTTAATGCTTTACAAATGTGCATGTGTGTGTGTATATATATATATATATATATATATATATATGTGTGTGTGTGATATGATATTAAGAATCCTGCACGTTGACCTTGTACCGGAGTATTTAGTATTTTGCAATGTATCCGGAGAATGAATTTCTCGATAGTTTTTCCACTATCTGAGAGCCTGTCCCCAGCTCCAAAGCCTCCCATGTGTTTCTAGCAAGCTGAACTAGATCTCCAGCCACGCTCCATCTGTTTTCCTTGAACTGTTTTTTTTTTTTATATTTATTTATTTATTATTACTATAAACATTTTATTTTTCTAAATAAAATCTAAAATGCATGAAATAACCACATGCAGATGCCTCAAAATCATCATTTAGCCACATGTTCCTATTTGCACGGCACAAAATTGGTCTTAATTGTTGGCTGTTTGTATTTTTTTTTTTATAAGGATTGAAGGAAACAAAATGTCTTTTGGAGTTTAGGAAACACTTAATTATCATGTAACATTCTGATCTGTTGTGTTGCCGGAGCTGTGAACGGGCTGCATGCTCGGTGTGGTGACCTTAGAGCCCCCCTGTTGGACCATATAGCACATTATTGCACTTTTTTTTTTTTCTTTTCCAGCGCTGCAGATTTTTTTTTCCTTTCCTCTAGAGATCACCTTGGCTCGTAACCAGGTGACTGCGATTGATTCCGTTTTAATAGGATAAAATGACACGGCCGGCCCCTGTCGATGTGCTGTGAATCGCTCATCGTCTTCCCCCTCGTGTTTTTTTTTTTTTTTTGAAGTTTAACATTCTGCATAATATTTAAGGAGGCGCTTCATTCCGTGTCCTTCTAAGCACAACGTTCCCACCAGTGATAATGAGCAGATGATGATGCAGGCTGCAATACAAGTAGAGGTATATCAGATCTGGGAAGCCAGAATCGTAGTAATAGATGTTGTTACATTTGATGTTTATTTGGAAGCAGATTTATCCCTTCTTAAATGCTTTATACTTTTTTTTAATGTATTTATTTTTTATTTTTTTTTTTTTTAATATCTCATTCTTCCAGTTTAATAGTCCCGGTGTTTAGAATGATTAAATCTGTGCAAATTGCCAAATCCCAGGCTTGTTTTCCCATTATGTTTCTTGGCGGATTTTCTTGGCAGTAAATTATTTTATTACATAAATACATGACATGATCAGTGGTTGCAGATGGGACGGACGCAGAGTAAGGTTGTGGTCCCGATTCTTCGTGCATAGATTTTTTTTTATTTTTTGGGGGGTCAAATTCTTGCAAAATTGTCTATGTATGTGTGTATATAATATATATATTTATTTTTCGTTTGTGTTGTCCTCAGGTTGGTGCGAGAGATGCTGCACTTGACCTCCAGCCACATCACCCAGCCCAGGACCTTCCACTGGTGACAGGGACATGGGACGGCTTCTATCACCTTCCAGATGGTTCACTACAACTGACATCCTGTTCAGTCTCGGTGGGAAGAAGCCTGAAAATATTTCTCATTGTTACTCTGGGGCATCACACCCTCATAGCAGTAGGACTCATCAGGTAACATTTCCAAACCCATTTAAGAAGAAAAAAAAATATTTTTTTTTTTAAAGTTTATATTTTTTAATTAATTCAATAAAAAAAAATGTTAAAACCAAACAAACAAAAAAAAGATGTATATAGCACAATCGGCCTTCGGTTCTGCACTTATTCACATAGAAGTCATTTTTTGACACATTTTAATATTAGAGATAGTATAGGACTGTCCCTATTTGGGTGCACCTTGTCGCGACAGGATAGTTCTTACGCTTTTTTTTTTAATCATTACCTTTGTTTACGTTGTTTATTTCACACTGTTACTTTTTGCTTATTTTGTTTCTATATTGGGGAATAATCTTGTGTCTCAAAATCTCAAGATCATGTTATGTAACTTGTATAGAGTGTAGGAGAGCACGGGTTGGTGGAGTTGAACTAAAAGTCTCAGCACACCCAGGTAGCCAAAGACTGATAGGGGCATGCACTGGATTGTGGAACTATCTATCGGAACTTGGCCGTAATTGCCAGGCTCGGATTGATAAACTGAAGAACAATGGTGCATGCCCTGCTGGCGTCTTGACCTTTCCTTTTTGCCGATGGATCATTTATTTATTTTATTTATTTTAATACTGCATGAAGAGCGGAGAAGTGTCGAGTAATTGCCCACCTCTCAATGAGGTCACCTCAGAAGGGCTTACTAATTGGAGAGCAGATTTGAGAAGGGCACGGGCGAGACAATGGGGTCCTATCAGTAATGAATAGCGGCGGAAGCTTCCAATTTTTTTTTTTTCCTGAAGGATCTAATTGGGTCGTGTCTCAGACTCAGTGTGGCCCATTAGTTAACCAGTTTTTATGGTAAAATATTATTTTTTAAAATTTTATTTATTATTTTGCATTAAAAAAATAAAAAAAAATAAATGAAAAATAATAAAAAATAATTCTGTATACTAGATCTCCAGTGTAGATAATGAGCCCCCATGCTGAGTCCATCATTCCTTGCTAAAATGGATGCAGTTGCGTGCGTTACGCCATTCCCTGCCCTGAGTCTTATTATTTATTTATTTATTTTTTTTTTGCATAGCGGTAACTTATTACATGCAATGCCTCATTGTGATACTAATAAGAGTATGAATTCATCTGCCGGGGGTTGGAGTGATGTATGAAAATCAAAAAAAAAAAAAAAAAAAAGGCTTGTTGCAGCATCCGGACGACGTTTCGGTCTGAGCCGCCTTCGGATTATTTAGCATAAGGCGAATGCAGATGGTGATAGAGCTGCCGGCGCCTTTGTCCGGCGTTTGCACGGACACATTGCTGTGATCATGTATTTATATGCTGGGAATCTGCTCTTTTGTTCTTGCTACCTGTACGGCATTTTTTTTTTTTTTTTCTTTCCTGAAGCTGCAGCAAATGCTTCTCCTCTCTTGTTCCCATGGTAACAGGAACCGGTCTATTGTTAAAGTCTATGTTTAGAATCCTGGCTGACACTTCATGAAAACAATTAAAGCCATCCCCCTATTTTACTGAATTATAGCCCCTGAAAAATGGGGGGTTGGAAAATGGAGGAAGGTGAAGGGTGGTGGGGGGCTTATTTGCATTTAATTTGGAGTCATTGCACAAGTATTGGCACCCTGGGGCTGGTTTTCAGCCTGCAAACAAGCAATGACTGCCGTAAATGCAATGTGATCTACTATGGTTGTCATAAATAAGCAAAAAAAAAAAAAAATAATAATAATGAGCGGCGCCGGCTATACAATCTGCGACATGCATGGGGAATGAGGTTTTGGGCAAAAATTAAATAAAACAAAAAGGAAATTAAAAATAAATATACCGTACATTTTTTTTTTTTTTACTTCATTCTTGCTTAAAATTATATAACTCATTCCCATTCATGTCACAGATTAAAGGAAATAGGGGGGGAATATATATATGTGTGTATAATATATATATATATATATATATATATATATATATATATATATATATATATATATAATATTTATGTGTATAATATATATTATACACACATAAATATATTTATATATTTATTTGTGTGTAATAAATATATATATATATATATATATATATATATATATATATATATATATATATATATATAATTTTTTTTTTTTATTTTGTCCCACTCCTGCCCAAAATTATATACCTTATTCCCCATCCATGTCGCCGATTTTGTGTGTGTAAAATATATATATTCATAAAAATAAAATTTATTTAAAAGAACCATAGAAATATATAAATAAAAATAGGTTTTTCCTTTTTATTATGTAAGGTAGGTCATACAATTACACTTTTTTTGTTTTGTTTTGCTCTTAGAATTGCGAAACTATTTTTTGTATTGCCTATCAACTCTATTTCCTCCTATTAAAAAAAAAAAAAAAAAAATCCAAAAAAGATACTAAATACTGGAATCTAAAAGTCCAGTTTTTATAATATATTTTTTTTAATGGTAATATAAAAAAAAAAGTCTACCTTCCAGTTTTTGGCGCAAAAAGAAAAAAAAAAGTAATTTTATGACCTACCCTTAAGGCATCTGTCAGGGTCGCAGGCAACTGTGCCGACGTGTGAGACGTCAAGAGTTAAACGGCAGTGCCACACACTCTGTAGACCGCTGGGAATGCATCGAATTGACTATATCGGGAATTAGATTAGGAGGCTGAAGATTCGGTTCATGGTGCTTAGATATTTCCTGAGGGGGAGGAAGGGGGGGAGGGGAGACTAATAATTATCACAAGTACATTGTGATGGAATGTGGCGGCTCGAGGGTTAAATCGGGATGAGAAAAGACCACGGGGAGGGGGGGGGGGGGGAGGGGGGGGGTTCGGCCACACTGGTAAAGTTGCCTTTGCAGAATATCCTAGGTGTCAGATTGAGAATCTGAGGGTAATTGGTACCTAGGTTTTTTTTTTTTTTTTTTAAAGTGTCGTATTTTAACCCCTTCTGTACTATCGGCGAAGGCTTTTAACGGTGCAGATAACTCTGCTATATATGTATGGAGAACTATTACTGCGATGACGCAAGTTCGTCCAGTGGTAAAACCATATGTCGTCCGTGGATTGATTTACTTTTTTTTGGCTAATGAGACACTAACAAGTCAGCCCCCAGTGTAAGAGTTCAGCTCTGCTACATGTGCGCATAAAATGCACCAGCTCGACCCAGGTTTGAAAATATAATACGTCATAACTTTTTTGTTTGTTTGTTTGTTTTATTTCTCCATCCCGGTCAGGTTTTGTATATCCTTTAAAGTTTTAAAGTGACCTTTTCCAATGAGGATGTCCGGTCTTGTTGCTGTAAAAGACGACCCCGATACAATGAAGGGATCTGAGGTCGACCTGAGCCGCTCCGGTTCCATAGAAAACCTTCTCCAGACCACAGGACACGAGAAAGGCCCGTCCGAAAAGGATGATAGTTGCTGTGAAAGCGCGCAGGATCCTACGGTGAGGCCACTGAATTCTCATTGATCGTCCTGGACGCCGTTACTTTTACTTTTTTTTTTTTTTGCATAAACTGTTACATTTTCAGCAGAAAAATACATTCTGAATGTGTCAACTGCAAAATTAGCAAAGCGCTTCTTATGTGATGATTGGATAAAACTTTCCTAAAAGTTTTTAAGTTGTAAATATCGGCAGAAATTACTTTTCCTTCTGCAATTGCTGCTAATTATGAAAAATTGTTATTAAAACTAAAAAAAAAAAAAGGACAAAAAAAAAAAAAAAAAAATACAAGACTACAATGTCTAAAATGGTAGTACTGGCATGGGAGGGGACGTGTTTTATTACACAGTTCTACCTGAATTTTTGTCAGTTTTTGTATAGGCTATAATTTTTATCACATTTTTTTTGTTTTTAATGTATAAATATCTTTTTTCCCCAGGTATGTATCCACTCACTGTTCTTAGAATAAAACCAGTTCATATTCAAATTTTAGTTTTCAATTGATTTAGAATGTATATTAACCCTGTAATGGATGAATTGGCATCTCAATAAGCGTCGCTGGAATTCTGTTTCCATGATTAATGTAGCATGTGAAAAAAAAAAAAAAAAAAAAAGTTTTTACTAATCTTCAATAGTTTTCATTTAAAGGTCTCATTGAGATTTGGTCCTCGATTTACTTAGATATTGCAATGCTTAAATGTCTTCCTTGAGGTGTCATGTTAAAAAGTGAACTTTTACGTGAACTGCATAAAAATATAAATATTTATAGAGAGAGAGAACTTTATCTCTTCTATCACCATAAATATTTCATGGGGATAGATATAATCATCTTTGTCTATCTCTCTATATATAACTTATTTTTTTTTAATTTTTTTTTTTTACATTCTTTATAGATGTACTTTGTTGTCAACTAATCTCCTAAATTATATGGACCTGGCGTACAAGCACTGGCTACTGCCTTGGTACTGTAGGTTAGATCTCGTTGCACGCCCCGCTGACCCTATAAAACCTCCTATAACACCTGATTGGTAACTTCTGGGATTAGATCCATTGCATGGCATAAGGCTGTGCATCGCTCCGGTACCTGGACGATCTGGGCTGCAGGGGGCAGGCTCGCTTGTTAATGCCTGTTCTTGATAAAACATGTACAATGTTGCACTCGCTGTCCTGTGGATGCAGACCAGGCGTAACCAATCAATCCTGATCGCAGAAACAAATCCCGCTATTTTTGCCTTTGTTTTTTTTTTTTTTTAAGATAATCCGCTTTTTTTAAGACAAGATTGTAAAAGTAAATATATCCTTAAATAAACTATCAGTTGGAACTCCATTCATGTAATTCTAGACAATCCCTTTAAATACTTTTTTATTCAGTGGTTGGACTTTCAATCGATTGTGGATACAGAGAGAAGGAAGAATTTCAGCGCTTTCTTTTTCTTTCCCCCCCCCCCCCTCTGTTTGGCTAGAGATGTTCCCCAGCTATATGGCATGAATAGTGACAGTGACACACGCAAAGCTTCACTCCGTCGTTGGAATTTTCCGCGTAATTACGAAGGCGTTCAGCTGCAGTGCAGAGCTGCGTCTGATTGACACAGAACCGTTTCCGCCTCATTACTCCATGAGAACCCGTATCCCCAAAGTAGATTTCCCAGTTTCCACCGACGAGTGTATTAGAGGTGTTATCTACTGTTATCTACTATTTTATTAAAAGATTGTTAACATCAAGTTCTTGCTGGTTCTAGTAGTCTCTCTTAAAGGAGCTACTATTACAAATTCTGGCTTATGGGTTGTATTTAGCAAAGTCAATTGATTTCAATAGAAACTGCGTAATACTTCACTTCTCCTGCGGGGGCGCTGCAGGGAAATGTTATATTTGCTGCCAGATTCTTCCATAGATTGCAACTAAGCAACAGGATACGCTTCCTCTTCAATCAAGCCATTGATAGATGCCATGTCTACTGCTTGGGATCGCTTTTAGGCTTCTTGAGCCTTTAAAGGGAATCTGCCACCTCAAATTGGCGGGCTATGTAAATGCCCTGTGTCTGGTCAGATGGGCGGTGTTTCGTCTTTTTTCCTCCACCCCATCCTTCCCTGCTGTCCGCAATATTTTCGGGATTTTGGGTAGGTGTCCTCCATAGTTTGCGCGTGAGCAATGCAATCTTGCCTCGCGCACGCGCAGAATGCTTTGCCCAACGCCGAAAAGCATTACTGTGCATGCGCCGGCGCACTATGTCCCAGAAGTATTTTGCTGTGTTCTGGGACATAGTGCGCATGCGCAGTATGCTTTGCCCAACTGCGCCGAAAGCCGAAAAGCATTACTGCGCATGCGCCCATGCACTATGTCCCGGAAGTATTTCGCTGTGTTCTGGGACATAGTGCGCCGGCGCATGCGCAGTAATGCTTTTTGGCTTTGCCCGCAGTTGGGCAAAGCATACGCGCGAGGCAAGATTGCATTGCGCACACGCGAACTATGGAGGACACCTACTCAAAATCCCGAAAATATTGCGGACAGTGGGGAAGGATGGGGTGGAGGATAAAAAAGATGAAACACCACCCATCTGACCGGACACAAGGCATTTACATAGCCCGCCAATTTGAGGTGACCGATTACTTTTAAGTATCTCTAATTTATTAACCCCAAATTAAGGCGGTTGTATCTGAAGGGGGTAAACTAGAGGATTTCTAGCTCCAAAAATTCCTAAAGAAATGTAACTAAACTATTCAGTTATTTTTCTTTCTATTTTTTTTTTCAATGTCTGTGTCTGAGTTCTAACTCTGTAATCTGTCAGTGACAGCAGGACACGACGTCCTTTACAGCTCCTTACAGAGGTTGGCACCTATTTATTTTCTAGGCTTTCTGAAAGGGCTAATCTTTCTCGCTAGACGCCGATATTCTCCTTGCCATTTTATCACGACAATGCAAGGTACATTTACATTTAGTAACCTGGCAAAAGAAGTGACAACCTTTTTGTGAGAGCTGTCATGGCTGCATTTCCTGTCGTAATTTTTTTGTAATATATAAAAGAAAGAGGGAAAAAAAAGAAGAAACGTATGGTTGAGCAGAATTTTCACAATTTACAGAAAAGGGAACAACTCAAAGGGTGTTTTGTTTGTTTTTAGTGTTTTTTTTTTTTTCACTTTGAGTGGAAATCCATTTTTAGGTGGCCATGTACCATTGAAAGAAATACTAATTATTAACAAAATCTAGAGGACCAAAACAATTCTTTCTCGCTTATGAGGTATTGTTCCATAGGTTTCCTTCAATCCTTTTGTTTACTTTCTTGACGTTAAATCTGCTGTCATAAAATCTGTTTGTGTCCGACGGGACCCAAAACAATAAAAAAAATGGTGTTTCATTAAAATAAGTTGTCCCTATAGTTACATTTATTGATCTCCGGTCTAAACGAGGTCCTTAAATCTGTAGAAAGTTGTCAAAAAGTTGTGGCCACGGGAGTGTGACTTATATGATGGAGAACAGAGGACAATACATTTAACTCACTAAATTTCAAATCGGTGTAGAGACTGACCTAAAATGTTGCTTCCCTTAAAAACTCGCCCCACCTCCTTTTGGGTTGGTGTTGGGTGGACAGTGCTCTTCTGCACTTTATGCGCCTACAGCAGGCTAGTCGACTAGGAAATAAGTGTTCGAAATTTATTGCAAAAATCTACAAGTAGTTTTAAGGATCCAATTTGTACTACAAACCCAACCTGTAGTGTGCACCCTCCACCGTGAGCCTCGTTTCTCCAATATGGATCTTCTAAGTCAACGGTTAGTGATACGGTTTGGTGTAGATCCTGGTGTCAAGTTTCCATAAAACTTTTTTTTTTTCAAATTACTTTATATATTTTATCCAAAAGGAATGAATCCTGGGAGGTTTTTTTAAAGATAAAGTTAAATATGGCCACATGTAAATCTATCCTCATACAGTGATACAACTGGTGCCAAGTGTCTACAACCTCTAGCCATTATGGAACCACATATAGTAGAACCCCCATGCCAAAAATTTGTGTTCATGGTCCATATGTTACTCGTGAACATTAGTTATCTTTCATTTTTCATTCCCAGCTATTTTATCGGAACCAATGTTTTTCCAATATCTGTGGGAGATGTCAACCCCCCACTCAACACCTGAAGTCCAGGGTGGGGTGGGTTTTATAGATTTTGATCCCAGTGTTTCCTTTTGACGGCCTAGCTATTTGGTACCATCTTCTGTCCTCCCCAACTCCATCCATGTTTATGTTCATCCCAAGGATCTTACGTGACCCTTACAATCTGTGCCGAACTGGGGTGCCGATGGTCCACCAGTAACCAACTCCAGGGCCCCACTTATCACCTAAATGCAAATGTGACAATATCCTCAATCACAAATTTATATAACAATGAACTGGGGCGATGAATAAATGAATAAGATGCCGCCTTTATCTGTACATAGTGATTCATGTGTATTGTGCCAAGTACTGCCCCTGTAAGAGGGTGGTGGCCCTGTTTTGCACAGGGGCCCACCGGAGGATTCTCCTGTTGGCCAGTCCGAGCCTTCTAAGGCTACGTTCACATTTGCGGTGTTGGGCGCAGCGTCGGCGACGCATGCGTCATGCGCCCCTATCTTTAACATGGGGGGCGCATGGACATGCGCCGGTATGCGTTGTATTGCATTTTGCGACGCATGCGTCATATTGACGCACAGAGAGGGCGCAGAAAACGCTACTTGCAGCGTTTTTCCTGCGCCGAAATTCCTGCTCTGTACGATCCTATGACAACGCATGCGTCGCAAAACGCTGCGTTGTGTATGTGCGTTGTTGGTTGCGTTGCGTCGCCGACGCTGCTCCCAACACCGCAAATTTGAACATAGCCTGTGGTCCTGCTTTGAAATCTCACCTTGGATTCATGTAATGCTTACACCTCCAGAGGGTTACAGACTTTTAGTCTCTTCTCGGCCTTAAAGGGATACATTCAATCAAAAGAGGATTTAAAGCCAAATCCCGGAATCCCATTATTGTCTTCTGTCTTATCTGTTCTCCATGTGAGATTGTACATTTGTAGAACACGAGATCTGGAGCGTATCTTTGGGTCACTTGATTTTTTTAAATATAATTAGTTCACTTTCTACTGACCGAGTGGTGTTTATTTTTATTTCATCCGCTATTTTTTTTTTTTTTTTTAACTTTTTTTATCTCATTTTATTTGATCAAATTGGCTAAAACAAAATTTCTTTTAAAGATTATATTTTTGTTGCAAATTGGTGTAAAAAAAAAAAACCAAACAAACAAAACCAAATTGTACTTATTGAGTCTGAAAACATCATCATTTTTTTTCTAATTCTCATTTTTCAGCATGATATAGGAAGGACATTGAGTATTTTTCTTCGGCTTCGGAATTGACACATCAAGCTTCTGGAATTAGTTTAGGTTGGAGAAGCGAGCATTGTGGTGATCCGGGAGATTTATCACATTAACCTCCCATCTTGATGCCTCGCACTTCTAAAGAGACGAACTGAAGAAATGCAATAATCTGTTCTAAAAACAAAAAAATAAAAAAGTATATTGGATGAGCCAACGTAATTTATTTTGTTTTGTACTTACATGTAGCATGATCAGTGTAATGTAGGGAAATGAAATATAAGCTAATTATATATCTGCAGGTCAGACCTCATGGGATCCGAGTCAATATCCGAGATCAGCGTTCCTCCTGATGCAATTTTTTTATTAAAATGTCATTTAAAACCTGTAGGGTTTTATTTTCATATTAACTTGATCAATCAAATGGAAAGTAAGGCGTAAATAGACATTTTTTTTTTGTTGTTTATTACATTATTATTATTTTTTAAATTTTTTATTTTCTTTTAATTGAAAAAGAAAATTGCAATCGTAATTTCTGTTTAGCAAAAATCAGTGTATGGCAAATTATATAGAAACGTTAAAAGATGTTATTAGCCTCTTGTCTTATTAATGGGCCAGTGGAAAATACTATTAAATGGAGCAGACTCTCTTCTTTTACACCTTATTAAAAAGGGGTGGGGGTGAGAACATTAGCTCATGTATGGTGGGTGTACTTGGCCAAAGCCTGAAGACGGAAGGTCACATGGTAATACGAGGTCCTGTATGATAATCCAAGTGAATAACATTGAGACCGGATACATAAAATGTGTATATATACATAATTAGTGTGTATATGGATATATTTTATTTTTATATTTTATAATTGATTTTACAGTTTGTTGCCTTTCGCCTTGAAAAAAATATATAAAAAAACATCAATTTAGCCAGTCGTCATAATTAAGATTAATGGATCTTGGCTCTTGTCCTAAATCCTCCCAGTGGTGTTTTCCTTGTTGGGTAGAGGAAGAATTTTTCCTGTCCATTTATATTTATTCTTAATTATTATAAAAAATTAATAATCCTAATGTAAAATAATATGTATATATACATTATTTACATATATATTTTTTCAACATTTGGCCCCATTAAATTCTTCAATCTACCGGACTTATAGTTTCTTCCAAGCGATGCCTACTTCACTCACTTTACTTATTAGCTGTTGCAGTTCTGTCTCTTTGGTAATTGGATTTTTTTTTTTTTTTTTCTTGTACCTTAATATTTTTTAGCGCTCAGTTCAGCCATTGGGGCAAGCAGGAAAAAGGTCTAAGGTATAGTAACGAGCTTGTTTGTGGCATGCTAAATCGACGTTTTGGCATAAATCAACATTTTTAATTTTTTGGGGGCCGCTTTTGTATTTTGTGTATTTATTTTGTTTTATTTTTTTATAGCAATTTTTTTTTTAACAGCTCATTGGCAAATTTATTTAACGCTATATAATAATTTTATTTTATTTCCTTTTTTTTTCTTGAAGCATAGCTATTTCTTTTCATATGTAGTCATTTTGCCAATCACTTTTCTTTAGTCAAGTTCAAAGTTAAAACTGGTGCGGAGTCTGGCTGTGTGTGAAGAATCGCCTCCTCCTTCCACAGCTGATACCCCCTTGGATTTCCCGGTAATGTATAAATTTTCTTTTATTCTATTCTGATTTATGTTTTTTTTTTTCCTTTTGTTGAGAGTGTTATTATTTTTTAATAATCTATAGATTTATACTTTTTTCTTGTTCTTTTGAATTCTGCAAACCCAAGTTGCATACGGTATATTCCCATCCCACTGTAATAACGTTTTCCGCAGCCTACCGCAGGGCTCAGGCTTGTAAATCTATTACGTGTTGTCAAGCTATTGGGATTCCTAATGTATTTTGCAATATTGCAGCATGACTTAAAGTTAATATAAGGGTGACCTTGCAGGTTGACCTACTGAAATGACTGTGGTGGTTATGAGCAATACATGGAGGCAGTGGGAGAGAGGGGGAGACGGAATATGACATGAAATGAGAAGCGTTTAAGTAGTCGTACAGCCGATGTAATGGCTCGTTGCCTCCGGACTATTCGGAGATGTCACATATTTATTTTTCAATGACTGATTATATTGTAATGTTTTACAGAACTGTTAAAATGGTAAACAAAAAAAAAATAAAGAAATGCTCTAAATGATGTAACCCCATTTTAATATAAATTACGTCATCCCTTTCGGGTCACTTGATGGCTTTTTCCGGTGTTGGGTGGGTTCTTACTCGTCTTTTTTGGACTCTGGAGCTGCTTTTCCACACAAGATTTCTGACCACAATCAGAGCAATTTTACCAATTGCGAATTAAAGGGGTTGTCTCCTAGACAAGGAGCTGTTTGTTGTTGTACAGCTTGTAAGCGCTGCTCAGAAGTTGGCTTGCTCCGTCTGGCTTCAGTCTCCTTGTGCTTCTCCGATGTTGCAGAAGTTGAGCATTGTTGGAGATTGCGAAGGTTCGGGTCAACAGCTCAGCCATGCCGCTGGGTAGCTCCTGAAGAATAAATATGAGTTCATTGTTTTTTACATACGTGAAGATTTTGCGAGAATAAAACCAGTTCTCATCTTACTTTCAGGATATCCTTACTGATGAATAACACCTTTCTTTTTCCTATGAAGTTATATTTTCAGATATCTTTTGGTGCTGTTGGCACACCATTATTGTGAGCACCAAGCACATTTTTACACATGTCAGATCGGTTTTCAATCAGATCGGTTGGCAAGTACAAATGCCAAATTAGCCTGGCCATACAAAGTAGATGGCGGTCGACCGATCAATTGGCTGACCGCCATCTCACCTAACACTCCAATACGCAGGCAGTAGCGCTCGTTCAGCGGACAGCCATGTGAGCCAACGTTTCTATACGCAGTAGCACTTGTTTGGCCAAAAGCCATCTCGGCTCGTTCTTCCAAGTGCCCTTGTATTCCCTATGAGAATGCCACGGCTGCTTATCTCAACGAGGACAATAAGATCAGGAGTCCTAAATTGGACATTTTACGATAAACTTCTCTCTGGACCATCGGTTGACCGGTGATACACATTAGACCATTGACCGAACCCATTGATATTAGTGAATTCAGCCAACATTAGTTTAATGTGTATGGGGGCCTTAGTGTGATATTGGTCTGATTGGCTGGATATTGTCCAGATATCTTCAGGTGTTAAAGGAAATCTGAAGGCCTCATACATATTAAATTAATGGCAGCTGAATTTCAGTAAGATGAGCCCTAATGTGAATGGAGGGCCTCCCAATTCTTCTCTAAAAAATGGTGTTGGGCAAAAGAAGGATCAAGCATATCGAATAACTGTGCCCGATTCTTTTGTTTTCCCAAAAGTTGAGCCCCCACAAGAGGTGTTTGGCAGCGAATTACTCTGCTATCCCTATGTTTTTGGGGCCAGACAAGTGTTCAGCGTACTGCTGTCTAAGGTGTAAGGGCAACTTTAGTAATTCAAAAACCTGAGAAGTTTAGCTGAAAAATACTGTGGTCGTCATAAGGGCCTACCATATTGCTAAAACCAATTGCGGTTGAATAGAAGTTTTGAGATCTTGATTGAAGAAGATATCCCTAATAATTATTATTTTTTAAAAAGACACAAGATTTTTAGACTGGAACTTAATTGTCCAGATTTCGTGGTCTAGCTCAGTTCTGAATAACTTTTTTGTTGGGAGTATTAGTGAAGTCCGTTTGTAATGACTTTGGCACCATATAGGTGAACTTTTTTTTTTTTTTTTAAACTATTTTACAGTAAGATTTTTTTTTAATGCGTTGGAACATGTTTTGGTTGTATTACTTTGCGGCTTTTTGCGTTCATGAAAATTTCCATCATTTTACTGTGTAAAGATTTAAACTTCTGCACCCACCACTATCCCCTTGTGTAATGCCCAGGCTTTTAGGTAAGATCGGCTTTTAATATGTCATCGAGGTTTACGGGATGGTTATTGGATGTCTACTTTGGATGAAGAGCGAGGCTGAACTGCAATTCCGTTTTCTGAGTGTTACCTTGACTCTTTTATTGTCGAACCCCATGGCGTGATCTTCTTGACTAAAGTTGGTTTGATGCAGACAAGATTTGTATTGCTTACAGAATATTAGAGCTTCGCTGATCCATTAAAAATGTAAACTTTCCTAGTGGGATGATTATATGGTTCAATAATTCATGTAGGTCACCTAGTGGCTATACACTTGGCATATTAGTTGGTGGCTCCCAATCTTCTTGCCTGGGTTTTCTTTAAAATTGAAGGATGAGGATAGCTCAACTTTCTCCATCCTTCCAACCAGTCCTCTGTATTCCAGTGATACGAGATAAATCTGCAAATTTACTAGCCTTTTATCTCATCCCCTATATTCTTACTTAAGTTGAGTTCACATTGCTTTTGGCTGCAGTTTCATGACTCCATTGGGGGCTTCTGTCTGAGTCCCTAAAAAGTAAGATTCAGATTTGCCCCTGACAAAACCATTGCCTTTATTGAGTAAAGGGAGTCCAAAACTATGAAAG
Source organism: Ranitomeya imitator (assembly GCF_032444005.1). Classification (NCBI taxonomy): domain Eukaryota; kingdom Metazoa; phylum Chordata; class Amphibia; order Anura; family Dendrobatidae; genus Ranitomeya; species Ranitomeya imitator. The sequence continues at coordinate 17,945,743 of NC_091288.1, forward strand.
TTTGGACTTTGCTTGGCCTCCTTTTTAGCGGTGTTAGTATTTTTTTTTGTAGCAGGGTATGCTACGCTGTCATTTTGCTTCATTAAAGTCTATGGTTTTATTGGAGTCACAAAACTGGGAAAATGGGATTTAGACTGAAGCCTCGGAGTGACTCATAGTGAGCAGTCAAACTTGTCGGGAACTTAAGTCTTGACTTTAGATACCCCAAGTGACCACCAGACTCCTGCCATAGGATGGGGAAACAATACAGAGGGCAAACATTGAGAAATTGCCTCTCAGCTGGGTTAGCCGAGAAACTGGCTCTCAATTTTCCATATCTCATATGTTTTGACCTCCTTATGGCAGGAGCCTGATGGTCACTTGGGGCATCTAAATTTCCAAGACTGCCTTCAGACTTCAAATAAATCATTTTTCATATTACCAAAAGTCCCTGTGCAGCCACCACTCCCACCAAATTATGACTTTTAGGGTGCCCTATTTGCAGCAGACCTTGTATGACCCATTGATTCCTATGGTACAATGACATGTAATGCGGCTCTTCATGCTGAAGAAGTAGCCATGTAGACACAGGCTTGGGGCCCCATCTTTCAAACTATGGGAAATATAATAATGACATAGGAATAGCATTCCCATACCAGATTACATTTGAGATTTTGTTGCACTATTTTTTGCATTTTAATTGAATGCGTTAGTAGATTTTTATAAATCTCACTGTGTAACCAGATGGTAGGGCCCCCCCCGCCCCTCACCATCCAAATGTAATTTACTGTTAATGTTTTGGATTAATAACCTGGAACATTTTGTACCCCGTATTTTAATGTTTAGCTAGATCTAGAATTCTTGTTCTCTTTAAGGAGCCCATTCCAGACTTTCAGGAGCCAATATCAATCCAGCTTGCACTGTCCCCCGGAAAAGAGGATAACCCTTCCAAAGATGAAGCTGAGAAAGAAAAAGGGAATGAAAAGTCTGCTCGCAAAATGCTTTCTCGAGGTTTGTGGTTGAGGGCAAGTTTTTCTGAATTGCGTTCTAATCTAGGAGGAGATTTACTTCTACCTCTTGTCATGTCGTAATTTCATCCTGTAAAAGCCATGGTGAGCTAATGAAAGACTTGATAAGTGACCGACTGGATGCCGTTGATTCTGAGCTGTCTCTAGATTGTCAAGTTTGATCGTCTTCTCTGCTCTCTGCCAAGGTCTTTTGGCAGACCCCTATCTCTCTTCACTCCCCTACATTGGCTCTCTATTTACGTATTTTCAGTGGGTGGAGAGGAGAAAGCCACCACTGGACTCTCTTCTCTTCGAAAGTGTCAACTACATGATTCAGTGTCTGAGAGTTGGAAAGTCTAAACAAGCATTGGATGGTTGGCCGGAATCGGCAAATTTGGATGAGTTTCATCTAATTGTGTGTAAATTGTCCTAAATGACCATTGTGCTGAAAAGAATTTTCTGGCCATACAGTTTCCCTTTGTTGAGACTGCCAATTTCCCTGAAATCAGATGACCATCTAATGTGTATGGGGGCCTCTTGACTCTCTGCCTGTCAGATGATGTCTGGGGAAAGAATAATGGAAATTTAAACAACGGTCCTTTTTTCCTTTTCTACGGCTATAAGCTGCGTTTGGCGGCATTCTTCTTACCTCTTCCTTTTGAGAACACATGTATGCTTGACCAAACTGAGCATGCATGCAAAGTGGTGGTGGGGGGTTGTTGAACTTCATTTGTGGGGCTGACGTGTATACGGGCACCACTAGTCACCATGAAGTCTATACAATGGTGCAGTCAGAAAGGGAAGTCTCACGATGATGAAAAGCTCATGTCAATTGTACGTTATCTTTGGTTATAATGTTGACACAAGTATTGACCACATTTCCACCAACACCACGGGTTCTCTAGGCCTCCATACACATTAGTCTAATGTTGGCTGAATCTGCTAATGTTGAAGGGTTCAGCAAACGGTCTAATGTGCAAAGGGGCGTTGGCCAACTGATTGTCAGGAACAATGTCGATTCGGCATCTCCAATTTCGGACTTCCAACCATAATATTCTTCCAGAGATAAGCAGTCGGCCAACGTGTTAATTGGCGGCTTTCTCGTAGAGAACCCACGAGCGCTTGGCCAAGCGAGCACTTCTGTGTATGGGAGTGTCGGATGGGATGGCTGTTGGCCAAAGTCTTGTTGGTCCTATAGTCATCCAATGTGTATGGCCAGCCTTAAAATATCTAGATGATGAGCACTCGAGGTTGGCTTGTAGACTGAGAGTTTGTATAGAGAGATACCGATAGATCGTTTGGCATAAATATAATCTATAGTTTTTGTCCTGGAAGCCCATTGACTTTCAGCCACAAGGCTAGTGCCGTTAAGAACAGCACAGTTGCCTACAGAAATTGGAGAATACCCACCATATCCCTAAAACTCCTTGAAAAGTAACATTTGGAACCTGACTTATTGCATTGCCCCCCGATCTGTTGTTAAATTGCCCCGTATCTCTCATATTCCATCCTTCATCTCTCCTCATCTTTCAGATTCCAGTCAAGAATACACGGATTCCACCGGCATAGACCTGCATGAGTTTTTGGTGAACACTCTGAAGAGTAACCCCAGGTAGGCGATGTTGATCCCATTTTATTGCTGGTGATATCTGACAGTCTTTTGACGCCGGCGACTTCTGCTCTTTTATAAATTGAATAAATATTGAACCAAATCTCTTTAGGGAAATAAATTGTTTCTACAAGTGACACGCGGAATAACCTTCAATGTCTCCCGGACTGCTTTTTATTACTTCTGCCATCTAAACTCATTTAGAAATCTCGATTCTGTGACACCAATATTACCGCTAGTCATCATGAACCGGCAGGAAACATCTGCTTTTGGGGGGGGAGTGGAAGGAATAGGCGTCTCCTGTGACAGCTTTGTGTTCTTCTACAGAAAACTTTGTATATTGCTGCTTTCTGCCTATTGGGGGTTTGCATTTTTTTTTCTTGCTGTAGTCGTTGTAGTGTTACGATGTACTTGCAAGGTGACTCTGGCCCGCCTTGTCATTGAGATGTTCCACAAAACCCACGGGAGCTGGCAGTAAGGACAGTTAAAGATCATGTAGATAAAAAAAAATGGTTCTTCAGAATTAACCTTGAAGCTGGTTTGTAATGGATGTTCGCATGGGCTTATCTCCAGGTGCCCGCTGGTATGAGGTCAGGGGTTCCCAGTAGGGTTCTGTCTGGATCAGAAGAATTTATTAGGTATTCCTGGTTAATAGAAGGTGGATTGGATACGGTCAGGGATCTCATCTATTATGCAAAGCAAAAAGCTTCTCCTCCTGTTTGTTTTTATTGAGATCTATGTAATTCTTCATTTCCCCTACGGGGGAACTGTTGAGAAATTGAGCACTTGATGTCGGGTCCTCCTACAGATTCCAGCTGGAGCAAATCTGCTGAAGAATGAACAAGTATTCTAGAAAGTGGGGGCTAATGATCACCAATAAGAACCACCAAGTCTCAAGGGTATTTCAAGGTCATCCAGGTTACTGTAAATATCATAGCAGAATTAAGACTACTGCCGAAATCGAGTGTTCTGCTATTAATAGTATTTCACAGAATAAAGATGAAGGAGTTATCCAAGATCAGAAAAAAACATGACTTGCTGTTTGTGCAAAAAGAGCACCACACTTGTCCACAGGTCGTCTGTGGTATTGCAGCTCCGCTTCATTCACTTCAATTAATCTGAGCTGCAATACCACAGACAACCTGTGGATCTGTGTGGCGCTATTAATGGACGAAAGAAAGAGAAGAAAATATATATATATATATATATATATATATATATATATATATATATATATATATATATATATATATATATATATATATATATAATATACACACACATATACAGTACAGACCAAAAGTTTTGACACACCTAATTTAAAGATTTTTCTGCATTGTCATGACTATGAAAATTTTACATTCACACTGAAGGCATCAAAATTATGAATTAACACATGTGGAATTATATACTTAACAAGAAAGTGTGAAACAGCTGAAAATGTCTTATATTCTAGATTCTTCAAAGTAGCCACCTTTTGGTTTGATGACTGCTTTGCACACTCTTGGCATTCTCTTGATGAGCTTCAAGAGGTAGTCACCGGGAATGGTTTTCACTTCACAGGTGTGCCCTGTCAGGTTTAATAAGTGGGATTTCTTGCCTTATAAATAGTGTTGGGACTATCAGTTGTGTTGAGCAGAAGTCTGGTGGATACACAGCTGATAGTCCTACTGAATAGACTGTTAGAATTTGTATAATGGCAAGAAAAAAGCAGCTAAGTAAAAAAAAAACAAGTGGCCATCATTACTTTAAGAAATGAAGGTCACTCAGTCTGAAAAATTGGGCAAACTTTGAAAGTGTCCCCAAGTGCAGTGGCAAAAACCATCAAGCGCTACAAAGAAACTGGCTCACATGAGCACCGCCCCAGGAAAGGAAGACCAAGAGTCACCTCTGCTTCTGAGGATAAGTTTATCCGAGTTACCAGCCTCAGAAATCGCAGGTTAACAGCAGCTCAGATTAGACACCAGGTCAATGCCACACAGAGTTCTAGCAGCAGACACATCTCTACAACAACTGTTAAGAGGAGACTTTGTGCAGCAGGCCTTCATGGTAAAATAGCTGCTAGGAAACCTCTGCTAAGGACAGGAAGGAAGCAGAAGAGACTTGTTTGGGCCAAAGAACACAAGGAATGGACATTAGACCAGTGGAAATCTGTGCTTTGGTCTGATGAGTCCAAATTTGAGATCTTTGGTTCCAACCACCGTGTCTTTGTGCGACGCAGAAAAGGTGAACGGATGGACTCTACATACCTGGTTCCCACCGTGGAGCATGGAGGAGGAGGTGTGATGGTGTGGGGGGGCTTTGCTGGTGACACTGTTGGGGATTTATTCAAAATTGAAGGCATATTGAACCAGCATGGCTACCACAGCATCTTGCAGCGGCATGCTATTCCATCCGGTTTGCGTTTAGTTGGGCCATCATTTATTTTTCAACAGGATAATGACCCCAAACACACCTCCAGGCTGTGTAAGGGCTATTTGACCAAGAAGGAGAGTGATGGGGTGCTACGCCAGATGACCTGGCCTCCACAGTCACCAGACCTGAACCCAATCGAGATGGTTTGGGGTGAGCTGGACCGCAGAGTGAAGGCAAAAGGGCCAACAAGTGCTAAGCACCTCTGGGAACTCCTTCAAGATTTTTGGAAGACCATTCCCGGTGAGTACCTCTTGAAGCTCATCAAGAGAATGCCAAGAGTGTGCAAAGCAGTCATCAAAGCAAAAGGTGGCTACTTTGAAGAACCTAGAATATAAGACATATTTTCAGTTGTTTCACACTTTTTTATTAAGTATATAATTCCACATGTATTAATTCATAGTTTTGATGCCTTCAGTGTGAATGTACAATTTTCATAGTCCTGAAAATACAGAAAAATCTTTAAATTAGAGATATATAAAAAGCTGAATGTGTGTGTGTGTGTATGTACGTGTGTGTATGTCCGGGATTGGCATCTGCACAGTCGCAGCTACAGCCACAAAATTTTGCACAGTCACACGTCTGGACCCCGAGAGCGTCATAGGCTATGTAGTGAGGCAAAATTTTAACCCCGCGGGTTCCAATTCACCAAACAATTTTGCCCCTATCTACATAATGGGGAGAAAGTGAAAGGAAAAGTGTTGGAGGCAAATTGACAGCCAGGAGGAGGTGGCATACAGGTATATACTATATACAGGGGAGATGATATACAGCTATATATTATATACAGGAGGAGATGACATACAGGTATATACTATATACAGGGGAGATGACTTACAGGTATATCTAATATATAAAGCTGAATGTGTGTATGTATGTCCGGGATTGGCATCTGCACCGTTGCAGCTACAGCCACGAAATTTTGCACAGTCGCACGTCTGGACCCCGAAAGCGTCATAGGCTATGTTGTGAGGCGAAATTTGTTGGAGGCAAATTGACAGCTGCCAGACGTGAACAAGGGGGACTTAAAGAGTGAGAGCGATGGCGCCAAAGAGTATATACCGTACAGTTGCTAAGGTGGGGCCCCGACATGGGATACTCACCACACACGGGGATATGAACACACACACAAAATGCGCCACACACTACCACGTGCTTGAACACATATACCACCCTCAGCACACATTTCACCACACATACACCAACCTCGCCACATAAAAGTCGAAACACAAAAGTCGCCGCTCAAAACTCGCCACGCGCAATACACGCCACGTGCAAAACTAGGCTCACGCAAAACTCACCACACGTGCAAAACTCACCTTATGGAAAACTCGCCACACGTGGAAAAATTGCCACATGCACAAAAGTTGCAACACATGCAAAAGTTTCCTCACACAAAACTTGCACATACTCAAAACGCACCACACATAAAACACGCCACGCGCAAAACTCGCCATGCGCAAAACTTGCTGCACACAACTTGCTACATTAACCTGTCACATGCAACTCAACACACAAAAAGTTGCTACACGCATGTCGCCACACAAAACTCAACACACACAACTTGACACATGAAACTCGCCTTAAAACACACACAAGTTTGGTGTTATCCTTCAAAAATAAAAATCTGATTAATAAGCCAACTACAAGAGCAACAACTGTACCATATAGGAAATCCGGCAGCTGTCAGTCACATGACCTGTCTATTATGTGTATGTGTGAGCTAATATATACTGCCAGGGGGAGGGCTTCCTGTTGGCTGGGGATTTATCAGGCTGCCAATTTAGCTTACAAATACTGAGGTAAAAATACTGAGCAAATAACGTGTGAACGAGGTCTAATACAGGAGGAGATGACACACAGGTATATACTATATACAGGGGAGATGACACACAGATATATACTATATACAGGAGAGATGACACACAGGTATATACTATATACAGGAGGAGATGACATACAGGTATATACTATATACAGGAGGAGATGACGCACACATATATACTATATACAGGAGCAGATAACACACAGGTATATACTATATACAGGGGAGATGACACACAGGTATATACTATATACAGGAGGAGATGACACACAGGTATATACTATATACAGGAGCAGATGACACACATGCATATACTATATACAGGAGGAGATGACTTACAGGTATATACTATATACAGGAGGAGATGACACACAGGTATATACTATATACAGGAGGAGATGACATACAGGTATATACTATTTGAGTCTCTCTCTTTCTTTCTCTCTCTCTCTCTATATATCTATCTATCTATATATATATCTATATATATATATATCTATATATATATATATATATATATATATATATATATATATATATATATATATATAGATATATATATATATAGATATATATATAGATATATATATATAGATATATATATATATATCTAGATATTATTATTATTATTTATTTACATAGCACCATTGATTCCATGGTGCTGTACATGAGAAGGGGTTACGTACAAGTTACAAATATCACATACAGTAAGCAAACTAACAATGACGGACTGATACAGAGGGGCGAGGACCCTGCCCTTGTGGGCTTACACTCTGCAGGATTATGGGGAAGGAGACAGTAGGTTGAGGGTTGCAGGAGCTCCGGTGTTGGTGAGGCGGTAGCTCTGGTGTTGGTGAGGCGGTAGCTTCGATATCTATCTATCTATCTATCTATCTATCTATCTATCTATCTATCTATCTATCTATCTATCCATATCCCAATCAACTTGCTTTTGAATTTCTGCCATATTTTTCCCTTAGCGAAACATCTAAAATTAAATTCTGTTTATTTTTATTTTTTTCGCAAGGCAATATATATATATTTTTACTTCTGACTCTTCCTTATTTCTATCAGATATTTATCTCTCAATTATTGTTGCCTGGCAACCAACCTCTTGGTATTTGGAGGAGCGTCAATAAAGCCTGTGCTTTCTCTCCTCGCCCATCTGCTCGCGGTGGAGTCTTCCGCTTATATTATCAGAGATTAGCTGTCGAACGCTCCGGAACGCGGCTGAGTTTCAGGGACATTATTAACCGTTCTTGATTTATGAATGCAAAGATAAGAGCTTTCCAGGAGCGCCAATGCTATTTTCTATATTTTGGGGGACAAAAATCTGATTTTTATTTATTTATATTTTAGACCACCCCTCCTGTTAGAAAAAAAATCCCTAAGATATTTAAGTTGGTAGCTTCTCGCTGTTTGTCAGGCTGTGTTCACACCATGTGTCCGCAGATCCCTATAGACCCAGCGCATTAGGTTTGGCGCATGTGCCGGGAGGTTTTCCCGTGTGAACAGGGCTGTAGGTGTCTACGACTCCTGGGATTGCACTTGGTATGCCCAGAGGTTGCCATCCCATGATCCCCGGTGCACATATATCCACAACATGCACCATGAAGTTGCATATGTCACCCGCTGACTCACGTTGTCTTATAACCCCTGTTGTCGCTGTAATTGCAGCCATATTGGCTGTCGGCGACTATTCCGCAAACCTAGAATGCGTCTCTTCTGCCAAATCCGTATCTGCTTGTAGGCATGTTGGGTGACCAGATGATACGATTATGATTACAGCTTCCGCAGGGGTTGTCAGGACATTTTTTCCTTAAAGGGAGTCTATCAGCACGAAATGACTGTTCAAACAAAGCACAGCCTTGGCGTGCACCCTTGATTTTGATTGACATCTCTGGCTTGAGCAAAAAGGAGGGTGGGGATAGATGCAATACAAGTGGGTGGGAAGGTGCATTAAGATGCTCGGGTACACCCAGGCTGCATCAGGCACCTGTGCTTGGTTTGAACAGTTTTTTTGTGCTGACAGATTCCATTTAAAGAGGTTGTCAATGTGAAAAAGGTAATGAGTGAGCTGCAATACCCGCAGGAGAGGAGTGGCGCCCTGGGCTGTGAAGTTCGGGAAAGTTGGGTGACTACCTCTATGGGAGCTGTGATTGCAGTGCTCCTAATTTTGGAAGTAGATGGGACCATTTGTGGAAACTAGTAGTAAACCCTAAAGTGGTGCATGCCAGACATCAGTGCCATGTGTTCTGTTTCCAGCAGCTTCAGGTCTTAATCCTTTGTTACAAGTACAATCCGGCACCTGCTGTGATCGCTCAGGGGGCCGCAGCCGCCATTGTCTCCACGCCGCACCACCCAGATACATAGAATTCTGTGTGAGAGCCGTCTTGCATCTCTTCTACTGAGACTATAGCAGACAAGTTCTTTAATCTTCTGCTGTGAAGCGGAGTTGGGGGTTATCAGAGCTTTAATATTGGGGGGGGGGGGGAGAGAAATCCCGGAAATCGTGTCTGCCCAGTTCTGCAATCCGAACTTTCAGCTCGTCTTATCCACTTACTACAAAAGTCAGTTCCAGACAGAAATGTTGATTTAATAATTACTTGGTTCTGGAAAGCAGATGGTGACTGGAATGGGGAGTGGGGGGTGCGTAACTGTGACATGGTCTTTATACTTGGATGCAAACACAGCAATGACAATTGAGAATATGCAATGTTTCTTCCTTTCTCACTTTTGATGGGAAGGAGGTGAAGTGTGGTGCAAAGAGCACATTTTCTGCCCTTAGTCGCTTAATTGGATACATGGGTAAATATGATGGAATAATAAGTGTAGAGTGTAAATGAGCTTACTACTGAGGTGTGGTGCCCAAAATAAGCTTACTGCATAGATACAGGACCAGAACCAAGTTTGCTGCATAGATACAGTAGCAAAATCCAGATTTTTACATGGATCCACTAACAGAACCAAGCTTACTATATTTGGTACTAGAACCAAGCGTTCTGCATGGATATAGTACCAGAACTTAGCTTTCTACATAGATCAATTAACAGAACCACACCTACTACATACAGTATCAGAACCATGCTTACCACATAGATACAGATCATGTTTACTACAGTGGGGCAAAAAAGTATGTAGTCAGTCAGCAATAGTGCAAGTTCCACCACTTAAAAAGATGAGAGGCGTCTGTAATTTACATCATAGGTAGACCTCAACTATGGGAGACAAACTGAGAAAAAAAAATCCAGAAAATCACATTGTCTGTTTTTTTAACATTTTATTTGCATATTATGGTGGAAAATAAGTATTTGGTCAGAAACAAACAATCAAGATTTCTGGCTCTCACAGACCTGTAACTTCTTCTTTAAGAGTCTCCTCTTTCCTCCACTCATTACCTGTAGTAATGGCACCTGTTTAAACTTGTTATCAGTATAAAAAGACACCTGTGCACACCCTCAAACAGTCTGACTCCAAACTCCACTATGGTGAAGACCAAAGAGCTGTCAAAGGACACCAGAAACAAAATTGTAGCCCTGCACCAGGCTGGGAAGACTGAATCTGCAATAGCCAACCAGCTTGGAGTGAAGAAATCAACAGTGAGAGCAATAATTAGAAAATGGAAGACATACAAGACCACGGATAATCTCCCTCGATCTGGGGCTCCACGCAAAATCCCACCCCGTGGGGTCAGAATGATCACAAGAACGGTGAGCAAAAATCCCAGAACCACGCGGGGGGACCTAGTGAATGAACTGCAGAGAGCTGGGACCAATGTAACAAGGCCTACCATAAGTAACACACTACGCCACCATGGACTCAGATCCTGCAGTGCCAGACGTGTCCCACTGCTTAAGCCAGTACATGTCCGGGCCATTCTGAAGTTTGCTAGAGAGCATTTGGATGATCCAGAGGAGTTTTGGGAGAATGTCCTATGGTCTGATGAAACCAAACTGGAACTGTTTGGTAGAAACACAACTTGTCGTGTTTGGAGGAAAAAGAATACTAAGTTGCATCCATCAAACACCATACCTACTGTAAAGCATGGTGGTGGAAACATCATGCTTTGGGGCTGTTTCTCTGCAAAGGGGCCAGGACGACTGATCCGGGTACATGAAAGAATGAATGGGGCCATGTATCGTGAGATTTTGAGTGCAAACCTCCTTCCATCAGCAAGGGCATTGAAGATGAAACGTGGCTGGGTCTTTCAACATGACAATGATCCAAAGCACACCGCCAGGGCAACGAAGGAGTGGCTTCGTAAGAAGCATTTCAAGGTCCTGGAGTGTTCTAGCCAGTCTCCAGATCTCAACCCTATAGAAAACCTTTGGAGGGAGTTGAAAGTCCATGTTGCCAAGCAAAAAGCCAAAAACATCACTGCTCTAGAGGAGATCTGCATGGAGGAATGGGCCAACATACCAACAACAGTGTGTGGCAACCTTGTGAAGACTTACAGAAAACGTTTGACCTCTGTCATTGCCAACAAAGGATATATTACAAAGTATTGAGATGAAATTTTGTTTCTGACCAAATACTTATTTTCCACCATAATATGCAAATAAAATGTTAAAAAAACCGACAATGTGATTTTCTGGATTTTTTTTTCTCAGTTTGTCTCCCACAGTTGAGGTCTACCTATGATGTAAATTACAGACGCCTCTCATCTTTTTAAGTGGTGGAACTTGCACTATTGCTAACTGACTAAATACTTTTTTGCCCCACTGTACATAGATCTTGGAACAGAGCTAAACTTACATTAATTTGGTACCAAAACCAAGCTTAACGTATTTATACAGAAGAAGAACCAAGATTACTATATCAACACAATGCCAGAATCAAATTTACTTCATGAGTAAGTTACTAGAACCAAGCTTACTGCATATGTACAGTAAGCAAACCAAGTTTACTATGTTTATTAGTTAGTAATCAAACCTAACTTACTACATAGAAACAAGTTTAATATAAGAACATGCTACCAGAGCTAAGAGTACTATGGAAACATGGCGCCAGAACCAAGCTTAGTGTAGGAACACTGCATCAGAACCAAGCTTATTACATAAGAACCAAGCTTATTACATAAACACTGCATCAGAACCAAGCTTATTACATAAACACTGTATCAGAACCAAGCTTACTATAGAAACACGCTGCTAGACTCAAGCTTACTATATAAATAGAATACCAGAACCAAGCTTACTATAATGCTAAAATAACAGAATCAAACTTTAGTTTTTGCAGACCGCAACAGAACCGAGCTGACGGCATAGATCTGGTAAAAGAACCAAGTTGACTGTAGAGATGTTGTATTGAGAACACAACTTAATTCATACAAACAGAACCATGCCTTAGCCTTTTATATAGATGGTGACAAAGCTTAGTAAATAAGTACAGTAATTGGGAACAATATTGGTACATACAATGCATAATGTATCAAAGCTAATCTCTATAATCTCTGTACAAAGATAAGGTACCAGAACCAGCTCAGTACATAAATTGTCTCTTACTATCTATTACCATATGGATGTATAATATGGGCTCAGATTTTGTGCCCCCGCATCATCCTGTCAGGAACGTTCCCTCCTGCTGGTGATCTGCAGGAGGCACAGAAGCAGGGGGCAGGGATTTGGATGTCTGATCTGTACAGGCAGCGGCCTTTCGAATGGTTTTCATAATTGATGTTCTTGCTCTGCCATTAACCAAACTAATTAATATTAATTTAAATGGTGATTAGGATTGAATTAGAGATCGAGAAAGCAAGCAGCGGATTAGATGGCTTCGCGGTGGCTGCGCCGTCCGTGCATAAGAGGAGCTCTTAAAGCTATTAGTAAAAAGCAATAAATAATAGATCTTTTCTTTATTATCTGTTGGTCAAAAGTCTGATCTTTTGTTTGTCTTTTAGGGACAGAATGATGCTGCTCAAACTGGAACAGGATATATTAGATTTTATTTCTACCAATGAGTGAGTAGAGGCAGCGCAAGACTCTGATGTACGCGTGTGTGCATGGAGTGCTACACCAAATTCATGTACAATTAGCTTCCCCTAGTGGCGGCTGTATTTAGTCTCGTTATAATTTATAACGACACCTGGTGCTGTCTAAAAACACAGCCCTAGTCCCTTACACATATTTTGTATACAACTAGCAGCCTGTTAATCAGCCGTCCTTCTGCAGTAATTAAATCCCTACATTTCTAAAGTTTTAACTTTTTTTTTTTGCTCACTTGTTAAAATTTATTTTTCCTTCAACATCACTATATGAGGATGTGTTTATTGGGGGGCGTTATTTGAATTTTTTAATGCGCCTTACATTTTTTTCTTTTTTTAAATACGTTGATTTTATGGAAGGGAAATAGGGAGGTTTGAAGACCATGTCATATGATATAAATGATAATGCTTCAGGCTGCATGTTAATATAGTTATGGCCAAAACACATATTGTTTGATTTAAAGGGGTTGTTTTTCTTTTAGATGTGCATTTGGGCCTAAAAATCATTTCTGCAATCTGGGGGTAGATTATTTGATTAGGCCCCTTGCTGCCGTAACATCCCCTAATCATTACTGTGATCACTTTTTTGGAATGGATGATGGGGTGACAGGGAGCCCTACCCCTTCCTAACCACCTGTATGTCGAGGCTACTATTGACCCCCATATCTAAGGACCTGGATCAGAGTCCTCTCCGATCCCAGCATTTGCAGCAGAGCGGAACATAAAAGCTGACCACCCCTGCGAATGGGGCGCACACAGCGACATGTCTGTCAGTCCATGCTGGCTGTCCCCTGTTTTGTGCCTGCACGTTTGTAATAATCTGTCTCATCCACTTATTCGTAGAATTCAACGTAAGAAATTCCCTCCGATGACCTCGTACCACAGGATGCTCCTGCACAGAGTGGCCGCGTACTTTGGCCTTGATCACAACGTGGACCAGAGCGGCAAATCTGTAATTGTGAACAAAACGAGCAATACAAGAATGTGAGTCCTGTACCGTACAGGAGTGCGTGCGATGAGCCAAATGGCGCCCCCTCTTGTTTGTGGCAGCGTCTGGTATTGCAGCCGGCCCCATTCAATGTTGTCCACATATATCTTCAAGGTTTGACTTCAGAAACTATCACATGCAAAGAACGGGACAAAACGTCAGCCATAAACAGCTATCCATACTGGCAGGGCCGGCTGCAGCTTTGTGGAGTCCCAGCGGGGCCCCTCTCCTCTTTAGATTTGACCTCTTCTCTTTCCGAAATCTTTAACTTTTTCTATTTTCAGTAGCTAGAGTTGTATCAGAGATTTTTTTTTTTTTGCAGTATGATTTGTAGTAGTTTATATTATTTCCTTTTTAAGTTCAATACGACTTTCTGACTCTTTTACTTCATTTTTTGGGAGTCGAAATTACCCTCCAAAAATCCAACAATACTACTTTTTTTTTTTTTTTTTCCTCTCTCAGCCATCACCATCTGTGATATATATTTTATTAATTCAGACACTTACCAAAAATGTTTTTAATTCCTGGAAAGGCTGAGTTGTTAATTTTTGAAAACATATTTTTTTAAATATATATATATATATATATATATATATTTTTAATTATTTTTGTTATTGATTTGAACCTGCAATTGCTTGTACAGATAATGCAATACTGTAATATTGCAGTGCCGTGTAATAATTGTCAGTGGCATCTAAGGCTTTAAACTGCGGCGACCGAGTGCTGGCTGTATAACTCTGCTCCTGTGCCCACTCCTTACAATGGAAATCTAGGCCCGGGCCCCTGACACTATCATAGAGCTTAGCAGAATTAAACATGGCGCCCGTCATGTGACCCTCACACTGGTCACATGACAGCTGGCTTTCATACCGTTCAGGTATCTCCAAGGCGAGGGTCAGAACCGATCGAGGATGATCACCTCAGCCTCATATGTCAGTATCTGCACCAGAACAGCGTTCTCTACAAATCGCCTAAATACAGGCAGCCATGTTGTTACCTCAGGTGGTTCGGTCACCTGGTTGCCAGGGATACGGTGCAGAGGGTCCTGAACCTGGAAGGGTTATCACAGGGCAGAACCCCACCGCACCTTCACGGTCAGTCATTTCTCCGTCCATTTTCCCTTCGCCAGATTTGGATTCAACCATCAGCAGGTTACGAGCATATGCTAATTATTGTAGTGATAACATGGCCGCCTTAGCAACCAGGGACATGGAGACGCTCTGTAAAAGGCCGTTATCACTGATCCCGAGGCCTGCTGTACTCGCCACTGATCCCCCTGTCAATCTGCAGGGATCCGCATCCCCTGAGGGCGTCACACTGTCTCTTCCACCGGGCCGAAATATGCCGGTGGTTGCCGCTCGGCGACCACTGATGATCCCAGCGGGGACACGTTACTTAGCGCGGAGGAGCAAAATCAGCCCCAAAATTTAATATCTTTTATTTGATGTTTCCTCCACTTCCTTGAGCCCATTCATTGATCAAGGCTCATAGAAAGTATTCGACAGCCCCCTCTAACGATATATCCGCTCATGACAGCTTTGTTGCAAAAATTTGAGCATCCGTCCGATGCCAAAATCTACGGACATGATGCAGAAACAAAACCATTTTGATGCATGGATAAATGCTGCAAGTGTATATACCCTTAAAGGGGTATTCCCATCTCTAAGTTCCTATCCCAATATGTAGTAAGTGTAATAAAAATATTAGAGAATACCTCCAATTAGAAATGTAGTACAGTTCTTCTGATTACCTATGTCACTTACCAGAACATTGCAGTAGCTTAGGTATCCATGGTTACTACCACTGATAGAGTGACAGTTAGTGATCGTAACCACGGATGCCGAAGTTACTGAAATGCCCTGCACATGGGGTAGACCAGGGGTGTCAAACTGCATTCCTCAAGGGCTGCAAACAGGTCATGTTTTCAGGATTTCCTTGCATTCCACAGGTGATAATTTAATCACCTGCAGATAATGATTCCAGCACCTTATGCAATGCTAAGGAAATCCTGAAAACATGACCTGTTTGCAGCCCTCGAGGAATGCAGTTTGACACCCCTGGAGTAGACAACATAGAGAATCAAAAGAACTATACTACATTTCTAATAGGAGGTATTTCTTAATAATATTCATACACCTACTACATATTGGGATAGGACCTTGGGGATAGGGGTATTAATGTCACGTTTGATACGGAGTCTGATTGGCAAGTAGCATGGCTGTCTAGGAGTCCAGTGGGCGGTTCTATTGAGTGAATGGTCTCGTTGTGCAGTGTTCTACAGGGAAGGCTGTCAATAGACCCGCCCACTGGACTCTTAAGCATTGAAAGAGCTGGCATTTAAATGTACAAGTGCCTGCCCTCATGATTATAGTGTGCGTTTTCTTGTCTGCTCCCTAGAAAAGGCTTCAGAACTGTCCAATTATTTGTGTAATGGAAGCTGACATGTGTTTATTGCCTACCATGTTCGCAGCCTGTCCGGAGGAATTAAATTGTTAATAGAAGAGGTGAAATGTTCATATGTCTGACACATCGCTGTGGTTCTTGCTCTCCGTTTTTAAAGCGCCCGCTGCTTTAATTCCGCGCCAAACAATGAATATTAATAAGCCTATATTACCTTTCAGCCCGGATCAGAAATTTGAAGAACATATCAAGGATGAGAAGAGCATGGACTTCCAGAAGCGATACATTCTTAAAAGGGATAACTCCAGCCTAGACAAGGACGATAATCAGGTGGGCGCCGCTGTAGGATTCTCTTTTTTGACAGATACCCCGGCTTATGCGCCAATCCTGCAGCTAATCCCTTTCTCTACACAGATGAGGATGAGGTTGAAGGATGACAGGAGAAGCAAATCCATCGAAGAGCGGGAAGAGGAGTACCAGAGGGCGAGAGAGCGGATATTTGCGCAAGAAGTAGGTGGAATGTTTTATGTCTTGTTTTGCCTTTTCCTTATCACTTTGTGTTCTTTTTATATTTTTATTCTTGTGTGTATTTTTAAGGTGATTTTTTTTTTTTTTTTTGGGGGGGGGGGGGAGGGAGGGGGGTAATAATTTTTTTTTTTCTTTCAATTTTTGATAAAAATAAAACCTGAAATGTTGCAGTTGTCACTCTGAGTCTCATAGTAGACTGACACTTACTGTTCTCTTTGCCAATAATATAGTACAGAATATGGAATAAAAATAACAACCAGGGAGTAAAAATAGATATGAAAAAAAGATTGTGTTTTAATGAGTAATAATATATCTGTAATACCTTCCCTTTAAGACATCACTAGTGGAGGGCTAGGGTTGTTGATGGGTCAGTATTAGATTCCCGGGTGGTCTAGGGTAGTGTGTCGGAAAGTAATAATGTAAATCCCTGGTGGTCTAGAGTAGGTGTGTCGCTGGTTTGATTTCTTGGTAGTCTACGCTAGTGGGATGGTGCTATTTGATACCCTGGTGGTATAGGAGAGTGGATAGGTTAATATTTGGTTACCTGGTGGTCTAGGGTTTTGGTTGGTGGTAATAATTGATTCTAAAGTAATCTGATGTAGATGTGTGGTTAGTTTATAATTCCATGATCTAGGGTAGTGGATAGATTCATATTTTATTTCCTGGTGGTCCAGAGTAGGTGTGTGTTAGTTTATGGTCTAGGGTAGTGAATGTTTAAATATTTGGTTCCCTGGTGGTCTAGAGTAGCGATTCCATAGAAGTTTATTATTTGATTCCATGGTGATCCAGGCTAATTGCTGAGAGTAATATTACATTCCATGATTGTCTAGTGTAAATGTTCGTTTATTTTAGACCACCAGGGAATAATAAACACTTCTTTCTTAGACTAAATACTTAATGTTTGACTCTTTGATGGTCTAGGGTAGTGGTGTTGAGGGGGTGATATTTGATTTCTTAGTGGTCTCTGGTTCTAGGTTTTCTATTATTTGATTCCAAGGTGGTCTAGGGGATATGTCTGGTTAGTTTATAATTCCCTGGTGCTGTGGGGGTAATAGTAGATTTTATGATGGCTCAGTGTAGATATGTGGGTAAATTTTTGTTTAGGTTAGTGGTATTGAAGTAATATTTGATTTTATGTTGTTCTGAGGTATATATGTGGTTAGCGTATGACATTATCTCCTACCCTAGACTGTGATCTGTGGTCTATGCTACTGGATTCCCTGGTGGTTTAGGGTAGCTATGTGTTTAGTTTATGGTCTAGGGTAGTGTATAGTTTAATATTTCATGTCCTGGTGGTTTAAGGTAGTGGATAGGTTAATATTTGATTCATTGATGGTCTAGGGTAGATGTGCGGTCATTGTATGATTTCCTGGTGGTCTAGGGTGGATGTGTGGTTAGTTTATGGTCTAAGGAAGTGGGTAGAGTAATATTTAATTCCCTGATGGTCTAGGGTAGTGGATAGTTTAATATTTTATGCCCTGGTGGTCTATGGTAGTGGATAGTTTAATATTTTATGCCTTGGTGGTCTATGGTAGTGGATAGTGGATTAATATTTGATTCCATGATATTCTAGGTTAGCTGTCTGGTTAGTATTTGGTCTATGGTAGTGGATAGGTTAATGTTTGATTTTCTGATGGTCTATCTAGGGTATATGTGTGGTTAGTGTATGATTCCCTGGTGGTCTAGTGTATAAGAGAATCCTTTGCGTCATCGAGCGATTTAATTACCTCCCTGGCCCCAGTGATATGTCTTCTCTCTGACCTGAAGCTGAACACCAGAATCTTCCCTTCCTGCCCTGCACCGATCGCACAGATCAGTGGTGGGCAGTGCGTGATCACTGGCACAGCTCTCTCTGTGGACACTGCACTTTCTGAGCACATTTTGGAAGCCGTCCAGCGATCAGACTTGATTCAATCTGATCTGACCCTTCGGGCACCGGCGGCTTCGGCTGAGAACAGCCGTGCTTTTATCAATTTGTAGTGTGAACTGATAATGTGCGTAGATGCTGAACAATCGGCTACAAGTCACTCTGGGTTTTCTCCTCTTTCCATCAGTCGCTGTGTTCTCCGGAGAATTTTCTCACTGATAAGAGGTAAGCGCCGGCTTCTTTCTCCATGCACGATCGTCTCCATGTCCCAATATGAAGAACGTCGTTAACGGCCTCGTTAAAATATCCGCAGAATTCAAGAGGACGAGTGTAATCTCACCCAGCAAAGGCGCCAGATATTTAGGTATTTAGCCCCGTCCCCTTTCTGTTTGCATGTGAGTGTTCCGCTTTTCTTCTTCTTTTTTTTTTTCCCTTCCATTTCTTTTTTCCGTATATCTTTACAGTCCAGTTGTATAAATTTTCAGGATCAATAAAGACGCTTCAGGTAGATCAGGAAACAGCCTCTTCAGCAGTACTGAGAATGATGTCAAGTATAATGAGCCTCGGCCGTGGAGCAGCACGGACTCCGACAGCTCCATCCGAAACCTGAAGCCCGCTGTCACCAAAGCTAGCAGCTTCAGTGGGATTTCGGTTTTGACACGAGGGGATAGCACTGGAAGCAACAAAAGCACAGGCAGGCTTTCCAAAACAGGTATCACCGGTGTGCACCAGAGAGCCGGCTGCCGAGGCGTTTCTCATTTGTTTTGTTTCATTAAATATATATATATATATATATATATATATATATATATATATATATATATATATATATATATATATATATATATATATATATATATATATATATATATATATATATATATAATTTTTTTTTTTAATTTTTTTTTTTTAAATGCTTGAGTTTTTCATGTGCCTGTGTTCAACGTGCCAACGTTTGTAGCTTTGTTGCCGGTTCTATGGTTAAAATGGATGAACCAAAAAATACGGCGGTCAGACCTTGTGACTAGAGTTGGGCGAATTATTCAAATTCCGGCTCCGATTACGATCGGCGGCGAATATTGTTTTTCCAATATTCGCCCAACGTCATTGGAGTCAATGGGAGTAGAAATTCTAAATCGATCATCAAACGTAAATTTGGCACGAATATGGTAACAAAATGGCAAATTCAGATTCGGCGACCGATTCCGAACATATACGCTCAGCTCTGTGACAGTAGTGACCCCGGGGGCGGTGGGGAATCGGAATATTTTAGGAGAAGCTACAAGGATACAACGGCTTTCTGAGGTTGTGTTTCTTGTGGCTCCTAAGAAACCGTATTTGGCAACAGAGCTTGCGCTTCTTGCACATTCCTCGATTCAGGCATTGAAGGGTTGTGGCGCGCCATTACAGATGCCTTTGTAAACTCATTTTTCTGTTTTTCAGTCTTAGTTCTGGACATAATTTAACCTTTCTTTTTTTTTTTTTAGCTGGAGAATGAGTTAACTCGGAATCAGTCAGTGAACTCGTTCTTATCGGGAGTTTGTAACTCTCTTGTCTGTTTTGTCGTAAATGTAAGAGGATCACAGAAAAATCCAGAGAAGACCTGTGAAACGTTCCCATCAGAAGGAGCTCACTGATGGATTCTCATTCTGTAGCCAGCAATATTCAAGCACATCACGGAGGCAATAGAAGGCAAATTGTTTCATGAAATGGAATTATAGAATAGATCTTTAGCCTAAAATACATGCATTTAAGTAAAAATATTATGCCCCAAAAGGTGTGATGTCGTTTAACCCTTTCACTTAAATGGCGCTAGGCTGCAGTACCCAAGGGGTTTCTTATTGGCGCCATTCAAAAACCAAGCAGCAGGGAGCACAAGCCCCACACGCTAAACTTCACCCCTTTGTTCCTCACTGGTGTTTCCTAATTTCCATCTGAGTGGTCTTAATATGTCATAAGGGGCCCTGGAAGCTTATTCTTGATTTATATTTTGGGGATTGAAGTCTTTAAACTACTGGTTACTCTACTTACTTAAAGGGGTATTCCCAACTTGAACTTTGTAGCATACAGACTACTTCTAGGAAAAATTAATTAAGAAAAATGTCTGTATTCTGCACCTGCAACTTGATAATCAGATTATCTCCGCGACGGCTTCACTTTGTAGACGCACTTGCCTAACACGATCGTTCCAGGGAAGTCATGGCCAGCCGGGCCTTTCCCCTGCAGTGACCCCTGCAGGAGAAATGTAGTATTACATGGTTAACGTTATTCTAACACCTCGTTAATTACCCTTTTAACACTATTATGGCACAGATGCGAGGGGGTCCCATATTTTTCTATTTTTCCTTTATACTACTCATCTATGCATCTTTGGTATTCCTCCTTTAGATCAGTGTGCAAAACACTAATGTTCTGGTATCTGTAAACTGCGCATGGCTGCAGGAATCCACACTTGTCACATGCAGGCCTTTGTGCACAGAGATGATCTAGATTTGCAGATCCCATGGTCGCCTCTTCTTTCCATGCTGGGTTGTAACTAGATTCAGGACACTAAAAGGCAAAAGCGACTTACCTGGCCGGGCTCAGTCATGGCGCTGCACCCGGGGGGCTTGCAGTGCTGCATCTGTGCAGAATGACTAATCTTTGCATGGTGTACCTGCTTGCTTTGTCACTGCATCAATGGTTAAAGGAGACCTCCTAACTTCATAGAATCTTGGGCCCATCCTCTTTTAGGGCTGATTTGCGCCCCTGTGTTAAGACACATTCAATATTGGCTTTAAGGGAATGTCTATCCTTGGACTTTTTTTTTTCTAATTAAAGGGATTGGATAAAGAAGGCCATCATGAATGTACGAATGCTCGATCTCTCCCTCTGATAGGGAGAAAGGGAGTCCCTTGTTCTCTGATGTAGGGCTGATGTAGATCCCAGAGAACTGTACTCTGCATCCGTCCCATAGACAGTGAAGATTCCGGACCACTACTCCATTCAGACAGGAGAGCCCCTTTATTGTAATCAATGGGAGGGATCCTAACAATCATACATTTCTTACCGATCCTGCATATAGATGATGAATGCTATTTATGATCCAACCTTTTTTTAATTAATGAACATTTTTATAGCATTCAGAGCTGAGCTCTGTTTTCCTATTAGGCTAGGGTCACATTGCGTTAGGGCAGTCCGTTTAGCGCATAGCGCTACGGACTGCGCTAACGCAATGTCCCAAAAGGGATCGCGTTTGCCGATCCAATTAGCACAGATCCCCGATCTGCGCTAGCGAGGAACAGACTGAACGCTGCAAGCAGCGTTCACGGTCCATCACTCAAATCACGGCACATCGCTAGCGCACGCCCAATGTGGGCGTGCTCTAGTGATGCATTCATCATTACAGACAATGGCGGCGTTAACGGACTACGTTACACCGCGTTATGCCGTGGTGAAACGTCCGTTAAACGGAGTCACATAATGCAATATGACCCTAGCCTTACAGAGCTAAAAATCCACTCCATAGACCCAGAAATAAAGAGTTAAAAAAAAAAAATTCGTCCAAACTCCAGGAAATGACATCCACCACTAGGAGGAGCTTATACGTTCAGCTTCACAATAAAATAGTATGCGCTTAATTCCTGAGCTCCCCCTAGTGGTGGCTGCAGACAGGCAGATTTTGGTCTTATGGGGAATTTAGGAATTCTGTACATTCTGTGTCAAAGATTTATATATAAAGAAATGATTCAGCCCAATTAATCTCCGCCATCCCAAAAATATATACATATTATCCTACTTCTAGTTTCCAGTCGGCTTCAGATTATAAAACATTCCACCGTGCATGTAAGTAATGGTGGTGGTGGGGGGGAAGGAAGGTGAGGTCCTCCTTTAACCCTTTGCTACCTGCATGCTTTGCTTGATGATAGTTTCTTGTCTCCCTTGGTTGTCACAAGCATGAGCCGCATATTGGTGCTTTTGTGGTCTTGTCAGCTGAGGGGTTAATGTTTCTTGCATCTGTCATTGTGCATGTTGTATTATGGTCTTTAGGTAAAAATACAGATCTCTATATTTTTTTTCTTCTTCCATTGCTCCTTTCCCATAGGTTCAGAGTCTTCTAGTAGTGTAGGGTCGTCCAGAGGGTCCCTGTCCCTCTCCCAGCAGCCACTTCCAGTAACCGCAGTAAGCCAGCCTTCCCATGACTCAGCTGCCGTCTATCCACCTGTCAGCACTAGTAATGCGCTTTCCTTTGATGGCGGCTTAAGTGGCCAAGTGGCTCCATCTAGTACTAGCTTCTTTTTGCTTCCCTTGGAAGCCACTGGCATTCCACCCGGCAGCATTCTGATCAACCCACAAACAGGTTTGTACTTGGTGAAAACCGCTCTGTTTATCTCAAGGGCATCGATGTGGCGAAAGCTGCCGTCCTAATGTTTAATACTGTGTTCTGCTCCTATTTATTTGCTTCTCGATTTTCTAACATTTTGTAGTCTTGATGTTGTGCCTGTTGGAATCCACACGTGACGAAGCAACGGAGTTATTTATCACGCAGAACATGATGATAATATTAACCATTGTTCTATTCTGATGATGTCTAAGAAGGACACGGGGGGGGGGGGGGGGAAGGGTCAAATACTTTTAGCAGAAATCTCTTAAATCCATTACACAGACAGCTGGAGCTATTATACATGCTCCGCAGGTGCCAGACATTAAGATTTAAACACCAATAACATTTATTAAAAATATATCAGCTCCGCAGGGGAGGGGCAAGTCAGATATTGTTTTGTATTGTATAATCAAAAATAAAAAATATATAAAATATTATTCGTATATATGTGTGTATGTATGTGTGTGCATATATATATATTCATACACACAGTACAGACTAAAAGTTTGGAGACACCTTCTCATTTAAAGATTTTTCTGTATTTTCATGACTATGAAAATTGTACATTCACACTGAAGGCATCAAAACTATGAATTAACACATGTGGAATTATATACTTAACAAAAAAGTGTGAAACAACTGAAAATGTCTTATATTCTAGGTTCTTCAAAGTAGCCACCTTTTGCTTTGATGACTGCTTTGCACACTCTTGGCATTCTCTTGAGGAGCTTCTAGAGGTAGTCACCGGTAATGGTTTTCACTTCACAGGTGTGCCCTGTCAGGTTTAATAAGTGGGATTTCTTGCCTTATAAATGGTTTTGGGACCATCAGTTGTGTTGTGCAGAAGTCTGGTGGATACACAGCTGATAATCCTACTGAATAGACTGTTAGAATCTGTTTTATGGCAAGAAAAAAGCAGCTAAGTAAAGAAAAACGAGTGGCCATCATTACTTTAAGAAATGAAGGTCAGTCAGTACGAAAAATTAGGAAAACTTTGAAAGTGTCCCCAAGTGCAGTGGCAAAAACCATCAAGCGCTACAAAGAAACTGGCTCACATGAGGACCGCCCCAGGAAAGGAAGACCAAGAGTCACCTCTGCTTCTGAGGATAAGTTTATCCGAGTCTCCAGCCTCAGAAATCGCAGGTTAACAGCAGCTCAGATTAGAGACCAGGTCAATGCCACACAGAGTTCTAGCAGCAGACACATCTCTACAACAACTGTTAAGAGGAGACTTTGTGCAGCAGGCTTTCATGGTAAAATAGCTGCTAGGAAACCACTGCTAAGGACAGGCAACAAGCAGAAGAGACTTGTTTGGGCTAAAGAACACAAGGAATAGAAATTAGACCAGTGGAAATCTGTGCTTTGGTCTGATGGGTCCAAATTTGAGATCTTTGGTTCCAACCACCGTGTCTTTGTGCGACGCAGAAAAGGTGAACGGATGGACTCTACATACCTGGTTCCCACCGTGAAGCATGGAGGAGGAGGTGTGATGGTGTGGGGGGGGCTTTGCTGGTGACACTGTTGGGGATTTATTCAAAATTGAAGGCATACTGAACCAGCATGGCTACCACAGCATCTTGCAGCGGCATGCTATTCCATCCGGTTTGCATTTAGTTGGACCATCATTTATTTTTCAACAGGACAATGACCCCAAACACACCTCCAGGCTGTGTAAGGGCTATTTGACCAAGAAGGAGAGTGATGGGGTGCTACGCCAGATGACCTGGCCTCCACAGTCACCAGACCTGAACCCAATCGAGATGGTTTGAGGTGAGCTGGACCGCAGAGTGAAGGCAAAAGGGCCAACAAGTGCTAAGCATCTCTGGGAACTCCTTCAAGATTGTTGGAAGACCATTCCCGGTGACTACCTCTTGAAGCTCGTCAAGAGAATGCCAAGAGTGTGCAAAGCAGTCATAAAAGCAAAAGGTGGCTACTTTGAAGAACCTAGAATATAAGACATAATTTCAGTTGTTTCACACTTTTTTGCTAAGTAAATAATTCCACATGTGTTAATTCATAGTTTTGATGCCTTCAGTGTGAATGTACAATATTCGTAGTCATGAAAATACAGAAAAATCTTTAAATGAGAAGGTGTGTCCAAACTTTTGGTCTGTACTGTACATGGTAGGAGATTTCACAGGACTCCTCTTTCCACCCTCTATAACTTTAAGGCTAAGGTCCCACAATGAGTATTTGGTCTGTTTTTTTTTTTTCTTTTTATGCATATTTTCTTGCTTAAGAAACAAAGCTTTTTACAGTTCCAGGAAAGTAGATGAGGTGTGTGTAAATCTCGCGCCCATTGTTCTGTTTAACGTCGTGGAAATTGACCTGTAGTGTGTTTTTAAAACCCATAGCATGCGAGTTTCTTGGTAAATATGCAGGTTTTTTTGTGACATTTCCCCTTAGACTTGAACGAATTGTGTAAAATCTCCAGATTTAAAAACTCCATGTGCATTTTTAGAGCGATTCCTTTGTAGAAAAGTAGTAAAAATGCTTGTCGTCTGCACTTGACTTGATCAAAGCTCCGCAAATACAAACAAAGTAGTTTTACTTGTAAACATGACATGCCAAAAAGAAACAAAAGAACAGAGATAAAAATGCATGAAAGAAAACAAATAAACAAAAAAATCACTAAAATGCAAGTATCCTAAGTTAAATATATTGGTGCAGAAATGCTGTGGAAAATCGCTCCTAACTTTTTAATCTATAGTTTTAATATAAATCATAAATTTATATATTGCATTTAGTCTAAAAGCCAAAAAAAAAAAAAGATTTTTCGATTTTGGTCTAGGAGAGAAATATACGCCTTTAATAAATTGTGATATAGGGCTTAAAATCGCCATAACGAGTTCTTATCAATGATACATCGTTAGCGCTCGTCAGACTACATGTGCAGTCAATTTTGAATTCTCAATCTTTATTTGGCAATTAATTGTTTGTTAGCATTTTTGTGGGCTGCTTTATCCTCCGTTTACATGTGGAGAAATGTTAAAAGATGCGATTTATCTGATCGCCCGGTATAATATACGAGGCCAGTGATCTGCTGGTTTCCGGACATATTTACTCAGGGCAGTGATTGAAAAACAAGCATTACTGGGAACATTTGTCCTGCCAATCATGTTCAAACTCCGCCCACTTGTGCAGCTTGTACTGAGCAGTGTGAGATCTCTGTAGCAGCAGGGAGGAGGGACACTGAGGAGCGGTCAATTTATGAAGGTGGGCCAAGTTTGAATTACACTTTATTAAAGGATATTTCAGCCATTCTGACATGGATTTTCAAAGTAACTACAGCAACATCATCAGGTCTAACAGATCTATTTAGTATTGGCTGCAGTTTGTGTTGTGAAATCCACTTTTTAAGTTCTTAGCGGATCAACATGAGACCATTTTGTATCGATCCTAAGTTCTTCTGCAGGGTCAAAATTTATGTCAACCTGGTTATTTTATGATCAGAACCTAACCTCAAGTGTGAGAGAGGTATATTTATTGTCTTAGAGCCGCTTAGTACATGTCTGCAGGTTTTACAGTAGGGGATTTGGTTGCTTGCACCGTATCACTGACGTCGTGCTCATGATGAAGGGGAAATGACAGCACTGACTCTTCTGTTCCCGCAGGCCAGCCATTTATAAACCCAGACGGCACTCCAGTGGTGTATAATCCTCCTGTGACTCAGCAGCCAGTTAGGACCCAAGTGCCTGCGCCCCCTCCTCCACCCCCACCCCCGCCCCCTCCGCAGCAGGCTCCCAACCACCTAATACCACAGGTACGTACAGCATCGGGGTGCAACCAGATATTCCGTCCCGCCACAGGAACTTTTTTTTTTTTGTCTCCCCTTGAACACAACCTAGTTTTGGGGTGCTAGGGTTGTGCAAACGTAATACAATGCCATGTGCAGTGTGATGTTACCGTATGACATCACGCAGCCTTATGATGTCACAGCAGCAGTCAGGCGCTTATGAGCTTTGTTAGCGCCCAGATTGCGGACTGTTCAATGCAAGGTTGATATCAATTTGAGAATTTTTGGATCAATGCCCCATTCAGTGTGACATGGTTACCCTTATAATGAAGGACGTATTGAAGCTTCTACAACAGTCAAAAAAAAAGGAAAATAACAATTTGGTAGGACATTACCATCAAAACACAAATTTGTTTGCTTCAAAATGTAATGTCGCAAAATAGTATTCTGCAACACACAAATGTAGATATGACTAGGTAAATAGGGCTGAGCTGCAGTACCCCACACAACCTGTGCATGGGGGTGGCGCTTTTTTTTAAAAATTTTTTTATTTTTTTTAAATCAGCTAGCATTCTCCAAACCTGGACAATCCCTCTAAGTAAACTTTTTCAGCTCCGGTCATCAACCCTGATTTGTCACATTTTTTGCTATTCTATTTTTCTCCTGTGTTTTGCACTGTGACTCCCACAACACCACGTATCCCCCTCGAAGCGGGCCAGAATTTATCTCTGTGTCAGCGCTGCGGAATATGTTAGCGCTATATAAAAATAAAGATTATTATTATTATTATTATTATTATTTTTGTAGTAAAGGGTTATGAGTAAGCGAAAATGAATGAGTGTAGGGCTGGTGAGACATCAAGTATCAGATGACCAGCCTCAGCAGTAAAAGCTTAATTCCGGGCGCGGGCCATGGGCTGTAATCTGGATAGCTGGCTGAGGAATCTGACACAGCTGTCAAAGCCGCTTTGTGTTTCACATTTAGTTTTTAAAGTTGGTTGTCTCCAACAAAGAACTTTTTTTTTTCTATTTTTGCTACTTCATTGCCACCCAGATGAATGAATATATATATATATATATATATATATATATATATATATATATATATATATATATATATATATATATATATAATTTTTTTTTAAACCTAATTAGATTTTCTGTGCTACACTTTATTCGCCTCTGTTATTTCCTTCTACCCGTGTCATCTCTTCCGAATGCTACTTTCTTATTAATGTGTATATTGAAATGTAACATCTGCCAATTTAGAAATCTTTTCGTGTTACAATTTGGTAACTTGCAGTACCACTTCTCTCCACCGTCGGCAGCAGATTCTTGCTTGTAGCCTTATGCTATTCTGTAGTGCAGCACTGTGCTATCTTCATCAGTCTCATAGACCATAAGTGGAGCAGAGCCATGCATTCTTAGGGCTCTTCGGAGTCCTGTTCCCTGGATCTCCGCGGTCCCAGCTATAAGACCCCCAACAATCAGTAAATTACACAGGTCAACAAAAAAAAATTTTTTTTCTGGTGTCCAAAATATTTTAATGAATTTGGGGTATTTTTGGGGTGCTGATTCTGAGTATGCTATCAGTTTTGCCAGATTGGCTCAAGTTTTTGAGATTTTTGGTATCTTATTTATAGCACTTGTTGGTAAATGCGACGCATCATCTCATTAATTTCTTTGGATTAGTACTTGAACTGAGCAGTTCTCAATATAGTTTTGTGTTAATTAGTGTTCTAAAAGTTTGTTCATAGCTTGATTTTTGCACTAACTTTATGTTGTTGTCTGTTTTCCAGTGAAAAGCATGAACTCATCAAGAAGAAGTTGTCTTAACGATCCAGACTCATTCTGTTACATTTGTGGTGAATACACACTTCATCATCATCAGGTGGGGGAAGGTCAGGTAACATGGTAACCACAGGTACAGGCACATCTTCACAATGAGGGACAGGCCTTCTTGCAGATTCCATGTTAGGTTACTCCCATTTTCGTTTCTTATGCTTATTGAATCCTTGCACTTGCACTGCACAGAAATAACAGTCATCATGATGATTTTTTTGCTCTCTCCACACCATTGGAACACCACATTTGAAGCTTTTTCTTTGTCCTTTGCTCCATTTTCGTAATAATTCGATACATGCTTTGCACACTATGTGTGGTGCCCAAAACTTGTCTTGGTCCCCAAGCATAACCCCAAAATAGGCAAAATACACTTTTTTTACGAAGTCTGTTATGTTTCTTCTATGTTTTGGCAGTGTGTATTCACCACAAATGTAACAGAATGAGTCTGGATCGTTAAGACAACTTCTTCTTGATGAGTTCATGCTTTTCCCTGGAAAACAGACAACAACATAAAGTTAGTGCAAAAATCAAGCTATGAACAAACTTTTAGAACACTAATTAACACAAAACTATATTGAGAACTGCTCAGTTCAAGTACTAATCCAAAGAAATTAATGAGATGATGCGTCGCATTTGCCAACAAGTGCTATAAATAAGATACCAAAAATCTCAAAAACTTGAGCCAATCTGGCAAAACTGATGACATATTCAGAATCAGCACCCCAAAGTTACCCTAAATTCGATGAAATATCTTTGGCACCAAAAATGCTGTTGACCAGTGTTATTCCCTGTCCTATCCCTAAAAAAAACCTCTTTAAGTACTCCCATCAAAGTTTATATCCTCTTAATATATTGCAGTCATCATGTTACGGTATGTATCACTGTGTACTTGCAATTGCTCATTTTGCCTTTTTACCCAGTTAATTCTTCTTGTTTCCATTAGGTCTATGACCTCACGTGATTAAGAACTCACTATCTGAATCCTTCTAAGCGTTCTGTAGAAATAGGAGGTCAATTTCCCCTGCTTGACTCACCAGACACTGGAAAAGTCCATCGCCAGCGCAGCTGGGTTAATAGATGAGGAGGGGAATGATAAATACAGGGACTAGAGACTTCCTGTTTCTACATAGAAAATGATTAACTGGGTAGAAAGGCAAAATGAGCAATTGTAAGATCACAGTGCTATATAATATGATGATTGCACTATATTAAGAGGATAAAATGATGGCAGGAGGAGGAGTGCTTCTTTAATATCGGAAGCTTGGGTCAGTGGTGCTCCGTTAATGGCTGAAATGAAGCGCACAGCTAAGCACCTCTGCTCCTTCCACTGTGATCGGCTCTGCTGGAGAGTGAGAAGAAGTCAGATATATGGGCTGATAGTAAGGGTAACCCAGCCTTTGTATAGATCCGAGCTGAATGAGCACTTTTACCCTTTCTTTTCAGCAATCGCGCTACAGCGCCTTTTTGCAAATTAATTTCGCTTTGTAGCCTCAGCACTTTCTTTCAGTGTTGGCTCAGAGAGTCGGACCCCCACAGAAATGATATTGATGATCTCTTTGAAATTGGTTCAGTATTAAAGGGTCATTCCCCCTCCAAAAAAAAAAAAAATGTTATTTCCTGTTTGTGGGATATGAGATAATTTTAATGATTTGGTGGGATCTGATTGCCTAAAAGCCTAGCAATCCCGAAAACGAGACCCTGGAACCCAGAGGACCCGCCTTAAATGGAGCGGAGGGGCGCATGCCCGACCTCTGCATTAGTATCTGATTGGACATGTGCCTTATGTGCGCAATGTAACAGGGTGTCCTGTAACGAACAGACAACGAGCAGCGCCCTTTATGTATATATGTGAGACCCCGTAAATCTGCTTTGGTGGGAAAACCAGCGTCCGTGTAATGTTATGTGGATGGCTCAGGCAGGCGTGGAGCGCAGTCTTCTCGGATCACTTCTGAGTGACAGGATATGGAAAACGAACCAAGCGTCGGTAAAGATTCCGACATATTGTAGCATCGAAGGGAGGAATTCTCTGGACTCAGCAGCTTCAGATCTGAATACTTTATTAATTCCACGTGTCACCCAATACACGGGGGGAATGCTGAAGAGCACACTGCCCTTGTGCAAGGGGGAGATGGAGGATGACATGATTTTTCTTTTTCTTCGCTACAGAAGGGCTTTTTCATACAAGGGTGGTTCTGGATAGGGTTTTTAATTGAGACATTAAAAAAAACTACAATAAACAAAACACACACATAATAAAAAATATTCTCAGTACACCAAAAATAAATTTGCTAATGTTATTTTTACATTTTTTTTTTTTTTAGCTGTTGTTAACATTTCCGCTTCTTTACTTTTGTTTAAATAAATAACTTTGTATATTGACACATTGATACATTATTGTAACACCACAAAGTAGTCAGTTTTATTTTATACTTGAAGCTCCGGCCCTTCATGTGTGAATTTTCAAAATTCAATTTTTTTTTTATTTTTTTTTTCACTAGCCATAAATATATAATATTTCTTCTGAATTTGGCTTTGTTTTACTCTTTGTTCCTTAGCTTCTCTGTTCCCGAGATATGGCTCCTTCTTCCTTGTATGTAAAGCTAATCCTTTTTCTAGCCAAAAAATAGCCATCAGCTCTTCTGTGTTGTCTTGATGACCGCACCCACTTGGCTATAATGATTAGATTTACATACAGGGACGAGAGGGAACTACTGTATATCTCGGGACCGGAGAGGCACAAGAACAAAAAAAAAAAAAATACCGTAAATAACGCCGCAATCAGAAGGACCGTGCCATTCACACCAATACATATGTTTGGAAAGTGACGGCTCCTCTTCAAAAGTTGTGATTGTCACTTTCCCAGCGACATGACGCTCCCGTGCTCAGGCTTCACTAGTCCTCCGCCAGTCTCTGTTTGCCGGGCTCCAGTAAAGACGACGTTTTCCAACATGTAATTGATGCAGTCAGAGGATTTAGCGGAGACGTATGGGCACCGCTGAGGTCACCGCTGCGGCCGATGATCCCCTACATATATCACATGTTGGGTCAACGTCCTGGCGGGAGCCATATGAACATAGAGCCGGCGGAGGACCAGGGAGGGCAGCGGCGCGGGCTCTCACGTTCCTATTGTTTAGTGTCGTTTTAAGTGTTTCCATCTCTGTTTTTCTTGTCTTTTATTAACCAAGTTTGTTTAACCGTTACTCCTTCAGCCTCTCCGGTCTCTGCCATCCTCTTCGCAACCTGTTCAGTACCCAGCCGTCTCTTATCCACCCCCGCTCCTGCAAGTCTCACCCACTCAGCAGTACACTGTGGTACTATCTTCTGCTCTATTTTCTCTGTGCTGCTTAATCTCTGTGTTTTTAATGTATGTGTGTGTCTAAATTGCAACAGTTAAATCAAACTTTTTTTTTTAATTTTTTTTTTATTTCTGCTATATTTGCCATCTTATAATAACAAATCTTTGGGCTGAAACCTCCGAGAAAGCAGAATATTTGTGCCAGATGGTGGGAATTTTCATTCAGCGTCCTTTGCACTTTGCACCTCTTGGAAAGACTTCAGTAAAAGTTACATCGTTGTAAATGAAAAGTTGTAAAAATCTTGGCTGCCTTCAGCCACCACTAGGGGGCACTAACCATACCCAACTGCATACACCACCTAAGGACCTGTGCAGAGGATCTATACAATCAAGTATAGAACTAATTCCCCTAAAATTATTGATTCGTGCAAAATTGGAGGCATCCAGAAGGAATACAAGATAAACTGGAGATATGGCTTAGCTATGCATAATACATAGAAGATGAATTGATGATTGATTCGTCACCCCGGGCATCCGGCGGGTGGAGGAGAACGCATTCACCTTTAATGGATAAACCTTCCTTTCAGGGTTTTTAATCAAGTGAAATTGTTTAGTTGCTCTGGGACTTTCTTTCATTTTATGTACAAAGGTTTCCTGGGATTTTTCTTGTTTAGATTTCTGCATCTTCATTTTTGTAAATACAGTGGAAATGATCCTGAAGGAAAACAGGAAGGGGGGGAGAGTGTTTGGAGAATTCGACCTCCATCAAAATACAGGTCACCTCAAGTGCAAATACTTAATGGGGGAAAAAAAAGATTTCTCAAAGTTTGTCAAGTTTTTATTTTAAACAAACTTTCCGTTAATCGAAATAATTGTAAAGAGGTTTTCCAGGTGGAACGTAAAGTTCCGAGTCACTTTTATGTGAGTACGGATTGCTAAATCCTGACAGTGCGCAGCAGGTGCGGACAAAGACGGAAGCATCTTGCTACTTTGGAAGTGGAATTTGGGACCCTTTACCTCTCGGGCCCATGTGCGGCTGCACAGGTTGCACCAATGTTATATCCGCCTCTGTTACACAGTATGCACACTGTCAGGATTCCGCTCTGTTACCAGTTCTGCAATTTTGCAAAACAACTGGTCACATTCCGACCTAGCTTCTCTTAATAATATGATTGCGAAAAGCAGGAAAAGTTTAGATACGACACATGATATGTAAGGCTACTTTCACACTAGCGTTTTCTGCAATCCGTCACAATGCGTCGTTTTGCAGAAAAAACGCATCCTGCAAAAGTGCTTGCAGGATGCGTTTTTTTCCCCATAGACTTGCATTGACGACGCATTTGCGACGGATTGCCACACGTCGCATCCGTCGAGCGACGGATGCGTCGTGCTTTTGCGGACCGTCGGGAGAAAAAAACGCTACATGTAACGTTTTTTTCTCCTGACGGACCGCTTTTTCCGACCGCGCATGCGCGGCCGGGACTCCGCCCCCACCTCCCCGCACCTTACAATGGGGCAGCGGATGCGCCGGAAAAATGCATCCGCTGCACCCATTGTGCAATGCAGCAAACGCTAGCGTCGGAATCTCTCCCCGACGCATTGCGACGGGGAGATTCCGACGCTAGTGTGAAAGGAGCCTAAGTCGCATACTAGAGCTGGAAGTAAAGAGCAATCCTGACAGTGTGCATATTCGGCAGTTTTAGGTGGCATAGAAATTTATATTTAGCCCTAAAAAAAATCTCTTTCAAATAATATTCCCTAAACTGAAAAACCGTGAAGGAATTCAGAAAATGTTACTTTTCCATAGGAAGAATTTTATTTTTATTTTTATTTTTTTTTTTTTTTACATTTTCATACAATATTTTTTTAGTTAGTCGTGTATACAAGACGTATCAGATACTTAATGTTTTTAGTTTTAAAATACTAAAATAATCTTCTAATCTTGTTGTTTTTTTGGCCATCTTTTATAAGAGAAACTCGTATCTTTCCCGTTAGGATCCATTTCCCAGATTGATTCCTAGTATCTGGTGACTTGCTAATTACATCCACATCACTGTATCTTCTGGAGACTAATAATTGCAGACAAAGTGAAATCGGGAAGTGAACACCATATACTGTAATTCTTTATGTAACCACTTCACTTTTTTTTTTTTTTCCTTCATAGTTTTTTTTTTATTATTATTATTTTACCGTATGTTAATGCTAATTATCTTAAATCCCCATAATTACTCTCAGGACTCCCCTAATCATCCTTCTTCTTTTTTTTTTTGATTGTCATTTTTATAGATTGTCCGAGATTTTGCTAACGCAGTCCAAAGCCTTTCTGGCGGCATTATCTGTTTTCTTAATTATTTTTGAGCTCGGGGGATGTGTTCTGTATTGTTCCTGGATACAGTATGAACAATGCTACTCTAAGCTGTTTTTTTTTTTGCGATCCTCGGGGATGGCAGATAAAAAAGTGATGATGAATCAACGTTACTTTAATTGTCAAGGTGTTAATTAAGTCGAGAGGCGGAATGAAGGCCATTTTTTGTTGTCTCGGAGTAGAAGAGAATTTTTCTGTTTTTTTTTTTCCTTTTTTAATTGTGATTTTAATGTTTTTGTTGGGTAATTTGTGATGTTTTGGTTGTGTTTGTCTCCTTTATATTTTTTTTATACATGTGCACACATTAGTTTAACATTTTATTAAAAAAATTACAAAAATAATTCTCTAAACTGTCTTGAACTGCAACTATTTAAAATCTGCAATATATTTCTCCATTGATTTCAATGTTGCAAAAAAAATAGTGATCATCAATCTAATTATATAATTAAATTATTAGAATATCTACTTTTTTTTAAAAAATATATATTTTTTTATTTGTAAATTGATCAAGTAGATAGTTGATTGTTGGGGATCTTGCTTCTCAATCCCCCAATAATCCTGAGTATGGGAGTCCCAAAGTCCCTCCCGGGGAATGGAGTGGTACTGAGCATGTGCAACCACAACTCCTAGAGAGGTTGAATAGAGCAGTGGTCGTACATGCTCACTTGCGCTATGTTCACACACAAAATTGGCATGTGATATGTGCACAAGGAGTATTTTGAGGAGTTTTTTGAGCCAAAACTCAGAGAATACTCTTCAAATCCTCTACAGAAATGAAAAACTCCTCAACAACTTGGACATTCCGCTCCGTTTCTGTTCTGAAAACTCTGCAAAAGCAGAGTGCACATAAACACCTGTTTTCATGATGTTGGTTCAGGACCAAAATTATCATCTTGTTGAAAGTATTTGTTTATAGTAAGGCCTTGGGCGTCTTTTTGGATTTCAGAGCTTAAATTGTTATTCTTATCTTCATAAATGGATATTGTCCGATAGTGCTGGTAAAAATAATCAATTTTGCTTTTTACAGTTTATTAAAATTATCAACCATTCTTGAGATATTAACACTTTTTTGTTAACCGCTCTGTTGCCTTGGAGCCCGACCACCGCTGTTAGTAGAACATGCCCAGTGCTTACAAGCTCTTTTCTATTAAAGGGAACCTGTCACCTGAATTTGGCGGGACCGGTTTTCGGTCATATGGGCAGAGTTTTCGGGTGTTTGATTCACCCTTTTTCTTACCCGCTGGCTGCATGCTGGCCGAAATATTGGATTGAAGTTCATTCTCTGTCCTCCATAGTACTCGCCTGCGCAAGGCAACTGCGGGCAAAGCCGAAAAGCTTTAGTGCGCATGCGCCGGCGCACTATGTCCCGGAAGTATTTCGCTGTGTTCCGGGACATAGTGCGCCGGCGCATGCGCACTAATGCTTTTCGGCTTTGCCCGCAGTTGGGCAAAGCATACTGCGCGTGCGCAAGGCAAGATTGCCTTGCGCTGGCATGTACTACAGAGGACAGAGAATGAACTTCAATCCAATATTGCAGCCAGCATGCAGCCAGCGGGTAAGGAAAGGGTGAATCAAACACCCGAAAACTCCGCCCATATGACCGAAAACGGGTCCCACAAAAAATAAAGGTGACCGGTTCCCTTTAAGCATGTAAGCCCAGTTTTGAAGCTTACCAGGATCACCGGACAGTGCTTTTACCTCCCAAGCAGCGCTTACCAGCTAGACAGCAGAGGTGGTCGGTCTCCCAGGCAACGAGCTGTAAACAAAATAAAAATCGTTATATATCAAAAACGGGTGCAAATTTTAATAAGCAGTAAATTGCAAAAGTGATTGTTTTTACAAGCTCTATCTGACAACATCCACCGATGAAGGGGAGAATAACCCTTCAAGAGATTTTCTGAATTAAATTTGTGTTCTATGACTTATAAATACATTTTTAGACTTTGAAAGCTATACTTGTAATGTGGATAGTTTATTATTTTATTTTCGGCATTATTGTTATTAGTGTTATTATTTTACATTTATTCCAGCCAGACAACCTGGGCTCTCAGTTTAGCCATATGAGTCTTGCCAGACAGCCTTCGGCAGAGTCTTCAGATACTCATTCGACCATGTTCCAGTCCACCGTTGTGCTTCAACCCTCCGCACAGTCCGGCTACATCATGGCGCTCCCTCCTCCCCCTCCTCCACCGCCCCTTGGACAGTCTTTGCCACCCCCCAACTTTTCTGCCTCCAGCCAGCCTGTCAATCCTACAGTGCTCCAGCCGCAGGGATACATCCAGCCCCCCTCACTCCAGCAGGTACGGGGGTCTCCTCTGGGACTAGCTCCGGTGCTAATGAGGAAGATGTCAGTAAAGGACACCAGGAGCTTCTAGCGGCTGTTAATGGTGAAGTCGTGTTCATTAGTGGAATCCAGTTTCGGGCTTGAAGGTTGATTATTTGACAACAGACTCATTTGCGGATGTCTGTATTTTATTGGCAAAATGTGCCGTGCGGAGAAATGAGCCATTAAAATAATTTTTAGCTCAATTTTGCATAAGTTAACATTTTCCAATCATGAAATCGCAGCTGCACTGAAATGGTAATGTGTTTTATATTGGCATTATGTTGGCTCATGATCAAGCTCACAATTGAGTTGGACGGGGGTGGGAAGTGATTGAATGAATATGGAACTTTAGTCTTAAAATTGTTAACCCAATTTGCAATTTTTGTATAACTTATTTTTTTTTTCCAGATTCCAACCTGTTACTGTGCTCCGAACCAGTATCCTCACACGAACCAACAATATCGTCCCGTATCGTCAGTCCAGTTCAGTTCACAACCAAACCAAGCACTGCCACAAGCCGCCCACCAAACAGGTTTGTATCCTTGTTCCCCTGCAGCCTCTTTCCCCCTCCTCGTATCTGCTGTGCCTTAGACGTGGAGCGGCGGGATGCGGGCCCGGGGCGCTGTATGAGAGGGTTTAAGTTTCTCACAGTGAACCGGTCTCTTTTCCAGCCGCTTTCTCTTCTTCAGTTCCATTTTTAATTTTGTAGCTTCGTCTTCCAACAAGGTTCTAGTGGCAACATTTTTGAATTTCCTAAATTTTGATCTTGATTGTGCAATGGGCTCATTGTAGGGAATACTATAGGGCAGGGGTGTCAAACTGCATTCCTCGAGGGCCGCAAACAGGTCATGTTTTCAGGATTTCCTTGTACTGCACAGGTGATAATTTAATCACCTACACAGATAATGAGTTGGTGATTAAATTATCACCTGTGCAATACAAGGAAATCCTGAAAACATGACCTGTTTGCAGCCCTCGAGGAATGCAGTTTGACACCCCTGCTTTAGGGTATTTCTGTGTTTATCAGTCATTGGGGACCTCTGGCGCCTTCCAACGCTGCTCACTTCCACGTGACGAGTGAGCGATGCTGATGACGTTATGACCCCCACACACCCAAAAAAGTAGATATCATGCACGTGCCCTGTTCTGATGGACATGATGTGCACTAAACCTGATGATGGGGTCCTAACGCCATCGGCACCACTCACTCCCAATTTGCAGCTCAGCAGCGCCCGACAACCCCATTACATTTATTTTAACTGGTTACTGAGATTAGGAAGTTGTGCAAAATTTGCTTTTCAGTCGTTTCGCCAATTTTTCTTTACGCCACCTTATTTATTTTGTGCATGACAATGGAGGCTGAAATGTTGGACTATGAAATAGAGCTTCATGTTGGGAAACCAGGCAAATTTTCAGGGTCTTTCAGGTGCCTGATGAAGTCCCTAATCCAGGATTGAAAAAATGTATATTTATAAGTAATAAAAGTTTGTGCAGTGCAGCCAGTTTTGACTCCCCTGGATTTTGGGTAACTCCCACCCCAGCCCATTCCTCTATGTATACGAGTGCAGATTGACAATACAGGCTCATGAAGAAGTGCGATATTGAGTGACTCTGACCTGGGGTAACATGTATGCTCGCGTGGGCTTTTTTCTGGGTACTCCGGTTTTCCTCCATCATGGCTAGGTTATATTGGCTTCCTATGGCATTTTACGTAATGTGGGAGAAGGAAATGGGGGTCCCACTGATTTGCAAGCTGAGGCTGGATATACACATCCGAGTGTTGGAGTCTGAGTACGGACTGTGATGTGCGGATCAGCCACCGCAGGGGTGGACATGTCATTGGTGCAGTAAGAGATAAGGGTCCACTGCCACCCAGTACAGGTGGAACTGTGCATTATCATGAGCTATTGGACTGGAAAGGGCCCAGATACTGTTCCTGCACAGAGGCCTCTTCTTTCTGTGTCCGCTAGTGAGCCGCGGGTTTTCTGACCCAAACTCACAGCCTCATAGGCATAAGGGGGCAGTCAAGTTTGGGTCAAGAATCCCGCAGCTGGTGAGTGTATCACGGTCTGTATTTGGACTGCGAAACATGGGATGTATGAATCCAGCCTAGTATGGGATTATACAGGTTTGTGGGTTCCACTCCAGACTCCACACTTCTCCTAATATCTAAGTCTTTAGGGGCAAACTGGTCATGTTGGGGGCCTTTTTCTATCTGTGCCCACCGCTGACATAATACATTAAAAGGGTCTGATTAAAACAAGTCATTACCCATCCATTTGATACATGATAACTTATTGATTGGTGTCAGTACGACTTCTGGATGCCGCACCGTTTGGCAGAACAGGCGCTTTAATTTAACCCCTTTTCCTACATTCGCTGTACAATGTCTGACAGCAGCATTTAACACGCGCCAGCATGCGTGCGAGTCTGTCTCTCAGCCCATCGGCACGCCCGTGATGTGTCAATCACCCCCATTAAAAATAAAGATATACCGGTATGTAAAAATATAAATGTAAAAATACACATTTATGTGGTTTCGATGACTTCGGGAAAGTCCGATCAATCAAAATATAAAAACAACTAACCTGATCGGTAAACACTGTAAATGCAAAACAAAAATCGAAAAACGCCAAAATTACATTTTTTTGGTTATCACAATTCTATAAAAAAATGCTGTAACAAGTGATCAAAAAGTCAGATCTATCCCAAAATGGTATTAATAAAAATAATCCATCAAATGGCTCCATCAGCACAAAATAAGCCCTCAAATGTCTATGTGCAAAAGAAAAATAAGAGTTACAGCTCTGGGAAGAAGGGGAGGAAAAAATGGGAAATGGCCCTGTCATGAAGGGGTTAGTTCCTGTAGAATGGAGCAGCAGAGCAAACGCTCGATCACCAGTCCCTGCGCAGGAGGCGACGTACGTAGTGGTCACAACGGTTGTTCTGACCCTCGCTTTTGTCGCATTTTCAATGTCTACGCTGCTTTGCCCTTCAGATGTAAATGAGGGAAATGTAACTTACCCTTGTTATGTCGATGACTTCTATGTTATTTCTGCCTTTTCGGACGCCTTTTACTATCTTCTCACAATTATTGTTCGGCATTTGGCGGAGAAGTCGTTGAATGCGGCAGTAAATGTTCCCGTTCGGCCCTTTGTTCTGGCGGCGGTGGCGGCCCTTTTATTGCTGAACTCTTTTGTGCTTTTATTGATATGTAAATGAAATTCTCTTGTAGCGCGGAGCTGAAAGCTCGGCTCTCATGTCATGCGCCGCTGTACAGGGAGCGTTACTTGAAGCGAGCGCCTCTGCTGATGCGCGGCGGGGAGCATTTGTTCTTGGAAAGGGCTCAGACTGAGAATTAAACCTAACGAGAGGCTTTCACTGATCTGTGATTTTTCCACTCATACACAATTGGATCTGGGAAGGTTGGACTTCGGTCTTCTGGTGGTGAAAAGACTCAAAGTCCGCAGCACGATGTCTTTCTATAGCTGCAGGCGTTTTAAATTATATCCTAAATATTTCCATTGCAACATGGTGGGTGCAGCTATGATCCCCAGAGTAATTACTGTAGTGGTAGCGCAGACTATGGTACATCTGTGCTTGATATTACTGCCATAGCGCAAATTGACATGTGTGTCCTCTCTATAGCGCGCGTCGGGGTAGTGTCACACCTGATACTTCCTCACTAACTTCTTAAATAAAACTTCATTTTTAACATTAATATTACCAATTTATAGTGTCTACTGAAGGCTCTAGAACAATGTGAACAGGACCTAAAATATGTATAAAATCTGGCATCAAATCAGTGGCGTAGTGTGGGGTACCGACGGCTCGGGCAAGCGAGCATTGTGCCCCCTAACCCAGTGCTAGGGCACACTGGGTGCCCATAATTGACAGAGTGCTCCCTTTAAAAAGTATTGATGCCCCCTACATTAAACATTAATAATGCGTCCTTTGTATCACCCTCTGCAAAAAAAAGGTTCATGCTCGCGTAATCCAAGCAACCAAGTGGTTTTCTGCTGCAATTAGATCTCGTCGGCAGAGACTGCACAAGGCAGTGACACGTTAATGCGTGCGTCAGGACCATCGGGATGTAGAGCGGTGGGGCCTATGGCTTCGCTGCTCCACCACAGGATCCATCTGTATCTGTATAGTTTTGATGTCGCTCGCTCAAGATTCTGGGGAAACTGTCCAGGAATCCGGAGCTTGTGCCCTGCCGTGGGTTTTTAGCATTAACGATGCCACTTTTGAGCCTCACGCACCCGCCCTTATTGCCCACTTTTGCCGCACCACTGCATTTGTCCTAAAATAATGACTGCAAACATGACTTCCTGCTGAGGAAAAGGCCTAAATTACCTCAGTCAATGAGGTGCAATACCAAACACAAACCCTGTTTTTGCCAGAACGCAGCCATGTTTCTTTCCTTCTGCGCAATCCCTTTAAGGACGGCTTGAACAGTGTCAATCATGTGCTCCTTGACTTCTTGCACTGAATCCATGATCTGATTATTTTTTTTTCTTTCCGTTTTAGCTTATCCTGCGGTAATGCCCAGCCAGCAGCCGACCTACCAAGGCATGGTCAATGTGCCGCAGCCCCAGAATCAGACGCTGGTCAGTGGGCAACACGGCAGCATCGCCAGTCCCATCCAAGGTGTCATGGTGCAGTACTCCTCAGTGCCCTCGTACCAGGTAGTGCCAGTCATGCCGTGATAAAGCCTGTGCACGTACCGTACCATCCTACACCAGATGGCGGCTGTATGACATGTCATAACCTGGCGGCTTTGTTTTATTAGGTTCCTGTTCGGCAAGGCTCCCAGTCTGTGCCACCACAGCCATATCACCAACAGGTGCTCATTCCTAACCAGTCCCACCAGGGGCCGATAGCGACCACGGGGATGCCGGTCTACTACAGCGTCATCTCGCCAGGACAGCCGAACAACCTGAGGTACGGACGGTCTATAAACCCGCACTCGGATTCTATACCACATGGACCTTACATAACTGCGTGTCCAACTTCACAGCTCCTCCGTGGGGTACATGCAGCATCCAGGATCTGACCAGGTGCAGTTTCCAAGGGCGACATCTCCTTGTAGCTCTCAGCCGCTGCCAGGTCCTCAATGTGCAGGTATACAGTTATAGCCTTTTTTTTTTTTCCCTCTTCCTCCTTTGCTATTGCAGTTCAGCTTCATGTACCAGAATGGGATGAGCTGCAATATCAGGCACTGCCTCTTCTTCAGGAGGGGCGCTGTTTAGTTTTGTTTTGTTTTTTAATTGTTTTTTGATGTTTTTTTTTCAGCAATACCAGCACCGCCCCCTCCTGGTGGAATGGTAATGATGCAGCTCAATGTTCCTAACAACCCGCCACCTCAAACACATTCACCTCCTCAGTGGAAGCCAAATAAATATTATTGTGACCACCAGAGGGCTCATAAAGCGGCCGAGTATGGGAGCCTGGATCATCCTATACATGTAAATAGTGGGGGATGTATGTGTTTGTCGTGGATGGGTGGGTGTAATTTGTGTGCTTGTCGGGGGGGGCGAAGGGGGACTGTATGTGCTTGTCTGGGGGGGATGTATGTGCTTGTCTGGGGGGGATGTATGTGCTTGTCCTGGGGGGATGTATGTACTTGTCCTGGGGGGGATGTATGTGCTTGTCTGGGGGGGATGTATGTGCTTGTCCTGGGGGGATATATGTGCTTGTCCTGGGGGGATATATGTGCTTGTCCTGGGGGGGATGTATGTACTTGTCCTGGGGGGGATGTATGTGCTTGTCTGGGGGGGATGTATGTGCTTGTCCTGGGGGGGATGCATGTGCTTGTCCTGGGGGATGCATGTGCTTGTCTGGGGGGGATGTATGTGCTTGTCTGGGGGGGATGTATGTGCTTGTCTGGGGGGAATGTATGTGCTTGTTTGGGGGGGATGTATGTGCTTGTCTGGGGGGATGTATGTGCTTGTCTGGGGGGGATGTATGTGCTTGTCTGGGGGGGATATATGTGCTTGTCCTGGGGGGATGTATGTACTTGTCCTGGGGGGGATGTATGTGCTTGTCTGGGGGGGATGTATGTGCTTGT
The DNA here is from genome assembly GCF_032444005.1 of Ranitomeya imitator. NCBI lineage: Eukaryota > Metazoa > Chordata > Amphibia > Anura > Dendrobatidae > Ranitomeya > Ranitomeya imitator. The sequence goes on from NC_091288.1 coordinate 17,988,340, forward strand.
CCTGGGGGGGATGTATGTGCTTGTCCTGGGGGGGGATGTATGTGCTTGTCTGGGGGGATGCATGTGCTTGTCCGGGGGGGATGCATGTGCTTGTCCTGGGGGGATGTATGTACTTGTCTGGGGGGGATGTATGTGCTTGTCTGGGGGGATGTATGTGCTTGTCTGGGGGGAATGTATGTGCTTGTCTGGGGGGGATGTATGTGCTTGTCTGGGGGGGATGTATGTGCTTGTCTGGGGGGGATGTATGTGCTTGTCTGGGGGGAATGTATGTGCTTGTCTGGGGGGGATGTATGTGCTTGTCTGGGGGGGATGTATGTGCTTGTCTGGGGGGGATGTATGTGCTTGTCTGGGGGGATGTATGTGCTTGTCCGGGGGGGATGTATGTGCTTGTCCTGGGGGGATGTATGTGCTTGTCCTGGGGGGGATGTATGTGCTTGTCTGGGGGGGATGTATGTGCTTGTCCTGGGGGGGATGTATGTGCTTGTCCTGGGGGGGGATGTATGTGCTTGTCCTGGGGGGGGATGTATGTGCTTGTCTGGGGGGGATGTATGTGCTTGTCCTGGGGGGATGTATGTACTTGTCTGGGGGGGATGTATGTGCTTGTCTGGGGGGGATGTATGTGCTTGTCTGGGGGGGATGTATGTGCTTGTCCTGGGGGGGGATGTATGTGCTTGTCCTGGGGGGGGGATGTATGTGCTTGTCTGGGGGGATGCATGTGCTTGTCTGGGGGGATGCATGTGCTTGTCTGGGAGGATGCATGTGCTTGTCCTGGGGGGATGTATGTGCTTGTCTGGGGGGGGGATGTATGTGCTTGTCTGGGGGGGGATGTATGTGCTTGTTTGGGGGGGATGTATGTGCTTGTTTGGGGGGGATGTATGTGCTTGTCTGGGGGGATGTATGTGCTTGTCTGGGGGGAATGTATTTGCTTGTCTGGGGGGATGTATGTGCTTGTCTGGGGGGGATATATGTGCTTGTCCTGGGGGGATGTATGTACTTGTCTGGGGGGGATGTATGTGCTTGTCTGGGGGGGGATGTATGTGCTTGTCTGGGGGGGGATGTATGTGCTTGTTTGGGGGGGATGTATGTGCTTGTTTGGGGGGGATGTATGTGCTTGTCTGGGGGGGGATGTATGCGCTTGTCTGGGGAAGATGTATGTGCTTCTCTGGGTGGTGGTGGGGGGTGTATGTGCTTGTCTTTGGTGTTTTACCATGTATTGTGACACATCAGTACATTTTGGAAATATTTCCTGTTCAGCACCGGCTTACCTTTTTATTTCTCCCATCCATTCAGAGTTGCTTTTTAGCGCAGCCAGGTGTCTTGTAGTTGATTGCATTTTGTAGTCGAAGCCGACCAAATAAAAGTGCCTTGCCTCTATATAAGCATGATGTTGTCTGGTGTTCAAATTAAATGACCCACTTTGACCACATAACACTTCAATATAAATGCCAAAATAAATTATTTACAGTGCTGCTGCCAATTTACACTGCAAAAATATATATACATAATAAATCATAGAACAAACGCGCAGCACTCACTGGTCCTGTAGTCAGCAATTCCTTTATTCAAATATGTAGAAAAAACATCTTCACGGCTCGGGGGAACAGGGCAGTGAGAGCAGTGTGCAGAAGGAGACGACGGCTGTTTCGCGCTTGAAACAGCGCTTCTACGGGTCCCCCTTTGCCCATGTCCCACAAACCAAAGGGATTATTGACACAACCATATGGCGGCTTTATTTTATGTTTCGTGTTAGGCTACTTTCACACTAGCGTCGGATTCGGGCCGTCGCATTGCGTCGGGCTGAGATTCTGACGCTAGCGTTTGTTGTGCCGCACAACGGAGGCAGCGGATGCATTTCTCCGGCGCATCCGCTGCCCCATTGGGAGGTGGGAAAAAGCGGTCCATCGGCTGCAAAAAAACGTTACATTTAACGTTTTTTTTGCTCCCGGCGGTCCGCCACAACACGGCGCAACCGTCGCAAGACGGTTGCGACGTGTCGCAATGCGTCGGTAATGTAACTCTATGGGGCAAAAACGCATCCTGCAAACAACTTTGCAGAATGCGTTTTTTCCCCTAAATGACGCATTGCGACGTATTAAAAAAAACGCCAGTGTGAAAGTAGCCTAAGACACGCAGTTGGTCCGCCGGTCTCCTGACCTGATCTAACCTCATGGGCATATGTCTTAGGAGCAGGACCGGCGGTCAGGCCCGGGATCATGGATGGCATTGCCAATGTTCTATTTGTTTTCAGAGTTCACAATAATTGAAAGGGCTTATTCTATACAGCGGGTAGGAGATCAACTTTTAGCTGCAGGTTGGCGCCATTTATGTTCTCGCGTGGTGCATAAAGATGCGGGTATATCCACAGGATGCACCATAGATGCGGTCCCACCCACACTTGTCTGGACCCCCTCGTTCTGCGGGTTCTCCCACCCTGTACACAGATCATTCATTGGACTTTCATAGGAGTTCCAAAAACAACCCAGGAAACTTGATTGATTGTACTGGAAATCTTCATCGGCGGCAGCTGTAGCACTAGGTAGGATGGGGCTCACGCATTTTAGAAGTGGGTGCATGCTCCACCACTGAGACTCAGGCATTTAAGGCATAGGCTGTGGATACATCCTAAATCTGTAAGAAGATCCCTTTAAGGGCTAGTACATGAAGATACAGACTCACTGTGAAGATGCGCTGCAGCCTACCCCGACGACTGTATATAAGTTTGTCTTTCTGGTCCTCTCTTGCAGCATAGCTCACATCTAAGCAGTCCCATCACTTCGCCCAATCAGTCACCGGTTCCCGTCCAAATAGCCAACATGAAAAATATCCGCCCTGGTTTAACTCCTCTCCCTCTAGTTCCACATTTTTCTAGACCGTTTGCTCCAGGACAAGGTAAATTTATCATATAAGTGTCTCCTAGGTGATTGAGTAGTTATAAACCTTTAAGGTGTGTGCTGCTGTTGTTTTTTGTTTTTGTTGTGTTTTGTCTTTTTTTTAAGTTTTTCAACTTTGTAATATACTTTTAGTTTTTGCAATATCTTAGCTTGCTGTCAGGGAATGGAAATTTGTGGTTTGCATCCAGAGATCTTCTCTCAATGATTCTATCCAGTCTTAGGCAAAGCTCAAATCTTTCTCCTGTTACAATGTATCAGTGCAGGTAAACAAAAAAAAATGTAAAAGTCCGGTACAGTACTCTGCTCAGCTGATTTTAGTAAAAACGACACTTGAGGAATTTTGGTAACCTTAAATGGTATGGAAAAGAAAATCCACATAAACAGTGGAGTAGTTTGGTAAATACATTACTTCAATTTTACTTAACTATGTTTACTGTCTAAACCAGATCTGACTTACAGATTGTTATTGGAAACTGTTATCAATCGGTGACTCCACCAGCAGAATAGTGAGTGCAGCTCTGGAGTATAATACAGGATGTAACTCAGGATCAGTAATGTATGTACACAGTGACTGCACCAGCAGAATAGTGAGTGCAGCTCTGGGGTATAATACAGGATGTAACTCAGAATCAGTAATGTATGTACACAGTGACTGCACCAGCAGAATAGTGAGCGCAGCTCTGGAGGATAATACAGGATGTAACTCAGGATCAGTAATGTAATGTATGTACACAGTGACTGCACCAGCAGAATAGTGAGCGCTGCTCTGGGGTATAATACAGGATGTAACTCAAGATCAGTAATGTAATGTATGTACACAGTGACTGCACCAGCAGAATAGTGAGCGCAGCTCTGGGGTATAATACAGGATGTAACTCAGGATCACTAATGTAATGTATGTACACAGTGACTGCACCAGCAGAATAGTGAGTGCAGCTCTGGGGTATAATACAGGATGTAACTCAGGATCAGTAAAGTAATGTATGTACACAGTGACTGCACCAGCAGAATAGTGAGTGCAGCTCTGGGGTATAATACAGGAGGTAACTCAGGATCAGTAATGTATGTACACAGTGACTGCACCAGCAGAATAGTGAGTGCAGCTCTGGGGTATAATACAGGAGGTAACTCAGGATCAGTAATGTAATGTATGTACACAGTGACTGCACCAGCAGAATAGTGAGTGCAGCTCTGGGGTATAATACAGGAGGTAACTCGGGATCAGTAATGTAATGTATGTACATAGTGACTGCACCAGCCGAATAGTGAGTGCAGCTCTGGAGTATAATACAGGATGTAACTCAGGATCAGTAATGTAATGTATGTACACAGTGACTGCACCAGCAGAATAGTGAGTGCAGCTCTGGAGTATAATACAGGATGTAACTCAGGATCAGTAATGTAATGTATGTACACAGTGACTGCACCAGCAGAATAGTGAGTGCAGCTCTGGAGTATAATACAGGAGGTAACTCAGGATCAGTAATGTATGTACACAGTGACTGCACCAGCAGAATAGTGAGTGCAGCTCTGGGGTATAATACAGGATGTAACTCAGAATCAGTAATGTATGTACACAGTGACTGCACCAGCAGAATAGTGAGCGCAGCTCTGGAGGATAATACAGGATGTAACTCAGGATCAGTAATGTAATGTATGTACACAGTGACTGCACCAGCAGAATAGTGAGCGCTGCTCTGGGGTATAATACAGGATGTAACTCAAGATCAGTAATGTAATGTATGTACACAGTGACTGCACCAGCAGAATAGTGAGCGCAGCTCTGGGGTATAATACAGGATGTAACTCAGGATCACTAATGTAATGTATGTACACAGTGACTGCACCAGCAGAATAGTGAGTGCAGCTCTGGGGTATAATACAGGATGTAACTCAAGATCAGTAATGTAATGTATGTACACAGTGACTGCACCAGCAGAATAGTGAGTGCAGCTCTGGGGTATAATACAGGATGTAACTCAGGATCAGTAATGTATGTATACAGTGACTGCACCAGCAGAATAGTGAGCGCTGCTCTGGGGTATAATACAGGATGTAACTCAGGATCAGTAATGTAATGTATGTACACAGTGACTGCACCAGCAGAATAGTGAGCGCTGCTCTGGGGTATAATACAGGATGTAACTCAGGATCAGTGATGTAATGTATGTACACAGTGACTGCACCAGCAGAATAGTGAGTGCAGCTCTGGGGTATAATACATGATGTAACTCAGGATCAGTAATGTAATGTATGTACACAGTGACTTCACCAGCAGAATAGTGAGTGCAGCTCTGGAGTATAACTTTGCCTCAATAAAGTATAAATAATGTAATGTATTTACAAAGTTACTCAACTTTCTTAAATGATATAAGATAACTTGTAAGATTGTAGGGTGATATCCAAAGATAAAGAACGCTCCTCCCAAAGCTGAATTTCCATTTCTCGAGGTGGGGGTTTCTTTATATTATTATAATTATTATGTGAGCCTTATAAAATGTAGAATTTCCCTGGTAATCAGAAATGTAATCTTACTGCCGTAGTTTGGAAAATGTTGCCATCACAATTGTACTTACTACATTGTTCAGATTTTAAAAGAAGCGATGGAGACCTAGTAACAATCTCTCTGTTTTTCTGCGTGCGTGAATTCTGCTTTTCTAGTTCTCTGATCACCGTCGTCTTATTTATTCCTCTCTCTTGTTCCCTTTTTCCTGGCAGGTGATACAAGATATCCGTTACTTGGTCAGCCATTACAATACAATGCTCCTCAATTAGTACACGGACATATAACAACAAGTCAACAGGTTTATAATCGTGTTCTTGATCCTACATTTCACATCTAGGATATAATGAAGACATCTCTTTAATATAGATACATAGGCTTTTCTCCAGGGATCCAAGTGACTGGGGGTAAAAGAATGAATGTTTTCATATTTCTTATATGCCAGATAATATGCAATCACATGGGCACATAGCTGTAGATACAGATCTAGATAATATTTGACTGTAAATGTAGACATCGTAGACTCAATAATATCTGCCAGTTTAAAAAAGAGAAAAGAAAGAGAAAGAGGGGAGAAAAAAAAAAAAGAATCTCATTTGTGCATGTTCCAGGGTCAGTCTGGACACAGACATGGAAATCGAGGCAAAAAAATGGCCAAGAAAGCTGCTTCCACAGACCTCTCTGCAGGTGAACCTGGTACGTTGTTGTTTTTTTAAGTACATATTTTATTTTCTCTTTTGATCTTCTGCAAATTTTAATAAAAAAAATGTTTAAAAAATCCAACAGCTTCATGCATGCAGACCTATGAGTTTCTATGGTAACAGACTACAAACAAAACACCGTAGTCAGATCCTGCAGGAGTGGGCTACTCTACTCCTCCTGCCCTTTTATATGACAATCTACAGGTATCAAAAGAGAGGAACAATAGATAACGGCACACAAACTCTGGATCAGACTACTTAGGGGGGTTTCAAAAGTGTAAATGTCCTTTAAAATTGTACACTGCTGGTTCTTAATATTAAAAATTAAAAATCTATAACTTGCCACTATGCAGGTCTCTTATTTTTTCCCCCATATAACTTGATCTATAATCTTAACCCTTATAAATATTTCAGGGTCTCATCCATTCCCTTAAAGGGGTGGAAAAAGCATAATTTATCCATGGGATAGGTAGTAAGTAATGACATTGGGCTTACGACTACTGGGACCCCCAGCAAATACGAGGGGCACAGAGTCCCTTTTTTGAGCGGAGCCTTGTTCATACATTCCCTCAATGGATCAGCTCTCATGTCCGGCCTGCGCTTTAAAGGTGCTTTGTCAGCACAGAATGACTGTTCAAACCAAGTACAGGTGCTCGGTGCTTCACGGTGGGGTCAACATTGAAATACATATTCCCACCTGCTTGTTTTTCATCTATCTGCGCCATCCCTCCTTTGATTGACAGCTCAGGCTTCATAGAGCCAGAGAAGGGAGGAGATAGAGGGAAAACATGCGGGTCGGAAGGAGTATGTTAATGATTGGCCACTCCAAGGGGGCACCGAACACATCTTTTTAACCAAAAAGGCTTTAGGGAGCCCTGTTCTTGTGATTGTCTGATTCCTCATATGGTTAGAAGCTTACATCCTATCCGGTGGATAGGTCAAAAATAATTAAAGGGACTGTACCAAAATCAACTCCCCTGTGGTGCTCCTGTCGAGAGGACCCCCCCACCCACAGTAACACCCCCATTTTGCATGACCTGACCCTTTATATGTCTATTCCAGGAATTACATTTTGCAAAGAGCGGGAACTTTCTCCAAACACCCGTTAAAAATTAAAGCGGAGTTGGAGCAGGATATCGGGGTAATTGACCATGACCAATGGGATGATACCATCTCTTTGATCCCCTAGTTGTCCACCATTGAGGCCCAGAGACTGTCGTCACAATTGTACTTACTATATCGGGTGTATAAAACTCACAAATTCCTGTATTAAATAGGGGCGACTTGTGCCCAAGATGCGGGGTTGGTCTAGCTGATATTATACACATGTTCTGGGAATGTGGATCAATTGGCAATTTATGGAATCAAACCGTAATTTACATAGTTTAGGTATTTAAGCTTGAAGGGGTTGTCCACTACTTGGACAACCCCTTCTTGATCCAAATGTTTGGCCCTCATTAAATAATAAAGCCTAAACTTGCCTCGCGTGTCGGCGCCATTCCTCGGTGTCGGCACTTGCTCTCCCCGGGGCTCCCGTGACACATGGCATCGGCACCTAATCAGCACTGGCATCACTGTCTCCGCCTTCGGACAAAAATGAAGAGGAAGTTCCACTGCATCTGACTTCCTCTTCCTGGTCAATTTGATAGGAGGCGGGGACAGTGACGCTAGCGCTGATTGGGTGTCGGTGTCATGTGTCACAGCAACAGAACGGGAGCCCCAGGGAGAGCAAGTGCTGACACCGCGGGAACAACGCCTGCACGGGAAGTGAGTATAAGGTTTATTATTTTATGGGGGCCAAGCGAGGGGTATGAGAAGAAGTTGTCCAAGCAGTGGACAACTTCTTTAAGATCCCTATACAGCCTGTAGTATGCATCCTGGGTTTTGGTTATGAAGTAACGGAAGACAGAATTGTAAGAGTGGAGCGTAAAATGACTTTATGGCAAATTGGCGAAATCATAGCAGCGCACTGGCTGGACGGGCACCACCAAGACTTGGAGGATTTATAGAGAAAATGGAGAGCTTTGCATAAATATTGTAAAATATGGAAGGTTTGGAGAATGCATCACAGTACGTCCATTTTATCCATGTTGGGCTGATCCTACTTAGTCATCCAAGTGTTTGGTCCATGACTAGTCTTCTAACCACATCAATGTGAAATGTTTAAGATTGTCTTATAAGATCGGCTCCTTATATGAGAAGAAACAAAAGGACTCTTAAATCTGTTTTCTCTGTGGATGTTTATTTCCATATAGCAACACTATCTGTATTAGTAAATGTCAGTGATGGGCCGCTATGTATATGTTGGGATTTATATTATTGTACCAAAAACTATTTAACACCGGAGTATAAATCAAGGTTTAAACCAGAATCAAAAATAATACCCCTAAATTATAACTTTTAATACTCTAAGGTAAAATTACCCTTTTATTAGTTTCTAATAAAAGGGTAATTTTGAATAAGAGTATTAAGAGTTATATTTTAGGGGTATTATTTTTAAACCTGGGATTTCTATTATCCTTGGGCGGTGGGGGGTTATCAGGGTTTTGCCGCTTATGGTTAATGTATTGTTAAATAAAAACCTTCAATAAAAACTTATCTGATTAAAAAAGAAAGAGCGAGAGGAAGAACTTTCTATGTTGGCAGCCATCAAACCGAAGCCTCCTTGATGTATATATGTAGATAATGTACATGTATATAACAGCCTTTATTTTTGGGGCTATATATAACAGTTCATGTAATTTATATATGTAGATTACTCACATGAAATATCTGTCCCGGACCATGACCGATCTATCTAATCCTTTCTGTCTCCTCACTTACAGTTGTTGGGAAGGTTTTAGAAATCACAGAACTGCCTGACGGAATTAGTCGCAAAGATGCAGAAATGCTTTTTGGCGAACTCTTTAAAGTAGGTGCTAAAATTCGGTGGCTCCGAGACCCTCGATCACAACAGACCCCGCATCCACATTATCAACACTACTGCGGGGGCGGAGAGAGCCAGACGAGTACTGAACATGGCAGCCCCTCTTCAGACTTGGCCTCCACCTACACCATCGTGGCCACCTTCCCCACCGTATCGGCCGCTAAGAGTGCACTGAAAGATCACAATAACTTAATGAACAAGTTTAGACTGAAGACGAGCAGAAAACCCTACGACCTTCACATCCTCGAAAGGGCGAGCTCTCAGTAAAAGAAAGCGGGGGCGTCAATGCAACGTCCGCCTCCGTCACGCTAAGATTGGCCTTCGGAAGTATTCGCGGAAACACGGACTACAAGATCATCCTGCAGAGAGGCCCCCGTCAGTAGGACAGACCTACCCACGTCCCACCCTTCCCCTTTTATAGCCTGTTTGTTTTATATTTATATTTCTGTATCGGACCCAAAGTTCTCTTGTACAGAAAAAAAAAAAGTTGTTCATAATGAATGCCCATGTCGAAAAGAGAAAAAAAAGACAAAGAGAAAAAAAAAAAGTCTGTTTTCTACTTTCCTTTTTTTTTTTTTCCAAAGCCAGCACTTTGTCATCCACTTTACTAGAAAAGGGTGGGAAATTTATTGCTGCACTTGAAGAAAAATCTATATACATAGATATATATTATTATAATAATAGACCTATTACTGTTTTGAAGAGAAGTCTGGTCCTCCCCTACCCGCCCCCCGTCTTCCAAGGGGATGCTGTTAAAATAACGGACCCTCTTCACTGTGCCCTTCATAAGTTATATACATTAAGGCTTTGTGAAAGTTCATTGTAAATAAATGGTTTCTCACGAAAGTCATTTTTTTCTTTAGGTGTGGTTTAATTTTTTTTTTTTTTTTTTTACTTCTAGTTTGCATATGAGCTGCAGCCAAACATAAAATATAAAATTCTGGCTGCCTAGAGCAACCACTAGGGGGAGCTCACTGCATAATGTTTTACTTTTCAGTTTAAAGGGGTTGCCAGGTTTGGGATGAAAAGTCTGCACTCACTATATGACTGTAAACTTTTGAAACCTCATGGTATGTGCAACGCACGCTGTCCGAATTCTCTGTTGCCGATGGTGAGAGGGAGCGGTCACGTGAGACATGAGAATCCTGACCGAGTGACTGCAGACTTTTATTCCAAACCTGGAAAACCCCTTTAAAGGAGTAGTCTCAATATCCTGCAGTTGTCTCATAGATGCTGGTCTAAAATTAGAGGACCTGTTTCTAGGTCAAAAGTGGCCGGTTTTTGCTCTTATTTTATTCCTTTTATTAATTTATTCAGCGCTAATTTGTATGGCCTTTAGAAGGGGCGTGGCTTACAGGCTCCTCTGGGGCGTGTCGTTAGGCTAATCTGCATAGCTACTTTGGATGCAACAAAGGGCAGGCCATAAAAATTCGCACTGATTAAAAAGGCCCATATCTTTGGGAGCACATGGCGGATTTTGAACCCTTCTTCCTTAAAAAGCAGCAGGAATAAAGTAGAGGATAGCTTCACAATCACTGGGAAGGGGCATTTAAATGTTTCACCACGCCAGGGACGTCCCGATGCTTGATGTGAGCAGTGATTCTGTGCCGACAGAGGACTCCCCTTAAATAGGAGCTGAGCTGCAGTACCCAGCAGCAGCTGCTAATCATTGGGGGGCGCTGTGCTGTAAACTGTTTACACCTAGCCGTCACTGAAGCTTAATAATGGCCGATTTGTGGAAGTGTTGGGGGTTGGACTACCACTGATTTGATAATGAGGTCCTATCCTAAGGGTAGGTTACCACTATTATATGCATTCGTTTTAAGTTGCAAAATTGAGCGTAACTCACAACTCTACACAGTACACACATAGCATGCATAATTTGCTGCCATCACCTTCTCCGTTAATAGATATCCACATGCTGCAAAGGTTGTAACCTTACATTAAACAAAAAAAGGTACAAAAAGACAAAAAAGATATGTAAATAAAAAAAAAAAAGAAAATAAAACCAGCTACCTGAACAGCAAGATGTAACAGCGAATATCCATAGACTAGGTCCTCATGGGGCTGATGTGCACTGGATTTGCTCGCAGAAAGTCAGTTGTTTATGATAATATCAGCAAAGTGGTTGGGATTTTCAGAAATCTCTTTAACATGGTGCAGAGAAATCTGGGGAAAATCTATAGTGGCTCCGTCCTATACAATAACTGATATCACTTCTATATACAGTAGATAACAGAGGATCCACCATTCACAATAGGTGGTCACAGCTCACCACCTCCTCCTCCTGTACAATGACTGATAGCACCTCTATATTCAGTAGAAAACACAGGATCCACCATTCACAATAGGTGGTCACAGCTCACCTCCTCCTCCTGTACAATGACTGATAACACCTCTATATACAGTAGATAACACAGGATCCACCATTCACAAAAGGTGATGTCACAGCTCACCACCTCCTCCTCCTGTACAATGACTGATAGCACCTCTATATTCAGTAGAAAACACAGGATCCACCATTCACAATAGGTGGTCACAGCTCACCTCCTCCTCCTGTACAATGACTGATAACACCTCTATATACATTAGAAAACACAGGATCCACCATTCACAATAGGTGATGTCACAGCTCACCTCCTCCTCCTATACAATGACTAATAATACATCTATATACAATAGAAAACACGGGATCCACCATTCACAATAGGTGATGTCACAGCTCACCTCCTCCTCCTGTACAATGACTAATAACACATCTATATACAATAGAAAACACGGGATCCACCATTCACAATAGGTGATGTCACAGCTCACCTCTTCCTCCTTCTGTACAATGACTGATAACACCTCTATATACAGCAGATAACACAGGATCCACCATTCACAATAGGTGGTCACAGCTCACCTCCTCCTCCTGTACAATGACTGATAACACCTCTATAAACAGTAGATAACACAGGATCCAGCATTCACTATAGGTGATGTCACAGCTCACCTCCTCCTGTACAATGACTGATAACACCTCTATATACAGTAGATAACACAGGATCCACCATTCACAATAAATGATGTCACAGCTCACCTCTTCCCTGTCCAGTGACCTCTGCTACCAGCAGAGCATGAACAATAAATACCTGTATACCATAAAGTGCAGCAGTTCACTATGTGCGCCAAGATGTATAAAAAAAAATGAATGAAAAATAAACTCCATTACTGCCCTACAGACTATACGGTGCTTGATCAATAAATTGGCCTCTTGGTGGTTTCCCTCCAGCCTCACAAACTGCACCTTGTCTTAAATTTAAGAGGGGACTGGATGCCTTTCTTGTAAAGTATAATGTTACAGGGTATATACACTAGATTCCTTGATAGGGCGTTGATCCAGGGAACTAGTCTGATTGCCCTATGTGGAGTCTGGAAGGAATTTTTCGCCAATGTGGAGCTTACCCTTTGCCACGTTTTTTTTTGCCTTCCTCTGGATCAACATGTTAGGGCATGTTAGGTTAGGCTATGGGTTGAACTAGATGAACTTAAAGTCTTCCTTCAACCTTAAGGTACCTTCACACATAACGATTTCGTTAACGATATCGTTGCAACGTCACGCTTTTTGTGACGTAGCAACGATCCCGCTAACGATCTCGTTATGTGTGACAGCGACCAACGATCAGGCCCCTGCTAGGAGATCGTTGGTCGCTGGGGAATGATCAGGACCTTTTTTTTTGGTCACTGATCACCCGCTGTCATTGCTGGATCGGCGTGTGTGACGCCGATCCAGCGATGTGTTCACTTGTATCCAGGGTAAATATCGGGTTACTAAGTGCAGGGCCGTGCTTAGTAACCCGATATTTACCCTGGTTACCATTGTAAAGTTAAAAAACAAAAAAAGACAAAACACTACATACTCAACATTCCGGTGTCTGTCACGTCCCTTGCCGTCAGCTTCCCTGCACTGACTGTGTCAGCGCCGGCCGTAAAGCAGAGCACAGCGGTGACGTCACTGCTGTGCTCTGCTTTACGGCCGGCGCTGACACAGTCAGTGCGGGAAGCCGACGGCGGGGGACGTGACAGAATCGGAATGTGAGTATGTAGTGTTTTTTTTTTTTTTTTTTACTTTTACAATGGTAACCAGGGTAAATATCGGGTTACTAAGCGCGGCCCTGCGCTTAGTAACCCGATGTTTACCCTGGTTACCCGGGGACTTCGGAATTGTTGAAGACAGTTTCAACTATGCCGAAGTCTTTCCCCTGATCGTTGGTCGCTGGAGAGAGCCGTCTGTGTGACAGCTCCCCAGCGACCACACAACGACTTACCAACGATCACGGCCAGGTTGTATCGCTGGTCGTGATCGTTGGTAAGTCGTTTAGTGTAACGGTACCTTAAATAACTGTTACTATGGCTGGTGGGCACAAATTAACTGTCCAGTTTCTACACGGAGCACTTTAGTTCTGTGGGTAGAGTCTGTATGGCAGTAATGCAGTTTATTTTTCAAATATTCGTTGTTTGTATTCACCCTGACGCACGCATTGTGCTGCTGCACTTTATGTAATGCAGTCATAGCAGCTTGCATCTGTGCAGAGCGAGCTGTCAATCAAGATGTCGGGACGAGCGTACGGCTGCCGGTCACAATGCTGGGAGCGGTGACTGTACCCGCCTGTGCACGCCTCTAGGACTCCTCCGTTTTTGTGGTTCAGCACCGGCTTTCCAGTTTGAGGAGTGGATGAAAAACTGAAGACATTAATTTTTAGCAGCACTATTGTTAAGTTACCATCTAAAAGAAAACCATTTATGCAGTTTACCTCCTTCAGTATTTAAAAACAGGTAAGAAAAAAAAACAAGTACCAAAGTGGCAGGAAAACCCTGCATGTTTTGTAGGCAAAAAGCTGTTGTGTGAAGTACCCTAATGTTACCACTTGTATTCAGGGACTCCATCTGTCTGCTCCTTTTTAGGAACAGAAAAACGAAATTGATGTCCAAAAAAGATCCGCAGCGTTACTGAAAAATGACCCTCGTGGTTCATGATTTTTTCCGCAAAGTAATAAAAAATGCTTTTATTTTTGTTCATAATCAGTTTTGCACCATTTTATGGCAAAAAAGATGTTCTGCTGTAATGTCACTCCTGGATAGACTGCAGAGCATTTGCTCAAAAATTATGTGACTTGTTAAAAACTTCAATTCATGATTGAGTCAAAAAACTTCCATAGAATTTGGTACAAAAAAAAAAAAAGGAGATGAAGAAAAAAAAAGACAAGAAATGTAAATAATAATAAAAAAAAAACACAAGATGCATAAATGATGAATTTGGACTTTTGTATTTTAAATTGTCTAATGATCATGTCAGACGACACCTGCCAACAATTTTGTTGGGGAAATGGACATGTTTAGGCCCTCGGGCCCGCCCGAAGATATCCACTACTCTTGGAATTTTCATAAACAGCCTCTATTTCAGTGCATAATGCTATAAACTTGCCAGGAGATCGTGTCTGAAAATTTGGCAAATTCCAAGCAGCTTGCCAGTATGTAGAGATGAGTGAAAGGATTTGTTATACTCTGGTCCAGCAACCACATTGGTATTCCACCCTAGCAGCCGGCCCAGGGCAGTGCAAAATTCCCCTATCGCCAGCAATCAATTGCCGAGCATCCGTCCCAGGGCAGTGCAAAATTCCTCTACCAGCAATCTATTGCCGAGTAGCCGCCCCCGGGCAGTGCGAAATTCCTCTACCAGCAATCTATTGCCAAGTAGCCGGCCCAGGGCAGTGCGAAATTCCTCTACCAGCAATCAATTGCCTAGCATCCGGCCTAGGGCAGTGCGAAATTCCTCTACCAGCAATCTATGGCCGAGCATCCGGCCCAGGGCAGTGCAAAATTCCTCTACCAGCAATCAATTGCCTAGCATCCGGCCCAGGGCAGTGCAAAATTCCTCTACCAGCAATCAATTGCCGAGTATCCGGCCCAGGGCAGTGCGACATTCCTCTACCAGCAATCTATTGCCGAGTAGCTGGCCCAGGGCAGTGCGAAATTCCTCTACCAGCAATCTATTGCCGAGTATCCGGCCCAGGGCAGTGCGACATTCCTCTACCAGCAATCTATTGCCGAGTAGCCGGCCCAGGGCAGTGCGAAATTCCTCTACCAGCAATCTATTGCGGAGTAGCTGGCCTAGGGCAGTGCAAAATTCCTCTACCAGCAATCTATTGCCAGCATCCTCTGCACTTTTTGCGATTTTTCAGCCCCCGAGACGTTGCGGCACAAGACACATCATAATGTCATATGAAACCTAGTGACTCAGCCTCATGTCATAGGGGCCTAGTAACCCCAAAAAGTGCCCAGGATGCCACCATTTGTGTGGAGTACGGACCTGGGTAGTGCGGATCTTTTTCCTCATCTCTCCAGATACGTGGTGAATTTTCCTTTTTCGCCTATCAGTCAGTAGCGCGTGGACTGATGGTGGTCTATTGTGTGTACACAAGAATGGGGTGTTTGGTTTTGTTTTGTTTTTTTTTTGGGGGGGGGGGTTGTGCCCTTTTTCACTTTTTTTTAATCATCCATGTTCATTGAATATATCTGTTCTGAAACTAAAAAGGAAAAAAAAGAGTGAAGAAAAAAAACATTGAAAACACTACGGCGGCCCTGATCTGTCACCGGCAGGGCCAGACTGGGACTAAAATTCAGCCCTGGCATTTGCCAGAAGTGCCCGATGGCCAGTCCGGCCCTGATCTGTCACTGGCATTTTTTTATTTTTTTTTACATTATTTTACCTTTAGTTCTGTTCTGTCCCCACATGAGGCGAATGGAGGTGTGGTTGATTAATAAGTGTTGTGAGAGAGAAACGTACCTCCGTATTTCTTCGATGTGAGGCAGACAGGACCAATGCTGCTCAGCGTCCAGAGAGATGATGCACTCCAGGGATTGTGTAATCCAGACTTGTTCATTTTGTAGATCTGGACATACAGCGTATAACTGGTAATACAGTAACTTCTCCAGAAATGCAGGGTAGACAGGGTACAGTAAGATGTAGCACCAAGTATGACTGCAAGTGTGAGCAGCATGAGAGAGTGGTCGAAAGACTGATGCCTTCCTAAGCCCAGTTCAAAAGCACGTCCTCTCACAACAGAAAGTAAACTGGAAATGGCTGCCAGAGGAAGAGAAGATTTGACCCCTGAACCGGATGTAAGACATGCCCACAAGAAATACATGAAAAACAAGCTGCCATACAGAAAAAGGCCATTGGGTGGCAGCAGAGTAAAATATAACAACATACATGGAAACTGAGGAATATACATGGAACAGCACACTCCCCGTCTGAAATTCCGAAAGGGATTTCACTATATCAATGTCCTTAAAAAGTCCAACAACCTAGAAAATGAAACCAAACATGCATGTAATGCAATAATAACTTTAAACAAGACATTAAGTCAGTTCCTGAGATAATCCAATGGAAAACCCATCTTCGGATCAGAGAAGCCGCACTAGGCCAAACTATCTCTGACCCACTGTAATCCAATGGACAAATAGTAGTGCAGTGTTCTGTTCATAGTTTATCCTACCGGAATGTCCTCGATAGTGAGTATTTTTTGGCAGACGTGCCAACCATGACAGTCTTTGTCTCCATGTGGCTTGTGATAAGATCTCGCAATGTGGACTAACCTTGCAATAGTCTTAATGAGTTTCATCCAATTGGAGAAGCGTTCAAAGCGCTGACAACCGAGGGTGGAGGTTGGTTTTGCATTCGTGGCCAGAGCACTGACCTCGGAGCGGACTTCTGGATCATCGTCCGGATCCTGGATGCTGAAGACTTCCTGAACACATTCACTTCCCTTCTGTTCCAGCAGAAACTTTGGACCTGAAAGCCAAGAAGAGTTAGCAAAGGAATTTATAGACATAGGTCTAGTGGCATGGTCGGCTGGATTAAGTTCAGATGGGATATAGTGCCACTGTTCAGGTTTGGAAGACCTTCTTATTCTCTCAATGCGGTTACTGACGTACACGTAGAAGCGCCTTGTTTGGTTGTAGATGTAACCTAAGACAACTTTACTGTCACTGTAGTATTGTACGTCATCTATGTGAGTGTCCAGCTCATGCTGAATAAAGTCTGCGAGTTCTACTGCAAGCACAGCCCCACAGAGTTCCAGCCTGGGAATAGTGTGGTCAGGCTTGGGAGCCAACTTAGCTTTGCCGAAAACGAACCCAACATGATCTTGATTGTCAGATCCCGTTACCTTCAGGTAGACAACAGCTGCAATGGCCTCCATGGATGCATCCGAGAACACATGGAGTTCCGTCCTGGTGCTAGCAGCAAGTGAGATTCCAGCGTAGCATCTCGGTATATGGATTTTATCCAAGGCACACAAAGACTGCTTCCAGGTTTCCCATTTTGGTTCCTTATCAGGAGGTAGAGGGGTATCCCAGTCCTTGACAGTTTCGGACAGCTGTCTCAGAAGGGATTTACCTTGTATGGTAATTGGTGCTACGAATCCCAGTGGGTCATACAGGCTATTTACCACTGACAGGACACCACGTTTAGTGAATGGTTTGTCTGCACAGTTGATTTGGAATCCGAAGGTGTTGGCTGACAGGTTCCACCTCAGGCCTAAGCTTCTCTGCACAGGCGGACGGTCTGGTCCCAGGTCTATGTCCTTGAATCCAGGTGCGTGGTCGCTTGACTCAAAGGCTCTCATGACAGCTGGGCTGTTTGAGGCAATTTTGTGCAGTCTAAGCTTAGCTCGGTACAGCATATGTTGGGTCCTTTTGAGTAGGTCGATTGCAGCTTCTTCTGTAGGTAGAGATTTTAATCCATCATCTACGTAGAAGTCTTTCTCTACAAAGTCTCTGGCGTCTGTTCCATACTCGGACTCTCCTTCTTGTGCGGTTCTCCGCAGGCCATATGTTGCCACAGCGGGTGAAGGGCTGTTCCCGAATACGTGCACCCGCATGCGATACTCCACCATCTCTTTGCTGGGGTCATTGTCCTTGTACCACAGGAACCTGAGGAAATTCCTGTGGTCCTCTCGGACTATGAAACAGTGGAACATCTGTTCAATGTCAGCGGTGATGGCAATGGGCTCTTTCCTGAACCTCATCAACACTCCTACTAGGTTGTTTGTCAGATTAGGACCTGTGAGGAGGACATCATTGAGAGATACGCCTTGATGTTTGGCGCTTGAATCAAAGACAACTCTAATTTGTTTAGGTTTCTTCGGGTGATATACTCCAAATGAGGGTAGGTACCAGCACTCCTCGTTTTCCTTTAAGGGAGACGCTGGCTCCGCATGGTTGTTATGGAATATTTTGCCCATAAAGGTGACAATGTGTTCTTTCATCTCCGGTTTATTGCTTAGCGTGCGCTGGAGAGAGTTAAATCTGGACAAGGCTTGTTCACGATTGTTCGGGAGCCTTACCCTGGTAGCTCGGAAGGGTAAGGGGAAAACCCAGTGATTGGTTTCGTCCTTAAGGAACTCATTGTCCATTATCCTGACAAATTCCTTGTCTTCCATAGATGGGGCTACTTTGTTGTCATCCTTAGTGGTATGAAACACCAATTTTCCCAAGTCGTCTGCATAGGGAGAAGGGATAACATCAGGCAGCTGTACAGAATCTGGAAGCTTTTCCTTCACCTCATAGTGATGAGGACATGGCTTGCAGAAGGTAGTGCGCCCGTCTCGGCGTACGTACGTCTTAAAGGAATGGACTCCTGTTTGGTCCAAGCATACATTTCCTATGACTACCCACCCCAAGTCAAGTCTCTGGGCGTAGGGGGCGTAATCAGGACCATTACACTGTTGGCGGACCTTATGTATCCTCAAATTGTCTCTGCCGAGCAGAAGTAGGATTTCAGCATGTGTCCAAAGGTGAGATAACGCTGGCTAGGTGCCTTAAGTGTGGTTGGTGGAAAGCAGCTTCCGGGGTAGGGATCTCATCCCTTTGGTCTGGTATTTCATCGCATTCAATTAGCGTAGGTAGGGGTATTTCTACGTCTTCATTGACAGGAGAAGCGATGAAACCTTGTGCTCTTCTGCCGCTAGTCTCTATGCGCCCCGAGCAAGTATTCAGAGTGTAGGGCGTTGCTGGTCCCTTGATTCTAAAGGCTTCAAAGAACTTAGGTCCAGCTAGGGATCGATTGCTCTGATCGTCAATGATGGCATACATTTTTACAGCCTTCTCTGGTTGCCCTTCTGGATAGACTGATTAGGCATATCCTGGCACAGCATTTAGCACTTTGATTCTCCCCACATACCTCTGAGCATGAGCAGGACACAGCTGTGGTGGACTTGGCGTGATTCTGTGGCTCCCCGCCATGGTTTGTAGCGGGACCAGAGGTAACTGCGACTGCTGGATCGCTGGTGACTGAGCCTGGGTGCAAGGCTGATGGGTGTCTGTCGCTATGACACTCTTCACACTTAATGGCAGATTTACAGTCCTTGGCCATGTGTTCTGATGAAGCGCAGCATTTGAAACATATTCCAAGTTCGCTGAGGATTTTCTTGCGCTCCTGCATGGTTTTGGACCTGAAGCCTCTACATTTGTTCAGTGAGTGTGGTCTTTTATGAATGGGACACTCACGATTGAAAGACTTATCCCTCGACGGAATAGTGTACTGCTTGTCGGCAGGTACTGCAGGCGATGGCAGGTTAGTCTTTCTGATGCTTACACTGTTCCTTGAGTCCTTGCGTCTATGTGCGACGCTTTCATACCTTGATGAAGGTGTTGCTGGAGCTGCAGTGTTAGACTGCAGGACGTCGAGGCTAGGGTCGTTCCTCATTTGGGCTTGTTCGTCAATGAACTTGCAGAACTGAATGAACGGAGGAAAGGTGACGTCATGTGACCTTTTATACCTGGAGACGCACACTGCCCACTTCTCTTGCAGACTGTGTGGCAGCTTTGAGATGATCGGGTTCACCCCATGGGCAGTGTCCAGGTAGCACAGTCCTGACAGACGAGGGTCTCTTTTAGCAAGTTCCAGCTCCATAAGCAGATCACTTAAGTCCAGAAGCTTGTGGGCTTCCTTAAGGTTGATCCTTGGAACGTTCTGCAGTCTCTTGAATAGGGACTTTTCTATGGCTTCAGCACTGCAGTAGGTTCTTTCAAGTCTCTGCCAGGCAGCAGCGAGACCTGCTTCAGCTTGCCCCACATAGACGGTCCTAAGACTCTTGATACGGTTTGTGGATTCAGGACCCAACCATTTTACCATGAGGTCGAGCTCCTGCTCCGCGGATAGGTTGAGATCAGCAATGGCGGCCTTGAAGGTTGCTTTCCAGGCTCTGTAGTTCTCTGCACAGTCGTCGAATTTTGAGAGGCTAGTGCTGATTAGCTCCCTGCTCACCATGAACCTGGCAAACTCGGACATGTCTGATCCTTCACTCCTTGTTACCATATTAGCTTGTGGTGCCCCTCGGGCGTATAAGCCGTGTGGCGTGGAAGGGTGAATTGTTCCCGGGTAGAATGATGTCGCTGCAGGGTTGAGCTGTGGTTTAACCTCTAGAGATTCCGATGACTGCTGCTTCAACTGTGGAGGCGGGCTGGAGTGTGCCTTGTGGTCGTCTTGCGATGATGATTGTTCCTGAGGGGGTACATCACGGCGTTGGTCTTGGTATTCTGTAGGGGCTGTGGGCGATACTGGCACCATAGGTTGGGCTGACTTGGACGTTTCCGCAATGTTGGGTTGAACGTCACTGGAGAAGGTGTGCGCTGCAGGTATCTGTTTCTGCACGTAGTCTCTGGTACGAACAGCTGGGTCGTCTTCTTCCTGTGGTGGCAGGCAAATTGGGTCGAGGTTTTGCTTCAATGCTTGCTCGAGTATTTTTACTTCGGCTAATGCAATTTCTTCCTCCATTTCTGTTTGAAGAATCTTTGCTCTAGCCTCTGCTTCTGTTTTCTTTTCGGTGTATGAACGTCTTAGTTTGGACCGCTCTGCATTTAAACGGGCCTCTAGGATTCTGTCGCTGAGGGCTGAAGTTCTTGAGCAGGATGATTTGTATGACCGAGCAGAGTGTTTAGACGAGGCTGACCTGTGCGATCTAGTTTCTTGCAGATGGGTGATACGAAGCTCCGCTTTATCTTTGGCGTCTTGCACGGCGGCGTCCCTTTCTCTGTCTGTGGAATCTGCCTTGCTTAACTCTGATAGGGCTTCGTCGATTTTAGATTCTTTTAGGAAGGCAGCATACTTTGCGGACAGTCTCTTGTATCTGCTGTGGGCCACGTCTAGCTGTCTTATAGTGTCCTGTAAACCCGCTGCATCATTTCTTATGGCGTTGGACGCTTGACATAAGGGAGGCGACTCGTTCCCATAGGTCGTCCAAGTTGTCATTGAACTCATCCCTTGTGGAACAGTAATTCTCGAGGACCTTTAATGTTGGCTTGATGGAACGTACTGGTCGTGCATCTGGGTCTGCTGTGGAAGCGGGCTCTGCTTCCTGGTCTTCATAATGGACAGTATCAGGTTGTATTTGCTGTGTTTCAGCATTGGGGAACTGTGGAAGGTCCTTTTCGGCCATTTTGATTTAAGGTGCGCTGTCCCTTTAAGAAACTGAACCTTTGAATTGGGGGCTGGAAATTGCGGTGCAGCTTAGTTGCGACCCCCTGATAAGATTCCCAAGGTGTTGTTGGAGAATTCTGGGGTTCTGCGGTCCGACGATCTGCAGCAGTGTGGTATAATACACAGAGAGTCTTTATGTACAATGCAGTCTGAGGTGATGCTGCAGGAGATTTCTTAGCAGAGCAGGGCTGCAGTATGTGAGCGGGCAGAGAGCGGGCACGTGAATAGTGATATAAGGGTGATTCTGGCCGGGCTTCAAGGCAGTCTTTCGACTGCTCTGTCCCCACATGAGGCGAATGGAGGTGTGGTTGATTAATAAGTGTTGTGAGAGATAATCGTACCTTCGTATTTCCTCGATATGAGGCAGACAGGACCAATGCTGCTCAGCGTCCTGAGAGATGATGCACTCCAGGGATTGTGTAATCCAGACTTGTTTATTTTGTAGATCTGGACATACAGCGTATAACTGGTAATACAGTAACTTCTCCAGAAATGCAGGGTAGACAGGGTACAGTAAGATGTAGCACCAAGTGTGTCTGCAAGTGTGAGCAGCATGAGAGAGTGGTCGAAAGACTGATGCCTTCCTAAGCCCAGTTCAAAAGCACGTCCTCTCACAACAGAAAGTAAACTGGAAATGGCTGCCAGAGGAAGAGAAGATTTGACCCCTGAACCGGATGTAAGACATGCACACAAGAAATACATGAAAAACAAGCTGCCATACAGAAAAAGGCCATTGGGTGGCAGCAGAGTAAAATATAACAACATACATGGAAACTGAGGAATATACATGGAACAGCACAAGTTCTTTTTATGTCTCGTCTTTCTGCCTCTAATGTATTTTTTTGTTTTTTTTGCACCAAATTCAATAAGAAGTTGAACGATCTTCAATTTTCTGTAAATTCACAGACGCTTTTTCTGGGGGCTCTTTGCCTTGTTTTGCATCTGTTTGTAGAAGTAAAAGTTGCCCGATCAACACAGTCACAATGACTATTAGAAAAGTGACAGAAAGGTTCAAAATGGAGCAAAAAAAAAAAAATAATGAATTGGATGGAAAAAAACAGTAAAAAAGAAAGTAACAAAAAAATAGAGAAAAAAACAACAAATTTATATATAAATAAATGATACAGGAAAGAAATATATCTTGGTACCGTGTTAGCCAGTAGATAGAAAAATATTTAGAATTGAGAGTCCTCAGTGGTTGCAATTTGTTACCATCTTTTCAGTTGGCCATTAAAAGGTATCAACCACTGAGGACTCTCAATTCTAAATATTTTTCTATATAAATAAATGTGAGTTTGTGTGACCTCCTCCCTGGAAATGTGTACATTTTTTGGTGTCTGTTACTTAAAGGCATGTAACATAGGACTTAAAGGGGATGTCCAGGATTTTGCAAAGTTGGGATAAAGGCTGAAAATGATATATTAAAAAAAGCAAATATTTTTGTAGCAATGACATCACTTCCACCACTCATGACCGCTGCAGGCAATCACTGGCCTGATGACCACTTACTGAGGTCAGTGATTGGCTGCTGCGGTCACGTGAATCATTACTACAGGACCAGAGGAGCCGAGGTAGGAGATAAACAGGCAATTAATGTGTTTTTTTTTTTTTACTGTTTTAGTTTTGAAAAGTGCCAGGAAACCCCTTTACGAACCCCAAGTCGGGGGCTGCACAGAGATCGGGCGGAGCGCTGTCAGGGCTGCATCTGTTGCCATGACGATCGCTAGGAAAAGAAAAAAAAAAGAGAAACACGCCTTTCTAGGCGTGGTTTTGTTTTTAGCCAATCCTGGTAAGCAGGCGTGGTTTGCGGATCAGAGCGCCGTGCGTGGTGACGTTTTTTTTTTTGCGTCAGAGCACGTTCTCCGCTTCGTCATCGTTGTATGTCCGGCTGGCGGCAGTGACAGGAGGAGGCGGACGGGGGAAGGAATAACGCCAGGCCGGGGACATGCTCTGGTTCCAGGGATCCATCCCGGAGGCCATAGCCGCGGCCAAGCAGCGGAGCTCCGT
Source organism: Ranitomeya imitator (assembly GCF_032444005.1). Lineage (NCBI taxonomy): Eukaryota > Metazoa > Chordata > Amphibia > Anura > Dendrobatidae > Ranitomeya > Ranitomeya imitator. Next base: position 18,011,897 of record NC_091288.1, read on the forward strand.
GTTTGTCGTGTTTGTGGCCGGTGAGGAGGGCGCTGTGGGGATGGAGGCTGCAGGCAGGGAGGACTCAGCCCGGCTGATAGTGACAGCGCTAGTGGCAGGTGGTGGCAGCTACAGCCAGGGAGAAGTGTGGGGCCTGGAGCCTGCTGTTGTGGAACTACAACTCCCAGCATGCTGGTGACAGGCTTTGTCCAATCCCAGTTCTTTCTGTCGCTGCCCCTCATCGCATTGTCCTTCTCGGCCCCCCAATATTCGTCCTGTCCCTTTATCTCGTTGCACCTTTTTTGTTTTTTATTCGTCGCTGCCCTTTGTGCGTTTCATTCGCCCCTTAGATCGAACCTTGTTCTGTTTTTTTTTTTTTTTAAGCAAAACATTTTCTATTGTGGCTTATCCCGGTATAGAAAATAAAATTGAAAACCTTCCCACTTCCTTCTTGCTTTGATCCGTGACTTGAATCAATAATGAACATTTAATTTACGTAGCAAACTGGTTTAAAAAAAAAACAGATTGTGCTTTACTCATTCTCCCCAGGTCCAACGCTGAATTTCCACCTTCGCTCCCGGTGTCTGTTATTGTCTGCAGTGCTGACGTCGCGTTGGAAGCGCTGCAGCCAGTTAGTGAGCTCAGTGGCCTGTGTGCTGTCTACTCGGTCTGAGCTTACTGATTGGCTGCAGCGCTGTCAACATGACATGTATAGAGATGGGGAGCAGTGGCAGAGATTTGGCGCTGCACTCTGGCTCTTATTTGTTCCCACTTGGTCGCCATTTTTTTTTTTCTTATCGGTAAAGTGTAATTTTGTTATTAGGAAACTTTTGAATCGGGGGTCATCTGGTTGGGGTCACAATGAAGGGACACCGGCTCGGCGGCAGCACAGTCACCCCACTGTCCTGAACTGGACCCTCTCCCATGCAGCAGGCAGAGGCAGCCTTGCACTGACACTGGCCGGATCCTGCACACAGCCTGTATGCACTGCGCTCTTTGCCTTGGAAACTGGCCACTGCTAATAGACTGCAGCGGTGGCTGGTAACCTTCACAACAAGCTGTAAATTGTAGAATTAACACTTGTTGAGATTGAAGCAAATTTTTTAATAAGTGGTAAATTGCAAAGTTGTCTGTTTTTACATGCACTTTGCAACTGTAGCCATTGGAAAACTTGAGAATAACGCATACGGATCTGTTTACATCATACTTGGTCTAATATAAGGGTATGTGCACACGTAGGAAAAGAGGTGCAGAATTTTCAGCACAAAATCCGCATCTCCTGGCAGAATCTGCAGCTGCGGATTTTGTGCGTTTTTTATGCAGAATTGATGCAGATTTTGTGCGGTTTTTGCCACTGCGGATTGACAGTGATGATAATGTGTGCAAAACTGTAAAGCGCTGCGGAATATGTTAGCGCTATATAAAAATAAAGATTATTATTATTATTAACATGGAGGGTTGCAGAAGCGCTGCAGATCCGCACAAAACAAAGTGACATGCACTTCTTTGAAATCCGCAGCAATTCCGCACTGATTTTTCCGCACCATCTGCACAGCTTTTTTTTATCCCATTGATTTACATTGTACTGTACATCACAGTGCGGATTTGCAGCGTTTCTGCGCGGAAAAATCCGCATCGTGTGCACATAGCCTAAGTGTTTTAATGCAATCCTCTATGGCAGAGGAAAAAAAGAACAGTTTGTTGGCCTTTGTCAGCTGAACGGAGTCCTATGGTTACGTCCTAAAGAAGCTTGTTTTGTTTTTAATAAAACCTGATTTGACGTCGCAGCGGTGGAAAGTTTGGCAGATATCAATAGTTGCATTTATTTGTTAGGGTTCACATGTTGGGGTGAAATCATGTTTTTATTTCAGGTTTTGCAAAATCGTACCAAATTCTTGACCACAATGTGTGACTAAGCTCCTCAATTATGTATCTGATCAGTCGGGGTTTGAATGGTATTACAAGGATTGTATGCTGTAAATTTATAAAAGAAATCGACGAGGGAGCACAGTACGATAATAACACCTGTCTGGATGTTAAATGGGATTATTCGACCTTCGGGGGGATGATATTCAGCTGTACATGGTTCTCCACCTAATGGTCATCTGTTTTGAAGTGCAAAATATGGTTGGTTATGTGGTCATCACTCACGTATTCTCATGTTACAGGGGATGATGAGCAGTCGACTCAGATGGCGGAGAGCTGGGGGAACGAATCGGTGGAGCGGGCGACTGCAGAAGGCTTCGTCGCTATCAGGATTGACAGTAAGAGGTCTGTGCAGTACATATATGTACGAGGGGCGTTCATTAAAGATTTCCCCTGACCCACTTCCTGTGGACTGAGAGCAATGAAACTTGGCACAGTTATTAGTCCTTCTCTACATAGGTGCCACCCGGGACACATGCTTCTCCCATCTCTTTAAGCAGCTGTAAACACCTCGCTTGTAGAAGTCGACAGGTTGCTACAAAAGCCACGTTGTGACTTCGGAAATCAGAGTCTCATCATCTGGAAAATGCTCGTCCTTCAAAAATAACTTAATTGTTGGAAAGAGGTGGAAGTCCGATGGTGCGAGGTCGGGTGAATAACGGTCATGCAGTGGAATTTCAAAGCCGCAGGAGCGTGCTTCCATTTGGGCAACATTGGAGTTGTGAACTGGTGCATTGTCTTGCAGAAGACGGACACCTGTGGTGAGCGTGCCACGTCTCTTGGTTTTGATGGCCTCCTGCAATTTTTGAAGCAGTGAAGCATAGTATGCCCCAGTGATCATGATACCCTTTGCTAGGAATTCCATCAGTACTACTCTGTGCTGGTCCCAAAATACCGTGGGCATGACCTTGCCTGTCGAGGGTTGGGCTCGTGCCTTCTTTCTAAGCGGTGAGTCATGATGCTTCTATTGCATAGACTGGACTTTAGTCTCAGGATCATAGTGATGGACCCGGCTTTCATCCTGTGTGATCCATCTGTTGAATAAGTCCTCCTGGTTTCCATGGCACATCGTCAATAGAACCTGAGAGCATTCGCCTCGTCCCTGCTTCTGGAAAGGTGTGAGCAGCCGGGGAACCCAGCGAGCGGATACCCGATGCATGTGAAGATGGTCTTGGATGATTTTTTTTCCACGGACCTCACACTAATCTTGACATTTTGGGCCAGGTGGCGAATGGTTACACAGTGATTTTCCTAAATGGCGACCTCCACTTGCTGGATGGTGGGATCATCAATAGCAGAGTGGGGTCGCCCTGGAATAGGAGCTGTTTGCACCGAAGTCCCACCACATTTGAATGGACGATGCCAGTTCTTAACTACATCATATGATGGGGAATCATCGCCATAAACCTCTTTCATCTCATCGAACGTCTCCTTTGGTGTGAGACCTCTCAAATAAAGGACCTTGATCTCTGCTCTGTATTCCACTGGGTCCATTATCAAACCTCGCACCACGTCAGCACCTGGAACATCAAGGCCGTTATCAGTTCTGAGTTGCAAATTGTCACATAACATATAGAGACTTAGAAGTGGGTCATGGGAAATCTTTAATGAGCGCCCCTCGTAATGCTAGTGTGGGCATAAACATATTGTATCGAAAATTAACTGCTCTGGATGTCTATATTGATATTCTAAATCTTTTTTTTTTCTCTCATTATAGTGAAACTTGTCTGCAGTTTTCCCAGATCTGTATCCTTTTGTGTGTGTTTTTTTTTTTTGTTGTTGTTTTTTAATGTAATTTCAGATTGTCATGATTTCAGCAAATTAAAGTGTAAATGTACTTTTAAACCCCCAGATGTATAGAATTAATACACCTAAAACAGAGTCGCTATATATGTAAATTACTGATCCTGAGTTACATCCTGTATTATACCCCATAGCTGCACTCACTATTCTGCTGGTGCAGTCACTGTGTACATACATTACATTACTGATCCTGAGTTACATCCTGTATTATACTCCAGAGGTGCACTCACTATTCTGCTGGTGCAGTCACTGTGTACATACATTACATTACTGATCCTGAGTTACATCCTGTATTATACCCCAGAGCTGCACTCACTATTCTGCTGGTGCAGTCACTGTGTATATACATTACATTACTGATCCTGAGTTACATCCTGTATTATACTCCAGAGGTGCACTCACTATTCTGCTGGTGCAGTCACTGTGTACATACATTACATTACTGATCCTGAGTTATATCCTATATTATACTCCAGAGCTGCACTCACTATTCTGCTGGTGCAGTCACTGTGTACATACATTACATTACTGATCCTGAGTTACATCCTGTATTATACTCCAGAGCTGCACTCACTATTCTGCTGGTGCAGTCACTGTGTACATACATTACTGATCCTGAGTTACATCCTGTATTATACTCCAGAGCTGCACTCACTATTCTGCTGGTGCAGTCACTGTGTACATACATTACATTACTGATCCTGAGTTACATCCTGTATTATACTCCAGAGCTGCACTCACTATTCTGCTGGTGCAGTCACTGTGTACATACATTACTGATCCTGAGTTACATCCTGTATTATACTCCAGAGCTGCACTCACTATTCTGCTGGTGCAGTCACTGTGTACATACATTACATTACTGATCCTGTACTGATCCTGAGTTACATCCTATATTATACCCCAGAGCTGCCCTCAGTATTCTGCTGGGCATTGTGCTTGTAGCTTTGTTTCTTATGATGTTTCATCTCCCAACCAGTCCCTCTTGGTCCTTGACAAGTCTCATCTCAGATCCTGTGGTTTGTATCCCGTCCAGTTTCTTCATCGGAGAGAACGGGATCCCACTGGAAGTCATTGCTGGCAGTATATCAGCAGAGGAATTAATAGCAAAGATAACTAAAGTGAAGCAGGTGCGCAGCGCCATCTCCAGCTGCCCGACATGTTTGCTATCATAGTGTTTATCATAGTGATCTTTTTGTTGTGTGTCACAATTAGTCCTCTATATTTCTCGCTGCTTCGGTTCCTTTTTTACCCGTTCGTTAAATGAACCTGTCACCCACCCCCCCACCAGGCATTTGAAACTTAAAGAGCCACCTTGTGTAGCAGTAATGCTGCATTCTGACAAGGTGGCTCTTTTAGTTATTGGTGCTGTAACTCCAGAAATAATCCGTTTTATAATTTGTCCTAAATACCTTTCTTCAGTCCTGGATGCAGGCCTTTCCCCCCTGCTGCAGACGCCTCACAGCCGTCACTCAAGTCTTCTTTACGCCGGGCGCCGCCTCCTCAGCGCCGTTTTGAAATCAGCCGGCACCTGCGCTCTTTTCTCCTGCCTTGGGCAGGCGCAGTGAGCGCTGCCCGTCTGTCCTCATATGCAGTCCAGCTGACTGCGCCTGTGCGGACGCCCTGCCTGTGAATCCCAGCCCCGCAATGTGAATAAATCAGAAGACACTGCGGGGGTGGGATTCACAGGCAGGGCATCCGCACAGGCACAGTCAGCTGGACTGCATATGAGGACAGACGGGCAGCGCTCACTGCGCCTGCCCAAGGCAGGAGAAAAGAGCGCAGGCGCCGGCTGATTTCAAAACGGCGCTGAGGAGGCGGCACCCGGCACCAAGAAGACCTGAGTGACGGCTGTATGGCGTCTGCAGAAGGGGGGAAAGGCCTGCATCCAGGACTGAAGAAAGGTATTTAGGACAAATTACAAAACGGATTATTTCTGCAGTTACAGCACCCAGAACTAAAAGAGCCACCTTGTCAGAATGCAGCATTACTGTTACACAAGGTGGCTCTTTTAGTTTCAAACGCCTGGGGGGGGATTTTATTTTGGATCATGACTTTATAATCCGCCCACTAGATGCATTTGGGGAAGATTGACGAGTTATCAGCGAGCACAGACGTATCCAGTGATTCTCCCGTCACTTCTACTACTGAATCTTGTCCTGTATCCGAGAGCCCATCTGTGGAATCGCCCCCTGTACAGACCATCTCTGCATCACCCGAGACCACCCCAGGTCAGTACATTGCCCTGACTGTACCGCCTGCGTATATTCCTCGTTTTTAGTGTAAGTAAATATATCATGTCTCCCTCAGCACAAAGCGACGAGTCACCCACAGATGAATCCAAGGAGGTTGTGGAAGATGCCAGCGAAACATCCAGTGACCTGGCCGAGAAGATGGAGAGGTCGGCTTTACTTCTAAAGGACATCAGTCGTGTATACAGAAGTGTCTTAATGTAGTTAACCCCTTAAACATACAGCCAGGTTTAGTTCATCACACATCTTATTTTTCCGTCCTAGCCGGATGCAGGCTTGCTTTTTTGTAAAAACTAGCTGTATTTTTTTTATTTATAGTAATCTAATGATGGAGCAGAGTAGTATATTCTCTACACCCCCCCCCCCCATTAGCATTTGTAGGGTCGCTCCCACCCCCCATGTCTAGCATCTGATTTGTATTTTTTCACTTTTCTCTTGGATGTACCTTATTTGAATCAACTAAACTACGGAAATATCTTTGTAGGGTCATGTCCAAGTTAGAAAAGAAAATGGAGGAGAAAAAACAGGACGAGCAAGAGGTAAGTAATTCGTCTATTGTTTAATAATCTGCGGTTTAGCCACAACACCCAGAATTGAGCGGCGCTTTCATCACCCACTGGTCGTCTCAGGTCCATGCAGCCTGACCACACAAGCTGTGATCTGTTTCTGTATGGCTCAGATGTGATATCCTGTAAGACACCATTACAGATATTCTTTGTCTTACTAGATTACAAGGTAAACACTTCCTTATAGTGAAACCCTGTGACATTGAAAGTCCTCATTGTTACTGCCTGAAATAACCTTTCTCTTTTTGTCCTTTTGTAGAAAGAGATCAAGAGAGAAATAGAGAGGAGAAAAGTGGGAAAAGACATGTTGGAGTATAAAAGAAAGCAGGAAGATGACCAGGCCAGACGGGCACTGGAGGAGAGGAACCGGGAGAAGGCCGAGGATAAAGCTGCCAGAGAGCGGATTAGACAGCAGATCGCACAGGTTAGCTGGGTGTACTCCAGAGCTGCACTCACTGTTCTGCTGGTGGAATTGCTGTGTAAAGACATTACTCATCCTGAGTTACATCCTATATTATACCCCAGAGTTGCACTCACTATTCTGCTGGTGCATTCACTGTGTACATACATTACATTACTCATCCTGAGTTACATCCTATATTATACCCCAGAGTTGCACTCACTATTCTGCTGGTGCATTCACTGTGTACATACATTACATTACCGATCCTGAGTTACATCCTGTATTATACTCCAGAGCTGCACTCACTATTCTGCTGGTGCAGTCACTGTGTACATACATTACATTACTGATCCTCAGGTACATCCTGTATTATACTCCAGAGCTGCACTCACTATTCTGCTGGTGCATTCACTGTGTACATACATTACATTACTGATCCTCAGGTACATCCTGTATTATACTCCAGAGCCGCACTCACTATTCTGCTGTGTACATACATTACGTTACTCTGCTTTAGATCATTGAGGTAGAACATAATCCGCCTCTTTCCTGCAGTGAATCTGGTGTTGACATTATTTTGAAGCTTTCAGTGTACATAAATACATTTTTGCTTTTTAGGATCGCGCTGATCGAGCTGCCAGATTTGCGAAGACTAAAGAAGAACAAGAAGCTATACGGGTGGCTGAACTGCAGGCGCGACAGGCGGAGATGGAAGCCAGGAGGGAAGCGGCCCAGAAGGAGCGGCGGTAAGTGCTGCTCGCTGGTCTCTACAGTCCGCCGTCTCCTCACGCCTGCATATGACGTTGTGCGCTCCTTCTGTCCAGGACAATAGCCAGGATACAGTTCCGACTTCCCGATGGCTCATCCTTCACTAACCAGTTCTCATCAGAAGCTCCTCTGGAGGAAGCTCGGCAGTTTGCTGCACAGGTCAGTGGGGAATCGATAGTGAAGCTTTACATTATTTCCAAGCTGCACCTTTTTGTCTCTGCTGTGCTTTTAGTAAATGCGTTGTTGGAAGTATACAGCAGATAAATAGTCTGGTGTATTTGTGAGGGCTGTGTTCTCTACCAGGCACCAGCAATGTGCAAAAGTGGTGCTGTTTCTGGGAGAGTGCAAAAACCGAAGAAGCTTTATTTGATCAGAAAACCCCTTTAATTGTTAATGAATTCCCAGTGTCCTAGTTAAGATAACTAAAAGGGGTTGTCCAGGACTTACCTATTGATCAGTCTTTCTCAACCCTTTTATCGAAGGATCACTATGGGTGAGGGCTAATAAGATGCAGTATTTCTTTTCTTGCAGACTGTTGGAAACACATACGGCAATTTCTCATTAGCAACGATGTTTCCTCGTAGAGAATTTACCAAAGAGGATTACGGGAAATCTTTACTGTCTTTGGAACTTGCACCCAGTGCCTCAATAGTCCTCTTGCCGGTAGGTCTGCAGAAAATCCATGCAGAATGTGCCGCTTGTGTGCACGCAGAGTTATCCACACAGATGGCTCCGGTTTGTATTAACTTCTGCCTTTGCTCTTTTAACAGGCTGGAAGGCCAGCTCGGGCCGTAGTGCAGTCATCAGACGGCGGGGTCTGGGGCTTTCTGGGTACATTACTATATCCTCTCCTTGCAGTCTGGCGTTTTCTGAGCAGTTTCTTATTTAGTAGCCCACCCCCATCGCAGCACACAGACAGGCCAGGTTATACCCAGCAAGAAAGTGCAAACTCCTCGGCATCCAGTAGTTCAGAGCCAAAGAGGTAAGTGTACGAGCAGGCTCATCACTATTAAAAGGCGAGGTCATTCTGCATGGATCCCCCTTAAAGGCGCACATTTGATATAGGGCAGCACAGTGGCTCAGTGGTTAGCACTTCAGCTTTACAGCGCTGGGGTCCTGGGTTAAAATCCCACCAAGGACAACATCTGCAAAGAGTTTGTATGTTCTCCCCGTGTTTGCGTGGGTTTTCTCCGGTTTCCTCCCACATTCCAAAGACCTATTGATAGGGGATTTTAGATTGTGAGCCCCAATGGGGACAGCGATGATAATGTCTAAAAGCGGTGTGGAATTAATAGCTATATAAATGAGTAAAATAAATATACCGGGTAGGCATATTAGATGGCAGTAAGCCAAAGAATGTTTCAGCCAACAACCATCTCTGCCGTCTCTCCCATACACAGGAGCGCTTGCTTACTTGGCCAAGCGCTTCAGTATTCTCTAAGAGAAAGTCGTTGGCCGACATGTCGGCCGGCGGCTTATCTCCAGGAGAACAATGCGATTGGCAGTTTGAAACTTCTACATGCACAATTGACATCTATCCCAACCGTCAGTCGTCCAGCGTCCCCATACACACAGTCAGTCGCACCCGCTGATATCGCTGGGTTCAGCCGACATTAGTCCAATGTGTATGGGGTCCTTATGTTTACACCAACTATCGGATGGCTTGTCTTGTGTCTAAAATTTGCACCAAAATTCACACAGCATTGCATTTATATGAAACCACACCACTAGTCGGGTAAGGCACAGACATCATCTAAAAGCATTCAAAAAACGTTAAAGGGGTATTTCCATCTCTAAGCTATAATCCCAATATGTAGTAAGGATAATATTAGCAAATGCCTCCAAATAGAAATGTAGTATAGTTCTCCTGATTCGCGATGTCGCTTAGTCCATGTGCAAGGCATTGCAGTAGCTTAGGAATCCATGGTTATCTACAATCTTGTAGATTGTGAGCCCTCGCGGGCAGGGTCCTCTCTCCTCCTGTACCAGTTGTGACTTGTATTTTTCAAGATTATTGTACTTGTTTTATTATGTATACCCCTCCTCACATGTAAAGCGCCATGGAATAAATGGCGCTATAATAATAAATAATAATAATAATGACCATTAGCAACTAACTCACTGTATGAGTGGCCGCATACATGGAGATTGAAGTTACAGCAATGCCCTGGGGTAAGTGACATAACGTATCAGAAGAACTATACTCCATTTGTAATTGGAGGTCTTTGCTAATATTATTACACCTACTGCACATTGAGATAGGAATACCCCTTTTTAAGCTTTGAAAATCCACAATGGGGGGAGATTTATCAGGTTAGCAGCAGACATCTAATGTCACACATTTCTCCCAGGGTTTCAATGCAAAGGAAGGATACAAGGGAAAAATCTAAACCTAATCCATAAAGTTAAAAATTCTGCCAAATCTGAACATCTCCTAATCATGCATCTCCATGTTTTCCTCCAGGGAAGCAGTTCGGAAAAGGGTACTTGAAAAACGAACAGACGAATTTAAGAAAGAAGGCAAAATCTACAGGTTAAGGACGCAAGATGATGAAGATGAAAACAATACCTGGAACGGGAACTCCACTCAGCAGATGTAGGAGCGGATTCTCCCATGTTTGGGTTTGGGTTAGGGTTTGATTTGTTTGAACCACATTGCTGCGGTTTTGGGGGGTGGGGGAGGGGAGGATTCTGTATTTTAATCACTGTCACACAGCTTAGCTCAATGCATGTAATTAGGATCTGCTAATTCATCTCTGATTATACTTTTACAGTCACTGCTCTTGATAGAATTCGCCTATTTAATAAGTATGCGTTCCGGAATCTTTATTTTTCTCTTTATTTTGGGCAAGCTCAGCAACATTTTCTTGAAGGGGCTGTCCAGATTCTGAATCCTCACAGCTCGCGCACCACACACTCTGTCAGGATTCTCCAGTGGTGGCTGTGAGAGCCAGAGGTTGCGTGCCGACTAGACTTGCTTGGTCTTGCTCAATTCACTTGTATTGAGTGAGGCAGCGGACGTCTAGTCTGATTGTAGCCTGAAGTATGCAAGTCGCATACTTGGGAGTTTCATGATCACCCGCACTGGTTGCTGACACAAGAGAATCCTTAACTGCGGGTGGTGCACACTCTTTGAGGATTAAGCACAAATTTGGATAATCCCTTCAATTCTTTTTCACTTAGCGCAGGTTTTGGCAAAAAAGTAAATGCTGCTACCTAAGAGGAATTGTCGGGTCTCCATACTGTTCTAGTAAATGCTATGGGGAAAGTTCAACTTGCTCTTTACACTACAAAACTGACTTTAAAAAGTCGCACATTTCTTCACAACATATGTTGTGCAAAAAATTTTGGAGTTGCACCAAATTCATAAAGAGTTATCTAATGTTCTGTTTTCAGGAGAACACCGTGATCCTGCTTTGGACAGTGTGCTCCTAAAGATTAACATTTTAGGTCAGTGCTGTGGTCGCACCTCTGGTACAAATTATGCGCCTTTCCATACTGCAGGCAGACGCTGTATCGGAGGAGCGCAGGAGAGCTTAAGTTTCCCTGGATAGCCAGCTTCAGAGCAGCGCCCGTAATCGCCAAAGCAAAGCGCATTGAAGAGATTCTTGCTACGCTAACAAGCCACCTCCGGCTGCAGCAGTGGCCGGTAAACTATGAAACGAGCGGTAAACATCGCTACCATGCCACCTCTGACTTCAGCAGTGGCCAGTAAACTATAAAACAAGCGGTACCCCCCCCCCCCCCCTCCTCACTTCTCATTCTCTTGGGACTATGCATTGCTGAGTTGGTCCTCCTAGAAGTTTCCACCTTCCCCCATCAATAAGGTATGTCAACACGTTCAGTGTTTGGCAGCACTTTGGACCCAGCACATGTCCACTTCGTCCAAAGCGCTGCCGGCTTTTGAACGCAGGTGATTGCGCATGTGTTCATTGAACCGTGCGGAATCGCTGCATCCAATACATTGTAGGGTGACATTTATCTTGCCAAAACTCGTGTCTCCGCAAGATAAATTGAAACGCTGCAGTCTGGAAAGACGCGTCGCATATCCTGCATACCCTCACCAACTTTAGGAATGATAATGCCCTGTATTTCCTGGAGGAGGTAGACCAGAAGAATTGGCCCATAGTCTGGGAGTATGTGGGTGAATTTACTGAGCAATCTGCCGGATATACGAAAATGCACATTTGGGAGTTAATTAAAAATTGCAGCTGTAGACACCGGTCTGCTTTCTAGGTGACATGATTCGGCCAGGGGAATGTTGCATATGGCTGCAATTCCAGAACATTGGCTATGCATAGCTACTACTTCCATCACATTGCTGTCCCTAAATCCATACTCTCGGACCACCCCTCCAACAACTAAGAAATCCCTCAAACACAACTTATTGATGGACACTACTGTATCTCTTCAGCAAGACTACTGCAATTCTTCTAAGTCTTTTGATCAGCAATTTTTGGATGTTACCGACCCTTTTTTTTTTTTTTTTCCATTTGTTTTTGCCCGTATTTTATTTTTTTGGGGAAGCAAATAGTTTATGAAGAGAGAATTTCAGGACTTTGGATCTGCGGAGCAGTACTGTGCAGAGCAAATGTTGATTTATATATATTTGTAACATGTCACTTCTATATAAACCTTAGTAATATAAGAATGTTGTGACTGGCTTTCTTCTTTGGGATTTTCCCATGCATGATTGTATTACTTTTTTTTTTATTTCCTTCAAGACAATCATTGTTTTTGATTGTCTCTTCAGAGAGGAAGAGGACTAGAGCTCTAGTGCCACCTATTGGAAGTGGCAATCCTGAAAGTCAATGTCGACCCTTTAACGAGCCTTGTCACATGAATCTCAATTTACAGACACTTGTTTCGGGATACTGCCCCTCGTCAGGGCAGAGTTTCTGGTTTGGCTTTTATCCTAAGTCATGTGACAAGGCTCGTTAAAGGGTCGACATTGACTTTTTAGGAATTCTACTTCCAGTAGGTGGCACTAGAGATCTAGTCCTCTTCCTCTCTGAAGAGACAATTAGCATATTTCCCAGAGGAGGATTGTGGCTTTGTCTCCTCAACTCTGCATGCTTAGCATGTCAGTCTCCGCAACGAGAAACAATACTTCTTGGATATTGTTTTTAATTGCAAGTCTAACTTGGTCTTTCTTTGAAGAATGATCGAAACTTGATGGACTTGACAATGTTATTCATAAGTAGAAGAACCTTGGAGCGAGATCTTTCTCATTGTTGTGGCTTATCCTTGCAGTTTCGGTGACCGTTTTGAATATGTGTCAAAGATTAAAGGGGTTGTCACGTCCAAATTGATCAGTCTGACACTTTTCGCTGTGGGGATTCACTGGTTTCTGAGCCGGGAACGGAGTGTATGCCTGAGTCATACATACTTCTGGGAAGTGGAAGCAGTCTCGCTCTCCATACCATTGTACGGAGCGCGTGCACCCTCTAGTTGGACACACCCACTGGATAGCCGCGTCACTAGAGTGTAGGGAGCGAGGCTGCGCCCACTAGTCGGACGCACCCACTAGTCGGACACACCCACTGGATAGCCGCGTCACTAGAGTGTAGGGAGTGAGGCTGCGCCCTCTAGTCGGACACACCCACTGGATAGCCGCGTCACTAGAGTGTAGGGAGTGAGGCTGCACCCACTAGTCGGACGCACCCACTAGTCGGACACACCCACTGGATAGCCGCGTCACTAGAGTGTAGGGAGTGAGGCTGCGCCCTCTAGTCGGACACACCCACTGGATAGCCGCGTCACTAGTGTAGGGAGTGAGGCTGCACCCACTAGTCGGACGCACCCACTAGTCGGACACACCCACTGGATAGCCGCGTCACTAGAGTGTAGGGAGTGAGGCTGCACCCACTAGTCGGACGCACCCACTAGTCGGACACACCCACTGGATAGCCGCGTCACTAGAGTGTAGGGAGTGAGGCTGCACCCACTAGTCGGACGCACCCACTAGTCGGACACACCCACTGGATAGCCGCGTCACTAGAGTGTAGGGAGTGAGGCTGCACCCACTAGTCGGACGCACCCACTAGTCGGACACACCCACTAGTCGGACACACCCACTGGATAGCCGCGTCACTAGAGTGTAGGGAGTGAGGCTGCGCTCTCTAGTCGGACACACCCACTGGATAGCCGCGTCACTAGTGTAGGGAGTGAGGCTGCACCCACTAGTCGGACGCACCCACTAGTCGGACACACCCACTAGTCGGACACACCCACTGGATAGCCGCGTCACTAGAGTGTAGGGAGTGAGGCTGCACCCACTAGTCGGACGCACCCACTAGTCGGACACACCCACTGGATAGCCGCGTCACTAGAGTGTAGGGAGTGAGGCTGCACCCACTAGTCGGACACACCCACTAGTCGGACACACCCACTAGTCGGACACACCCACTGGATAGCCGCGTCACTAGAGTGTAGGGAGTGAGGCTGCGCTCTCTAGTCGGACACACCCACTGGATAGCCGCGTCACTAGTGTAGGGAGTGAGGCTGCACCCACTAGTCGGACGCACCCACTAGTCGGACACACCCACTAGTCGGACACACCCACTGGATAGCCGCGTCACTAGAGTGTAGGGAGTGAGGCTGCACCCACTAGTCGGACGCACCCACTAGTCGGACACACCCACTGGATAGCCGCGTCACTAGAGTGTAGGGAGTGAGGCTGCACCCACTAGTCGGACACACCCACTGGATAGCCGCGTCACTAGAGTGTAGGGAGTGAGGCTGCGCCCTCTAGTCAGACACACCCACTGGATAGCCGCGTCACTAGAGTGTATGGAGCGAGGCTGCACCCTCTAGTTGGACACACCCACTGGATAGCCGCGTCACTAGAGTGTAGGGAGTGAGGCTGCACCCACTAGTCGGACACACCCACTGGATAGCCGCGTCACTAGAGTGTAGGGAGCGAGGCTGCACCCTCTAGTTGGACACACCCACTGGATAGCCGCGTCACTAGAGTGTAGGGAGCGAGGCTGCACCCTCTAGTTGGACACACCCACTGGATAGCCGCGTCACTAGAGTGTACGGATCGAGGCTGCGCCCACTAGTCAGACCCTGGCCGGGAGTTTATAGAACTCATACATGTCCCCCATTGTTCAGAAACCAGTGAATCCCTGCAGTACACAGGGCGTGCCCTGGGGGGGATTTATAAATCTGCAGTCACACAGAGTGACTTCAGACTTAGCGATTTGGACTGGACAACCCCCTTAAGTCCATGGGGAATTCAGAGTGTGCATCAATTTATAATTACCCCCTCAAGTTTAGCCTTATCATATTTTATATATAAAGAAAATGGGCAACACTTATACAGAAATATTAGAACTTTTATTTAATTAGCGGTATAATAGCACCAGATTGACAGAGGGCTACAGACATATGGTATATACACTCTATGTTTTAAAGCACAAGCTTTACACATTGGAAAGGTCTGCTATCGTTTTCTGGACTGTTGGATGTCTGAGTAAATAATCTTTGCAGTATCAACAAACTTTGCCTAAATCAGTAGTACCAGCAAATCTAAGCGTTTATTATAGAAATATGCTTATTTCTCTACTTTTGTGCCACTGCTAATTCCTGCACCCTTAAAAAAAAAACAAAAAAAAACCCAGAAACCAGCTCACTGAAGCATCAGATGACAGCTGCTTATTGAAACCTATGGAGAAGACTGGAAGAGGAGCAGAGACCCCCATTCCGCTGCTTTTTATTAAGTCTTTATCTCACGCACTGCTGGATTCACAGCTACACTGCTCAGTGCTTTATAAACACAGAAGCGCAGGAATATACGGTATATCATGGCGGTTGGATCTGTGTATTTGGAGGCATCCTAGCAACAGGTCTCAAACTATCCCCCCCTTCAGAGCTGGAAGGAAAAACTGGTGAAAAATGAAAAACACATGGCATATAATGGCTAGAAATAGGGTTATTCCTCATATACAGGAGACAACAGGTATACTTTAAGGCAGTTTGTGAAAAAACCTCCATATTTTGCATTACATTTAAAAAAAAAATTTCTGTACTTTTTTTTGTTGTTGTTGTTGTTGTTGCCCCAAACAGTTTACTGTAACATCTAAAACGCATTGCATAGACCGCATTTTTGTTTGAGGCTTCCCTTCCATGCTCCCCTATAAAGTTCATCATAATCTGCGGATAGCGATTTTTCTGGTTGTGTTTTTCTTCATTAACTTCTGTATAGGACTTAAAAATCACCATCATTAATATATTGAAAACTTTAAAAAAGGCCTAATATGGGTAGCTGGATTTCCTGCATCCTAAGGCTTTGTGCACACGTTGCGGATCCGCAGCTTTTTTTTTCGTGCAGAAACGCTGCAGATCCGCAAGTGATTTACAGTACAATGGAAATCAATGGAAAAAAAAAATGCTATGCTGATGGTGCGGAAAAAAATCCGCATAGAAAACGCAGCAGATTGAAAGAAGGAGCATGTCATTTCTTTTTGCGGATCTGCAGCGTTTCTGCACCCATTCCATAATAGAAATCCGCAGGTGTAAAAACGCATGAAATCCGCAAGAAAAAGCGCTGATTTTAACCTGGGTAAATATAAAAATATACTTATATATAAAATATATGTTTGTATAGATGTCGCAATTGCATCATAGGTAAAATGTTATTTGTCAGCAATTTAATTTTCTCCTGACGTGTGATGGGGCACACATCTGGGGTGGGATGTAATCGCTGGGGCAGGAAGTGCAGGGCACAGCAGGGACCCTAAAGCGTTCGCTTTAAAGGGATTGTCCAGTCCTATAATGCGCAGTCCCTTGTGCTCTTAAATAGAAATCTCATTTCTTTATCATTTCTATTGCTATGATTTATATGAGCTACTATATTTCATACTTCATTAATTTCAATATAGGGCACAGTAAGAGGAGATTTTACCTGCAGTCATTTACTTTGTCCCTGCTGCCGTAAGCTGGGGGAGCCGACAGAAATTATTTGCAATATGTCCTTCAAGCAAAACCACACTGGAAACTTGCTGGATAATAGTCAGGTGATTGCAGCAGCCTCTGCACTCATTTTATAGAGAAATTAACAAAACTGTAGCAACTCTTGGCTATTGTTTATTTCCAAAGGATAAGTCCTATATAGAGGGACTGCTATATGTTTGATATTTTTTATGTATTCTGAACTATACGTTCACATTTCCTATGGAAAATAATGACACACATCCATTTGGCAGTGCAAAACAATTATTCAGTCTAAATCTAAAACAATTGGGAGAGTTTTAACTTCTTGTGCATTTTACTGTACATGACGCTGAACAAAATGATTCCCAAAACAGCAGCGACGAGAAGAGCGAACTCCACGTATAAAGCGACCGTCGCGTCTGAGGTCGAGATCTGAAGTCCGAGGAAGGAAACATTTTCAGATTCTGGGTCGGTGGCCGGGGTTTCTGGCGCTGTGGTTCCTGTATGAATAGAGATGTAGGCATATATAATAAAGAGATGGGTAAGATTAGAAGAGAAGGCATTGCTTCGCACAGCAGGGGGTTTGTCACAGTTGTATCCAGTATGGACAATTTTCTGGAAGCAAAATGGACTCCAGGATGATACATTGTAACAAAATGATCAGGACAAGCAAGGTTAAAGTTTGTGCTGCTAAGGATAGATTTAGATACAACTGTAGCAAATCCTCAGCTGTAAAAAGTCTCCACATCTGCTATACGGCTTTAATTCATAATAGGAGATATGTTGTGTAATAAATCTGAACGCCCAGGGCAATGCTCCATGAGTAAGACTGCCTAGTGCAGTCGAAGCGCGTCGACCATGTCACTTTTTCTTTTGTATGCACCATATTTTCTTTTGAGGGGAAAAAAAGGAAAATCCAGTCCTGTTGAGCCGGACTCCAGTTTTTTTTCTATTATATTGGACAGTTATAGAACATAATGTTATATGATGATTGTTTTATTTGCAGAAAACGCGAAAGGTTCATAAAACAAGTGGTTAATGCTGTAAAGTTTATTCCTTCTTGCCTAGATTACCAGCAACATCCATCTTGAGACTATCGGAGTCTCAGGATGGTGCTTTGTAAGTCGGAAGTGAGGGGCTGTGGGGAAAAAATACAGTTCTGCCTCTTGGGAAAGTATAGAGGCACAATGATGACTGAGGGGAGCTAAATATGAAAATAAAGGTAATGGTGGTTTGGTTTGGGGACTCGGCACAGTATTTTTGTGCCCCTTCTGAAGTATAGTCATTCTTTTTACAATATCGGCATAGAATGGAGAGAACATGCCTTGTACATGCAATATAGGCAGGAGAGGGGCTGCCATGAACCCACAAAAAAAGAAAAATCCCATTTTGATTTCTAAGTGTCCCATAGTTATCTACTTGCAGTGCTCTCACCTTCAGGCTCCGGCTGGAGGCAGGGGTGAGGGCCATTTTTAGGATCTGGGAATCCGTTGCACTCAATGAGTTGCCTGTAGTACTTGGTTGACTCTTTCGGGGTCCGCGTCAGTTTGGGATCTGTATAATTGGTGTAATACAAGCCGAACCGTTCCGCGTATCCTGCCGCCCACTCAAAATTATCCATAAGGCACCACGCTGTGTAACCGCGGAGATCCACGCCGTCGTACTTGGCGGCTGTTAATAAATAACCATGATCTTAGGTTTAGTTGAAATGTACCAATTTTCAATTCAAACATCAGTTCCATCAACAACAAACAGCGTGAATACGTGGCGAATCTGCATCAAATCCGCTGCAAAATCTGTTGGTTTATTCAAATTTATGGTAATTTATTCTAGAAATTAAAGTGACCCTGCCCATAAAAAGTCCAGAGCCGGCATTGTGAATCCGGGAAAGAAAATCCCTGCAGACCACAATGCTCCTAATCTGCAGATGGCGTCAATTCACAATATCCTATCGTGTGTACAGCGGCTATGCTACTTATGTTGCTCTCCCTTTTTCTATTATCTATAAGTTATCATAAGGGTCAGACTACAAACCGTTCATTTGTAGTCTATAACAGGGGTCCCCAACTCCAGTCCTCAAGGCCCACCAACATGTCATGTTTTCAGGATTTCCTTAGTCTTGCCCAGGTAATAATTGCATCACCTGTGCAATGCAAAGGAAATCCTGAAAACATGACCTGTTGGTGGGCCTTGAGGACTGGAGTTGGGGACCTCTGGTCTATAACCTTGGAGACCCATTGGTCTGGATAGGAGCTGTGTACACAAAACGGTTGGCTGTGTTGTGTACGCTGAGAGTTGTAATTTTACAACAGCTCAAGAGTCACAGGTTGGAAACCAATAATCCAGATAGTTTCCCCCCAAACCCGTCATCATACCGACACTGATAAGGATACTTCTGGTGCGGACGCCTTTCTCTTACCCTTTAAAGCCTCGTTGACATAGTGCTTGTAGTAATGTTCCCTCCACTCGTCGTTCAGATTCGTCCCCCGCTCAGAAATCCCGTTCTCCGTCACATATATGGGAGGATTGTTAAATTCCTCTTTTATAAAGTTCAGTAACCTCCGGAAGCCAAAAGGAGTCACTTTTAGCCAAATGGATCCTGATCCGAGCCAGCTTCGGTCAGTCATTGTTGCTACACCCCTGGATTGAGTGGATGATTCTGTTAGTTTTTACATGCCTAGTTTTAAAAAGGCAATCATTTATGCCCGGTGCTAAATGGAGTTGGCCATTCTGGATGCCTACATTCAATTTATACAATAAACTCCCTAATAAAACAGTGCGCGGTGAGCTTCCCTAGTGGTGGCTTCAATAATAAAACAATTTGCAGTGAGCTCCCCTAGTAGTGGGTGCAATTATAACACTGTATGTAGTGATTTCCCTCTAGTGGTGGCTGTAATAATAAAACGGTATCCAGTGAGCTCCCACTAGTGGCTGCGATAATAAAATGGTCTGCACTGAGCTCCCCCTAGTGGTGGCTGTGATAGAACAGTATGCAGTGAGCTCCCCCTAGTGGTGGCTGCGATAGAACAGTATGCAGTGAGCTCCCCCTAGTGGTGGCTGCGATAGAACAGTATGCAGTGAGCTCCCCATAGGGGTGGCTGTGATAGAACAGTATGCAGTGAGCTCCCCTAGTGGTGGCCGTGATAGAACAGTATGCAGTGAGCTCCCCCTAGTGGTGGCTGCGATAGAACAGTATGCAGTGAGCTCCCCCTAGTGGTGGCTGTGATAGAACAGTATGCAGTGAGCTCCCCCTAGTGGTGGCTGTGATAGAACAGTATGCAGTGAGCTCCCCCTAGTGGTGGCTGTGATAGAACAGTATGCAGTGAGCTCCCCCTAGAGGTGGCTGTGATAGAACAGTATGCAGTGAGCTCCCCCTAGTGGTGGCTGTGATAGAACAGTATGCAGTGAGCTCCCCCTAGAGGTGGCTGTGATAGAACAGTATGCAGTGAGCTCCCCCTAGTGGTGGCTGTGATAGAACAGTATGCAGTGAGCTCCCCCTAGAGGTGGCTGTGATAGAACAGTATGCAGTGAGCTCCCCCTAGTGGTGGCTGTGATAGAACAGTATGCAGTGAGCTCCCACTAGTGGTGGCTGCGATAGAACAGTATGCATTGAGCTCCCCCTAGAGGTGGCTGTGATAGAACAGTATGCAGTGAGCTCCCCCTAGTGGTGGCTGCGATAGAACAGTATGCAGTGAGCTCCCACTAGGGGTGGCTGTGATAGAACAGTATGCAGTGAGCTCCCCATAGGGGTGGCTGTGATAGAACAGTATGCAGTGAGCTCCCCCTAGTGGTGGCTGTGATAGAACAGTATGCAGTGAGCTCCCCCTAGTGGTGGCTGTGATAGAACAGTATGCAGTGAGCTCCCCATAGCGGTGGCTGTGATAGAACAGTATGCAGTGAGCTCCCCATAAGGGTGGCTGTGATAAAAAAAAAATCTATGCAGTGAGCTCCCTCTAGGGGTGGCTGCGATAACAGAACAGTATGCAGTGAGCTCCCTCTAGTGGTGGCTATGATAATAAAACAGTATACAGTGAGCTCCAACTAGTGGTGGCTGTAATAATGTAATAAAACATGATAATAAAACAGCATGCAGTAAGCTGGGGGTGGCTGCAAGAAACCTGAATTTTATCATCCATCCCAATGTCTATGCAGGGGATTTGAAGCTCAGGATCATAAATAATGAGCTCTCATTTGTATAAAGACATATTTCTTTTGCTCAGGATATGAAATCGTTTACCAGCAACATGTGATAATCCTGCAGAGGGTAGCGGTTGTTTTGCCCTAAAGCTCATGCATTTGGCACTACACAGACAAGGACATATTGTGTAATAGCCGGGTAGCCCCATCCTCTGTATAAAGATGGAAAGTGCCTGCTCCTCCTGCTTTCCAGCATTGATAAAAAGTAAAACAGAAATATTGAAATCACAAATCCTATGAAGTTATCAGCAAGATCATTATTAACATTAAGCAATGCCCACTTGTGACCACCGGGTGGCAGACTACACCTGTTCTATTGCCATTACAGTGTAGTGTTAGTGATTGTTGGATTTATTTTTTTTTTTTATTTTACTCATTTATATAGCGCTATTAATTTCACAGCTCTTTACAGACATTGGATCCGGAGTTTCCACTGGTGAGGGTCAGTGAAGGTGTCCGTCCTTTACTCTTCTTGTACATACAGTCTGATCTGCGGTCAGCAAGAAGCTGAGCAGAACGATATATTGGGATGCTGGAAAAGACTCAGTGGAATTTGTATTTTATTCATTGAAATCCCTATAGTTCCTACGCAGAGGAGTCCTGTGGGCGGTCCAACTAGTGATTGACAGCTATCTGCATGCAGTCATACAGGCGAGACGGCCAATCACTAGTAACACCGCCCACTGGACTCCTCCTTACAAACAATTAACAATTAATAAATTACAAGCTTTACTGAAACTTTTCTCACAAATATATATCAATCTGATCGGCTCCTCCTGCTTTACAGCATCCTGCTTGCAAGTCAGATACCATTTTCAAAACGTCGGGTTCTCTTTAACATCTAAGAAGGGGTTGTCAAGTAGCGGCCAACCCATAACAGCAAATTATACCTTTATGAAATGTAAGATTTTTTTTTTTCAATTGTGTCAAATCTTGCAATTTCTCTTCGCACAGGCTAGAGATAAATGCCAAAATTCTGTCTACCTGCAGCCACCACTAGGGGGAGCTTACTAGAGAGAAATAGTTACTGCTCCCATTAAACTCCATACAAACCTGTCTGCACCAAGTTTCCACATACTGGCAGCATTATTAATAAATGCAAACAGAGGCCAAGGTGACTTTACTATGTACTTTCATCACTGCCATCAACTTGACTGATTTTTACCACCCGGGATCTGCTGCGCGGTTCCCCTTTAAGATCATGCATTAAACGTGTCCGTTCTTACCGGTCTGCGTCATAAGACTCTACAGACGGACGATATTGGAGGGGCGACGCCAAGACTGTGGTATAGTGATTGAAGCCAAAATAGTCGTACGTGCCTTTAATTCTTTTTTTCTCCTCTTCGGTGAATTCCGGAAGTCTGTAAAGGTTTAGATATTTTTGTAAATTCCCCAAACCATAAATCACATGGACGAGCGTAATAACGGGTCCAATGCAGCGAAGGCCGAGTCTCTATCCCCCCAGGGCCCATGGAAACCTACGGGGTCCAATTGTGCATTTACATCAATACATAAGACGAAATGTATCAACCTGCACATTCATCAGTTTAATTATTATTATTATTATTTTACCCTTACCGAGATTTTGGTAGCCCTTGTGCCAGGCTCCTCTCCAGGATTCTTGACTTCATGATCTCATTGTAATCTCCGTTGTTAAAAATTGGATGTGCAAACCATCCGGCGTAAAACTAGGTAGGAAGGCAAAAGAATGAAAATATATAAACTTTACCTATTAGCATCACAAAGGGGTAAAAAAAACTGGACTTTGTTTAATTTAAAAAAAAATCCATTTTGTGTTTACAGCTCCTATGCAGACCTATGTGTATCCAAGGTCATAGGCTACAAACCAAATTGTGTAGTTTTATTCTACAGCTGCTTCTTTTCTATCTACTCCCCTTCGACAGACTCTTTAAAAATGCTCTGGATCAAAAATCTCCCAGTTTTTATTTTAGATGCGTGCAAATAATGATTAAAGCCCGGGGCTATATACCTTTGACTCTGGCTTAGATCTAATTTAGCATCTTTGGAATATACAGCATGTTTATTTTTTTTGTTTGTAATATTTTTTAGTTTTTTTTTTATTGCAAAGTGGAAACCATCAACATGTAGGTAATGTGCTGCTGACAGATTCGTTCTTTATTGTTACCATGGACTGTTTGATGCTTTCTGACTGTTTGACACATGAAATCCTAAACTGATAAACAGCACAGAAACAACTACCTAAAACTTGTCATGGAGGCAATTAATACTTGCGTTGGGTATCATGCGTCAATAATCTGGGCTTCGTGGAGAATCAATACTCCAAACAGACTCGTAATTCAAAGCAAAACACTATTCTGCATGAATCAATTACTAAATAATACATTAATTATAACAAACTTGTAAACGGAAGCTACCCTGCTTGTTGATGGTTTCCAGAAACATTTTTTAAGATGAAGGTTAGTGTTTTCTTATATAATGTACATTGCATTGGGCAAACTAAAAGTATATATATATTATACCATCACAAATCTCCGTGCTGCATCAATATCTTCTTGCTTGTAGGGGTTTCTCGGTTCGGCCCAGTCAGAGCTAATGGTGATGGAAATGATCCCCCCTTGTTTTAACCTGTAGGTGCTGTTGTAAAGGTGCCAGGCCTCGGCGTGAGCCTTGATGAGATTATGTCCAACTTCATAGGGGCCGCGTCCGGGCCTGTCGATAATTCCTTAAAGGGATTATACAGAAAATGAAATCGTAATTAATAATAATTTCCGGCATCCACAATACATGTGCGGCACATGTCGGACGCCTCCATAGGGAGCAGGCTCAGGAGCTGTGCCTGCACCATACATGCCAGGAGCCGCCTGTTTAACCACTTGTCATTGACAGTGGTATATAAACGGCGTGATCCTTTTGGGGTATTGAGTCAGGTGCCCATCAGCCTTTTTCTCTTGCAACATGTTCATGGCATGCCTACGGATTTCAGTGGTAGCCAAGTTGGCTACTATTGTCGCCGTCTTTGTACTGCTCTGGGCTCATAGGGGATTTTTAATTTTACTATATATTGTGATGCTGAATTATTGCAGCATTTATTTCAGGCGATCAAATGATCGCAGGATTACATACAAGAGGAGAAATTAAAAAAAAAAAAAAATGAAAGAAAAATAAAAGATCAAATCACTTCGCATATCCAGTTCATATATATACCGTACATTTTTTAAAATCCTTATAGCCAATGCCATAAGGCGAAAAATAAAAATCGACAACACCACATCTACCCCCCCCAAAAAAATGGAATAAAAAATTATCAAAGTGGTGTATGTACCCCCAAAACTTTACCAATGAAAACTATAACGGTCACGCAAAAAATAAGCCCCCCGCCCACAGTTATATCTACAGAAAAAAAAGAAAAAAAAAAAAAAAAGGTGCAGTTGACAGAAAATGGTGACAAGCCAAATATATTGTACAAAGTTCAGAATATTTTTTTAACCACTAAAATGTGTATAAAATATATATACAATTGCGCTATCGCTGTAATCCTACTGACCTCTGACCTGGAGTCATGTTACCGGGCCATTTTTACCGCACACTGAACGTCATATAAACAAAATCCAAAAATTAATGGCAGAGTTGGATTTTTTTTTCACCTTGCTAACAATTTTTTCCCTCATTTTTCAGTAGTTTTTATATTAAATTAATGATTCAAATCTACAACTTGTCTCGTGAAAAACCAGCCCCCTTATGACTGATGGAAAAATAATAATAGCACAAATATTATGGCAAATAATAATAAAAAAAAAAAAAATATATATATATATATATATATATATATATTATGGCTCCTGGAAGGGGAGGAAAAAATGGGAAAGGGTTAATGCAGCAATCATAATGATCTGAAGGACTTTCTACATCTCAGCAGCAAGAAATCATTTTTCCTGCAGCGCCACCACAGGGGAAAAGAAGCATTACATGCACATTATCTCCATGTCTATTGCATAATGAATGGCAGCCAAGCGGTGGATGACCGTAGGGTTCACACTGATCTTACCTGGAGCTGCCGTTCCATAACCGTAGCCCAAATTAGCCACGATGTACGGCTCATTGAGAGTGATCCAGAACTTCACCCGATCTCCCAGTCTTTGGAAGAGAATGTTGGAGTAATCTTTAAACCTTGCCACGATTGTCTCGTTTTCCCATCCTCCCACGTCCTGTAGGGTTTGAGGAAGATCCCAGTGATAGATCGTCACCTGCAGAAAAGAAAAAAGTAGGCCTCAATTACAATATGAAATCAGTAAAACAGCCATTTGTGTTGCCCATAGCAACCAATCACAGCGCACCTTTAATTTTACCAGAGAGGTTTCACAAATGAAAGCTGCGCTGTGATTGGTTGCTATGGACAACACAATAGCGGTTTTGATAAATGAGGCCTGTTGTACATTTAAGCCTGAGGGCCTCATTTTTGTGTCACGTCAGCCTCAGTGCGCACAGCGTCCTAGCGACCCTTATTCTGCCAATTCAGATTAAAGAAAAGACTGCCGAATATACTATTGAAAGTGTAACTCTGGGGGTTGATGGGGAAGGAGAGCGATAAGCACCCAGAAAAGTTCTAAGGAAAATATAGAATTTGCCCTCCCGGATCAGCACCTTCAACACATTATAGTCCCTTTTTATATCTGTAAAAAATAAAAACGGATATCCCATGTATGTGAAACTCTGTGTTAATGGGGTGTTAGGGCAGCGTATGGTCTGTATGCCGTTTGCGTGCCAAACGGACCCCACATGAATGTAAACAATGGATATAGGGGTGAAAAATCATACAGTATTTTTGGGGATGAAAAATGGCCAATTTTACATTTACTGAACATGGCCTTAGAGAAGGTTGTGAGGCGAACTTCTCAGCGATCGGCTGCCATCACTGCTTACACCTACGGGAGAAATGTAGTATAGTTTTTCTGATTCGCTATGTCTCTTTCCCCATGTGAAGGCATTGCAAGACCTTAGGTATCCATGGTTACGACCATTAACAACTAGCTAACTGTCGCTATATCAGTGGTCATAACCATGGATGTCCTGCAATGACTGTACATGAGGAAAGAGACACAGCGAATCTGAAAAACTACACTACATTTCTAATTGGAGGTATTTGCTAATATTATTATTATACCTACTACGTATTGGGATAGGATCTTGGCGATGGAAATACTCCTTTAAGGTTTCATTAAAAATTTTGCACGGTTTGCTGCGTTGCACTGTCAATTGCAGGCTGCAGAATGAGTTAACTGAGAATCCGTCAGTCGGTCCCTTATGATGACCTGATAGGACGTTTGTAACTTTTTTTATTCCTGTTTTCCTGAGCTCCTCTCAGCTGATTTATAACCTCAGACCACATCAAAGTTTAATGTGCAGGAAACAAAAGAACCCGTGAGAGCCAAATGGTACAAACATTTTTAACGAAACCCAATTGCAAAAATGTTTTTAAGTCACAAATATATGCATTTAGGGAAACAAATGGCACACATATATGGTCCCTAAAGGTGGACAATACCTTTTAAGGCCACTGTGTTTTTCCTTACATATTGATTGCAGCATGCACGGAGTTAAATGGTGGAGATCAAAGGTTTGTCGTCTTTTTGCTGTTGCAGCGAGATTGAGACTACCGTACATTTGGCAGCTGTATTCCTTTTCCCGATTGTATGAACATGGCAATTGTGTTTAGTGTGTTAATAACATGTACCTGTGCAGTGGCATTGCTGCGCTATCTGGGGACTTACCCTCTAAGTGTATTAGTAATGCCTTAAAGGGGTATTCTCATCTTTGGAACCTCTGCTGTCGCCTCACCGATCACGTGCATGATGAATATGATGTCTAAGTGTCACGAAGTTGGACCCACATCTATCTGCCATTTTGGGCATATTCTGTGGCCGTGCCATATAACCTAAGATTGGGATACCCCTTTAAATACCGCCATTATTACCTGCGGCTCAATATTGGCTGCTAAGAGCGTGTCAATCAGTTTGCTGTAGTAGCTGATGCCGGCTTCGTTCACATTGCCCAGTGTTCCGTCAGGGAGGATCCGTGGCCAGGAGATAGAAAATCGGTAGTGAGTGACTTTTAGGTTTTTCAGAAGCTCCACATCCTCGTCCATTCGGTTGTAGCTGTCGCAGGCCACGTCACCATTTTCATCATTGTTGATTCTCCCCAGTGAATGTGTAAACTTGTCCCAGATGCTCAGGCCTTTTCCATCAGCTCTCCACGCTCCTTCAGTCTAAGGACCAAAAGAAACAACACTGCCGTTATCATTGCAAAAAAAGATTTAAAACTTTCTTAATCACTTCAAGTTTCTGTTTCTCAAATCTCTCAATGAAAAGAAT
Source organism: Ranitomeya imitator (assembly GCF_032444005.1). NCBI lineage: Eukaryota > Metazoa > Chordata > Amphibia > Anura > Dendrobatidae > Ranitomeya > Ranitomeya imitator. The sequence continues at coordinate 18,039,078 of NC_091288.1, forward strand.
ATGTATAGTTAATGCACATGTCAGACAAAAAACATGATCTCTTGCTTTCGTTGCCTATTAAAAATCAAAGGGCTGTGTATAATAATCCATTTTTCTATAGGGAACTGGAACGGACATTAAGGTTGAATGTTTTTCTGCTTATGCTCGGGGACTGGTTTGTTACCCTTGGTGCTAGCATTCACTTCATCGTCAAAGGGGATTTTTCTGATGAAAAAAAATCTTTAATACTATTAAAAACTATTCTTCTCCATCTTGTATTACTGCTATAATAATATTGATTATAGCAGGAGTTCTCCTTTTTAAAGAGAAAAAAAAAATCAACAATTTTTCTACCCTCTAAAACTGGCCATACACAGATAGTTATCTGTCCCAACTGTTTTCAATGGGGAGACAAAAAAATTGGGTGTTTGTTTTTTATGGAGGGTCTCTTCTAATTAATAGGAATTATCCTAAGCAGAAAGCTCCTTTAGGTAGGTTAGGCTTGTCTAACCTGATAAGCTGAAGATGCCACGCTCCAAGCAAAGTCAGGACGGAACTCTCCGTATAGAAACTCCTCTTCTTTCTGTAACGGGATACCATTGTTGCGTATGACCTCCGAGTAATATATGGCGGATCGTTTTGCAGTCCTGGGACGGGTGGGATCCGTGAAATCCACATGGTGCAGACCGAAACGCACAGTGTGACCCAAAGTCCATTCAAAGTTGTCCATGAGACCCCAAGCTGTGTATCCTTTAAGATTTACCCCGTCTAGACTGTGAGCTGAAAAATTTAAAGATATAATGTCACTGCCCCTCTCCTGAAATGCTCCGTACTGTCATGAACAAAATACTTTTCTGCATACAGCATGACACATACCTTTCAAAGCCTCAACGATATAAGTTTTATAGTAAAGTATTCGTGCCGTATCATCAAAGTCATCTCTATCTGTTGAAACACCATTTTCTGTGATGTATACAGGGACATCACCGTACTCTTCCTTCACCCAGTTGAGCAGCCTCCTAAGTCCCCAGGCTACTGGTCTGTGCTGGTCAATGGCTGATGTTGGCCAGTTCGCAGAATATTCTTCTGCAATATCAATATCGGTTTGAAAAGATGGTGGATTGAGCATATTCGTTCTATGCCGAACTATTTTTGTCGCGTAGATGTTTATGGAAAAAGCATCGGCTGTCCCTTGGATGTAGGTCTTCTCATCATCTGTAAAAGCTGGAAGTCTGGACAATTGGAGACCTTGTAGCTCACTCTTATTGGCCACTTGCCATTTCATTATCTCTGGGTAGTCACCATTTTTTAATATAGGGTGTCCAAACCATCCCAAAGTAAATTGTAAGTAGCGATCAGCAGCTTCTATGTCCCGTGAATCAATGTGGTCTTTCGGTTCTACCCATTCTGTGTTGAGACTTATTGATATGACACCTCCTTGTTTTTTTCTGTATTTCTCATCATAGGTATGATAAACCTTAGCATGAACTTTGATCAGATTGTGTGCTACCCTGTATGGAGCTGAGCCAGGATCGTTCTTCACTCCAGGTGGCATAACACCAGTCCCATAACCGGCAGTTACTATTGAATGGGGTTGGTTAAAAGTCATCCAGAACTTGACTCTATTTCCAAAAGTTGTAAAACAAAAGTCTGCATAGCTGTGAAAAGCATCTAGCACTCTATCATCTTCCCAACCACCCAGGTCTTGGAGAGCCTGGGGGAGATCAAAGTGGTAAAGGGTCACCATGGGTGAGATGTTGCTTGCCAGTAGACCATCAATAAGTCTATTATAATACTCAACACCCTTATCATTGACTGTACCCTGTCCGTTTGGAAAAATTCGAGACCATGAGATGGAGAACCGGTAACTGGTCACCCCTAGACTTCTTAACATGTACAAGTCTGCATCCAGCTGGTGGTAACTATCACATGCAATGTCCCCATTTGTGCCGTCAGCAATATTATTTCCAGAGTGTGTAAATGTGTCCCAGGTGCTTGGTCCTTTTCCATCAGCATCCCATCCTCCTTCGATCTGATAAGCCGAAGTGGAAACTCCCCATTTAAAATCTTCTGGAAATGTTGAGTAATGGTACATGTCCCTTTCAAAGGCAGTTTGCCCTGAAAATTTTTCCCATACAACTTTTGAAGTAGAAGGCACTTCTGATGCTGGAAGTGGGGGCAACTTTCTTGAATTTGACCTTGTCAGACTTGAAGAACCGAATTTCATTAGCTTTGTTTTAGGAAAGCCATTATTTTCGATGATATTTGAGAATTGATAGGCTGATTCTTTGGGGGTCCTATGTCTGTTTCCATCGTTAAAATTCACATAATGCAAACCATATCTTTGGCGGTATCCTTGAGGTCCTTCAAATCCGTCGAGCAAGGATCGGACAATATATGAATTTACTGGCACTTTGTCAGTGTTGACAGCTGCAAAAGTATAAAGCGATCACGGTTAGGACATTACTCATTATTACAACTCAACAGGAAGAATAGTATAGATAACTAGTTAGCATGCACCATATATACAAAAACTATTTCATTACCTTTTAGGGCTTCATTGATGTAAGCCGTTAGGTACTCAACCCGAGCTGTATCATTGAATACCTCCCCAGTGTCTGGCGTTGGGATACCATTTCCAGTTATGTATATGGGTAGTCCTCCCTTTCCATATTCTTCTTTGACGAAGTTCAGAAGCCTCCTGAGACCCCATGGCACCACATAGAGCCATGAAGATTCGGTGGTCGGCCATGAAGGATCCACATGTGAGACAAATCCTCCAATATTATCATAATTAGCAACACAACTTAGACTTTCGGAAGCATTGACCAACCGGGATGTATAGTGGGAGATGCCAAGGAAGTCTGCAGTGCCTTTGATGTAGGCCTTCTCTTCCTCAGTAAATGTGGGCAGTGCTGCCACTGTGGAGAGACACTGGGTATTTATGTCAAGAACTTGAGTCTTAAGGACTTCTGGGTAGTCCCCATTGATAAGAATTGGATGGGCAAACCACCCGATCATGAACTGGAGATATCGCTCAGCAGCGCTCACGTCATCTGGATTATTGGGATTTTTTGGTTCTGCCCAGTCTGAATTCAGAGAGATTCCCACCTGACCTTTCTGCGACGCTCGGTACTTGTCATTGTACACATGCCAGGCCTTAGCGTGAGCTTTCACAATGTTATGTGACACCTATAAGATATAACGTAGGAGACTGTGTTAGAGAAATATCTATCCTCATAACCTCCATGGTGTGAGAACAGTCTGCAAGGATCTAATTATTATTGTGAATCTGCAGTTCTATTATTCTGCACGACCATAGTAACCTGGAGAGATAGCGAGACCCCGTACATCAGCTGGTAATAAGAATTTCCATCGTCTCTCTTCAACTCATAAAAAGTTAGTGCTAAACTCTAATTATGCAACCAAATGACTTTCCATATTATTTTGCAATTAATTTATAAGAATATTTAAGGAATTAAATATTTTCTATGATTTTAATTTCCTCTTTATACCTTGAAGGAGGCATTTCCTGGATCTCTGATCCCGGGTGCATGTTCTCCGGTGCCGTAACCAGCGTAACTAACGACCCAAGGTTCATGGAACGTTATCCATTGTTGAACTCTATCTCCAAAATTCTTGAAGCAAAAATCTGCATATTCCATAAATGCCTCGATGGTGGAGTCATGCTGCCAGCCCCCGGACTCCTGCAGAGCTTGGGGTAGATCCCAGTGATATAAAGTTACTATCGGTTTAATATTTTCTTTGATTAACCTGTCGATTAATTTGTTGTAATATTTCACGCCGGCGGAATTGATTTTGGATTTCAGTCCCGTTGGGAATATTCTGGACCAGGAGATGGAGAAGTGATAGACCTTAGACTGTAGACCCTTCAGAAGATATAGGTCATAGTCAATCTTATTGTAGCTATCACAGGCCACATTTGCGGTTGCATTGTTATCAGCTTGGCCATTTTGTCCAAAAACATCCCATATGGATTGTCCTTTATCCCCTGCGGTCCAGCCCCCTTCTACTTTGAAGGCTGAAGATGAAGAGCCCATGAGGAAACCTTCAGGGAATGTATCGTGTAGGAAGATGTCTCTCTCTGCTGGAGTCTGGGTGGCAAATTTATTCCATACTGTGGTGAATGCTGAACGGGATGTTCCTGTCGAATACTTGAGACTAAAATAGTGAAAAATAAGTTATTTAGAGGGTTCTCATCGGAAGTGTAAATGATAGCATACACTAGTAAATCATAGTTTGGCATTTATGGTATGTTCTATATTGTTAAAGAGAAATTAACCTTTTTGTAATCACTTCTAGCCGCCATTTTGACAAAAGTGACCACAGAGACTGCAGTCATATTGGCAGCCACCTAGGAATGTATTTCTCATTAACCGATAGACCTATCCTTCCTCCCATTGATTTACCCATTTATCGAGAAGAGTGGTATGAGTCAATGCATCATCAGGGTACATACGATCACGTTGACCAGTGCATGTTTCGGTTTCCTCAATTTCAGAATAACGTGGCTGAAAATATTTTTTTGCACTGACCTTTTTTCATTGGCATTTGACTGTGGCATAAATGGACTGACATCGTAACCTAAGAAATCTTCCCGAGAGCCGATCAATTCTGCAGAAAAACAAATAAATATGACATCATTTATTCGGTTCCCTTACATTGACGTCCCCATAGACCTACATAGTAGACAAAGTGGTCTAAGGTACGCCAATCTCTAGCACTTACCGGTAAATATTTTACCACCTTTTTTGCTTCAAATATTTTTTTTCCCTATTTTCCACCTCTAAAACCTGGTGCGTCTTATAGACCGATGCGTCTTATAGTCAGAAAAATACGGTATATTAAAACTTAAAGTGATGACTCTTCTGTGCTTTCTCTCTATATCCTCTGACCTCTTCGTCGTAGTATGTAGCTTTAATAGATGTGGGGATATCACTTAGTCACAGTCGCCCAGCTTCATACATACATACATACATACATACATGCTCTCCTCCCTAGATTTTCTTCTCTTCCTCTCTAAATGAAATTTCCTGTTTTACTATGAATTTACAGTGCCAGATTTTGGAGGTCGGGAAGGTAAATTCTAGATTAATCCTTTTTTTTTTTTACAGCAAGAAAATCATATTGTTTTTATTGTATCCTGAGCATTTTGTAGCAATGGCAGCAGAACTGCGAAGTCTGATCTGGTGGACTTCCCAACTCTTACTAAGGACGGTTTTATAAATCTGTTTGGTTTTTTTTGTTCTCTTAGGCTATGTTCATACGTTGCGTTTTTGATTATTTTTTTTTTTTCCGCAGGCAAAACCTGCTTTCTTGGCAGTAAAAAAGTAACATAAAAAAGCAGGTTTTGCTGAGTGTTTGCAGCGTTTTTTTGCTGCGTTTTTGGTGAGTTTTTTTGCACTGCGTTTCTTGTCAGGGTACGATTGTCTTTTGTGCATGCTGATAAAGTTTAGCGCTTAAAAATTAATCTGATTCAACTTCATCAGGTTTTGGCACCAAAAACGCAACAAAACTCGATTCCTGTGTTTTTTACACTAAAATGGGTGAAAAATGCTGCAAAAAAACGCTGAAAGAAGTGAAATGCTGCATTTTGCAAAAATGCAGCTCTTTGACAAAACAGTCAGAAAATAAAAAAACAATGTGTGTGCATGAGATTTCTGAAATCTTATAGACTTAGCTGGTATTGTGAAACACAGCTGAAAATTGACATAAAAAATTCATTAAAAAATCTGCAAAAATGCAATGTGGAACATAGCCTAATGTAAAAAAAAAACAGTCTGTGTTTTTTTTTATGCCTGTTGGACCCTTTTTGGTCCATGACTAAGTTTACACCCATTTTTCTCATATGAAAAAAAAAAACACTTTTGGCCTCTGCCCATTAAACAGTAAAATACGGGCAGCACTTGGATTACATTCTCATACTATCTTTTTTTATTTTTGGGGTCATTAACTTGCATTGGCGAGTCTGATCCACCACTCAGATCAAAGTGGAACATGTCTCTGTTCATTTTTTATTTTATTTTTTTTTTTGCCGACAATCAATTTTCAAAAATGATACATGAGAAGGCACAATCAATGTAATGAACCATAAGCAAAAAATTAAGAATAGTGCATGTACCAAAAAAAAACAAAAAACGAGACATTTAAAAGAGGCTTAACTTGAAATGTATGTGAGCAAAAAGCTGGGAAATATAAAAAAAAAATAGTATGACTACTGGGTCAGACTACATAGGGTTTGTTTGTAGTCTGTTACCATGGAGACAGACCTAGGAGCTGAATGTAAAAAACAAAAGACATGTTTTTATGTATTTATTTTAGATGCATTGTAGAAATAGGGGTGTAAAGTTGTACATATGTACCCTTGTATCAACACTACTTACCTTTAAGCAATGTAAAGGCAGAGAGATATTTATTTTCCTCATTTATGGAGCTGCAGTCATTTAGTGCTAAGCTGAAAACCAACACGTCCAGACTGTTCTTGATGTTCTATAATAACAATAATAATTAACAATAATGATGGCAACTATTTATTATAATACTACAAAGAAAAATATAAAATGGCCAAGGGACACATGAGGAGTGTGATTGAAAAGAAGAATTAATATAGTAGTCACCAAAACTCATGTAGGATAAATAGTGGGGAGTTATGCTGGCTATACTAAAGATACGGAATTATTACATTATTTGCTACATATAAAGTTTGGTTTATTCTTTTTAAAGGGGTTAAAAAAAAATCTGCCATTAATTAAGCTTATCACAGATTATCCCACTGCTGGATCCTCAGTGAACCTGTCAATGAATGTTCTGTTCTGCTGCAGTGCCCCCACAGGTGAAATGATGTATTGCGTGCTGCTAATTTAGAGCAATGGGCTCTCTGTGCAATACAATTATCTGCTGGGTCCTCCAGAGAGAGACGCTCTTTGTAATACTCTCTGATCAAGGTGATCAGTGATGGTGTCACATGAAGGATCCCCTCTATTAACCCATTATTCCTCGTAGTGAGAGATTTGAATGTAGGTTTTCCAAACAGACCCCCCCCCCCCCATTAAATTTTAAAAACGTACTATAACTGTAATGCTCCTTTTGAGATTACAACAAAAAAATAATTATATTGTTGTAGATCATGATCTTGGACTCCCACAAACCCAAATGTGAAGGTCTCAGTACATTGTACATTTCTACAGGCTGTAACCTTTTATTGGCTTTTGATTCTGTATTTTGGTAGCCAGTATGTTTTTGGTAATGCGAAGTGTCTTCTCTTCTGCAGATCAATGTGGTTCTCTGGTCACAGACTACAAACAAGCTCAGATCCTTCAGGAATTCTTGCTACTTCTTGTTAAGCTTGTAATTGTACAGTATGATATCAAGAAGCTCGGAGATAGAGAGAAGAGAGGATGGCTGCTGGATCAGACTACACTGGGGTTGTTTGTAGTCTGTTACCATGGAGACATATAGACCTGTCTAACATGTTACCATAGAGACACATGGACCTAACAGTCCTATGAACAAAAACTGAAGATGCTTTTAAAAGAAGTGTATTTTATCATGATCTTCTTAACAAGGGCAATTTGGGCCCCAATGCAGATCTGTTATTAGGGCCCTTAATTATCAGAAATCATTTCATTAATTTCCTTATGAGTGACGTTTTGGGATTCTTCAGGCTACAGGGATCGGGTGAGGCGTCCCTTCTGGACCCTACATTGTACATAGATACCTTAGTTCCCATTGATCTGGGGAAAAAAAGACTTATATAGACTCTTCTGAAAAGCAAAGTTTGTTGAAGAAGCAAAGTCACCTGTCATCTTATTACCTGAATTGCGATCCACTCTTGCAGCTGATCCGCGTTGCCGCAGTCAAATTTCAAGTTCAGAGCAAGAAAATCAACTGTTTCCTAAAAAATGCAGAATTGGTTAACCTGATGGCGTCATTGTTCTATATGTCTAATGTTATATTTCATGTGCAAGGCCATATATACCCCCTTTCAGCTGATATGGGACTCAAGGGCACGTTTCACTTTGGTTTTTTTCCCAATTTTTGGGGGGCGGGTGAGAATCTGTACACAGATGTCCTCATATACAGCTATGTTTTAAAAAAGGGTACCAAGAATCTCCAGGTACACAGGGTACTGCGAAGACCCCATACACTTTAGAACAAATTCACGTCAGCCAAACCTGCTAATTTAGGGGGGACAGAGCCAGTATCTAATGTAATTAGGGGGCATCCTGATTCATCATTGACAGATGAGTGGGAAGGATTGGGCATGTTGAAATTCACAGCCTAATCCTTTTGTTCTCAGGGCGGATAAGCCTCTGCCAGAGATTCATGGCAGAGACTTACTCCGCTCTCAACATTGATATCACATGCCGCTTTAGCCTAGCGCCCATGATCACGGACTTAGCTTGCCGTCCTATAACACCTACTCTGGCCTTGTGCACGGAGAATACCTGAAAGGTGTACATCCAAAAGGAAAACCATATTTACCAGGACTCGAGGGTGTATTGATAGAGATGTGCTCAGTGCTCCCGACCCCAGAGCAATGGATATCCGTCCACCTGATGATAAAAGCACAACATCGTGTATCATTGCATCACGACTTTCCCGACCTATCGATCATCATTGCATTAGCAAAGACAGCTGTCAGCGGCTGTGGATATATCGACAATCATCAGTATCAGATCGGTGGAGGTCTGTCACCCGACAATCCACTGTTCAGCTGGAATCAGGACAGCAAAGCGCCGCACACTGTGTAGTGGCCATTCCCAGGCACTGAAGATGGACTCCTATTGAAGTGAATGTGATCTGATCTGCAGTACCAGAGAACGGCCACTACACAGCGTGGGGCGCTGTGCTGCTCAGACTCTGTTCATGGTAGGTCTCTTATTGAACAAGGTGCTGAAAGGGGCAAACATTGAAATCAATTATTTTCTTTATAAGTATTTTGTCTTTGTTTCAGGGGAAACACTTTATACTGTGCTAATTAAGCTCTCTGTGGAGTTCATTATCCGTAACAATGTATCAGACGTGTTCATCAATCTTCTTATCACTTTGAAATTAATTCCTTATCTATATAAGATATTGATTTGCACAAACAAGACTTATCTGGGTGCAGAGTTCAACAATGTGATTCATTACCCCATGATAAAAAGCATGTCACCCTGCAGATCAGCGACAGCGTCCTGCATGTAATAAGTAATGAGAAAAACAGATTTATATAGGAAATGTAACACGTGTCTATAGAGAAACTGCAGAAATCAGAGATTCCCTTAATCTGTAGGGACATTATATAAAGAGGTTGTCCAGGCATCTACAGAATAGGTCATTAATAGCAGATTAGTGGGGATCTGACACCTGTATATCCCCCACCGATCACCTGTCATTTGCTCTGGCATGCAAACATAGGGGGCAGAATTATAGTAGTTATATTCCTGTACATAGGGGCAGTATTATAGTAGTTATATTCTTGTACATAGGGGCAGTATTATAGTAGTTATATTCCTGTACATAGGAGCAGTATTATAGTAGTTATATTCTTGTACATAGGAGCAGTATTATAGTAGTTATATTCTTGTACATAGGGGCAGTATTATAGTAGATATATTCAGGACATAGGAGCAGTATTATAGTAGTTATATTCTTGTACATAGGGGCAGTATTATAGTAGTTATATTCTTGTACATAGGGGCAGTATTATAGTAGTTATATTCTTGTACATAGGAGCAGTATAATAGTAGTTATATTCTTGTACATAGGAGCAGTATTATAGTAGTTATATTCTTGTACATATATGGAGTATTATAGTAGTTATATTCTTGTATATAGGGGGCAGTATTATATGTGTTATATTCTTGTACATAGGGGCAGTATTATAGTAGTTATATTCCTGTACATAGGAGCAGTATTATAGTAGTTATATTCTTGTACATAGGGGCAATATTATAGTAGTTATATTCTTGTAAATAGGGTCAGTATTATAGTAGATATATTCTTGTACATATGGGCAGTATTATAGTAGTTATATTCTTGTACATAGGGAGCAGTATTATAGTAGTTATATTCTTGTACATAGGGGCAGTATTATAGTAGTTATATTCTTGTACATAGGAGGCAGTATTATCGTAGTTATATTCTTGTACATAGGAGGAGTATTATAGTAGTTATATTCTTGTACATAGGGGCAGTATTATAGTAGTTATATTCTTGTACATAGGAGCAGTATTATAGTAGATATACTCTTGTACATAGGGGCAGTATGATAGTAGTTATATTCTTGTACAAAGGAGGAGTATTATAGTAGATATATTCTTGTACATATGGGCAGTATGATAGTAGTTATATTCTTGTACATAGGGAGCAGTATTATAGTAGTTATATTCTTGTACATAGGGGCAGTATTATAGTAGTTATATTCTTGTACATAGGAGCAGTATTATAGTAGATATACTCTTGTACATAGGGGCAGTATTATAGTAGTTATATTCTTGTACATAGGAGGCAGTATTATTGTAGTTATATTCTTGTACATAGGGGCAGTATTATAGTAGATATATTCTTGTACATATGGGCAGTATGATAGTAGTTATATTCTTGTACATAAGAGCAGTATTATAGTAGTTATATTCTTGTACATAGGGGCAGTATTATAGTAGTTATATTCTTGTACATAGGAGCAGTATTATAGTAGATATACTCTTGTACATAGGAGCAGTATTATAGTAGTTATATTCTTGTACATAGGAGGCAGTATTATTGTAGTTATATTCTTGTACATAGAGGGCAGTATTATAGTAGATATATTCTTGTACATATGGGCAGTATGATAGTAGTTATATTCTTGTACATAAGAGCAGTATTATAGTAGTTATATTCTTGTACATAGGGGCAATATTATAGTAGTTATATTCTTGTACATAGGGTCAGTATTATAGTAGATATATTCTTGTACATATGGGCAGTATTATAGTAGTTATATTCTTGTACATAGGGAGCAGTATTATAGTAGTTATATTCTTGTACATAGGGGCAGTATTATAGTAGTTATATTCTTGTACATAGGGGCAGTATTATAGTAGTTATATTCTTGTACATAGGAGGCAGTATTATCGTAGTTATATTCTTGTACATAGGAGGAGTATTATAGTAGTTATATTCTTGTACATAGGGGCAGTATTATAGTAGTTATATTCTTGTACATAGGAGCAGTATTATAGTAGTTATATTCTTGAACATAGGGGCAGTATTATAGTAGTTATATTCTTGTACATAGGAGCAGTATTATAGTAGATATACTCTTGTACATAGGGGCAGTATGATAGTAGTTATATTCTTGTACAAAGGAGGAGTATTATAGTAGATATATTCTTGTACATATGGGCAGTATGATAGTAGTTATATTCTTGTACATAGGGAGCAGTATTATAGTAGTTATATTCTTGTACATAGGGGCAGTATTATAGTAGTTATATTCTTGTACATAGGAGCAGTATTATAGTAGATATACTCTTGTACATAGGGGCAGTATTATAGTAGTTATATTCTTGTACATAGGAGGCAGTATTATTGTAGTTATATTCTTGTACATGGGGCAGTATTATAGTAGATATATTCTTGTACATATGGGCAGTATGATAGTAGTTATATTCTTGTACATAAGAGCAGTATTATAGTAGTTATATTCTTGTACATAGGGGCAGTATTATAGTAGTTATATTCTTGTACATAGGAGCAGTATTATAGTAGATATACTCTTGTACATAGGAGCAGTATTATAGTAGTTATATTCTTGTACATAGGAGGCAGTATTATTGTAGTTATATTCTTGTACATAGAGGGCAGTATTATAGTAGATATATTCTTGTACATATGGGCAGTATGATAGTAGTTATATTCTTGTACATAAGAGCAGTATTATAGTAGTTATATTCTTGTACATAGGGGCAATATTATAGTAGTTATATTCTTGTACATAGGGTCAGTATTATAGTAGATATATTCTTGTACATATGGGCAGTATTATAGTAGTTATATTCTTGTACATAGGGAGCAGTATTATAGTAGTTATATTCTTGTACATAGGGGCAGTATTATAGTAGTTATATTCTTGTACATAGGGGCAGTATTATAGTAGTTATATTCTTGTACATAGGAGGCAGTATTATCGTAGTTATATTCTTGTACATAGGAGGAGTATTATAGTAGTTATATTCTTGTACATAGGGGCAGTATTATAGTAGTTATATTCTTGTACATAGGAGCAGTATTATAGTAGTTATATTCTTGTACATAGGGACAGTATTATAGTAGTTATATTCTTGTTCATAGGAGCAGTATTATAGTAGATATACTCTTGTACATAGGGGCAGTATGATAGTAGTTATATTCTTGTACAAAGGAGGAGTATTATAGTAGATATATTCTTGTACATATGGGCAGTATGATAGTAGTTATATTCTTGTACATAGGGAGCAGTATTATAGTAGTTATATTCTTGTACATAGGGGCAGTATTATAGTAGTTATATTCTTGTACATAGGAGCAGTATTATAGTAGATATACTCTTGTACATAGGGGCAGTATTATAGTAGTTATATTCTTGTACATAGGAGGCAGTATTATTGTAGTTATATTCTTGTACATGGGGCAGTATTATAGTAGATATATTCTTGTACATATGGGCAGTATGATAGTAGTTATATTCTTGTACATAAGAGCAGTATTATAGTAGTTATATTCTTGTACATAGGGGCAGTATTATAGTAGTTATATTCTTGTACATAGGAGCAGTATTATAGTAGATATACTCTTGTACATAGGAGCAGTATTATAGTAGTTATATTCTTGTACATAGGAGGCAGTATTATTGTAGTTATATTCTTGTACATAGAGGGCAGTATTATAGTAGATATATTCTTGTACATATGGGCAGTATGATAGTAGTTATATTCTTGTACATAAGAGCAGTATTATAGTAGTTATATTCTTGTACATAGGGGCAGTATTATAGTAGTTATATTCTTGTACATAGGAGCAGTATTATAGTAGATATACTCTTGTACATAGGAGCAGTATTATAGTAGTTATATTCTTGTACATAGGAGCAGTATTATAGTAGTTATATTCTTGTACATAGGGGCAGTATTATAGTAGTTATATTCTTGTACATAGGAGGCAGTATTATTGTAGTTATATTCTTGTACATAGGGGCAGTATTATAGTAGCTATATTCTTGCTTTATATTGTTTTATCTTTACAATAATATGAATAGTCGGCTAAGCTGAAAATTTTTTAGATTTACTGATTATATTGTATTAATCATGAAATTCCAGTATTCAATCATTTTACATCTTCCAATTTACCTCCAGCAGAATATTTCTGGCGATACACCGTGCTCACTTTCTCATGGGCGTCCAGCAGAGTCTGTAGGGAGGTCACATCTGTGACATCTGCAGGAACATCAAATGTTATCCAGGTATGGACCAAATCCCCGAATGAATAGAATGCAAATTCAGCATATTCTGTATAGACATCAATGGGGCTTTTGCCAGTCTGGGTGCCACCTGCAGACAGTCTGCTGCCATGTAAGATCACAATTGGATTAATGTTTGCTCCATTCAGTTCCTGCAGAAGGGTCCTGTAACACTGCAGCTGCCCCCCATTCCTCTCCAGGGCATTGTTCTTGATAGATGCAAAGTTTCTGGGTAGCTGGACCTTGTAGTGTGTGACGCCATACTTCTGCAGAGTGGAAATTTGGTCTTTCAAGGTATTAAACACCCTAGTATTACACCTAAATTCTCCTTCTGGCTCCACTTCATTAAGTGCTCCATCCTTGTTGCTCTGCAATGGACCAGCAAGGGCTATGAAGTCTCCAAGAACTGCACTGTTGAGCCCATGATACATGGATGAGAGGAGAACCAGGAGGACCCCTCGCCAGGCTGGCCCCATTCTGGTCTCTGTATCCCCAAATGTACCTGTCAAGTCATTTATACATAGTTAAAGGCCATAAAATAGACACTTGACTTCTTATCAGCCGTGCTGATAAAGACATTGCACAGAGATGATTAGCAGCAGGAGCATGGGGCGCCATTGTCATCGCCAGGAGTTCTAGAAACAGAGTCACTAATAGAGATTTCAAGCAAATCTAAGAGTTAAGAAAAAAAAAAACTCAGCTGCGTGTCACTTCCGTTTTTTGCTGACAAACACATAGGTCAAGGTCTTGTCTTTTCTCTATTCCTCTCTTTACCCCTATGTACATGCACTTCCGCTTCTTCTGCTCATGCATGACTTCCTTCTCAATGTCAAGAATGGACAATATTATTACAGTGACCTCCGTCCCCGCCAGATACCTCTGGCACCGACTTATCTTCCCTAGAGAATAAAAGTACATTGCAGGAAACGACTTTCACATGTATGAAAGCCTTAAAGGGTTATGGCCCCCATGCACATTAGACTATTATTTGACGATCCTGCAAATATCAGTGAGCTCGGCCAACAGTCTAATGTATATAGGGGTCTACAGACTCTCCCCTGAAAGATGACATTGGGGTCATTAAGAATCTAAGATGTGCAATTTTGGACTTTCAATCCTTTGGTTCTCAGCGAGATAAGCCACTGTCATACATGGCTGGCAGCAGCTTTTTCCTGTGTACGAGAAAGCTTGACATTTTCATGCGTACTTTTGATATATATATACACACACACACACACACACACACACACACACACACACACACACACACACACACACACACTGCCGTTCAAAAAAGAAAAGCACAGTTTTTTCCAATGAAGCTAACATTAAATGATTCAGAAATACACTCTTGTAAAGCTGCAGTAGCATCGTACGCAGTAAAGAAGCAGTGACCCACAAATTCAAACACAAAAGTCTCTTTTAATGTGTTTCTTCACAGCATTAAAGTCCAATTCACATAAATGCATATAACTTCAGTGGATATTATCAGTGACCAGTTTACACGAGTTCAAAGCAATACATATCATATGGCTTTAGATTTGCGGTCCCTAAACAGGCCAGACTTCCCTTGTCCAGTTTCCCTGGGCGACCGCACGCCATCTCACAGTCTCTATACGTCTCCATACACACAGCCTCATATGTTGCAGACACTACACACGCCAGCCCTCTTCTGACTAGTTCTCGTGGGTGTCCTGCATCGCTGTATCACAGTCTCTTTACAGACTCTTTACTCACACAGTCGTACACAGTTCAGGATATCCTCCAGATAGCAGCCGGGCACCATATCCACCTGTTTGCAATCGTTGCACATGCTAGTCCTCTTTTGGGTACAGGACATCCACCTCCGGGCACAGGACTATCCACATCCGATTCCTTCGGGTACAGGACATCCACCTCCGGGCACAGGACTGTCCACATCCGAGACCAGTACCATGGACGACTTGCATCTCTGTGTACGCTTTGGCTGCCAGGCTATTCAGCTGCCCTGGGTGCTGGCTCTGCTGGCCTCCATGCACTCTGCAGACCAGCACACGCCAGCCTGACACTGACATGCACCTCGCACACCTGGCCTGACCTGGCCAGACACCTGACACACCCATACACCTTACTGCAGGGTTTTTAAACCTACACAAACCTGTGGCCTTCAGCCACCTGGAAAACCCGGACCGGAGATCCGTGACTCTCATGCACACCTATGGACTTCATCCGTCTGCATGCACATTCTGGGGAGAACAAACACCGCCCCCTAGCTGTATCAGAGGCCACAGCCTCACACTCTATACATTGTTAATGTGGTAAATGACTATTTTTGCTGCAGACGTCTGGTTTGTAATGCAATATCTTCATAGGTGTATAGAGGCCCATTTCCAACAACCATCATCACTCCAGTGTTCTTATGGTACTTTGTGTTTGCTAACTGTGTAAGAAGGCTAATGGATGGTTAGAATACCCTTGAAAACCCTTGTGCAAGTATGTTAGCACAGCTGAAAACAGTTTGGCTGATTAGAGAACCTATAAACCTGACCTTCCTTTGAGGTAGATGAGAATCTGGAGCATTACATTTGCTGGTTCCATTAAACTCTAAAAATGGCCAGAAAAAAAGACCTTTCATGTGAAACTCGACAGTCTATTCTTGTTCTTAGAAATGAAGGCTATTCCATTGGAGAAATTGGCAAGAAACTGAAGATTTCCTACAATGGCGTGTACTACTCCCTTCAGAGGAGAGCACAAACAGGCTCTAACCAGAGTAGAAAGAGAAGTGGGAGGCCCCGCTGCACAACTGAGCAACAAGACAAGTACATTAGAGTCTGTAGTTTGAGAAATCAACACCTCACAGGTCCTCAACTGGCAGCTTCATTAAATAGTACACGCAAAACGCCAGTGTCATTGTCTACAGTGAAGAGGAGACTCCGGGATGCTGGCCTTCAGGGCAGAGTGGCAAAGAAAAAGCCATATCTGAGACTGGCTAATAAAAGGAAAAGATTAATATGGGCAAAAGAACACAGACATTGGACAGAGGAAGATTGGAAAAAAGTGTTATGGACAGACGAATCCAAGTTTGAGGTGTTTGGATCACACAGAAGAACATTTGTGAGACGCAGAACAACTGAAAAGATGCTGGAAGAGTGCCTGACGCCATCTGTCAAGCATGGTAGAGGTAATGTGATGGTCTGGGGTTGCTTTGGTGCTGGTAAAGTGGAAGATTTGTACAAGGTAAAAGGGATTTTGAATAAGGAAGGCCATCACTCCATTTTGCGCCGCCATGCCATACCCTGTGGACAGCGCTTGATTGGAGTCAATTTCATAATACAACAGGACAATGACCCAAAGCTCCAAATTATGGAAGAACTATCTAGGGAAGAAGCCGGCAGCTGGTATCTATCTGTAGTGGAGCGGCCAGCGCAGTCACCAGATCTCAGCCCCATTGAGCTGTTGTGGGAGCAGCTTGGTGCAAAAAGTGCCCATTAGCCAAACCTACTTGTGTGAGGGGCTTCTGGAAGCATGGGGGGGATGTCTCCAGATTACCTCAGCATATTAACTGCTAGAATGCCAAAGGTCTGCAATGCTGGAATTGCTGCAAAGGGATCATTCTGTGACGAAAGCAAAGTTTGAACGAGAAAACTATTATTTCAAATAAAAATCTTTTTTTTGAACCTTGTCAATGTCTGGACTAGATTTTCAATTCATTTGGCAACTCATTTAATTAATAAAAGTAGGAGTTTTCATGGAAAACACAAAATTATCTGGGTGACCCTAAACTTTGGAACTGTGTATATATACAGTTAAGTCCATATATATTTGGACAGAGACAACATTTTCCAAACTTTGGTTATAGACATTACCACAATGAATTTTAAATAAAACAATTCAGATGCAGTTGAAGTTCAGACTTTCGGCTTTCATTTGAGGGTATCCACATTAAAATTGGATGAAGGGTTTAGGAGTTTCAGCTCCTTATCATGTGCCACCCTGTTTTTGAAGGGACCAAACGTAATTGGAAAGATTCATTAATTTTAAATAAAATGTTCATTTCTAGTACTTGGTTGAAAACCCTTTGATGGCAATGACTGCCATATATAATATTAAAGAGACGATTACTCTTCAACACCAGCTTGGGCTGGGACCCGAAGTAAAGAACTGAGATCTCACAACAAGGGGGAGATTGGATTTTGATTCTTGATTAAATTGACTGGAGATCTTCATTGATGACATATCTTATCAGAATCGTTCTGCTCTTTGATCCCAGATAAAATGTCCATATTTAGTATTTATTACTCTCTGATAATCATCAGATCATCTGCACCGTACGAGATACCATAAACCCAGCATGAAGTTTCCAATGACAGGTTGAATATGACCTATGACCAATGGGCTGCGGCAGGTTGATGTAAGCCACTGAGTCTACTAACCATTAAAGTGGTGCAGGATCATACATCCTGACAACTCATTTGGGACATGTGATACCATTCTTTGTGCATCATCTTGTTAAAGGGGCTGTCAAGAGTGGTGCATAAGTAAAAAAAATAAAAATAAAATATACATATATATATACCGTACATACCAGCTTGGTGTTATTTCTTCTCGGTGCTGCTGCTGGTGTTCCTCGCCAGTCTCTTGTTTTCCCCTTCTGCCAGTGGGTGTCAAGAGACCACTGGTGAAGGCTGTACCCAATGATTGGCTGCAGTGGTCACGTGAAACATTCTGCCAAAAGAGGAAGCCAAGAGAAGCAGCAACGGTCCGGTAGGTGTTTTTTTCCTGTTTCTTTTTACTTTTGCACCACTGTGGGCCCATTAATAAAGTCTTTAAAAGTAGTGGACTACCCTTTAACCACTTAATGAAAAAAAGTTCTATAACTTTATAATATTCATTGCCTTCCAATTCCTTACTATTTCAGCTTCCCTCTGCCAATAAGCTTTTTGGAGATGGAAATTTAATTCTCCAGCAGGACTTGGCCCCTGTCCACACTGCCAAAAGTACCAATACCTGGTGTACAAATAACAGTATCACTGTGCTTGATTGGAAGCAAACTTGCCTGACCTTAACCCTATAGAGAATCTATGGAATATTGTCAAGAGGAAGATGAGAGACACCAGACCCAACAATGCAGATGAGCTGAAGGCTGCTATCAAAGCAACCTGGGCTTCCATAACCCCTCAGCAATCCCTCCATGCCACGCCGCATTGATGCAGTAAGTGATGCCAAAGGAGCCCGACCAAGCATTGAGTGCATTTATTGAACATACATTTCAGTAGGCCAACATTTGTGATTTTAAAATCATTTTTTCAAGCTGGTGTTATAAAGTATTATAATTTATTGAGATAATGACTTTCGGGTTTTCTTTGGCTGTAAGCCATAATCATCAACATTAACAGAAATAAACCCTTAAAATACATCACTCTGTTTAAAATGACTGTTAATATATGAGTTTCACTTTTTGGACTGAAGAACTGAAATAAATTAACTTTTTGATGATATTCTAATTTTGTAAGATGCACCTGTATGTATATGTATAACCATTGTGTATATAGTGTATTGTCTAGTGTGTCCTTAAGGTTATTAAACATATAATTTAACCTTTGGCTGCTCCTTTATCTCAATCCACACGTCCGTGTTCTCAGCTTTAACTTTCCATGCTATCGGGGCTGGTTTCTGGCCCAATATAATCCTGTTAACAGACCGCGATTATATCTAATGAGGAACTGGTGGCAGTCCTACCGGGCTAGCAGTGCTCTGTTTCACTGGTGCTAATGGAATGGGCCTCTCAACCTGTCAGGGTTGTGAGTGTGGTGCCACATAAGCAGTTGCTTGGGCGACCCTCACTCACTCCCCGTGCCTCCCTAGGCCCATTTGGCTAGGGAGTAAAACTGTGCCAAGCTGATCTTATGTGTCCCTAAGGGGTGTTTAACATCACGTTGGTGCAAGTGAGGAAACTGTACCGTGTGATGCTTTTGACGGAAAAGTGATGTCAGGCGGGGTGGCAAGGTGCAGATTCTTCACGTGGTGGTAGCGGTGGCATTCTACGTGATGTCTCCGGTGCCATCCCTCACAGAGGGTACTCTGCTGGCAGTTTGTGGGGGTACTCTGCTGGCACTGTTTATGGGGGTACTCTGCTGGCACTGTTTGTGGGGGTACTCTGCTGGCACTGTTTGTGGGGGTACTCTGCTGGCACTGTTTATGGGGTACTCTGCTGGCACTGTTTATGGGTGTATTCTGCTGGCACTGTTTATGGGGGTACTCTGCTGGCACTATTTATGGGGTACTCTGCTGGCACTGTTTATGGGGTACTCTGCTGGCACTGTTTGTGGGGGTACTCTGCTGGCACTGTTTATGGGTACTCTGCTGGCACTGTTTATGGGGGTACTCTGCTGGCACTGTTTGTGGGGGTACTCTGCTGGCACTGTTTGTGGGGGTACTCTGCTGGCACTGTTTATGGGGTACTCTGCTGGCACTGTTTATGGGTGTACTCTGCTGGCACTGTTTATGGGTACTCTGCTGGCACTGTTTATGGGGGTACTCTGCTGGCACTGTTTGTGGGGGTACTCTGCTGGCACTGTTTATGGGGTACTCTGCTGGCACTGTTTATGGGTGTACTCTGCTGGCACTGTTTATGGGGGTACTCTGCTGGCACTATTTATGGGGTACTCTGCTGGCACTGTTTATGGGGTACTCTGCTGGCACTGTTTGTGGGGTACTCTGCTGGCACTGTTTATGGAGGTACTCTGCTGGCATTGTTTGTGGGGTACTCTGCTGGCACATTTTATGGGGGTACTCTCCTGGCACTGTTTATAGGGGTACTCTGCTGGCACTGTTTATGGGGGTACTCTGCTGGCACTGTTTGTGGGGGTACTCTGCTGGCACTGTTTATGGGTGTACTCTGCTGGCACTGTTTATGGGGGTACTCTGCTGGCACTATTTATGGGGTACTCTGCTGGCACTGTTTATGGGGTACTCTGCTGGCACTGTTTATGGGTACTCTGCTGGCACTATTTATGGGGTACTCTGCTGGCACTGTTTATGGGGTACTCTGCTGGCATTGTTTGTGGGGTACTCTGCTGGCACTGTTTATAGGGGTACTCTGCTGGCACTGTTTATGGGGGTACTCTGCTGGCACTGTTTGTGGGGGTACTCTGCTGGCACTGTTTATGGGTGTACTCTGCTGGCACTGTTTATGGGGGTACTCTGCTGGCACTATTTATGGGGTACTCTGCTGGCACTGTTTATGGGGTACTCTGCTGGCACTGTTTGTGGGGTACTCTGCTGGCACTGTTTGTGGGGGTACTCTGCTGGCACTATTTATGGGTACTCTGCTGGCACTGTTTATGGGGGTACTCTGCTGGCACTGTTTGTGGGGGTACTCTGCTGGCACTGTTTATGGGGTACTCTGCTGGCACTGTTTGTGGGGTACTCTGCTGGCACTGTTTGTGGGTGTACTCTGCTGGCACTGTTTATGGGGGTACTCTGCTGGCACTATTTATGGGGTACTCTGCTGGCACTGTTTATGGGGTACTCTGCTGGCACTGTTTGTGGGGTACTCTGCTGGCACTGTTTGTGGGGGTACTCTGCTGGCACTGTTTATGGGTACTCTGCTGGCACTGTTTATGGGGGTACTCTGCTGGCACTGTTTGTGGGGGTACTCTGCTGGCACTGTGTGGGGGTACTCTGCTGGCACTGTTTATGGGATACTCTGCTGGCACTGTTTATGGGTGTACTCTGCTGGCACTGTTTATGGGGGTACTCTGCTGGCACTGTTTATGGGGTACTCTGCTGGCACTGTTTGTGGGGTACTCTGCTGGCACTGTTTATGGGGGTACTCTGCTGGCACTGTTTGTGGGGTACTCTGCTGGCACAGTTTATGGGGGTACTCTCCTGGCACTGTTTATAGGGGTACTCTGCTGGCACTGTTTATGGGGGTACTCTGCTGGCACTGTTTATGGGGGTACTCTGCTGGCACTGTTTATGGGGGTACTCCGCTGGCACGGTTTATGGGGGTACTCTGCTGGCACTGTTTCATGATTTCAGGTAACCAACTGTAGATCCATGATATTATTTCTCAATGTCCTCACGGCTTATGTCTGGCAATCCCCATACACTTCACACATAAAATTAGATAAGTTTTTATTGTTTTTTTTCCACATTTATGGTGATATTTTCATGATTTTTTGCTCACAACTAAAATAACTCTGCAAGCTTTACTTCTTTCCGGAGTTTACTGTTCATAAATGCAAATAAAATAACAAGGAACACGACGGCAAGTAAGAAGGCGAATTCCACATATAAAGCGATCATCGCATCCGAGGTGGAGATCTTTAGTCCAAGAAAGTTCACAAATGGCGGTTCTGGATCTTCCAAGGGTTCTGTAGTGTGGCTGCCACTACTCGCTGTGGGCCCCATAGTTGTACCTACTGGAAAAAGGGAATTTTTGGTGAACAAGGCCTACTAGTTACATGTGATACTTGGACCTTGATATCAAGAAGTATGTCAATTAGTGACCAGGGATCATCTCAAAGGATCAGCATCTGACACTTTTACACCTTTTATGGGTCTCTTCACTTATGTTACAGGAGTTTACACACTCACCTTCTGGTTCTGGATCAAGGCAAGGATGAGACCCGTTATGTGGGTCAGGGAAACCGTTACACTGAACCACCGATCTATAGTATTTCACAGACGCTTTAGGAAGACGATGCAGATTGGGGTCAGAAAAATTTGTGTAATACAATCCGAACCGTTCAGTGTAACCTGTCGCCCACTCAAAATTATCCATCAGACTCCAGGCGGAGTAACCGCGGAGATCAACACCATCGTACTTTACAGCTGCCGAAAAGAAGAGAAATCTAATAATAGGGAGTATTATAGTAGTTATATTCTTGTACATAGGAGCAGTATTATAGTAGTTATATTCTTGTACATAGGGGGCAGTATTATAGTAGTTATATTCTTGTACATAGGAGCAGCATTATAGTTACAGTTAGGGCCAGAAATATTTGGACAGTGACACAATTTTCGCGAGTTGGGCTCTGCATGCCACCACATTGGATTTGAAATGAAACTTCTACAACAGAATTCAAGTGCAGATTGTAACGTTTAATTTGAAGGGTTGAACAAAAATATCTGATAGAAAATGTAGGAATTGTACACATTTCTTTACAAACACTCCACATTTTAGGAGGTCAAAAGTAATTGGACAAATAAACATAACCCAAACAAAATATTTTTATTTTCAATATTTTGTTGCAAATCATAGTAACATAGTTAGTAACATAGTTAGTAAGGCCGAAAAAAGACATTTGTCCATCCAGTTCAGCCTATATTCCATCATAATAAATACCCAGATCTACGTCCTTCTACAGAACCTAATAATTGTATGATACAATATTGTTCTGCTCCAGGAAGACATCCAAATCCTTTGGAGGCAATCACTGCCTTAAGTCTGGAACCCATGGACATCACCAAACGCTGGGTTTCCTCCTTCTTAATGCTTTGCCAGGCCTTTACAGCCGCAGCCTTCAGGTCTTGCTTGTTTGTGGGTCTTTCCGTCTTAAGTCTGGATTTGAGCAAGTGAAATGCATGCTCAATTGGGTTTAGATCTGGAGATTGACTTGGCCATTGCAGAATGTTCCACTTTTTGGCACTCATGAACTCCTGGGTAGCTTTGGCTGTATGCTTGGGGTCATTGTCCATCTGTACTATGAAGCGCCGTCCAATCAACTTTGCAGCATTTGGCTGAATCTGGGCTGAAAGTATATCCCGGTACACTTCAGAATTCATCCGGCTACTCTTGTCTGCTCTTATGTCATCAATAAACACAAGTGACCCAGTGCCATTGAAAGCCAATCATGCCCATGCCATCACGTTGCCTCCACCATGTTTTACAGAGGATGTGGTGTGCCTTGGATCATGTGCCGTTCCCTTTCTTCTCCAAACTTTTTTCTTCCCATCATTCTGGTACAGGTTGATCTTTGTCTCATCTGTCCATAGAATACTTTTCCAGAACTGAGCTGGCTTCTTGAGGTGTTTTTCTGCAAATTTAACTCTGGTCTGTCTAATTTTGTTATTGATGAATGGTTTGCATCTAGATGTGAACCCTTTGTATTTACTGTCATGGAGTCTTCTCTTTACTGTTGACTTAGAGACAGATACACCTACTTCACTGAGAGTGTTCTGGACTTCAGTTGATGTTGTGAACGGGTTCTTCTTCACCAAATTAAGTATGCGGCGATCATCCACCACTGTTGTCATCCGTGGACGCCCAGGCCTTTTTGAGTTCCCAAGCTCACCAGTCAATTCCTTTTTCTCAGAATGTACCCAACTGTTGATTTTGCTACTCCAAGCATGTCTGCTATCTCTCTGATGGATTTTTTATTTTTTTTCAGCCTCAGGATGTTCTGCTTCACCTCAATTGAGAGTTCCTTTGACCGCATGTTGTCTGCTCACAGCAACAGCTTCCAAATGCAAAACCACACACCTGGAATCCACCCCTGACCTTTTAACTACTTCATTGATTACAGGTTAACGAGGGAGACGCCTTCAGAGTTAATTGCAGCCCTTAGAGTCCATTGTCCAATTACTTTTGGTCCCTTGAAAAAGAGGACGCTATGCATTACAGAGCTATGATTCCTAAACCCTTTCTCCGATTTGGATGTGGAAACTATCATATTGCAGCTGGGAGTGTGCACTTTCAGCACATATTATATATATAATTGTATTTCTGAACATGTTTTTGTAAACAGCTAAAATAACAAAACTTGTGTCACTGTCCAAATATTTCTGGCCCTAACTGTATATTCTTGTACATAAGAGCAGCATTATAGTAGATATATTCTTGTACATAGGAGCAGTATTATAGTGGATATATTCTTGTACATAGGAGCAATATTATAGTAGCTATATTCTTGTATATAGAGGCAGTATTATAGTAGTTATATTCTTGTACATAAGAGCAGTATTATAGTAGCTATATTCTTGTATATAGAGGCAGTATTATAGTAGGTATATTCTTGTACATAGGGGCAGTATTATAGTAGTTATATTCTTGTACATAGGAGCAGTATTATAGTAGTTATATTCTTGTACATGGGGCAGTATTATAGTAGTTATATTCTTGTACATAGGGGCAGTATTATAGTAGTTATATTCTTGTATATAGGAGCAGTATTATAGTAGGTATATTCTTGTACATAGGAGCAGTATTATAGTAGTTATATTCTTGTACATAGGGGCAGTATTATAGTAGTTATATTCTTGTACATAGCGGCAGTATTATAGTTGGTATATTATTATACATAGCGGCAGTATTATAGTTGGTATATTATTGTACATAGGGGGCAGTATTATGGTAGTTATATTCTTGTACATAGGAGCAGTATTATAGTTGGTATATTATTGTCCATAGGGGGCAGTATTATAGTAGTTATATTCTTGTACATAGGAGCAGTATTATAGTTGGTATATTATTGTACATAGAGGGCAGTATTATAGTAGGTATATTCTTGTACATAGGGGCAGTATTATAGTAGTTATATTCTTGTACATAGGGGCAGTATTATAGTAGTTATATTCTTGTACATAGGGGCAGTATTATAGTAGTTATATTCTTGTACATAGGGGCAGTATTATAGTAGGTATATTCTTGTACATAGGGGCAGTATTATAGCAGTTATATTCTTGTACATAGGGGGCAGTATTATAGTAGTTATATTCTTGTACATAGGAGCAGTATTATAGTAGTTATATTCTTGTACATCGGGGCAGTATTATAGTAGTTATATTCTTGTACATAGCGGCAGTATTATAGTTGGTATATTATTATACATAGCGGCAGTATTATAGTTGGTATATTATTGTACATAGGGGGCAGTATTATGGTAGTTATATTCTTGTACATAGGAGCAGTATTATAGTTGGTATATTATTGTCCATAGGGGGCAGTATTATAGTAGTTATATTCTTGTACATAGGAGCAGTATTATAGTTGGTATATTATTGTACATAGAGGGCAGTATTATAGTAGGTATATTCTTGTACATAGGGGCAGTATTATAGTAGTTATATTCTTGTACATAGGGGCAGTATTATAGTAGTTATATTCTTGTACATAGGAGCAGTATTATAGTAGTTATATTCTTGTACATAGGAGCAGTATTATAGTAGTTATATTCTTGTACATGGGGCAGTATTATAGTAGTTATATTCTTGTACATAGGAGCAGTATTATAGTTGGTATATTCTTGTATATAGTATATACTTATATTATGGCGTATAAGAGTATGTTAATGGTCTGTAAGATGTCAGTGCCTTTGCTATAAATATGTCTCCTTCTATATAAAGTGCTTTTGCATTCTTAATCTATTCCAGATATTAGGGTTGGCTGAATGACTTGCACATATTCTGCTTGCATTGTATGTAATCTCGTACCTTTCAGCGCCTCATTCACATAATGCTTATAATAATACGTTCTCCATTCGTCATTTAGATTCGTCCCGCGCTCGGATATTCCATTTTCTGTGATATATATGGCAGGGTTGTTGAACTCTTCTTTTATCCAGTGTAATAACCTTCTCAAGCCAAAAGGCGTCACTTTCAGCCAAGCACTACCAGATGTCAGCCAGGTTCTGTCACTCAGTAAATAAACCCCCCTGGAATGATGGACAGAAAATACATCAAATTTCCTGTTGATTTTCTTTAGGACCGGATTACATTTTCGCTGTCACCTTTACCTGTCTCCTTCATAAGTCTGATAGTCTATTCCAAAGATCGCGTGCCCAACCAGCACGGTAGTATAGTGGTTCAGGCCAAAGAAGTCGTATGTCCCTTTTATTCTTTGCTTCTCACTTTCAGTGAATTCTGGGAGCCTGATGATGAAAGTCATAGAAACCATGAGTAGCAATAGCAAGAGAGGAAAACCTACCGTTATGTAGTCAGGCATCTCACTTGAGTTTTTTTTTCCTTCAATCAGACAATTTGCATAATTCGCATATTTCCCAGAGGAGCATTGCGGCTTTAAGTCTCCTCATCTCGGCATGCTTAGCATGTCAATCTCCACAAGGAGAAATTATACTTCTTGGAGATCAGTCGGACGGCTCTCACTCAGCCAAACCAGATCTCCACTTTGCACTGACGAGGGGCAGTTCCCACGAAACACAGTGTCTGCAAATTGAGATTCTGGTTTGGCTATTATCCTAAGTCATGTGACAAGGCTCGTTAATGGGTTGACATTGACTTGCAGGATCGCTACCTTCCAATAGGTGGCACTAGAGTTCTAGTCCTCTTCCTCTCTGAAGAGACAATTTTCCTAATTAATAATTAGCATATTTCCCAGAGGAGCATTGCGGCTTTGTCTCCTCATCTCGGCATGCTTAGCATGGCAATCTCCGCAAGGAGAAATGATACTTCTTGGATATTCCTTCACTCAAAAATGTTGAAAATAGTTCTATATGTCCTGATCATTTCCCGCCAAGACTACTGGAACTTCCTCCTTTATAGCCTCCCCTGTAAGGCTATGTTCGCACCTGTGTCAGAGGGGCCTCGATCATTTTTACAGCACATGCAGCTCCATTTACCTTCAAATAAACGTGCAATGCTCCCAATCTTCCCTTTTGTAAGTAAATGGTATCTGCATATAAATGGGATCCATAACGGAGATGTGAACAGAGCCTAACACAGTCTTGCATCTCCAAATCATCTTCGATTATGCTGGTATTGCTAGACGTGAAGGGACTGTTACACCTCTCCGGTCTAACAGTCCCTTCATGTACTACACGTGACGATGCAGGCGGAACATGGCTTTATAAATGAGCTGGGCACAGGGACTGAAGTCCACAGGATCTATCCCTCCGTCCTCGTCACACTCGGATCAGCGTGACTGACAGAACTGCATTTATACGCAAATATGAAGAACCCAACAAACTCCTCTACGTGTGCTCTGACTCTTTACTCCGTGGCTCCATGATTTTTGAAGCTTTGATCTCCCTGAAATACTCAAAGTATCTCAGTTTCATGCTTTACATTGTCCTGGCAGCATGAATGGGACGACAGGTTTTTATTTTTAAAAAGCATGGTAGACATGCCATTGGCTTTACTGAGTCTTCCAGAAGTTGAAAACATCCATCCGAAAGACATGATGAAATAAGCATTACTACATGGATGATGCAGGCTGTTCTGTCATTGTCAGCATACGCACCGGCTTTGGGACTGTCCTATAGCGAGGCTCCTTTCTCGAATTCTGGTCTTCATAACATCTGGGTAGTCCCCAGTTTTAAATATAGGATATCCAAACCAGCCACCGAAAAACTGAAAGTCGTTAATACATGATTGTTACAATATGTCACTATCATACTATGCACAAGAATATAACTATTATAATAATGCCCCTATGTACAAAAATATAACTACTATAATACTGCTCCTATGTACAAGAATATAACTACAATAATACTGCCCCTATGTGCAAGAATATAACTATTATAATACTGCCCCTATGTAAAAGAATATAACTACAATACTGCCCCTATGTACAAGAATATAACTACTATAATACTGCCCCTATGTGCAAGAATATAACTATTATAATACTGCCCCTATGTACAAGAATATAACTACTATAATACTGCTCCTATGTACAAGAATATAACTACTATAATACTGCCCCCTATGTACAAGAATATAACTACTATAATACCGCCCCTATGTACAAGAATATAACTACTATAATACCGCCCCTATGTACAAGAATATAACTACTATAATACCGCCCCTATGTACAAGAATATAACTACCATAATACTGCCCCCTATGTACAAGAATATAACTACTATAATACTGCCCCTATGTAAAAGAATATAACTACTATAATACTGCCCCTATGTACAAGAATATAACTACTATAATACTGCCCCTATGTACAAGAATATAACTACTATAATACTGCTCCTATGTACAAGAATATAACTACTATAATACTGCCCCTATGTACAAGAATATAACTACTATAATACTGCCCCTATGTACAAGAATATAACTACTATAATACTGCTCCTATGTACAAGAATATAACTACTATAATACTGCCCCTATGTACAAGAATATAACTACTATAATACTGACCCTATGTACAAGAATATAACTACTATAATACTGCCCCTATGTACAAGAATATAACTACCATAATACTGCCCCCTATGTACAAGAATATAAGTACTATAATACTGCCCCTATGTACAGGAATATAACTACTATAATACTGCCCCTATGTACAAGAATATAACTACTATAATACTGCCCCTATGTACAAGAATATAACTACTATAATACTGCCCCTATGTACAAGAATATAACTACTATAATACTGCCCCTATGTACAAGAATATAACTACTATAATACTGCCCCTATGTACATGAACATAACTACTATAATACTGCCCCCTATGAACAAGAATATAACTACTAAAATACTGCCCCCTATGTACAAGAATATAAGTACTATAATACTGCCCTTATGTACAAGAATATAACTACTATAATACTGGCCCTATGTACAAGAATATAACTACTATAATACTGGCCCTATGTACAAGAATATAACTACTATAATACTGCCCCTATGTACAAGAATATAACTACTACTGCCCCTTATGTACAAGATTGTAACTACTATAAATCATTGAGATCCCATTTGTTCACTGAGGTTTTTGTGGTCAAAGTCGAGATGTTGTAGATCATAACAGCATGAATTAAATATTATGACCGCCCCACTCCAAAAATACTGAGATAGCCACTTTAGAACAATATTCTACAAGAACCCTGTAAATAGATTTTCCGTACCATCATGTACCGCCCTGCTGCATCGATGTCCTCTTGCTTATAAGGGTTGATCGGTTCTGCCCAATCAGAGTTGAGGGTGATGGAGATAAGACCCTCTTGGGAGGCTCGGTATTTATCGTTATACAGGTGCCATACTTCGGCATGGGCTTTAATTAGGTTATGTCCTGCCAAATACACACCAATCCCGGGTGATCTGACTCCTTTAAGGAAAGAAAAAACAGAGCATTACAATCTGCAACGAAGATATAACTGCCTGGAGTCCATGAAAACAGTCCATACCTCCTATAGACGGGTAGGGTATGGGAGAGGTATGTAAGGTTGGACCCCAGTGCAGCGCCAGAACTTATCCAATGGCTACAACGTATAATCACCTGGTGCAAAGGCGCCTTCTCCGTAACCCAGGTTGGCAATGATGTATGGCTCGTTCAGAGTGATCCAGAACTTCACTTTGTCTCCCAATCTTTGGAAGAGAACTTCAGAGTAGTCCTTAAACCTTTCTACTATTGTCTCGTTCACCCAACCACCATCGTTCTGCAAAGCTTGAGGTAGATCCCAGTGATAAATAGTGACCTGAACAGACGAGAGCAAGGAAATAACTAAAAAAAAAAAGAAGAGAGAAATTGCAACTCATCGGACTGGTGGTGCTATATAAAGGTGATTTATTACCTGTGGTGTAATGCCGGCAGTAAGTAAACCATCTATCAGGCGAGAATAGTGACTGAGGCCGGCTTCGTTGACGTGGTCTTTAGTCCCATCTGGGAGAATTCTCGGCCATGAGATTGAGAATCGATAATATGAGACCCCAAGACCCTTGATAAGTTCTATGTCTTCGTCAACCCGGTAGTAGCTGTTGCACGCCACGTCTCCATTACTATCATCTTCGATTTTAGATGATGTGTGAGAAAACTGATCCCAGATGCTGAGCCCTTTCCCATCAGCCCTCCAAGCCCCTTCGATCTAGAAGGAAAGGAAAAATAATGGGGGTTTATTGTTTTTTTTTCTGTATTATAATATTCTTGCTGAAAGTCCTACAAAATGGTGGATATGTACAATATATCTATTTTTTTTTTTAGTTTGTGGGAATTGGTGTGAAAGGTGACAACTGCACTCGTAGAGAGTGTTTAAGAGCAAAGAAGAACCTCCAGAGATTGAAAAATCTATCTTTCAACCCGGATGGTTGGGACATTTATTTTACAAGAAGAAGAAGAAGTATCCAACCACTACCTGGGTTGTATTCTGGAACAACACCTATCTTTCTTTACTAGAATCAATAAGTGACTATGGTAGCCAATCACTTGCCAAAGTGTTGGCGTCACTATGGAGAGGACATCATTGATCAGCTGTGATGGTCCCATGTCAGTTCCAGAGGGGGGACCATGAAACAACTGGTTGAGAAATTAAGGGGCCCATATGATGTAGGTAGGTATCTCTGCTGACTCCCTGATACACGTGCACACTCAGCTGAGCATGCATATGTTTTCATTCAGGAGAGTAAGCGCCTACCTAAATATCGGGTGCTGTAATTAAACATTTTCAATCCTTCTCCCATGTGTTGGGAAAGAGTCAGGAGATCTCAATACACATTTGAAGGTGGTCCTGCCTGACCAAAATCAGCAGTTTAGACAACATTAATCTAATTGGGGTCTTTTAGGGGGATTTGAAAAGTAAATATATGGCAATTATTTTTAGGTAGATGCAGCTTTATATTGGGGTTTTCCATCATATTTCACATCTGACTGTAAAACTTGGGTAAAATGAAGATTTCTCCAACCTGAAAAGCTGAGGAGGCAACGCCCCAAGCGAAATCATCCCGAAATTCTCCGTATAGAAATTCTTCTTCCTTGTACATGGGGATACCATGGTTGCTGATGACCTCGGCGTAGTAAATCGCGGTACGTTTTGCAGTTCTTGGTCGCATAGGATTATTGAAATCTACATGGTGAAGGCCAAACCGTATTCGGTATCCATTAACCCACTCAAAGGCGTCCATGAGTGAGTACATAGAATAACCCTTCAGATTCACTCCGTCCACACTGAGAGCTTTTGGGGGTTAGAATGGAGTCATTAATTATAGTTGCATCCTCATTTTAGAAAGAAAATCTACTTAACAATATATATGGTTAGAAAAACATGTCTCCTACCTCCGTGCTGGTTTTGGAAAAACCATTAACTTTATACCCATTGATATTGTCTTAGTCATTACGTTATAACCAAATTTAGTAAACTATAACTAAATCAGTTTATTTAGCTCCAAGAAAATGCGACTAACCTTTCAGGGCTTCATCAATATACGTCTTATGATAGAAAATTCGGGCAGTGTCATCAAAATCGGGATACTGTCCATTGCGATTCCATTTTCAGTGATGTATATGGGGACATCTCCGTACTCTTCTTTTACCCAGTTAAGCAACCTCCTCAAGCCCCAGGCTACTGCCCTGAGATTTTCAGCAGCAGTTTCTGGCCAGTTATCGTTAAACTCATCTTGGATGTCAATATCATTTTGGAAAGATGGAGGAACGAGGGTTAGAGTTTTATGTTGAACTATTTTTGTAGTGTAGATGTTTATGGAAAACACATCGGCTGATCCTTGGATATAGGTCTTCTCCTCATCTGTAAAAGCTGGAAGCCTGGACTTTTGGAGACCCTGTAACTCACTCTTGTTGTCCACTTGCCATTTCATTACCTCTGGGTAGTCACCATTTTTGAAAATAGGGTGTGCAAACCACCCCAAGGTGAACTGCAGGTAGCGATCAGCAGCTTCTATGTCCCTTGGTTGTGTGTGGTCTTTAGGTTCCACCCAATTAGTGTTGAGGGTCACAGAAATGACGCCTCCTTGACTTTTCCGATATTGCTCATCATAGGTATGGTAGACTCTGGCATGGACCTTAATTAGATTGTGAGCCACTCTGTGTGGAGCATAACCAGGATCATCTTTCACCCCAGGTGGATAGAGACCAATGCCATAACCAGCAACAGCAATTGTGTGAGGTTGGTTAAAAGTCATCCAGAACTTGACTCTATCTCCGAAAGTTCTAAAACAAAAGTCCGCGTAGCTGTGAAAAGCATCTAGCACTCTATCATCTTCCCAACCACCCAAGTCTTGGAGAGCCTGAGGAAGATCAAAGTGGTAAAGGGTCACCATGGGTGAGATGTTGCTTGCCAGTAGGCCATCAATAAGCCTATTATAATACTCAACTCCCTGATTATTGACTGTGCCCTGTCCAGTTGGGAAGATTCGAGACCACGAGATTGAAAAACGGTAACTATTTACCCCTAGACCTCTCAGCATGTACAAGTCTGCATCCAGCTGATGGTAACTATCACAGGCCATGTCCCCATTGCTATTTTCATAAATATTTCCTGGAATATGTGAAAATGTGTCCCATATACTTGATCCTTTTCCATCCTCGTTCCACCCTCCCTCAATCTGATATGCTGAGGTTGAGGCTCCCCAGTTAAAATCACTTGGGACTATAGAATAATGATACATGTCCCTTTCGAAAGCAGATTGTCCCGAGAACTTATCCCAAACAACTTTAGCATTAGAGGGAACTTCTGAAGCTGGTAGAGCTGGTAATTTTTTTGCATGTATCGATCTTGCACGAGGAACCTCTTTAACCATCTTCATCCTTGGGAAACCATTATTTTCTACAATGCTGGAAATGAGGTAGGCGGATTGTTTGGGGGTCCTTTGTCTGTTTGCATTTTCGAATTCGACGTGATGTAAACCAAATCTTTGACTGTACCCTTCTGGTCCCTCGAAGCCGTCCAGGAGGGAACGGACTATATAGGCGCTTAGAGTCACAGTATCATTTATGACAGCTGTAAAGAAATAAGGGTTTACAGGGTCAAAATAGCCAACCACCCTAGAAAAATACGACATAAATCAAATTTACAGTGAGCTAGTTATGTTCTAAAGTCTCTGAGATATAAGATCTATTGTCAGTGACCGCTCAGCTATGGATGTGAGTAGACTTACCTTTCAGGGCTTCATTGATGTAAGCCGTCAGGTACTCAACCCGAGCTGTGTCATTGAACACCTCTCCGGTGTATGGCGTTGGCATACCATTTCCAGTTATGTATATGGGTAGTCCTCCCTTTCTATATTCTTCTTTGACGAAGTTCAGAAGCCTTCTGAGACCCCATGGCACCACATAGAGCCATGGAGATTCGGTGGTCGGCCATGATGGATCCACGTGTGAAGCAAATCCTCCAATATTTTCATAATTAGCATCACAACTTTGGCTTTTGGAGACATTGACCAACCGGGAAGTATAGTGGGAGATGCCAAGGAAGTCTGCAGTGCCTTTGATGTAGGCCTTCTCCTCCTCAGTAAATGTGGGCAGTGCTGCCACTGTGGAGGGACACTGGTTATTTATGTCAAGAACTTGAGTCTTAAGGACTTCTGGGTAGTCCCCATTGATAAGAATTGGATGGGCAAACCACCCGATCATGAACTGGAGATATCGCTCAGCAGCGCTCACGTCATCTGGATTATTGGGATTTTTTGGTTCTGCCCAGTCTGAATTCAGAGAGATTCCCACCTGACCTTTCTGCGACGCCCGGTACTTGTCATTGTACACATGCCAGGCCTTAGCGTGAGCTTTCACAATGTTATGTGACACCTATAAGATATAACATAGAAGACTGTGTTAGAGAAATACCTATCTATTCTCATAACCTCCATGGTGTGAGAACAGTCTGCAAGGATCTAATTATTATTGTGAATCTGCAGTTTTCGTATATTATTCTGCACGATCATAGTAACCTGAAGAGATAGCGAGACGCCGTACATTAGCCAAATATAAATATTTCCATTGTGACTTTACTGGTTGTATATAACTAATGTTTTATAGGGCACATTATTTTCCAGTTACATGAAGTGATTGTCCATAATAACAATAAGGTCTGGTTTCTTTAGTTTGGAAACAATGTCCCTTTTGTCTTTTAGTGTATCTTAAAGTTTACCTCTCATGCTGTAAATGCATAGGAGTCCAGTGGGCGGTGCTATTCAGTGACCGACAGCCAACTTTGTATATAAGCACTTATAAAAAAAGGCTATAAATAATGGAGTGAAACCGCCCACTGGATTCCTATTCCCACACAATGAGCAGAAGCTCCTATTGTATATTATATATTACATATTGTATTATATTATTAACGTCAAGCACTGATACCTATTCAATATTTTGATTATAGCTTTTTTTTTTATTTATTTATTACTTCCCGTACATTATTACATTATTACTGTGCCAGCCATCTTGCCTGGTTACTGGTCTAAGAAAATGGCTGTATAAAATTATATATATATATGTATATATCTTTTTTACAAATGTCTAAATTTTTCTCATTGCCGTAATCATACTGATCTAAAGAATCAGGTTAGTTTTTAGTGTACAATGAGTGTTGTAAAAACAAAATCCAAAAAATATTGGAATTGCATTTTTTTCACTGCACCTTGATTTTTTCCCCACTCTGCTCGTGATGATAATGAGACTTCTGAAAATTGATCTCTACAGAACAGGAAAGGTTTTTTTTACCATATACTTACTTTGATGAAAAAACTTTAACAGAAAAAAAAAATTAAGCACCACATAGATTAGAAAATATATTTTCTTTAAAGAATTTCATTTTTATGCAAATTATTGAAATAATTTATAGTTTCTGTTTGTACCTTGAAGGAGGCATTTCCTGGATCTCTGATCCCAGGTGCATGTTCTCCGGTGCCGTAACCAGCGTAACTAACGACCCAAGGTTCATGGAACGTTATCCAATGTTGAACTCTATCTCCAAAATTCTTGAAGCAGAAATCTGCATATTCCATAAATGCCTCGATGGTGGAGTCATCCTGCCAGCCTCCGGACTCCTGCAGAGCTTGGGGTAGATCCCAGTGATATAAAGTTACTATCGGTATAATATTTTCTTTGATTAACCTGTCGATTAATTTGTTGTAATATTTCACGCCGGCGGAATTGACTTTGGATTTCAGTCCCGTTGGGAATATTCTGGACCAGGAGATGGAGAAGTGATAGACCTTAGACTGTAGACCCTTCAGAAGATACAGGTCATAGTCAATCTTATTGTAGCTATCACAGGCCACATTGGCGGTGGCATTGTTATCAGCTTGGCCATTTTGTCCAAAAACATCCCATATGGATTGTCCTTTATCCCCTGCGGTCCAGCCCCCTTCTACTTTGAAGGCTGAAGATGAAGAGCCCATGAGGAAACCTTCAGGGAATGTATCGTGTAGGAAGGCGTCTCTCTCTGCTGGAGTCTGGGCGGCAAATTTATTCCATACTGTGGTGAATACTGAACGGGATGATGAAGACTTGTCTGCTACAGTTTCAGATCTGTGTTATAGAATAAATTATGTGAATTAACGCCAAGATCTTATATATAGTTTATATGGTATATAAACCTTAGAACATTTTCTACAATTCTGCCTTTTTCTTGGATGGTCTACAGTTAGATCGTTCATGCATGAGACTCTCCAGAAACATGTCCCATTTTCAGAAGCATTACAACGGAGGAGATCTGACCCCTGCCATGAAAATCAAGGTAACAGGATGAGATTGAATGCAATGGCTTATATTGTTGTTTAATATTGAGATTTGATGTAACTTTGTGGGTTCAATGTTCTTGGTAGGTTCAATACGAAACCATAAGATGAGGCCATGATAAAAGGATAGGTGGGATAAGTGGATTCTATAGGTCAGTGCAAATACATCTTAGCTAAGTTGATGGGTTTCCACCATTCCTTCTTTTTTATTGCTTTTTATGTTTTTCAAGGATTTTTTTATGTTTTTTTTCTGCGATTTGCACACAGTCAGTACTGATGATATAGGGGTTGAAGCGAGCAAACTAAAGACTTATTGGCAAGTGTCTCATCAGTGGTGGGGTGCCAAGTGCGTAAAATGGTCCAAAATTACACGATCCTGAGTAGTCATGAGAATTGGTAAGGAGTTACCAATGCCTATATGGGGGGTCAGCTGGGTCTACAGAGCTGGTAAATCTGACACTAAAGGTGGGTGACCAGGAAAGATAGACCCAAGTGAAGAATAGCCGGACCGCCCAGGTTTGGTGGTGAGGTTTTGTGCCCAAGTGTGTGAGATTCACGGGTCAATTAAATAGCTGCTAACGTCACCATTTTTTTTTTGCCAGGTTGGATCGTTGTGTGTACATTGGTTTTCAGTCTTAAAGGGGGTTAATATCTATATTAAAAAAAAGATCTCCTATAAGCAGAGCAGAGAGTTGTTATAAAGAGCCAGATCGGAAGGTGGCACCTTAGGTAGAGATAAGGATGAGAGCAAACGAGAAGAAGGAGGCGCTTTTTCTTGCACATTTCACCTTGGCACTGGCTCACCTTCCTGTCCCAGCAGATGATGTCGGTAATATATAACTTATGTCATATCCCATGAGGCTGGAAACAGAAGCACTGATTTCTATAGAGAAACAGAAGATTAAAAGATCATTTTATGTGATCATAATTCAAAACTATATAAAAAGTTGAGTAACTGTTTCTGTTATTTCAGGTTCCTTCCTTCTTGTACTGTACTGTACACCAGAGGTGTCAAACTGCATTCCTCGAGGGCCGCAAACAGGTCATGTTTTCAGAATTTCCTTGTATCGCACAAGGTGCTGGAATCATTCTGTGCAGGTGATTAAATTATCACCTGTGCAATACAAGGAAATCCTGAAAACATGACCTGTTTGCGGCCCTCGAGGAATGCAGTTTGACACCTCTGCTGTGCACACAATAGTCATTCCTTCAATGGCCGCCATCTTACCTGAATATACATGGAAGGTGAGAACAAATTTATCTTCCTCTGATACAATATTACAGTCAGCCAATGAAAATCTGAAGATGAGAATCTCCACAGTCTTCTCGTAGTGCTGCAAAACAATACATGGGAGAATAACCAAAATCTTATTGTCACCCTCTTGGGATGACCATTATGTTTTGTCATAATGAGACTAATCTGTATTCATCTATATTTTCCCAACAGATCATTTTTTTTTGCTCTTTTTCACAAAACTTTAGATCAGACTTGTTTCTAGCTGTAAGGCAACTAGTTGAAGCTGGAGCCCTCCCCGCTTATCTATGGATCCTAGAGATGAGCAAATTGATTGGCAGGATCATGGGTTCAGTAGCCTCATCCGTAGTCCATGCCTGCCGCATGCGAGCCGTAAAAACATTCTCCCACCTGTAAGAATCCCCGATTCCACTTCTGATTTGTTGACCTGACATGACTTCATCATCGTGGTATGACACACATGACGTGGAATGCCAGCTCGATCTGCAATAAACTCCATGAGATCCATCACCTCTTTAACTCTCATAATTTTTCCTTCCTGGGCCTCACCAAAACATGGCTCACACCCTCCGACACAGCCTCCCCTGCTGCGCTAGGTTACGTCAGCCTCCACTTCACCCACATTCCCCACCCTGGCAACAGACATGGTAGAGGAGTGGACCTTCTCCATTCTACCAACTGCACCTTTAACCCAATCCCACCTCTACCCTCCCTTATCCTCCCCTCTTTTGAAGTCCACTCTGTTCGCATCTACTTCTCCTACTACCTCCAAATGGCTGTTGTATACCGACCTCCAGGCCCGACCACTGTCTTTATTGACCAGTTGTCCACATGACTTCTTCACTTTCTCTCTGCAAACATTCCCATCATCATCATGGGTGACTTCAATATCCCCATTGACACCTGCCAGTCAGCAGCCTCCAAACTCCTTGTGCAGCCATGTACTACGGAGGACAGAGAATGAACTTCAATCCAATATTGCAGCCAGCATGCAGCCAGCGGGTAAGGAAAGGGTGAATCAAACACCCGAAAACCCCGCCTCCATGGCTGAAGATTGTTCCCTCCAAATTCAGGTGACAGAGTCCCTTTAACTCTGCTGCCCGACTAATTAATCTCTCTCCTCGCTACACTCCTGCTTCCCCCCTTTACAAATCCCTTCACTGGCTCCCAATTTCCCAGCTTAGGCTTCTTTCACACTAGCGTCGGAATCTCCCCGTCGCAATGCGTCGGGGAGAGATTCCGACGCTAGCGTTTGCTGCATTGCACAATGGAGGCAGCGGATGCATTTTTCCGGCGTATCTGCTGCCCCATTGTAAGGTGCGGGGAGGTGGGGGCGGAGTTCCGGCCGCGCATGCGCGGTCGGAAAAAGCGGTCTGTCGGGAGAAAAAAAACGTTACATGTAGGGTTTTTTTCTCCCGACGGTCCGCCAAAGCACGACGCATTCGTCGCAAGACGGATGCGAAGTGTGCAAATCCGTCGCAAATGCGTCGTCAATAGAAGTGTATGGGGAAAAAACCGCATCCTGCAAGCACTTTTGCAGGATGCGTTTTTTCTGCAAAACGACGCATTGTGACGGATTTAAAAAACCGCTAGTGTGAAAGTAGCCTTATCCAGTTCAAACTACTAATACTGACCTACAAAACCATCCATAACCTTTCTCCTCCATATATCTCCAAACAAATCTTCACATATCTCTCCTCACGTAATCTCTGGTCCTCCCAAGACCTCCTTCTCTCCTCCAAACTGACTTGCTCTTCATCCAATCGCCTCCAAGACTTCTCCCTAATATCACCCATCCTCTGGAATTCTTTGCCCCAACACGTCCGGTTATCCACTACTTTTGGATCCTTCAGATGGAATCTGAAAACCCATCTCTTCAAAAAAAGCTTACAGCCTGTAAAGACCACACGGCCACCTCTACACCATCGGAGCTACTGCAACCCCCCACCATCTTGTAGAATGTAAGCCCGCAAGGGCAGGGTCCTCGCCCCTCTGCATCAGTCTGTCATTGTTAGTTTGTCTATTGTAAGTGATATTTGTATTTTGATGTAACCCCGTCTCATGTACAGCACCATGGAATTAATGGTGCTAAATAAATAATAATAATAATAATAATAATATTGCCAGGCCTACTAATCAAAAGAGATGTCAGGGATTCCTGCAGGAGAAGGCGGGCAGGGCCCCAGTCCTGCAACCACGGACTAATGACAAGGCCATTGGACCACGG
Organism: Ranitomeya imitator; assembly: GCF_032444005.1. Taxonomy (NCBI): domain Eukaryota; kingdom Metazoa; phylum Chordata; class Amphibia; order Anura; family Dendrobatidae; genus Ranitomeya; species Ranitomeya imitator. The sequence goes on from NC_091288.1 coordinate 18,078,406, forward strand.
TACCTATGCAAATTAATTTGCAGTTTTTTAATGAATTTGCCGAGAAATTTTGTGATTGCAGTCTGACCAGAAATTGGTGTGATAATACGGTTGTGTGAATTGGCCATGAGGGGGATTCACCAGCTCATCTGAGAGATCGTCAGTATTTCTGCACGTACACTTATTATCATTAATAACATGAACTCTGGACTGTGAGGCCGAAGGACGACATACGGCTATCAAGCCTGTAAATAATGGATTCATCGCAGGAGACCAGAAATCTTAGTAAACATGTCCTCCTATCATCATCATGGGGGAAGTGAACTTTAATCAGCAAACAGAAAGGATCGTAAATCTGAGAAAGCAAATGGCCTCTTAAAGGGACTGCCTTTGATAAAGGGGCAGAAGTGTGACAATTAAAATATGTGAATTACCCCTGGTCACCAAGTACAATATCACTGGGGTCTCATTGCCCATAGCAACCAATCACAGTGCAGCTTTCATTTCTACAATGCTGTTGAAGAAGTGAAAGCAGAGTTCTGATTGGTTGCTATAGGCAACAGGGCCAGTTTTAATAAATGAGGCCTAGTACCTTCGCTTCTCCTCTGACCTTATCTGTTGTCCAGTTCGGCATTTCCTGGGAATTCTTACAATCATGTCGTAAATTCAGGGCAAGGAAATCAATAGATTTCTGGAAAAAAAAAAGTAGAATGTAATTTGTATGGAATAACAGTGACAGTGTGAACATCTATAGGCAGCCATAGGTGGCTCAGAGGGCCCGGGTACCGGAGGGCCTGTAGTCCTCTCTACCACATATGGCGATATCAGTATTGATGGCACTTGGTAGATGGGGCTCGTTTACAGATTTTGCATTAAGGACTTTGGCTTCTTCATGAAAGCTAGAAATGTATTTCACAGTTGACTGGACAATCTGCCAAACCAGACCGCAAAAGGGATGAGGTTTACAAAAATTGTGGCCAAAAGGGGCAATTTTGGTGGCGTTCTTAGAGGCAGAACACTCAAATGCCTAAAATGTGGTGTTGTAAATGTTAGTATGATATTTACCAGGAAGTTCCCTCGAAGTGATAGACAGGTGTCCAGGAGCGGCGAGGGTAAAGCAATGGCTATCCGTCCACCTGACAACACAAATGCATGAAGACCGGCGGTGTCATTATTATTATTATTATTAGTAGTTTATAATCATAGGTGACAGCTGCAAATGTGTTTGATGAGAGTACTGAGTTAGGCTACTTTCACACTAGCGTCTTTTGCAATACGTCGCAATGCGTCGTTTATGGGAAAAAAACGCATCCTGCAAAGTTGTTTGCAGGATGCGTTTTTGCCCCATAGATTAACATTAGCGACGCATTGACACACGTCGCAACCGTCGTGCGACGGTTGCGCCATGTTGTGGCGGACCGCCGGGAGCAAAAAACGTTACATGTAACTGCCGACGGACCGCTTTTTCTGACCGCGCATGTGCAGACGGAACTCCGCCCTCACCTCCTCGCACCTTACAATGGGGCAGCGGATGTGCAGGAAAAATGCATCCGCTGCCTCCTTTGTGCGGCGCATTCACTGCTAGCTTCGAAACCTCGGCCCGACGCAGTGCGTCGGGCCGAGTCCGACGCTAGTGTGAAAGTAGCCTTAACCCATACTAGCCAAATGCTAAAGTCCCTTTATGTAAGTTGTGGTCCCTTGTTATGGCCCCTGATGTCTCGCAGATACACGTCCCTTATAAACTGAGGAGAAAAGTATGGGGCCGCAAGTGTTATATTGAAATAACTCCTTTAGTTTCATTATCCCCGATGTATAACCTCCAAAAACGTCGCCCCCGGTGTATAACATCCGGCCCCCGCCGTGCCGTCAGCCTTTACTAACATGTGAGAGTGGTGCAGAGCTCACTGATACCTGCGTGGCCTTGTTAGAGGAGCCACCGGGGCAACAAGTCCATCCATGGCATTTCTTCCTACTAAATCCCCCCCATCACCTGTGATATTATTGAGAAGTGGAAGGAACCACAGCAACTCAGCCACAAAATTGAGACCCCGTAACCTTACCGGGTGGCCGAGGGCTAAGGAGCAGAAAGCAGGAAAGTCACCACCGCTCTACTGACCCCATAACTTCAGAGTCCAGACTTCCTGTGGTATTAAAGGGACACTGTCACCTGAATTTGGAGGGAACAATCTTCAGCCATGGAGGCGGGGTTTTTGGGTGTTTGATTCACCCTTTCCTTACCCGCTGGCTGCAATATTGGATTGAAGTTCATTCTCTGTCCTCCGTAGTACATGCCTGCACAAGACAATCTTGCCTTGCACAGGCGTGTACTATGGAGGACAGAGAATGAACTTCAATCCAATATTGCAGCCAGCGGGTAAGGAACGGGTGAATCAAACACCCAAAAACCCCGCCTCCATGGCTGAAGATTGTTCCCTCCAAATTCAGGTGACAGTGTCCCTTTAACATCACTACAAAAACTGCGCCCCCTCCGGGAGCTTCAAGTCCGTGCAGCTGCATGCAGCCGTACATCACCAAGCACAATGCAGAGCGTTGCATGGAGCGGTGTAAAGCCGCCACCACTGGACTCTGGAGGAGACGTGTTCTGTGCAGTGATGGATCGCACTTCTCTATCTGATGGAGGAGTCTGGGTTTGGTGATTCCAGGAGGACGTTACCCCCTGAGTGCATTGTGCCCCCTGTACAGATGGTGGAGGATAATGCTATGGGCTTATCAGGGGGTGGCATCTGTCCCTGAGTTTGAGTGAAGGGAAATCTTAATTCTTCAGCACAAGGCATTGTGGACAATTGTAGCTTCAGCTTTGTGGGAACAGTTTGGGGAGACCCTTATCTGCCCCCCATGAGTGCGCTCGGTGCACAAGCTCCTTACAGACATGGTAGAAGGTTGGTGACACAACATGACCGGCCGCAGTTATTCCATTCATCATAACACTTACCGCCGGCAGAATACTTCTGGTGATAGATATTGTACACCCTCTCATGGGCGTTCAGCAGAATCTTTAGGTATTGCAAGTCTTTTACAACTGTGCGGACATCAAATGTTATCCAGGTGCCGACCAAATCTCCGAATGAACGAAATGCAAATTCCGCATATTCTGCATAGGCTTCATCAGGGCTGGAGCCACCTGCAGAAAGACGACTGATGTTGCCATCATGTAAGATCACAATTGGTCTAATGTTGGCGCCATTCAGTTCCCGGAGAAGAGTCTTGTAACACTGCAGCTGCCCGTCCTCCATGTCCAGCGGCACCTTGTAATGGGTGACACTGTACTGCTGTAGAGTCTGGATCTGATCTCTTATATTATTAAGAGCCTCACTATTGCACCCATGACTCCATAAGGGTCCAGCGATGACCATGAAGTCCTTCTCTGTGGGCTTGGAGATGCCATAACATAGTGAGGGGATGAAGAGAAGGAGGACCCCTCTCCACACAGCTCCCATTGTCAGCGGTGTTAGCCACCGTACACTGGTAATGACATTTATTCCATAGCCGGGGCTGTAAAGTGCAGTATCTCCTCTAGATAAGGAAACTGCTGAAGCCGATTTATGGACAGACGTGTGTTAATCTATGACATGGATGGCATGCTCACTGTGCTAATCGTAAATTATTAGCAGGTGCTGGAGCCAGTGAGTGTATGCGCCAACCCCAGGACCACACTTCATGAGATGTTCCCGGTAATAAAGGGTTACTTGCATAAAATATTCCCACGAGTGCCAGGAGCACATACCCACGGAAGGCAAATTAATACCCTTTCCCTTTAACGCAAGAGCTGTATACAAATCTGCTCCAGGCTCACCTCAAGGCTGTTTTGGAAAGTGTTTTTATAGGAAGACCAAAATGGCAGGACCCATGGTAGAACGTCGTGCTCTGCCTCGAGGCCGGACACAAAGGTTTAGCATAATGTCTCCATTTATTTGCAGTGTTGCTTTAATTTTAGATGCACTGGGGAAATGAGGATTATGAACATACTAGAGAGCCTCACTTCATGGATAATAAAGGCTTGCGGATTTCCTGCAGATCTGCACCGTTTTTTCAGCGCAGAAACGCTGCAGATCTGCAAGCGATTTACAGTACAATGTAAATCAATGGCAAAAAAAACGCTGGGCTAATGGTGTGGAAAAATCAGCACGGAAAATGCAGCAGATTCAAAAAAGGACCATGTCAGCTCTTTTTGCAGATTTGCTGCGTTTCTGCACCCATTCCATAATAGAACTCTGCAGGGGTTAATATATTTAAAAAAAAAAAGAGGGGGGAAGAAATCTGCAATGTGTGCATATACCAAAAAAAGGTGCAGATTTTGACCTGCGTTTTCTGCCAAGAAGTGCAGAATCTGCACAGTTAAATCTGCAACATGTGCACATACCATAAAGGTGGGGTCCGGAACTAAAATGTATTTTAATCCTAAATGCCTACTTATGATCAGAACTTTTCTAATACACTTTTTAAAGTACAGTCCCCATCATTCCCCTCACTCTTCTTTATTATTACATCATCTTAGATGACACTTCGGAGAATCCCACTGCATGCCGGGGACCATCGAAAAAGTCATCACCAGTGGGCAGAGGCTGCAACAGTGACCACAGCCTGTATCCTCCTTGAAAAATCACTTGTAGGGACAGAGCTGGTCTCTGCTTTTGCTATTCGTCTAAGGCTATGTGCACACGTTGCGGAATGGTGTGCAGATTTTTCCGCACGGTTTTTGCAAAATCCACAGGTAAACCGCACTGCGGATTTGCAGCGGTTTTTGTGCAGAATCAACCTGCGGATTCCTATTGAGGAGCAGATGTAAACCGCTGCGGAATCCGCACAAAGAATTTTGTTTTCCATACTTTAACATGGTACTGTACAATGCATAGAAAACTGCTGCAGGTCCGCAGCGTCAAATCCGCAGCAAAATCTGCAACGTGTGCACATAGCCTGACAATGACCACCAAAAGTGCGCTCTTTTGCTGGCTCCTTGTGTGGAGGTCCGGCTAGCGAGCGCACCGTCACTGTGCATCCGTTGGAAATGACAACAGATGGAAGCTCAGTAGAGCAAGCACTAGCCAGCTCAGCCCCCAAAACAGACATCACTCATGATGTTTTGAAGGGGGGGGGGGGGAAGAGCACAGTCTACAACAGTGACCGCAGTCCATGCCCCCCAATCAGAAAAAGGAAGTAGTAATAAAAAAAAAAACACACCTCTGTAATATATAAGGATATGGTCACTTGCAGCAGTTTTGGTGCAAATGTTAGAGTAATCAGCATGTTACATTTGGATTTCCTAGTAGTTTTGCAGCAGCTTTCACCATTTGCATTACAAAAGGGTTGAGGCCGCAGCACATTTCTACATCTGCAGAAAATGTTTCATTAATGTCTGCTGTATTGCGGTGTGCATTTTACGGGAAATCCACATCAAATCTGCAACAGTCCCAAAGTCATCAAGATCAGCGTTGTTCACATCAGGGTTGATGAGATGTGCTGGAGTCAGAATCAAGTTGCTCTAAAATTCTGTGACTTTTCAATGCTTTTTATGTCTGGTGTGACAGCTTTGATGCATTGGGATTAATATGTACAAATATCTTAAACCTGCATAGGTGAGGGACGAGCCTATATTTTATCAGCTGAATATCTCCATTATAAATAAGCTCTATCAGCTGTAACAATGGATGTCTGTGCGTTGGCTCAGTGGTTAGCACTGTTGCTTTGCAGCACTGGGGCCCTGGGTTCCAATGACATCTGCAAGGAGTCTGCATGTTCTCACCGTGTTTATGTGGGTATCTAGATGTGAGCCCCCAATGGGATGCATACAGCACACATATGGCTCTGGTATGGTAGAATATAAAGTTACTGCATGCGTTGCTCTGGTCCGCTTTACTATGAGGATGAGAGCACATTGGAGCAGAGATGCATGCAACATCAGGTCTGCAGTTTCTGCTTAGGAAACTCAGGTGTGTATTACAAACTAAATTTTGCACATTTTAAGAAATCTCATGTGAACGCTGCCGAGACTTGTTGTACCAAAAACTGACCATATGAAACAAGCAACCTATCAAATTATACTACGGATTTTACAGAATTTCTGCACACTTCACTCATTGCAATGTGAGCTACAGTGCAAGTTGTCATGCCGAGGACTTTAAACCTGCAGCACGAGGTTGTGAAAAAAAGAAGATATTAACACAAAAGTTGCAATGTATTTTGACAAATTTACAACACTTATTGTAAGCCGTATAAAATGACCTGGTGCGTAATACACAGGATAATATCCAGAGACAAAATGGCAGAAGGTAACTGGACAGAATAAAAGGCCAAAAATATTCAGAAAGATGAAGCATGAAATGTCTAATTACAGACTGAGAAACAGAACAGAAAGAAAATGCAAATAAAATGGTGATGTGTCAGTTCAAAGACATTTAAAGGGATGTTGTCGAATTTAATATTGATGGCCTTGAAATGAGTCAAAACTGCATAATTTCCTGGGGGGATCCCACAGCAAGCAGCTGAATAAAGAAGCAGCCGCCATCAAATCTACATCCATTTGAGAAGTGATCTGCAGTACCGGACACCGCCACAGGTGTATGGATGGCGCCATGTTGGGTTCTGCAGAAAAGTCACTGTTTCACTTTTGCCTCTGATTTGACAGTCCCAAAAGAACGACCATACGTCGATGGCCTCTTAGGAGTCACAGATATCTAAAAAGTCCCTTTAACAGGAAGGGAAAAAAAAAAAAAAAAAAACTGGACTGACATTCTGTAAAATGACTGAATCCTTTAAAAACTTCTTCCGCAGAAATTAGGACACCACGTTCAGGGTTCCAGGGCCCAAATACCAAATTTAGTTTACCAATAACATAAGCAATGATGGCTTGTGGTAAAACTGGTACAAGATATTTTTCCTTGCTTTGGTCACTGCAGAAAAGCAGATGAGGGAAAGTTGTTATAACCTAAGGAAATGTGTTACCCCAAAACTTAAGGAATAAAATGCGTGGGGGGGAAAAAAAAAAAAAAGTCTGAAGATAAAAAGTTCTAAAAAGTCCTTAGAAATAAAATTCCATGTGTCCGTGGATAATTAGTCCTCCAGTAAGTAGTTGGGGTTCACAACCAAGAAAGGGTCCTCGTCCTTCGTAGCATCCTCATCCTCTCTGGAGCCTTTCAGGCCGGTCTGTGACAATTCAATCAAGATTTGATCCTGAAAAGTAAAATCGAAAAACTTACAATAATGCATCTGTAAACATTACACAAGAATTAAGACGGGCGTACGGCTTTCCGGACCACGGTTATCTCACATGTAAAGCGCCATGGAATAAATGGCGCTATAATAAATAATAATAATCTAAGAGATTGGTAGTGAAATTGGCCCTAGCGTACGTTCGACACCCAACGGGATTGTGAGTTGCATCGGTTACAACCTGCCCACCGCTGCTGAACGTGTCAGCACTACATAGACTTGTCTGATGGCAGACATATTGCTTGCCATACAGACATGGATATAAGGCACCATGGAATTAATGGTGCTATATAAATAAATAATAATATGGCAACATTACAGCAGAACATCCAGGAGAGATAAGAGTGCGTTTCTCCAAATATGGAGTTTTCTAATAAATGAGGATTTGGCGCGTTAATTACAACAGAGCGGATTCCGCCGCCGTCTTATCTGTAGAAGCAAAATATAATCACAGCGACTCACGTAATGAACGAGCCGGTGAATCACTTTCTCAATGATTTGCTTGCGGTTAACGAGTTCTTCTTCAGAGTCGATTTCCGATTCAATCTCCTTCAGGTACCAGTTAATGAGCTCACTTTTCTTCTGGGAAGATTCATCATCATCTGCAAAAGAGCAAATAGCAAACATTGACCCCGATTGTGCCAGAATGGTACATTTATACACATATGACTGGAGAGAGACCGACCTTCCATCTTCCTCAGCTGCAGGACCAGAAGGTTGGAGATTCGCCTGTATTCTGTGAAGCTGAGACGCAGGGAAGGTTTAGGTGCAGATGTCTCCTTTGGTTCCTCAGCGTGGCCATTAATCCCATTTACGTGACCGTTGGGTATTCCGGCATCGCCTAACAAAAAAAAACAAAAAAAAAAAAACATAAAATTTAGTAAAGTGTGAACTTTTAAGACAAGACTTGCAGAAAGCAGGAACCAGGTCTCACCATTGACGTCTTCCTGATGCTCTTCCTCCATTTCTTCGTCTTGATCCAAGTTCACATCTGGAGTCTCAACCCGGATAATAGACTTGTTCAGTAACCGAAAAGCTTCTTTCACGTGTTTAGGATGTACCTAAAAGGTGAGAGGTGATGTTAGGACATTAATATAATTCACAGTGCGGGATAATGGGGCGAGAGAAAATCTAAGCAATGCTGCGATGATCGCATTATACGGAGATTCAAACTATAGAAAAAGACGAACTAGAGGTTATCCAGGACTTTAAAAAAAAAAAATCTGCAGTAGATTTAATAGCAAAAAGGGTGGTGATCCCCCAAATTATCCCCATTGCAAAACACGAAATACACAATAAGATCTACACAACGATGCTTCGGATTTAAAGTACTTCATGCTGGTCAATTTTTGATGCATCGTTGAAATGAGATTTAGTTGGATCTTATTTACATCGCTACTGTAATATTCAGTGGATTTTCAGCAAGCAAATCTTCAACATGCCAAGGTACTCCGTTCTCCTTTTCTATACAGCAAAATAAATCCTCACCTCATCGCTGCAGTGCATTCTCGCCATCGCCTCGGACAGACGGATCATGCTCTCCAGCTGTCGGACGGTAATTCTCCACGCGGATTTGGTGACCCCAGATCCATCTCTCTGACGCAGACGCTTGTACTGTTCCACTATGAAATTCTCTGAATCTTTGGAGATCTTTAAAAAAAATAAGTAAATAAATCTGGTTAGGTAAAAGAAAAAAAGAAGTACACAATGTCGAGGCTGAGACTTATTTATTGGGAACTCACTTTGGGCTTGAATTGGCGGGCGAAGAGCAGATATCTGCGGACTTCATCGAGGGTGTAGACTCTGTCGATAGACTCTTCGATCCTGGAGTGAAGATCCACAATACGTCGAGCAATGGCGTAATCAGTCACCTGAAATTATCACATCATTATATTTTTGGAGTTCCCATGCCCTACTGGGTAACAGAAAGGGGACTAACCCCCCAACAATTACTTTTACCACCATTCCTAAACTATTGGAAAACTTAATAAAACTTCAATTATTTTTTACTTTCAATTGAAAGGCAGCAGAGATATTGAAAAAAAGAAAAAAAAAAAGTTAGGAACTGGATCCTCATACGCTTGGGTTAAATGTAGATACTTTACCTCATTACATTCATCAACCAAAATGAAGAAAAGGTCAAATCTTGACATGATGGGAGCAGACAGGTTCACGTTTTGTTTCAGTGACTTTGATCGGTCGTATCGGCCCCCGACGGGATTTGCAGCCGCCAGGATGGACGTCCTCGCATTCAGTGTGGCCTTTTATAAAAGAAGGATAGGTCAGGGAAGTGATGTACGGCTTGTGATAACTGCTCCATCCTTGCACCGAGGGTCGGGGACGCTTACCTTAACACCAGCTTTGGTGATGGAAATGGTCTGCTGTTCCATAGCTTCGTGAATTGCGACTTGGTCCTTGAGGTCCATCTTGTCAAACTCATCGATACAACATACGCCCTGAAAAGGTTATAATACTGTGTGACCAGATGTCACCAAACTAGATATAAAGGACAAAAGCACAGATGTGTCCTCTCCTGAGAGCATAGCTGCTTGCCCCGGTGTTACTAGGCATTACTCGCAGCTCCGCAGGATGCTTGTACCTCTTGCAGACTGCGGTCACCGCTGCTCAATATATGCAGATGCTATGTGTAACATGCAAGATGTTGCAAAATCTGAGATTGGGATTAAAAGAGCAAGATCCTCCAATATGCTGGACTATGGAAATAACCCAACAGACAAGATGCTTAAATAAAATTATTGTGGCCTAAGTAGTAATAACTGACAGCGCAGATTTTCTTGTGCTGTTGGAGAACTGTAGGAGTTAATATAGGCAAACTATCATTTCTTATTGTCCTTCAGAGAATACTGAAGCAGGGTGAGACTAGTCCGCACGTGACCACAATTCTCTCCCAATTCAGCAGCTTGCTGACTTTAGACTTGACAACCCTTCAAGAAGATTTAAATAAAATATCTATATTCTAAAAACAATCCATCTACAGTTTGTGTCTGATAATGCCGCTCAGCCATATTCACTTCCATGGAGCGGAGCTGTAATATCAGACATCCATTAATAGAGGATTTGTAATAAGCAAATAGCAAAGTTGTAAGTTTTTACAAGCACTTTGCCATTGTACCTTTTTGTCAGGTTGAAAATAAAAACACATTAAGAAATTCAGAAATCAAAATCCAGGAGACTCACATTGTCGGCCAACATCAACGCTCCGGCCTCTATCACAAACTCATGAGACTCCTCGTCTTTCACTACCGCCGCAGTCAGACCGGCAGCACTGGAAGCCTTCCCGCTTGTGTACACGGCCCGGGGACTAAACTCCTCCACGTGCCTGTGAGGGTGGGAAACAATTGCACGAGTCAGTTCTTTTTTCCTAATTAAAACATGTGCATTAGCAGAACCAGTCAGCACCAAAATCCAATTCCGGTTATTTTACGAAAAAAAAAAAAAAAAAAAAAAAAAAAGGGGCGAATAGATAGGTCCAGACGAGAGTAATCTCAGTCAGCGTTCACGGCTAGTGTAATGTCCTAATGAACAAAGGCCGGGGGAAAGTTGTGTAACATGCACCGTGGAAGGACAACAGTCTCCGTGATTCCTCCTCGCAATGGGATTCATGGCATTAAAGATTCTCTACAGCAACTGCTTCGGTGTCATTTCATAGAAGGTAGGGTCCATCATATAACATGAGGCTATCTGCCGGGCCAAGATGCACGCCGCCTTATTATACAAGGTTACTGCTTTATCGCACGATAGTGTCCTAGCTGAACACAGATCGGGAAAACGTCTCAGACGCTTAAAGAGTCGATATTGACTCTTAGGAAGAAGGCTGCATCCAACAGGAGGCACAACAGTCCCTGCCGTGGTACTCTGTATACATCCATTACAGCCCGGAATTCTAGTTCAGGAGCCTGAAGCAGCCGTGTGATGATACAGCAGCCATATTGTCACTCCACTTTCCTGGAAACAATCGAGCTTGATTTGGATTTGTGTTTTAGAAGTGATTACAGCCCGACACTCACTTGAGAAACTGGCTCTTGGCTGTACTGGGGTCTCCAACAATGCACAGATTGACATCACCCCGCAGAGATGTGCCCTCCATGGTGGTCTTTGGAACGCCACCAAACAGCATAAGCAAGATGCCTCGCTTCACCTCGTCATTGCCTGCAGGGGAGGGAGATACAGGGTTATAGAATATATAAATGGCTGCGCAGTTTTTTTGCAGGAGTCGCACTGGGAGGCCTCGCTTACCGTGCACGGTGGGGAACAGGCTGGTGCACAGGTTGTGGTACAGGTTTTTGTCCTGACTCATTTCAAACACCTTCTCCCATTCCTTTGCAGACATCTGGTTCTTGATGCTCTCGGCAGTCATGTCTTCTTCATGAAGATCCTTGCCACCAAACTGAAAAGCAAAAGTAGGAGTCAGTCCTCGTTCTGAGCTAGATGGGTCTGAATTTACACCTATCATTCTTAGGGCTGAAGATGGCGAATTATCAGGTATACTTTAAATTTGGGGATAACACCAACTCGGGAGTATGGAACAAGGAACGCACTTAGGCTTGTCACAGAAGAAAATGGTAAAAGTTACAGAACATCTAGCATGGAAGATTTTACATATGTTTCACCATTAGTGAAAGTGACGACAGGGACCCCCACGGACGGGCATCTTCGCTCCAGGCTACTAGAATAAACTGTGGCTTGTCCTTGTCTCCATGTTACTCACCCTGGGATTTGTAGGAGCAACATAGCAAGCAAGGAATACGAGCCTGTAAGACAAGTCCCTGACTCCAAGAGCACGGAGACCACGGACTCCTTCAGCTTCGTAGCCCTCAGCTCCCCCGACCCGGGAACTGGTCTCAGCGCGGATGCCTGTGAGGAACAATGTAGGTTGTGCACTTTATACCAGACATCTTTTTTTTTTTTTTTTTGCAAAAATTTACAAAACAACTTCTACTGGCAAGATCACAGTGATAGGTTCTCAATAGCTGCAGTAATTAATGCAATTTGCTAACAATTATATCAAAACTGCTCCAGATGCAACAAGAGAGTCCAGAGGACAAGCCGCTGTGTGCAAAATAAAATCCCTTCAGACTTTCCATCCATGGGTCACAGTGTTACACCCCTGGGCACCAAGGGAGCTATGGGTGCATGTCCTTTTCCAACATTACACAAGAAATGCAAATCTCTGACTTAAGGGGTTTGTTCAATATCCTGAACTTCAATCCTGGAAGCAGAGATACTGCTGATGTGACACTTGGCAAATCCCATGCACAAGTTTTATTATTAACAGAGCAAGTGCCGAAAACTTGTCAGACACCAAAGATGGAAGTCAGCTTGATACAGAAGTTAATCTGGAAGGAGAATACCTTCAAGGATACAGCATCATACATGGATCTAAAGGACCCCGTGTAGCAATTTACCGTATATACTCGAGTACAAGCCGATATTTTCAGCCCACTTTTTTGGGCTGAAAGTCCCCCTCTCGGCTTATACTCGGGTCACACCCAGGGGTCGGCTGGGGAGGGGCAGCAGAGCTGTGTAATAATACTCACCTGCTCCTGGCGCGGTCCCTGGTTCCCCAGCAGCTTCTTCCTGTAGTGAGCGGTCACATGGTACCGCTCATTACAGTAATGAATATGGACCCGACTCCCATAGGGGTGGAGCCGCATATTCATTACTGTAATGAGCGGTACCATGTGACCACTCACTACAGGAAGAAGCTGCCAGAGTCGGGGAACCAGGGACCACGCCAGGAGGTGAATGTAACTCAGTGCACGATATTCACCTGCTCTCCGTTCCACCATTGGCGCCGCTGCGTCTTCCGCATCCACTGCAGTGACGCTCAGGTCAGAGGGCGCGATGACGCGATTAGTGTGCGCCGCCCTCTGCCTGAACGTCGGTGCACAGGACGGAGAAGACAGAGGCGGTGGAACGCGGAGCAGGTGAATATCGCAAGTGCCGGGGGCCTGAGAGGTATGTGATTTTTTTAATTTTTTTTTATTCTTTTTATTAATTAATCGCAGCAACAGCATATGGGGCAAATCTCTGTATGGAGCATCTTATGTGGCCATGTGCAGCATTATATGGGGCAAATATCTGTATGGGGCATCTTATCTACTATATAATTGTCTAAGGGTCACTTCCATCTTTGTCTGTCCTGTCTTTCTGTCTGTCACGGATATTCATTGGTCGCTGCCTGTCATGGCATCCAAATTACTGATTGGTTGTGGCAAAATGCCCACAACCAATCAGCGACGGGTACAGTCCGGCGGCAATATGGCCGCTCTTTCCTCCCCGCAGTCAGTGCCCGCTCTATACTCCCCTCCAGTCAGCCCTCACACAGGGTTAATGCCAGCGTTACCGGAGCGCGGTGTAACGCACTCCGGTTACGCAGCTATTAACCCTGTGTGACCAACTTTTTACTATTGATGCTGCGTATGCAGCATCAATAGTAAAAAGATCTAATGTTACAAATCAGAATAAAAAAAAAAAAAAAGAAAAAGGTTATTCTCACCCTCCGCTGTCGCGTTCTCTTCTCGGCAGTGCAAGCGGCAGGTTCCGGGGCCAAGAATGGTATGCGAGAAGGACCTTCCATGACGTCACGGTCATGTGACTGCGACATCACAGGTCCTGCGCCAATACCAACCCTGGGACTGGAAGCTGCCCCGTTCACTGCACACAGGCGACAGGACTACAAGGGGCCCTCGAAAGGGGAGTATATGTTTATTTTTTAAACCTGTTACCTACGTGGCTGGGCAATATACTACGTGGACATGCATATTCTAGAATACCCAATGCGTTAGAATCGGGCCACATCTAGTGGGGCCATAATCCATATTTGTGCAGCATTATACGGGTCAAATGATTCTATGGAGCATCTTATGGGGACATAATCAGCATTTGTGCAGCATTGTATGGGGCAAATGTCTGTATGGAGCATCTTATGGGGCCATAATTAACATTTGTGCAGCATTATATGGGGCATACTTTAATATGGAGCTTCTTATGGGACCCATCATACACTGTATGGAGCATTATATGGGGCATATTTTAATATGGAGCATCTTATGGGGCTCCTGATTCAATATGGATATTCAAAAAGACTTAACCTACTGATGTCTCAATTAAGTTTACATTTATTGGTATCTATTTGTATTTTTGATATTTACCAGTAGCTGCTGCATTTTCCACCCTAGGCTTATACTCGAGTCAAAGTTTTCCCAGTTTTTCGTGGCAAAATTAGGAGGGGGGGGGGGGGGGTCAGCTTATACTCGTGTATATACGGTAATCTTCATTTACATCACAAGATTATCAGGAACAGTTCCTAGGAATGCTGGTTTCATGATAATCTTGCAAAAACCAGTGTTCATAAGACAAAATGATCACAAAAGAGTAGTCCTTGCAGGAGCACCATCCTGTATAATCAGGACTCTGCCCAGAAAAATGGCTGAGCCCTGTAAAGGTACCTTCACACATAACGATTTAGTTAACGATATCGTTGCAACGTCACGCTTTTTGTGACGTAGCAACGATCCCGCTAACGATCTCGTTATGTTTGACAGCGACCAACGATCAGGCCCCTGCTGGGAGATCGTTGGTCGCTGGGGAATGATCAGGACTTTTTTTGGTCGCTGATCACCCGCTGTCATCGCTGGATCGGCGTGTGCGACGCCGATCCAGAGATGTGTTCACTGGTAACCAGGGTAAATATCGGGTTACTAAGCGTAGGGCCGCGCTTAGTAACCCGATATTTACCCTGGTTACCATTGTAAAAGTGAAAAAAAACCAAAAATCACTACATACATACTCACATTCCGATGTCTGTCACGTCCCCCGCCGTCAGCTTCCCTGCACTGACTGTCAGCGCCGGCCGTAAAGCAGAACACAGCGGTGACGTCACTGCTGTGCTCTGCTTTACGGCTGGCGCTGACAGTCAGTGCAGGGAAGCTGACGGCGGGGGACGTGACAGACATCGGAATGTGAGTATGTATGTAGTGGTTTTTTATTTTCACTTTTACAATGGTAACCAGGGTAAATATCGGGTTACTAAGCGCGGCCCTGCACTTAGTAACCCGATGTTTACCCTGGTTACATGGGGACTTCGGCATCGTTGAAGACAGTTTCAACGATGCCGAAGTCGTTCCCCTGATCTTTGGTCGCTGGAGAGAACTGTCTGTGTGACAGCTCCTCAGCGACCACACAACGACTTACCAACGATCACGGCCAGGTCGTATCGCTGGTCGTGATCGTTGGCAAGTCGTTTAGTGTAACGGTACCTTAACCCCTTAGTGACGGAGCCAAATTTTTGAAATCTGACCAGTGTCACGTTATGTAGTAATGACTCTGCAACACCAACAAATCCCAGTGATTTTGCGATTGTTTTTTCGTGACACATTATACTTTATGATAATGGTAAATTTAGGTCAATATGTTTTGTGTTTATAAAAAATATGAAAAATTTGAGAAAAATGTTAAAAAATTAGCAATTTTCAAAGTTTGAATGATTATCCCTTTAATCCAGATAGTCATACCACAGCAAAACATTAATAAATAACATTTCCCACATGTCGGCTTTACATCAGCACCATTTGTAAAATGTTTTTATTTTGTTAGCATTTTAGGAGGTTTAAAAATGTAGTCGCAATTTTCCATTTTTTCAAGGAAATTTACAACATTTATTATTTTAGGGAACTATCGATGTTTGAATTGACTTTAGGGGTCTCATGTTGGGAAACCCCCAATAGCGATACCATTTTAAAAACAGCACCCCCAGACATATTGAACACTGCAGTCAGGTAGTTCATTAACCCTTCAGGTGCTTTACAGGAATTAATGCAAAGTGGTATGACAAATGAAAATGTGTATTTTTACCACCTAAATGACAGTAACTTCTGAACAGGTTACAACAGCCGACAGACTAAGGCCGCTATTTGGTCATGAATTGCCATCGCAAACATCAGGACCACACAATCATGATCTGAGGGCACCAATTGGGATAAATAGGAAGCCCCCACACTACAGGTCCTTCTCAAAAAATTAGCATATAGTGTTAAATTTCATTATTTACCATAATGTAATGATTACAATTAAACTTTCATATATTATAGATTCATTATCCACCAACTGAAATTTGTCAGGTCTTTTATTGTTTTAATACTGATGATTTTGGCATACAACTCCTGATAACCCAAAAAACCTGTCTCAATAAATTAGCATATTTCACCCATCCAATCAAATAAAAGTGTTTTTTAATAACAAACAAAAAAAACAACAAATAATAATGTTCAGTTATGCACTCAATACTTGGTCGGGAATCCTTTGGCAGAAATGACTGCTTCAATGCGGCGTGGCATGGAGGCAATCAGCCTGTGACACTGCTGAGATGTTATGGAGGCCCAGGATGCTTCAATAGCGGCCTTAAGGTACCGTCACACATAGCGACGCTGCAGCGATACCGACAACGATCCGGATCGCTGCAGCGTCGCTGTTTGGTCGCTGGAGAGCTGTCACACAGACAGCTCTCCAGCGACCAACGATCCCGAGGTCCCCGGTAACCAGGGTAAACATCGGGTAACTAAGCGCAGGGCCGCGCTTAGTAACCCGATGTTTACCCTGGCTACCATCCTAAAAAGTAAAAAAAACAAACGCTACATACTTACCTTCCGCTGTCTGTCCTCGGCGCTCTGCTTCTCTGGTCTGGCTGTGAGCGCCGGGCAGCCAGAAAGCAGAGCGGTGACGTCGCCGCTCTGCTTTCCGGCTGACCGACGCTCACAGCCAGAGCAGGAGGAGTGCAGAGCACAGCGCTGGAGGACAGACGGCTGTAGGTAAGTATGTAGTGTTTGTTTTTTTACTTTTAGGATGGTAACCAGGGTAAACATCGGGTTACTAAGCGCGGCCCTGCGCTTAGTTACCCGATGTTTACCCTGGTTACCAGCAAAGACATCGCTGAATCGGTGTCACACACGCCAATTCAGCGATGTCTACGGGGAGTCCAGCGACGAAATAAAGTTCTGGACTTTCTTCCCCGACCAGCGATCTCCAAGCAGGGGCCTGATCGCTGCTGCCTGTCACACTGGACGATATCGCTAGCGAGGACGCTGCAACGTCACGGATCGCTAGCGATATCGTCTAGTGTGACAGTACCTATAAGCTCATCCAGAGTGTTGGGTCTTGCGTCTCTCAACTTTCTCTTCACAATATCCCACAGATTCTCTATGGGGTTCAGGTCAGGAGAGTTGGCAGGCCAATTGAGCACAGTAATACCATGGTCAGTAAACCATTTACCAGTGGTTTTGGCACTGTGAGCAGGTGCCAGGTCGTGCTGAAAAATGAAATCTTCATCTCCATAAAGCATTTCAGCCGATGGAAGCATGAAGTGCTCCAAAATCTCCTGATAGCTAGCTGCATTGACCCTGCCCTTGATGAAACACAGTGGACCAACACCAGCAGCTGACATGGCACCCCACACCATCACTGACTGTGGGTACTTGACACTGGACTTCAGGCATTTTGGCATTTCCTTCTCCCCAGTCTTCCTCCAGACTCTGGCACCTTGATTTCCGAATGACATGCAAAATTTGCTTTCATCAGAAAAAAGTACTTGGGACCACTTAGCAACAGTCCAGTGCTGCTTCTCTGTAGCCCAGGTCAGGCGCCTCTGCCGCTGTTTATGGTTCAAAAGTGGCTTTACCTGGGGAATGCGGCACCTGTAGCCCATTTCCTGCACACGCCTGTGCACGGTGGCTCTGGATGTTTCCACACCAGACTCAGTCCACTGCTTCCTCAGGTTCCCCAAGGTCTGGAATCGGTCCTTCTCCACAATCTTCCTCAGGGTCCGGTCTCCTCTTCTCGTTGTACAGCGTTTTCTGCCACATTGTTTCCTTCCAACAGACTTACCATTGAGGTGCCTTGATACAGCACTCTGGGAACAGCCTATTTGTTGAGAAATTTCTTTCTGGGTCTTACCCTCTTGCTTGAGGGTGTCAATGATGGCCTTCTTGACATCTGTCAGGTCGCTAGTCTAAAGGTACCTTCACACATAACGATATTGTTAACGATATCGTTGCTATTTGTGACGTAGCAACGATATCGTTAATGAAATCGTTATGTGTGACAGCGACCAACGATCAGGCCCCTGCTGGGAGATCGTTGGTCGCTGAGGAAAGTCCAGAACTTTATTTCGTCGCTGGACTCCCTGGAGACATCGCTGGATCGGCGTGTGTGACACCGATCCAGCGATGTCTTCACTGGTAACCAGGGTAAACATCGGGTAACTAAGCGCAGGGCCGCGCTTAGTAACCCGATGTTTACCCTGGTTACCATGCTAAAAGTAAAAAAAAACAAACACTACATACTTACCTACCGCTGTCTGTCCTCCAGCGCTGCGCTCTGCACTCCTCCTGTACTGGCTGTGAGCCGGAAAGCAGAGCGGTGACGTCACCGCTCTGCTTTCCGGCTCCCAGACAGTACAAGAGGAGAGCAGAGAAGCAGAGCACAGCGCTGGAGGACAGACGGTTGTAGGTAAGTATCTAGTGTTTGTTTTTTTTACTTTTAGCATGGTAACCAGGGTAAACATCGGGTTACTAAGCGCGGCCCTGCGCTTAGTTACCCGATGTTTACCCTGGTTACCGGCATCGTTGGTCGCTGGAGAGCGGTCTGTGTGACAGCTCTCCAGCGACCAAACAGCGACGCTGCAGCGATCCGGATCGTTGTCGGTATCGCTGCAGCGTCGCTAAATGTGAAGGGGCCTTTACCCATGATGGGGGTTTTGAGTAATGAACCAGGCAGGGAGTTTATAAAAGCCTCAGGTATCTTTTGCATGTGTTTAGAGTTAATTAGTTGATTCAGAAGATTAGGGTAATAGGTCGTTTAGAGAACCTTTTCTTGATATGCTAATTTATTGAGACAGGTTTTTTGGGTTATCAGGAGTTGTATGCCAAAATCATCAGTATTAAAACAATAAAAGACCTGACAAATTTCAGTTGGTGGATAATGAATCTATAATATATGAAAGTTTAATTGTAATCATTACATTATGGTAAATAATGAAATTTAACACTATATGCTAATTTTTTGAGAAGGACCTGTATGTTAACCATTTATAATGATGTAGTCACTATTGACAGCAGCATCTAAGGGGTTAAACAGATTTGGACGGTGCAAACACTGATCGTGGCTGATGCAGAAAGTTGTCAGTTATAGTGTACAGCCGACAGCTGCTGGATTGTCACCTGTGTGGGGAGGCTATTCTCTTATATCTCAAGTCAGTTAAAAGACGTATTGGCCGTCATTAAGGGGTTAAGGTTTACTGATCAGAGGTCTCTGGTGCCGCCTGTGGGTCTGTGTAAACAGATCTTTAGATATGAAATCAATGTCCTCTGATACAACAGAAGATATCCATAGCAGTTTATCTTTAGATGTCTCACATATCAGTACCTGGGGTAGAAAGCTGAGACACATCAGGGACCACAATGAGACACCCTGTGAAGTCACATCTGTCGCCAGCCTGACACGACTCCACTGCTTCTGCACGCAGTATCACCTCGAGGCTGCGAGGAATGCTGCCCCGGGGGAGCTCAGCCTGTGTTTCCTGGACACGGACCTGCAAAAACAACAAGGCTGGAGTCAGCAGTCATACACTACAATATACCAAACATCTCTTAAAGGGATTCTCCACAGCACGAAACATTACCTTCTGGAAATCCACAAATCTGGACTTGTTGGTGTCCAGCATGAACCTCCTCCTGTTGGCGCACACCGGGTTCCTGCAGATACTCGGTTGTGTGTACTTGAACTGCTGCTCCACATCTTTGACCAGGGTCTGACAGTCCAAACACAAGAAGGTGCCGCTGACCAGCTCGGGATGCACGGGATGGGTCCGCACCACCTGACCACTGATCCTCATCAGGGATCCGATGCGGGGAGTAGTCAGCTCCCGAATCCTGAGAACAGAGTCACAGTCAGTGGATATTTCACTACTAATGACTGTAGATTATAGAGGTGCTGCATCCACCCTGTCCACTGTATGTTTACCTTCAGCCTCGGGATAAACCGTCCAAATCAGTGAGTTACATGATCAGTCAGCCCCATATTTAATGGGATGCTGACATCACTAGATGCATTATTGCATGGACCAGCTGGATCTGACTGAAGAGACCCCATAAATGGAAAGGAACCGCTAATGAGCTTGATCTGCAGCAAGCGCTAATGACGACATCTGCCTCCAAAGATAATTAGTCTGTGTTTTCATACAGAAGCCTCTTACTTGTGTCTGGTTGGAAGGTCTTGGAAAGCCAGATAAAACTCCTTGTTTTGTGGAACATTGCCGTGGTCCCTCGCAAATGCCCGGACTGCTCTGCACAGGAATGGGTAGACTCTAAAGGAGGAAAGTCATGATGAGCGACCGGTCGCCTCAGACACATCTTTTGGTAACTGTTGGCCATCATCATCATCCCCACCATCATCATTATCATCAGTGGCCTCACCTGTAGAACTCCTCTTGCACCGTGGTTGCCAGCTGCTGGTTGTACTGCTCCAGGTCCTGGAAGCTGACGAGCAGCGTGTTCCTCTCGGGCCGGATCAGCTCCTCCGCGTCACTCTTATACTTTATTTCTCCATCGGGATTTTGGAACCTTAAGTTTATAGTGGAAAAAAAATTAATGCCATTTACACCTTACAATAATCAGGGCGACCAGATGGTTTCTCTCCACCCTGTGGTATACTACATATAATGTAATTTTTGGATTTTGCATAGCGACCAAGTTTAATTCCAGATGGGGATATTCCTATTATTGTGTGTGTCATATTACCAACGATATGCCATCACTTCAAGACCCCTAGCAGTAATGAGCTGAAGGACCATTCCCCTGCAATTGCTGCCTGCACTGGCCGGGCTGCAGTCCAGGACACAGGATCTCTTCTGACCATCTGTGTCCAAACTAGAGATAGATCATCGCGAAATTGTGCAATTACACTGGATGATTATCGAGGATGAGAAGTCCTAGGAACTCAAGTTTACCTAGAATTGAGCAGTGTAATCCAGCTGCTGATCACATGACAAACGAGCAAAACGCTTATTATCAGGACATGTGCTGCCAAGAATAATATTTTATGCACACCAGAACAATAGCATTAAAGGGAACCTGTCACCCCCAAAATGGAAGGTGAGCTAAGCCCACCGGCATCAGGGGCTTATCTATAGCATTCTGTAATGCATTCTGTAATGCTGTAGATAAGCCCCCGATGTATCCTGAAAGATGAGAAAAAGAGGTTATATTATACTCACCCAGGGGCGGTCCGGTTCTGGTCCGATGGGTGTCGCGGTCCGGGGCCTCCTATCTTCTTACGATGACGTCCTCTTCTTCACGCTGCGGCTCCGGCGCAGGCGTACTTTGTCTTTCCTGCTGAGGGCAGAGCAAAGTACTGCAGTGCGCAGGCGCCGGGAAAGGTCAGAGAGGCCTAGAACCTGCGCACTGCAGTACTTTGCCCTCAACAGGGCAGACAAAGTACACCGGAGTGTGAAGACCAGAGGACGTCATCGTAAGAAGATAGGAGGCCCCGGACCGGACGCCCATCGTATCGGGATCGCCCCTGGGTGAGTATAAATTAACCTGTTTTTCTTACCTTTCAGGATACATCGGGGGCTTATCTACAGCATTACAGAATGCATTACAGAATGCTGGAGATAAGCCCCTGATGCCGGTGGGCTTAGCTCATCTTTGATTTTGGGGGTGACAGGTTCCCTTTAATGATCATTCTGTGCTCATGGAAGCGAGGTCGTCCTGTCGCCGTTGGGCTTCCATGTAGCTGATCAGCAGTGGTCTGTGGCCACGGGTCGGCCAGCGTCCATGCACGTTACGGGTATACTCCACGCAGCACAGCGCCAGCATTGTGCAGGAGACCGTCGCACTAACTGAAGAAATCTGCCGCGGATTTATAAACACGCAGGGTTGGATACAGGTTTTGCTCCGGATAATGTGCAGCGTGTCGGACGCACAGTGTGTACATGCGCCGTTCCGTGGGCGCAGCAGCCATATAAAGCCTCTCTATAAGGCCATGTGCACACAGAGGTTGTTACATGTCAAGCAGATGACGATGTCAGACCGCGCATGTAAACCTGGATCTGCACGGCCGCCGCTGGGGGCACTTAAAGGGGATGTCTCGAGTTTCCATCTTGTGGAGCCCCCCCCCGGCCTCTGATGACAGATCTACCTGTGCAGCATCGGGGGAGGGGACACAGGCCGGACCCTGCTCCTGAGCAGTCTGCAGGCCCTGCCTAGGAAACCGGCCACTCCAGGCTGTAGAGGTGGCCGGTAACCTAAGCAACGGGCAGTAAACTATCGGACAGTCCACCTGATCATCACTGCAGACTAGTTATTGCCACTTTACCCATTAACAGGACAGAAGCCGCAATGGCAGCAGCGCCAGGGGGGGTATTGCCCGTACAGGAGGCAGTTACCCATAGCAACCACATCCCCTGGGGCAGATGAAGCCCTCTGTCTGCTGCCCCCGGGGGTCCCGGCCTCTCCGTGCCCCCACCCGCAGCTATGATGGCGGACGGGACACTCACTCCTCCAAGAAGTCCTGGAACAGTTTCTGGCACTTCTCCGCCACCTCGTCCTTCACTTGCTGGGCGGCGGCGGCGGCCGCGGCGGTCACGTTGGCTTCGGCTACGTCCATCGTCCTCTCGGTTCTTTCCGACCGGAGAAGCCGCTTCCTGCTCGCTGGGAGGACAACGCTGGAGTTTCGCGCCAATCTCCGGCACCACGTGACCGGTTTCGCGCCAGTCGCAGCCAATAGCGGCAGAGGGATGGTGCAAGTTTTCGCGCCATTGAGGAAGGAGGCGGATCAGCGCAGGCTAAGAGTTAACTCGTTGTTCCCTGGACAGAGTTGGCAGCCAGTGTAGTGGTGAGAGCGCCACCTAGCGGGGAAAGGAAGACGTTCACATGCAAGGCCTGTCAGATCTCATACACACTGTGCCACACTCATTATATTTGCTTTTCAGTCTTTTTAATTTTTCACCCAATTTTCTTTAGCATTTTTTAATATAATTTTTCTCCTATTTTGTATTTCACCCTTTGTAGTTTCTGTTTTCACTTTATTTTAATCCTCAGCAGGAGACTTGAACTTGTAGTTATTTGTTTTGTGTACAGTGTTATAACCCTACAGTTTACAGCCCAGCATCATCAAGATGGCGGCTCCGGGGCCCAGTGCCGGGGGATGGCGGCTCCGGGGCCCAGTGCCGGGGGATGGCGGCTCCGGGGCCCAGTGCCGGGGGTTGGCGGCACCGGGGCCCAGTGCCGGGGGATGGCGGCTCCGGGGCCCAATGCCGGGGGATGGCGGCTCCGGGGCCCAATGCCGGGGGATGGCGGCTCCGGGGCCCAATGCCGGGGGTTGGCGGCTCCGGGGCCCAATGCCGGGGGATGGCGGCTCCGGGGCCCAATGCCGGGGGTTGGCGGCTCCGGGGCCCAGTGCCGGGGGATGGCGGCTCCGGGGCCCAGTGCCGGGGGATGGCGGCTCCGGGGCCCAGTGCCGAGGGATGGCGGCTCCGGGGCCCAGTGCCGGGGGTTGGCGGCTCCGGGGCCCAGTGCCGGGGGATGGCGGCTCCGGGGCCCAGTGCCGGGGGTTGGCGGCTCCGGGGCCCAGTGCCGGGGGTTGGCGGCTCCGGGGCCCAGTGCCGGGGGATGGCGGCTCCGGGGCCCAGTGCCGGGGGTTGGCGGCTCCGGGGCCCAGTGCCGGGGGTTGGCGGCTCCGGGGCCCAGTGCCGGGGGATGGCGGCTCCGGGGCCCAATGCCGGGGGTTGGCGGCTCCGGGGCCCAATGCCGGGGGATGGCGGCTCCGGGGCCCAATGCCGAGGGATGGCGGCTCCGGGGCCCAATGCCGGGGGATGGCGGCTCCGGGGCCCAATGCAGAGGGATGGCGGCTCCGGGGCCCAATGCCGGGGGTTGGCGGCTCCGGTGCCCAATGCCGGGGGATGGCGGCTCCGGGGCCCAATGCCGGGGGATGGCGGACCTGTTTAGGGTCCTCAGGATGACATCTCCTGCAGTATTTCTATGCGCTGAGCAGAGAGCTGGAAGCTGTAGAAGTTCAGCATGAGAAAGAACAGCTGGACCTGATATCATTTTCCATAGATATGGGAACAGAACCGAGCTTGCTGCGTACCAGTGATGAGCGAGTGCACTCGGATAACTAGTTATCCCACCATGCTCATGTCTTCGGCATGCTCAAAAAATACGTTTGCGTCCCCATGGCTGCAGGTCTTGCAGCTGGTAAACAGCTATAACGCATGCAGGGATTGCCTAACAGACTCAAACATATTTTTCAAGCATGTCAAAAATACTCCGTTAGCACACGAACATGCTCAGATAACACTTTATCCGAGCATGTTCGCTCATCACTACTTACAACATAGATACGGGAACAGAACCAAGCTTGCTACATACATACGGGAACAGAACCACGGTTACTACATAGATACGGGAACAGAACCAAGCTTGCTACATACATACGGGAACAGAACCACGGTTACTACAGAGATACGGGAACAGAACCAAGCTTGCTACATAGATACGGGAACAGAACCACGGTTACTACAGAGATACGGGAACAGAACCACGGTTACTACATAGATACGGGAACAGAACCAAGCTTGCTACATAGATACGGGAACAGAACCACGGTTTCTACAGAGATACGGGAACAGAACCACGTTTACTACATAGATACGGGAACAGAACCAAGCTTGCTACATAGATACGGGAACAGAACCAAGCTTGCTACATAGATACGGGAACAGAACCACGGTTTCTACATAGATACAGGAACAAAACCAAGCTTGCTACATAGATACGGGAACAGAACCAAGGTTGCTACATAGATGCGGGAACAGAACCAAGCTTGCTACATAGATACGGGAAAACACACCAAAAAAAACAGGCAAAGGTGCTTACCTGTCTAGGCCTTGAATCAAATGCACCATCATTGTGCAGCGGGCCCAAGTATAGACGGTTACTACATAGCTACCGGGACAGAACCAAGCTTGATACATAGATACGGGAACAGAATCAAGCTTGCTACATAGATACGGGAACAGAACCACGGTTACTACATAGATATGGGGACAGATCCAAGGTTACTACATAGTACAATGCCTCACTGTGATTGATGGGTGCCAGAATGATTGTGCCAGGCCCTCTGTACTGCTGTCAGAGATCGACAGTGCCAGGTTTTGTTTCACCTTCAGATGGGTGATGTGACTGGCTACAATCCCTGTCTGGACCTACATAATACACATTCTTGTTACTGTAAATAAAGGACGATGTATGCACAGATTACAGTACTGCGGGCGTAATCCCCGCAAATCTGGCGAATATCGGACCTTTCTAGGGTTGTCTAGTTGAAAATGTCTATCAGAAGTTTAAAGTGAGAAAGAGCAGCCGAAACCAATATTTAATGTGCCAACACTGTGTGACCTGTGAACAATACCTCAGAAAATAGAAAACATGGTGCAGCCATGAGTTAACCCTTCAAAAGGGCATACAGGTGCGGTCTCCAGTTCTTAAAACATTTCATCACTCTGGAGATTATCAAGCATGGTCCATTCACTGACAGCAAGAAAAGGTCTTGAAAATTATTATAGACCAGCCTCTTACCTCATCACCACAGTTCTCTAGTATTAGATCAGATAGACAGGGTAGATAGCAGTGTGAGCAGCCTCTTCTTACCTCAGCATCTCCAATATCTCTAGTATTATACCAGATAGGGTAGACAGCAGTGTGAGCAGCCTCTTCTTACCTCAGCACACCTGGTATCTCCAGTATTAGATCAGTTAGGGTGGACAGCAGTGTGAGCAGCCTCTTACCTCAGCACCCCTGGTATATCCAGTTTTGGATCAGATAGACAGGGTGGACAGCAGTGTGAGCAGCCTCTTCTTACTTCAGCACCCCTGGTATCTCCAGTATTAGATCAGATAGATAGGGTGGACAGCAGTGTGAGCAGCCTCTTCTTACTTCAGCACCCCTGGTATCTTCAGTATTAGATCAGATAGACAGGGTGGACAGCAGTGTGAGCAGCCTCTTCTTATTTCAGCACCCCTGGTATATCCAGTATTAGATCAGATACAGGGTGGACAGCAGTGTGAGCAGCCTCTTCTTACCTCAGCACCCCTGGTATATCCAGTATTAAATCAGATAGACAGGGTGGACAGCAGTGTGAGCAGTCTCTTCTTACCTCAGCACCCCCGCTACCTCCAGTATTAGATCAGATAGACAGGGTGGACAGCAGTGTGAGCAGCCTCTTCTTACCTCAGCACACCTGGTACCTCCAGTATTACATCAGATAGGGTGGACAGTAGTGTGAGCAGCCTCTTCTTACCTCAGCACCTCTGCTACCTCCAGTATTAGATCAGATAGGGTGGACAGCAGTGTGAGCAGCCTCTTCTTACCTCAGCAACCCTGCAACCTCCAGTATTAGATCAGATAGACAGGGTGGACAGCAGTGTGAGCAGCCTCTTCTTACCTCAGCACCTCTGGTACCTCCAGTATTAGATCAGATAGACAGGGTGGACAGCAGTGTGAGCAGCCTCATCTTACCTCAGCACCCCCGCTACCACCAGTATTAGATCAGATAGGGTGGACAGCAGTGTGAGCAGCCTCTTCTTACCTCAGCACCTCTGGTACCTCCAGTATTAGATCAGATAGACAGGGTGGACAGCTGGGTGAGCAGCCTCTTCTTACCTCAGCACTCCTGATATCTCTAGTATTAGATCAGATAGACAGGGTGGACAGCAGTGTGAGCAGCCTCTTCTTACCTCAGCACCCCTGCTACCTCCAGTATTAGATCAGATAGACAGGGTGGACAGTGGTGTGAGCAGCCTCTTACCTCAGTACTCCTATTATCTCTAGTATTATATCAGTTAGGGTGGACAGCAGTGTGAGCAGCCTCTTCTTACCTCAGCATCCCTGCTACCTCCAGTATTTGATCAGACAGACAGGGTGGACAGCAGTGTGAGCAGCCTCTTCTTACCTCAGCACCTCTGGTACCTCCAGTATTAGATCAGATAGACAGAGAGGACAGCAGTGTGAGCAGCCTCTTCTTACCTCAGCACTCCTGATATCTCTAGTATTAGATCAGATAGACAGGGTGGACAGCAGTGTGAGCAGCCTCTTCTTACCTCAGCATCCCTGCTACCTCCAGTATTAGCTCAGATAAACAGCGTGGACAGTGGTGTGAGCAGCCTCTTCGTACCTCAGCATCCCTGCTACCTCCAGTATTAGCTCAGATAAACAGCGTGGACAGCAGTGTGAGCAGCCTCTTCTTACCTCAGCATCCCTGCTACCTCCAGTATTAGATCAGATAGACAGGGTGGACAGTGGTGTGAGCAGCCTCTTACCTCAGCACTCCTATTATCTCTAGTATTATATCAGTTAGGGTGGACAGCAGTGTGAGCAGCCTCTTCTTACATATGAAGGAGGCGGAGCTTCTTACCACACATGCTCATAAGCAATTGTTTCGATCAGCGTAACATGGTGATGAACAATTTAATATTGATCACCTCCCTAGACAAAATGAGTGTGATTTGCTAAATAAAGCTATTTAATAATTTATTTTATAATGACATTTTCTTATTCTTTTATTTGCAGAGAACCCCTTTAATATTCTTCATCTCCGATCAGGGAGCAGCAGTTCAGTCCTCCACATGGTGGCGCTGTTGGCGAACGACACCACCCGATGAGTGATGAGGGCGTCTGGGTCATTAGGTGTTAGTTGTGATTTTGGAGGATCGCTGGCGGCTTCTTCCTTTCCAGCACAAGGTATAAGATGTAACTTCGGAAAGACAAGTGAGAAGTTTTGAGTCTGAGAACTTGGCTGCGATGACATTGAGACGCGGCTCGTAAATCTGAGTTATCTGCGCGCTGCACGCTCCGCGGATAGCGCCATTATTCCTGTGATATGAAGTGGTCCTGACAGCAGCAGCACAAGAGCCGGGAGATCGGACAGTAACCGGCAGCGCCTCCTGTCAGAGGACTGAATATATGACCGGGGTCTGACGTACGGCTCCGAGCGCATCGGACGGCTTCTGTACTCACAAACCAGTGCTTAAAGGGGTATTCCCATCTCCAAGATCCTATCCCAATATGTAGTAGGTAGAATACTAACAAATACGTCCAGTTAGAAATTAGTATAGTTCTTCTGATTTGCTATGTGCAGGGCATTGCAGAAGGTTAGGTATCCATGGTTAAAACCACTCATATAGTGAGATTTAGTTGATAGTGGTCATAATCATGGATACCTAAGCTACTACAATGTTCTGCGCATGGGGTAAGCGATACAGAAAATCAGAAGAACTATACCACATTTCTAATTGGAGGTATTTGCTAATATTATTATTACTCCTACTACATATTGGGATGTGATCTTGGAGATAACAATACCTCTTTAATAAACTTCTTCACCTTTTTGTGGAGATTATTTTGTTTTTACTTAAATACTTTTGGCTACAAAGAATTTTTGTCATCGAGTTTCATTAAATATTTTGCACTATTTGCCTTTTATAGCTGCTGTGCTGCGCGGTTTACTGCTGGCTGCAGAATGGGCTAACTGAGCAGAAGTCAGTGAGCTCATTCTGGGCGTTTCTAACCCTTATCCGTCTTTTCTGAGCTCCTCTCAGCTGATTTATGATCATCTTAAAATTGACTGCGCAGAAAAACAAGGAGCCTGAAAAAGCCAAAACGGTGTAATTTTTTTTAGTAAAACCAAATAGCAATGGTAATTAAATAGCCACTTAAAGGAAAAAAAATGTCCTCAAACGTTGACGACCCCTTTAATGAGGTTGCACATAAGGCGACAAGCCGAAAAGGCTTTTCTTCCAAACACAGCGCCATATCTGTCCACAGGTTATAGGTGGTACTGCAGCTCGGCTCCATTCACCTACACCCGTGGGCAGGAGAGGAGCCGCTTCTAGCAGTCATAGGTCAGGACGCTCAGATCTAGGCCGGTTTGCTTTGGCACTACCCCTGCTTTGGACTTTAGTGATTGGCCAGAAATCCGTCAGCAGAAAGCTGCACCGATCAGCTGTGATAGGGGAAAGATGCAGCTGTCCGCACGTTTACACAGCAGTGCCCTCTACAGGAGGGGGGCGTATTAGCAGCTACCTACATATGATGTCTTTCATGCTCTGCATGGGTGGGCCGCCCCTATGTCAGCCTAATAAAGGGGTGTCACGTGGAGGAGCCGTAATGGCAGGAGGCTTTCCCTACTGCTGCCATGCTGTTAGCTCTCAGGCTGCTGACCTTAGAGGGGTCTGATCCAGCTGGTGTTCTGCTGATGGGGGTCAGACCAAGGAAAGTCAAGGAGCGACGACCTCTTCATTTTTTGCAGGTCCTTCCACCCATCGGACATCGATATAGGAACCCCGACGCCATTATTCCCCCCCAAAGAAAAGTCGCACGACCTTGATCGTATTTAAGTACTTTACTAATTGCCTCATTAGGAGTCACTTGCTTTTGCAGCGTTCGGCACTTTACGGCACTGTGCAATTATCGTTATAAAAGGCGTTGATTAGGACGTTATCGTACGCGGTTACGGGTCTCCGGCCCAGACAGGCGGTTAGTGATCACAGGATTAGCGCTGCCCGTTATCTACAGGCTATAAACCCGTCCGGGACCAGGAGGAGATCTAACAGGATTGGCGGCAGCCCGGCGGGACGACTTCCATAGTGCACAAGATGGTGGTGGCCAGCAGGTGATTCCAGCTCCGGGGGCTTCTTATGGGGTCAGCCTCTTGGGGTCACGGGGGAACATGGAGGTCTGGCGGACATTGTGCAGGCCAAGGTACAGCATGGTGACCCGCTCCAGACCTACGGCAGAGGAAAACAGGGAGTCACGGGGGAGAAAGTATACGGAACGAAGAGGACCTAGAAGTGACCCGTCCTTACCGATGCCGCCGCCGCCGTGAGGTGGAGCTCCGTACCGGAAGGAGTCGATGTACGCCTTGATTTTTTCCAAGTCTTAAGAAGAAAAAAATTAGCGCATGACTTTTTCTATGATTTTAAAGGTCTTCAATAATTTTGCAGCCATTTATAATTGCTCCAGTGCGACTGCAATAAAACAATACAGCAAATAGTCTCCCGTTTTGTGTACACAGCTCCTCTGCCAATGCTCAGGCTTGTGATTATTGCTGGCGGACTCTCCAGTGTCTGCAGATCATATACTTCTATCTGGAAATACACACGACCACGGGGTGATGTACGATCGGCCCCAGCTGTGTAATCCGGATTTCTTACCGATCCCATGGTGCTGCGCCCGTTCCGTCAGCAGCTGAGCGTCGTGCACTCTCTGAGCCCCCGACAGGATCTCTTCACCCCTCATGAACATATCGTACGAGTTGGAATATTTCTGTGCAAAAATAGGGAGAAGAAAATATAACCATAAGCAGCATTCACACTGAGAGACCTAGTGCTGCGGCACACTGACACAGAGACCTAGCACTGCGGCACACTGACACAGAGACCTAGTACTGCGGCACACTGACACAGAGACCTAGTACTGCGGCACACTGACACAGAGACCTAGCACTGCGGCACACTGACACAGAGACCTAGCACTGCGGCACACTGACACAGAGACCTAGCACTGCGGCACACTGACACAGAGACCTAGTACTGCGGCACACTGACACAGAGACCTAGCACTGCGGCACACTGACACAGAGACCTAGCACTGCGGCACACTGACACAGAGACCTAGCACTGCGGCACACTGACACAGAGACCTAGCACTGCGGCACACTGACACAGAAACCTAGCGCTGCGGCACACTGACACTGGGGGACCCAGAACTGTGGCACACTGACACTAAGAGACCTAGCACTGTCACTGAGAGACCTAGCACTGTGGCACACTGACACTGAGAGACCTAGCACTGCGGCACACTGACACTGAGAGACCTAGCACTGCGGCACACTGACACAGAGACCTAGCACTGCGGCACACTGACACTGAGAGACCTAGCACTGCGGCACACTGACACTGAGAGACCTAGCACTGCAGCACACTGACACTGGGGGACCCAGAACTGCGGCACACTGACACAGAGACCTAGCACAGCGGCACACTGACACTGGGGATCCTAGGACTGAGGCACACTGACACTGAGAGACCTAGCACTGCGGCACACTGACACAGAGAGACCTAGCACGGCGGCACACTGACACAGAGAGACCTAGCACTGCGGCACACTGACACTGAGAGACCTAGCACTGCGGCACACTGCTACTGGGGGACCAAAGACGGTGGCACACTGACACAGAGACCTAGCACTGCGGCACACAGAGACCTAGCACTGCAACACACTGACACTGAGAGACCCAGCACTGCGGCACACTGACACTGGGGATCCTAGGACTGAGGCACACTGACACTGGGGATCCTAGGACTGAGGCACACTGACACTGGGGATCCGAGGACTGAGGCACACTGACACTGGGGATCCTAGGACTGAGACACACTGACACTGGGGATCCTAGGACTGGGGCACACTGACACTGGGGATCCGAGGACTGAGGCACACTGACACTGGGGATCGTAGGACTGAGACACTGACACGGGGCGTCCTAGGAATGAGGCACACTGACACTGGGCGTCCTAGAACTGAGGCACACTGACACTGGGCGTCCTAGAACTGAGGCATACTGACACTGGGGATCCTAGGACTGAGACACACTGACACTGGGCGTCCTAGGATTGAGGCACACTGACACTGGGGATCCTAGGACTGAGACACACTGACACTGGGGATCCTAGGACTGAGACACACTGACACTGGGCGTCCTAGGATTGAGGCACACTGACACTGGGGATCCTAGGACTAAGACACACTGACACTGGGGATCCTAGGATTGAGGCACACTGACACTGGGGATCCTAGAACAGACACACTGACACTGGGGATCCTAGGACTGAGAAACACTGACACTGGGCGTCCTAGGATTGAGGCACACTGACACTGAGAGACCTAGCACTGCGGCACACTGACACAGAGAGACCTAGCACGGCGGCACACTGACACAGAGAGACCTAGCACTGCGGCACACTGACACAGAGACCTAGCACTGCGGCACACTGCTACTGGGGGACCAAAGACGGTGGCACACTGACACTGAGAGACCTAGCACTGCGGCACACAGAGACCTAGCACTGCAACACACTGACACTGAGAGACCCAGCACTGCGGCACACTGACACTGGGGATCCTAGGACTGAGGCACACTGACACTGGGGATCCTAGGACTGAGGCACACTGACACTGGGGATCCGAGGACTGAGGCACACTGACACTGGGGATCCGAGGACTGAGGCACACTGACACTGGGGATCCTAGGACTGGGGCACACTGACACTGGGGATCCGAGGACTGAGGCACACTGACACGGGGCGTCCTAGGAATGAGGCACACTGACACTGGGCGTCCTAGAACTGAGGCACACTGACACTGGGCGTCCTAGAACTGAGACACACTGACACTGGGCGTCCTAGGATTGAGGCACACTGACACTGGGGATCCTAGGACTGAGACACACTGACACTGGGGATCCTAGGACTGAGACACACTGACACTGGGCGTCCTAGGATTGAGGCACACTGACACTGGGGATCCTAGGACTGAGACACACTGACACTGGGGATCCTAGGATTGAGGCACACTGACACTGGGGATCCTAGGACTGAGACACACTGACACTGGGGATCCTAGGACTGAGACACACTGACACTGGGCGTCCTAGGATTGAGGCACACTGACACTGGGGATCCTAGGACTGAGACACACTGACACTGGGGATCCTAGGATTGAAGCACACTGACACTGGGGATCCTAGGACTGAGACACACTGACACTGGAGATCCTAGGACTGAGACACACTGACACTGGGGATCCTAGGACTGAGGCACACTGACAATGGGCGGCCTACAACTGAGGCACACTGACACTGGGGATCCTAGGACTGAGGCACACTCACACTGGAGATCCTAGGACTGAGACTCACTGACACTGGGCGGCCTACAACTGAGACACACTGACACTGGGGATCCTAGGACTGAGGCACACTGACACTGGAGATCCTAGGACTGATACACACTGACACTGGGCGGCCTAGAAGTGAGGCACACTGACACTGGGGATCCTAGGATTGAGGCACATTGACACTGGGGATCCTAGGACTGAGGCACACTGACACTGGGGATCCTAGGATTGAGGCACATTGACACTGGGGATCCTAGGATTGAGGCACACTGACACTGGGGATCCTAGGATTGAGGCACACTGACACTGGGGATCCTAGGATTGAGGCACACTGACACTGGGGATCCTAGGACTGAGGCACACTGACACTGGGGATCCTAGGATCGTCCTGAAATGCTGCACACTCCTACTATGGGTATAATACTCACTGGCTCCTGGGGGTCGGGCATTGTGTAGAAGGGTCTCACCGCCAATGGATATTTATCGAGGATGTAGAAATCAGTGTCGTACTGAGAGATAAACAGAGCAGAATATCTGACGTCAGCATCTACCAGTTCTCCGTACATTGGATAGTAAGCCTACCGGTCAAGCTGGAGTCGCAGGATTATTGTTACTGTAAGAAAACTGTAACTATCTGCATAATAATGCCGAGAAATGTGAACTCACCTTTTCTTTCACTAACCGTCCCAGAAGTTTCTCATTGGGAGTACTGGGGAAAAAAAACAGAGTAAGTCCATGATGTCTACACCAGGCAGTGAGGTCTCTGTATAGACCATAATAGATCTTCATAGTGATGGAGGCTCCAAAGTGCTGCATAGACTTCTATGTACCTTATGTCTCAGAATTAGCTGCCCCGAGGAATAACACTACTTCTGCCCATTATATGACTTGTATTCTGCATTTTCCCTAATGTTCAGCTAGCGGAGACCTCCTGCTATGATGTCTCCTATACACAGCGCACACAAACAAGTGGGATTCCTGCTCCCCTGTCCCTATGTGGAAAATGGTAGAAGCAGCAGCATGCAGAACCTTATACAACAGTGCTGAGCAGTGTATCTGTGAATCCAGCTTTGAGGTGAGATAAACACTTACTAAAAAGCAGCAAAATGGAAGGTATTATACTGAAGTACTGAGCAGTTTGGCTGTGAATCCAGCAATGAGCCTTGTTTATGTTCAGTCTGTTGCAGACAAGCAAATTCCATTATGGCTGAACCTACACTGCACCATGACCCCCATTAACACACAGCAGTAGAATTATTATATGTTTTGCTAATATCAAGGTAAAATACTCACCTGAGATCTTCTTCATCTCCCATTTCTACTCCAGCCTCACGCAACATTGCGACACCCTCACGGTACTCTAGGCGTAACGTGGGCTCCAGGAACTTAAAAGGCTCGGAAGGGTACTGCTTGCCCACTGTATGGATTTCAGTCTGAAATCTATAAAAAAAAAAATCAATACAAGTAAATCCAGTTATAAGGAAGTCAGACGACCCCGAATATAAATAAATTGTGTGACTGCAATAACTAGAATCGCCACAAGAGGGAGCACTTGTAAAGCGAACAAACTTTCTCGACATTTATTAATTTACTAGATGGTGGCCCGATTCTAACGCATCGGGTATTCTAGAATATGCATGTCCACATAGTATATTGCCCAGCCACGTAGTATATTGCCCAGCCACGTAGTATATTGCCCAGCCACGTAGTATATTGCACAGCCACGTAGTATATTGCCCAGCCACGTAATATATTGGCCAGTCACGTAGTATATTGCCCAGTAACGTAGTATATTGCCCAGCCACGTAGTATATTGCACAGCCACGTAGTATATTGCCCAGCCACGTAGTATATTGCCCAGCCACGTAGTATATTGCCCAGTCACGTAGTATATTGCCCAGCCACGTAGTATATTGCCCAGTCACGTAGTATATTGCCCAGCCACGTAGTATATTGCCCAGCCACGTAGTATATTGCCCAATCACGTAGTATATTGCCCAGCCACGTAGTATATTGCCCAGTCACGTAGTATATTGCCCAGCCACGTAGTATATTGCCCAGCCACGTAGTATATTGCCCAGTCACGTAGTATATTGCCCAGTCACGTAGTATATTGCCCAGTCACGCAGTATATTGCCCAGTCACGTAGTATATTGCCCAATCACGTAGTATATTGCCCAATCACGTAGTATATTGCCCAGCCACGTAGTATATTGCCCAATCACGTAGTATATTGCCAAGTCACGTAGTATATTGCCCAGTCACGTAGTATATTGCCCAGTCACGCAGTATATTGCCCAGTCACGTAGTATATTGCCCAGTCACGTAGTATATTGCCCAGTCACATAGTATATTACCCAGCGACGTAGTTATATTGCCCAGTATATTGCCCAGCCACGTAGTATATTGCCCAGCCACGTAGTATATTGCCCAGTCACGTAGTATATTGCCCAGTCACGTAGTATATTGCCCAGTCACGTAGTATATTGCCCAGCGACGTAGGTATATTGCCCAGCCACGTAGTATATTGCCCAGTCACGTAGTATATTGCCCAATCACGTAGTATATTGCCCAGTCACGTAGTATATTGCCCAGCGACGTAGGTATATTGCCCAGCCACGTAGTATATTGCCCAGTCACGTAGTATATTGCCCAATCACGTAGTATATTGCCCAATCACGTAGTATATTGCCCAGCCACGTAGTATATTGCCCAATCACGTAGTATATTGCCCAGTCACGTAGTATATTGCCCAGTCACGTAGTATATTGCCCAGTCACGCAGTATATTGCCCAGTCACGTAGTATATTGCCCAATCACGTAGTATATTGCCCAATCACGTAGTATATTGCCCAGCCACGTAGTATATTGCCCAATCACGTAGTATATTGCCCAGTCACGTAGTATATTGCCCAGTCACGTAGTATATTGCCCAGTCACGCAGTATATTGCCCAGTCACATAGTATATTGCCCAGCGACGTAGTTATATTGCCCAGTATATTGCCCAGCCACGTAGTATATTGCCCAGCCACGTAGTATATTGCCCAGTCACGTAGTATATTGCCCAGTCACGTAGTATATTGCCCAGTCACGTAGTATATTGCCCAGCGACGTAGGTATATTGCCCAGCCACGTAGTATATTGCCCAGTCACGTAGTATATTGCCCAGCCACGTAGTATATTGCCCAGTCACGTAGTATATTGCCCAGTCACGCAGTATATTGCCCAGCCACGTAGTATATTGCCCAGCGACGTAGTATATTGCCCAGTATATTGCCCAGCCACGTAGTATATTGCCCAGCCACGTAGTATATTGCCCAGTCACGTAGTATATTGCCCAGTCACGTAGTATATTGCCCAGCGACGTAGGTATATTGCCCAGCCACGTAGTATATTGCCCAGTCACGTAGTATATTGCCCAATCACGTAGTATATTGCCCAGTCACGTAGTATATTGCCCAGTCACGCAGTATATTGCCCAGTCACATAGTATATTGCCCAGCGACGTAGTTATATTGCCCAGTATATTGCCCAGCCACGTAGTATATTGCCCAGCGACGTAGTTATATTGCCCAGTATATTGCCCAGCCACGTAGTATATTGCCCAGTCACGTAGTATATTGCCCAGTCACGTAGTATATTGCCCAGTCACGTAGTATATTGCCCAGCGACGTAGGTATATTGCCCAGCCACGTAGTATATTGCCCAGCCACGTAGTATATTGCCCAATCACGTAGTATATTGCCCAGTCACGTAGTATATTGCCCAGTCACGTAGTATATTGCCCAGTCACGCAGTATATTGCCCAGTCACATAGTATATTGCCCAGCGACGTAGTTATATTGCCCAGTATATTGCCCAGCCACGTAGTATATTGCCCAGCCACGTAGTATATTGCCCAGTCACGTAGTATATTGCCCAGTCACGTAGTATATTGCCCAGTCACGTAGTATATTGCCCAGCGACGTAGTTATATTGCCCAGTATATTGCCTAGTGACGTAGTATACGGCACAGAGCCACATAGTATATTACACAGCGACGTAGTATATTGCCCAGCCACGTAGGATATTGGCCAGCGACGTAGTATATTGCCCAGCGACGTAGGTATATTGCCCAGCCACGTAGTATATTGCCCAGTCACGTAGTATATTGCCCAGTGACGTAGTTATATTGCCCAGTATATTGCCTAGTGACGTAGTATACGGCACAGAGCCACATAGTATATTACACAGCGACGTAGTATATTGCCCAGCCACGTAGGATATTGGCCAGCGACGTAGTATATTGCCCAGCGACGTAGTATATTGGCCAGTCACGTAGTATATTGCCCAGTGACGTATGTCACAGGTTAAAAAATAAACATATACTCACCTTCCGAGGGAGCCCTTGTAGTCCTGTCGCCTGTGTGCGGTGCACTCGGCAGCTTCTGGTCCCAGGGTTGGTAGCGCTGGACCCGTGATGACGTCGCGGTCACATGACCATGACGTCATGGCAGGTCCTTCTCGCGCAGGAACTGTGATGAGGTCGCGGTCACATGACCGTGACGTCATGGCAGGTCCTTGTCGCATACCATCCTTGCCACTGGAACCTGACGCTTGCATGGAGCGGCTACCGGAGCGTCGCGAGGAGCAGGAAAGGCGGTGGAAGGTGAGTATATAATGATTTTTTATTTTTTTAATTATTTTTAACATTAGATCCTTTTACTATTGACGCCGCATAGGCAGCATCAACAGTAAAAACTTGGTCACACAGGGTTAATAGCGGCGGTAACGGAGTGAGTTACCCGCGGCATAACACGGTCCGTTACAGCTGGCATTAACCCTGTGTGAGCGGTGACTGCGGGGAGTACGGAGCGGGCACTGACTGCGGGGAGGAAGGAGCGGCCATGTTGCCGCCGGACTACGCCCGTCGCTGATTGGTCGTGGCAATGGTCATGGGCGTTTTGCCGCGACCAATCAGCGACTTGGATTCCATCACAGACAGAGGCCGCGACCAATGAATATCCTGGACAGACAGATGGAAGTGACCCTTAGACAATTACATAGTAGATGATTATTATTTATCATCATTGCTATGATTGTGAATGTCGCTGGAAAAACAGCATTGGCCTGCAAGACCATGCAAACCGCCTCCAACCTGCCACATGAGTCACAAAAAGTCATTACCTTTCCTGCAATCCCTTAAATATCTGAACCAGGGTGTCCGCAATCTCATCCACAACTTCATGATAATGGTAGCTGAACGCCATCTCGATATCCAGGCCTACGAACTCCGTCAGGTGCCGGTGAGTGTTGGAATCCTCTGCACGGAAAACTGTAAGAAACGCAACAAAGTCACCAAAAACTGATAAAGAATTAATGTAACAGCACACAAAAACATTAAGAATGAGACTAAAAACAAAATTGTAGTTACACGGGAGACCCACTGGAGGGCGCCAAACTCCACCACAGACCATATACTACAGCAGCATCTATTCCTGTGCATGTAGATGTGCGGTGGCACCACTGCTGTGAGCGGTAACACCCCGGACCCTCCATGGGTCGAGCACAGGATCTGGCTCCAGATTTACACATTAGGTTTAATCACCGTATAACATAAAAGTTCTACAACTTTCCAATACACAGTGTTCATTCAATTCTTCCCATTTTCAAAGATGTCTGCTTGCTGTCAAGAAAAAAAACACGTTCTAATCTTAATAAAACTCAATGAAAGAAAAACTATCCTGACCGAATAACTCTCACAACTGAGGGTTTGTTACAATTGAAGACAATCATCTTTACGCTGAACGCATCAATAGCACAGCGTTCTCTTGGGCTGACTGCAAGAAGTCCGACTGTTCCCATGGAAATGTGGAGATTATATACAAATGCTGCAAACTCTCAGCTGTGAGCACTAAGAGGAATATACTGGTTTTCAGATTCAGAGATTTTAAAGTAGTGAGAACAGAAGAATGGAAACAAAAAGCATATTATTAAAAAGGATCAGAAATTTTATAAATAAACTGAATTTGCAAAAAAAAAAAAAAAAAAAAAAGAAGAACTAAAAAACTAAAAACAAAGACAATCCCCTTAAGAAAGTCATGGGAGCAGGGACTTCTGCCACATGACAGTGAGTAACAGCAGCTGACACACTCATTGTAGTTGGCTGCAACTTGATTGCCATGTAATGACCTGTAGCTGCCACTAGAGTGAGCGTACGGAAAATAGAGTTTAATAGGAGCTATATAAATCTGTATGTAGTGAGCTCCCCCTAGTGGTGGCTGTATAATCTGTATGTAGTGAGCTCCCTCTAGTGGTGGCTGTATAAATCTCTATGTAGTGAGCTCCCTCTAGTGGTGGCTGTATAATCTGTATGTAGTGAGCTCCCTCTAGTGGTGGCTGTATAATCTGTATGTAGTGAGCTCCCCCTAGTGGTGGCTGTATAATCTGTATGTAGTGAGCTCCCCCTAGTGGTGGCTGTATAATCTGTATGTAGTGAT
Organism: Ranitomeya imitator; assembly: GCF_032444005.1. Taxonomy (NCBI): domain Eukaryota; kingdom Metazoa; phylum Chordata; class Amphibia; order Anura; family Dendrobatidae; genus Ranitomeya; species Ranitomeya imitator. Next base: position 18,118,116 of record NC_091288.1, read on the forward strand.
CTCCCTCTAGTGGTGGCTGTATAAATCTGTATGTAGTGAGCTCCCTCTAGTGGTGGCTGTATAATCTGTATGTAGTGAGCTCCCTCTAGTGGTGGCTGTATAATCTGTATGTAGTGAGCTCCCCCTAGTGGTGGCTGTATAAATCTGTATGTAGTGCTCTCTCCCTAGTGGTGGTTGTATAATCTGTATGCAGTGAGCTCCCCCTAGTGGTGGCTGCATAAATCTGTATGCAGTGAGCTCCATCCAGTGGTGGCTGTATAAATCTGTATGTAGTGAGCTCCATCTAGTGCTGGCTGTATAATCTGTATGTAGTGAACTCCTCCTAGTGTTGGATGTATAAAGCTGTATGTAGTGCTCTCTCCCTAGAGGTGGCTGTATAATCTGTATGTAGTGAGCTCCCCCTAGTGGTGGCTGTATAATCTGTATGTAGTGATCTCCCTCTAGTGGTGGCTGTATAAATCTGTATGTAGTGATCTCCCTCTAGTGGTGGCTGTATAAATCTGTATGTAGTGATCTCCCTCTAGTGGTGGCTGTATAAATCTGTATGTAGTGATCTCCCTCTAGTGGTGGCTGTATAAATCTGTATGCAGTGCGCTCCCTCTAGTGGTGGCTGTATAAATCTGTATGCAGTGAGCTCCCTCTAGTGGTGGCTGTATAAATCTGTATGTAGTGATCTCCCTCTAGTGGTGGCTGTATAAATCTGTATGTAGTGATCTCCCTCTAGTGGTGGCTGTATAAATCTGTATGCAGTGCGCTCCCTCTAGTGGTGGCTGTATAAATCTGTATGCAGTGAGCTCCCTCTAGTGGTGGCTGTATAAATCTGTATGTAGTGATCTCCCTCTAGTGGTGGCTGTATAAATCTGTATGTAGTGAGCTCCATCCAGTGGTGGCTGTGTAAATCTGTATGTAGTGAGCTCCCCCTAGTGGTGGCTGTATAAATCTGTATGTAGTGATCTCCCTCTAGTGGTGGCTGTATAAATCTGTATGTAGTGAGCTCCATCCAGTGGTGGCTGTGTAAATCTGTATGCAGTGAGCTCCCTCTAGTGGTGGCTGTATAAATCTGTATGTAGTGATCTCCCTCTAGTGGTGGCTGTATAATTCTGTATGTAGTGATCTCCCTCTAGTGGTGGCTGTATAAATCTGTATGTAGTGATCTCCCTCTAGTGGTGGCTGTATAAATCTGTATGCAGTGCGCTCCCTCTAGTGGTGGCTGTATAAATCTGTATGCAGTGAGCTCCCTCTAGTGGTGGCTGTATAAATCTGTATGTAGTGATCTCCCTCTAGTGGTGGCTGTATAAATCTGTATGCAGTGAGCTCCATCCAGTGGTGACTGTATAAATCTGTATGTAGTGAGCTCCCTCTAGTGGTGGCTGTATAAATCAGTATGTAGTGCGCTCCCTCTAGTGGTGGCTGTATAAATCTGTATGTAGTGAGCTCCCCCTAGTGGTGGCTGTATAAATCTGTATGTAGTGAGCTCCCTCTAGTGGTGGCTGTATAAATCTGTATGTAGTGCGCTCCCTCTAGTGGTGGCTGTATAAATCTGTATGTAGTGAGCTCCCCCTAGTGGTGGCTATATAAATCTGTATGTAGTGATCTCCCTCTAGTGGTGGCTATATAAATCTGTATGTAGTGATCTCCCTCTAGTGGTGGCTGTATAAATCTGTATGTAGTGATCTTCCTCTAGTGGTGGCTGTATAAATCTGTATGCAGTGCGCTCCCTCTAGTGGTGGCTGTATAAATCTGTATGCAGTGATCTCCCTCTAGTGGTGGCTGTATAAATCTGTATGTAGTGATCTCCCTCTAGTGGTGGCTGTATAAATCTGTATGTAGTGATCTCCCTCTAGTGGTGGCTGTATAAATCTGTATGCAGTGCGCTCCCTCTAGTGGTGGCTGTATAAATCTGTATGCAGTGAGCTCCCTCTAGTGGTGGCTGTATAAATCTGTATGTAGTGATCTCCCTCTAGTGGTGGCTGTATAAATCTGTATGCAGTGAGCTCCATCCAGTGGTGACTGTATAAATCTGTATGTAGTGAGCTCCCTCTAGTGGTGGCTGTATAAATCAGTATGTAGTGCGCTCCCTCTAGTGGTGGCTGTATAAATCTGTATGTAGTGAGCTCCCCCTAGTGGTGGCTGTATAAATCTGTATGTAGTGAGCTCCCTCTAGTGGTGGCTGTATAAATCTGTATGTAGTGCGCTCCCTCTAGTGGTGGCTGTATAAATCTGTATGTAGTGAGCTCCCCCTAGTGGTGGCTGTATAAATCTGTATGTAGTGAGCTCCCTCTAGTGGTGGCTGTATAAATCTGTATGTAGTGCTCTCTCCCTAGTGGTGGCTGTATAATCTGTATGTAGAGAGCTCCCCCTAGTGGTGGCTGCATAAATCTGTATGCAGTGAGCTCCATCCAGTGGTGGCTGTATAAATCTGTATGCAGTGAGCTCCATCCAGTGCTGGCTGTATAATCTGTATGTAGTGAACTCCTCCTAGTGTTGGATGTATAAAGCTGTATGTAGTGCTCTCTCCCTAGTGGTGGCTGTATAAATCTATATGTAGTGAGCTCCATCTAGTGCTGGCTGTATAATCTGTATGTAGTGAGCTCCCTCTAGTGGTGGCTGTATAATCTGTATGCAGTGAGCTCCCCCTAGTGGTGGCTGCATAAATCTGTATGCAGTGAGCTCCATCCAGTGGTGGCTGTATAAATCTGTATGCAGTGAGCTCCATCCAGTGCTGGCTGTATAATCTGTATGTAGTGAACTCCTCCTAGTGTTGGATGTATAAAGCTGTATGTAGTGCTCTCTCCCTAGTGGTGGCTGTATAAATCTATATGTAGTGAGCTCCATCTAGTGCTGGCTGTATAATCTGTATGTAGTGAGCTCCATCTAGTACTGGCTGTATAAATCTGTATGTAGTGAGCTCCATCTAGTGCTGGCTGTATAATCTGTATGTAGTGAGCTCCCCCTAGTGGTGGCTGTATAAATCTGTATGTAGTGAGCTCCCCCTAGTGGTGGCTGTATAATCTGTATGTAGTGAGCTCCCCCTAGTGGTGGCTGTATAAATCTGTATGTAGTGAGCTCCGCCTAGTGGTGGCTGTATAAATCTGTATGTAGTGAGCTCCTCCTAGTGGTGGATGTATAAAGCTGTATGTAGTGCTCTCTCTAGTGGTGGCTGTATAAATCTGTATGTAGTGAGCTCCCCCTATTGGTGGCTGTATAAATCTGTATATAGTGAGCTCCCTCTAGTGGTGACTGTATAAATCTGTATGTAGTGAGCTCCTCCTAGTGGTGGATGTATAAATCTGTATGTAGTGAGCTCTCTCTAGTGGTGGCTGTATAAATCTGTATGTAGTGAGCTCCCTCTAATAGTGATGGGGAACCCGTAGATATTCCGGTCCGGTGGGTTTAGCCGAACATTTTAAAAAGTTTGGTTCGGGAACCAGAACAGTACCCGAACTCGAACACGGACCCCATTCAGATGAATGGGAGGCTCAAACATCCAGTCACAAGTTTGGCTGATGAAAAAGTACTACTCTCATCAGCGTACGCCTGCAGTTGCTGATAACAGCGAGAACAGGCGAGGCTGAAGAGAGAATTGAATAGCCAACGCCTGTGCAATAAATAAATTAATTTAAAAATTACTTGCAGTCACTAAAGTCATTTAATTGAAATAAAGACAGTGACACTTTTTTTCACGTTTTTTTAAAAAGAAAAGTTATAAGCACCTTTACACCTAATCCACTGAAACCCATGTCACCTGTAAAAGACAGAAAATAATAAACAACCATAGTACTCACCTATACGGCTAATCCACCGATGCCCATGTCCCCTGTAAATTGTAAAAGAAAACAAAATACTGAACAACCATATCCCTCACCTGTCCAACATGAAGAAAATCCATATCTGCCCCACAAGGATCAGGATGATTTGGATAGAGGTCACATCAGTGATATGACTGCTATCCACGCAGCTGGCTCACACGGAGACAGGAGCGAAATAACGCTCTGTAGTGTGTAGCGCTGAGCTCCCATGAGAAAGGTCACGAGTTCATTAGCAGTGACGACTATCCAAATCATCCGTATGTTCGTGGGACAGATATAGATTATTTTCACTTGGACAGGTGAGGGATATGGTTGTTTATTATATTTCTCCTTTTACAGGGGACATGGGCATCGGCGGATTAGACGTAAAGGTGAGAATTATGGTTGTTTACTATTTTCTGTCTTTTACAGATGACATGGGAATAAAGATGAGTATAACTTTGCTTTTTTATAATTTTTATTTCAAGTAAAGGGGGTCTGTGTCATTATTTCAATTAAAGATTTTATTCTGGCTGTGTTTTTTTTTTTTTTTTTACAGTCTAACTATGGGGTTAGTAGTGAAGTTGTCTTGTAGACACCTCTCCATTACTAACCTCTGGACTTGATGTCAGCGGCCATAAAACAGCTGACATCAACCCCAAACCTATTACCCCATTTGTTACCGCAACAGGGCAAGTGGGAAGAGCCGGGCAAAGCGCCAGAATTGGCACATCTAATAGCTCCGCCTTTTCTAGGGCGGCTGCGTGCTGCTATCCTCAGGCTGGGGAAAGTCCATGACCCCTTGCAAGTCTAAGAATACCAGTCCCCAGCCATCTGCTTTAGTTTGGCTGGTTGTCATGAATGGGGGAACCCCCACCCCATTGAAAAAAAAAAAAAATGATTTAAATAATTACCAAAAAAAAAAAAAAAATGATCCCTCTATTCTTGATAACCAGCCATGATAAATCTGACAGCTCTGGACTGCAGCTGTTGGTTTTGCCTGCGCTGGTTATAAAAAACAGAAGAGGCCACACATCACTTTTTATTTATTTATAGCACAGGAGCCGGCAGATGAACACTCTCAACAGCGACAGCAAGCACAAGCGTACGCTGATGAGTGTAGTACTCTCTCATCAGCCGACGCCTGTGACCAGCGGTAACCTTTATACCGCCGATCACAGCTGCTGGCTCACGCTGTCAGTAACTGACTTATCGCCGATCAGAGCTGCTGGTGTTTCTCACTCAGTCACACAGATGACAGCGTAGCAAACAGCCAATGTTCGGGATGCCGAACCCGAACAGTAAGACGGACTAACTGGGGTCCGTGATCGGGGTCCGTGCACGGCAGTGGATTGGGAGCTCTAACAGAAAAACAAAGCTACGACCTCTACAAACATATGAGATTTATAAATACGATCACATAACATTCTCTGGTGTGGATAAACATCACATCGTCCACATTAATCCTTCCGTCACTCACATGTTCAGGTACATGACGCGAATGGCTTCAACAAAGCAAAATAAAAAAAGAAAGTGCAAAACAGAAAGGAGGTCACCCCTCCCCCGCTAATGCAGAGTTTTATCACTTACTTTGATAATTAAATTACTTTGCTCCCAGAATGAGCTCAGACTCTTAATGCCAATTATTCTCCTCCGGGCAAAAGATAATCGTTGTGTGATAATTACAGAGGCATTAGATCTGTTATAAGTGTTAGTAATTATACACAGCGCAGCGATCGGCTTCATACTTCTTATAGCCCAAATAATAAGTCAAAGCCCAAAAATAATGAAATCATCTAAAAAAAATAGTTTTATTTATCTCCAAAATGACCAGCACTCAGTGCAGCATATATGGAGTTAATGTCCTGTATATCCTCCTAGATATTAGAAAGAGGGAAGTATTATAGTAGTTATATTCTTGTACATAGGGGGCAGTATTATAGTAGTTATATTCTTGTACATAGGAGCAGTATTATAGTAGTTATATTCTTGTACATAGGGGCAGTATTATAGTAGTTATATACCTGTATATAGGAGCAGTATTATAGTAGTTATATTCTTGTACATAGGAGCAGTATTATAGTAGTTATATTCTTGTACATAGGAGCAGTATTATAGTAGTTATATTCTTGTACATAGGAGCAGTATTATAGTAGTTATATTCCTGTACATAGGGGCAGTATTATAGTAGTTATATTCTTGTACATAGGGAGCAGTATTATAGTAGTTATATTCTTGTATATAGGGGACAGTATTATAGTAGTTATATTCTTGTACATAGGGGCAGTATTATAGTAGTTATATTCTTGTACATAGGGGCAGTATTATAGTAGTTATATTCTTGTATATAGAGGCAGTATTATAGTAGCTATATTCCTGTACATAGGGACAGTATTATAGTAGTTATATTCTTGTACATAGGAGCAGTATTATAGTAGTTATATTCTTGTACATAGGGGGCAGTATTATAGTAGTTATATTCTTGTATATAGCAGTATTATAGTAGTTATATTCTTGTACATAGGGGGCAGTATTATAGTAGTTATATTCTTGTACATAGGAGCAGTATTATAGTAGTTATATTCCTGTACATAGGGGCAGTATTATAGTAGTTATATTCTTGTATATAGGGGACAGTATTATAGTAGTTATATTCTTGTACATAGGGGCAGTATTATAGTAGTTATATTCTTGTACATAGGGGCAGTATTATAGTAGTTATATTCTTGTATATAGAGGCAGTATTATAGTAGCTATATTCCTGTACATAGGGGCAGTATTATAGTAGTTATATTCTTGTACATAGGAGCAGTATTATAGTAGTTATATTCTTGTACATAGGAGCAGTATTATAGTAGTTATATTCTTGTACATAGGAGCAGTATTATAGTAGTTATATTCCTGTACATAGGGGCAGTATTATAGTAGTTATATTCTTGTACATAGGGAGCAGTATTATAGTAGTTATATTCTTGTACATAGGGGCAGTATTATAGTAGTTATATTCTTGCATATAGAGGCAGTATTATAGTAGTTATATTCTTGTACATAGGGGGCAGTATTATAGTAGTTATATTCTTGTACATAGGAGCAGTATTATAGTAGTTATATTCTTGTATATAGAGGCAGTATTATAGTAGTTATATTCTTGTACATAGGAGCAGTATTATAGTAGTTATATTCTTGTACATAGGAGCAGTATTATAGTAGTTATATTCTTGTACATAGGAGCAGTATTATAGTAGTTATATTCTTGTATATAGAGGCAGTATTATAGTAGTTATATTCTTGTACATAGGGACAGTATTATAGTAGTTATATTCTTGTACATAGGAGCAGTATTATAGTAGTTATATTCTTGTACATAGGGGCAGTATTATAGTAGTTATATTCTTGTACATAGGGGCAGTATTATAGTAGTTATATTCTTGTATATAGAGGCAGTATTATAGTAGTTATATTCTTGTACATAGGGGGCAGTATTATAGTAGTTATATTCTTGTATATAGCAGTATTATAGTAGTTATATTCTTGTACATAGGGACAGTATTATAGTAGTTATATTCTTGTACATAGGGGCAGTATTATAGTAGTTATATTCTTGTATATAGAGGCAGTATTATAGTAGTTATATTCTTGTACATAGGAGCAGTATTATAGTAGTTATATTCTTGTACATAGGAGCAGTATTATAGTAGTTATATTCTTGTACATAGGAGCAGTATTATAGTAGTTATACTCTTGTACATAGGAGCAGTATTATAGTAGTTATATTCTTGTATATAGAGGCAGTATTATAGTAGTTATATTCTTGTACATAGGAGCAGTATTATAGTAGTTATATTCTTGTATATAGAGGCAGTATTATAGTAGTTATATTCTTGTACATAGGAGCAGTATTATAGTAGGTATATTCTTGTACATAGGAGCAGTATTATAGTAGTTATATTCTTGTATATAGAGGCAGTATTATAGTAGTTATATTCTTGTATATAGAGGCAGTATTATAGTAGTTATATTCTTGTACATAGGAGCAGCATTATAGTAGTTATATTCTTGTATATAGAGGCAGTATTATAGTAGTTATATTCTTGTACATAGGAGCAGTATTATAGTAGGTATATTCTTGCATATAGAGGCAGTATTATAGTAGTTATATTCTTGTATATAGAGGCAGTAATATAGTAGTTATATTCTTGTACATAGGAGCAGTATTATAGTAGTTATATTCTTGTATATAGAGGCAGTATTATAGTAGTTATATTCTTGTACATAGGAGCAGTATTATAGTAGTTATATTCTTGTATATAGAGGCAGTACTATAGTAGTTATATTCTTGTATATAGAGGCAGTACTATAGTAGTTATATTCTTGTATATAGAGGCAGTATTATAGTAGTTATATTCTTGTACATAGGAGCAGTATTATAGTAGTTATATTATTGTACATAGGGGCAGTATTATAGTAGTTATATTCTTGTACATAGGAGCAGTATTATAGTAGTTATATTCTTGTATATAGGGGCAGTATTATAGCAGTTATATTGTTGTATATAGGGGCAGAATTATAGTAGTTATATTCTTGTACATAGGGGCAGTATTATAGTAGTTATATTCTTGTACATAGGGCAGTATTATAGTAGTTATATTCTTGCACATAGGAGCAGTATTATAGTAGTTATATTCTTGTACAGAGTAGCAGTTTTTGAGTAGCTATATTCTTGTACATAGGGGCAGTATTATAGTAGTTATATTCTTGTACACAGGGGCAGTATTATAGTAGTTATATTCTTGTACATAGGGGGCAGTATTATAGTAGTTATATTCTTGTACATAGGGGGCAGTATTATAGTAGCTATATTCTTATACATAGGAGCAGTATTATAATAGTTATATTCCTGTACATAGGAGCAGTATTATAGTAGTTATATTCTTGTACATAGGAGCAGTATTATAGTAATTATATTCTTGTACATAGACGGCAGCATTTACTAGTTATTACAATTAATTTCAATATCAATCAGTTAATGGCTCATTATGGCCAAATGTTGATGAATTTCTTACCAGGTCCAATGCAAAACACTTTCTCAAAATCAGCACAGATACACATTTGCTTGTAGAGCTGTGGCGATTGGGCTAGGTAGGCGCTGGTTTTGAAGTAGGACACAGTGAATACGTTGGCTCCCCCTTCACTGGCCGCTAGAATGAAATAACCACATATTAATCTCATGTGCGTCTGAAAATAAGAAAAATTGCTTCAATAACTTCATTTTCAAGATCGTTTCTCATATTCAGTCTACATTAAATGTAATAAGTGGCTCTTGCAGGATCTAAAAAACCAAATCTTCCATGGCGGCAGTAGCGCTGGTGCCTTCCAAGGCGATACTGTGCGAGTCAAGTAGTATGCAATTTTATTTTTATCCCCACTGACCGGTTTTGATATCCCTCTTGTGCAGGCCACATACACCCCCAGTATATGGGACCCTCAGTATATGGTTCCCCCCAGTATATGTGAGCCAGAACAATTCACCATCTTTTAAGTGAGACCATTTCCCTTTAAACTCCCCTCGACTGTAAAATCACATAAAAAACATCAGTATTTCAAACCTGATATAATTTTGGGAGTCTGAATCTCCACAAATCCTTTGTTGCTTAGTGTCTCCCGGAAGAGTTGACAAACCCCAGACTGGAGGGTGAAGACGGCATGACTGGTGGAGGTCTACAACGTAAAACACAAGGCGATAAAAAGATCTGAGCAAAGACTGGTGCCATTACATTATAATAATACCAATCATTACATTACTATCACTATACCAGGTCCTTTATCAGCTGGTGTGCCTAGATCCAAAATGCAGCCCTCAAAAAGACAAATTGATTTGAAGGACATGTTGGGGCAAAATGCAGTTCCAGGCACTAAAGAAATTATTACAAGGATTGCATTAAAGGAAAGACTCTGTCATTTAGGGTGAAAACACAGGAAATAACCACCGAGCTCTGAACTTGCAGCTCCTCAAGCACAGGACACCCATTGAGCACTAAACTTGCTGGTCCATTAGCAGTGGACACTCAGCTCTAAACTTCCAGCTCCACAAGCAGTGGACACCCACTAAGCACTGAACTTGCAGCTCAACAAGCAATGGACACCCACTAAGCCCTGATCTTCAACCTCCACAAGCAGGGGACACCCACTGAGCACTGAAGTTGCAGCTCAACAAGCAATGGACACCCATTGAGCCCTGATCTTCAACCTCCACAAGAAGGCGACACCAACTGAGCTACGAATTTGTAGCTCCATAAAATGGGGACACCCACTGAGCTCTGAATTTGTAGCTCCATAAGATGGGGACACCCACTGAGCTCTGAATTTGTAGCTCCATAAGATGGGGACACCCACTGAGCTCTGAATTTGTAGCTCCATAAGATGGGGACACCCACTGAGCTCTGAATTTGTAGCTCCATAAGATGGGGACACTCACTGAGCTCTGAACTTGCAGCTCAACAAGCAATGGACACCCACTGCGCCCTGATCTTCAACCTTCATAAGCAGGGGACACCCACTAAGCACTGAACTTGCAGCTCAACAAGCAATGGACACCCACTAAGCCCTGATCTTCAACCTCCACAAGCAGGGGACACCCACTGAGCACTGAAGTTGCAGCTCAACAAGCAATGGACACCCATTGAGCCCTGATCTTCAACCTCCACAAGCAGGCGACACCAACTGAGCTACGAATTTGTAGCTCCATAAGATGGGGACACCCACTGAGCTCTGAATTTGTAGCTCCATAAGATGGGGACACCCACTGAGCTCTGAATTTGTAGCTCCATAAGATGGGGACACCCACTGAGCTCTGAATTTGTAGCTCCATAAGATGGGGACACCCACTGAGCTCTGAATTTGTAGCTCCATAAGATGGGGACACCCACTGAGCACTGAACTTGCAGCTCAACAAGCAATGGACACCCACTGCGCCCTGATCTTCAACCTTCATAAGCAGGGGACACCCACTAAGCACTGAACTTGCAGCTCAACAAGCAATGGACACCCATTGAGCCCTGATCTTCAAACTTCACAAGCAGTGGACACCCACTGAGCACTGAACTTGCAGCTCAACAAGCAATGGACACCCACTGAGCCCTGATCTACAACCTCCACAAGCAGGGGACACCCACTGAGCACTGAACTTGCAGCTCAACAAAAAATGGACACCCATTGAGCCCTGATCTTCAACCTTCACAAGTCGGTGACACCAACTGAGCTCAGAATTTGTAGCTCCATAAGATGGGGACACTCACTGAGCTCTGAACTTGCAGCTCCATAAGATGGGGACACCCACTGAGCTCTGAATTTGTAGCTTCATAAGCTGGGGACACTCAATGAAAGCTAAACCAGCACCTACATAAGAACACTCACTGAGCTCTAAACTTGCAGCTCCACAAGCAATGGATACCTACTGAGCCCTGAACGTAAAGCGCAACATTCAGGGGACACACACCGAGCTTGCAGATCCACAAACAAGCATGGAAGAAGCAGTACGTAAGAGTAAGATGCATTTGCTATGAAGCTGAGTATGTATTGAGCTGCCCCTATTGGAGGCTTAAGGTTGAAACAATCCTATATCTGAAAGAAAACGGCACTTTGACATTTATAAAGATCTGGAATTATATAAAAAAAAATTGCAATGACTATACTAACAAACAGGATCAGATTGGGTTCATTTGTTTTAAGTTAGACCTGAAAAAACTCATTAACCCTGCTGCCTTCTGCTTTGCTTCACCTTTTTTTTTTCCACACACGTCATACTGACACACTTCTTTATTGCTTTACGCCGAGGTTTAGCAGTTATCAGTTTGTTGTTTATTTGGTAACACACATGTTGCTTTATCTCAGAATAACATGTGATGTCACCACCTGATTGAAGATCGAAGGTGAGATTAACAAAATTGCAAACGGAAAGTAAAAAATCTAAGAAGAAGAAAGTTATACAAGAAGCCATAATGAGACATTTGAGTATTTATGGTTACTATATAATTCTTTATGATGCATATTTTTTTCATATTTTGGGTAATTTTATAATGCATTTTCTACATAAGATAAACAGTATGAATTTTCCATGTTTATTTTTGCTCTTGATTTTTAGTCTTTTAAAATAGAATCTTTCGCTTGCCTCATATGTATTTTTTTTAAATTTAGTGTAAATGCTACTATTCTCCTAAATCTGGCACTGGTTTCCATTTGTATGTGCCCATCTCATATATACATCTTGTACCATCATGTCAGGAGTGTAATATTGAGGAGATCAGAAAGCAAATGTGCAAAGTTAAAAGAACAACAACTCGGGGACACCTACTGAACTCTGAACTTGCAGCTCCCCAAGCCAGTGACACCCTCTGAACTAGCATATCCACATACTAGGGACACTCACTGAACTCAGAGCTTGCAGCTTCATAAGCAGGGGACACCCAATGAGCTGTAAACTAGGAGCTCGAAAAGCAGGGAACACCAACTGAACTCTGAGCTAGCAGCTTCACAAGCAGGGGACACCCAATGAGCTCTAAACTAGGAGCTCGAAAAGCAGAGAACACCAACTGAGCTCTGAGTTTGCAGCTTCACAAGCAGGGGACACCCAATGAGCTGTAAACTAGGAGCTCGAAAAGCAGGGAACACCAACTGAGCTCTAAGCTTGCAGCTTCACAAGCAGGGGACACCCAATGAGCTCTAAACTAGGAGCTGGAAAAGCAGGGAACACCAACTGAGCTCTGAGTTTGCAGCTTCACAAGCAGGGGACACCCAATGAGCTGTAAACTAGGAGCTCCAAAAGCAGGGAACAACAACTGAGCTCTGAGCTTGCAGCTTCACAAGCAGGGGACACCCAATGAGCTCTAAACTAGGAGCTCGAAAAGCAGGGAACACCAACTGAGCTCTGAGCTTGCAGCTTCACAAGTAGGGGACACCCATTGAGCTCTAAACTAGGAGCTGGAAAAGCAGAGAACACAAACTGATCTCCGAGCTAACAGCTTCACAAGCAGGGGACACCCAATGAGATGTAAACTAGGAGCTCGAAAAGCAGAGAACAACTGAGCTCTGAGCTTGCAGCTTCACAAGCAGGGGACACCCAATGAGATGTAAACTAGGAGCTGGAAAAGCAGGGAACAACAACTGAGCTTTGAGCTTGCAGCTTCACAAGCAGGGGACACCCAATGAGCTCGAAACTAGGAGCTCGAAAAGCAGGGAACAACAACTGAGCTCTGAGCTTGCAGCTTCACAAGCAGGGGACACCCAATGAGATGTAAACTAGGAGCTCGAAAAGCAGAGAACAACTGAGCTCTGAGCTTGCAGCTTCACAAGCAGGGGACACCCAATGAGCTCGAAACTAGGAGCTCGAAAAGCAGAGAACACCAACTGAGCTTGCAGCTTCACAAGCAGGGACACCCTCTGAGTTCTGGACTTGCTACTCCACAAGTAGAGGACACCCAGAAAACTCTGAACTTGCAGTGCCACAAGCACATGTCACAGTAAGCTGGTCTTGCAAACAGAAAGAGCAATGGGAATTTATCACAGTTGCAACCCCACCGAAACCATTTCTCCATGGTATAAGTGCACATGCCTTCTCCTGAGTCCACAAATTAGCTATATGTGAGTCACAGGGGTTTCCTCATACGCACCAATTCAACATTAGTAAACATAATAACATATATTCATACATAACCGATTTCTATTCATTGCAGCCATTATGATCGTAGTGATGGATTTTGTAGAGTTTCCAATGCTCCACTCTGGGAAAGACCACGTAAAAGGTTGTGTCATTCGTAGCTTGTGGAAAGTTGGGTAACTGCAGCTATGAGCGATCGACTAGTCGCAATTAGTGCCTCATAACTTTATTGGGCATGTTAAAAAAGAAAACCAAGATGCAACTGGATTAAATATAGACGAAAACTTGACAAGGACTTGAATTGACATGAAGTTTTTCTCCTTTTTAAGGGAAATGTTCCTTAATAGAATGACAAAAATAAAAAATATTCTGACTTTTATTTCTCTACAATATTCTATCAAACACAGCCATTGTATTGCACCTTAGGAAGCTCCGTGAGACTCTTGTATTGACGGACTGAGAATTATTCATGAATGTATAATCCGGATTTCCTGGAGAGCGGAAGATGCAAATAGCGGAAAAACATGGGAACATCACACGGCACTAGAAGCAGCTCCGAGCCTCAAGTAGCCACTTCTCACTGCCGCAAAGATGAACCCTATGGCGACTGTGAAGGGTCACATATGATATTCCAACTATGTCCGCTGAACTTATCCATCCCATAAACACTTCACAGTTTATTTTCAGAACAAAGAGAGGAAAAAAACTGTTATAAACAAGAATTACAACAATGTGGGATCAGTAATCGAAGAGACAAATCCTTCTACGCAAATCACAAATTACCGGGAACCGAATCAATTTTATGTACAAGAATATAACTACTATAATACTGCTCCTATGTACAAGAATATAACTACTATAATACTGCCCCTATGTACAAGAATATAACTACCATAATACTGCCCCTATATACAAGAATATAACTACTATAATACTGCTCCTATGTACAAGAATATAACTACTATAATACTGCTCCTATGTACAGGAATATAACTACTATAATACTGCCCCTATGTACAAGAATATAACTACTATAATACTGCCCCTATGTACAAGAATATAACTACTATAATACTGCCCCTATGTACAAAAATATAACTACTATAATACTGCTCCTATGAACAAAAAATATAACTACTATAATACTGCTCCTATGTACAAAAATATAACTACTATAATACTGCTCCTATGAACAAAAAATATAACTACTATAACACTGCCCCTATGTACAAGAATATAACTACTATAATACTGCCCTTATGTACAAGAATATATCTACTATAATACTGCCCCTATGTACAAGCATATAACTACCATAATACTGCCCCTATATACAAGAATATAACTACTATAACACTGCCCTCTATGAACAAGAATATGACTACTATAATACTGCCCATATGAACAAAAATATAACTATTATAACACTGCTCCTATGTACAAGAATATAACTACTATAATACTGCTCCTATGTACAGGAATATAACTACTATAATACTGCTCCTATGTACAAGAATATGACTACTATAATACTGCTCCTATGTACAAGAATATAACTACTATAATACTGCTCCTATGTACAAGAATATAACTACTATAATACTGCTCCTATGTACAAGAATATAACTACTATAATACTGCCCCTATGTACCAAGACTATAACTACTATAATACTGCTCCTATGTACAAGAATATAACTACTATAACACTGGGCACTATGTACAAGAATATGACTACTATAATACTGCTCACTATGTACAAGAATATAACTACTATAATACTGCTCCTATGTACAAAAATATAACTACTATAATACTGCTCCTATGAACAAAAAATATAACTACTATAACACTGCCCCTATGTACAAGAATATAACTACTATAATACTGCCCTTATGTACAAGAATATATCTACTATAATACTGCCCCTATGTACAAGCATATAACTACCATAATACTGCCCCTATATACAAGAATATAACTACTATAATACTGCTCCCTATGTACAAGAATATAACTACTATAACACTGCCCTCTATGAACAAGAATATGACTACTATAATACTGCCCATATGAACAAAAATATAACTATTATAACACTGCTCCTATGTACAAGAATATAACTACTATAATACTGCTCCTATGTACAGGAATATAACTACTATAATACTGCTCCTATGTACAAGAATATGACTACTATAATACTGCTCCTATGTACAAGAATATAACTACTATAATACTGCTCCTATGTACAAGAATATAACTACTATAATACTGCTCCTATGTACAAGAATATAACTACTATAATACTGCCCCTATGTACCAAGACTATAACTACTATAATACTGCTCCTATGTACAAGAATATAACTACTATAACACTGGGCACTATGTACAAGAATATGACTACTATAATACTGCTCCCTATGTACAAGAATATAACTACTATAATACTGCCCCTATGCACAAGAATATAACTACTATAATACTGCTCCTATGTACAGGAATATAACTACTATACTACTGCCCCCTATGTACAGGAATATAAGTACTATAACACTGGGCACTATATTTTCCTTTATTGCCTGTGTGGGATGTGAAGCTGGCCGCGGCGAGGTCTGGTACTCGGACCCCTCTATCACTCGAACCCTTGAACCCCTCCTAACGCAGACGTTACTTATTGCTATGCATCCTGTACTATTTTCAGCATTTACTCTTTATAGCGGAGGTCCCACATGTCAAGCTCTTATTTTCCATATTTCCCTGTATGAATGATATCCTGTAACACAAACACTTTGCCGCTATTGTTTGACCTTTGTCCACAATGACAGGAAGGAGCTGAATTACATTGGGGGCTCGACACCATTATTGGGGATTACTTTAGGAAAATGTGAAATATTTGTGCGCAGTCCTTTCCCATACGCCGCTCCACCAGAACACACGACCTGGTAATGAACAGACGTCTTATAAACAGGTGCAGTGCGGGGACAGGACTGCGCCGCCGCGTCTTCTGGGTCAGGTTCTTGGACCGGTGAGGGGCTCGGTGCCGTGCGGCCCCCCAGATGAATGCACCCGAGTAGAACAATACTTCAAAGGAACTAACGTTCAGGAAAAATATAGAGGTTTATTTTGTAGCACGTGCAAATAATAGCGAGTGTTTTCTCTTCCTGTTTACAGCGCGGCGCTGAATCACGGTCTCACGGTGGTTTCATCAATGTCTGCAACGAGTCACAGCTGTGCAGATATTTCATTGTCAGTGCGAGTCCGCTCCGCGCACATACAGCTCATCTTTTCATAGGTAATGTCTGTCTATAGAATTAAATTGGTTTCCCAGAAATATCCACTGATGGTCTATCCTTAGGACAGGCAATCGATGTGTTAACAGTGGGAGACCATGAAGAGGCTCCCGCTGATCAGCAGAATGCAAGACATGCTGTCAGCTCTGGAGAAGAGCGAAGAAGAAGCAGCACTCCAGAAAAACACAACACCCTTATGTTCTGTAGATTGTTATGGGGCCTGGAGGTCAGACTGCCGCATATACCATATAGTACACAGAGGTGTGCACAAAATACTGTACTGATCCGGAGTTACCTCCCGTATTATACTCCAGAGCTGCACTCACTATTCTGCTGGTGCAGTCACTGTGTACATACATTACATTACTGATCCTGAGTTACATCCTGTATTATACCCCAGAGCTGCACTCACTATTCTGCTGTTGCAGTCACTGTGTACATACATTACATTACTGATCCTGAGTTACATCCTGTATTATACCCCAGAGCTGCACTCACTATTCTGCTGGTGCAGTCACTGTGTACATACATTACATTACTGATCCTGAGTTACATCCTGTATTATACCCCAGAGCTGCACTCACTATTCTGCTGGTGCAGTCACTGTGTACATACATTACATTACTGATACGAAGTTACATCCTGTATTATACTCCAGAGCTGCACTCACTATTCTGCTGGTGCAGTCACTGTGTACATACATTACATTACTGATCCGGAGTTACCTCCCGTATTATACTCCAGAGCTGCACTCACTATTCTGCTGGTGCAGTCACTGTGTACATATATTACATTACTGATCCTGAATTACATCCTGTATTATACCCCAGAGCTGCACTCACTATTCTGCTGCTGCAGTCACTGTGTACATACATTACATTACTGATCCTGAGTTACATCCTGTACTATACTCCAGAGCTGCACTCACTATTCTGCTGGTGCAGTCACTGTGTACATACATTACTGATCCTGAGTTACATCCTGTACTATACTCCAGAGCTGCACTCACTATTCTGCTGGTGCAGTCACTGTGTACATACATTACTGATCCTGAGTTATATCCTGTATTATACCCCAGAGCTGCACTCACTATTCTGCTGGTGCAGTCACTGTGTAGATACATTACATTACTGATCCCGAGTTACATCCTGTATTATATTCCAGAGCTGCACTCACTATTCTGCTGGTGCAGTCACTGTGTACATACATTACTGATCCTGAGTTACATCCTGTATTATACTCCAGAGCTGCACTCACTATTCTTCTGGTGCAGTCACTGTGTACATACATTACATTACTGATCCTGAGTTACATCCTGTATTATACTCCAGAGCTGCACTCACTATTCTTCTGGTGCAGTCACTGTGTACATACATTACATTACTGATCCGGAGTTACATCCTGTATTATACTCTAGAGCTTCACTCACTATTCTGCTGGTGCAGTCACTGTGTACATACATTACTGATCCTGAGTTACATCTTGTATTATACTCCAGAGCTGCACTCACTATTCTGCTGGTGCAGTCACTGTGTACATACATTACATTACTGATCCCGAGTTACATCCTGTATTATACCCCAGAGCTGCACTCACTATTCTGCTGGTGCAGTCACTGTGTACATACATTACATTACTGATCCTGAGTTACATCCTGTTTTATGCTCCAGAGCTGCACTCACTATTCTGCTGGAGTACATACATTAATTATCATGTACTGATGCTGAGTTACATCTTCCAGAGCTGCACTCACTATTCTTCTCATTGTTGATGAGAACAGTCCTCATACATCCATCCTTAGAGTTTAGCTGAGCTCCTATAATACGTCAGTTTACTACATTTTAGAGCACACACTGTACGAGCAGGGGATGATGGGAGATTTCAGCTCTGCACTCAGCAGAATGTTTCTGTTAGGACATTTTACTGAGATGGGAGCAATATGGGAGTGTGGGGTGATTAATGCTACGCGGATGGTGCAATTATGGGGACATAACTACACAGGTCCCTGCAGCTTGTGCGCACTCGCAGGTCTCCAGAATACAGAAGTTCACCATCGTGCACAGATCAGACCCCGTCTGGGTCAAACTTGTTTACATCATACAAATGTCTGAAAGCAACAAAAAAAAGCAAAACAAATATATAAAAATATAAAGTGATTCAATTGTTGTCAGGGATTGCAGCAGAACTGCCAGACGACTGTCGGAACGTCTCATGACTCGGACGAGTGTCTCACCCTGCGGTGCGGCAGTGAGTAATCCACAGAGGTCTGCGGTGGCAAAGCTCCAAATTAAAGGGACAGTAATCATAAAAAATGAATAGAAAAAGTAAACCGGAGATACATTTACAGTTTTAAGTCATCTTATACAGTAGAAATTTTTTAGAAAACATAGGATAGAATTATCCATTCCTGTTGGCAGAAAGATGAGGTTTGCGGCTTATTTTACAAAAGCGGCACAAAGGCCATGTTCACACAGTGCGGTTTTTACTGCGGAACCGCCGCGATTTTGCCGCTGCGGGTCCGCAGCTGTTTTCCATGCAGGGTACAGTACAATGTATCCTATGGAAAACAGGAACCGCTGTGGCCACATTGCGGAAATGCACTAAAAAAAGCCGCGCTGAATAGCTGCGGTAAAAAAGAAGGACCATGTCACTTCTTTGTGCGGAACTGCAGCGGTTCTGCACCCATTGACCTCCATTGTGAGGTCAAACCCGCAGATCAAAAATATATCTGCGGGTTTTCTGCGGTTTGTGGTGCAGGAAGACGTCTCCCCCCCCCCCCCCCGTGCCCTCATCTCCCCCCCTTATACTTACCGGGCCTCCCGGTGTCCGTCCGGCCGTCTTCTCCCTGGGCGCCGCCATCTTCCAAAATGGCCGGCAGATTCGTTCCAAAGTGCATTTTGATCACTGAGATATAATCTATCACAGTGATTAAAATAAAAAAAATAGTAAATGACCCCCCCCCCCCCCCCCCCTTTGTCACCCCCATAGGTAGGGACAATAAAAAAATAAAGAATTTTTTTTTTTTTCCCCCACTACAGTTAGAACTAGGGTTAGGGTTAGGGGCAGGGTTAGGGTTAGCGGTAGGGTTAGGGTTAGGGGTAGGGTTAGGGTCAGGGGTAGGGTTAGGGTTAGGGGTAGGGTATTTTCAGCCATTTTAACCCTAAAAAAAACTTCCTAGAAAACACACAGACTCTGCAGAGAAAACAGCATAAAAAAACGCACTAAAAACCGCATCAAAAAACGCACCAAAAAACGCACCTGCGTTTTCTGCCAAGAGCTGCGGTTTTTAGTGCAGAAAAAACAGCAGGGAAATCAGGAACGTGTGAACATGGCCTTATTGTTCCTGATGTTCTTCAGCAAACAAAGCAGTGGGGGGAGGCTCCTGCTGCAGTCAGTCATGCAACAGCAAGACATAGGATTCTGAGGAGGAGGAAGGAGCAAAGGGCAAAGTTCCTGGGACACATTCAGAAGAATTCTTTATAGATTTCTCAATTTTTAAAAGCGACAGCATACAAATGAGATTACAGGAGATTATAATAATTTTATTTAGAACTCAATGACCTGTCATATAGTAGATATCAGTTTTGTCTGGAGTGTCCCTTTAAAGGGCTCCTGAAAGTGAACCTGGGTTGTGTTAATGCATTTAGGAGAAACCCTTGGAGTGCACTGACACGCCCCGATGCACTTCTGGCCTGATTTGCATAAGAATTCGATGCTAGATTTCTAATGACTGACACATGGGTTCTCTGCAAAAAAAATGTATCATTTTTAATCGAGGGACAATCTTTAATACCGTCATATTACTAGAAACGCTCTGACAGGTTCCTTTTTCTAAGATCAGCACTTGCTGACCTTCCCACCTATTGCACATTTATCGCAGATGGTTGGTTTAATCTGACAAGAGACCCTCGGTCATTTTAGGGTTATTTCTAGCAATTAGCTCCGCCTTTCCCTGCAGTGGGCTGCAGTGTGTTGCCCCTCCTGGGCCTTTCACCTGTATCAATGTCTATCCGGCTTCCTGTTTGCAATTCGCCACTATCTCCATAATCTACAGTATCGGTCCACACCGGGCCACGTAACGCCCAGGAGAAGCATCATGGGACATGCAGGCCCAAGATGGCGGAGAGAGGCAGAAATGATGGGTGTGAATTTTATCGGGTTTCCTTGTGCGGCGATGGCCGGCGGGGAGATCTCCTGGGGCTGTCGTGCCACGTAAAGTGATAGGCACCTGCAGTAAAGACGTGCTTGTCTCGGGGGGTGACGATATCAGGAGGGCAAGCGCTTCATGCTCTGGAATTCAATCCTTACCCGTAAATCAATGACTCTATTGTCCAGTCGAGTATCCTGGTTTACAGTAGCTCTTCCTTCCTAAAGCAGAAAAAAAAAAAAAAAAAACACAAAGAAATCACTCAGAAAACATCAAGCGAGGTAACATAATACACGGAGGGCTCCGGGGCCGCTCGCACTGTCCCGCTGGGGAACTCACAATACAAGACCGGGAAAAAGAGCAGAAAAAGTTCAGAAAGCAAAAAATTTCTATAAAGCGTCTGCAAATAGGTAAAAGTGTCTGATATATAATGCGTGCGGCCGAAACTACAACTCCCATCATCTGTCCGTGTTTGATGGGAGTTGTAGTATCACAACATCCGGGGACCCTGACGGAGCAGATGAGGTCATTTACAAGTGTATTATAAAGGCTGGAAGAGGTTGGTACATAAGGAAAATGCTAAAAGAGCAATTCCCTTTTTTTTTTTGCAGATGTAAGAAATGTAATTGCCCTTTAAGCGATTTTCTGACTGTGACCCCGACTAGAGGCCTAAGGACATCAGAGACAGGTTATTAACTTGGGGTTGGTGCTCAATAAGACAGACCAGGCGGATGATAATGGTATGATCGGTGGTGGTCCGATCGCAGGGATCGACACAGATCCCAGAGTCCCCCATGTGCATCCATATCCCCCTGCTCCATTTACTTCCACAGGAGTGGTAGAGTGCATGCGCACCTCTGTCCTGCACATGCGGGACCCTCCGTTCTCAAGATCATTGGGGGTCCAGATAGTCAGTCCCCCCATTCAATGCTACATCTATCGCATGTGTGACCACGGTGCAATCCACTGTCTATGGGAGCGGTGGTCAAACATATGCACTACTACTCCCATGGAAGTGAATGCATAGTTCACCAGGGGAGCACAGGACTCCAATGCTCAGGATTGGCAGGGGTCCCAGCGCTCAGACCCTAAAGATCATATATTAGTTACCTATCCTGTATACATCGTCTAGATTTGATTCAATCTATTGTTCTCTGGTATCAGCCATATTAGGTTGGAGAAAGAAGTGGTGTTCAATGAAACGACTGATGGGACATTAAGAAAACACTAATATAATGTATATAATATGACACTGCCGCAGCAGCTGCCGTCCTCTAAGTGAGTCTTTCCGCCCCATCACTGATTGGCAGCGCTGGCTTGTGAGCGAGCAATGTTTGCTGTCAATCATCAGTAAGAGGTGCGGATATGCAAAAAAAAAGTGGGCCGGACAGTGCACTGAGCCTCTTGGCCACACCCAGGGTGCACTAAAGACCTAATTAACATATTAGATTAAACTTCAGTTTCTGCAGAACGAAGGCAGCAATCAGAACACTAAAAGGGGCAAATTTTAAAGGGGTGATATGCTTAATTTTTACTGTCATTTGGGGATGACACACTCCCTTTAATTTCACTGTAATGAATCCCTGTCATAGTGGAGATTTTTAGCACACGTGTCTGCACATGGGCGGATCAGCGACTTGTGAGATCCCTGCGATGTCAGAGAGATGTTTACACAGGAGCTTCTCACGGACAGAAAGGAAAAAACTCCTGTGGAAGTGACTGTAAACAGGAGATGCGCAGAAGACAATGACTTCCGTTCATCGCCGGTGACGTAGACACACGAGCGCTCAGTCTCTGGGGGCCGGTCACGGGCGTCCGACCACCGCTGCAAAACATCTGTCACACAAATCAGGAGCTTGGAAAAGACACATAAGACAGGACTGAGTGTGCTGTCTATAGGGGGCACTAGAGAGGCAGATTTTATTCTTCTAGGAGAGAGCTAATTTGCATACTTATTTCCCAGGGAGCTGCAGTACCTGGCAGACACTTCCTGCGCTAGCTGGGGGTCTATCTTCCCTATATGCTTTCTGCAAATAAAGACCCGATATACTGAGTTGCATGTGTCCGTTGCTGCGGCTCAGCCCCGGTCATAGCCCACCGGACGCCACGCAGTCACACAAATGCGGCTGCCCATCCTGCATTACTACTCTCCCAATACTATGGGTCACGTCAGTATCTCTGCACAGCGCTGAGTACCCTGCCGGACCCTCCTTATAGGTATGAGAATAATGTGGCTGCCCATTC
Source organism: Ranitomeya imitator (assembly GCF_032444005.1). Lineage (NCBI taxonomy): Eukaryota > Metazoa > Chordata > Amphibia > Anura > Dendrobatidae > Ranitomeya > Ranitomeya imitator. The sequence continues at coordinate 18,141,241 of NC_091288.1, forward strand.
CTGCATCACTGCTCTCCCAATACTATGGTTCACGTCAGTATCTCTGCACAGTGCCAAGTACCCTGCCAGACCCTCCTTATAGGTATGAGAATAATGCGGCTGCCCATTCCTGTATCACTGCTCCCCCCAATACTATGGGTCACGTCAGTATCTCTGCACAGCGCCGAGTACCCTGCCAGACCCTCCTTATAGGTATGAGAATAATGCGGCTGCCCATTCCTGTATCACTGCTCCCCCCAATACTATGGGTCACGTCAGTATCTCTGCACAGCGCTGAGTACCCTGCCGGACCCTCCTTATAGGTATGAGAATAATGCGGCTGCCCATTCCTGCATCACTGCTCTCCCAATACTATGGGTCACGTCAGTATCTCTGCACAGCGCCGAGTACCCTGCCAGACCCTCCTTATAGGTGTGGGAATAATGCGGCTGCCCATCCTGCATCACTGCTCTCCCAATACTACGGGTCATGTCAGTATCTCTGCACAGCGCTGAGTACCCTGCCGGACCCTCCTTATAGGTATGAGAATAATGCGGCTGCCCATTCCTGCATCACTGCTCTCCCAATACTATGGGTCACGTCAGTATCTCTGCAGAGCGCCGAGTACCCTGCCAGACCCTCCTTATAGGTGTGGGAATAATGCGGCTGCCCATCCTGCATCACTGCTCTCCCAATACTACGGGTCATGTCAGTATCTCTGCACAGCGCTGAGTACCCTGCCGGACCCTCCTTATAGGTGTGGGAATAATGCAGCTGCCCATTCCTGCATCACTGCTCCCCCCAATACTATGGGTCACGTCAGTATCTCTGCACAGCGCCAAGTACCCTGCCGGACCCTCCTTATAGGTATGGGAATAATTTGGCTGCCCATTCCTGCATCACTGCTCCCCCCAACACTATGGGTCACGTCAGTATCTCTGCACAGCGCCGAGTACCCTGTCGGACCCTCCTTATAGGTATGAGAATAATGCGACTGCCCATTCCTGCATTACTGCTCCCCCCAATACTACAGGTCATGTCAGTATCTCTGCACAGCGCCGAGTACCCTGCCAGACCCTCCTTATAGGTATGAGAATAATGCGGCTGCCCATCCTGCATCACTGCTCCTCCCAATACTATGGGTCACGTCAGTATCTCTGCACAGCGCTGAGTACCCTGCCGGACCCTCCTTATAGGTATGAGAATAATGCGGCTGCCCATTCCTGCATCACTGCTCCCCCCAATACTATGGGTCACGTCAGTATCTCTGCACAGCGCCGAGTACCCTGCCGGACCCTCCTTATAGGTGTGGGAATAATGCGGCTGCCCATCCTGCATCACTGCTCTCCCAATACTACGGGTCATGTCAGTATCTCTGCACAGCGCTGAGTACCCTGCCGGACCCTCATTATAGGTATGAGAATAATGCGGCTGTCCATTCCTGCATCACTGCTCCCCCCAATACTACGGGTCATGTCAGTATCTCTGCACAGCGCCAAGTACCCTGCCGGACCCTCCTTATAGGTATGAGAATAATGCGGCTGCCCATTCCTGCATTACTGCTCCCCCCAATACTATGGGTCATGTCAGTATCTCTGCACAGCGCTGAGTACCCTGCAAGACCCTCCTTATAGGTATGAGAATAATGCGGCTGCCCATCCTGCATCACTGCTCCCCCCAATACTATGGGTCACGTCAGTATCTCTGCACAGTGCCGAGTACCCTGCCGGACCCTCCTTATAGGTATGAGAATAATGCGGCTGCCCATTCCTGCATCACTGCTCCCCCCAATACTATGGGTCACGTCAGTATCTCTGCACAGCGCCGAGTACCCTGCCGGACCCTCCTTATAGGTATGAGAATAATGCGACTGCCCATTCCTGCATCACTGCTCCCCCCAATACTATGGGTCACGTCAGTATCTCTGCACAGCGCCGAGTACCCTGCCAGACCCTCCTTATAGGTATGAGAATAATGCGGCTGCCCATTCCTGCATCACTGCTCCCCCCAATACTATGGGTCACGTCAGTATCTCTGCACAGCGCCGAGTACCCTGCCGGACCCTCCTTATAGGTATGAGAATAATGCGACTGCCCATTCCTGCATCACTGCTCCCCCCAATACTATGGGTCACGTCAGTATCTCTGCACAGCGCCGAGTACCCTGCCGGACCCTCCTTATAGGTATGAGAATAATGCGACTGCCCATTCCTGCATCACTGCTCCCCCCAATAGTATGGGTCACGTCAGTATCTCTGCACAGCACCGAGTACCCTGCCGGACCCTCCTTATAGGTATGAGAATAATGCGGCTGTCCATTCCTGCATCACTGCTCTCCCGACACTATGGGTCACGTCAGTATCTCTGCACAGCGCCGAGTACCCTGCCGGACCCTCCTTATAGGTATGAGAATAATGCGGCTGTCCATTCCTGCATCACTGCTCTCCCAACACTACGGGTCACGTCAGTATCTCTGCACAGCGCCGAGTACCCTGCCAGACCCTCCTTATAGGTATGAGAATAATGCGGCTCACCTCTTCCCCTTCGCCTTCAGGCCGCATTGCATCCTCCAGCTGCAGGGGCAGACGGGGCTCAGAGGCGCTGATCACGAACACCTGAAAGTAAGGACAGAAATAACTTGAGACTGTTGTGACCGTCGAGCCCCAGACGGCACCTGGCCACCAGTGTAAAACTGCAAAAAACCGTTACCGCGACCGGAACACGTGTTGGGGAGACGAGCAGATGTCGCACGGTGCTGTAATGACTCATCTGCAGCCGGAGTCTCACTCTCTTACTCCGCACTTATCGGTCGTTCTACAGCATTTTTGGGGACAATTTGCAAATATTTCAGGAAAACGGACAGTGTATGTTTGATGCACAACTTCCATATGACTATTATTAGGGTGTCATTGATGCTTCATTGTGCCGTGTAGCAGAAAACTGTGCGAAAAAAAATGAATTTTAATGCAGCCTACAGTGGTTTTGGGATGTGGTGAAGCACAAGGTTTCAGTGTGATTTACCAGTACAACCAGCACGATCGAAACCAGCAGCACAAGGCAGCAGTTTTGTAGAACCGAGTGGAGTTCTTGGGCACACGACTGAGTTCCGGCTGATCGGCTGCTACGGATGAGATCAGCAGTGTCCGAGGGTCACTTACCCGCTCGATGTGAAGCTCCACGTCCTGCTGGGTGCAGCTCTCGATTTTCTGGTCCACCTTCCGCACAACGCCCTCCACATCTATGATGCTTTCCTTGGTGATACTGAAGCAGAAATGATGGAGAAAACAAACAAACATTCGGTTTACAAGGTTGTAAAATAATTCCCGACCATCAGGATGGAGGCCTCGGTGCGCTCAGACGTGCAGCAAACAACATACACTACATGGAGGACGATATTGGGGTATGCATTTTATAAAAGGAATTTTGGCTTTTCATTCAGTCACATTGCCCCCGGTGTATAACATCCGACCCCACCATAGACCCCTGTGTATAACATCCGACCCCACCATAGGCCCCTGTATATAACATCCGGACCCTCGCCACCGGCGTATAACATCCAACCCCACCATAGGCCCCTGGCGTATAACATCCGGACCCTTGCCCCAGTGTATAACATTCAACAGCACCATAGGCCCCTGTTTATAACATCCGGCCCCTCGCCCCCAGCGTATAACATCCAGCTCCTCACCCCCGGTGTATAACATCCGTCAGCCTCTACCATGTGACAGACCGGCCGGTGGTGCGGAGCTCACGGATACCAGCGTGGTCCTATAATAGGAGCCATCGGGGTAACAAGTCCGTCCATCATATTTCTTTCTCCTGAATCTTCTCCCATCACTTGTGACTAATATTACTGAGAAGTGGAAGGAACTCGTCCACAAAGTGGAGACCCCATAATGTTACAGGGCGGGGGCCAAGTGCTGAGGAGCAGAAGGCAGAAAAGTCATCACCGCTCTGCTGACCCCAAAACTGCATAGTCCAGACCTCCTCTGGTATCAGCAAAAATAGTGAGCTCCAGCCGGGAGCTTCATGCAGCCGTACATCACCAAGCACAATGCCGAGCGTCGGATGGAGCGGTGTAAAGCCGCCACCACTGGACTCTGGAGGAGACGGGTTCTGTGCAGTGACGGATCGCACTAATCTATCTGATGGAGGAGTCTGGGTTTGGTGATTCCAGGAGGACGTTACCCCCTGACTGCATTGTGCCCCCTGTACAGATGGTGGAGGTGGATAATGCTATGTGCTGTAATGGGGGGGCGACCTCGGACCCTCAGCTCCAGTGATGGGGAACTCAATCTTCAGCACAGGACATTGTGGACAATTGTAGCTTCTGCTTTGTGGGAACACTTTTGGGGAAGACCCTTATCTGCCCCCCATAACTGTGCCTGGTGCATACAGTCATAGGTGTGGAAGAACATGCTCAGATTGATACTCCTATAATAATGATCTAAGACCCCTGCAGATCATCGGCCACCAATAAAGGCTCCTCACCCAGTGTCATCTCCACATATACCAGCATCGGATATATATATATATATATATATATATATATATATATATATAGGATCGGTCGTGGGTTGCGGGTCTGATATTGCATTAAAGCTGCATATAGAATCACAGTCTAAACAAATCCAGGAAAGATGGGACCAAAATAGCCGCATTACCCCGGACAAACAAACAAGGGAGACAACAATCTAATGGGGGACGAGAGGTCACATCCTGGATCAGCCGTCGCTGCCCGACAAGGCGGAAAGTAAAAGTCTCTCTAATTAGTGCAATGACTGATAGAAACCAATGACGAGCAGATTATTACACGGATGTGTTTACAACATGGATTATCTGCATCCATTACACTGGGGCAAACGGAGACGATTTATTATAGACTGGCGCAGAATACTAGAAAATAAGAAGCGCGCAGCATCTGCAGCAACTGCAAGGTGTAAAGGGCCCCTGTAATAAACCTGCCACAATTTAGGGTTATTTCCATCCGATATGCCAAAAATCATGCAGCGGGCCACACACGAAAAAAAGTGCACAAGGAAGTGATCTATACAGCCCCCTTCCAAAGGAGAAAGACCCCAAATAAAGCCTTTCCTGTTCCTGCGGACCAGAAGGCCACAGCTACAGAGAAGGATCGATGGCTTCCCCTCCCAGCATCCACACGTAGTTTGCACCCCAGACCCTGAGGAGTGCACAGTGTGGTCCAGCTGAGACCCCACAGGAGGAGAGTCAGGGGGTACACAGACCCTAACAGGCTCAGCCCACTACAAATCTTAGTGTTTCCTTGGTCTTTTTCTTGCCATCCGTCACTGCTGATGTATAATTTGGGGTCATCACTGTTATGTGATCCCTACACATATGTATTCTCCAAATCAGGGGGAGTCCCAGAGGGTAGACCCCCCACCTATGATAAAGGGATGGCATTTCCGAGACTAGCCATATTCCACTGGAGCCATCACTTTAATCCCATCAGCCAATATGGCGATTCCCATCTCACCATAGGGCCCCCATGAGTCCACCAGGGACCCCAATATGACTCCTGCAGCAACGGCACAGAGCACAATCAATCATATATCTAGGGACGTGTGACTCGGTGGAAGATCCATGTGACCACTACATTTACAGTATTCATGCACAATCCCCCCCAGGACCACGCTGCTCCTCATCCTTGTGATTGCAGGAAATTCGTCAAGCTAATTGGTGTGTCTGGAGATAGAGCCCCGTATGAAAATGATCAAAGACCCTCAGTAATCTGCGAGCCGTCCCCATACAGGGGCATTCTGTAATACAGCGGAGCAGAGGTACCTGGGGGGGCACACATAAAGGTAGCCCCCCGCTGCGGGCCCATAGCAGGACGTCAGTCATGAATGCTTGTCTGCTGGGTGTTCCAGAATCCTCCCCGTGCCCTCGGGGGACACTCGGCTTTCACTGGCCCCTTTGTAATTTCCAGTGTCAGAAGAATCATTAGTTGGAGAATTAATGAGCGCCTTGAAGATGGAGACAATACACAGGACAATCGGCCATACTGCGGGAGTCATTAGGGTCCAACACTGCTGCTGAAACAGGCATACTACAGATGTGCAGGAGGGAAGAACAGGGGCCGATGTAAGCACGGGGGGCACACGCAAGCACGAGGGGCTGATGTAAGCACAGGGGGCACAAGCAAGCACGAGGGGTCGATGCACACATGAAGGGGACACGCCAGCACGAGGGGCCGATGCATGCATAAGGGGGGCAAGCAAACGTGAGGGGCCAACGCACACATGAAGACACGCAAGGACGAGGGGCCGATGTACACATGAAGAGGACACGCAAGCATGAGGGGCTGATGCATGCATAAGGGGGACACGCAAGCATGAGGGGCCGATGCACACAGGAGGGGGACACCCAAGCATGAGGGGCTGATGCACACGAGGGGGACACGCAAGCATGAGGGGCTGATGCATGCATAAGGGGGACACGCAAGCTTGAGGAGTCGATGCACACAGGAGGGGGACACGCAAGCATGAGGGGCCGATGCACACATGAGGGGGACACGCAAGCATGAGGGGCCGATGCACACAGGAGGGGGACACGCAAGCATGAGGGGCCGATGCACACATGAGGGGGACACGCAAGCTTGAGGAGTCGATGCACACAGGAGGGGGACACGCAAGCATGAGGGGCCGATGCACACATGAGGGGGACACGCAAGCATGAGGGGCCGATGCATACACGAGGGGGACACACAAGCATGAGGGTTCAATGCATACATGAGAGGGACACGCAAGCATGAGGGGCCAATGCACACATGAGGGGGACACACAAGCATGAGGGGCCGATTCACACACGAGGGGGACACACAAGCATGAGGGGTCAATGCACACACGAGGGGGACATGCACACGAGGGGGACATGCAAGCATGAGGGGCCGATGCACACGAGGGGGACACGCAAGCATGAGGGGTAAATGCACACATGAGAGGGACACGCAAGCATGAGGGGTCAATGCACACATGAGGGGGACATGCAAGCATGAGGGGTAAATGCACACACGAGGGGGACACGCAAGCATGAGGGGTAAATGCACACACGAGGGGGACACACAAGCATGAGGGGTAAATGCACACACGAGGGGGACATGCAAGCATGAGGGGTAAATGCACACATGAGAGGGACACGCAAGCATGAGGGGCCGATGCACACATGAGAGGGACACGCAAGCATGAGGGGCCGATGCACACGAGGGGGACACGCAAGCATGAGGGGTAAATGCACACATGAGAGGGACACGCAAGCATGAGGGGCCGATGCACACATGAGAGGGACACGCAAGAATGAGGGGCCGATGCACACGAGGGGGACACACAAGCATGAGGGGTAAATGCACACATGAGAGGGACACGCAAGCATGAGGGGCCGATGCACACAGGAGGGGGACACACAAGCATGAGGGGCTGATTCACACACGAGGGGGACACACAAGCATGAGGGGTCAATGCATACATGAGAGGGACACACAAGCATGAGGGGCCGATGCACACATGAGGGGGACACGCAAGCATGAGGGGCCGATTCACACACGAGGGGGACACACAAGCATGAGGGGTCAATGCATACACGAGGGGGACACACAAGCATGAGGGGTAAATGCACACACGAGGGGGACATGCAAGCATGAGGGGTAAATGCACACGAGGGGGACATGCAAGCATGAGGGGCCGATGCATACATGAGAGGGACACGCAAGCATGAGGGGCCGATGCACACAGGAGGGGGACACGCAAGCATGAGGGGCCGATGCACACACGAGGGGGACACACAAGCATGAGGGATCAATGCATACACGAGGGGGACATGCAAGCATGAGGGGTAAATGCACACGAGGGGGACATGCAAGCATGAGGGGCCGATGCACACATGAGGGGGACATGCAAGCATGAGGGGTAAATGCACACACGAGGGGGACACGCAAGCATGAGGGGTAAATGCACACACGAGGGGGACACACAAGCATGAGGGGTAAATGCACACACGAGGGGGACATGCAAGCATGAGGGGTAAATGCACACATGAGAGGGACACGCAAGCATGAGGGGCCGATGCACACATGAGAGGGACACGCAAGCATGAGGGGCCGATGCACACGAGGGGGACACGCAAGCATGAGGGGTAAATGCACACATGAGAGGGACACGCAAGAATGAGGGGCCGATGCACACGAGGGGGACACACAAGCATGAGGGGTAAATGCACACATGAGAGGGACACGCAAGCATGAGGGGCCGATGCACACATGAGGGGGACACCCAAGCATGAGGGGCCGATGCACACAGGAGGGGGACACACAAGCATGAGGGGCCGATGCACACGAGGGGGACACCCAAGCATGAGGGGTCGATGCACACATGAGGGGACACGCAAGCATGAGGGGCCAATGCACACATGAGAGGGACACGCAAGCATGAGGGGCCAATGCACACATGAGGGGGACACGCAAGCATGAGGGGCCGATGCACACATGAGGGGGACACGCAAGCATGAGGGGCCGATGCACACATGAGGGGGACACCCAAGCATGAGGGGTAAATGCACACACGAGGGGGACAAGCAAGCATGAGGGGTCGATGCACAGACCAGGGGGGACACGCAAGTATGAGGGGTAAATGCACACACGAGGGGGACAAGCAAGCATGAGGGGTCGGTGCACAGACCAGGGGGGACACGCAAGTATGAGGGGTAAATGCACACACGAGGGGGACACCCAAGCACGAGGGGTCGATGCATTCATGAGGGGTCGATGCACAGACCAGGAGGACACCCAAGCATGAGGGGTCAATGCGCACATGAAGAGCCAATGCACTCATGAGGGGGACATGCAAGCTCGAAGGGGGCCAATGCAAACACAGGAAGGGGGGTGGGACACACACACGAGGGGGACACGCAAACACGAGGGGCCGCTGCACACATGAGTGGCCGATGCATGCCCGAGGGTATCCATTGTTACTATGTGCCAGTGACCAGGAATGAGGGTCCTCCTAAATGTTAATTTGTGTGATTGCCGGTCAGTGTACAGACACTTTTTACCATGTGGAAAACCTTGCAGCCAATGTTCGATTTTCCTGCAGTGCCTCCGCAGGGGAGATGAAGCATTACATGACGTCCTGTGTATATAGCTTTGTTGTAGCTGCTCTGATTTCATAGTGTAACATTACTCTATAAAAGAACAATGGCGACATGGTGCCCTCTAAATCCTCTGCCTAAAGTGCGAACTCTGCTGCCAGTGAGCAGCCCCAAGAAAATTAACTGGCCCATCCTGAAACAGAGGGAGTCGTGAAGCTTACTGATACAGAGCAACAAATCCCCAGCTGCCCTTCTCACGTCAATGTTCTAACTCCCTGAAGCCACCACTAGGGGGAGCTGAAGGGAACGCCAACCCTAAACCATGAAGTGTTCCTGCAGGGAACAGAGAGGTTAATCTCCTGCGACCAGGTCCATCTTCAGCTGGTGACCCAATAAAGGGGAGAGGCTCCTGCTGCAGCAAGTCGTCTTACAACTTCAAACAAGGCTGCCGGGTGCAGATCGTCTGCAGCGCTTGCATTGCGCACAGTGCTGTTAGTACTGAGAGGTGAGTAGAGGTTATTTTTATTTTATAAAGGGGCACTATAGTATTTCTCATTCACAGAATATCGGAGGGAACGCATGCTCTCTTCTATGAGCGGCCATAATTCTTCATTGACTTCCATGGAGTAAAGTGAATAATTCCCCCCCTGCTGGATGTGCGGACGGACACGGCAGCTTGTTTTGGTGAATCAGTCACTCTCTCGCCTCCATTAAGGTAACATACATAGATCTTCAGGAGACTAAACATCTATTACTGGAGCTTCCTCCTTCCCGGACTAAAAATATATATATATAAAAAAAAAAAAAAAACCTGAGGAAATGGAAGAAAACAGGACAATGGCGTAATAACAATGTAAGAGCAGCTTGTTTACTGGGGATGAAACAAAGTCACTCCACCAAGAGGAGAAATCATCAGGGATCGAGCAGCACCAGCCGATCCCACCCTGCTGGACCCCCACTCAAGAGTGAGCGTCCCCCCTCCAAAATCTACACATTTGGGACTGAACCTGGAGGGATTATTCACCTGTGTAATGTATATAGGGGCCTCCCATCTCTGTGAGGTCTGCAGACAGAAGGATCGGGCATGTTGGATTTCAATATGTCCGATCCTTCAAGAGATGAAAATGCTGCAAACATTGAACAGTAAAGTGGTTTTACAATAGAAATGAATGGGAAGAGTTGTAAAGCGATTTTTCAGGCATTTTTATTTTAAAGCAGAACATCGACATTAACTTTTCCAAATTTAGCTATAACTAGGCACAATTTTCCTTCTATTTTCTGTTCTATTTTCTGTCATTTTATGCTTTGTTTTTTTTTTTTTTTTCATTTTAGACAGAAAGGGAAGGGGGATAATGCAGGGCGAGCTGGTCCGCTCATCCTGTCAATCATTCCTCACTAATTGCAGGTTACTAATTAGAAACATATGAGCCACCATGGACGGCTAATTAAGTAACGTACCCGAGGCAGGACGGTGTCATTATAAGAAAGTGGTCAGTCTATTGGCCAGTTACTGAAGACGCCCCGGGCAGCAGTATGGCCTCCAGAGCTGTCAATCACACCCAGCTCCAGAGAAACGAATGCTGTGCATCTGTTCATTCATTGAGTCAGCAAAAAATGGCGACTTTGCTTTGATCCTTGTCTTTATAGTCCAGAAGTGCAAAATCATGTGGATGGTGAAGAGAGAAAGGAGGCATCGCAGAAGATGGGATTAATAACACAGGACGCACCATGTGGGGGGTCTCACATCTGGGACCCCCTCAATTTGCTGCCGCTAGCTGCACTGACCCAATGCATGGTGTCAGGACCAGGATATACTATAAACCCTTCCCAATTTCATATGTGACTTTTGCACTACTCATCTGATAATCCGGATTACTTTACAATCTGAGCTGGACTAAAGGAATTGTAACAGAATTTTTTTTACTCCTCGTCCATCATATTAGGAAATCCCCGTTTCTGTGATATTCACAATAAAAATCAGATTTGCCTTTAATTGTGTCGCCGTTGCCTCCTTTAGAATTGCAGAAGTGGGGGGGGGGGGAGAAAAATTCTGATATTTATAAGGGTAATTTATCTATTAAGACTTGTGGTTGTATATGAAGTAAGCAGCCGGGAATTCCCAACCACAGCTCCCGCCCCGGGGACTCTATACAACAGAGTTCAGATTTAATGAATTGCTTCTTGTCAAAACTTGGTGTAAAAAAAGGGATAATCCTCCGAGACTGCAGGTTAGTATTACGGCCATCGCTGCTTCAACAAAAGAGAGGAATAAATGTAGGAAAACTGATAAAATTTCACTTGCCTGCAGCCACCACCAGGGGGAGCTCACTGCAGACTGCTGGAAGTCAATGGTGAAACTCTATGCAGAGAGCTCCCCCTAGAGGAGAATCTTTCTGTAACGCCCAGATCCCATCAACTACCTTGATTTTGCATGAAAGTCAATAGTTCTTCCTAAATAAGTGAGGCTTCTTCTATTACAATCAATCCCTTTAAGATACAACATATTTAGCAAATTAAATAAAGGGATTTGGAAAAAGCCAGTCCGCGCAATACTGTGGCTTATCTGACGGTCACACTGTGATACACAAGAGTTTTCCATCTAAACAGGAACATTTTCCTAGAACTGTCTTCTAATATTGGACTCGTCTGTTCTCCTGACATCTGTGCATCTTTACCCAGGACGTGTTATGTCATCCCTCTGTTACTCCTCCTGGAAGTCAGTAATACCAGGCCTGACCATTCCTCTTGCCAATAGGGCGAGTCTCTACAAAGTCTGACAGTGACAACACTCAGTGGACATCTGTCCGAGGGTCAAAGCCAATGATCAAGACAAGGGGAACCAGGTTATCAATTTACTTCATATAGTTCCAGGAGGATTAACAGAGGAATGGCACACTGCAGAAAAAAAAAAAGATGTTGTGTAATTGTTATTTCAAGGTGAATGCTAAATAAGACATGTCAGAGAAGGAGACATAGCATGTGGCAGCAGGACGAAGAGCCATGATAGGAAAATATCACGTGAAATCGCCATAAACTGGGTGAATAAATCAAGTGTATGTATATTAAAGGGACGCTCCGTCTGCCATGTATGGACACCTGACCTCGCTCCCTCCGCTTGTCTTCTCTGTAGAGACCGTCGTTCCCGTCCTTCAGCATCCAGGAAGGTGGCCACAGTGGCCGGGGGATTGCAGGGGGCGGCGCGGACCCTACCCTGCCCCCACGTGTGTCCACGGTGCAGCGGCATCCGAGATGCAAGAAGACGGGAACTGCAGACCCTGCGGAGAGCAAATATACAGCCACCTTCCAGAGCATGGGCGGAGGACTGGCTTAATATAGGGGCCAAGGAAAATTCACAATGGTGGTAAGACCTATAAACACACCTTAAAGTATAAATGTATTTTTATACAAACGCTGACACATTTTGATTGGTGGGAATCCCGGGTGCGGAGATATATAATGAATGCAGGTTTGAGAATCAGAAAAAGACTTGCGTGATATTCGGGCTCTGCCGGAGGATGAAGGATGTCCAAAGTCAGATATTATTGTATCACGCATTTCGGCGTACAGTTGTATCTGAGGTAACGCGTAATGCAAAAAAAAAAAACCCCAAAAAACAAAAGCTCTTCATCTACCTGACTGTGGACATCCTTCATCCTTTGGCAGCACCCGGAATATCCCGCAGGTTTTTTCTGATTCTCCAGTTCCAGCAGTATATGCCTCGGAACCAGCGGTCGGAGCTGCAGCCCTCTCCAGCGGACTCGCGCAACTCTCCAGGGCACTAGTGCCCTTCTCCAGCGGACTTGCACCCTCTCCAGCGGACTCACGCAACTCTCCAGCGGACTCGCGCAACCCCCAGCGGACTCGCGCAACCCCCAGCGGACTCGCGCAACTCTCCAGGGCACTAGCGCCCTTCTCCAGCGGACTTGCACCCTCTCCAGCGGACTCGCGCAACTCTCCAGCGGACTCGCGCAACCCCCAGTGGACTCACGCAACTCTCCAGCAGACTCGCGCAACTCTCCAGGGCACTAGTGCCCTTCTCCAGCGGACTTGCACCCTCTCCAGCGGACTCACGCAACTCTCCAGCGGACTCGCGCAAACCCCAGCGGACTCGCGCAAACCCCAGCGGACTCGCGCAAACCCCAGCGGACTCGCGCAACTCTCCAGGGCACTAGCGCCCTTCTCCAGCGGACCTGCACCCTCTCCAGCGGACTCGCGCAACTCTCCAGCGGACTCGCGCAACTCTCCAGCGGACTCGCGCAACTCTCCAGGGCACTAGCGCCCTTCTCCAGCGGACTTGCACCCTCTCCAGCGGACTCGCGCAACTCTCCAGCGGACTCGCGCAACCCCCAGCGGACTCACGCAACTCTCCAGCGGACTTGCGCAACTCTCCAGGGCACTAGCGCCCTTCTCCAGCGGACTTGCACCCTCTCCAGCAGACCCACCCACACCCTTTACAGAAGACTTGCACGCCCTCTACAGCGGACTCGCGCCACTCTCCAGCAGGCTCGCGCTCCCTCTCCAGCGGACTCGCACCCTCCGAAGACAACCGTGGACGTACACGCTCCGTTCATTTTCTACGGGATTGGTGGAAAAAGCCGAGAGCTGAACTCCGCTACCTCCAGCAGTCCCCATGCAGAATAAATGGCGTGATGCCACACATGCACTTCAGAGCCCCGTTCTCAAGACTGGAGGAGGGCTGATCCTTAGAAAAGATGATAACTTTTAATGTTGAGAATAACCCTTCGAGTCTTTTACTTTCTTTTCCAGAAAGCATTGTCTTGTTAAAAAAAAAAGTTTTAGGAAAGTTGAAAAAAGTTAGCAAATCTGCTTATACACCCCCCCATGGTGCCCACATCCTCCCTAAAATCCTGAAGACGCGGCCAGGCCTTTTGTGCTTGGTGTAATGTGGATAGACTGCTGCTTCATCGGCTTCAAATGATTTCGGGCCCTGGAATCCATTGTGAAAGTAATGTATTCAACGCGACGGTGGAGTGACAATCTTAAACGAGTGCGCCCCCAATTTTTTCTCCTTCTTAAACAAATGGAGCATTGAAGTAAATGTGTGAGAGTGGTCCCAGCCCTGACGGATGGACGGGGGGGTTCTCACCATTGTCTGCTCTGACAACAGTTTAGAATTGCTTACTTACTTGGCAGCAAACTTAACCATCTGCTTGCTCGCACGGTCTCCCACAGCCACCAGGGCCTGGACGTTGAACTGCTGCTGACGTAGGACCAGAAAACACTGCTTTCCTGAGGAGCGGAAACAGAGTACAGGTGGATTGTGAGCGCGGCGGTGGCACAATGTACACAAAGAGGGAAAGAATGGACCCGAAACAAACAGGGGCATCAAAAAAAGCCTAAAATAATGTACAGAAGTCAATGTTGTAAACAGAGAAACTCCAAGACGGGGGGCTACCAACATTCATAGCTGCAACGTCTTCCTTTATCAAACTGTTGTGCTGTAGTCAGAGGCCCCATTATACTGATTGTCCATCTTTGGGGACAATTCTTCTTCTTAATTAAATGTACATATTTTGGACAAAAAATAATTTTTGCAAATGGGTTTCATTTTTTTTTCTTAATTTGCACCGTTTGGCTTTTGCAGGCTCTTTGTTTCCCTGCACATCTGACTTTGATGAGGTCTGTGGCCATATATCAGCTGAGAGTTATAAAGTCTCCAGTCAGACATATGAGCTCACTAATGAATTCTTATATATATATATATTTATTTTTTACTTTTATTATTAAAAGATGAGGCTTAGACTAAATAAATTCTGCAAAAAAAAAAAAAACAACGACATTGCATAAAATAAAATATCCTGGTGATTCTTCTGCCTGCCGGGTGCAGCAGCGGACGGACGGCACCACTTCCTCAGCAGTCACTCAGCGCAGTCGACAATCACGAATGGCAGATACCCTTTTGCATCACAATGGGCTTTGGGTCTGGGATAGTGTAAGAGAATGTTGGTGGGTTTTGTTTTTTTTGCAGGACTAAAATAACAACTTGACATTTGGGAAATGTACGCCACGCCTGGGGAGCACAGAGGATGGGTGGTCAAGTAATAGGGTGGGAGGGGGATGACGTCATTTTACTACCAGGCTGAGAATTATGTCCTAAATTTTACTCCTACATCTAAATTACTGAACTGAAAAAAGACCTTTGGCCTTTTGTAATATTTATAAGTTAACACGCGATGCGAAGACACAGAAAATAAAATATTATTATATTATTTATTTTTTAATCCTTGCTTTTAAAGAGCCAGAACGTATTAACTTATTCTTTATATAAGTTGCAAAAGGGCATTTTTAAAAACATTTTTTTTTACTGGCATTACTTTAGAAAACATACAACGTATTGACTAGTTTTTAATATTATTATAACTTTTTTTTTTATTGCAAAAAAGCAACAACAACAAACAGCCATTCTAATTTGCGTTATTTTTTTGTTTTTATCGCAAGGTACAAAAAAAAATCTAATTTTATTCTCCATTGCAGCAAAAATGCAGCGGTTCCCAAATGTGCAGGTTTTCTTTGGGTCACTGCCTCCAAAATTTGTGGGATGAGTTACAATTTCCAGTATAAGGAGACAATGACCCTTCCAGTATAAGGAGACGATGACCCTTCCAGTATAAGGAGACAATGACCCTTCCAGTATAAGGAGACGATGACCCTTCCAGTATAAGGAGACAATGACCCTTCCAGTATAAGGAGACGATGACCCTTCCAGTATAAGGAGACAATGACCCTTCCAGTATAAGGAGACAATGACCCTTCCAGTATAAGGAGACGATGACCCTTCCAGTATAAGGAGACAATGACCCTTCCAGTATAAGGAGACGATGACCCTTCCAGTATAAGGAGACAATGACCCTTCCAGTATAAGGAGACGATGACCCTTCCAGTATAAGGAGACAATGACCCTTCCAGTATAAGATGATGGCCCTTCCAGTATAAGGAGACCATGACCCTTCCAGTATAAGGAGACCATGACCCTTCCAGTATAAGATGATGACCCTTCCAGTATAAGATGATGGCCCTTCCAGTGTAAGGAGATGATGACCCTTCCAGTATAAGGAGATGATGACCCTTCCAGTATAAGGAGACGATGACCCTTCCAGTATAAGGATACGATGACCCTTGCAGTATAATGAGACAGTGACCCTTGCAGTATATAATGAGACAGTGACCCTTGCAGTATAAGGAGACAATGACCCTTGCAGTATAATGAGACAGTGACCCTTCCAGTATAAGGAGATGATGACCCTCCCAGTATAACGAGATGATGACCCTTGCAGTAAAACGAGACAGTGACCCTTCCAATATAACGAGACGATGACCCTTCCAGTATAACGATACAGTGACCCTTCCAGTAAGGGAAGATCAGACTGATGCAACTGACACCATGTTAGAGGAGCCATACAAGCGCTTACCCTTTGCTCTACTGGTGTGGACCCTGGCACGGACCCAGACTGTTTCATCCGCTTTCTGCAGCGTCAGGTCTTTCACTCTCACGAGGACCCTCTCTGGATGATAAAAAGAAAAAAGAAATTATGGCTGTCATAGGTTTTTATTTCCAGGTGCTGACTCAGCTTCGTCTGATGCAACGCCGGCCCCTGTCTGCAAACCACTAAGGAAAACTGTACGGAGAAAGGGAAAATGAAATACTGGGAGGTTTTTTGCAGTGAAATAACCCTATTTTTGCATAGATTTATCCCAATGAGATGCACAGAAATGATAAAAATAAACACCTGCAGCCTAAGACTGCTGCACTGGCTGCAACAGCAGCCCATCTGTCAGCCTCCAATTAAATGCACAGATTCTATGCAGTAAAGTCACCCCTGCAGTCAATCACCGATCTCGGTGGATCATCATGTCCACATTAGCAGGGTCGCTAAGCTCAGCGATTGGCTGCAGTGTTGATGTGTGCAGTCGACATCACTGCTGCAGTGAGAATGCAGAGCCTGGAGCTGCGGTGCAGAGTCGTCGCTGGTCCTGGGAACGGTCTGTTTGTTATTTTACGTATATAAAAGTGTTTGGGGTCCACTTTTCCCCTTTAATCTCTGCATGTGATGCTCGGTGGTCCCTCTGTGAAGCAGGACTGCTCTGTTTGCAGACGTCGCCCCACTTGGGTGTATACACATTTCTAATCTCTCTTTCACCTGCGCAGGTGAGACCCATCCAAGAACATCGCTCCCTGCGGAGACACGCTCAGCCGTTAATCCTGACCGCGAAACGGCGACCGGCACCTGGAATTCCCCTAATAGCTCCTGGCTGCTGCTAATAAAAGGCGATTACATTATTTGCAGGTTTAATCTTTCTGCATTAACCGTCGACTTCTCATTATTAACATTTTCCGTTTACTTTTCGGTTATGAATCGCTAATAACAGATTCCAACATGCAAAATCTAATTGGGAAATAACATCTCCCCGAGCCTGGAATGTTTAGGGGGACAGAAGGAGACGCAGCCGTCCTCTGGGGTATGCAGAGCACAATGATCCCAGTGCGGTGCGAGGACTTTCTGCTGGAATATAACCCTACCATGACTTACCTGCATTTATAAGTTAGTCCCAAAATAACACGTTATCCCCTACCCTCGGAATAAGGCATAACTTGCTGATCACCAGGGGTCTGACCGCTGGGACCCCCAGTGAACCCAATATCTGGGCTCTGCGCCCTGTCTATAAGAGTGGAGCTGTGCGGCCTCTTCTCCATTCATTGTCTATTGGATGGCCAAGTGCAGCGCTCGCCTGTTTCTGTCCCACTAAAGGCATTAAACGGAGTGAAGGTCAGGACGGAGCTGATGAGCTCCATTGTCAGGAATCCAGGGACCCCGAGTGATCAGCAAGTTATCGTCTATCCTGAAGATAGAGGACAAAGTGTTATTTTGGGATTAACCCTTTAAGATATAAAAGGGAAAGTATTGACAGTAGTAACCCTTCTCTAAGATTAACAAAAAAAAAAAAGGCTGCTTTCTTTCAGAAACAGCGCCACTCCTGACCACGAGCCGTGTGCGGTATTACAGCTCAGCTCCATTCATTTCACAACCCACGGTCAGTAACCAAGTTTTTCTAACCTAGGAAGACGCCTTTAACTGCGGGGCTCCATGTTGTCTAACTATGTGTGTTATTTGTATGACTGCATGTTAAAGGGGTTGTCTTAAAGGGAACCTGTCACCCCCCTGGCGTTTTTAACTAAAAGAGCCACCTTGTGCAGCACTAATGCTGCATTCTGTCAAGGTGGCTCTTTTATTTGGGGTCCCTTCCAACGCTGAAATATTAGTTTTTATAATCTGCCCGCCATACCTGTAGTCTGCTCGGGGGCACGTCTTCCCCCCCCCCTCCCCCCCGCCAGACACAACCGCCTCCGAGCCATCACTCAGCCCCTCCGTGCGCCTCCTCCTCTGCCTTCATTAACGTCCCCGGCGCCTGCGCTGTAAGTTCCTATCGTGTGATGAGAGTTGAAGGGCAGCGAAATCTGTGCATGCCCGTAAAAAAAAAAAATTACAGCGCAGGCGCCGGGGACGTAAATGAAGGCAGAGGAGGCGGTCCATGGAGGAAATGAGTGATGGTGGGGAGGCTTTGTGTCCGGGGGGGGGGGGGGAAAAGACATACCCCCTGGACAGACTACAGGTATGGCGGGCAAATTATAAAAACGAATACTTCAGTGTTGGAAGGGACCCCAAATAAAGAGCCACCTAGACAGAATGCAGCATTAGTGCTGCACAAGATGGCTCTTTTAGTTAAAAACGCCAGGGGGGGTGACATTGCAGAGGTGGCCGGTAAGCGAGGCAACGAGAAGGAAAGTATAAAGATAAAAATCCCTCCGCTCTTGAGAACCGTTTTAACAGGCGGTAAATTGCAAAGTTTCCCGTTTTTACACTTTGCAGTCTTGACCATTTACTAACATGAGACGACCACTTTTCTGTTATTGCTTGAAATGTTGCTCTATGCAGGGGTCTAGCGACTGTGGGACTACAACTCCCAGAAGGCCCTGCTAGTCTCAGGCTGGTCATAGTGCTGCATGTTGCTTCTCTTAGAAGATTGCATTTTTGTGATCATCCTACAATTGGAGCCAACACATGAGGAGTGAGTTATAGCTGATAAGGTGTAAATGTGGAGACGGCGCACAGAATATTGCACAGAAATACCTGGTTTGTCCTGAGACTGGATCATTGCAGAAACGCCATATCTGTCCTTGGCAAAGTCCTGTGTAACGAGAGAAGATACAAAACACACAAGTAATTGACTGACACAGAGGAGACATAAGAAAAAACTACAAGAGGCCACAAAAACCACCAATCCGAGCACCACAATAACGACCGCTGCCAACAAGCCGACATTTCTACATTGTTCCTATTTTGACACGTCCTCTCCAAAATTATCCTGAGCAGGAGGAAGAGAACCGCGGCCAAAACCGGAGGCTCCTCATCCTCTATAAGACAGGTTCCTCCACTGCTGCTGCCAAGACCTCAAAGATCAATCTGCAGAATAAGAGCAAATCCTACAGCTGGAACCAAACAGACAACAATGTATCCGAGGGATTCTCAGTGCCACATAATGCTAGGCTGAAGACTACCAGCAGAATAGTGAGTGCAGCTCTGGGGTATAATACATGGTGTAACTCAGGATCAGTAATGTAATGTATGTACACAGTGACTGCACCAGCAGAATAGTGAGCGCTGCTCTGGAGTATAATACATGGTGTAACTCAGGATCAGTAATGTAATGTATGTACACAGTGACTCCACCAGCAGAATAGTGAGTGCAGCTCTGGGGTATAATACAGGATGTAACTCAGGATCAGTAATGTAATGTATGTACACAGTGACTGCACCAGCAGAATAGTGAGTGCAGCTCTGGAGTATTATACAGGATGTAACTCAGGATCAGTAATGTAATGTATGTACACAGTGACTGCACCAGCAGAATAGTGACTGCAGCTCTGGGGTATAATACAGGATGTAACTCAGGATCAGTAATGTAATGTATGTACACAGTGACTGCACCAGCAGAATAGTGAGTGCAGCTCTGGGGTATAACACAGGATGTAACTCAGGATCAGTAATGTAATGTATGTACACAGTGAGTGCACCAGCAGAATAGTGAGTGCAGCTCTGGAGTATTATACAGGATGTAACTCAGGATCAGTAATGTAATGTATGTACACAGTGACTGCACCAGCAGAATAGTGAGTGCAGCTCTGGAGTATAATACAGGATGTAACTCAGGATCAGTAATGTAATGTATGTATACAGTGACTGCACCAGCAGAATAGTGAGTGCAGCTCTGGGGTATAATACAGCATGTAACTCAGGATCAGTGCAGGATAAGTAATGTAAGTACACCGTGCCCCCCCCTCTCTGATGTCTATATACCATGATAGGGCCTTATAGACAGAGGGTTGTGTGAATAGCTGCAGGGATCCAGCAGTCGTCTCTGTGATAACATGATAACTCTTTATTCCACAATATGATAAAAAACAACAAGATCTGTAATGACACCTGCCCCCTGTAATAACCACAAATTAAGGTGTAAAAAAACCCTCCCCAGGGCGGCAAACACTTCCGCCCCTTACCTCTCCTTCATCCGCTTGCTGCTCAGAGGCCTGAAGCAAACAGAAAAAAAAAAAAGAAGTCAATGACAGAAAAGATGTCAGATACACACATTGTTTACTGATATTTTATCTTTTTCAAATATATTTATAATAAAGTTTGACATTGAACTCTCTTCTTCACAATGTACAAAACATTCAATTCTGCAATTTTTTTAATGATAAATTATTGTACGTGAATGTGTGACTAAGGGAACAGATAACGGGATATTACTGTCCGATAGAGAAATGGGGTATCGCTAGAATATACCGTCGCTTTATGATCGGACGGGTCTGACCACTAGGACCCCAGTGAATGAAGGCGCCATCTCCAGTGATTCTGGGTCTCAGCCCCTTCAGTCTTTTGTCCATTTATTATGTATTTTTTCTTTTATATTTAGAATAATTTTGTATCATTTTGTGAACATTTCACTTCATTTTTCAATTTAGAGAATTTTAAAATTTATTTTTATTTTATTCTAATTATTATTATTTGCAACCTTACAGGACAGCCATGGGGGCCTTTAATAAGCCAGGGCGGTCCCTTAAATCTAACTACAGTGGCAGAGCTGAAAACGGGGGGGGGGGGCATTATTGCAATTTGAAGGTACAGAATTTTTTTTTTTACATTTAAAGACAGCAAGCAGAGATCTTGAAGGGATTTTATGTCTTTTTCTGAAAGTTTACATGTAGCTCCAGTGTGGGAAAAGAATAAGAAAAATTACCGTATATACTCGTCTATCAATCCCCTGCTCCTCATTGTCTCATCTCTTATGTTTTTCCACTGTAGTCGGCGCTTGATAGCTGCAGCCGATCGCTGGGGACACTGTTTGGCTGCAGCGGTCACATGTCTATCACAGCAGAAGAGAAGGAGAGGGAACTGATGAGAGGCAGGATGGATAAGTAGGAGGAGATCAATAGACGAGAACGTGCTTTTCTTAATTCTACGCAGCACTGGGGATAACATAAAATAAAGGGGGCAGAAAACCCCTTTAAATTGTTGAAGTGCTGAAATACAGAGTACACTAGAAAGTTTTAAAACTTTTCATTACTTTTTAAATCTATCATTTCCTCTAGCTTTTTGCAAAACTGGAGCTTATTAGTAACATCTGACGGCAGCATCAGACTACACACCATGAGTTTGTTGTCTGTAACCATGGAGACACATTCACATTGGCCTGGATAGGAGCTGCAGACACAAAACGGTTGCAGTATCTTTAGATGCATTGGAGCAATGTTCTTTATATGGGTTTTCTGCACTGATTTTGTAACCTGCAGATCCCCATAGATCCGGACCATCAGGGGGGCGGCTGTGACCTCTGTGCTCTGCATGACACCTTTCACCAGGACTATAACTGTACATGACATTGGGGGGGTGCAGTGATTGTTTATTGTGTGCGCCATTGTTTTCTCAGGGTGTTTGTGTAAGGAGAGGTAGGACTGACCAGCTTGGCCTGTTTCTCAGCTTTCTTTGCTGCCTTCTCCGCTTCCTTCTGTTGTTTCTTCTGCGCTTTCTTGGACTGCGCCTGGTCCTCGGCCGCACTGCAAAGCAAAAAGCGAGAATAGAGAGTGATGCCGGCGTGCAGCGATACCACAAGGCGACCTCGCCGCTTCCATCTGCTATTTATTCCACTTCCTATAGGAAGCTTTTCAGTCAGTGGGAACCCCGGACCCATTCATAGTATGGGGGCTGGAGCCGGGGGAAGGGACCGCAAGGCCTTTGTTTGCTAGAAGGATTTGTTCGGTTTCTCTCCATTCAAACATTTATTTTTCGCTCTTCCAGAAAATAAAAACAGGAAATATCTAGGGAAGCAAAAGCTTGGAAATAATAATGGGATATTTCTTTTAACAAGCATTTCAAACACAAAATGAAGAAGGATCCTCTTCCAATTAGGACGCTGACAATGGCGACACTTCATGTGAACCCCTATGACTCTGTGACCCTAATCTGGCACAATCTGTGATTTATGGGCAGGGGACAAAATAAATCTGTCAGCACAAATCTAATTCTACTAGGCCAAAATAATATTATACCCCAGAGCTGCGCTCACTCTTCTGCTGGTGCAGTCACTGTGTACATACATTACATTACTGATCCTGAGTTACATCCTGTATTATACCCCAGAGCTGCACTCACTATTCTGCTGCTGCAGTCACTGTGTACATACATTACATTACTGATCCTGAGTTACATCCTGTATTATACCCCAGAGCTGCACTCACTATTCTGCTGGTACAGTCACTGTGTACATACATTACATTACTGATCCTGAGTTACATCCTGTATTATACCCCAGAGCTGCACTCACTATTCTGCTGGTGCAGTCACTGTGTACATACATTACATTACTGATCCTGAGTTACCTCCTGTATTATACCCCAGAGTTGAACTCACTATTCTGCTGGTGCACTCACTGTGTACATACATTACATTACTGATCCTGAGCTACATCCTGTATTATACTCCAGAGCTGCACTCACTATTCTGCTGGTGCACTCACTGTGTACATACATTACATTACTGATCCTGAGTTACATCCTGTATTATACCCCAGAGCTGCACTCACTATTCTGCTGGTGCAGTCACTGTGTATATACATTACCTTACTGATCCTGAGTTACCTCCTGTATTATACCCCAGAGCTGCACTCACTATTCTGCTGGTGCAGCCACTGTGTACATACATTACGTTACTGATCCTGAGTTACATCCTGCATTATACCCCAGAGCTGCACTCACTATTCTGCTGGTGCAGTCACTGTGTACATACATTACATTACTGATCCTGAGTTACATCCTGTATTATACTCCAGAGCTGCACTCACTATTCTGCTGGTGCAGTCACTGTGTACATACATTACTGATCCTGAGTTACATCCTGTATTATACTCCAGAGCTGCACTCACTATTCTGCTGGTGCAGTCACTGTGTACATACATTACTGATCCTGAGTTACATCCTGTAATATACCCCAGAGCTGCACTCACTATTCTGCTTGTGCAGTCACTATGTACATACATTACTAATCCTGAGTTACATCCTGTATTATACCCCAGAGCTGCACTCACTATTCTGCTGGTGCAGTCACCGTGTACATACATTACATTACTAATCCTGAGTTACATCCTGTATTATACCCCAGAGCTGCACTCACTATTCTGCTGGTGCAGTCACTATGTACATACATTACCTTACTGATCCTAAGTCACATCCTGTATTATACTCCAGAGCTGCACTCACTATTCTGCTGGTGCAGTCACTGTGTACATACATTACTGATCCTGAGTTACATCCTGTATTATACTCCAGAGCTGCACTCAATATTTTGCTGGTGCAGTCACTGTGTACCTACATTACATTACTGATCCCGAGTTACATCCTGTATTATACCCCAGAGCTGCACTCACTATTCTGCTGGTGCAGTCACTGTGTACCTACATTACATTACTGATCCTAGTTACATCCTGTATTATACTCCAGAGCTGCACTCACTATTCTGCTTGTGCAGTCACTGTGTACATACATTACTGATCCTGAGTTACATCCTGTATTATACTCCAGAGCTGCACTCACTATTTTGCTGGTGCAGTCACTGTGTACATACATTACATTACTGATCCTGAGTTACATCCTGTATTATCCTCCAGAGCTGCACTCACTATTCTGCTGGTGCAGTCACTGTGTACATACATTGCTGATCCTAACTTACATCCTGTGTTATACTCGAGAGCTGCATTCACTATTCTGCTGGTGCAGTCACTGTGTACATACATTACATTACTGATCCTGAGTTACATCACGTATTATACTCCAGAGCTTAACTCACTATTCTGCTTATGCAGTCACTGTGTACATACATTACATTACTGATCCTGAGTTACATCATGTATTATACCGCAGAGCTGCACTCACTATTCTGCTGGTGCAGTCACTGAGCACATACATTACTGATCCTAACTTACATCCTGTACAGGATCAGTAATGTAATATATGTACACAGTGACTGAACCAGCGGAATAGTGAGTGCAGCTCTGGAGTATAATACAGGATGTAACACAGGATCAGTAATGTAATGTATGTACACAGTGACTGCACCAGCAGAATAGTGAGTGCAGCTCTGGAGTATAATGCAGGGTGTAACACAGGATCAGTAATGTAATGTATGTACACAGTGACTGCACCAGCAGAATAGTGAGTGCAGCTCTGGAGTATAATACAGGATGTAACTCAGGATCAGTAATGTAATGTATGTACACAGTGACTGCACCAGCAGAACAGTGAGTGCAGCTCTGGAGTATAATACAGGATCTAACTCAGGATCAGTAATGTACGGTAATGTATGTGCACAGTGACTGCACCAGCAGAACAGTGAGTGCAGCTCTGGAGTATAATACAGGGTGTAACACAGGATCAGTAATGTAATGTATGTACACAGTGACTGCACCAGCAGAATAGTGAGTGCAGCTCTGGAGTATAATACAGGATCTAACTCAGGATCAGTTATGTATGCACACAGTGACTGCACCAGCAGAACAGTGAGTGCGGCTCTGGAGTATAATAAAGCATCAGTAGAAACTACAAGTAATCCAAGTTAGTTATAGAGTAACTCAGAATGTAGAGTGCCGTGCACATGTCGGACCCCCTATCCATTCATTCCCTGTCTAGATGTGCCCAGCAGTGGCCTCACTGACTGGTGTAATAGACAGAACAGGGGACCCCTGACCCTGATTATTCCCCACTATGCAGCGAATGACAGGCACATCGTATAGGTGTGATAATAAATGTCTAAGTACAGGAAGGCTCTGATGGGAGATGATCTGCCATGGTGGTGCAGTGCAGGACGCAGGCTCAGCATTTCTCGTTGTTAACCCCTCGTCGGGCTGACCTGATGCCGTCTAGACTGACAGGAGGGACATGGTACATCGGGCAGCAGACTGTGCTACATGACACCGGCTCTTTGTGGCTGAGTCACTGGGGTCTTACTCTGCATTGTTGGTTGATCCATCCCTTGTGATATTAGTGTCTTTCGATGCTGCAGCCATGACGGCTCTGACACCACCACACAGTACATAAATGATGCGCAGAGGGGTAGAAAATAAATCCACGCATTTATCCACAAGGTGAATGGGCATCGTAGGTGTGCACAGGTTGTGCCATAAACATCTGATAGACGCGGATCCTCAATATCATGATCACGGGGCCCCATTTGGCCCTACCAGGAGTAGAGAGGGGGCTTCTATGGAGGGTCGCAGAACAGCACAGCGGTTACAGAACCCACGTCTACATGTGACATATCATGGATGGATCCTCCTCTGATCCTGGTCTCGCTCCCTGGTTCTCACTGACTGCACATTTCCTGGTGACTTTATTTGTCATTTATTTTCCTATTACTCACAATATATTTACGTGACTCGCAGCAGCCAGAAGTACAATCACCCTCACAGGTATCACAGGGCAGCAAACACATTAATGCGGTGACTCGTGCCGCAGCTGCCTGACGCTGGACACCTTTTCTTCAATCACAGGGTGTTATACACATTCACATCTACAGTTTTTGCACTGGCAAATACTCTATACATAATAAATAATGCCGCCATAGTCTACTGTTATATTACAGCTGTAATTTAGCACAGTGTCATACATGACATGCCCTGTACATAAATAATGCCGCTATAGCCTGTCCTTATAATGCAGTTCTATTTAGCACAGTGCCATACAGGATTTGCTCTCTACATAAATAATACCACCATATTGTGTCATGATAATGCAGCTGTACTTGGCAGAGTGCCATATAACATAAGCTCTATAGATAAATAATGCCACTATAGCCTGTCATAATAGTTGTATTTAGTATAGTGCCACGCAGGATATGCTGCGTAAATAAATAAATCCGCTATAGCCTTGCCTTATAATACGGTTATAATTAGCACAGTGCCATCCCCAATATGCTCTGTACTTAATTTTTGGCAGCATAATTTATAATAATAATAATAATAATAATAATCTTTATTTTTATATAGCGCAGCGCTTTACAGTTTTGCACACATTATCATCACTGTCCCCGATTGGGCTCACAATCTAGAATTCCTATCAGTATGTCTTTGGAATGTGGGAGGAAACCGGAGTGCCCGGAGGAAACATACAAACTCTTTGCAGATGTTGTCCTGGGTGGGATTAGAACCCAGGACCCCAGCGCTGCAAGGCTGCTGTGCTAACCACTGCGCCACCGTGCTACCCTTATTATGCACAAAGTGTATTATATGTGATACTATGCTAAATACAACTGTATTATAAGGACAGTCTGTGGCGGCATTATTTATTATGTACAAAGCATACTGGGTATGGCACTATGCTAAATGCCACTGGATTATAAGAGTAGGCTATGGTGGCATTATTTAAGTATAAAGATTATCAGCTATGGAGCTGTGCTAAATACAACCGTATTATAAGAACAGACTGTGGCGGCTTTATTTATTATGTACAAAGCATGCTGGGTATTGCACTATGCCAAATATAACTATACTAGATTGTGGCCCGATTCTAACGCATCGGGTATTCTAGAATATGCATGTCCCCGCAGTATATGGACAATGATGATTCCAGAATTCGCGGCAGACTGTGCCCGTCGCTGATTGGTCGAGGCAACCTTTATGACATCATCGTCGCCGTGGCAACCATTATGACATCTACGTCGATACTGTGCCCGTCGCTGAATCAGAAACGTGGGATTTCTACGTCCTTTATGACATCATCGTCGCTGTGCCCGTCGCTGATTGGTCGAGGCCTGGCGGCCTCGACCAATCAGAGACGCGGGATGTCTACGTCCTTTATGACGACCAATCAGAGGCGTGGGATTTCTACGTCGATACTGTGCCCGTCGCTGATTGGTCGAGGCCGCCATCAGAGACGCAGGATTTCCAGGACAGACAGACAGACAGACAGACAGACGGAAAAACCCTTAGACAATTATATATATAGATGCATCGGGTATTCTAGAATATGCATGTCCCCGTAGTATATGGACAATGATGATTCCAGAATTCGCGGCAGACTGTGCCCGTCGCTGATTGGTCGAGGCAACCTTTATGACATCATCGTCGCCATGGCAACCATTATGACATCTACGTTGATACTGTGCCCGTCGCTGAATCAGAAACGTGAGATGTCTACGTCCTTTATGACATCATCGTCGCTGTGCCCGTTGCTGATTGGTCGAGGCCTGGCGGCCTCGACCAATCAGAGACGCGGGATTTCCAGGACAGACAGACAGAAAGACAGACAGACGGAAAAACCCTTAGACAATTGTCTAAGGGTTTTTCTGTCTGTCTGTCCTGGAAATCCCGCGTCTCTGATTGGTCGAGGCCACCAGGCCTCGACCAATCAGCGACGGGCACAGCATGGTGACGATGATGTCATAAAGGCTGCCTCGACCAATCAGCGACGGGCACAGTATCGACGTACATGTCATAATGGTTGCCATGGCGACAATGATGTCATAAAGGTTGCCTCGACCAATCAGCCACGGGCACAGTCTGCCGCGAATTCTGGAATCATCATTGTCCATATACTACGGGGACATGCATATTCTAGAATACCCGATGCGTTAGAATCGGGCCACAATCTAGTAATAAATAATGCCACCATAGCGCATGCTTACAGTATGGTTGTATTTAGCACAGTGCCATACAGGTTATGCTCTGTCAATAATAAATAATGCCACCATAGCCTGTCATTATAGTACAGTTGCACAGAGCCATACAATTACCGTAACTTCTTCCACTTCTACAAATTGTCTCTTTAGAGGGGAAGTAGGACTAGAACTCTAGCGCCACCTATTGAAAGTAGCGATCCTACAAGTCAATATTGACCCGTTAACGAGCCTTGTCACATGACTTACGGTAAGATAAAAGCCAAAGCAGAATCTCAATTTGCAGACACTGTTTCGGGGTACTGCCCCTCCTCAGTGCAAAGTGTGAGATCTGGTTTGGCTGAGTGAGACGTCTGACCAGGATCCAAGGGGTAACGTTTCTCCTTGCGGAGATTGACATGTCAAGTCTCCTCACCTTGGCATGTCAGGCTTGACATGTCACTCTCTGCAGGGAGGAACGTGACCCCGCTGCATCCCCTTCTTCCACTTACAATGGGTCATGTATAGACTCTGGCTTGTACACTCCTAGTAGCTGTCTAAACAAACTTAGGAGATCATTATAGTCAGCGGTGGCAGCGCGCGGCCCAGGATCGTACGCACAGGAACACTAAGTATAGACCCCAAAGCTGTGCACGAGAGGATGTGATCCTGAGAACAGGCGCCGAGCCACAATCCCAGCAGCCAGGAAAGCAGCACAATAACAGCAACAGGTGCCACAGCGCAGCAAACACATTCATGTCCGGCTCGTGCATGCACCTGCCTGGCATCGGGCACCGCAGTCTTCTGAATCAGAGGCCATTGTGGGGCGCTGGACGGGCAAAACACGTTAGTCATCGGGGGAACCTTCAGAATCCAGATCTACACGTCCGTCAGATGGGCTCAGTGCAAATCCAACATAACAAAGGCATTTCCCACAGTGGCAACAGAGGAAAAATGGCTTTTCCTACGGAAATTTTTGGATAAATAAACAAGTGGCCAACAACTTACTCAGAAATGTGGCTCCCTACATACCATCAGGAGCAAAACCTGACATATACACGATGGCTCCCATTCAGTGAGCAGCGAGCAAACGTCAAAATGTTTAATGGCTGCGAGTCCCTCGGGAGCACGTTCCCTTGTGTCCCCTCGGCAGCACATCCCCTAGGCAGCACAACCCCTGGGGAGCACGTTCCCTTGTGTCCCCTCGGCAGCATGTCTCCTAGGCAGCACAACCCCTGGGGAGCACGTTCCCTTGTGTCCCCTCGGCAGCATGTCTCCTAGGCAGCACAACCCCTGGGGAGCACGTTTCCTTGTGTCCCCTCGGCAGCATGCCCCCTAGGCAGCACAACCCCTGGGGAGCACGTTCCCTTGTGTCCCCTCGGCAGCATGTCTCCTAGGCAGCACAACCCCTGGGGAGCACGTTCCCTTGTGTCCCCTCGGCAGCATGTCTCCTAGGCAGCACAACCCCTGGGGAGCACGTTCCCTTGTGTCCCCTCGGCAGCATGCCCCCTAGGCAGCACAACCCCTGGGGAGCACGTTCCCTTGTGTCCCCTCGGCAGCATGTCCCCTCTGCAGCATGACCCCTGGGGAGCACGTTTCCTTGTGTGCCCTCGGCAGCATGTCCGCTTGTGTGCCCTCAGCATGTCCCCTTGTGTCCCCACGGCAGCATGTCCCCTTGTGTCCCCTCGGCAGCATGTCCCCTTGTGTCCCCTCGGCAGCATGTCCCCTTGTGTCCCCTCGGCAGCATGTCCCCTTGTGTCCCTTCGGCAGCATGTCCCCTTGTGTCCCCTCGGCAGCATGTCCCCTTGTGTCCCCTCGGCAGCATGTCCCCTTGTGTCCCCTCGGCAGCATGTCCCCTTGTGTCCCCTCGGCAGCATGTCCCCTTGTGTCCCCTCGGCAGCATGTCCCCTTGTGTCCCCTCGGCAGCATGTCCCCTCTGCAGCATGACCCCTGGGGAGCACGTCTCCTTGTGTCCCCTCGGCAGCATGTCCCCTTGTGTCCCCTCGGCAGCATGTCCCCTTATGTCCCCTCGGCAGCATGTCCCCTTATGTCCCCTCGGCAGCATGTCCCCTTGTGTCCCCTCGGCAGCATGACCCCTTGTGTAATCTCAGCATGTGCTACCAGCTATAAATTAAAGAGATTTGTACGAGAGATAACATGAATGATCCTCTGTTGGAAAGCTTCGTGACAACTGCAACATTTAAATGTAAGAATATGGGCACAATCGATTTTTTTATTTATTTTTTTACATGTATTTTGTATTTCTGTTTGCTCTGTTTGGCTCTTACAGGCTTTTTGTTTCACTGCACATTGCTGCCTGCAGAATTGAGTTAACCGAGATTCCGTCAGTAAGCCTCTTCTAAGGCTGTCGTCACACCAGCAGTATTTGGTCAGTATTTTACATCAGTATTTGTAAGCCAAAAACAAGAGTGGAACAACTAGAGGGAAATTATAATAGAAACATATGCACCACTTCTGCATTTATCACCCACTCCTGGTTTTGGCTACAAATACTGATGTAAAATACTGACCAAACACTGCTAGTGTAACGACAGCCTAATAGGGAGATTTTATTCTCATCTGTCTTCTTCTGAGCTGAACTTTGATATGGTCACAGATCAGTTGAGAGAAGCTAAGAAAAAAAGACAGGTAAAAGTTACCAAATCCTCATCAGAAGGAGCTCACTGTTGGATCCTCAGTTAACTCATTCTGCAGTCAGAATTGTGCAAAAAAACAAACCTACTGTAATTGTAAAAAAATAATAATTTTAGCCCCAAATACATGTATTTACAGAGACTTTTCACCAGTCGGGAGATGCCCCTTTTTTCACAAAAGAGTGGGCAGCCACACATTGGTGATTTTTCTAGAAATAACCTATTAACAAAAGCGCTTCGACGTGCCCCTTTTGAGCTAAAGTCGTTCCCAACTTCTGGGGTTGCGGGATCCCACCATCCTCCGCGGCCGCTCAGTGAAGGAGCGAGATGTCCCTTTTTGCACTAGCCCGGCCACACACTTTACCAGCCGGAACGGGGGTCATTTAGGCTGGAGACGAGTCTACACATCGCATGTGGTTTTTGTTAATGTCAGAGCCCGGCTCAGTAGGTCTTCCCAAATCATGTGCGATTTCATATGTGCAACTTTTTGAAAAATTTCACTTAGCTTCCAATTTTTTTAAAAATAAAACATTTTGCAAAATAAAAAAAAAGTGCAAGTATTGCTTTAGCCTCCCTGCGACTAATTCCGGGCCACCAATCTGACCTTGGGTGGAGTCGCTTCTTGCAGCCACTTAACGACCTTGGTCTCCGGCTGTTCCACATGGGGCCGGTTTATGCCGAATGAATATTTACCGGATTCTTTGACCTTCGGGACATCAAGACGACAATGGCGGCTGCCAGTCATGATGGCGGACAGGCTGGCCTTTAATTACGGGATTAAGGCTACAAGTAGACGACACACATGGGAAGCCGGGGGCTCAGCTGTGGGGAAAGTGATGAGAACGGACTGGGAGGAATGTGCGGAACTCGAGCCGAGTCTCCCCGTCACTCAGCGGCCGCCGCTTTACCAGGAGCCTTCAAGGCCGTGGTGCTTTATGTGGGATTACCTTAGATTCCGCGACGTTCTGTACGAGGGCAAATTGCTTAATTGATTGGCGTTGTACATTCGGCTGTCACCAGCGCGCCATCTGCACGCCGAGAAAATCCCCATTTGCACTTGACTTCTGATCGGAGAAATTCCTCGGGCGTCTCAGGCCTCGGCTAATGTGCCAATCGCTCTATGATTAGGTTTATACATGGGGGAATTTCAGTCCAGAACGGTGAATGATCAGCGAGAGACGCAACATGATGAAGAGGGCGACGCTCCGCCGAGCAAGCGGAGAAAGGAGACGAGACGCTGCGCTTTGTTCCGCCTCGGCTTTGTGCCCATTACTCTTCCTAAATTGGGGTTGTCAGGTCCCATATAAATAAAGCTTAATCATTTCCACTTTTTTTTTTAATACATTGGATTTTATTATCCCCAAATCTCTGCTTTCTGTTTGTAAATGGGACTTTGCGTTTACACTCGTCAGGATCTAAGGCTCCTATCAGACTCGAGACGTGGTTTCCGATTATAACAGAAATCGTGGCGCAATGGTCCCATCTTCGGATAGGCCACCAATGCCCAATAGATGAGGATGCCACCACCGGGACACGCATCTATCTAAGAATAGAGGGGTCATGGGTGTGCAGTTCTCTCCATTCATTTCCATGGAACTCAGAAAACTTAAGAGGAGAAGGTAAAAGTGGGAAAAGGATAAAAAAAAAAAAAAAAAAAAAAATCGATACTCCGCTCATTGATTACCGGACGCTCCCGTGCCTGTTCCAGCTCGGCCAATTACTGGCATCAATGGTCGCCCACCACAATGAAGTCATAAGATGGGAGTCTGTTGGGAGGGATCAGGAGACTCGGGACGTGTTGGGCGTGTGATCGATGAGCTACGTACCACTTCTTTTAGATATCTCTGCCATTCTGACTTCCCGGACAGGTAAGTTTCACAAGGATCATCCTTCAGCAAAGTGGGTCATCTGTGCCCACTGCTGGGGGCTTCACTCATCTCACTGATAACAGACAACAATAGGATAAAAAGACACGGTATAAACTTATAAGGATAGTGTCCCTTTAAACACCTGCTACATTGTTACGAAACTGCTTCCTGCTTTGTCACAATGTATCTGAAAAACAAAACAGAATCCGATGTAACCAGTGTAAGATGTGACTGGTTTCCAGTGGCAGCCATATTAATCTGCGCTATCGGAAGATAAATGTGATTTGTAAGTGAGGGTCTCGCGGGCGTCGTGAGGCTAAATGTAAGCGTCTGCACAATGGCGGAGCGGGGATGATTGATGTGTGGCGTAACAAAAGGCCGGGGCCACATCCCGGAGCCCCTCCGCTGCGCTGCATTTACATCCCATTACCATCACACTCTGCAGGGACTCGTCAGCTCCAGACAATCGGCGGCGACGTCCGTGATAAAACGCCGTTGTCCTTCACGCCGATGACATGCCATAAACCGCTCGTGAATTTTAATTAATAATTTATCCATTTTGAGCTCGTGTTAAGAGGCTTTTAACTGACAATGGTACGATGAGAAGGGAAATTCTACAGGAACCGCAAAACCAAAACTACGGAGAAGGGGAGAGAACAGCACATGATTACAGAGCTCATCACTTGCCGGAAATAGGTCCTTTTATTACAAGGTGTAAATGCGGAGTTTGTCTTATATTTCTGCGCCTCTCCGTTCCTGAGACAAGGCCCCCTCTTTTTGGTAAATAAATCTGGTCTTTTACCAAAAAGGCGTGGTCCTATTCATGAGGACCACACCTACTTGACTAATTGGACCAGAGCGGTCTACAGGGTAAAAAGGGATGTAATATAAGGAACAGAGAGGCACAGAAACAAAAGAATAACATCGCCCGATTCATGACAACAGCGGCATTTACACCAGGTAATAGATAGCTATTCCCATGGACCCCCAAAATACACATGGCTCGGAGATCATCTTTCCCTGAACACAAAAAGGA
This sequence comes from Ranitomeya imitator, assembly GCF_032444005.1. NCBI lineage: Eukaryota > Metazoa > Chordata > Amphibia > Anura > Dendrobatidae > Ranitomeya > Ranitomeya imitator. The sequence goes on from NC_091288.1 coordinate 18,175,096, forward strand.
TTGAGCATGTTAATATTCAATATGCCTGATCCTTATCTTCACTGACATCTTCTTCCCGCCCATACACATTAGATGGGTGTCCAATGCCCTAACAAAAAGTGGGATCTAAAGTGTATGGGGGTCCATTTCTGTATGATGCTCCCATGTGGACTATTATCAAAATCCTATGACCACCATAAGCCGGAAGTGAACATCAGACTACCCAAAACTTTTGGGGCTAGCAGCCATTTCTGGGCAGACGAGCCGGGTGTTATTTCCAGCAGCCCTTTGATGGTACGCTGTGGAGGACTCTTGTTCTTTTTCTATCCTCTGGCCCCAGTTATATCTGCAGTTCAATAATAAAGGATAAGCGAAGAGTCAATTAGCACAAAAATATGATCCCGACGTTTCATCTCAGCCGCTCCTGCTGATGGGGGCTTTCTTGGCTAAATATAAGATGTTCCCGAGAGGCATGCCCTAATGACGGGGGTATTAACAGAGCAACACATGCCCCCTAAAGACAAGATATTAATATACATCAGATGTGCCAAAATAGTAGGGATTTCTCACCCTAAGATTTTATCTATGTAAGAAGCACAGGATATGCTGTAAATATCTGCCCACCCAGTGTGAAAAAGGTGGTCCCTCCATCTGCTACTGCATCCAGGGGCACATTTTAATGCAGAAATGGGCACACGGTCACATCTCCCCATTCAAGTCTATGGAGCGGACTGCATACCAAGGTGGAATCATGGTCAGGGGTCTGCAGTTCTTGTCTCCTCTTCCCATGAGAACGCATGAATCGAATGATAGAAAACTTTTAAGGGGAACCTATTATTTTACTACTGCAGAGTGTTTGTAAGTCATTTATCTAGCCGAGACCCCCAACAGGTAAGGAGGGTCGCACATGGAGAAGAAATACAGGTGCCTCTCACAAAATTACAATATCATCAAAAAGTTCATTTATTTCAGTAGGCCAACATTTTGGATTTTAAAATCATTTTTCAAGCTGTTGTTATAAAGTATTCTAATTTACTGAGATAATGACTTTTGGGGTTTCATTGGCTGTAAGCCATAATCATCAACGTTAACAGAAATAAACAACATTATTATTATTATTATTATTATTATTAAATAGATCACTCTGTTTGTAAAGGCTCTATATAATATATGAGTTTCACTTTTCGTATTGAAGAACTGAAATAAAAGAACTTTTTGATGATATTCTAATTTTGTGAGAAGCACCTGTATATCTTTCCAGCCAGTCCTAGAGGCACAGGATAGAAACTGTGCTGACAAATGAGCTAATGAAGTAGTAGTCTGGATACATGAAAGTCACATCAAGCTTATATTACTGGGAAAGAAACCCCCACAAGATAAAAAAAAATTAAATTTGGCTGCAAGCAAAGTGGTTATCCGTGACTGGGGAAGTCTGAAAATGAATGAATGAATGAAACTAGAGGTTTTCGATTACTTAGATATAGATGATAGTCGTCAATATCTGATTGGAGGTGGTCAGATATAAATGGTAAATGGAGCTGAAGAGCACAGCGCCATCACATCGTTTACTGGTCACTGCCAACAACATGTATCCAAGTACTCGAATAAGAACACAGTAATTAACCACAGCCAGCATGGGTTCATCACAAACAAGTCATGTCAGACTAATTTAATTTCCTTGTATGATGGAATCACGGACTAGGTGGATCAGGGAAATGCGGTAGATACAGTATATCTCAACGTCAGCAAAGCATTTGATAAATGCTATCCTTATTGAAAAAATGACAAAGTATGGGATTGAAAGGCTACGGTTAGGTGGATTCATAACAGGCTCAGTGACCGTACTCGGTGGTAAATGGTTGCACATCCAATAGGAAAAGTCTTTCAGGTGGGGTACCACAAGGCTCTGTCCTGGCCTGAGTTTGCTCAACATGTTTATAAATGATCTAAACAAGGGAACTGAAGGTAAACTGATCAAATTTGCAGACAATGCAAATACAGGAGGGATAGCCAACACTAGAAAAGACAGACAAAGGTTCTAGATATGCTTGAAAAATGGACAGCAACTATTAGAATGGTATTTAACAGGGAGAAATGCAAGATTCTACAACTGAGCAAGAAAAATGAAAATTGCATTTAAAGAATGGGAGGAATAGAACTAAACAGCACGTGTGAAAAAGACTTGGGTATACTAATAGATCACAGACTGCACATGAGTCAACAGTGTGATGCAGCAGCAAAAAAGGCAAATACAGTTCTAGGATGTTTAAAGAGAAGCATAGAGTCTAGATCATGTGAAGTAATTATCCCCCTCTTCTCCTCCTTGGTCAGGCCTCATCTGGAATACCGTGTCCAGTTCTGGGTGCCACATTTTAAAGACTTTGAAAAACTGGAGCAGGATAGGTAGTGATTTGCAAAGTATGTCCTACGAGGAACGATTCAAGGATCTGGGAATGTTTAGCTTGCAAAAACGAAGGTTAAGAGGACACTTAATAGCCATCTACAAATATCTGAAGGGCTGTCACAGTGTAGAGGGATCATTATTCTCATTTGCACATGGAAACACGAGAACTAATGGATTGAAACTGAAAGGGAGGAGATAAAGATTAGATATTAGAAAATACTTTTTGACAGTGAGGATGATCAATGAGTGGAGCAGGCGGCCACGAGAGGCGGTGAGTTCTCCTTCAATGGAAGTCTTCAGACAGAGGCTGGACAGACATCTGTCTGGGATGATTTAGTGACTCCTGCATTGAGCAGGGGGTTGGACACGATGACCCTGGAGGTCCCTTCTAACTCTAATATTCTATGAGTCTATGATACTGAAGAGAAAATCTGCAGTGTGAACTGACCAGGGGCATCACATGCATATTTGCAGCATGAAGATGCGTTTTGTACTTTTCTTATACTGTCTGCAATTTGCTGCGAATTTTCCCAGTGCAAAGATGCAGGTAAAATCTGTAGTAAATCTGGCTGGTCTGAATTCACTTTTACCAGGGAAGTACTTTCTGGGAAAATTCTGACTAAATGGATGCAGGGACCCCCTGGGTCATCTTCTCCCTATGGTGCGGCGTGTCGCCTGTCTGTGCTGCTTTTTCCTATGGACTATATTTAATAACCCGTGTGAGTCTGATTACGGAGCAGATAGACTCACTCTTGACTGCACTGATTTACCCCCTCATTCCAGAAAAGTGACCCCCAAACTGTGATGACTACTTGCAGTGAAAGCCTGAGCTCGCCATACTCCTAGCCCCCGGACAATGAAGTGAGCCCGTGTGAAGAGTAGATGAGCCGCGGACGCTAAATCCATCTGTCTGCATGCTGCGATATGGGAGGTCCGCGCTCGCTGCACTTCATAAACACAATGAGCGCTCTCTCCACGTATGCAAATGAGCTCAAATATTTACTCACAATGCCGCCAGGTTCCCATGGCAGCACTAACGAACCCTCATCATTATTATGTGCACAGTGCCAGACGTGCAGGAAAAAGGAGCGACTGGATCTTAAGAGGGCACTCTAATTACACCAATTATCTGGAGGCTTAAAGGGACGGTCCGGTCTAATGTAAATGATGCTTAATCGCTGTGAAATAAGAAATCCTGCAACTTTCCAATAGACTTTGCTTCGATTCCAGCTTGCTGTCAGTGACTGGAAACATTCTCGTTTATATCCAAAGGCTGAAAAACTGCAATTCCATGTAGTTCACCCTGCATCAGTGGCAGAAAGGCAGATTTATTGTTTGCACTTTTGCTCATGTTACCATATTTTGCTACAATGTATCAGTGCAAATAAAACGTTCTAATCTGAATCCAGAACTGCAGATTGCCTGGACTGGATACAATGGCAGAAAACGGTCATTTACATGAGAGGTATCAGGCCTGTGCAGAATTTCAGTTTATGGGTGTAATTAAGAATTGTTTCCATTCGCTGACAGCAGACGGGGATCCTAGAAGTAGAGAGAATGGAACACAACATAGAAAGCTGCACTTTTACTGGTGCAATGATCTGAAGAATCACTTTATCAAATGCGTTTCCATTAAAAATGTTGCACCTTTTGGCTTTTGCGGGTCCTTTGTTTCCCTGCATATTTTTGGCTGCAGAAGGAGATAACTGAGAAGTCCGCAGTGAGCTCGTTCTTATGGGGAGTTTGTAACTACAAATAGACAGGTATTTCACGGCCTGAATACAGACCGCAATGCCCGGGCTGACTACGGGTCTCCAGACCAGAACCTAAAGCCTTGTAGACATATAGGAAGCTATACGTTCGGGTCGGGAGACCCACTGTCCATCCGGGCCTTACGGTTCATATACGAACAGTGAAATACGCCCATCTGAATTCAGCTTTTGTGCTGATTTATGACCACATCAAGGCTGAGCTGAAAATAAATCAGCTGACGGGAGGTCGAAAAAAGACAAATACGGTAAGAGATACGAACTGTCCAGCTCACTAATGGATCCTCAGTTAACTCATTCTGCAGCCAGCAATAGATTGCGCCAACATTCAGCGCTGTAGGAGGCAAACGTCAAAAAATTTTCAATGGAACTTAGTAGAAAAAATTATTTCTGGTCCAAAATGCATGCGTTTAAGTAAAAATAAATGCTTTTAGCGTTATTTACACAAAAGTTCCTTTAAAAAGATAAAGCAATATTTTTTTTTTACATTTAGTAACTTTTATTTATAAAAATATATAAATAAATATACTGTTGTATAATCCAGAACATCAGAACATTTGATAATCCGGAATCTATAAATCTGATTGAACAGAGGTTATTGCATTCTATGCTTTTTTTTACTTAAAGAGGTGAAAAAACCCCAAAACACTACGATTGCCTCTTCTTATGTTGGCGATATTCGGCAGGTGATATGACAGCTGACGGGCAGCGCCGCATGTAAACGCAGCACAAATCTCGCCACATCCTGAAACCACGAGATACAGAACGTGATGTAACCCCCGCAGATGGAGCGATACAGACGCCAACTTCACGGCGTCACATGAACCAGGTGGAGCCGGCACGCCGGGTGCTGAACACATACGATACCAGTGCACACCAGCAACACGTACTGGAAGCCACAGAAAAGAAAAAAAGTTACCAGCCAAGAACATGTAGAGCCATTCCAGCACCCACAGACGCTGTCCTTGTATCACTACACAGTCAGGATTCCAGAAAAGCTGGGTGGTAATCAATACAGAGGCCTCTACAGGACCCATACATGTTGTCACACAACTTTCCACAAGTCCTCAATGGCACAATGGCCTCCTTCACTCACATATTACTGTTTGTGCCATTCAGGGCTTCAGAAAAGCTGGGTGGTATCCCAAATCTAGGTCATTAAAACTGCCAGTCATAGTCACCCAGATTTCACAGACTCTTGAGTGGTACATCTGCTTCTTCCACTCCCATATTACCGCATGACTAGGTAGATTTGTCACTCGGGGCTTCAGGAAAGATGGGTAACAGACATACAGCAGTTGCCACGCAGCTCTCCTACTCACTTGAATAAACATAACCTACTCCTGTATTACTAAGTAGCACGGAATATTTTTTATTCAGGACTCCGGAAAAGCTTGCTGTCAACTCCTCGGATACTATTCAGCTCACTTGGAGGTCGTCACCCAACTTTCATAGACCCTTGGAAGTCCAATCATCTCTTTACTCCTAAATTACAACTTAACTAGGCATAATTGCCATCCAGGACCCTGGTAAAGCTGGGTGGTAACTTCTATTTGGTTATTATAGTTTCCATAGGGTTGCCTCCCAGCTTTCCTATACTCCTGAATAGCCAACCTATCTTCTCCTCTCAATATTACTACACAGCTAAGCATTAGTGCCATTCCTGACCCCAGGAAAGTTGGGTGGAAATAAATATGTTTGCACAACACCTGACACAGGGGTGGTCATCCAGCTTTCCTAGTCCCTTGATTGAGACAGCTGCCTTCTCATTTACATATGGAGGACTGCCATTCAGGACTCTAGGAAAGTTGGGTGGTGACTCAGATTTAGGTTATTACAGCTACTATAGGGATTAGCTAGCCTTTCATTAGTACAACCTTTCACTAAAGGACCTATGGAGTCCAACTACACCCCAACAATCAGCCGTTTAAAGGGACCAGAACACTTACGCTCGCTTCGGAGAATGCTGCAATACCTTGCCTGGCCTAGTCACCTCCTATGGAGGGGAAAGGGGGATCAACTGAATTAAGACCCCCCACATCCGCAATCCATTGTCCTCATCCTAAACAGAGCGGAATGCAGACGACAGGTTCAATGTCACATCGGCCTCATCAAATCTGTCTACAGGAGGACGCTTCCCGCAGACATGGCGGCTTCTCTGTGCCCTCTGTGGCATCATACCCGCCGGCTCTGGGTCACACCATGAAAAAAAACATCAGATCCATACTCTATTTAGAGGAATGAGAGAACAATTCCTGATGTGAATCCTTCATCCTCTAACCCAGAAAATCTGATAATCAGGCCCTTACTTCCAGCAGACAACATGGTGCAGAATTTTACAAATTAATAATTTGCTGATTTGGGGCAGAAAAGTTCTGTTTTCTTAGAAGTTGATTTTGTTTTCTACTTTTCTATGACCGGCCAATCATCCAGAATATTTCATCATTCTTTTGATGCAGGGTTAAAGGTTAACAAGAATTTGACAATGTGTAGTTCAACATCTCTGCTTGCAGCCAAAAAATGGAAATGATAATCGTTTACATTCAGATGCATCCAGTCCATAGAGCTCACGTTTGTTACAATGTATCAGAATCAGAATGTAAAGATTTAGGGCACTCGACTGGATGAGCCACATAATGGGAAACTCCAGCAAAAAAAATAGAGTTCAGCAAAGCAAGTCCTCAGTAAGGTAGTCATCTATGGCGTTCCAGCTATTATGGGACTACAAATCCCAGCACAGAAGCACAATCTTATGCTGCAGATTTTTACAGCAGATGTCGCTTTTTGCAATGCAACGCAGCGAATCTGCAACAAATCTCACATTTTTTTTTATTTTGACGAGGACTTTCCTCTAATCCGTGGCATTATATGCCGTTGAAGATTTGAGTGTGTGATCGCAGCCGAAGGCCTCATTAAGGGACTGTTCACACACTCACGCATCTGGAAAAAAAAATCACAGAGACATGCTCATGTCTGACCAAATCACGGCTCATAATTATTCATACAAGTAATGGGCAGGAGAATATATGTATTTATTTTTTCTAGGGGCTGGGGGGCGGCATACGGAAAAAAAAACTGATGATAACAATGGACAAGCAGATGAAAATCTGATCCAAATGGCTGATGAAAATCTAAATTTTTCATTTAATATATGAGAAAACAAACAAAGCAAGTCTGAAAAAGCTCAAATGTGAATCTATATCTACTATATAATTGTCTAAGGGTCACTTCCGTCTTTCTGTCTGTCTTTCTGTCCTTCTGTCTGTCACGGATATTCATTGGTCGCGGCCTCTGTCTGTCATGGAAATCCAAGTCGCTGATTGGTCGCGGCAAAACAGCCACGACCAATCAGCGACGGGCACAGTCCGGAAGAAAATGGCCGCTCCTTACTCCCCACAGTCAGTGCCCAGTGCTCGCATACTCCCCTCCAGTCACCGCTCACACAGGGTTAATGCCGGCGGTAACGGACCGCGTTATGCCGCGGGTAACGCACTCCATATCCACTGCTATTAACCCTGTGTGTCCCCAACTTTTTACTATTGATGCTGCATCAATAGTAAAAAAATGTAATGTTAAAAATAATAAAAAAACAAAAAACCTGCTATACTCACCCTCCGTTGTCCGCCGAGCCGCTCGCGCCTGCCGCCATCTTCCGTTCCAAGTGGTGCATTGCGAAATTACCCAGAAGACTTAGCGGTCTCGCCGGAGCTTCAGTGGATCCTAGGGGGTGAGTATATAACTATTTTTTATTTTAATTATTTATTTTTTTTAACAGGGATATGGTGCCCACACTGCTGTATACTACGTGGGCTGTGTTATATACTGCGTGGCTGCTATATACTACATGGGCAGTGTGATATACTGCGGGGGCTGTGCTAGATATTACGTGGCCACTGTTATATACTGTGTGGGCTGTGCTATATACTACGTGACTGGGCAGTATACTACGTGGCTGGGCAATATACTACGTGGCTCTGTGCTGTATACTACATGGCTCTGTGCTGTATACTACGTCACTGGGCAATATACTACGTGGCTCTGTGCTGTATTCTACGTGACTGGGCAATATACTACGTGGCTCTGTGCTGTATTCTACGTGACTGGGCAATACACTACGTGACTGGGTAATATACTACGTGGCTCTGTGCTGTATACTATGTCGTTGTGCAATACACTACGTGACTGGGCAATATACTACGTGGCTCTGTGCTATATTCTACGTGACTGGGCAATACACTACGTGACTGGGCAATATACTACGTGGCTCTGTGCTGTATACTATGTCATTGTGCAATATACTACGTGACTGGGCAATATACTACGTGGCTGGGCAATATACTACGTGGACATGCATATTCTAGAATACCCGATGCGTTAGAATCGGGCCACCATCTAGTGTTGCATAATTCCTGTGAATTTAGAGCACAGATTTTTCAGCAGCCTCATCTACACGACGAGGATATTTTCTGCACATAAATTGACCTGCGATTTGGATTTTAAAAGCAAACGTTTTTCATTAAAGAAGTGCTTAAGCATCAGATTTCTGAGCAAAATCTACACAAATTCACTGCAGTAGCTGCATGTGTTATATGGAGGTTTTAGGGCAGATTTTTTTTGCTGCAAATTTCACCCTAAACATTGCAAAAGGTGAAGTCCGTGCCAATTCTGCAAAAAAAAATAAATAAATAAAAATCAGCATCAAAATCTGCATATAACTTATGGGAATTCTGACCTAAATTTATGTTGGTTTTTCTATAAATGCATTATATGCAGGCAAACCTTTTTGGGCTTACACTGCATGGCTACTGGGGAGTGAGGATCCTGATCACTGCCCGAGAGGATCTCTTTTTTTTTTTTACAATCCCTGTGGTTGTGTGGCTGTATTTTACCACCATTCCCCCACCGATAATCGCAGGTTCATGACCCAGATGCCTTCATGCACTATTATGTCATATGTCTGGGAGAACAGAGCGATGTCCCATGTGTGAGCTGTGATGGCAGACATACTGATATAATCCAGAAACCACGGCGAGTATGAAGACTGCCTGCAGTCTGGTGATAGAGCAGATTACCCCCTCCCCCCCCCCGCAGGCTACATCGTGCCTACCTAAAGCCCCCCCCCGCTAACAAACGCTACAGGTGTGGATGTGATGACAACGATGGCGGGGGCACAACAAAAGACTTGGCAGAGGATGAGGAAGATGAGGGTCTCGTGTGTATACACAAACCTGCTCCAAACCACAGCGCCTTAATCTGTGATCGCCCCCCGAACACCTGCGTCACACATAGAGGGAGCAGAGCGGCCCCCGCAGACCTTCTTTTCTGTGCTGCAGGATGAAACGCTCTGCAACTTAAATTTTGTATTTCAGGATCTTTGCTTGCTTTTATTGAAAGGAAACATAATTATTGTCCCAACCGACATAGTTAGGTGGTGTGTCAGAGGACGTCCACTCAAGGATTTCCACATTAGGAAAATCTGCAAGAAATCCTGTAGATTTTGTTGTGAATTTCTTTTGTGGTTTTCACCCTATAAATTGCAAACTGTGGAGTACACGTTGAATATTCAGTTCATTTCTGCTGCGGACTTTCGGCTGCTTATCTGACCCGTGTGGATGTACCCTTAGGGTATGTGCACACGTTGCGGATTTTGCTGCGGATTCGCAGCTGTTTTCCCTGAGTTTACAGTACCATGTAAACCTATGGAAAACAAAATCCACTGTGCACATGCTGCGGAAAAAAAACGCGCGGAAACGTAGCGTTGTTTATTCCGCAGCATGTCAATTCTTTGTGCAGATTCCGCAGCGGTTTACACCTGCTCCATAATAGGAATCTGCGGGTATAAAACCGCAGCTGGAATCCGCACAAACACCGCATAAAATCCAATATAAATCTGCAGGTAAAGCACAGTGCTTTTTACATGCGGATTTCTCAAAACAGGTGCGGAAAAATCCGCAAAGGTTTCATCTACATGTGCACATAGCCTTACAGTGTAGCACATGGTCAGGGGGAGTTCTCAGGCTCTAGTAAGGAATGATTTCAGTCATTGACAGCAAGCAGAGATCTTGGTAAGGTGAGGGACATTTGTCAAGACTGGTACATCTTTCGGCAGCCAGATATCCTGGATCTCAGTTGGGGCAGATTTCAGCTACAATCTTTGCTCGTTTTCTGATTTGCAATATAGTACATTTGCAGGCTGCAGCCAATCACTTCTGGACAATTATTACATAAGAGCTAAGAGGGGAAAAGTTTCAAAATGTTTTCCCCAACGTTTGCAACTTTTCACAGCAGTAAACAGTTGTAAGAGGTTCATAAACCCCCTCCCAAAAGTACCTTCGACAGTTATAAAACTTTGTATTAAAAGATGAATAAGAAGTATTTGCAAACACCGTTATTCCCCTTTTACTGATCCTGGTACAGATTTTACAGAAATCTGCAAAAAAAAATTGTCCTAAAAAACCCAATATGAATACTAGAAAATGCAGGCTGTGACCTGAGCACGAATGTAATGGCAGCCATATTGTTTGTCACCCAGCTGTCCTAGAAACAGAAAGCTAAGAATTATAGGAATAGATCTTGACTGGTGACTGTGTCTCTTTATTTAAAGAGGTAGTACACATTTATATGCTCAGTACGCCAGCACATGTAATTATAGCCAGCTCTAACATGGCACCTGCCTGTCAAAACTCACTTCGCGGGGCCTCGCCTGCAAAGACGTGACTGCTGCCACCATCCTTAAATAAAGACCAAACCCAGCGGGGGAAGGGATAATACAGAGACCCCTGGAATGTCACCATGTATGCCTGTCAGTCATATAATGACTAATGAGCCGGAGAAGCCTCGCTGCCCACCATGACTCTGTGCCAGGGATGAATGAGGCAGCACATGTGGCTGTCAATCAAGAGTGAGTATCCGCCATGTACGTGATCACAGTAATGGCGCCCGCTCTGCTCCTGACCGGGGATTGTGCAATCTGCACTGTGTCATCGGGACGACTGTGCTACAGTGTTTGGAAAGAAGCTGTCACAGACAAAAAGAAACCTTTAGGCTACGTTCACACATAGGATTTTTGCAGCATTTTTTAATGCAAATTTTAAGTAGCGTTTTACAGTACAAGCAAAGTCTATGAGATTTCAAAAATGCCATGCACACACATTGGTTGTATTTTCCTGACTTATTTGGAAAACTGCTGCACGTCACTTCTTTCAGTGTTTTTTCACCCACAGAAAGCAATGAGCAAGTGCAAAAACTAAGCAAAAAACAAAGACGTCAGTTTCTGCTGCGTTTTTGGTGCAAAAACCTAAGGAAGTTAAATCAGGCTTTAGGGGACGGCCTGGGGTCAGAATTACTTTAGGGGACGGCCTGGGGTCAGAATTACTTTAGGGGCCGTCCTAGAGTCAGAATTACTTTAGGGGACGCCCTGGGGTCATAATTACTTTAGGGGACGGTCTGGATTCATAATTACTTTAGGGGCCGGCCTGGGGTCAGAATTACTTTAGGGGCCGGCCTGGGGTCAGAATTACTTTAGGGGCCGGCCTGGGGTCAGAATTACTTCAGAGGCCGGCCTGGGGTCAGAATTACTTTAGGGGCCGGCCTGGGGTCAGAATTACTTTAGGGGACGGCCTGGGGTCAGAATTACTTTACGGGATGGCCTCTGGGGTCATAATTACTTTAGGGGACGGTCTGGATTCATAATTACTTTAGGGGACGGCCTGGGGTCAGAATTACTTTAGGGGATGGCCTCTGGGGTCAGAATTACTTTAGGGGACGGTCTGGGGTCAGAATTACTTTAGGGGCCAGCCTGGGGTCAGAATTACTTTAGGAGACGGCCTGGGGTCAGAATTACTTTACGGGATGGCCTCTGGGGTCAGAATTACTTTAGGGGACGGCCTGGGGTCAATTACTTTAGGGGCCGGCCTGGGGTCAGAATTACTTTAGGGGATGGCCTCTGGGGTCAGAATTACTTTAGGGGACGGTCTGGGGTCAGAATTACTTTAGGGGCCAGCCTGGGGTCAGAATTACTTTAGGAGACGGCCTGGGGTCAGAATTACTTTACGGGATGGCCTCTGGGGTCAGAATTACTTTACGGGATGGCCTCTGGGGTCAGAATTACTTTACGGGATGGCCTCTGGGGTCAGAATTACTTTAGGGGCCGGCCTGGGGTCAGAATTACTTTAGGGGCCGGCCTGGGGTCAGAATTACTTTAGGGGCTGGCCTGGGGTCAGAATTACTTTAGGAGCCGGCCTGGGGTCAGAATTACTTTAGGGGCCGGCCTGGGGTCAGAATTACTTTAGGGGCCGGCCTGGGGTCAGAATTACTTTAGGGGCCGGCCTGGGGTCAGAATTACTTTAGGGGCCGGCCTGGGGTCAGAATTACTTTAGGGGCCGGCCTGGGGTCAGAATTACTTTAGTGGACGGCCTGGGGTCAGAATTACTTTAGGGGACGGCCTGGGGTCAGAATTACTTTAGGGGCCGGCCTGGGGTCAGAATTACTTTAGGGGCCGGCCTGGGGTCAGAATTACTTTAGGGGCTGGCCTGGGGTCAGAATTACTTTAGGGGACGGCCTGGGGTCAGAATTACTTTAGGGGACGGCCTGGGGCCAGAATTACTTTAGGGGCTGGCCTGGGGTCAGAATTACTTTAGGGGCTGGCCTGGGGTCCGTCACAGAGGATCCTGCAGAACACTTACATGCTGGCACATTGGTACGGGGGCTTCTGCACTGACACTTTTGGGGGGTATCTTAGTGGGGACTGTCGGCCACTGTCTCGCTGCCCCCTCTCCGCGCCCCACTATGAGGGGCTGGGGTCACTTTTGGCATTGATGTGACAGCAGGAGACTTGCAGCGATTGCATCATGTCCTGTGACAACCAGACACTGCCCCAATACTGTCCATCAGCAAGCTGGCACAGTACCACAAGTCCCAGCCTGTCCAGGAGCGGAAAGACGCCTCCAGCACTAGAAGCTCCACAACTCCTGATGCAACATTCACGTGACACGTACCTCTTGCTCTGCCGCTAAAGTAATGCACGCAAGGGGTTAATAATCCGCCCGGCCGCGCATCTTACCCCTTATTCTCCTCCTTGGTCATGGCGATGACAGGCGGGCGGATACCACAGCGGGTGTCACCAGCGAGTCCCGAAAAGCCGGCTTCCGTCACCAACGTGCACGGGAATCGAAAGGGGGAAGGAATTCACGGTGACACACTACAGTCTGTGGGTGAGTGTAACGAGGGGCGTCTCGGGTAGGAACAAGAAGAGAGCGGTCAGGTTCCTGGAGTAGGAGGTTCCGCATGTGAAGTAGTAAGACATGATGATGATGATGGTAATAATCCTGGTATCTGTCATCTTTATACACCTACAACTGTCATTGTATAATATACTATAATATTACACTACTGCAGGGTAAAGTGCAATACTTCTATAAACTTTTACAATATTGTAAAATTTAATATCACCCCCTTCCCCCTCCTCCTGCTTGATTGATAGCTCACTGTCTGATTTCCTTGCCTGGGGCCTGACATCACACAGACAGTAAGTTATTGATCAAGCTAAAGAGGCCGGTGCTGGGTGGGGAAATGACCTTGGGAAGTGCTCTGTCCCACCCAGAGCACTTAAAGGGAACCTGTCACCCCCAAAATCGAAGGTGAGCTACGCCCACTGGCATCATGGGCTTATCTACAGCATACGATGACGTCCTCTTCTTGTCTCCACGCTGCGGCTCCGGCACAGGCGTACTTTATCTCCCTGTTGAGGGCAGAGCAAAGTACTGTAGGCGTCGGGAAAGGTCAGAGAGGCCCGGCGCCTGCGCACTGCAGTACTTTGCTCTGCCCTCAACAGGGAGACAATGTACGCCTGCGCCGGAGACGCAGCGTGAATACAAGAAGAGGACGTCATCCTATGGAGATGGGAGGCCGCGGACCGGACCTGCGACACCCATCGGACCGGACCGCAGTGGGACCGCCCCCCGGGTGAGTATAATCTAACCTCTTTTTCTCATCTTTCAGGATACATCGGGGGCTTATCTACAGCATTACAGAATGCATTACAGAATGCTGGAGATAAGCCCCTGATGCCGGTGGGCATCTCATGTGAATTAAACACTAACTTCTTAGGAATGCAGCAACAGATAGAAGATTTAAAGTGTTGATGGATTTAGATTTCAAACACCTGAATACCCATTTATGCGATCACCTAAACGGAAAAAAATCAATCCAAAACATAGGTTAAAAAGAAATCAGAATGTTGTATAGGGACCCCAAAAAGGTACTGATAAAAACCATAGCTCCTACTGCAAGAAAATCAAGTATTGATAAAACTCTGCCGCCTGAAAAAAAAAAAGTTTTAGCTTTTGAAAGGAGATGAATAAAGATCAAAAGTGATGATCGGCCCACCATGGGCCTGCATACACCAGGAGCAGTCTCTGACGAGATGTATCGCCTACGTGTGTCACACAAGCTCGGTGTGAGAGAATGGAAATCTGTTCCATATTGAAAATAATGACCTGACGCAAAGATGTCTGTAAAAATAATGCCCCACTCCTGCCAGCAGAATCCTGCAGCGGCACGGTCACATCTATCACTCACTGTCAGAGCGACATGGTAGACAGTCTGTGTGCTTTTCTGGATGATGTAACAGCAGACCCTCAGAATTAATATAAGATCATGGGTTTGCAGCGATGATAAATTCAATCATCGGCCATTCAAATGTTTAGAGGGTCATGTCTTTGAAGAAAGGAAGATAAGTGGTCTCCATAAGAGGAGAGATAAATGAAAAACACACACTGATAAATTGCTGTTTTCCAGTAAGTGTTTTATCTCACCCCAAAGCTGGATTCACAGCTACAATGCTCAATACTGCTGTATAAAGTCCTCTATTCTGCTGCTTTATAGTTAGTGTTTATCTCACACCAAAGCTGGATTCACATATGCACAGCTCAGTACCGTTGAAGATATGATGTAATCCATGCTGCTGCTGCTTCTGAACGTGTGCTAGACAGAGTCAGGAGAGCAGGAATCTCAAATTTCTGTGTGTGCTGTGATGCAGCTAGTGTTCACTCACTAGCTCAGAGACACCTGTAAATTAGAGATAGAGCCCGCAGAGGGAAAAACTGGAGAAAAATACAGGATGCAAATCCTATAATGACCAGAAATAGTGTTACTCCACCTGTACACACAGGACAGCTTATTCATAAAAGTCACCTGAAGTTTCAGGAACAATATGCTATAACATTTTTTTTTTTTTACAAGCCCGTGCTCGCTGTGAGCAAACAGTTTGACATGTCATCTTGTCAAGGGAGATGTATTAATGTATTACGAAGAAGAACAACGGAGGAAAAGAACAGTGCAGAATTCTAATAAATTCTAATAAAATATGTAAATGTATAAGTAATTCTTGGGGAGAACGAGTTGGCTAATCCTGCTTCCGCTCTAGCAATTCTAGCTTCCGACACATCTCCAAAAAATACCGGTTACAAATATAAACTCCTACAATCCCGGGATCTGGATCCGGTGATTGCCATATTTAGGATAAGGATGGATTTTGTTTCCCTAAAATGGGGTCATTGGTTCCACCTCCAGGACTGGTTGGAAAGTGTGCGTGTGTGCTTGTGCGGGGAGATGGCGGATGGACGGAGGAGACCAACGGATCACTAATAACCAAGAAAAGTGGGGAAAAGCATGATTCACTGTTCATCCACTGGATGGTGAAGACTCTGTGACCACATCCATGTCCGGGCCCCGAAGACCCCCAAATGTTAAATCAAGTTTTCTGAGTTAAGCAAAGTACAAAATATTCTAATGTTTCATATTTAATCCTGGCAAAGTCGGAGATGTCCTAGCCTTTAAATGGGCGATATTGTATAAATATCATCAAAAAGTGGGCATTTAAGGTTAGTCCGGGGTGTTTCCAATGGGATTGGAGCTTAAAAGAAATTTTTGTTTAATTTGTATTTCCTAAATCAATAATACACATGAAAATAAGCAACTTTGTAATATAATGTATCATATAATAGAAATCTGCTTCTTTCTTCTCCTGGACTGATCTTTCACACTCGACCTGTAAAATATGTCCTCAGCGAATACAGATTTCCCCATTGCAGAGAAAAGAAATGACAGTTGGTGCTCATAAGATTCTATGGAGGGTAGCGGAGTTATCCACACTAATGTCTACACATGACCTGGAACGAATGATTACCTTTATCTGTGTACATTTTATGGTGAATTTGCAGCTGTCCTGGACTGGTTATATAACAGATGTTTTCTCATTTTTTATGTTCAGGAGTGCACCGTCACTCTGCCTCTCGGCTTCCTACTTGCCAGAGGGCAGTGCCCTCCTGAAGATTGACAGTTCTGGCCAATGGCATGGTTGAACTCGTGGTCTGAACTGCACGCTCTCCCATGCTGATGGCACAGTCAGCTTTGCCTTTGCAGTCTTGGAGAATTGCAGGACACTGAAGCTGTCTGAATCCAGTATCTTGCCAGCTTTAGAGCAAAGTGCATGCACGCGCACACTCCTAGGACACCAACCACCACTGGCAGGTGGAGGTCAGTAACCAAGGCAATGAGCAGTAAAGTATAGAATCATAAATTCCTCCATTTCTACTTGCACTTTGCAATTTTAACAATTTATCATGTTGAGTCAAGACAACTCCTATAGAGCAAAGGGTTGTTTGTTTTTGACAATGCCATTAAATGCCAACCCATCAGACCCCCAATACTCATTTATTATTTATTTAATAATAGTCATTTCATTGATATGTATGTACAATAGAGGTGCTCGTACACCTTGAATAGGTGATAATCGGCAAGATGGTGGCTCAGTGGGACATGGGACCTAATGCGTTAAATCTACATCATCACCAAACACATAACATTTTTTACGTTTTTCGAGAAAAGATATTTCCATATCCATCCGTTATTCTTGACTTTTGGAAGATTATCCACACTCTTTGATTCTTTGTATAATTTTGGTCACACATTTCAAAATTACCTGATAATAAACATCATTGTTTTGTTGGACCTTCCTTCCAATTTCTTAATTGTGAGAGTTTAGCTCTTCATCTCGAATGTTGACTTAGCCCCAGTTTGTTCACAGGTCAGGCGCTAAGGTGCTGGGCCCCATTTACATTTGTGTGTTGATTGTTTAAACCTTGTCAAATGGGTGCTTACATTTGAAACGTGCATGTTGTCTACCAGATCTTTCTTTTTTTCACCCCTCCCCATTCCCAAAAACACAAATTCTACTGGATCTTCAAAACAACAATAACATGAAATGTGTTGGCTTTGTTAAGTGGCCGCAGACCGACAGCTCTCCTTCCTCTTGTCCTGCAGTAAGACAAATAATGGCAATTCCATAGTCAAATCTGTAAACCAGATATAATTTTGGGTTACATTTATAATTAAAGTATACTTTATAGAATAATTGCCAATTTTCTGTGGGGTTGGGAAGGAAACTTTCTTATTCCAGGATATCTAGACTTAAAATGAGATATGGGACAGTAGATGGTGGCCAACCGCTATACTGTATTTCCTAAGAATCAAGCATGTTTAGTTTGGTCAAGTGTCCGTGTCTTTTCAGTAAGGGTAAGGAGATAGGCAGCTGCCAGACATACTGTAAAGCCAAACCAATAACCACTAAGTATGTATTTTTCAGTGGCAAGAAGAAAAGGAAAAATAAAAAGCTAAGGAAACATTGGGTAAGTAATATAGTGGAGAGGTAGGAAGGAAATTCTGGAAGGGATCTGATAAAGAAGGAAGGACAAGAAACAGAAGACTAGGAGAACAAATTCACACAAGGACAAGAGATGTAGATTCGCATAAAGGACAGACATGACAATAGCCAAGATACATGGAGGATGGACATAACACATGGAGAAGATCAGTTTCATGGAGGACCGACAAGAGACAAAGATGGAGAAGAAACCTGGTTGACAGACAAGAAAAAATAGATGGTGGACAAAATAGATACACAGAGGATGGATAAGAGACACGAAGGATGGATAAGAGACATGAAGGATGGACAACAGACCTTAAGTATGGATGACAGATAGGAGACATGGATGGTAGACAAGCGATTTGGATGGTACACAAAAGACATGGAGGATGGACATGATACATAAAGATCGGCAAAGAGACATAGATGACAGACAAGAGGGGTGGATGGTGGACAAGAGACACAGGATAGACAAGAGACATGAGGGATTTACATGAGACAGCGATGACAGACAAGCAACACGGATGGTGCATAAGTAACGAAGATAGACACGAGAAATGAAGGGTAAACATTTTCATGGATGGACTAGAGACATGAATAGTAGACAAGAGACACGGAGGATAGATAAGAGACATCGAGGACAGACAAGAAACCTGGATAGTGGACAAGAGTCACAAAGGATGGACAAGAGATATGGAGGGTGATCATTTTCATGGAGGATAGACAAGTAGTATGGACAGTAGGCAAGAGACATGTAGGATGAATAAGAGACATGAAAGATGGACAAGATGCTTGGAGGACAGACAAGAAACATGGATGGTGGACGAGAGACACAGAGGATGGACAAGAGACATGAAAGCTGGACAAGATGCTTGAAGGACAGACAAGAACATGGATGATGGACGAGAGACACAGAAGATGGACAAGAGAAATGGAAGATAGACAAGAGATATCAATAACGAACACTTGACAGATAGCCATGAAGCATAAATGAGGAACAGCAGACTTGGAGAATGTCCAACTGACATGGAGGATGGATGAGAGACATGCATAACAGATATGTGACATGAATGTTGGACATTGAGGATGGACAAGAAACATGGAAGACAGACAAGACACATGGAAATAGACTTGAGACTTTAAAGAGGGACAAAAGACATGAAGAATGGACATGAGATAAGAATGGTGGACGAAAGATGGAGGGCAGGCATAAGATGTGGATGTTGAATAAATCGTGGAGGATGGACAAGAAACATTCATGGTAAAGATGCATTGAGCATGGACATGAGATGTCTTTGGTGGAAAAGACACATGGAGGACAGACATGAGACACAGAAGAGGAACAAAACACATGGATGCATTAGTATAGTATTTCTGTATTTCTTGGGAAATACATGTATTTACTAAAACAAGCAGCTCCCGATAAGACTACGGAAAATGGACTGCAGAATATTTATTTAACTTTTTCTAGATATTGAAGAGAACTAAAAAGTGAAAATGTAACTCTTTAACCATTATCCTGGAAAGGCGGTTATCCGAGCAGTTGGTGCAGTTGGTGGAGGCTGTCTTTTGTGAGGGATATTGTAGGAAACCGATAGCGTTGTATTATGTTCGGTCTCTTGACAGTTGCCTTAATGGCTTCATTCTCCAGTCCTGTTTGATATGGTGGAGCAGTGCCTCTACCTCCCGCTGACCAAGCAGTAAGAATGCAGGAGAACTGAAGGCTCAGTATAGGGGGCTCAGAAAGGAAGTGATTGTGTTTCAGAGCTGGAATAAGCACAAAGATTACTCCATACTCCTATTTACATGGGTCTGTCTCTGGCCTCTTGTCTATTATACGGTATGTTATGTTAGTATAGTACCTGTGACTCGGTCATTGGTTTTCTTGGCCACAATTCATGGTGTGATGCTCGGGCTATGAATTTAATGGGATATAATACCAATGTAATGGAAGTGGGGCCAAATAACCTACAGTGTGCCAGAAGTGTCCAGCAGACTCATTACATTTGCTGTATACAGTGATCTGTCATAACATTAAAACCTGTTGTCTGATATTGCACAGCACTTCCCCGTGCAGCAAAAACGTCTCTGATCCATCAAGATATGGACTTCACAAGATCTCTGAAGATGTCCATGCTTTCTAAAAACAAGGCATTAGCAGCAGATCCTTTAGGTCCTGTAAGTGACAAGATGGATCGGATGTGTTTGAACTTGTGGGATTGCTTCCAACACATTAACTTCGAGAAATAACTGGGAGATTTCAACTCTATAACCTGCAGAATTGTGAATGCAGATCTAGAGTATAACAGACTACAGCTCATGGTCAGTACAGGATCAGTAATGTAATGTATGTACAGAGTGACTGCATCAGCAGAATGGTGAGCGCAGCTCTGGGGTATAATACAGGATGTAACTCTGGATCAGTAATGTAATGTGTGTACACAGTGACTGCACCAGCAGAATAGTGAGTGCAGCTCTGGGGTATAATACAGGATGTAACTCAGGATCAGTAATGTAATGTATGTACAGAGTGACTGCATCAGCAGAATAGTGAGCGCAGCTCTGGGGTATAATACAGGATGTAACTCTGGATCAGTAATGTAATGTGTGTACACAGTGACTGCACCAGCAGAATAGTGAGTGCAGCTCTGGGATATAATACAGGATGTAACTCCGGATCAGTAATGTAATGTATGTACACAGTGACTGCACCAGCAGAATAGTGAGTGCAGCCCTGGGGTATAATACAGGATGTAACTCAGGATCAGTAATGTTATGCGTGTACACAGTGACTGCATCGGCAGAATAGTGAGTGCAGCTCTGGGGTATAATACAGGATGTAACTCAGGATCAGTAATGTAATGTATGTACACAGTGACTGCACCAGCAGAATAGTGAGTGCAGCCCTGGGATATAATACAGGATGTAACTCAGGATCAGTAATGTATGTACACAGTGACTGCACCAGCAGAATAGTGAGTGCAGCTCTGGGGTATAATACAGGAGGTAACTCAGGATCAGTAATGCAATGTATGTACACAGTGACTGCACCATCAGAATAGTGAGTGCAGCTCTGGGGTATAATACAGGATGTAACTCAGGACCAGTAATGTAATGTATGTACACAGTGACTGCACCAGCAGAATAGTGAGCGCTGCTCTGGAGTATAATACAGGGTGTAACTCAGGATCAGTAATGTAATGTATGTACACAGTGACTGCACCAGCAGAATAGTGAGTGCAGCTCTGGGGTATAATACAGGATGTAACTCAGGATCAGTAATGTAATGTATGTACAGAGTGACTGCACCAGCAGAATAGTGAGTGCAGCTCTGGAGTATAATACAGGAGGTAACTCAGGATCAGTACAGGATCAGTAGTGTAATGCATGTACACAGTGACTTAATTGTTTGTAGTTCACTCTATATATAGACCGATATAGTGTTAGAAGGTGTTATTATGGCCCGGACCTCTAGCTTTGCAGTATAGGTGACAGGTCAGAAATGCTGCAGAGTTGGGGTCTTGTGTACATCATGATCCGATCCATATGTGAAGTCTGAGTTCTGTGTACATGTCACAAGATACTGATGGGGACTCTGGGTGATAATGTGCTGTAGACCAGTGGAGACAAAGGCTGCCAGACTTTGCCTGGGACTTGTAGTGCCACCACAGCCAGGATGGCAATGATTCTGGATGCACAGGTTGGCTTCTTGCTTGCTGCCATATGTTGAGAGGTCATTGGGATGTCGAGCAGTGAGCCCACATCTGCAGGGGCAGCTGGTCAGTCTCAGGAAGTCATCTAGGCTTCATGGATATCAATAAAGTCAAGTCTCTGGGGTTCAAAGTGCAGATGATGAAAGTGGAGGGGGGCTGTAAACCAAGAGCTGGAGATTTTATCATGGTGACAATTCATGTTGTTAACAGTCTTAGCAGATTCAAGCACCAGAAAGAGCGTGAAGAGAGGAGTGGTCCTGATTCACACCCGCTGCACCACTCTTACTTGTTTTATGACTGCCCTGGAAGGTGGCACAGCCATTAACATTTCTCTGGCACTTGTACATGCTCTTCAGATATGCAGACATCTCCTATTACAGCCTAGGACAGTCCAACTGTATTGGCATAAGGCTGCGTTCACGTTTATAGGCCTCATTTATCTTTGTTGTCCATAGCAACCAATCACAGCTCAGCTTTCATTTTTTAACCACCTCTGGTAAAATGAGAGCTGCCCTGTGATTGGTTGCTATGAGCAACAAAGATATATATATTTTATTCTTTAAGACACTTTTGATAAAGCTACGGCCATTTATAATTTTAACCCTTTTGTTTTTTTTTTGCAAGAGCCCTCACTTTTTTATTTTGCCTTGTAAGGGTTTTTCTTTTTTTTTGCGGGACAAGTTGTAGTTTTAAATAACTTAATTTATTTTACTATATAATGTAAGTGCGATCCGCTTTTAGTATAGCATTTTGTTTTCACAATACTTTGCAGTTATGGTGATGCAAAACTTATCTACTTTTTTAAATTTTTATTATCATTAATAATAATAACAATAATAATGTATACCCCTCCTCACATGTAAAGCGCCATGGAATAAATGGCGCTATAATAATAAATAATAATAATAATGACAAATATATAAAATACACAATTTCACATTAAATATATAATTTATTCTGATATTTTATAAACATATTTTTAATGGGTTTTTTTACATTTTTAATTAGTCCTTATTAGGGGACAGGATCCTGCATTCACTTTATCACCTATAGAGAGGGGCATAACTACAATAGGTGCAGGGATTGCAATCACACCAGGGCCCTGGAGCCGAGGGGGCCCCAAAACTCCCTTTTGCTTATATAAACAGACCAATACTATTAGATTTGCAATAATTGGGGGCCCTGTTGGAGCTTTTGCATTGGGGCCCATGAGCTTCAAGTTACGCCACTGTTTGTAGCTCTAATGAAGCCCAAACACAGAGACTAGTAAGATGGCAAACCCAGGGGCCTTTTATAAGTATGGTCAGACAGGGTTAATGAGTGTCCGACATCATTGCTCCCACCACCGTTCTTAGGGTATGTGCCCACGCTGCGTCCTGGTGTGCTGATTTTTCCGCACTGATTTTGATAAATCCGCAGGGCAAAATCACTGCGTTTTTCCTGCGGATTTATCGTGGATTTTCTGCAGATTTTCCGTGTTTTTTGTGCGGATTCCACTGCGGTTTTACACCTGCGTTTTTTTTAATATGGAGCAGGTGTTAAACCGCTGCGGATTCCGCACAAAGAATTGACATGCTGCGGAAAATAAACCGCAGCGTTTCCGCGCGTTTTTTTCCGCAGCATGTGCACAGCGGTTTTTGTTTTCCATAGGCTAACATGGTACTGTACACCGCATGGAAAACTGCTGCGGATCCACAGTGTGAAAAACGGTGCGGATCCGCAGTAAAAACCGCAATGTGTGCACATACCCTTAACCTTTTATATGCTGCTGACATGATTGACCGCTGCATCTAAATTTCACTTTATAATGCAGTTTTGTGCCAGATTATTGGAATTTATTAATTATCCAATGACATATTAAAGATTTTTTTACCATAATTTTCACATTATATTGTTTTAAGATTTTCACTTTCTATATTGTCAAATGACATACCTAAGTTGCAATTTCGTGCCAAATTATCAGAATTTGTTCATTATGAAACTTGATTAAATAAATTGTACTGTAAATTTCACACTATATAGTGCAGATTTGTTCCATAATATTGACATTTCTTGATCATCAAATACCTGATTAAAGAAGTGTCACTGTAAATGTCCCATTACATTGCAGTTTAGTGACAGATTATCAGAATTTCTTGATTATCAAGTGCCAGAGTAAAGGAATCTTACTGTAAATTCCACGTTATAATGCATTTTGTTTTCCCAGATTATCAAAGTTTCCGGATAATCAAGTGCCAGATTCAAGATATTTTACTATAAATTACACATTATGTTGTAGTTTTTTGGCCAAAGTATCAGAATTTCCTTATTATCAAATGCAAGATTAAAGATTCGTTAATACAAATTTTGATACCAGATTATCTTAATTATATAATGACCACATACCAGATGAAAGATATTTTACTGTAAATTCCACTTTATATTGTAATTTTGTCCCACATTATCAGAGTTTTTGGATTATGAAATGACATTAAACATAAAAAAATTCTTGGCTATCAACTGCCTGGTCAAATACATTTTACTGTAATTTCTACATTACATTGCTGATTTTTCAGAGTAAATTTTCCTTCAAATTGTATTTTATATTGCAGGTTTTTTTTCCAGATTATCAGATTTTTTTTGGATTATCAATTAAAAAAATATTTTATTGTAAATTGTAAATGATGTTGCAGTACTGTGTTGGGTTATTAGACTTTCCGGATTTCCATTGACTCATACGACTGCCCCAGTGACCTTCCATGGTAAATTATTCTTATTGAGGATCAAGTATCCATCTTGGAGACATTAATATTGTGCAGTATTACGGCGTTCTTTTATGTTGCGCACATATGTCATCACATTCCTATAGATTACATGACTAATATGTTTTTGGTGGAAAAGAGAAAATGTTCTGTTATTTGGAAAGTTCTGTGATCCTGACACTCTATATGGCATTTGCTGAGACTTTCAAGAACCGTGAAATTCTGAGTTTTTCACAGGTTGCGGTGACTCGCGGACCATCAAACACCCAGTGATCGGACGCGCCGCAGACATATGTCAGGGAAATATGTCATACGGGTATCGTATTATTACAGTTATGGGTCAGTCAGTGTGAGGAGAGTAAGTGATCGACCCATGGATGGTGCAGGGTCACCAAAGAAACTTAACTCCCAGAACTCAAATAACCTTCATTTGTGCATACTCTCTAATCCCCTTGACATGTGCCCTGACGGGGAGATCATCTGCGCTAATATTTGTCAGCAAATAGCCCTTTTTCTCTTTGGACCTTTAACATTTTGCTAATTTGTTTACCTGTCAATCAATATTACTGGGAAATCCATGAAAAGCCTTTGGAGTTTTTATTGTCCTTGTGTTAAGAGACTATGGGCAGGAAAATGGGTCATTATTGATAAAGTTGTAGCCAGGCTCCAAGGGTTTAGTCCTGGTCCTAGATGTAACTTCTAACACTCTCGCACCCCTCCAATCTATTCTAATCTCTGCTGCCCGACTAATCCACCTGTCCCCCCGCTATTCCCCTCTCTCAATCCCTGCACTGGCTCCCCATTACCCAGAGACT
The DNA here is from genome assembly GCF_032444005.1 of Ranitomeya imitator. Classification (NCBI taxonomy): domain Eukaryota; kingdom Metazoa; phylum Chordata; class Amphibia; order Anura; family Dendrobatidae; genus Ranitomeya; species Ranitomeya imitator. Next base: position 18,200,222 of record NC_091288.1, read on the forward strand.
CTAGTACAAAACCCTAACCGTGACATACAAAACCATCCACAACCTGTCTCCTCCATACATCTGTGACCTCGTCTCCCGGTACTTTCCTGCACGCAACCTCCGATCCTCACAAGATCTCCTTCTCTACTCCCCTCTTATCTCCTCTTCCCACAATCGCATACAAGACTTCTCCCGTGCTTCGCCCATACTCTGGAACCCTCTACCCCAACATATCAGACTCTCACCTACCATCGAAATCTTCAAAAATAACCTGAAGACCTACCTCTTCCGACAAGCCTACCACCTGCGGTAACCACTGATCGACCAAACCGCTGCATGACCAGCTCTATCCTCACCTACTGTATCCTCACCCATCCATTGTAGATTGTGAGCCTTCGTGGGCAGGGTCCTCTCTCCTTATGTACCAGTAGTGACTTGTATTATTTAAGATTATTGTACTTGTTTTTATATATACCCCTCCTCACATGTAAAGCGCCATGGAATAAATGGCGCTATAACAATAAATAATAATAATAACTTCAAGCTCCTGAGTCCTGATGTAAAATGTTTGCACCCTCCTGTGCCATTTAGAACACTGGGGTTCTCCTGTCGGTAGCGGGACCATTGAGCTCTATCAAACACCTTTGGGAGATTGCACCTCCTATGGCATATTTGGCAACTCACCCAGAAAAACCTGGAGGCTCCTGGAATAAGGGGAAAATTGGCGGACTCCAAAAGAGTTAGCAAATCCTTCAGGAAAACAGCTATTCTTCAATGTTCCTTCATTCAGGGAGGCAGAGAATTGGGCATAGATAGGTAATAAATGGGGCGTGGAGAGTACAGGGGAAAGGGAATGGATGGGCATGACTTTAGCTAAAAAGGCTTGAGCTCTGGTGGAAGTTGCCAGAGAAAAGCACCACCAATGGATACACCTATTGGGTGATTGGGGTCAAAGTTGTCATTTTTAAGTTACAGCCCTGCAAGAATGGCTATTTTGCACCTCCTCTGGCACAAACCATCTGCAGTAAATGTTCTGCCAGCCTTTGGCATGTAGGACATAAGCCTATTCTGTTAATAAAGATCTTTCCCTCCTAAAACAATTCTATCTTTGACGCATCTGTTTTTAGGGTGAGGTCATAAAAAGAGCTACCCAGAACTTACTGTCCCGCAGACAAAAGAGCAACCCAGCACCAAAGGGCTAGTCCCCTCCAGAAAAAAAAACAACCAACGCACACATAGGGTCTGTATCCTAGGCTTGTTTACAATCTGGCTGCCATGACTCTTCAGCCATGTGGCTCCACCTTCATGACTCCTAAAAAGAGAAGAAAAAAAGGAGAGAAAGAAATCCAAGAAATAAAAGTCCCAATACATCAGAAATAGTGAACCAAAATTATACTTTATTACAATCAGGTGACAACAAATAAAATAACAAATCAATGCCTTCAAAATATATAAGTTAGGCTACGTTCACATTAGCGTTCCGCTAATGTGCGTCGCTGTTGCGTCGGCGACGCAGCGGCGACGCAGCGGCGACGCGCCCCTATGTTTAACATGGGGGACGCGTGCGTTTTTTTTGTTGCGTTTTCCGACACGTGCGTCGTTTCCGATGCTAGCGTCGGACGCAAGAAAATGCAACAAGTTGCATTTTTTCGTGCGTCCGATTTTCGTCAAAAAACGACGCACGCGTCGCAAAACGCAGCGTTTTTGCGTGCGTTTGCGCGCGTTTTTTTGTGCGTCGTGTGTTGCGTCGCCGACGCAGCGGCGCGCAACGCTAATGTGAACGTAGCCTTAAGGAATGTAATAAAAAAACAAGGGGCGCACACCCAGAAAAATATTGACTGATGTCCAGAAGAAGGGTAGAGGGTATTAGGGTCAAAATTAAGTAAAGGAGTATCTATAGGAAGTCCATAGGAATTGGCACATTAAGATGGCATCATTCACATATACAGCTCATGTATAGTTTATACCAATATAGATTATATGACAAAATCCATATGTAAAGTGCTAGTGCAAAAGGATTACATGATCTTACAATATATGGTATTTAGAAAGTGCTAGTGCATAGTCAATCATATAAAATCCACATGTATGTAAAGTGCCAATACAGAAAAAAGGTTGTAGTCCTAAGCATTGGTATAGTAAAAAAAAAAATCGCTCTTCCTGCCTCGTATCTGTCATAGGTGGACCAGTATCTGCCGCTTATAATGTTTGCCATCACAGGAATCAATATGCTTGAAGGATAAATGAAAATAATGTATGGACTTACAATATCGAGCTCCGTATTCCCGAAGTGGCTTCCACCCTGACGCGCGTTATGGCTACCGCCTTTGTCAGACATTGTTTTTTTTATTCTATTTGTTGTCACCTGATTGTAATAAAATATGATTATTATTATTTATTGATATAGCACCATTGATTCCAGAAGGGGGGTTACATACAAATAAAGTATTTATTATTTTTATTATTATACATTTTTATAGTGCCATTTATTCCTTTGCGCTTTACATGTGAATAGGGGGCAAATATAAACAAATACATTAAACATGAGCAAAAAACAAGGCACACAGGTACATAAGAAGGGAGGACCCTGCTCACAAGGGCTCACAGTCTGCAGGGGATGGGTGAGGATGCACTAGGAGAGGGTAGAGCTGGTTGTGCGGCGGTTCAGTAGGATCACTGCAGGCTGTAGGCTTGTCGGAAGAAGTGGGTCTTCAGGTTCTTTTTTTGAAGGTTTCCATGGTAGGCGAGAGTCTGATGTGTTGGGGTAGAGAGTTCCAGAGTATGGGGCAAGCACGGGAGAAGTCTTGGATGCGGTTGTGTGAAGAAGAGATAAGAGGGGAGTAGAGAAGGAGATCTTGAGAGGATCGGAGGTTGCGTGTAGGTACGTACCGGGAGACCATGTCACAGATGTATGGAGGAGACAGGTTGTGGATGGCTTTGTATGTCATTGTAAGGGTTTTGAATTGGAGTCTCTGGGTGATAGGAAGCCAGTGAAGGGCTTGACATAGGGGAGAAGCCGGGGAATAGCGGGGGGACAGGTAGATTAGTCGGGCAGCAGAGTGCAGGATGGATTGGAGTGGTGCCAGAGAGGAGGCAAGAGAGTAGGAGGTTGCAGTAGTTGAGGCAGGAGATGATAAGGGCATGGACTAGTGTTTTTGTGGTTTCATGGTCGAGGAATGCAGGGATCCGGCAAATATTTTTGAGTTTGAGATGGCAGGAGGAGGCAAGGGCTTGGATATGTGGCTTGAAAGTGATGGCAGAATCGAGGATCACCCAGAGGCAACGGGTGTGTGGGACTTGGTTCACTATTTCTGACGTTTTGGGACTTTTATGGTCAGATTTCCTTCTCCCTTTATTCCTCGATTGGCCATTTACCGACTGTCCCCCTTTCTTTGACCCACTATATTTGTTTACCTATATTATTTGCCTATCTCAATTTATCTTCCCTTGTTTCATGTGACTCCTACAAAGTATTATGCTCCTAGCTAATGTAGCAATGTAACTTTTTATTATTTTCATAATTCAATTTCTAATATTAGATAAAGGGACACCTTAAAAAAAGATAAAGAGTAACAGGGGCGTAAAAAGTAGTGACGAGTTCCCCTTGCCGAAATTATTCTACCTCTTTGTAGTCTTTTTTTATTGCTACAATGCATTTACTATGAACAATAATAATGTTGCAGACAGTCTGTATTAATAACTTCCTCCTGCTTTGTGTCTACAGACGCTATGCAGACCCATATGTGTCCAAGGTAACAGACAACAAAAAAACAACCTTGTGCAGTCTCATATTCTCATTAATTTGTCCATTACTTCTTTCTAAGATATATCTGTTACATTAGCCAGAGGTTGAGGACAGATTGAATGGAGTATGACTGCACATTCAGACCAGATTTGTCTGCTACAATGGAGACACATACTTCTCCGTAGGAGCTGTAAACAATGTATCGTCAAAATAAAATAAACAACTAAAAAATATTTTAAAAAATTAATTGATCCAAAACCTGTGTGTGGAACAGATTGCCAAAACTTTTGCACATCTCTCTTTTCTGTATTTTATCAATATGTATTTTCTTTTTTTCAAATCGATGGATGAACAAGAGTGGGCGCCATCTTTCCACATATCGGGAAAAAGTGACTTATTAATAGTTTTTAGAATTTTGACAAATTTTTTTAATACTTTTCAAGATGGAATATTATTCTTTCGAGATGAAGGACAAGCGTCACCACAGGATCAGCTTCAGGCGGGAACATCTGCCTAATGCATTCATGTAAATTCTCAGAGGTGAGAAAAGATTAATTAGACCATTATCACAACGTGAAGATAATAACCTGATCTTATCTGCATGGGAAAATGTAAGGCTGCCAAGGGACAGAATCCGAGCTGACATTCATCACTGCGCTGCGCTGTTATAAACGAGGGCGCTTTGGCGCCAAATGGAGCGAAATAGCAACATGGTTGTTGAGCCGGAAACTGACATTTGAGTCTTTAATTTCAGAATCCAGAACGGGATTAAATGTAAGTGGGAAGATTAGGATTAGAAAAATATGAAACAGCACCACTCTTGTCCATGGTTTTGTTTGGTACTGCAGCATTTTACTTAAAGGGGGCCTATCACTTGCTATAAAGATATCTTTTTTTTTTACCTGGTGTGAATGTGGCCGTTCTCCTGAGTCCGGCGTTGTTTTTCTTTCCTTCCTGAACCTATCCGTTCCTGAGATACGACTCTCTCTTTACTGTATGCAAATCTAGTCTTGTTTGTAAACTAGTGGGCGGGGTTATCAGTTCTTCCCACTTGGCTAAAAAAGATTTGATTTATGTACTGGGAAGAAGAGGCCGTATCTCTGGAACAGAGAGGCGCAGGAACAAAAGAAAGACAACGCCGGATTCAGGAGAACAGCGGCATTTATACAAGATAAAACAATTATATATTTATGGAAAGTGACACGTCCTCTTTAAATGTTGCTCAGCTGCAAGCACAGATTTAGCTGTGGACAATGGTGATGCTGTGTTATGCTCTTTTTTTATGTCATATACCCTCTATGGATCTCCGGGACTGTGCATACTTAGTTTTTGATTTTGGAAGGAACACTAAACCTAAACTCAAGAGCAAGTATAGTGCAGAAATATGTGATATATGGTTATTTTCAATTAAAGAATGTTATAGTCTGATCTTTCCCAACCTGATAACAAGGGACAATAGATTTTATTTACTTGTTTGATGTATGAGGAGTATGATTAGGGATGCATAATCCTCCGCACAGCTGTATTGTCCGCAGCGCATAGTAGAGGGACTGTTCCTCAACTTTCGACACCTGTAAGTTTACATAGAGCAGCGACATATTGGTGAAAAATTGAATTTTACTGAGATATTAACCCCTTCCCGCCTAGTCAATTTTCCATTTTTGGGGTTTCTTTTTTCCCCTCCCTTTCTTCCAAGAGTCATAACTTTTTTTATTTTTATTTTTCCATCGAAATAGCCATATGAGAGCTAACTTTTTGCTTTATTGTTTAAATAGTTTTTATTTAGGGGGATTTTTACATAAAATGGGGGATAAACAAAAAAGCAGGAGGCATATTATGACTACACAATAATGTAGAAATAGATAAAAACATAAAAGTAAAAAAGCAAAATTTAAAGGGATGAAAGATAAGGGGAAAATTAAGGGTGGTAAAGGATGAAAAGGGGGAAGATAAAGGTTTGGTAGGAAAAAAAGGACATTGGGAAAAATAAAGAGAAGAACAGCTATAAAAACAGGTGAAGAGACAAGCATATAGATAAATACTAACTTTTTGCGGGACGAGTTGTAGTTTTTAATGCATCCAATATTTACGGATACATTGCCATTATTACGGTAACTTAGAAAATTATTCTATAAGGAACATTTTCTAATGTTGATGTATAGATACAGATGTCACATAAAAAAAAAAGGACTAAAATGCTGTTGTTACACAGATGTAAGAAACAGACACACATGGCACACGGAGGACAATATGAATGAAAATCATCCTAGCTTTCTGTATGAAACGCCGACGATTTTTCATACACTTTTCTGACCCCAACTTTAAAATCTGGGCTTACACCCCCAGCGAGTTATGGAAAAAATCTAACAGCTCAGCTGACATGCGACCTCGGGTGTTTTCACACTGAGTTTTGTGATGTGGATTTTTCAGCCAGAAAAACCCAATTCAAATACGCAAAAAAAAAAAAAACCAGAATAAAAAAATATTTTTTTTGCAGTGGTTTTTGAGATTTTATTGTTGCATTTTTTTGTATATGAAGCATTTTTCTTCTTTGGTTAATTTAGAAGTTACATTTGCATCATTTTTTAGAGCACAAGGGACATGTACACGCTTTTATTTTTGTTTTAGTGGATTCTGAAGCAGATCAGCTTCAGAATCTGTAAAGATAAACTAACACAAATGGTTCCAAAAATGACATGGGAGACATGGGAAAAAATAGCACTATCATTTATTATTATTATTATTATTATTACTATTTATTGTTATAGCGCCATTTATTCCATGGCGCTTTTCATGTGAGGAGAGGTATACATAATAAAAACAAGTACAATAATCTTAAACAATACAAGTCATAACTGGTACAGGAGGAGAGAGGACCCTGCCCGCGAGGGCTCACAATCTACAAGGGATGGGTGAGGATACAGGAGGAGAGAGGACCCTGCCCGTGAGGGCTCACAATCTACAAGGAATGGGTGAGAATACAGTAGGTGAGGGTAGAGTTGGTCATGCAGCGGTTTGGTCGATCGGTGGTTACTGCAGGCTGTAGGCTTGTCTGAAGAGGTGGGTCTTCAGGTTCTTTTTGAAGGTTTCGATGGTAGGCGAGAGTCTGATGTGTTGGGGTAGAGAGTTCCAGAGTAGGGGGGAAGCACGGGAGAAATCTTGTATGTGATTGTGGGAAGAGGAGATAAGAGGGGAGTAGAGAAGGAGATCTTGTGAGGATCGGAGGTTGCGTGCAGGAAAGTACCGGGAGACGAGGTCACAGATGTATGGAGGAGACAGGTTGTGGATGGCTTTGTACGTCATGGTTAGGGTTTTGTACTGGAGTCTCTGGGTAATGGGGAACCAGTGAAGGGATTGACAGAGGGGAGAGGCCGGGGAATAGCGGGGGGACAGGTGGATTAGTCGGGCAGTAGAGTTTAGAATAGATTGGAGGGGTGCGAGAGTGTTAGAGGGGAGGCCACAGAGCAGGAGGTTGCAGTAGTCAAGGCGGGAGATGATGAGGGCATGGACTAGGGTTTTTGCAGATTCTTGATTTAGTAATGTACGGATCCGTGAAATATTTTTGAGTTGAAGACGGCAGGAAATGGAGAGGGCTTGGATATGTCCACAAATAGTCCAGTATGTCGACTATTTGTCTCTTTTCTCTATTTGGATAAAGACAAACTCCAAATGTTCTTTGAATAAGCTTCCTTTTAATTTTCTTACGTGCACATGGTACTGTTTTTTCAATGATTTTTTTTTATCCACATAGAAAAAGAAGCTTTTCTGCTTGAAAAAAAAAACCCACTCCAAATATGACTACTTAATCCGTAGAAGCAGGGAAAGAAAGCTTTTTTTTATTGTTGGCTAGAAAAATACACATAAAGAAACTCCTTGTGAACAGCCCAGAATTTCTTGACAAAGATTTTTCATGCTGCTCCTAAATCCACACCAAAAACTGCTTCAAATACTCTGGTGCTGTTTTTTCATTAGAGTATGTATACACAGAGTATTTGGAGGAGGAAAAATTCGATAGAGTTTTGAAGAGAAATCCAAGTCAGGGTTTTTAAAAGGTTTTTCAGATTTAATACAGTTTTTAAAGAAACTTTGTCGGAAAAAAAACTCACTAAAAAACTGCATAAACAACAATGTGCATTTACCACTAAAAGCAAATTCAGAGTTTTAGAAATGGTTTCTGATTTTCGCACCATTCTGCTCTCCACATAAAACAATAAGAAAGCTTAGACAATGTTCACACGGAGCAAAAACGCATCCGAAAAATCTGACATATTTGCTCCAAAATCAATGGTAACCACTTTAGACAGATCCTTAGGAGTTTTGCTCCAGATTTTCACCTTGTATTAGCCCATTCTTATGGATTAGTCCGCACTTGGAACCCATCCGAAAACCACTTCAAAATTGGATTTTGGAAACCATTTTGTAAAAAAACTCCCATGTGAACTCTCACACGTTTGGTTTCTTATTGCTTCCTCTTTGTAGCCACCATAAAAACTGAATCCGGCTTATTAACGTACCTTTAAATGAACACATCACATCGTTCATGCTGCCTGAAGTGTGTTACAGGAAACGTGAGGCCTGGCATATCAGAGTGAGGAGACTTATATGCCATGCATGCTTCTCTGGGAAATTAAATATGCAAATCGTCTCTTCAGAGAGGAGGAGGACCTGAACTTTAACGCCGCCTTTTGGAAGTAGCAATCCTAACAGTCAACATTGACCCTTCAATGGGACTTACGATAAAAGCAAACCAGAATCTCAATTTACAGACCCAGTGTTTCGGGGTAATGCCCCTCGTCAGTGTAAAGCATGAGATCTGATTTGGCTAGGTGAGAGGCTAAGACTGGAATCTAAAGGGTAATATTTCACCATGTGGAGAGTGACAAACCAGAGTGAGGAGACTTATACGCCATGCATGCTCCTCTCTCCACAAGGACAAACTTACCCCTTAGATCCCAGTCTCTCACCTAGCCAAATCAGAGCTCATGCTTTGCACTGAGGAGGGGCATTACCCCGAAACACTGAGATTCTGGTTTGGCTTTTATCATAAGTCATATTGCAAGGCTATCAGGAAACTGATGTGAAAAAGATCCCAACGGACGCAGAACAACATGGCGAGTGGCGACATGTACAAAAATCTTTTCACGTGAAGCCACCAAATGTCAACAGTGCGAGGGCCGATAGAGAGAGAAAAACAGAAGCGTGTGGGGTATTGTATTCGGCTCCTGGATATAATTCCAGCATCTCCTGTAAACTGCGGACTGGTCCTTTTTTTGCACTGGATTTATTTTGGAAGCAGATACTTGCAGGGTTAATATCATCTCGTTACGCCGAGCTACATATAATTAATTTCAGGCAGCGATCGGTGACAGCGATTGTTATCTGGAGTCTGCTGGTAATAACATCACGAGCCTCCCGCTGCTACAATACAGTGGATTCCTAATTAAACATTACAAGTGCAAACTTGGATGAAGATGAACGTGAAAACCCGGAGTTTTCTGTTTCTTATTTTTTTTTTTTATTGAATTTAAATTGTTTTTTTTTTTTTTTTTTGTTGAAGATTCATGAAGTATATAAACTTTTGGGGATCATTCACGTGGTACCCTGGGCGGTAGGCCTCTGTGAAGGAGTGCTGATGAAGGGGTGGGCTGTGGGCATATCATTGGTGCAACCTGTGGGTCCATTTCTACCTCCAAAGCAGGTGCAATTTTGCATTTTTAGGAGCTCTCGTGCTGCAAAAGGCCCATGTATTGTTCCTGCACAGGGGCTCTTTTCAGTCTGTGTCCGCCAGTGTGCTGATGATCTTACTAATAATAATAACAATAATTAATAATGAGTGTTATTGCACTTAATTCACTATGTGCAGAAACAGGCGTCATCTAATCATGCAGAAAACAAGCTAGCCAAATTAATATTACATAGAAACAAAAGTAAATTTGCATAGTAGGGTCAGGTCTTGAACAGTGGACCCCAAGAGTCAATGTTATTGGTGGGCCTTTGCCAACCCAGTCCCACACTGATAGCAGCTATTATTTTATAATGGGGGGGGGGGACATAGTGATTGAGAAGGGGTTGTCCGAGTAGTGGATGGTCCTTTTAATCTTGGTCTCTCACTACACACTCTGCACAGACAGATACAACACAAAGAAGAGAAGGCTGTGACATGATTTACCTCTGTTGCTGTTTCTAACCTTCTCCTGCTGCTCCGTAATACACAGGAATCCATCTTACATCTCTTACCTAACTATATCCCAGCATGAAGTAAGATAGCAGTACAGATCTCCCCTGTGCTTCTGTACTACACGCAGTTTCTACCCCCCCCCCCAATGTTGTCTCTCCCAAGTCTGAAGCAGGAAGTCTCATAAACTCTTCAAAACAGTGAGACAGCAGAGAGCCCAACTTCAGCCAACTTCAGTCTCCCTTAATCCTAGAGGGCAGCAGCTATTATCACTTAATGACACAAGAATTTTTTCATTTTATTTTCCTAATTTTATACTTTTGATAATGTGGTCTCCTTCTGTTGTTTGGAGGTGACCTGTCCCCTTTACGTTACAGCTTAAAATTATTTTTTTTAAATTTGGTAGAGGAGAACAACTTAAGCGTGACCTCGCATCTTTCATGATAAGTCTGTTTTGTAAAAGCATTATTCTAAAAGCATTAAACTCTAGAGAACTCTATTTTGGAGTATTCCTCTGTTATTCCTCCTGGAAATGCATGTACGGATTGACAACTAGGTGATATCATTCATCTTGTCAATAGGGTGTTTCTTTCCACAGTCTGAATTTGTACATTCTATTGGAAGAGTGCAAGACTGTGTAGGGACACACCTCATTAACAAGGGGAATGTTAACCATTGCCCATTTGTCAATTTATACATACATTTCTAGTAGGAAAAACAGAGGAACATCACAATGATAAGCTCTAAAGTTACTTTGTGGAGAATACAAGCATTTAGTAACAAGCCTTGTCTTCCTGATGTTTAGTTTATTTAGGCTAAGTTCACACTAGACGTTTTTGATGCGTTTTTTTTTTTTTTTCATGCTTTTTTATGCTAATTTTCAGCTCCGTTTTTCTGTACCAGCAAAGCCTATGAGATTTCAGAACTCTCGTGCCTTCACATTGTTTTTTTTTTTTGGTCATCAGTAATTTGTGCTTTGCATTTTTTCTTGGACATAGAGCATGTCACTTCTTTCACTGTTTTTTCAGCGTTTTTCACCCATTGATTTGAATGGGTGGTGAAAAAAAAGCTGAAAAAATGCACCAAAAATGCAGATATCATGTTTTGCTGTGGTTTTTGGACCAAAACCTGATTCTATGGAATAAGACTTTATCACTAGCTTTATCAGCATGCGCAAGAGACAAATCTAGCATGCCAAAACCACAGCAAAAAGCGCACAAAAAAAACTCCCCCCCCAAAAAACCAAGAGAAACCAAGGAAAAAAAAAAACACAAAAAAAAAAACATCTAGCGTGAACTTACCCTTAAGATGGAAAATATTTTAAGTGTTTTGTGTCATCCTACTTTTGAAATAAACCAAACCCCATACTGCCATGGAGTCATTGTCCAGAAGCCGGGGTGAGTGCAGCCCAGACAGCCGCAGACTTATTTGTCTCCTCCTAACAAGAAGCCGCCATTGATTCCAGCAGCAGGGGAAGCAGCTGAGGGGGTGACAACAGAGTGAAGATTGTCATGAAATGCTGCTGATTCTGCCAAATTGCTGTGTAAATTACACACAGATGACATCGCTCCGAGCTGAGACATAACTATGTATTTTAATGCCGGGACAAAGCCTCCATAGAGGAGAGAAGCGTTTGATCAATTTATCAGTAATGTTTTATCAGTCTCATGAAAATATCTCTTTGTGGAAAGAAAACAACTGAATTCTATACATTATCAACATTAAGTGTCCGCTGCTGCCTGGAATACAGAATCTCCGCATCAAAGCTCGCCATCGTGAAACGCGCTGGTGTCAGAGAGGCGTCAGCCCCAAACCCCTGCACCGATGGCGCTGTGAAAACTGTGCTGATAACTAGGCGATAACTAGGCGATAACTAGGCCTACCCCTCAGTATAATGGTAGTATGTGTTAGAAATAAAATGTGTTGTATCTCTCTATCTACCTATCATCTATCTATCTATCATCTATCATATCTATTATCTATCACTTATCTATCTATTATCTATCTATCTATTATCTATCTCATATCTATTATCTAACTATCATCTATCTATTATCTCTCCATCTATCTATTTATCATCTATCATCTATCTCATATCTATTATCTATCATTTATCTGTCATTTATCTATTATCTATCTAATTATCTATCTATCTATCTATCATTTATCATCTATCTACCTATCTATCTCATATCTATTATCTATCATTTATCTATCATTTATCTATTATCTATCTAATTATCTATCTATCTATCTATCATTTATCATCTATCTACCTATCTATCTCATATCTATTATCTATCATTTATCTATCATTTATCTATTATCTATCTAATTATCTATCTATCTATCTATCTATCATTTATCATCTATCTACCTATCTATCTCATATCTATTATCTATCTATCTATTATATATCTATTATCTATCGATCGATCTATTATCTATCCATCTATTATCTATCCATCTATTATCTATCTATTATCTATCTCATATCTATCTATTATCTATCTATTATCTATCATCTATCTATTATCTGTCTATCTATTATCTATCTACAGTTGTATGAAAAAGTTTGGGCACCCCTATTAATTTTAAGCTTAATGTTTTCTAAAAAAAAATTTTGGCAACAGCTATTTCAGTTTCATATATCTAATAACTGTTGGACACAGTAATGTTTCTGCCTTGAAATGAGGTTTATTGTACTAACAGAAAATGTGCAATCTGCATTCAAACAAAATTTGACAGGTGCATAAGTATGGGCACCCTTATCATTTTCTTGTTTTAAATACTCCTACCTACTTTTTACTGACTTACTAAAGCACTTTTTTTTGGTTTTCTAACCTCATTGAGCCTTGAACTTCATAGCCAGGTGTATGCAATCATGAGAAAAGCTACTTAAAGTGGCCACTTGCAAGTTGTTCTCCTGTTTGAATCTCCTCTGAAGAGTGGCATCATGGGCTCCTCAAAACAACTGTCTAATGATCTGAAAACAAAGATTATTCAACATAGTTGTTCAGGGGAAGGATACAAAAAGCTGTCTCAGAGATTTAACCTGTCAATTTCCACTGTGAAGAACATAGTAAGGAAATGGAAGAACACAGGTACAGTTCTTGTTAAGGCCAGAAGTGGCAGGCCAAGAAAAACATCAGAAAGGCAGAGAAGAAGAATGGTGAGATCAGTCAAGAACAATCCTCAGACCCCCTCCAGAGAGCTGCAGCATCAACTTGCTGCAGATGGTGTCACTGTGCATCGGTCAACTATACAACGCACTTTGCACAAGGAGAAGCTGTATGGGAGAGTGATGCGAAAGAAGCCGTTTCTGCAAGCACGCCACAAACAGAGTCGGCTGAGGTATGCAAAAGCACATTTGGAGAAGCCAATTTCTTTTTGGAAGAAGGTCCTGTGGACTGATGAAACCAAGATTGAGTTGTTTGGTCATACAAAAAGGCGTTATGCATGGCAGCCAAAAAAACACAGCATTCCAAGAAAAACACTTGCTACCCACAGTAAAATTTGGTGGAGGTTCCATCATGCTTTGGGGCTGTGTGGCCAATGCCGGCACCGGGAATCTTGTTAAAGTTGAGGGACGCATGGATTCCTCTCACTATCAGCAGATTCTTGACAATAATGTTCATGAATCAGTGACAAAGTTGAAGTTACGCAGGGGATGGAGCTTTCAGCAAGACAATGATCCAAAACACCGCTCCAAATCTACTCAGGCATTCATGCAGAGGAACAATTACACTGTTCTGGAATGGCCATCCCAGTCCATAGACCTGATTATCATTGAACATCTGTGGGATCATTTGAAGAGGGCTGTCCTGGATGTCTTCCTGGAGCAGAACAATATTGTATCATACAATTATTAGGTTCTGTAGAAGGACGTAGATCTGGGTATTTATTATGATGGAATATAGGCTGAACTGGATGGACAAATGTCTTTTTTCGGCCTTACTAACTATGTTACTATGTTACTATGTTACTATGTCCATGCTCGGCGACCATCAAACTTAACTGAACTGGAATTGTTTTGTAAAGAGGAATGGTCAAAAATACCTTCATCCAGGATCCAGGAACTCATTAAAAGCTACAGGAAGCGACTAGAGGCTGTTATTTTTGCAAAAGGAGGATCTAATATATTAATGTCACTTTTCTGGTGAGGTGCCCATAATTATGCACCTGTCAAATTTTGTTTGAATGCAGATTGCACATTTTCTGTTAGTACAATAAACCTCATTTCAAGGCAGAAACATTACTGTGTCCAACAGTTATTAGATATATGAAACTGAAATAGCTGTTGCAAAAAAAGCAATTTTTAGAAAACATTAAGCTTAAGATTAATAGGGGTGCCCAAACTTTTTCATATAACTGTATCTATCTATCTATCTATCTATCTATCTATCTATCTATCTATCTATTATTATTATTATTATTATTTATATAGCACCATTGATTCCATGGTGCTGTACATGAGAATGGGCTACATACAAGTTACAGATATCACTTACAGTAAAAAAACTAACAATGACAGACTGATACAGAGGGGCGAGGACCCTGCCATTGCGGGCTTACATTCTACAGGACGGTGGGGAAGGAGACAATAGGTTGAGGGTTGCAGGAGCTCCGGTGTTGGTGAGGCGGTAGCTCCGGTGTTGGTGAGGCGGTAGCTCCGGTGTTGGTGAGGCGGTAGCTCCAGTGTTGGTGAGGCGGTAGCTTCAGCAGTGATGAGGCGGCAGCGGGGTCAGTGCAGGCTGTAGGCTTTCTTGAAGAGATGGGTTTTCAGGTTCCGTCTGAAGGATCCGAATGTGGTTGATAGTCGGACGTGTTGGGGCAAAGAATTCCAGAGGATGGGGGATATTCTGGAGAAGTCTTGGAGGCGGTTGGATGAGGAGCGAATAAGTGTGGAGGAGAGAAGGAGGTCTTGGGAGGACCGGAGATTACATGAGGGAAGATAACGGGAGATTAGTTCAGAGATATATGGAGGAGACAGGTTATGGATGGCTTTGTATTAGTAATTTGAACTGGATACGTTGAAAAAATGGGAGCCAGTATCTATCTATCTCTCTATTTATCTATTATCTACATCTCTATTTATCTATTATCTATCGATCTATCTATTATCTATTTATCAATCTATCTATCTATCTATCTATCTATCTATCTATCATCTATCTATTAATCTACCTATGTTCTGTCTTTTTTTCTATCTATCTCGTTATTATCTCTATTATATCTATCTTTCTCAAATTTGTATTATATTTTACATGGTTCACAATTTGCCAACCGTCAAATACAATGTGAGAAACAATTCACCTTATTGACATCTGCAATGTTTATAAATTGAAAGCCGTAACACAAAGCATTAGTAAATATTTGTAAACAGACTCTGGCTTTATCTGTTATATATACTGTGACATTGTATTTAAAGTGGAAGTACGCTTTAAACTGACCTTCAACTTCAAACAGGAAAGTGCAGTTATTTTTTTTTTATTACTACAGATTGCCTTGTGAATGGCTCATAAATACTAATTACGGTATATCAGACCTTGGTGTGGAGTTGCAGTACATTGCAGGTTTTCTTTAAAGCATGTTTCCAGAGATTTGGATGAAAATTGTTAGTGACATTTTTGGGCAATACATTAGCCTGCATTGTGTGCATAAAAAATCTTGTGTCTTCGCTTTTCTTCCTATTCAGGAAGGTGTAAGAGAAATTATTATTTTTAAAACCCCAATAGGAAGAGAAGTTAGCTACTTCCTTTCATAAAAACCCATATGAGAAGTTAGTGGCCTACCTTTTTTTTAACTTTTAGAACAAAAAGTGAGATACTTCACTCATTAAAACCTGTAAAAGGCAAAGTTGGCTACTTCCCACATTGAAACGCATTGAAAAAGAAGCTAGCTACTTTCCATTATAAAATCCATGTGTCACGGTTCCATCCCTCAGTGTGTCTGGGATGCATATACTGACAGCTGAGCCGCCTAATCCGGTACAGGGACATGCTGAAGCTGTCAGTACTTTGATTGACAGCTCAGTCATCCAGTCTGGTGCAGGGGTATGCTGAGCTGTCAGTGTTTTGATTGAGAGCTCGGCTGTCCAATCTGAGACTCGGAGGTGCTGGTTTTTTCCAGGTCTTCATTGTCCCAGGTGATCACCAAGCTATTTAACTGTGCTGTTAGTCCCATACCTCTGCAAGGCGCACATTCAGCTATTGTGTGGTTTGTCTCTCTGTGCCTTGTGTTCTGTTTGTTGATCTTTTGTTGCCTGACCTTGGACCTCGTTTTGATCCTAGTTTTAACCCCTTTTGCTCTGATCTGCTATCCTCCTGGTATTTTGACCTCGGAACCATTACCTGACTATGCCTTTGTTTCTTCCTTCTGTTTATGACGTACCCTCCTGGCTTTTGACCTCGGACTCCTTCACTATCCCAACTCATGCCTTTGCCGTGAGAAGGGACTCAGCATCACACCAGGTGAGAAGATAACTACTTCTCATTATAAAACCCATGTGAGAAGATAGCTACTAGCCTCTTTGAAACCTGTAGAACAAATTATTAGCTGTTTCCATCTTAAACCTGTAAAAGGAAAAGTTATCTACTTCTCTCTTTGAAATCTATACGTGAAGAACTTAGCTGAAAAGTTAGCTACATCATTTGAAACCTATAGGACGAGAAGTTAGTTGCTTCCTTCTTTGATGTCAGTTTTCAACAATTCTTACACCATTTCAAGGGCACTCTCAGAGCCGAGGTTCTAGCTTTCATTTGTACTTTAAAGGTTACTCTGCATTTCTCTAGCTATTATGTTTGAAGCTTTTTGACTCTGACAAAGATTAACATGGTGATAATGCATATTTAAAGGGACGTGTTTAGTGCAATGAGATATCATGACAACTTTCAATACAACATGGCTTCAATCAAATATATGTATAATTATTGTGTATTGCAGTAGGTTAAGTCCTCTGATACCTAAGTGGTTACGTAATTTCTCCATTTTCGTGCATGACCTCATCCTCTGCTATAGATTCTTTCATTAAGAGATAACTAAATCTATTTAATACACTCGCAGTGATTAAAGAGCCGGTCACATCTGCTGAGCTGCTGCATAAAGTGTATTCCTCAGTGTCCCCTGGGAATACTGTGCTCACTTCCAGTAGTAATGACCTAATCCGCTCTTCTGTGTTTATGTCATTCAATTAAAATTCAGAAAGTTGGTTATGTCACCACGACCTATTCTTCTATATTATTTCAAAACACTCTTTTTCGGTGATCGCTTTGTATCTCAGTTCATACTGCACCCACACACACAAATGATACCCCATTTGAAAGGTAAACTTGCCTCCTTCAGCAAGAAAATAGCCAAACAAGCCACACATCTACGATGTGATCACAAAATACACTTTAAACATTAATTTTCATAAACCTGCACTAAGGAAAAATGACCTGCAGGGGGCACCACAGTACCCCAAAGCACAATACAGTCCTAAAAGCCCCAAAGCTGAAACAAATCCTAACATTTGCCTTGGGGGCTTTCCAGCTTGCCAAACTCCTTGCCCAGCCGATTTCAGGCAGGTACATATAAAATATTTGCTACATATGTGGAAGTAGAATTAAAGTAAAACTTTAGCTGTTTAAGACTTCAGCTTTAAAACTGAAGATATAAATGAATGCAGCCTAAAAGGGACCGGACAGGTTCTGAACCATCAGATTTTCCATATAATTGGACAGTCATTGAAATGTCTATCTTCCTTCTAAGGTTGTAGCTTATTGGTGACCTGGAGTCACCTCTGGTTCCAATTAAAAAACTGCAGCGTTGACATAACTCAGACTGTACATTGTTTCCCGATGGGAGTGATTTGTGGAAACAACCTTGCAAAAATTGAAAACAGAAAATCCAACCGTAGGGAAAAAAAAGGTACAATAATCTGCCGAAACGCGCGTCGGGGTGGACGCATCCTTTGGACAGCTTGCCATTTTGTCATCCACTCCACATGTATTTATTATTGTCAGCTGATGACAATATTTTCATAATTTCACCACTTACATTAGGAGACTATATGTATACACCATGTGAACACCCATGATAATAATATTATTTTATATACACGGTCACTTCACTTGAGTATATTATTACCTATCTGTTATGAACTGGTGATTCAGAAACACAATGGACCTGGTGGTTAAGAGCACACAAAGTGACCTGATAGTTACTAATAACATAGGACGAGCTCTGAGACGTGGGAACTCTGCTGACCGCAATCCCTAATCCTATCACACCACACTAGAGGTAGCCGTGGAGCGCTCCTGACCAGACCTAGGCGCCTCGGGCACAGCCTGAGAAACTAGCTAGCCCTGAAGATAGAAAAATAAGCCTACCTTGCCTCAGAGAAATTCCCCGAAGGAAAAGGCAGCCCCCCACATATAATGACTGTGAGTAAAGATGAAAATACAAACACAGAGATGAAATAGGTTTTAGCAAAGTGAGGCTCGACTTACTGAATAGACCGAGGATAGTAAAGATAGCTTTGCGGTCAGCACAAAAACCTACAAACAACCACGCAGAGGGCGCAAAAAGACCCTCCGTACTGACTAACGGCACGGAGGTGCTCCCTCTGCGTCCCAGAGCTTCCAGCAAGCAAGAAAAACCAATATAGCAAGCTGGACAGAAAAAATAGCAAACAAAAGTAACACAAGCAGAACTTAGCTTATGCAGGGCAGACAGGCCACAAGACGATCCAGGAGAGAGCAAGACCAATACTGGAACATTGACTACAGGCAAGGAACAAAGAACTAGGTGGAGTTAAATAGAGCAGCACCTAACGACTTAACCTCGTCACCTGAGGAAGGAAACTCAGAAGCCGCAGCCCCACTCACATCCACCAGAGGAAGCTCATAGACAGAACCAGCCGAAGTACCACTCATGACCACAGGAGGGAGCTTGACCACAGAATTCACAACACCTATCCTTGCTTCAATATTGTTTTTTTGGCACTATTTTTCTATATTATTCGTAACAACTCTCACCTGTTGTTATGGGGTTTATATTATATCTTGTGCTGATGGGGTAACCGTATTATAATATTACCCAAAGTACTATATTGAGTACTACATATATGGTAACTATTTTTGGTGGCATTACTGTGCCGGTTACGCATACGTGCATATATACATATCTCTATATATGACTCTTTTACATCTAGCTGGTCCTTAAGTTGCTTGTGTCCCTCTGTGCTGTGGTTTTTGTTCCCACCTGCTCCAATTTTATGTTGATTTATTAAGAATAATTTATAATAAAACTATTTTTAACTATATTTAGGCTTTTAGTCTGTGTTCTCGTTGTTTATTGATTATGAACATAGTAGAACTGAAGGGTAAAGGAGTCAAAATTAAATTTTCCTTGACTCTGCAAAGCTAATATTTCACCAGGTATAGTGCTATTCTTGTGCATAAGAATCAATATCCCCATAGTAATATTCATCTACGTAAGGGGTAGAATTATAGTAGTTATATTCTTGTACATAAGGGCAGTATTATAGCAGTTATATTCTTGTACATAGGAGCAGTATTATAGTAGTTATATTCTTGTACATAGGGGCAGTATTATAGTAGTTATATTCTTGTACATAGGGGCAGTATTATAGTAGTTATATTCTTGTACATAGGGGCAGTATTATAGTAGTTATATTCTTGTACATAAGGGCAGTATTATAGTAGTTATATTCTTGTACATAGGAGCAGTATTATAGTAGTTATATTCTTGTACATAGGGGCTGTATTATAGCAGTTATATTCTTGGACATAGGGGCAGTATTAGGCCATGTTCACACGTTCCTGATTTCCCTGCTGTTTTTTCTGCACTAAAAACCGCAGCTCTTGGCAGAAAACGCAGGTGCGTTTTTTGGTGTTTTTTGATGCGTTTTTTAGTGCAGTTTTTTATGCAGTTTTCTCTGCAGAGTCTGTGTGTTTTCTAGGAAGTTTTTTTAGGGTTAAAATGGCTGAAAATACCCTACCCCTAACCCTACCCCTAACCCTAACCCTACCCCTACCCCTAACCCTAACCCTACCCCTAACCCTACCCCTAACCCTACCCCTAGTTCTAACTGTAGTGGGGAAAAAAAAAAATTCTTTATTTTATTATTGTTACTACCTATGGGGTGATAAAGGGGGGGGGGGCATTTACCTTTTTTTTATTTTGATCAGTGTGAGGTTATCACAGTGATCAAAATGTGCCTGGAACGAATCTGCCGGCCGGCAGATTCGGCGGGCGCACTGCGCATGCGCCCGCCATTTTGGAAGATGGCGGCGCCCAGGGAGAAGACGGCCGGATGGACACCGGGAGGCCCAGTAAGTATAAGGGGGGGAGATTAGGGCACTGGGGGGGCGTCGGAGCACGGGGGGGTGGCATCGGAGCATGGGGGTGGGATTGGGGCACGGGGGGGGGGCAGCCACACTCCGCCCACGCACTTCCTGCTGCAGCGGTTCTGCACCACAAACCGCAGAAAACCCGCAGATATTTTTTTCGTCTTCGGGTTTTACTGCGGGTTTGACCTCACAATGGAGGTCAATGGGTGCAGAACCGCTGCAGTTCCGCAAAAAGAAGTGACATGGTACTTCTTTTTTACCGCAGCTATTCAGCGCGGCTTTTTTCGGGAATTTCCGCAATGTGGGCACAGCAGTTCCTATTTTCCATAGGGTACATTGTAATGTACCCTGCATGGAAAACAGCTGCGGACCCGCAGCGGCAAAATCGCGGCGGTTCCGCATTAAAAAAAGGATTGTGTGAACATGGCCTTATAGTAGTTATATTCTTGTACATAGGGGCAGTATTCTAGTAGTTATATTCTTGTACATAGGGGCAGTATTCTAGTAGTTATATTCTTGTACATAGGGGCAGTATTATAGCAGTTATATTCTTGTACATAGGGGCAGTATTATAGTAGTTATATTCTTGTACATAGGAGGCAGTATTATAGTAGTTATATTCTTGTACATAGGGGCAGTATTATAGTAGTTATATTCTTGTACATAGGGGCAGTATTATAGCAGTTATATTCTTGCACATAGGGGCAGTATTATAGTAGTTATATTCTTCTATATATGGGCAGTATTATAGTAGTTATATTCTTGTACATAGGGGCAGTATTATAGTAGTTATATTCTTGTATATAGGGGCAGTATTATAGTAGTTATATTCTTGTACATAGGGGCAGTATTCTAGTAGTTATATTCTTCTATACAGGGGCAGTATTATAGCAGTTATATTATTGTACATAGGAGCAGTAGTATAGTAGTTATATTCTTGTACATAGGGGCAGTATTATAGTAGTTATATTCTTGTACATAGGGGCAGTATTATAGTAGTTATATTCTTGTACATAGGGGCAGTATTATAGTAGTTATATTCTTGTACATAGGGGCAGTATTATAGTAGTTATATTCTTGTACATAGGAGCAGTATTATAGTAGTTATATTCTTGTACATAGGAGCAGTATTATAGTAGTTATATTCTTGTACATAGGGGCAGTATTATAGTAGTTATATTCTTGTTCATAGGGGCAGTATTATAGTAGTTATATTCTTGTACATAGGGACAGTATTATCTATATATATAATTGTCTAAGGGTTTTTCCGTCTGTCTGTCTGTCTGTCTTTCTGTCTGTCTGTCTGTCTGTCTTTCTGTCTGTCCTGGAAATCCCGGCTCTCTGATTGGTCGAGGCCGCCAGGCCTCGACCAATCAGCAACGGGCACAGCGACGATGATGTCATAAAGGACGTAGACATCTCACGTTTCTGATTCAGCGACGGGCACAGTATCGACGTAGATGTCATAATGGTTGCCATGGCGACGATGATGTCATAAAGGTTGCCTCGACCAATCAGCGACAGGCACAGTGTGCCGCGAATTCTGGAATCATCATTGTCCATATACTACGGGGACATGCATATTCTAGAATACCCGATGCGTTAGAATCGGGCCACAATCTAGTAGTAGTTATATTCTTGTACATAGGAGCAGTATTATAGTAGTTATATTCTTGTACATAGGAGCAGTATTATAGTAGTTATATTCCCGTACATAGGAGCAGTATTATAGTAGTTATATTCTTGTACATAGGGGCAGTATTATAGTAGTTATATTCTTGTACATAGGGGCAGTATTATAGTAGTTATATTCTTGTACATACGAGCAGTATTATAGTAGTTATATTCTTGTACATAGGAGCAGTATTATAGTAGTTATATTCTTGTACATAGGGGCAGTATTATAGTAGTTATATTCTTGTACATAGGGGGCAGTATTATAGTAGTTATATTCTTGTACATAGGGGCAGTATTATAGTAGTTATATTCTTGTACATAGGAGCAGTTTTATAGTAGTTATATTCTTGTACATAGGGACAGTATTATAGTAGTTATATTCTTGTACATAGGGGGCAGTATTATAGTAGTTATATTCTTGTACATAGGGGCAGTATTATAGTAGTTATATTCTTGTACATAGGGGCAGTATTATAGTAGTTATATTCTTGTACATACGAGTAGTATTATAGTAGTTATATTCTTGTACATAGGGGACAGTATTATAGTAGTTATGTTCTTGTACATAGGAGCAGTTTTATAGTAGTTATATTCCTGTACATAGGGGCAGTGTTATATTCTTGTACATAGGAGCAGTATTATAGCAGTTATATTATTGTAAATATGGAACAATATTTTATGTCAGTATAGGTCACAAGCAGTTGTCATTTCCCTTCCTCATGTGTCCATGACAGCTTAAAAGAAGTATAGTACTCAACAGGTGCTGCTGGAAAAAGTGTAGAGCGGAGGTTGTCACCCCCATAGGGAATGAATGGAGTAATGTTCGAAACTGCGCTAACAGGGATTAAAGTGCTCCGTTCTGCCAGGTCTGACCCCCATGATGAGTAATTATAATCTATCTTGTAGCCAGGTTATATTTTGTTTTCACTCAGTTTATTTCCAGGAAAATCTGGGTTACAACAGCCAATAAAGCTATGACAACAACCCCACATGGGGAATTTTTTTTGTAGATTTTCCCCCTAAGCCATGATGGCCATATTGGTATCTTACTGCTAAGAAATCTATTAATTAGGATCACTCAAGGTCTCGCACTTCGCTGGGAGTGTTCCCTTTTATCACGCGATTCCTGCCTATTGTGCGGGAAGATCCTGGACTGTGCGTGTGACCATTCTAACTCCCATAATTACACGACTACACGAGTTAATGGCACCGCATGCTTATTACATGCACTTTTGTGGGATATCCGTGTATATTTTAGGGCCGTATGTGAGGTCAGAGGTCAGGGTGAGGCATCTGAAGATCTAAGTTGCTGCGGCCCACTCTGTCAGTGGGTAGGGGGGGTGCAGATGTCAATAAATCCATATAGGGGGGGTTGTTGGCTTTCTGCAGAGAGGCCTAATGTTGTAGGTAGGGTCACATTGTTAGAATTGCACGTGCAATGAAGCTGACATCTAAGGCTCCATCTGGGCCCGTTCCTCAGAGACCTCCACGCTTAACACGATCAGGCCATATGTATCTGCGGCCTCCTACCACTCACTAACTGTATCCGGTTACATAGGCTCCTAAGTTTCACCTGTCGCTGGGCTTTCCGCAGTTATGGGTTTTTTTCCCCCAATTTTTTGGAGAAGTTCAGACCCGGAGCGAGATGTTTTCTTATTTTAATTTCTACAAATTTATCATTTAAAAAATATTAATAAAATGTTATGAAAACAATTACACTAAATAAGATTCATACCGCTGGTAAAGCTACGACTCTTGTATGTCTTTAAAGAGTTATTCTTGTGGGATAATTTACCAATCATCGAGGTTCCGACTGCTCTGACCCCAAGTGATCCTGGGAACAAGGCTTTGCACGGATCTGTATTGAATGATAACAGAGATGCACGGGCTTCATTCATTGTTTACGAGCCTGCTGGAGAAAGTCAAGCACAGCATGCAACTATTTCCGTCATTCCCATAGGACTATGGATAGGGGCCAACATTAAATTGTGGACAAACAGTACTCGATTAACTTTACAAAAATTAGTACTTGTTACCCAGGAAATAATGTGTTTTGCAAAAGTATTACTGACTGTTTTCAATGGCAATCAGCAGAACTGTGAGTGCAGCTCTGGGGAGTAACCCAGGTTGTAAGTTTGGATCAGTATGGGAGAATAGTGAGTGCAGCTCTGGGGTATAATACAGGATGTAACTCAGCATCAGTAATGTAATGTATGTACACAGTGACTGCACCAGCAGAATAGTGAGTGCAGCTCTGGGGTATAATACAGGATGTAACTCAGGATCAGTAATGTAATGTATGTACACAGTGACTGCACCAGCAGAATAGTGAGTGCAGAGGGAGTGCAGCTCTGGGGGATAATACAGGATGTAACTCAGGATCAGTAATGTAATGTATGTACACAGTGACTGCACCAGCAGAATAGTGAGTGCAGCTCTGGAGTATAATACAGGATGTAACTCAGGATCAGTAATGTAATGTATGTATACAGTGACTGCACCAGCAGAATAGTGAGTGCAGCTCTGCAGTATAATACAGGATGTAACGCAGGATCAGTAATGTATGTACACAGTGACTGCACCAGCAGAATAGTGAGTGCAGCTCTGGGGGATAATACAGGATGTAACTCAGGATCAGTAATGTAATGTATGTACACAGTGACTGCACCAGCAGAATAGTGAGTGCAGAGGGAGTGCAGCTCTGGGGGATAATACAGGAGGTAACTCAGGATCAGTAATGTAATCTATATACACAGTGACTGCACCAGCAGAATAGTGAGTGCAGCTCTGGAGTATAATACAGGATGTAACTCAGGATCAGTAATGTAATGTATGTACACAGTGACTGCACCAGCAGAATAGTGAGTGCAGCTCTGGGGGATAATACAGGATGTAACTCAGGATCAGTAATGTAATGTATATACACAGTGACTGCACCAGCAGAATAGTGAGTGCAGCTCTGGAGTATAATACAGGATGTAACTCAGGATCAGTAATGTAATATATGTACACAGTGACTGCACCAGCAGAATAGTGAGTGCACCTCTGGAGTATAATACAGGATGTAACTCAGGATCAGTAATGTAATATATGTACACAGTGACTGCACCAGCAGAATAGTGAGTGCAGCTCTGCAGTATAATACAGGATGTAACTCAGGATCAGTAATGTAATGTATGTACACAGTGACTGCACCAGCAGAATAGTGAGTGCAGCTCTGGAGTATAATACAGGATGTAACTCAGGATCAGTAATGTAATGTATGTACACAGTGACTGCACCAGCAGAATAGTGAGTGCAGCTCTGGAGTATAATACAGGATGTAACTCAGGATTAGTAATGTAATATATGTACACAGTGACTGCACCAGCAGAATAGTGAGTGCAGCTCTGCAGTATAATACAGGATGTAACTCAGGATCAGTAATGTAATGTATGTACACAGTGACTGCACCAGCAGAATAGTGAGTGCAGCTCTGGAGTATAATATAGGATGTAACTCAGGATCAGTAATGTAATGTATGTACACAGTGACTGCACCAGCAGAATAGTGAGTGCAGCTCTGGAGTATAATACAGGATGTAACTCAGGATCAGTAATGTAATGTATGTACACAGTGACTGCACCAGCAGAATAGTGAGTGCAGCTCTGGAGTATAATACAGGATGTAACTCAGGATTAGTAATGTAATATATGTACACAGTGACTGCACCAGCAGAATAGTGAGTGCAGCTCTGCAGTATAATACAGGATGTAACTCAGGATCAGTAATGTAATGTATGTACACAGTGACTGCACCAGCAGAATAGTGAGTGCAGCTCTGGAGTATAATATAGGATGTAACTCAGGATCAGTAATGTAATGTATGTACACAGTGACTGCACCAGCAGAATAGTGAGTGCAGCTCTGGAGTATAATACAGGATGTAACTCAGGATCAGTAATGTAATGTATGTACACAGTGACTGCACCAGCAGAATAGTGAGTGCAGCTCTGGAGTATAATATAGGATGTAACTCAGGATCAGTAATGTAATGTATGCACACAGTGACTGCACCAGCAGAATAGTGAGTGCAGCTCTGGAGTATAATACAGGATGTAACTCAGGATCAGTAATGTAATGTATGCACACAGTGACTGCACCAGCAGAATAGTGAGTGCAGCTCTGGAGTATAATATAGGATGTAACTCAGGATCAGTAATGTAATGTATGTACCAGTGACTGCATCAGCAGAATAGTGAGTGCAACTCTGGAGTATAGTAACGGCTCTAAGTCGGAATCAGATATAGTGCGTTTTTGATTCATGCTAGCAACTTGGGATCCAGTGCTTAATTTTGTAATAAGAAAAACTAATAAAAAACATTGTGAATGGCTGTATCTGGTATTGCAATTTATCTGCCTTCCCCGAGTGAATGTTGGAAAAAGCCCATGCGCAAAAGTGGTGCCGTTTCTTAATCCATATTTATTTCAGCACATCTACTACCTGGTCAGAAAGGATAAAATGATGGCTCCATCAACAAATGTCACAAAAATGTAGCATTTTTTGCATCATTTTCAGTTGAGTATTATGAAGAATCCAAGTCACCATCTTGAGCGATGTTATAAGTGGCCTCATCAAGTAATAAATCTGCAGGAGATCCTCCAGTCCTATAATGTAATATGAGAGCCCCGGGGGCTGTTAGCCCTGAGATTTGTCCGCTGTCAGTATATATTACAGCCTCTATGTGATGACTGCAAACAAGTGATCTGGGAACATTTGTTTCTTTTATTCTAATTGACTATTTGTCAGAAAGCCTGAAAAATTACCAAAACTTGTCCAGATTTATGGCCGCACCAAGTAATGAGGTCCAGGTCAAGTGGCTTTTCTGCCCCCTGATAGGATTGTGGAGATCAAAGCATAAATCTTAAGGAGGGACACTTTGGGAGATGGTCGCAGAGGGACTTCATTATGGAGAAGAGTCCTTGTACTGAAAGCTGCCTCCATGCTTATTGGAAAAGATTTATAAGACACATATTATTTATTATACAAACTTAATGAGGTGAGAAATTTTAACAAAGTGCATGTGGCCCTATTGTCACTAACTAGCCTGAGGTCGGAGTTACGCACTCGCACTCTTGAATAAATAAAAGGTCTTTTTTGTTCAGTTTTTAGATGGGGAAAATTTGCAGAATTCACTTTGAAAATTGGTTAAAGTTACAATAATAATAAGTTTTCCTCCCACTCAACTTTCCATTAATATGCTTGGATACAGTCAGCTCCTTTAGCAATTACCTTTTGTGGCTTCCCCTCCTTGTGGAGTGTGTCAATGTCTGCCTTCTGGTCTTCTGTCAAGTCATGAGTCTTCCCCATGATTGTGGAGCTACTGAAACAGACTAAGGGACCTTTATAAAGGCTTAGGAAGCCTTTGCAGGTGTTTTTTGTTAATTATTCTAATTTACTGAGATAATGACTTTTGGGTTTTTACTGACTGTAAGCCATAATCATCAACATTAACAGAAATAAACACTTGAAATAGATCACTCTGTGTGTAATGACTCTATATAATGTAGGAGATTCACTTTTTGTATTGAAGAACTGAAATAAATTAACTTTTTGATGACATTCTAATTTTGTGAGACGCACCTGTAGGTCTAGGCCTTGACTCTCTTTGGGCTCACTGCACATTTTCTGTCTTTTACAAAAGGATGGTGATTTTGCTAGGTTTACCCAATTATGTATCTGATTTATGTATAGTATATAGGGAAAGTACAGGGACAAGTATAGGACATAGGTATAGCATAGGACAAAGGGAATAAGTTAGAAAGGGGAAAGATTCAGTTGTGGGCATACTAGATATAAGAGGTAGGTTTGGGATCAGCCCCAGCATGGGAAGGGGCAGGGTCAGTTGATAAGGGGAGCACCTCCTGGTTTTAGTGAGTCTACCGTTGGAGATTAGATCCGCGATAGATTTAGTGTTAGCAGGAGTATAAAGCCAGAGGGCTGGAGGGCACGAGACGTATGGACTGTTTGGCAGTATGAGAACGTCGGCAACTGTCTTTAGCGAACATAACTGCAATGTTCAGGGCCTACGGCCCGAACTAGGCACTGGGAAGCATGCCTTTTTCTCTTCCTACAAAGGGAAGACTGATGAGGAGATGTGTGAGGGAAATGGAATGGTACTCATGGAAACTTTGAAGCCAGATGGAATATCCCAGGGGCTGAGGGAGCCATTAAGCAAAGGGACAACTCAGGTGGAACAGACAGAGAATGTGGAAATGTACTGTGCTCTAACTGCAATTAAACTCAAGATGCTACGTAAGGTTGAACTCTTTGTTTAGAAGCAAATGTGCCCTGATTTATGTGCGGATGCCCCTGGACCTGGACTCGTGGAGACAGAGGAGGCCAGCAGCTGAATAGTGAATGTACTGGACCAGACGCATAACACACAAGAATAGGGACACTATTTATAGGGTGCCAGAGTGTGCAGTCCATGACTACCGGCCTGTGCCAGGTTAATGTTTGCAAATGCACACAGGAACAAAGGCCTTAATTTCTGGAGACATTTTCTGTGGTCTGATGAAACGAAAATTGAACTTTTTGGGTATAATGACCATTGTTACGTTTGGAGGAAAAAGAGAGAAGCTTGGAAGCCTAAGAATACCATCCCCACTGTGAAACATGGAGGTGACAGCATCGTGTTGTGGGATTGTTTTCCTGCAGGAGAGACTGGTGCACTTCCCATATAGATGGCATCATGAGAAAAGAAGATTATGTGGCAATACTGAAGCAATATCTCAAGACATCAGTGAGGAAGATAAAGCTTGGGCAGAGATGGGTCTTCCAAATAGGCAATGACCAGAAGCATACTGCCAAAATGGTAACAAAGTGACATAAGGATAACAAAATCAATAATAATAATAATAATAATAATTTTTATTTATATAGCGCCAACATATTCCGCAGCGCTTTACAAATTCTAGAGGGGACTTGTACAGACAATAGACATTACAGCATAACAGAAATACAGTTCAAAACAGATACCAGGAGGAGTGAGGGCCCTGCTGCTCGCAAGCTTACAAACTATGAGGAAAAGGGGAGACACGAGAGGATCAATGTTTTGGAGCGGTCACCACAAAGCCCTGATCTCAATCCTATTGAAAATTTATGGGCAAAGATGAAAAGTCCAGTGTGAGCAAGGCGACCTACAAACCTGGAGCAGTTACACCAGTTATATCAGGAGGAATGGACCCAAATTCCGACCAACTATTGTGAGAAGCTTGTGGAAGGAGATCCCAAACATCTGACCCATCTGAAGTCTGAAGATGAAGAAGATCTGAAGTCATTCAGTGTAAGGGCAATGGTACCAAATACTAATGAAATGGATAGAAACTTATGACTTTGTAGTAAATAATAAAAATGCCTTAAAACATTCTCTCTCTCATTATTCTAGCTAATTGTCCGCTTGCTATTACGGGCGCCTGATAGGTAATTCATTCTTTCCTAACAACAAGCAATGTGAATTAGACACCCCTTGCGTTCTTGCAGGCGTCTATGTTTTACTATGAAAATCTTTGAAAAACCGGTGCTTATGCACCTCGGGTGGCTAGTGCTCGGCAGCTTGACCCCACCCCACTGCCTTTGACTGACAGGTCTCTCCCTGTGCACTTGCATAAATAGAGACCTGTAATTTCAAGGGGAGTAGGGCAGGGGGGAGCTGCTGCGAGCGGTTTTGGACTAGTCATCAGAGATGCATAATGCCCACCCGGATTTTCACAGTCCATTTTCCCTGAAACGCCACAATGTAAAATCTACACGGCTGCAATAATGTTGCTAGGCCCAGATTTATGCTGTCCATGAATCAACTAAGCTGTATGTATATAAATGCAGGATAGCCTGCACCTCCTCCTCCAGTGTTACATCTGCCCAATCTCCATTTTTTTCAGGGAATCGTCATGCGTTCTGCAGTAATTGAAGAGGGTAGGGTAAAAGCATGGCTGCCGCCCTACCTGCCTATTATACGCAGCGACAGGCACCTGGGGTTATTATTACTGCCAAGCATTATAGGGTCTCGTGTTACAGCACCAACTGCGCACAAAGGGCGGCTAGTAACATAAGTGCAAAACACAATCCGGAGGCAGGAGGGAGGAGGCGCTCCCCTGACATGAAAGAAGCCGCGTTTTCCTGGGGGATGGCCGCCTGCGTCTACAAGTGTTTGACAAACACCATACAAAAAATACTCGGTTTGCAGTTTCTTTTGTGCTCCCGCCCAAGGTCCGAGGCTCTGAGACAAGAGTAATCTTCATTTTTGGAAGAAGTTGCTGGTTACTTTGGCACCGGCGCTGTCGCAGATTGCAGGCAGATGCTCTACAAACTCCAGCGTGGAGCTGAGTCATATCAGCGTTGGTGACAGGTGACATCTCTTACAAGATCAGGACGGTCGATTTCCATCCCCAGAACAAAAAAGCATCCAGATCTGTATCTTCTCAATGTCTGAGGGTTTGGTTTTTTTTACAAGGATTTTGCAGCAAATCATCATCAAAAACCTTTGTGTGAACATGCCCTAAGGCTTCTGGGTTTGATACACAGCTTGTACTAGGTCTACATCATAAATAAATTAGGGGTTATTCCCAAAATATGGCGTTATCGCCTAGCCACAGAATAAGGGATAACGTATTGACCGCTTACTGATTGCAGCTAGTACCGGCACTCGAGTGTGTGCACGTCTGCGGCATTTAAGATGGGACTCTACAGAAATCATGGGATTCAAAACCCCTATGCTTCGCGATCTGTGTGTCCCACCAGTCAGACCCCCAGCAATCTGTACGTTATCCCCTATCCTTTGAGTAAAGGATAGCTTCATATTTTTCAAATAACCCTTTTTAAGGAGTTGTAGAAAGAAAAGCATTTTGAAATACCCTATTGTGAGGGTCACGTGTTCATAATCTTCATCTATTTTCTAGCTACAGAGAGCATACAGTATCTTTGGAGGACACAGCACATTTTGGCCTTGCTATTGATTTTAATGAGAATTGTGTAATACTTAATTTCACCTCTGGGAGTGCTGTTAAAAAACTGAACACTTGCAGCCAGCATACCCCTCAGATCCCAGCTGATCACTGATGATCTTCCCAGCAGGACATCCTGTGTTAGGGTGGAAGCCAGGGGAAAGTTTGCCAAGGCATGTGCCCTGGATGCCAGGGCGAGGGTGGAAACAAGTCCTATGGCTTTGCACAGGGCATTTATATACAGGCCTAAGACAAAACTGAATCTTCATCCTAAAAAACTCTGCCCATAGCTTGATCATTGCATTCTCTAACCCACAAAACCCACCGGGCCCTTTATTTGCAGGGAGTGCCCCACCATGTTCATTCCTGTTTGTGTGGTTGGGGATCCAGCTTCAGACAATCCTTTTGTTCTCCGCGCCATCGTCCGCCCTTTGTATTATTGTGTTTTGCGGTTATTTCTCGCTCACACACTCGCAGGTGTCTGTAACCACATAAGTAACCGGCTATTTAGCTCACTGTGTGTTAAGTGTTCTCCTTTGTCCGGCTGAGATGTTGAGAGGTGCAGATTATGGCTCCTAATCTACACACAATACGTCAGCCTGAGGCACCGCAGTCTCCTGAGAAGACGACCTTCAAGACTCGGCCTGTCCGGGTCCGAGGAGCATCCAGGGGTCTGTGCAGAAATCGCAGTGGTACCAGGACTCTGGAGCAAGAGGGCGCCCAAAAGACAGTGGCATAGCATGTGCTGCCAGAGCCCCGGACAAGGCTCGGTAATAATGTCCCCTGACTGCCCCCTTTACAAAGTGTTAATGCCCCTTTAGTGCCGCCTCCAAAACTAATAATGCCCATTGAACTCTCACTCCAAAAGTAATAATGTCCCCTTTATGCCACCCGCAAACCCGAGCAGCGGCGTGGAGGCAGCGCTGGACCATGGGATGGTGTGCTGGACCCCAGGAGGGCGAGGACCTGCTCCGTTTGCTATTTTAGGTATATAATATGGGGTCCACTTGCCCTAAAGTAGAAAATCCCTTTAAAATCAGTAATCAAAATGTTGCAGGTCTGACTCTCGCTTTCCTTCTCTAAGCCATAACCCAAAATTGGAACCCTTCATTCTCTATCCGGGACCCCCACAGACCCCGAGAACGAGGCTGGAATTGAGCAGAGACTGCTATCACTTTCCTAATAAAATATCATAACTTCAAAGAAAGAGGAAACTGAATGCAAATATCATGCACCGTCCTCATTATATTAATTGTACAGCGAAGCAGAAAGTTGGGACGGGGTATTCCACCGGAAAGTAAAAACTGACTAAACAATGCATTGAAAGGTCAAAAACTAAACGTCCCGAGGAATCCAAAATCCCCTTATAAAACACGATCACCCTATCCCCTGACCGTGGGTGAGGCCGCTTGTACCTCACCGGCGTGGAGCGGATCTTATCGCAGGATTTGTCGGAGTCACGCAGGGCACGCTCAGTGGGGGAGAACTTAGTTTTCTAAAGTTTTTACCACTTTATCTCTTTATTACCCATTGTCTTTTTTTCCTTTCTCAATAAAAAACCACATGGAAAAAAAAAATTCCTATTCAGATATTTTTGCATGTTTTGGTCCCATTGTAGTTTTTTTTTTGCAAAAATTGCAACGGAAACAGTATAGGTCCCAACTGATGAATATACATATAATGGGGCATGCAAGAAGAAATGATTGTAGGGGAGAGTTTACGACTTCTGTAGAGTAAAGGTACTGTCACATTAAGCGACGCTGCAGCGATATAGGCAATGATGTCGATCGCTGCAGCGTCGCTGTTTCGTCGCTGTGTGGTCGCTGGAGAGCTGTCACACGGACAGCTCTCCAGCGACCAACGATGCCGAAGTCCCCTGGTAACCAGGGTAAACATCGAGTTACTAAGCGCAGGGCCGCGCATTGTAAATGTAAAAAAAACAAACACTACATACTTACATTCCGGTGTCTGTCCCCCGGCCTCAGCTTCCCTGCACTGTGTCAGCGCCGGCCGGCCGTAAAGCAGAGCGGTGACGTCACCGCTGTGCTCTGATTTACGGCCGGCCGGCGCTCACAGTCAGTGCGGGAAGCTGATGGCAAGGGGACAGACACCGGAATGTAAGTATGTACTGTTTTTTTTTTTACATTTACAATGGTAACCAGGGTAAACATCGGGTTACTAAGCCGGCCCTGCGCTTAGTAACCCGATGTTTATCCTGGTTACCAGTGAAGACATCGCTGAATCGGCGTCACACACGCCGATTCAGCGATGTCTGCGGGAGAGCCAGCGACGAAATAAAGATCTGGACTTTCTGCTCGAACCAACGATGTCACAGCAGGATACAGATCGCTGCTGCGTGTCAAACACAACGATATCGCTAGCCAGGACGCTGCAACGTCACGGATCGCTAGCGATATCATTGTTAAGTTGTTCAGTGTGAAGGTACCTTTAGGGTACGTGCAGACGTTGCGGAAAAGTGTGCGGATTTTTCCGCACCTTTTTTGCGAAATCCACAGATAAAATGCACTGCTTTTTACTTGCGGATTTACCGTGGATTTACCGCCGTATTCCGGCGGGTTTTGTGCGGATTCCACCTGCGGTTTTACACCTGTGAATTCCTATTATGGAACAGGTGTAAACCGCTGCAGAATCCGCACAAAGAATTGACATGCTGCAGAAAATACAACGCAGCGTTTCCGCACGGTATTTTTCGCAGCATGTGCACTGCGGATTTTATTTTCCATAGGTTTACATGGTTCTGTAAACTCACGGAAAACAGCTGCAGATCCGCAACGTGTGCACATAGCCTAAGGACCTGCATGGACTCCGAGTGGCACTGCACAAACTGCGCACGTGGCAATGCTGTGTGAACGCGCCCTTGGGCTACATGGACATGATTTCCTATGGTGTCGCAATGCGATCTGAGATCTACCACAACATAAATTCTTAGCAAATGTTGTGGATTTTCCAGCGCTGGTCGCACATGACCCCATGCCATTAACTTCCATGACTTGGGTGCCACTTATTTGGCCAATTTGTCCAGCAAAAATCGCAGCCCTAAAATACTTGCAGGCCTACAAGTTGCACAAATGTTTTTTGTTTTTTTTTGGTTGTGAGTCTGAAATTTGCTGTCATGCAGCATATGTCGCCGCGCGGCCCTTGCGGCCAATTGCAGCAAGATTACACTTCTCCTGTGATATGGACGCCATATGGCACCTTCACCTCATTGCTGCAGGAGGCTTGATGCTTCCAGCTTATACTTTCCAAGGCACAAAAGCATAAAAAAAACGTTCAAGTTGTAACAAGCCCGTCCACAAATAGTACAAGAAGCTAAAAATACGGCTTCTATTTACTCGCGAGGCTCAGAAGTCCTCGCACCCAAACTGTAGGAGAACCTGCCCATCTTCTGAGATACATTGTTCTGAGCGGCGCTCCCTTGGGCTATGATGTCAATGGCCTCCTTTTAAGAGGTTTTATGCATAAGTCGGGAATAAAGATCAAACTAAAGAAAATCAAAGATGTCCCCGAATACAGACTACTCTTTATCTGAGGGCACATTTGTGAAGTGTGTGCAGGCGGCCGCTTTGTTTGCAGATCCTAGCTGCTGCAGCTCACCCTCTAGCCTATAAAACAGTTACAGCTTCTGTTTTATAAAAAAAAAAAAACAAGCAAAAAATCCAAAGCTTTTTTTTTTTGCTTTTTAAACCTTTTTAAATCACAGCTGATCAATGAATGATCCGCGATCGTCTTCAGCTATGCGTTCTCCCTGCAGCGGCCACTACAGGTGAAATGTAGTATTACATATCCACCAATTACGGTAAATGACTGCTGCATCTGACCAAGTAATATACGGGTGCTCTGTGACATACGGTTGTTTAATTAGAGAATGGAAAAAAAGAAAAAGTTTATAAAGGTGCAGGGCGCTTATCAAGAGACAATAGACAGTTAATTTGTTTGTACATTAGAAAACATGGAAATATCAAATTTTCCACAGTAAAAAAATATCTGGGAAAATTAAAGTTTCCTTGGCTAAATCTACATTTAGAAATAATCGTGCTGATCTGTCGGAGCAGTAAATTGTAGCTTTTCTCTGTAGAGTTTCTACTTTCCTCTGGGACTCTTATAAATCTATTTCATCTCATAAAACTAAAGTTTACACAATGTATTTCTGGATTTGGAATAACAGCAGGATATTATCGGAGTCATCAAAGGGCCTGTACGAAACATTAGTAAATGTGGAAAGATTTGGGAAATTACATTTTACATAACAGATCAGATTTTTTTTTTTATATAATGAATCATCTACAATGTAATAAGGTTCCAAAATTAGTTTTCCAAAGGATGTCATGGGGTAAATAAAAAGGAATGATTAAGAAAATATTTAAGAAAACACTTTGGGAAAAATTGGAACATTGTGTAATTCCCAGTTCAGGGTCCGAGGGGGCGGGGCATGGCTCTTTTCCTTAGATGTCTGTGTCATGCCCCGCCCCTGCAGAGCCATTAGTAAGTATAACACGGTGTATCAGATTAATTGGAAGTGTTTCTTTAAATCCCTGTTTATTGTTTTGCTGAATTATTACTATGTTCTTCAAGATTATAAAAACAGGGCTGTATTTTTTTCAAAAACAGTGTCACACTTGTCCACGGGTCACTACGTCACCCTATGTAAAAATAAAAGAAAACAAAGCTTTGTATGTATCTCAAAATGGTACCATTAAAAACTACAGCTCGCAACACAAAAAAACAATTCTTCACACAGCAACATTGATGGAAACCCCAAAAAGATAGGGGTCTCAGAAAATAGAGACACAAACCAATTATTTAAATAAATGTCTGAATTTTTAAACCACTGAAATATAAATATATGTACAGTATATATACAGTATAAGTAAAGTAATTGTACCGCCCCGGAGGATCATGTCACCTGACCTATTTTTTCTCGCGGCAAAATCAACAACAGAGAAACAAAACCTAACAAATAATGGTGGAAATGTTTTGTTTTTTTTTGCCAATTTCACCGCATTTAGAATTTTTTCCCCCATTTTTCAGTAAATTGTCAGTGATGTCAATCTAAACTGCAAGTCGTCCTGCAAAAAACAATCCCTTCGATGGCTATGAAAATGGAAACATTACAAAGTTATGATTCTCAGAAAAAGGGAAGAGAAAAATGAAAATTGCGAAAATTGGCGGTGGCGGGAAAACAGTTACATCTTAATGATACTTATAACTGGATGTAATGACATTCCTATGCCCTGATAAGACATTTGGACACCGTGAGACCCCTTCGCTGGTCGAGTGTGTAAGCGCCACTCTTGCCCACAGGTTGTACTTGGTATTGCGACTAAAGGGATTAGGCCGAATTACAATTCCAGCCATGACCGGTGCAAGATTGGCGCTGTGTCAGATCTCGTAATCCTTTATTATTGAGACTTTTAACGTAAGCGTAAATTTGGAAATGGCTTTAAAGGTTGGTAAAGGAGACAATTGCTGACAGCCGTTATCTTGATCTTGACCGTCTGTCAGGATGCACATCATATGGGCGTGGGGCCAGGACGCTGGGTCTGGAGTGATAAGGCTACTTCTGTAAGTGTGGTCAGCTTTAGGGTATGTTCACATTTTTGTGGTTTCCATGCATGGAAACCACACGGCAAAATACCAAAGACACCAGTTGACGTGACCATGCCCGTACTCGTGCTTGCTCTGGCATCAGAAAGTGCCAGTCGTGATGGGTTCAATGCTTCTTTTATCTTTTCACTTGTCATGTAGTGGCCATGAGCTTCTCAGAGTCGCTCTTATAACTTGTAACATTATAGGCATTGACTTCCATGGGGCCCGTAGAGCCATTTTCAGGTCATCTAAAGTGTCCAAATCCAAAGCAGAAAAAGTTTTGCAAAGTTCGACTCTCATACTTGAGAATCAAGTGGACGATCGATTACCGTAATTTTAATTTAATGCAACTTTTTTAAACTTTCATAAACTTAATAAAAGATGTTGATTATTTGGGGCACACAGCAAAATAAAAGGGTGATCCCCTTTATAAGATATGTAACCTTAGGACAGCCCCCGGCCTAGGCACATGGGTGTCACAGAGGTAGAGATGTGCAATTCGATTTGTCCAGATCTGGCATCGAGCCTGCTCCTGACTTTACTAGATCCTGGGCGGTGGGCGCCTTTAGCATATACTAGGCGCAATGAAATCATGATGTTGGGTGAGACCCAGTCACTAGAATAGTCATGCCACGTCATTATGTAGCAAGCGACATTCAGGATGCAAGGCTGAGGATGCCAAGGAAGACCGGACTGGATACTAGACCAGGACAGAATAAATCCAATCGATCATCTCTACCGGGGGGGGATCACCAACTCTCAAAACCCTCATTATTATAAAGACTTTTCTCATGTTGGCGCTGATATTGCTTTCAGAATTGGCCATATTGGACTTTAACCTCTGACCTTTTAATCTCCATCACTTGCCACAAATAATATATTTTTTCAACCTGGTGAAAAAGCCCCTGTTCTCCTGAATTTGGTGTTGTTTTTCTTTTGTTTCTGCTCCTTTCCATTCCTGAGATATGGCCTTCTCTTCCCTGTATATGAATCTGCTCTTTATAGCCAAGTGGGTGTGGTCCTCAATTCTCCCTGGCAACCTCCTTGAGGACCATGCCCACTTGACTAGATTAATATATAGGAAAGAAGAGGCCATATCTCAGGAACGGAGAGACCCAGAAACAAGAGAAAGACATCGCCGGATTCAGGAGAACGGTGGCATTTATACACAATAAAAAAAAAAACAAGTGACAGGTCCGCTGTAAAATATGTGACGCCAGGGTTTTCCAGCAGCAACGTCTTCAGATGAATGTGCTCATGAAGTTAGGTTATTTCATAGTAAGCGCCATTACTGTGTTTATTGAGTGAAGGAATTACAGACGGGTGGATAGTTTACGGGTTTTCGGTTCTAGCAGGTACCGTGCAGGTTTATGTGTCCTGGACTTTAGTATATTAATGTGTTGGTGTTTCTTAGTAATTAGCAGCAGCTGTTTCCAATATAAAAGCTGGCTGTATGCCTGGTAAATGGCCTCCAAGGGTCAGAGTCAGCCCTTGTGGCTCCTGCCATTGTCCTGTCCAAGTCCATCACACAGCTGCGCTTCTGCGGCCAAAAGGCAGGGAAGTCAAATGGCTTCACATCCATCTCTCCGTCCCAGGCTCAGTAACAGCAGGAATGTCGGACCTTCTTCATTCCAGGACCCTTAACATTCTCTGCTCCACCAAATTCTTCCTTGTCTGTGGCCTTCTTTTATGTCCTTGCTTTGACATTATTTCCACCCAAATTTTCAAATAATTTCTGAAATCATAAAGGTCAATGAAACCAATTTTTTAATTAAAGGTGATCTGTCACCAGGTTTTTGCGGAACCATCTGAGAGCAGCATGATGTAGGAGCAGTGAGCCTGATTCCAGTGATGTGTCACTTGCTTTACTGCTTTCTGCAGTTTTGATAAAATCCCTTTTTTATCTGCTGTAGATCTAGCACTTTTTCTGACTGCTGAGCTCTGTATAACCCCGCCCACACCACTGATTGGCTGCTTTTCCGTGTACACTGTGCATAGCTAGAAAGCTGCCAATCAGTGGTGAGGGTGTGGTTACTCAGAGCAGGAGGACTACATGGCACCAGACAACTAGTCCTCTAGTAATAATCTCCTGCTGATAAAACATTGATTTTATGAAAAGTACAGCAAGCAGCTCAGTAAGTGACATATCACCGGACTCTGTGTTTTTGTGCCGCAGCTCTCCTCCTGGTTCAGGTCTTCCCTTCGGTCTTTGGTTCGGATCTTCTGTCACTGACTTGGCCTCACATGGTCACTTGGGGCGAAACCAATGTTATTGACAAGCGAAGGCTGAAGAGAAGACTGGAGGGATCTAGCGGAGGGACGGACAGGGGACTGCGACAGCAGTACAGGTGAGTATATTCTTACTTTATTTTTTTTACCTTATGCTTTGGGGTCTACAGAGATCTCAGAGGATAAGAAACATGATTCCAGAGCAGAATTTTATCTGGACCGAATCGAATGTTCCTGAAACAAATTTCTTGAGATTTGCTCACCTGCATCGACCACAGCTGTATTCCAACGGGGCCATTTTATAGCCCCAATTCTCAGGATCTGTTGGGTTCCCGGTGGTCAGTAAATTATCGCCTATCTGTGGATGGATTATATCTTTCAATGGTCGGAATTAGAAAGCTGCGGAGCCCCTGCCCCATCCCCCCATGGAGCTCAGGACTGAAGGGTTTGGCCTTTATTGTCAGCATTTGCCTCCCATTACAATTGTCCCATAGAGACATAAAAGAAATTCTTTGCTATTTTTTGGAGGATCGGCCTTGTTGGCTCCGTGCTCGACTTCTCCTCGCATGGCTATCTCTCCAGCATAATTCACCATGATAATGAAGGCCGCCTGCCTCTGATCAGCGCTCATCTTTGTTTTACATTTTTATGGTCCGACCTCTGTGGAATTGAATAAAAGCCGCTCTTAATGGGGCACTAAGGAATTTAAAAGCATTTCGGGAATGAGAAATTACATACTTAAAGTGCGGAAAACAAATGACCCCTTCAGGGGCGATATCAGGGGGCTGGGAGGCTGCTCCCATCCACTGGCGAGAAGGAATAGGTTAAATGTCTATACAGGACCCAGCGGAGAAGGGAGGGGGGTCCTAAGCCGAAAAGTAAACAATAACTTTCTATACCAGGTTTGCTGCTTCCAGGCCATTGTGTGATATGAAAGGGCGGCGCACAAAGGGCGACCATTGTGAAGTATCCGAAGACTATTATTCTGTGTATATCCCATTCAGGAATATATTTCCTCAGCCGATTTCCTTTCCCAAACCAATAATAGAGACTCAATGAAACGAGAACCTGCGGATACTTCTCTGCCGCTTGTTAGACATGTTCACTGGTAGTATCCGATTATTGCTGTAAGTGACAGGCATCAATCAGCCTGGAAAAAGGAAGTCATATACTATCTATCCTCTATCTATTCTCTTTATTTACTATTTCTTATCTCATATCTATCATTATCTATCTATTATCTATCTATCTATCTATCTATCTATCTATAATCTATCTATCATCTATTATCTATCTATCTATCTATCTATTATCTATCTATTATCTATCTATCTATAATCTATCTATCATCTATTATCTATCTATCTATCTATCTATCTATAATCTATCTATTATCTATCCATCTATTATCTATCTATCTATCTATAATCTATCTATCATCTATTATCTATCTATCCATCTATTATCTATCTATCTATCTATAATCTATCTATCTATCTATTATCTATCTATCTATCTATAATCTATCTATCATCTATTATCTATCTATCTATCTATTATCTATCTATTATCTATCTATCTATTATCTATCTATCTATAATCTATCTATTATCTATCCATCTATTATCTATCTATCTATCTATCTATCTATCTATCTATCTATCTATCTATCTATCTATCATCTAGCAATCTATTATCTATCTGTCTATCTATCTATCTATCTATCTATCTATCTATCTATCTATCTATCTATCTATCATCTATAGTACCTTGCGAAAGTATTCGTCCCCCTGGAACTTTTCAACCTTTTCCCACATATCATGCTTCAAACATAAAGATACCAAATGCAATTTTTTGGTGAAGAACCAATAACAAGTGGAACACAATTGTGAAATTGAACGTTGAATTTGTTGGTTATTTAAAATTGTTGTGGAAATTCAAAAACTGAAACGTGGGGCGTGCAATATTATTTGGCCCCTTTACTTTCAGTGCAGCAAACTCCCTCCAGAAGTTCATTGTGGATCTCTGAATGATCCAGTGTTGTCCTAAATGCCTAATTATGATAAATATAATCCACCTGTGTGTAATCAAGTCTCCGTATAAATGCACCTGCTCTGTGATAGTCTCAGGGGTCTGTGTGAAGCACAGAGAGCATGATGAAGACCAAGGAACACAACAGGCAGGTCCGTGATACTGTTGTGGAGAAGTTTAAAGCCGGATTTGGATACAAAATGATTTCCAAAAATTTAAACATCCCAAGAGGCACTGTACAAGCGATCATATTGAAATGGAAGGAGTATCATATCACTGCAAATCTACCAAGACCCGGCCGTCCCTCTAAACTTTCATCTCACACAAGGAGAAGACTGATCAGAGATGCAGCCAAGAGGCCCATGATCACTCTGGATGAACTGCAGAGATCTACAGCTGAGGTGGGACAGTCCGTCCATAGGACAACAATCAGTCGTACACTGCACAAATCTGGCCTTTATGGAAGAGTGGCAAGAAGAAAGCCATTTCTCAAAGATATCCATAAAAAGTGGCGTTTAAAGTTTGCAACAAGCCACCTGGGAGACACCAAACATGTGGAAGAAGGTGCTCTGGTCAGACGAAACCAAAATCAAACTTTTTGGCAACAATGCCAAGCGATAAGCGATAATGCCAAGGGGTTTGTCTCTATGTAAAGTCTTGTCTAAAGTCCACTTTAAGGGAGGATATTAGCGAAGGGAATGAGGATGTCGAGTCCATATGGGTCGAAATTCATGGAGGGAAAAATGGTAACAAAATTCTCATTGGGGTCTGTTACAAACCCCCAAATATAACAGAAACCATGGAAAGTCTACTTCTAAAGCAGATAGATGAAGCTGCAACCCATAATGAGGTCCTGGTTATGGGGGACTTTAACTACCCGGATATTAACTGGGAAACAGAAACCTGTGAAACCCATAAAGGCAACAGGTTTCTGCTAATAACCAAGAAAAATTATCTTTCACAATTGGTGCAGAATCCAACCAGAGGAGCAGCACTTTTAGACCTAATACTATCTAATAGACCTGACAGAATAACAAATCTGCAGGTGGTTGGGCATTTAGGAAATAGCGACCACAATATTGTGCAGTTTCACCTGTCTTTCACTAGGGGGACTTGTCAGGGAGTCACAAAAACATTGAACTTTAGGAAGGCAAAGTTTGAACAGCTTAGAGATGCCCTTAATCTGGTAGACTGGGACAATATCCTCAGAAATGAGAATACAGATAATAAATGGGAAATGTTTAAGAACATCCTAAATAGGCAGTGTAAGCGGTTTATACCTTGTGGGAATAAAAGGACTAGAAATAGGAAAAACCCAATGTGGCTAAACAAAGAAGTAAGACAGGCAATTAACAGTAAAAAGAAAGCATTTGCACTACTAAAGCAGGATGGCACCATTGAAGCTCTAAAAAACTATAGGGAGAAAAATACTTTATCTAAAAAACTAATTAAAGCTGCCAAAAAGGAAACAGAGAAGCACATTGCTAAGGAGAGTAAAACTAATCCCAAACTGTTCTTCAACTATATCAATAGTAAAAGAATAAAAACTGAAAATGTAGGCCCCTTAAAAAATAGTGAGGAAAGAATGGTTGTAGATGACGAGGAAAAAGCTAACATATTAAACACCTTCTTCTCCACGGTATTCACGGTGGAAAATGAAATGCTAGGTGAAATCCCAAGAAACAATGAAAACCCTATATTAAGGGTCACCAATCTAACCCAAGAAGAGGTGCGAAACCGGCTAAATAAGATTAAAATAGATAAATCTCCGGGTCCGGATGGCATACACCCACGAGTACTAAGAGAACTAAGTAATGTAATAGATAAACCATTATTTCTTATTTTTAGTGACTCTATAGCGACAGGGTCTGTTCCGCAGGACTGGCGCATAGCAAATGTGGTGCCAATATTCAAAAAGGGCTCTAAAAGTGAACCTGGAAATTATAGGCCAGTAAGTCTAACCTCTATTGTTGGTAAAATATTTGAAGGGTTTCTGAGGGATGTTATTCTGGATTATCTCAATGAGAATAACTGTTTAACTCCATATCAGCATGGGTTTATGAGAAATCGCTCCTGTCAAACCAATCTAATCAGTTTTTATGAAGAGGTAAGCTATAGACTGGACAACGGTGAGTCATTGGACGTGGTATATCTCGATTTTTCCAAAGCGTTTGATACCGTGCCGCACAAGAGGTTGGTACACAAAATGAGAATGCTTGGTCTGGGGGAAAATGTGTGTAAATGGGTTAGTAACTGGCTTAGTGATAGAAAGCAGAGGGTGGTTATAAATGGTATAGTCTCTAACTGGGTCGCTGTGACCAGTGGGGTACCGCAGGGGTCGGTATTGGGACCTGTTCTCTTCAACATATTCATTAATGATCTGGTAGAAGGTTTACACAGTAAAATATCGATATTTGCAGATGATACAAAACTATGTAAAGCAGTTAATACAAGAGAAGATAGTATTCTGCTACAGATGGATCTGGATAAGTTGGAAACTTGGGCTGAAAGGTGGCAGATGAGGTTTAACAATGATAAATGTAAGGTTATACACATGGGAAGAGGGAATCAATATCACCATTACACACTGAACGGGAAACCACTGGGTAAATCTGACAGGGAGAAGGACTTGGGGATCCTAGTTAATGATAAACTTACCTGGAGCAG
Source organism: Ranitomeya imitator (assembly GCF_032444005.1). Taxonomy (NCBI): domain Eukaryota; kingdom Metazoa; phylum Chordata; class Amphibia; order Anura; family Dendrobatidae; genus Ranitomeya; species Ranitomeya imitator. Next base: position 18,243,674 of record NC_091288.1, read on the forward strand.
CCAGTGCCAGGCAGCAGCTGCCAAGGCAAACAGGATCATGGGGTGCATTAAAAGAGGTCTGGATACACATGATGAGAGCATTATACTGCCTCTGTACAAATCCCTAGTTAGACCGCACATGGAGTACTGTGTCCAGTTTTGGGCACCGGTGCTCAGGAAGGATATAATGGAACTAGAGAGAGTACAAAGGAGGGCAACAAAATTAATAAAGGGGATGGGAGAACTACAATACCCAGATAGATTAGCGAAATTAGGATTATTTAGTCTAGAAAAAAGACGACTGAGGGGCGATCTAATAACCATGTATAAGTATATAAGGGGACAATACAAATATCTCGCTGAGGATCTGTTTATACCAAGGAAGGTGACGGGCACAAGGGGGCATTCTTTGCGTCTGGAGGAGAGAAGGTTTTTCCACCAACATAGAAGAGGATTCTTTACTGTTAGGGCAGTGAGAATCTGGAATTGCTTGCCTGAGGAGGTGGTGATGGCGAACTCAGTCGAGGGGTTCAAGAGAGGCCTGGATGTCTTCCTGGAGCAGAACAATATTGTATCATACAATTATTAGGTTCTGTAGAAGGACGTAGATCTGGGTATTTATTATGATGGAATATAGGCTGAACTGGATGGACAAATGTCTTTTTTCGGCCTTACTAACTATGTTACTATGTTACTATGTTACTATGATATGTTTGGCGTAAAGACAACACAGCTCATCACCCTGAACACGCCATCCCCACTGTCAAACATGGTGGTGGCAACATCATGGTTTAGGCCTGCTTTTCTTCAGCAGGGACAGGGAAGATGGTTAAAATTGTTGGGAAGATGGATGGAGCCAAATACAGGACCACTCTTGAAGAAAACCTGTTGGAGTCTGCAAAAGACCTGAGACTGAGACCTGAGACCTGAGATTTGTCTTCCAACAAGACAATGATCCCAAACATAAAGCAAAATCTACAATGGAATGGCTAAGACATTGACCCGTGCAAAGACAGTGACCCGTGCAGAGACAGTAGCCCCTAGCACCCACGGCATTAGTGCAGAGCCCCTGATTCCTGTTGGGAGACCCAATAATAGACTGAGCATTGTTCTCCCGAGATAGGCTGCACTGTTGAGGCAGAAGACTCAGAGCACACGGGACCCCGTTTGCCTAGCATCCCCTCTACTCACCACAGTAACCCCTCAAACCCCAGGTTGCGGGTTCCCAGAGACTACACAGCTCATGGATAACAGAGGGATGACAAGTGCCGCTGTTTGCCGGCGCCTACGTTGGAGAAGACGACCCTACAAGCAAGTCCTCATCAGAACTTCCGTTTACTTCTGTTATACTGCTTCCCCTATATTTTGCACCGTTATTTCTGCAGTTTATATTCTACTGTTTTCTCCCTGCGAGGAGAATATCGCCCCTGTTAATAAACCCCCCTCAACAGTTGGTCTGTCTGTTCTGTGGTGACATAGTCTACCCTGCACTCTATTACATATGCATGGCTCCTCATCCCTATCCTGGTATACATGGCTCCTCATCCCCATCCTGGTATGCATGGCTCCTCATCCCTATCCTGGTATGCATGGCTCCTCATCCCTATCCTGGTATACATGGCTCCTCATCCCTATCCTGGTATGCATGGCTCCTCATCCCTATCCTGGTATACATGGCTCCTCATCCCTATCCTGGTATGCATGGCTCCTCATCCCTATCCTGATATACATAGCTCCTCATCCCTATCCTGGTATACATAGCTCCTCGTCCCTATCCTGGTATACATGGCTCCTCGTCCCTATCCTGGTATGCATGGCTCCTAGTCCCTATTCTGGTATACATGGCTCCTCATCCCTATCCTGATATACATGGCCCCCTCATCCCTATCCTGATATACATGGCTCCTCATCCCTATCCTGATATACATGGCCCCCTCATCCCTATCCTGATATACATGGCTCCTCATCCCTATCCTGATATACATAGCTCCTCATCCCTATCCTGGTATACATGGCCCCCTCATCCCTATCCTGATATACATGGCTCCTCATCCCTATCCTGATATACATAGCTCCTCATCCCTATCCTGGTATACATGGCCCCCTCATCCCTATCCTGGTATACATGGCCCCCTCATCCCTATCCTGGTATACATGGCCAGGATAGCAGCCGGCCAAATGATTATTCAAACCACCCTTTGGCAGGAAGCCACCTAAGATGTATAAGTACATAAAGGGACTGTCCGGTGTTAAGATACCATCACACTCAGCGACGCTGCAGCGATATAGACAACGAGCCGATCGCTGGAGCGTCGCTGTTTAGGTCGCTGTAGAAACACAGCAGCTCCAGAATGATGCAGGAGCAATCCTGTGACGTAACGGCGACTCACTTATCGTTCTCGCTGGTTGTTAGCTGCATGTAAAACGTTGCTGACGTCGTTGCTTTTGATGTCAAACACGACGATACACACCGACCTGACGACCAAATAAAGTTCTGGACTTCTAGCTCCGACCAGCGATGGCACAGCGGGATCCAGATCGCTGCTGCGTGTCAAACACAACGAGATCGCTATCCAGGACGCTGCAACGTCACGGATCGTTGTCGTTCTCGTTGCAAAGTTGCTGAGTGTGACGGTACCTTTAGACTACAAGTCTGCAGTCACTCTATGTGACTGCAGACTTGTGAATCCTCACATCGGGTGCACTGCACCTTGGGGATTCTCTGGTGCGGGTGGTCATGTGACCACAAGTATGCGATTGCATCCCCTGGCCACATTCCGACTTGACATGTCCAACCTTGTACCCGCAGCTCCCGGCACCAGAGAATTCTCACAGCGTGCATGCAGTGAGAATGATTAAGTCTGCAGTCATGTAGAGCGACTGCAGACTTGTAGCCTCAGACCAGACACTCCATTTGCCTCTATACCCTGTAGATGGCTGTCTGCTAAATAATGGCTAGGACAATCATTTAGTTGGTAGATAGCTATCCTTCCAAAGACATACTGATAGGGATTCTAGATTGTGAGCCCCATCGGGGACAGTGATGATAATGTGTGGAAACTGTAAAGCGCTGCGGAATATGTTAGCGCTATATAAAAAAATAAATAAATAAATAAATATCCTGCCTGACTTGCCCATACACAGGAGCGCTCAACCAGCCGAGTGCTACATTGTTCTCTATGGGAAAGCCACTGCCAGACATATGTGACGGCGGCTTATCTCAGGCAGAACAAGAGGATCAGTGGTCCAAAATCAGACATGCTGGATCCTTAACTCCCCCGGCAATCTTCACACAGAGGCCCCCATATACATTACACTGTGGATCGAGCCAAGGGCCCACTTTTCACCTGCATAAAAATATTACAGTACCCTCATTCACAAATTTACCTATATCTCTACATAATAGTAAACTTGGTTACTGAATGATGAGATGCTGCTTTTTTCTGTACAGAGTAAATCATGTGAATTATGCCAAGTACTGCCCATACAGTGGGGTTGTGGGCCAAGATCTGCACAGGGCCCACCGGGGGATTCCCTTGTTACCCTGTGTCTGGGTCGAACCCATCGATATTGAGAGGTTCGGCCAGCATTAGTTTGACGTGTATGCGGAGCTTTAAGGTACTGTTACACTAAACGACTTACCAACGATCACGACCAGCGATACGACCTGGCTGTGATCGTTGGTAAGTCGTTGTGTGGTCGCTGGGGAGCTGTCACACAGACATCTCTCTCCAGCGACCAACGATCAGGGGAAAGACTTCGGCATCGTTGAAACTGTCTTCAACGATGCCGAAGTCCCCGGGTAACCAGGGTAAACATCGGGTTACTAAGTGCAGGGCCGCGCTTAGTAACCCGATATTTACCCTGGTTACCATTGTAAAAGTAAAAAAACAAACTACATACTCACATTCCGATGTCTGTCACGTCCCCCGCCGTCAGCTGACGGCGGGGGACGTGACAGACATCGGAATGTGAGTATGTACTGGTTTTTTTTTGCGCTTAGTAACCCGATATTTACCCTGGTTACAAGTGAACACATCGCTGGATCGGCGTCACACACGCCGATCCAGCGATGACAGCGGATGATCAGCGACCAATAAAAGGTCCTGATCATTCCCCAGCAACCAACGATCTCCCAGCAGGGGCCTGATCGTTGGTCGCTGTCACACATAACGAGATCGTTAGCGGGATCGTTGCTAGGTCACAAAAAGCGTGACGTTGCAACGATATCGTTAACGAAATTGTTATGTGTGAAGGACCTTTAGTCCTGGACAATCCCTTGAAGTCTTCTATATGAGCATTGACGGTAGATAATGTAGACATTTGTCTTGTAGCTAGCACAGCAGCTTATAGGAAGAGGTCCCACTAATGGGTAAACCGCATCTTTATCTCCTCCTCTGACTTTATAATGTTTGCTTTTCTTTGAGTCTAATGAATGTCCACAAGGACAAAAAGACCTTTAATCCCTGTCCCATGAAACAAATGGACACAGTGACCATTTGCAGAGTGACGTTTTAATTTAATCAATGAAACCAGCCATAAAATAACAAGTGAGCCAGATAAGGAAGACGGATCACGGCAGCCCATGCCATGACTTCTACCACTACAACTTCCTTCCAAGGAACTTCAATTAAAGAAAAATAGAATCAAGTGAGATTGGACAAGCGGAGAATAAAGGGTCGAGTGTTTATTAGGGCGACTGTAATATAAAGAAAAATATACAAACTCAAGGGCCTCCCCGCGGGGCGATGGATCCTCGTTATACCTCTGGCTTCTCAACTTCTCAATTACTAGGTTCATCTGAGTCCTCTTACATTGAGGGCATGCTCCCATTAGGGGGATTTTCTCTCTTAATCCTAAGAGACATTAATAGCAAAAAAAGATAAGATCTTTACAAAATGTCATACACTCTTTGGAAAAAAAATCTTCTGATCAAAGGATAAGGGGATAAGTTTCCAACTGCAGGGTTCTGACTGCTAGGACCACTAAGACCCCCACCAATCCCATGAACCAAGAGCCCTATGTAAATCGAGTGTTGGTTGATCATGCACATCGCTGCTCCCGTCGTTCATAATGGGAGTCCTGAAGACCAGCCGTACGCTGCACTCCGCCATCTCCGCTGGTCCCGTAAATTCCAAGAGATCTGTCTACAGCCCAAAATTCTGATGTGAAGACATCAGCTGCATTCACTATTAACTGTAAAGTGATTATCCCAATCCAGGCAGACTTGATGAATAGATGCTCTGTACGAAGATCGATCTTGTGCAGTCTGGATAGGTCCACCAGGGTCTTCTCCGCCGTTATGTTGATTGTACCAAGCCATCGGGTCGCTGGTCTTCCTCTTCGTCTTGTTCCTTCTATTCTTCCAACCATAATGTCATTCTCCAGTGATCGCTCTCTTTGTGTCATGTGTCCACAGTTGGAAAGTCGCAGCTTGGAGATCCTTGCTCAGAGTGACATCACTGGCTTGATTTGTTCCAAAATTGTTCTTCTTGCCATCCATGGTATTGATAACGTCCTCACAGCCACAAAAATCTGAATGGGTTTCTCCATCTTTAAAAAAAATCATGGACCCATCACAGTTGTTTTTATGGGTTATGCGTTATGGGAAACCTTGCTTTTTTAGCGACTGTCCAGGAATTTCTGGATGGTTGGTAACGTGGTGGCAGATCAGGTGGTGTTACTTGCTATGGTCCAAACTGTACAATGGATAATTAGATCTATATATATTTATTTTACTCACTTATATAGCACCATTAATTCCACAGTGCTTTACAGATATTCTTAGCACTGTCCCCATTGGGGTTCACAATCTAAATTCTCTATCAGTATGTATTTTGGAATGTGGGAGGAAACTGGAGAACCCAGAGGAAACCCACACAAGCATAGGGAGAACATACAAACTCGTTGCAGATGTTGTCCTTGGTGGGATTTGAACCCAGGACCCCAGCACTGCAAGGCTGCTGTGCTAACCACTGAGCCACGGTGCTTAAACGGGGATCTGAAAAGCAGCATCGTTAGCAATCACAATGACAGTACATCATCATGTATCAGAAAAAGATGTACCTGAGTGGCCCCTCCGTAACCTCTGGGCCCAATAGAAGCTACAATGACTGCTATGGCTTTAGTTACACCTGTGACCTTGGGTTTTAACCCTCTCTTTGGAGGCCAGCACCAGAGTCCCTGTCCCCCTATTGGAGGTTTCCCGATATATGGAGTTGGTCAGATCCTAGATTGTTTAAGATTTTGGAATAATTTATAATCAGTCAATGTTTCTTGTACTCCCACCTTCTGGCAGGATTTTTTTTTGGGGGGTATTATCCAAGCTAAAGTCATATGGGAGCCGCTTATCCTTCCACACAAATAACTTGCTTTGAATACTGTCTGGATCACCACCATGCATTCCTGGAGCCCTACATGCAGCCATGTAGCTTCTGCTTCCATATACCTGTGCCGACAAATCTTAGACGACCATATTTAATGTGAATTTTTGTCATCATTAGAGACCTTTTTGTATTTTTTGTAGGAAATGTCCTCGTTAGACTGTGTCATTGGATCGCCCCCAGACACAGGGCCACAGGTCACTCGGTACCGGTCCTTTCTGCTCGGTTATGCGGTTGTCACGGTGGCTGGACCCGGTCGTGACCCTGCTAAGGGGCGTCCAATAAAGGTGATGGGTTCAGTCTGTCAGGGGTTCGTGACGCCACCTGTGGTATTCGGTCAGGGTGACCGACGCTGCTGTGGGGTCCGCTGGGGTGATGGAATGGCAGCTGGATGGTATACCTTCCCACAGGTGAAGTATGTCCCCAGGGCTTCCCAGTAAGGTGGATGGTGATGGTGTGATGTGCAGGCATTAACGAGGACACAAGGTTGCAGTCTCTTTACCTCTTTACTGAAGGCTTCAATATCCTCAGTCCAGAGCACGTTCAACCGGGCTATCAGAGACTGGCCGGTCCGATGGGCACATCCAGAGTTTCCTTCGCAGATGGAAATCGTTGCCTACCACTAGCGCCTGTGTGATGTAGTCCTACCCTGCTGAGCATTCGGAATAATCCTCACAACTGCTGTTTCTCTTCGTTCGTTCTCTACAGCTTTCTTTCTCTCTCTCGTTCTTTGGTTACAGATGTTACTAGTTTCCTACGTCCCCCAGATATGTTATGGCTAGGACGCCACCCGTTTGACGGGAAGGCTTGCAGGTCTTCCAGGACCCTAGAGACGCCCCTCTCCCAATGTTGCCCCCTATGTCTTCGTAGGTGTAGAAGGTAGACAGCCAACCTATGATTAACTGTCCAGCGGAATTTGAAGTAAGGCCTGAAGTCAGTCACTCCTACGGTGATCCGGCCACCGACTACGCGCCTCAGTAAGATGTTGCCTCTCTCTCTCTCGGCACGACTCTTACTGGCTCTCCTTTGTGCTGATCTCGTTTACACTGTTCCACAATATCCTTCCCTTCGTGTCTCTCTCCTGGATACCGCCGCGGGGTGTGCAGGCGCGGTTCCATAACGTTCTGTTCTGTCGCTAGGCACCTGCCAGGTTCCCACGCCTGACAGGGACCCCCCTGTGTCTTCTCCCCGCAACACCCCCTGCCACGGGATGTTGCCTGGTTCCAACCCAGTCAGCTTCTGACTAACTTCCTCCCCAGCCCCTAGTTTTACCAGTGTGAGGAGTGGCCCAATAAATAAAGCCTTTTTCTCCCCCTAGTGGCCGGAATGTGTTCTGGTGATACCTGGTCAGGAGAACTCTTTAGTGCCATCAGACGTACCGCTACTCGCCTTAGCGGCAGAGCGCCATACTGCAACGACCAGGTCTCTGGGGCGCTGCATCATAGCCAGGCACAGTCTCATAATCAGCAACATAATCAGTTCCATGATGTACTTTGGATTAACCCTTTAGTGATCCTTTCTTATGTAAATAAGATGACTTCGCAGGTCACGGACTGAAGCCCTTAAATTCTTACATTCCAGTGTATAAATCAGCCGATTCCTGTCCCTGACCATATAATGTGGCCATGAAGATGAAGGATTCTCTTCTTTGTTGCGAGACGTGAGTTATGTAAATGATGAGATCAGACATATTTTTCCCTCCCTTCCCCCAACTTGAGGCTCTTCAATGTATATTCTCAGGGAGCTTCTATTAACGAGCATTAGAAATCTGCACCTTCCACATATTTTCCCAACCACGGACCCTACATGATCAAATTTTGATATTCACATCTTTCCCCAAAGCAAACATACTACAGTACATACAATGTGTCCAGGAATGTTTGCAAATGCTTCATGTGTCTTGTAACAATGGGTCTCGCAGAAAGCTGCAAGCACAATTCGTGGGAACCATATACTGTCATTTTTGGTGCAAATGGACCATTTGGGTCCCCCTAGTTCTAGGGCCCAAGTACAGCCAAAAGCTCTGCGCCCCTAATATTAATGGAGTTCGTCCACAAAGAACATTTATCATCGATTCACTGACTCTATAAAGGCATGTAGGGGGGCTACCGATCACAGGAACAGGGGTCCGGCATTCATGATCGAATGGAACCATGGACACACACGGGCACATCCATTCCGCTCATTATCTATGGGATCGATAGAGAATTTGTTATTTATGCGAGTCTGATAGATAATGAATGGAGAGGTCGAATCGAACGGGGGACAGTGGGACCAAAGGGACTTCCTGTGATCAGACATTTATAACTAGAGATGAGAAAATAAATTAGTTCATTACAATTTTCTAGGACCAACACAAATCTGTATTATTCATTAGTATGGATTATGGGCTATCATAATCACTGACAGCAAAAACTGATCTACCGATATCCTACCCTGATACATTGTAGCGGAAGATTCAGGGATCAGCTGTTTTGGACACTATAACTCCCAGCATTCCCTGATAACCACATGATGTCAAGTGACTGTCAGGGCATGATGGGAGTTGCAGTGTCATAGAAGTTCACAGAGGATTGCATAAACTGGATATGTATACCCCTCCTCACATGTAAAGCACCATGGAATAAATGGCACTATAATAATAAATAATAAATAATAATACAACTGTAGCAAATGCCAACTGCAAGCACCAAGGACTAATTAGCTCCATTCATCTTTTCAGGTTTTTATTTGAGGTCACTTTTCTTTTTCAGTCTTGCATTTGTTCACATTTGTAGCACCAAATTCGAATCTGAATATTGAGCGAAGTATAAAAAAAAAAAGACCCTTTATTTTCGTCTCTGACCTGTTTTAGTTGCATCTCGGCGCAAAAAAATTGCAAGTTTCATAAAATGGCACAAATTTGGCGCCGAATAAATAACTTTTCAGACATAAAATCACTCCAGGAGGATTAGAATACATTTGCACCAAATTTTTATGACTTTTTAAAAAGTCTCAATTGTTGAAACCCCATAATGGCGGAAAGTTAAAAAAAAAAACCAGAGAAACGATTGTAAAATAGACTTTAGGAAGGTGCAGATGGCAAAGATATGTAAGACGCAAACAACTATACAAAAAAGGCGCAAACACAATAATGAATTGCGTCTTAGTCGATGCGTGCTTCTAATCTATCGATGCTCCATTCACTGACCGGAAGCAGAAATACAGAAAATGGTTGAAAATGAATTTATATTCGGAACTTATACAATGATTAATTCGTATTTAGGTAAAACAGGACGACCAGTGACCGGGTCTCCAGCAGGACTGGTCATCCACATTACCGGGAAAGTCACTTTCTGTTGCACCTGATTGCCTAGATTGTGCTCCTCATCCGGACCGCCATACTCGTCCTACCGGACGCTGTAATATCAGACGACAGCAATAACATGGAGTTTGGATTTTAACTTTAGAATTGCTAAATAGAGGAAATTCCTGTTTCCCAATCCTGAGACTTTAATCCCACCGGGATGAGGCGACTTCACATGCAAGTGGATTCCCTTAACATATGCAAACAGATTTTAGCAAGTGATTGTTGGCAGCAGCTCGGAATAACCTGTTTAGCGCTAGACATAGATATACAGGTAATTCTGCAGATTAAACCCCGGAAAACATCTGTCTCCATGATCTCAGCCACCACAGGGAAATAATATTGTTAAACTGTAAAGTGCTGCGGGATATGTTGGCGTTATATAAATAAAGATTAGTATTATTATTTTTATTATTATTAATCGCTGCCCACTTACTGATCGGACTCCTCTTCATTCCTCCATTTCTAAAGGTACCGTTACACTAAACGATTTACCAACGATCACGACCAGCGATACGACCTGGCCGTGATCGTTGTAAGTCATTGTGTGCTCGCTGGGGAGCTGTCACACAGACAGCTCTCCAGCGACCAACGATGCCAAAGTCCCCGGGTAACCAGGGTAAACATCGGGTTACTTAGCGCAGGGCCGCGCTTAGTAACCCGATGTTTACCCTGGTTACCATTGTAAATGTAAAAAAAAAAACACTACATACTTACATTCCGGTGTCTGTCGCGTCCCCCGGCGTCAGCTTCCCTGCACTGTGTAAGCGCCGGCCGTAAAGCAGAGCGGTGACGTCACCGCTGTGCTCTGCTTTACGGCCGGCCAGCGCTGACACAGTGCAGGGAAGCTGACGCCGGGGGACGCGCCGGGGGACCTCCCAGTTGCAAATGTTTCCAAATGTTTTGACTTTTCGGTAGCTGGTCCCCATTCAGGTCTTGTACAGAGAGCTCCGGACTTGTCTTGGGTCACAGAACTTAAAAATTTGGAGTGGAGGTTACATTATTTCTTGAAATGTTCACCTCAGCTGCTGCAGAACATTAATTTCAACAGGAAGAATGAGATTTCCATCCATCTCTCATTAATATGAAATGTTTGGCCTGGGACAGCTCATAGAATCTCACGGTTTTCAGTATCACCTCTATGCTGATGACACACAGATCTACATCTCTGGACCAGATATCACCTCCCTACTAACCAGAATCCCTCAATGTCTGCCCACTATTTCATCCTTCTTCTCCGCTAGATTTCTCAAACTTAACATGGACAAAACAGAATTCATCATCTTTCCCCCATCTCATGCGACCCCCCCCCAACGAACCTATCCATTACAGTAAACGGCTGCCCACTCTCCCCAGTCCCACAAGCTCGCTGCCTCGGGGTAATCCTTGATGCTGATCTCTCCGTCAAACCACATATCCAAGCCCTTTCCACTTCCTGCCGACTTCAACTCAAAAATATTTCACGAATCCACACATTCCTAAACCAAGAATCTGCAAAAACCCTAGTCCATGCCCTCATCATCTTCCGCCTCGACTACTGCAACCCCATGCTCTGTGGCCTCCCCTCTAACACCCTCGCACCCCTCCAATCTATTCTAAACTCTGCTGCCCGACTAATCCACCTGTCCCCCCGCTATTCCCCGGCCTCTCCCCTCTGTCAATCCCTTCACTGGCTCCCCATTGCCCAGAGACTCCAGTACAAAACCCTAACCATGACGTACAAAGCCATCCACAACCTGTCTCCTCCATACATCTGTGACCTCGTCTCCCGGTACTTACCTACCCGCAACCTCCGATCCTCACAAGATCTCCTTCTCTACTCCCCTCTTATCTCCTCTTCCCACAATCGCATACAAGATTTTTCTCGCGTATCACCCCTACTCTGGAACCCTCTACCACAACACATCAGACTCTCGCCTACCATCGAAACCTTCAAAAAGAACCTGAAGACCCACCTCTTCAGACAAGCCTACAACCTGCAGTTACCACCGATCGACCAAACCGCTGCACGACCATCTCTACCCTCACCTACTGTATCCTCACCCATTCCTTGTAGATTGTGAGCCCTCGCGGGCAGGGTCCTCTCTCCTCCTGTACCAGTTATGACTTGTATTGTTCAAGATTATTGTACTTGTGTTTATTATGTATACCCCTCCTCACATGTAAAGCGCCATGGAATAAATGGCGCTATAACAATAAATAATAATAATAATGTCCTCCTCCTTTACAAAGGGGTTCTGCAGCAGTTTTGGTTGTATTATGAGGTTTTGCATTAGCTCAGGGGTGAATTATGAGGTTCTGCACCAGCTGAGGTGTATATTGAGGTTCTGCGGCAGCAAAGGTGTATTATGATGATTTGCAGCAGCTAATGTGTCTATTAGGAGGTGCTGAAGCAGCTACATGTGTATTATGAGGTTCTACAGCAGCTGAGGTGTGTATTATGAGGCTCTGCAGCAGCAGAGAGTGTGTTAGGAGGTTCTGCAGCAGCCAATGTGTGTTTTAGGATGTTCTTCAGCAGCCGAAGTGTGTGCTAACTAGTTTCTACAGCAGCAGAGATTTGTGCTATGAGGTTCTGCAGCAGCAGAGGTGTGTATTATGAGGTTCTGCAGCAGCTGAGGTGTGCATTATGAGGTTTTGCAGAAGCTGAGGTGTGTATTATAAGATTCTGCAGCAGCTGAGGTGTCTATTATGAGGTTCTGCAGCAGCTGAGGTGTATATTACGAGGTTCTGCAGCAGCCAATGTGTGTATTGTGAGGTTCTTCTGCAGCTGAAATCTGTGCTACAAGTTTCTACAGTAGCAGAGATTTGTGCTATGAGGTTCTGCAGCAGCTGAGGTGTGTATTATGAGGTTCTGCAGCAGCTGAGGTGTGTATTATGAGGTTCTGCAGCAGCTGAGGTGTGTATTATGAGGTTCTGCAGCAGCTGAGGTGTGTATTATGAGGTTTTGCAGAAGTTGAGGTGTATTATAAGGTTCTGCAGCAGCTGAGGTGTATATTATGAGGTTCTGCAGCAGCCAATGTGTGTATTATGAGGTTCTTCAGCAGCCCCATGCCCCAGTCATTAGTTGCATTAATACTGTAAGTGGGGCATCTGCTAATTTGTGAGTATAACTCAATTGCAATATAAAGAAACACAACAATGAAATAATTTCTGACAAATTTATTAAGAAACACTCTGTACAGCGCTCAGTATATGGCTTGTAAGGACGGCAATACTGAATCAGAAACACGAGAAGATCTAGGTTAACAGTCATATAGATAAGTGCAATCACATACAACATGGCGCAGTCCATCCACAGTGCTCCCCAACCATCAGACAACGGCTAGACGATTTATCGTAATATACCCCCAGATTAGTGTATGTGAACGTCGGGGTAATACTATGTCATGGCTAGAAGATAGACATCTGGTCCAGTGTTCCGTTTCCTGAGATCTGTGAGGTCCGCTGGTCCAAATGTATGGAATTATAGAAGGGGGTCAAAAATCATAGAAGGGTCCCCTACAGGGGGTCCTAGTACATTGCTTAGTGGGTGGTGTCAACTCGAGCTGGGCTTACACCAGTAAGGGGGGAAACACCCCAAGGCTTCCCGAGTCTTGGTCAATGGAGGTGGCAAACAATTGTGAGATATGATGGAGGATATGGATATGATGGTGGGATATGGATATGATGGGGATATAGATATGATGGGGGATATAGATATGATGGGGGATATAGATATGATGGGGGATATGGATATGATGGGGGATATGGATATGATGGGGGATATGGATATGATGGGGGATATAGATATGATGGTGGGATATGGATATGATGGTGGGATATGGATATGATGGGGATATAGATATGATGGAGGATATGGATATGATGGGGATATAGATATGATGGGGGATATAGATATGATGGGGGATATGGATATGATTGGGGATATAGATATGATGGGGGATATGGATATGATGGGGGATATGGATATGATGGTGGGATATGGATATGATGGGGGATATAGATATGATGGGGGATATAGATATGATGGGGGATATAGATATGATGGGGGATATGGATATGATGGGGGATATGGATATGATGGGGGATATAGATCTGATGGGGGAAAATGAATATAATGGGAGATTTGGTTATGATGGAGGATGTAGATATAATGGAGGTATATAAATATGATGGGGAATAAAGATATGATGGGGATATGGATATTATGGGGAATATGGATATTATGGGGAATATGGATATTATGGGGAATATAGATATTATGGAGATGTGGATATGATGGGGGAAATAGATATGATGGGCGATATAAATATGATGGGGATATGGATATGATGAGGGATATGGACATGATGTGGAATATGGATATTTTGGGTGATATCTGTGGGGCAGCACGGTGGTGCAGTGGTTAGCACAGCAGCCTTGCAGCGCTGGAGTCCTGGGTTCAAGCCCCACTAAGGACAACATCTGCAAAGAGTTTGTATGTTCTCTCCGTGTTTGCGTGGGTTTCCTCCGGGCACTCCGGTTTCCTCCCACATTCCAAAGACATACTGATAGGAAATTTAGATTGTGAGCCCCAACGGGGACAGCGACGATAATGTGTGCAACCTGTAAAGCGCTGCGGAATATGTTAGCGCTATATAAAAATAAAGATTATTATTATTATTATATCTATATAATGTGGAATATAGATATTTTGGGTGATATCGATATGATGGGAGAATATTTGGATGTTCAATAAATTTTTTTTCTATGGGACCCCCATTCCTCTATGTACACCCCTGTGAAATCACGAGATTGTATACTGGAATACACACTGGCCATTTTGCTCTACTCTACTATATGGAATAAAGATCAGATCAGATCTGCCACCGATTCCCATTTACAAATAAATGTGACCCTAAACTGACAATTACTGCTAGCTAGCCCTCATATTCCACCCTCCACCCTTAACCATCTACACCCAGAATAAATAGCACACAAGACAGTACTGATGTACACATATATACAGATACGGTGGGGTCGGGAGTATCACGCAATAACCATAGAAGCGAAGCGTCACATTCATGAAATGCTGGACGGGTCCCTGTATAGAGACAGTAAATTTGGCACTGTAACGGACAAATGTAAAAAAGTTTACTGTGAATCAATCAATAGTCTTTAGGCCCGGCCTACAGAAGAGATACAAAAAAATGGAAAAAAAATTGTATAAATAAGGTTTTTATACCTCTCAGTCAATATACGATCTATATATACACATATTACAAAAACGAAGTCCTTGGTGTCCAGACCGTTAGCTGGAATGGAAACTGGAGGATTCTGACTCTGTAGAGACGGATGAGAGTCCAGCGCGCTTTTTAGAAAGTATTTTTAAACTGGACCCTCTGCTGACGGACGTGAAGGCATTTTGGGCAGAAGTCTTGAATTTAGCCCCAAGAAAGGCATATAAGATGGGATTGAGGCAGCAGTGGAAAAAAGCCAAGGCCTCTGTGATGGAAATCCACTTGTGAAGCATGTTATCGATGTAGCAATCAAACTTCAAGAGTCCCAGTAAGCCAAAAGTGTCGATGGTAAGGCAGATATAATATGGGAGCCAGCAGGCGAAGAATGCCAGGATGAGAATCACAGTGGTCTTCAAGGCTTTGCGTTTTTGATGGCCCTTTGAGTGAGATAACTTTGAGATGATGACGCAGTAGCAAGTTAAGATGATGAGTCCGGGCAGAATTAGTCCAACTGTGATGTGGAGGAAACGGAACCCGACGGTCCAGATTTCCCTGTTCTGTACCGGGTAGATGCGGTCACACACATAGGTGCCTTCGATGTCTGACACACTGGCAAATACAAGGTCGGGCACAGTCAACAAAACAGCTGGGAGCCACACTCCGGCATACACAATCTTCTCCGCCAAGAGCTTCCTAGATCCTTGACTGTTGGTGGCATGGACAATGGCCAAGTACCGATCCAAACTTATAAAGGCCAAGATTAAGACGCTGCTGTAAAGGTTGACTGTGTAAATGACGTGAACTGCTTTACACAAGAACTCCTTAAAGTACCAACCAATGGCGGCATCCACAGACCAGAACGGAAGCGTGAACACAAAGAGCAGGTCAGCGACGGAGAGGTGCAACCTGTACTTATCGGTCATAGTTCTGGACTTCTTCTGATAACCCATGACCAGCACCACCAGTCCATTGCCGATAATTCCGAGTAGGAAGATGAAGGAGTAGACGGTGGGAAGGAATATTCGGTTGAAGTCATTGTTCTCTTGGGTGAAACATGGACCCAGAAGATCTAAAAAGTCTTCGGTGTTATTCGGATCTGTGGTATTGTCATCCAGAAAATCTATCGACCCGGAGAACTGGAAGAAAAAAAAAAGATAAAAATAAGTGATGAATTTCGATAGAAGGTAGACTATAAAACCGAGAATCAAGTACAAAATCCCCTATAGTCTGAGAAGTACCAGGCGAGACGTGACACAGTCGAGATACTTTGCATGTGAAAGACGAGATGGTTCAGAGTCCTGCACTGTTCACATTAGTGCTGCGCCCTGCAATCACTATATGTGGCTCACGTCATTGCTAAGTGCCCAATATTTGCATTATAGGAACGCACAAAAGATTTCTCCTATGCAACAACTGACAAGGTTTGTTTCCAAAAATCCGTGTGCAAACACACCAGCATTAAACGTGCAGATGGCGAGTGCTAGACACCGGCCCAACTGTGGAACAAGTGCCGACAGCTTCTAGACGAGTCAGAGGAAGCAAATGGGGACGGAACAATAAAAAAGTCGTTCGATTGCAACAACAGGTCAATGTGGCTTTGAGAAATGGCTCCTTTACACGGAGCCAAAAGACCAAATGGGCACCTAATGGTGACGGTAACTAATAAAATCGCTTTTAAAGACACAGTCCACATAATTCAAGGCAGCCAGCAATAGCTGACAATATGGATGTAATGGCGCCCTCTAGCTGAAATTTAGGGAATCTCCAAATGTAACTTGCACTAAAGTCCTATTTTAGGCTAGACATGGATAAAGAGAATCCAAATTTGTCTCCCATCTTTATATTTTGCAACAAATAGATCTAAAACCATTCATGCATTTTTTAACCAACTTTGTTATTATAATAGAATAAAATTATCTGCATTAATGATCAGATTGTCACTTGCCACAATTCAGTGATATTGACTCTTTACTGATAAAGTGTCCAGTCGATCCAATAATCATGCAGGTAGATTAGGATTATGCATTGATCTTTTTATTAGCATACATGATAAGGTTTGTGATATCAGACGGATCACCTGCGTACTGTAGCACCTCCTGTTTGTAAAGTTTTTGTAACATAAAAGGGAAGTACGATTGCACAAATTAACGATTTTAGGGCAGTGACCTAAGGACCAAGCGGGATTTTTAAAAAAAGGTGAGTAAGGGAGCACGATTGCCTAAATGAGGGGGACAAACTGGCCAGAAAAGGAGCAACAAGTTGGGAGGAATTGTAGACTAAATATGACTGGATACTTCAGATCTATACCCTGTATGTAACCCCCTTTCTCCTGTACAGCACCATGGCATTAATGGCGCTATCTAAATAAATAAATAAATAATAATAATAATAATCTATAGCCAGTGTCTTGTATAAGAATAAATCAGATCTGACTCCCAGCAAATCCATATGACTACTAGAGGTTTCTCTTCAAGCCCTATTATTATTATATAATTAATAATAATAATAATAATAATAATAATAATAATAATAATAGTAGAGCCCTATTGTCTCATCTGTGTTCCTAAAGTGTTCGGTAATTTCCAAAAATGCAAATAGTGTATCAGCTCAGTAGCAATGTATATAGGGCGAATGATGTGCAGGTCTTTCTCATGTATCTCACACACAAAATGGACTTTCTACACCTCATTTTCTGCCCTATTTTCCAAGCAGAGATTCTCATGACAGAATACCGGTAATATAAGTGAAGTACAGAGCAAAGCAACAACTATACAGAAATACAGAACTGTGTGCAACATTAACCAAATCAGCAGAACAAAGATGCCAAGGAGCAGAAAGTGGTAACTGTGCCCACCCTCACCGTCCCTGACACCAGCACAATGTCTGGACCACCTATAATTGCTGTAAAACTTCTGGTGGTCCTATATAGTCCAACCTTCCAAGCCAAAATCTTTAGCGCAGGAGATTTTTAATCCCTGCACAAGTTTATAAAAGTTGCACTAACTCGCAATAAACTTGCAACTCAAGCATTCTAAGAAACTCTATTATCTCCTTTCATCAAAGAAGTATTACAAGAATGTTTAGCAAAATTACTGATAAAGTAAGTGCACCATGAAGAGCTGTGCAAAAACCAATGCAAAGCGAGCTGGATCAGTGATCTAGTCCTGGGTACTTACTATCTGCTCCATGTCTGCTGTTCCCTCTGTTTCCAGGATGGAGATGAGCCGCAGGTCTGAGCAGGGACTGTGAGCTCTGCTTTCAGTGAGTCCTTGCTGCAGGGACCGTGTGTGCGCTGCTTTCAGCGAGTCCTTGCTGCAGGGACCGTGTGTGCGCTGCTTTCAGTGAGTCCTTGCTGCAGGGACCGTGTGTGCGCTGCTTTCAGTGAGTCCTTGCTGCAGGGACCGTGTGTGCGCTGCTTTCAGCGAGTCCTTGCTGCAGGGACCGTGTGTGCGCTGCTCTCAGCGGGTCCTTGCTGCAGGGACCGTGTGTGCGCTGCTCTCAGTGAGTCCTTGCTGCAGGGACCGTGATCAGCACTCTCAGAGGAAGAATTGAGTTGTGTCTGCAGGCTGCGCTGCTATATATAAGCACCCACCCATCAGCCGCCCATCCAATGCCCTCAGCCCTCTCTGCACTCACAATAGCTGCTGATTGTGCTGCTCCAGGACCTCCTGTTGTTTATCCTGCAGCTGGCAAAGGTTTTGTGTTCAGATAAGCATCTGTAAAAAACATCAGCTCGAAAACAAGTCCAGAAATGTCAGCGTCCTGCAGTGGAGGAGCATGCACACCGAGGGGCAGCTGCACATGTGACTATGCCATGGGCAGAGAGCTCCTTCTGCCTTGTACCTGGCTGCTTCATACTTAGGAGGGGAATATCTATGTACATTGATGGTTCTGGATGTTATTTTTGCATTGTCCAATATGTACAGCCTAGAGAATCTGCAGAAAAAATGGAATAATACAATAATATTACTACATTTGTAGCCGCTATATTTACAATTAATAAATTAATGATTATATATAGTAATAATATCATAATAACAACTACAAGGACTCAGTTGTTTGCACTGATCATATGTCATCATTTGCCCCCCTTTCACATGTAAAGCGCCATGGAATAAATGGCGCTATAAAAAAAAAGTATAATAATAATGACACATGCAGGGATTGCCTGTTGGTTAGGAAATCCCTGCATGTGTTGCGGCTGTCTAAGGCTTCTTTCACACTTGCGTCGGTAGGGGTCGGTCGCAATGCGTCGGGCCGACGTACCGACGGACGTTGTGAAAGTTTTGCACGACGTGGGCAGGGGATGCAGTTTTTCAAGGCATCCGCTGCCCATTCTGCAGTCTGGGGAGGAGGGGACGGAGTTTCAGCCGCACATGCGCGGTCGAAAATGTCAGGCGTGACGGACAAGAAAACGTTCACTTGAACTTTTCTTTTGTGACGACGGTCCGCCGAAACACGACGTATCCATCACATGACGGACGCGACGTGTGGCCATTCGTCGCGATCCGTCGCTAATACAAGTCTATGGGCAAAAAACGCATCCTGCGAGCACACTTGCAGGATCCGTTTTTTGCCCAAAACGACGGATTGCGACGGATGCCAAATGATGGAAGTGTGAAAGAGGTCTAACAGCTGCACGACATGCAGGCGTGGGGACTCGAACATAGTTTTCGAGCACGACTGCAGCCACTATAGCTAAACCCCTGATGATGCCATATGACGGGAAGCTTATACAGAATAGTATATACCCATGTGCATGAGCCCTAACAATGATGTTACAAAAAATATTAATATTCTCTACAGAAGACATCAGTAATAAGTAATGAGTATTTGCTGTGGATTGGACGCTGCATACATCCGCA
Source organism: Ranitomeya imitator (assembly GCF_032444005.1). Taxonomy (NCBI): domain Eukaryota; kingdom Metazoa; phylum Chordata; class Amphibia; order Anura; family Dendrobatidae; genus Ranitomeya; species Ranitomeya imitator. The sequence goes on from NC_091288.1 coordinate 18,263,466, forward strand.
GCGGCCAGATGCTACATCATAATGGAGGAGATTTTATTAAGGTGGCAGACCTGTGTAACCGGACATGCGGCGCGTCTTTATAGACTGCAGCATGTCTATTTATCTTGCGGAATCACCGCACGTACAAAAGCCGGCAGCGCTTTGGACGGAGCTGCGTCCAAAGCGCTGCCGTTACGGACCGTGGAAACATACTCTAACGTTCCCTGACAGCCACAGCCTGTTGGGAGTTGTAGTTTGACATCAGCTGGAGTACTGAATGTTGCTTATCCAAGCCCTAAAAAATTGGTATCATATAAATAACAGTTCATAATTTTATATATGTGGCTTGTAATTGAAATATTTTATCATTTTGACAAATCCTGAAAGACGAGAGGTCAAAAACTTTCTAGTCTTCTGAATATCGTTAAGTAAAATAAAACAACGTCGGCCATTATTCTGTGTGCTACATTTTTGTTCTTCATTCTGACACCTGTTTTGTTTAAAATTCATAGATGTATCATATATTTTTATGACGCACAGGAAATAAATGGAAAATAACGGTTTTACTACTACTGTAAAATGTAAAAAATAATTTTGGGTAAAAAAAAATTTTTTTTTTTATTAATGATCATCCTCATTATCAGCATTAATTTATTTCAATATCCCCCAAAATTATGAAATCTAATATTTGCTAATATTCCAATTTGAGGAGCAGTGTAAAGGGACGTGATGAAAGTAGTTACAAAAACAATCCAGTTGTGCTTAATATTCTGTAAATGTTTCCTCCCCCAATACACACAGCAATGTCAGGAGCTCATATGTGACCCATGGAAATAGATAAATCCTTCTATTGCAATGGTTTATGGCACGAGCGAGCGCAGATTGTATCAGTGAGGATGACGGTATCATTGTGATACTATACTATCAGCTATATACTAGCTCCATGATGATGTAGCAGCTCTGTAGGTTTAGTATCTGTTACATGGGGAAAAGCAACTATTGTATGTAAAGAGGGCGATTAGGGATAGTGGGGGATTGTGCCAGGGCTCTTATATGGCATTGTGATGTTAATGAGCCATTATTTCCCGGCAGGATTGGAGGCCTTGGTATCTGCGATACACTTTATAGTGATTTGTAATACACAAAGTCACTGGTAGATCTGGATTTACAGCTACAGGAGGACACATAACAATATGTCTTATGTAGGTGGCTCTGCCATAGTCTGCAACGCTGTACAATGGGGTAACACAGTCACACCCTGGACTTCTAGTCTTTGCAGTAACAACTTCACCTGTAAGTTCTAGCTTTTAGGGTAACATCATTATCCATCAGTCTCACATGCTGGGATAACAGTCTACATTGCTTTTTCTAATCCTTGGGATAACAGTTTCACTTGTTCCCTCCAATCTGTAGGATAACAGCCTCATTTGGTACCACAATCCTTGGCGTAACAGCCTCTCCTTTACCCTTTACTTCCAATGTTGAGGGAAAAGTGTTGTGAATTCTGTGGCAGAGCTCCCTCCTGTGGTCACAAGTGGTACTTCGGCTGGTTCTCTCTGTGAGCTTCTGTTGGTGGAGGGAAGTGGTACTGCGGCTTCTGAGTTTCCTCCCTCAGGTGATCTGGTGAGGTCGTTAGGTGCTTCTCTACTTAACTCCACCTAATGCTTTGATCCTGGCTTCCTGTCAATGTTCCAGTGTTGGACTTGCTTTTCCCTGGATCATTCCTGTGGCCTGCTGCTCTGCATAGCTAAGTTCTTCTTTGCTATTTGTTTGCTATTTTTTCTGTCCAGCTTGTCTAATTTGTTGCTGGAAGCTCTGGGACGCAAAGGGTGTACCTCCGTGCCGTTAGTTCGGTACGGAGGGTCTTCTTGCCCCTTTGCGTGGTGTTCTTTAGGGTTTTGTGTAGACCGCAAAGTTACCTTTTCTATCCTCGATCTGTTAAGAAAGTCGGGCCTCACTTTGCTGAATCTATTTCATCTCTACGTTTGTCTTTTCATCTTAACTCACAGTCATTATATGTGGGGGGCTGCCTTTTCCTTTGGGGTATTTCTCCGAGGCACGGTAGGCTTATTTTCTATCTTCAGGCTAGTTAGTTTCTCAGGCTGTGCCGAGTTGCATAGGCAGAGTTAGGCGCAATCCACGGCTGCCTCTAGTGTTGTTTGGAGAGGATTAGGGATTGCGGTCTGCAGAGTTCCCACGTCTCAGAGCTCGTTCTATGATTTTGGGTTATTGTCAGATCACTGTATGTGCTCTGACCGCTATGTCCATTGTAGTACTGAATTGCCTTTCATAACAGTACAGGAAGCCAAAAGTACTAATGATTCTCAATAGAGGGAAAAAAGAAGTTCTGAGACCATTTTTTTTTTCTTTGCACTGTGTTTTGCCTTTTTTTTCCCCTAGACATTTGGGTGGTTCAGTACACAGGTGTAGCGATGGACATTAGAAGTCTGTCTTCATTTGTGGATCAGCTCTCGGCAAGAGTACAAAAGATTCAAGACACTAATGATCAGAAAGCTATGTTGGAACCAAGAATTCCTATTCCTGATTTGTTTTTTGGAGATAGAACTAAGTTTCTGAGTTTCAAAAATAATTGTAAATTATTTCTGGCCTTGAAACCTCGCTCCTCTGGTGATCCAGTTCAACAGGTTTTGATTGTTATTTCTTTTTTGCGCGGCGACCCTCAGGACTGGGCATTTTCTCTTGCGCCAGGAGATCCTGCATTGAGTAATATCGATGCGTTTTTCCTGGCGCTCGGATTGCTGTACGATGAACCTAATTCAGTGGATCAGGCAGAGAAAAATTTGCTGGCTCTGTGTCAGGGTCAGGATGAGATAGAGGTATATTGTCAGAAATTTAGAAAGTGGTCCGTGCTCACTCAATGGAATGAATCTGCGCTGGCAGCTATGTTCAGAAAGGGTCTCTCTGAAGCCCTTAAGGATGTCATGGTGGGATTTCCTATGCCTGCTGGTTTGAATGAGTCTATGTCTTTGGCCATTCAGATCGGTCGACGCTTGCGTGAGCGTAAATCTGTGCACCATTTGGCGGTATTACCTGAGCTTAAACCTGAGCCTATGCAGTGCGATAGGACTTTGACCAGAGTTAAACAGCAAGAACACAGATGTCTGAATGGGCTGTGTTTCTACTGTGGTGATTCCACTCATGCTATCTCTGATTGTCCTAAGCGCACTAAGCGGTTCGCTAGGTCTGCCACCATTGGTACAGTACAGTCAAAATTTCTTCTGTCCGTTACCTTGATCTGTTCTTTGTCATCGTATTCTGTCATGGCATTTGTGGATTCAGGCGCTGCCCTGAATTTGATGGACTTGGAGTATGCTAGGCGTTGTGGGTTTCTCTTAGAGCCCTTGCAGTGTCCTATTCCATTGAGAGGAATTGATGCTACGCCTTTGGCCAAGAATAAGCCTCAATACTGGACCCAGCTGACCATGTGCATGGCTCCTGCACATCAGGAGGTAATTCGCTTTCTGGTGTTGCATAATCTGCATGATGTGGTCGTGTTGGGGTTGCCATAGCTACAAGCCCATAATCCAGTATTAGATTGGAAATCCATGTCGGTGTCCAGCTGGGGTTGTCAGGGGGTACATGGTGATGTTCCATTTCTGTCAATTTCGTCATCCACCCCTTCTGAGGTTCCAGAGTTCTTGTCTGATTAGCCCAAGTCCGATGCCCTACCTCCACATAGGGATTGTGATTGTGCTATCAATTTGATTCCTGGTAGTAAATTCCCAAAAGGTCGACTGTTTAATTTATCCGTGCCTGAGCACGCCGCTATGCGCAGTTATGTGAAGGAATCCCTGGAGAAGGGGCATATTCGCCCGTCATCGTCACCATTAGGAGCAGGGTTCTTTTTTGTAGCCAAGAAGGATGGTTCGCTGAGACCTTGTATAGATTACCGCCTTCTAAATAAGATCACGGTTAAATTTCAGTACCCCTTGCCATTGTTATCTGATTTGTTTGCTCGGATTAAGGGGGCTAGTTGGTTCACCAAGATAGATCTTCGTGGTGCGTATAATCTGGTGCGAATCAGGCGAGGCGATGAATGGAAAACTGCATTTAATACGCCCGAGGGTCATTTTGAGTATCTAGTGATGCCATTCGGACTTGCCAATGCTCCATCAGTGTTTCAGTCCTTTATGCATGACATCTTCCGAGAGTACCTGGATAAATTCCTGATTGTGTACTTGGATGACATTTTGATCTTCTCGGATGATTGGGAGTCTCATGTGAAGCAGGTCAGAACAGTTTTTCAGGTCCTGCGTGCTAATTCTTTGTTTGTGAAGGGATCAAAGTGTCTCTTTGGTGTGCAGAAGGTTTCATTTTTGTGGTTCATCTTTTCCCCTTCTACTATCGAGATGGATCCTGTTAAGGTCCAAGCCATCCATGATTGGACTCAGCCGACATCTCTGAAAAGTCTGCAAAAGTTCCTGGGCTTTGCTAATTTTTATCGTCGCTTCATCTGCAATTTTTCTAGTATTGCCAAACCATTGACCGATTTGACCAAGAAGGGTGCTGATTTGGTCAATTGGTCTTCTGCTGCTGTGGAAGCTTTTCAAGAGTTGAAGCGTCGTTTTTCTTCTGCCCCTGTGTTGTGTCAACCAGATGTTTCTCTTCCGTTCCAGGTCGAGGTTGATGCTTCTGAGATTGGAGCAGGGGCTGTTTTGTCGCAGAGAGGTTCTGATTGCTCAGTGATGAAACCATGCGCTTTTTTTTCCAGGAAGTTTTCACCTGCTAAGCGAAATTATGATGTGGGCAACCGAGAGTTGCTGGCCATGAAGTGGGCATTCGAGGAGTGGCGTCATTGGCTTGAAGGAGCTAAGCATCGCGTGGTGGTATTGACTGATCATAAGAACTTGACTTATCTTGAGTCTGCTAAGCGGTTGAATCCTAGACAGGCTCGTTGGTCGCTGTTTTTTGCCCGTTTTGACTTTGTGATTTCGTACCTTCCGGGCTCTAAAAATGTGAAGGCGGATCCTCTGTCTAGGAGTTTTGTGCTCGACTCTCCGGGTTTGTCTGAGCCGGCGGGTATCCTCAAGGAAGGAGTAATTGTGTCTGCCATCTCCCCTGATTTGCGGCGGGTGCTGCAAAAATTTCAGGCTAATAAACCTGATCGTTGTCCAGCGGAGAGACTGTTTGTCCCTGATAGGTGGACGAATAAAGTTATCTCTGAGGTTCATTGTTCGGTGTTGGCTGGTCATCCTGGAATGTTTGGTACCAGAGAGTTGGTGGCTAGATCCTTTTGGTGGCCGTCTCTGTCGCGGGATGTGCGTGTTTTTGGGCAGTCCTGTGGGATTTGTGCTCGGGCTAAGCCCTGCTGTTCTCGTGCCAGTGGGTTGTTTTTGCCCTTGCCGGTCCCGAAGAGGCCTTGGACACATATCTCTATGGATTTTATTTCTGATCTTCCCGTTTCTCAAAAGATGTCAGTCATTTGGGTGGTCTGTGATCGCTTTTCTAAGATGGTCCATCTGGTACCCTTGTCTAAATTGCCTTCCTCCTCTGATTTGGTGCCATTGTTCTTCCAGCATGTGGTTTGTTTACATGGCATTCCAGAGAATATCGTTTCTGACAGAGGTTCCCAGTTTGTTTCAAGGTTTTGGCGAGCCTTTTGTGGTAGGATGGGCATTGACTTGTCTTTTTCCTCGGCTTTCCATCCTCAGACTAATGGCCAGACCGAACGAACCAATCAGACCTTGGAAACATATCTGAGATGCTTTGTTTCTGCCGATCAGGATGACTGGGTGTCCTTTTTGCCTTTGGCTGAGTTCGCCCTTAATAATCGGGCCAGCTCGGCTACCTTGGTTTCGCCATTTTTCTGCAATTCTGGGTTCCATCCTCGTTTCTCTTCAGGACAGGTTGAGTCTTCGGACTGTCCTGGTGTGGATACTGTGGTGGACAGGTTGCAGCAGATTTGGACTCATGTAGTGGACAATTTGACCTTGTCCCAGGAGAAGGCTCAACGTTTCGCTAATCGCAGACGCCGTATGGGTCCCCGACTTCGTGTTGGGGATCTGGTTTGGTTATCTTCTCGTCATATTCCTATGAAGGTTTCCTCTCCTAAGTTTAAACCTCGTTTCATTGGTCCGTATAGGATTTCTGAGGTTCTTAATCCTGTGTCTTTTCGTCTGACCCTTCCAGATTCTTTTTCCATACATAACGTATTCCATAGGTCATTGTTGCGGAGATACGTGGCACCTATGGTTCCATCTGTTGATCCTCCTGCCCCGGTTTTGGTGGAGGGGGAATTGGAGTATATTGTGGAGAAGATTTTGGATTCTCGTGTTTCTAGACGGAAACTCCAGTATCTGGTTAAATGGAAGGGTTATGCTCAGGAAGATAATTCCTGGGTTTTTGCCTCTGATGTCCATGCTCCCGATCTTGTTCGTGCCTTTCATGTGGCTCATCCTGGTCGGCCTGGGGGCTCTGGTGAGGGTTCGGTGACCCCTCCTCAAGGGGGGGGTACTGTTGTGAATTCTGTGGCAGAGCTCCCTCCTGTGGTCACAAGTGGTACTTCGGCTGATTCTCTCTGTGAGCTTCTGTTGGTGGAGGGAAGTGGTACTGCGGCTTCTGAGTTTCCTCCCTCAGGTGATCTGGTGAGGTCGTTAGGGGCTTCTCTACTTAACTCCACCTAATGCTTTGATCCTGGCTTCCTGTCAATGTTCCAGTGTTGGACATGCTTTTCCCTGGATCATTCCTGTGGCCTGCTGCTCTGCATAGCTAAGTTCTTCTTTGCTATTTGTTTGCTATTTTTTCTGTCCAGCTTGTCTAATTTGTTGCTGGAAGCTCTGGGACGCAAAGGGTGTACCTCCGTGCCGTTAGTTCGGTACGGAGGGTCTTTTTGCCCCTTTGCGTGGTGTTCTTTAGGGTTTTGTGTAGACCGCAAAGTTACCTTTTCTATCCTCGATCTGTTAAGAAAGTCGGGCCTCAATTTGCTGAATCTATTTCATCTCTACGTTTGTCTTTTCATCTTAACTCACAGTCATTATATGTGGGGGGCTGCCTTTTCCTTTGGGGTATTTCTCTGAGGCAAGGTAGGCTTATTTTCTATCTTCAGGCTAGTTAGTTTCTCAGGCTGTGCCGAGTTGCATAGGCAGAGTTAGGCGCAATCCACGGCTGCCTCTAGTGTTGTTTGGAGAGGATTAGGGATTGCGGTCTGCAGAGTTCCCACGTCTCAGAGCTCGTTCTATGATTTTGGGTTATTGTCAGATCACTGTATGTGCTCTGACCGCTATGTCCATTGTAGTACTGAATTGCCTTTCATAACAGAAAAGGTACTGTTACACTAAACGACTTACCAATGATCACGACCAGCGATACGACCTGGCCGTGATCGTTGGTAAGTCGTTGTGTGGTCGCTGGGGAGCTGTCACACAGACAGCTCTCTCCAGCGACCAACGATCAGGGGAAAGACTTCGGCATCATTGAAACTGTCTTCAACGATGCCGAAGTCCCCGGGTAACCAGGGTAAATATCGGGTTACTAAGCGCGGTCACACACGCCGATCCAGCGATGACAGCGGGTGATCAGCGACCAAGAAAAGGTCCTGATCATTCCCAGCGACCAACGATCTCCCAGCAGGGGCCTGATCGTTGGTCGCTGCCACACATAACGATTTAGTTAACGATATCGTTGCTACGTCACAAAAAGCAACGAGATCGTTAACGAAATCGTTATGTGTGAAGGTACCTTAAGAGTCTCCCCTTTACTTCCAAATCTTAGGATAAAAGTTTCATGTTTACTTTGAAATCTTGGCGTAAGAGTCTCACTTGGTTCTTTCAATCCTCAGGGATTGTTGTAAGACCTAGTCTTTGGGGTAAGAGCCTCAATAGGTCCAACAAAGCCTAGACGTTCACCCACACCTGGTCCTTCCAGTCTTTGGGAGGACAGTCTCACCAGATGGTGGTTTCAGCCTTAACATAGTTTTTCTAGTCCTTAGCTTGGGGTAACACCTAATATACACAGTCTCTTGGGTTTAACACCTTCCCCTGGTATCTCTAGACTTGTAAATTATCCCCAAATATTGTGATTTCCAGTCTTTGGGACATATCTTCCACCAGTTCTTCTAGTCCTTCAGGGTTATTTTTTTCCAATCTTTAGGATAAGCCGTAATTCCAGTCTCACAGTCATACCCGTATCTGGGGCTTACAACGTCTTCACCTGGTACATCCAGTCTTTCTGGCAACTTCATCTGGTTCTTCATAATTATTACTATTATTTTATGTAATATTTGGATCCAGTATTCTGAGTTGATTCTCCACATCTTCCAATTTGACCCCATTTCCTCATCATCAGGGGTTTCACATTGAGAGCTGAGATGTGGACAGCTATTAGCCAAAAGAATGCATCTGTCTCCTAACCCTGGGAAGATCCTTCTCCATACCTGCCGCAGACAATTTAATGTGTGTTATTTAAACACCTCTGTTGACCTAGTCATGATAGATCTCTCCAGGTTAGGGATTTACTAGTGTACAGACCCAAACATGCCAAGGTCACGTGAAGGTGAGAGACATTTATACCCTCCTGTTTAACTGCCGACCATACACATTAGATGGCTGCCGGCCGAACAATGTTTCCGAATGCTTCTCCATGAAAAAGCCAACAACTGACAAGTTGGCCGGTGACTTATCTCCTGGAGAACAATGCGATCAGCAGTAAAAAATCAGACATGTGAGATAAACCTCTCCCCCGATCATTCGACCGGTGCTCTCATACATATTGCATAGTCGATGGGTTCGCCGACATTAATCAAATGTGTACAGGGCCTTTACTTATAATGTCTTCCTATTGTCAAGTTTAGGGTTTATGGTCCCTACAGATGATTAGTAGGGCAGCCAAGACCCCAGTCATCATTTACGCTCCATTGAAACAAAATCGTTATTCCCAGCCTTAAAAATAGCGATGCAACTGACGTCAACCAATCATAATGATCAGCGTGGTTGTAAGACAACGGACCGCCAATACTATAGCCCCCCTAAATATGTGTTGTTCCCAAACTTCTCTTCTTGGTGGTGGATGTAAAATCCATGATGATGATACTATTGCAAGTTGCTTCTTAGCAGAAAGGGTGAGGGATCAGCGGCGCCTGAGCAATACAGAATTCCGGCAGTCGGATCCTCACCAATCAATAAGTGAATAGGTGATAACTTGTTTTACTTGATAACTTGTTTTCACCGGACTACCCCTTTAATCTATGCAATATTGGAAAATTACAAATCGTCGCGTGTATATGGTACATATGAACCTATACTTTGTCAGTATATTTTATGTAGAATCGGTCATAGATGCACAGGTGCTTTGCTTGCACCAATAATGGCTCACTAGGGGGAGGAGGTTGTGATTGTGTATTGGGGGCACATTTGGTAATAGGTTGTATTTATATGTTCAGAATGGAGGCTTCCACTGTAAATAAAGTGCCATTTACATCTCAGTCATTTACTCCAATTATACATGTATAAACCCAGCACCTCTGCTGGGACCAAAATGCCCTTTTGTCCACACAATTAATGGTAATTTTGTCTCTTGCCTTTTCGCTCGGGAAACCAGTTGGTGTGGAACATGTCTGTTCTTGCACGACCGCATGCTCGGACTTGTAGGTTCGGAGCTTCGGAAGACTTGCACATACAATTTTGGTTACCCCTTTTTAGATTAGGGGTGCTCAGCTCATTGTCGGCGGTCCCAAAGTAGAGAAAACGACTCCCTCGTTTCCCACTAAAACCACGTGGCTTCGAGCCAAGAGCCATGTTGGACCCATCATTTGGCCTTTTATCATTTTTTAATTCTTGATGTATAAAAATGTTTTGATGATGCAGTTGACAAGTGGTCCTTTGTTTCTGGATCAATAACGGATAGTTTTTCATACCCTCCTGTGAACTTATGCCATTCATATGTCGGATATTGTCGTATCTGAACATCTCATATCAGCCTAATAGCCTTCTTACTTGGCCAATTTTATCCAAGACATGTCCAATTTTGATCCAAATTTTTAGTTTTTGATTTGAATGCATCGGCATAAAAAATGGAGAGCACACATTTTCACTGACTTGATGCTGGGGAATCTTAAGAAACTTCCATCATTTTTTTTTCTCATAAAAGAGACGCAGATGACACACGGATAGTAAAATCTGAGACCTAGACCAAAAATGGACGAAAATTTGTCGGCTTTTTTGAGTAAAGCTCATGCAGACGTCTGTGCAGTTCGGTTCGCTCATGGACCACAATGCACGGACTGACCGCTGCTCCCCCTACCTGAGTGTGACCGCGTCATAGAAATATATGAAGATGTCATGCTCCGGATGGGAGACCTGCAGTCAGTCCGTGTACTGTGGTCCATGATTTGCACGGATGTCTGAATGAGCAATAAGAGTAAGAAAAAAAAAAAACGTTTTAAGCACAATATGACCCGTAAGACATATTCCCATTTATTAAGATTCCTTTCTCATAAGAAATAGCCATAAAGTATAAATCCTATAGTTTACACAGGCACCATGTAATCCTTCATTTCTCCTGTGGAGGCGCTGCAGAGGAATTGAACACTTGCTGCCAGGTGCTGTTACAGCTGCATTTTGGGGGTCCCCACAGCAGGACGATGTGTGAGCAGCTTATTTCCATGGAACCATTTTAACAACAAAGAGATTGTTCATGGTGGATAACTGTTTCATGGTTACATCTGGTTCTTGGTAAACTTGGCATCAAAGTGTCATTTTACATGTTTTTTCTCAAAAGTCACAGCCAAATATAACTACAATGTGTGAATACATCCTGGTACTAAATAGATAAATTTCTCATCACAGTTTCGTTAATTGACCGGCCTGATGGGTCCATCCCTTTAAGGGGATTAAACTATAACTTATAATTTGCAGAATTTTCCGTTCCTTGGTGTCTCTGCAGCCTCTGAATTTACATCACTTACCACTAATGAACATGACAGGCTAATTTAATCAGTTTGGTCTGACAGATTCTGGGTTTTATCCACTAAGTCTTTTAACTATTGCAGTAATTACACTCAGACATCAGAGTCGGTTCAGGAAAACTCAGGATTCTGTTTACTAAACTCACTAGTGTTAATGCACAAAGACAAACATTCCCTTTAAATGAGGATGGAGCCACTGAAAAGAGATTATTTACCAATTCCCCTTTATACAAGAACACTCAGCCAAGAGCACCTGTGTTCTCTATGACAGAGCTACTGCCAGACTCCTCTCCCCTTCAGACTCCTCCGCCCTTCTCCAGACTCATCTGTTTCCTCCAGACTCCTCTGCCCTCTTCAGACTCCTCTGCCCTCTTCAGATTCCTCTGTTCCCTTCAGACTCCTCTGTTCTCTGCAGTCTCTTTTGCTCTTCTCGAGACTCCTCTGTCGCCTCGAGACTCCTCTGCCCTTCTCCAGACTCATCTGCTTCCTCCAGATCCCTCTGTTTCTTCCAGACTCCTCTGTCCCCTCAAGACTCCTCAGTTCTCCCTCCAGACACTTCTGACCCCTCAAGTCTCTTTTGGACTCTTTAGTCTGCTCAGTTCCTTCCAGACTCCTCAGTACTCCACACTCTGTCCTCCCTCCAGACTCCTCTGTTCCCTCCAGACTTCTCTTGTCCGTCATCCACACACCACACTGTTCACTCCAGGCTCATCAGTCGATTTTTCTGTCCCCTCCAGTCTCCTCTGTCTTCTTCAGTCTCCTTCAGTCTCCACTGGTCACCCGGTAGACTCCTCTGTTTACCCTCTAGACTTCTCTGTTCCCTCTAGACTCTCTGTCCCTACCAGACTCCTCAGCAATCCAGACTCCACCCTCTTGACTCCTCTATTCTCTCCATACTCTTCTGTTCCCTCTAGACTCCTCTGTCCACCCTCCAGATTCCACTATTCCCTCCTGACTCCTCAGTCACTTCTCCAGACTCCATTGTCCCTTCCAGTCTTCTCCACCCCTTCTAGACTCCTCAGCATTCCAGACTCCACCCTCTTGACTCCTATGTTCTTTCCAGACTCATGGGTCCCTCCACCAGACTTCTCTTCCATTTCCCTCTGCCTCCTCCTGTCTACTCTGTCCCCTCCAATCTCCTCAGTCCCTTCCAGTCTCCTTTCACCCCTCCATTCTCCTCTGTCACCTCCGGACTCCTCTATCCCCTCCATCCTCCTCTGCCCCTTCCAGACTCCTCAGCAATCCAGACTCCGCCCTCTAGACTCCTCTGTGCCTTCCAGACTCCTCAGCAATCCAAACTCCGCCCTCTAGACTCCTCTGTGCCTTCCAGACTACTCAGCAATCAAGACTCCGCCCTCTAGACTCCTCTGTTCCTTCCAGACTCCTCAGCAATCCAAACTCCGCCCTCTAGACTCCTCTGTGCCTTCCAGACTACTCAGCAATCCAGACTCCGCCCTCTAGACTCCTCTGTTCCTTCCAGACTTCTCAGCAATCCAGACTCCGCCCTCTAGACTCCTCTGTGCCTTCCAGACTCCTCAGTCTCTCGACCAGACTGGCAGTGGCCTATGTCTCAGAGAACAAATGTATCAGCTATTGAAATGAGGCATCCTGGATCCTTTTTTCCCTTGACATCATCTTTTGGGGCAGAAGCCCCCATGCCATAGACATTAAACCGTTGGCCGATCCCACTGATACCAGAGGGTTTGACTGATAAAATAGTCAGCACTGACCACCATAAGTCCTGACCTCTGCCCATTAACAAGCGTCGATCAACCATATATGAGCTAATTGGCGCTCGTTTATGGCTCTGTTTCCAGAGGCCGACAATAATTGTACCATGAAATGATGGTTCTATTTTCATACAGCAACATAATATCGGCAGCGCATTTCCTATGTGCTGCCGACAACGTTGAATTTTATAGATGCATAAACTAGCCAATACCCAACGAATTAACATTTTGCATGTTTACACGGGATGAACACTCATTCACCCTACTGGCCCATGTAAAGAGGCTTCTGCTATAAATGGAAGTCATGATGCTCCGATATACCAGTTCATGGTGGCATCGCCTCCTAGTTTTCCGGCTTCTTACTACAATTGAATATTAGACATTTACATTTATTTTACTTGATTTTTTTTTTTTTAAATGTCCCCTCCATCCAGAAGCATCGGCCATTGTCTGCAGTCGTTCCGCTAATCAGTCGTCCAATCATTGAGCCATTCTCCTGTGATGATAAAATCCTCAGCCGCCTCGTTTCAGCCACCGCTGGACGCGGCCGATTTGCCTGATTGAGTCAATTTCCTGCATTAACCATAAGATAACTTATCTGAGTGAAGTCATTTTCCCGGTGGCGAGTGATTGCCTCGGATATGATGAGGGTCCTGAAAACTCAATAATCACCTGTGGTGGGGCGGGCAAGGGGGAGAAAAAAGGACAGACAGCAAATAAATGCATTTAAAGGCACCAATTGGAGAAATGCAGAGAACAAGAGCGTATATGTGTGATGTCGCAGAGCTGAGTTTGTCATATCCTAAGAAATCAATGGAAATACGGATCCGTAAAGATTATCGTTGTTCGGGGTGAAGAAGAATCTGACATTTTTCTGCTGGAGATGAATATAAAATTATTAGGGGGTCAGCGAAGGCAGCAAAGGCATGAAACCTGCAGGAAATCCCAAACTGCAGGCAGACTGTCGCTGATCTGTAATCGGATGTTTACATGGGACTGCCGTAACCACGCGGGATATACTATATCATGGTGCACGAAGTAAAGGAGTATTCACAAATTCTAATCAAATCACATTTTCCTGCAATTTTGCACAAATTTTGCACTTTTTTGCCCTCTTTCAAAACTTATTAATTCATCCATATTTTGGAAGTGTGTTGTGTAAGGCCGTGTTCAGACAGGGCACATTAACCTCTTAACGATGCAGTCAATTTTCGGTTGTTGCATTTTCATGTTTTCTTCCTCTTCTCGAAAGAGCTTTAACGTTTTAAATCTTTTATAGTCAGAGAATATAAGGGGTGCTCACTGCTGAAAGGAGGTGCTCAGGAGAAAAACGTATGTCAATACTGAAAAATAACTCCGGCACACTACACGTTCCAAATGAATGAGATAGATTATTATGCGGTTTCCCAAAATATGCACCTTGTTGTGCGTCCAACACTCGGTATCCGAGCAATTCAAGAAAATAAGGCATGCAATTCAACGTTTTGGCTTATTTTAGCCTTTATCAAGAAAAACCTATCTGTAATTACATAAATAAGTTGATTAAATCTCAATTTTATGTCCTACATCATATATAAAAAAAGAAAATAATGTATAAAAAATGTATATAAAATTAAAGTTAATCAAGATAACATATATACATATATACTTATATTGGTGTCACATCCATCACAAAAGTAGACACCAGACTACATGTCAAATTTTATACCAAACAAAAGGAATCCATTATTAATACAATATACAGGCTTATTTGTATAACCCACTGCCTCTAATATAGTCCATAGGGCAAAGCTATTGAAAGATAAATGTCCCACAACGTGAAGACAGGGCATAGTAATTCCCCAGGTAAAGGACCATATACGCCATGACCTGCAGTAACCCGCGCTCTTGTGCCAAAGATCCATATAGGATGCATATGAGAATCAGATACATATACAGATGATGGACCCCACGCCAGATTCAGAGAACCGGTGGTCGAAAAAGACCGAGTGAGCCAGTGGCACTTGCGCATGCACTTGCGCATGCACTTGCGCATGCACTTACGCATGCACTTGCGCATGCTCGGCTTTACAAATAGGGATCCGTTCCTGCATGCTATTCAAATAGAAAGGAAAAAAAGAAGAGTTATAATATAGCGTCAGGTTTTCCATGACAGATATAAATATATGATCAATATCTTGCGGCATTATTGAAAATATGCAAATAGATAGATCAATGGGATAATTTATACAATATAAAAGCAAACTCAATTTTGATTACAATATTTACACTATAATATGAATGATATAGTATAAACTATGGACTATGGACAATTTTATGGAAGTATTGCCTTGGGGCCCATAGTAGAGGGTCTTAACATTCATTTTCTTATTATTATCTATTATTTCTCATGTAAAACTGACTAATATATAACTGCCTAATACATGACTTCGTATTCTCTATTTAGACCCAGTGGAAAAAGGGTCTGCAGCGTATGGATCCAATAAGCTTCACGTAACTTTATTAACTCTATCCCCCCTCTCCTGGTTGGAGGTACCCAATAAATGTCTTGATACTTGAGTTAAGCAATGGTGTGATTATTCTGGGAGAAATGGGCAGGTATTGGTAGCAGAGTACGACCACATCTAATTGTAGATTTATGTTTGCGCATTGTAGGCATCCCAGACATGGGAAGGTCCCATTACGTGGAGTGCTAGTGTAGTGTGCCGGAGTTATTTTTCAATATTAAATCTTTTATAGGCGCATGAGGGCTTGTTTTTTTAACTAGACAAGTTGTAGTTTTGAATGACATCGTTCATTTTACCATATAATGTACTCAAAAATGGGGGAAAAAAATTCATGGTGCAATGAAATGGTGAAAAAACATAAATCCGACATTGGGTTTTATTTGGGTTTTATTTCCATGATGTTTGTTGTGCTGTAAAAATGACGTGAAAACATGTTTCCGCAGGTCAGTATGGCTATGGCATTACCAAACTATATAGATTTTTTATTATTTTAGTGGGTTAACCCCTTCAAGTCGCGGCCCTTTTTCATTTTTGCGTTTTCGTTTTTCATTTCCCTCCTTCCCTGAGCCATAACTTTTTTATTTTTCCGTCAATATGGTCATGTGAGGGCTTATTTTTTGCGGGACAAGTTGTACTTTTGAACGACACCATTGGTTTTACCATGTCTTTTACTAGAAAACGGGAAAAAAATTCCAAGTGCGGTGAAATTGCAAAAAAAGTGCAATCCCACACTTGTTTTTTGTTTGGCTTTTTTGCTAGGTTCACTAAATGCTAAAACTAACCTGCCATTATGATTCTCTAGGTCATTACGAGTTCATAGACACCTAACATGACTAGGTTATTTTTTATCTAAGTGGTGAAAAAAAATTCCAAACTTTGCTAAAAAAAAAAAAAAAAAAGTGCCATTTTCCGATACCCGTAGCGTCTCCATTTTTCGTGATCTGGGGTCGGATGAGGGCTTATTTTTTGCGTGCCGAGCTGATGTTTTTAATGATACCATTTTTGCGCAGATACGTTCTTTTGATCGCCCGTTATTGCATTTTAATGCAATGTCGCGGCGACCAAAAAACCGTAATTATGGCGTTTCGGATTTTTTTCTCGCTACGCCGTTTAGCGATCAGGTTAATGCTTTTTTTTAATTGATAGATCGGGCGATTCTGAACACGGCGATACCAAATATGTTTATGTTTGATTTTTTTTTATTGTTTTATTTAGGATGGGGCGAAAGGGGGGTGATTTAAACTTTTATATTTTTTATATTTTTTTCATATTTTTAAAAACATTTTTTTTTTACTTGTGCCATGCTTCAATAGCCTCCATGGGAGGCTAGAAGCTGGCATAGCCTGATCGGCTCTGCTACATAGCAGCGATCATCAGATCGCTGCTATGTAGCTGAAATGCAGGTGTGCTGTGAGCGCCGACCACAGGGGGGCGCTCACAGCAGGCCTGCATCAGTAACCATAGAGGTCTCAAGGACCTCTATGGTTACCTTCCTGATGCATCGCCGACCCCCGATCATGTGACGGGGGTCGGCGATGACGTCATATCCGGCTGCCCGGCTGGATGCGGTAGTTAAATGCCGCTGTCTGTGTTTGACAGCGGCATTTAACAGGTTAATAGCGGCGGGTGAATAGCGATTTCACCCGCCGCTATTGCGCGCACATGTCAGCTGTACAAAACAGCTGACATGTCGCGACTTTGATGTGGGCTCACCGCCGGAGCCCACATCAAAGGGGGATTCACGACATGCGCAGTACATGTACGGCACATGTCGTGAAGGGGTTAAAAAAATGATAAAAACTTTGTAAAAGAAACATAAATAAATTGGTTTGTGTCGCCTATTGGGGACACTTTGAAAGTTTTCCCAATTTTTTGGACTGACTGACCTTCATTTCTTAAAGTAATGATGGCCGCTCGTTTTTCTTAGCTGCTTTTTTCTTGCCATAATACAAATTCTAACAGTCTATTCAGTAGGACTATCAGCTGTGTATCCACCAGACTTCTGCTCAACACAACTGATGGTCCCAACCCCATTTATAAGGCAAGAAATCCCACTTATTAAACCTGACAGGGCACACCTGTGAAGTGAAAACCATTCCCGGTGACTACCTCTTGAAGCTCATCAAGAGAATGCCAAGAGTGTGCAAAGCAGTCATCAAAGTTGTGTATGGGGTCCTGATATGCTTCTTTATATTATTATAACACCACATTAGGAGACCCTCCGGAAAACTGGTTGCCATGACTCAATTTCCTCACCATTCTGTTGTGACACCTCCTCTCAGGATGATATACACTTATAAGCCAAAATGGACCCCTGAGGTAATGAATCTAATCCTGATATGTCTGTCAGGCACTGACTTCCATGAAATGACCACATCATGAAGTCACCCAAGCGTTCGATATCTCCTCTCCCCGGTGGCTAGAGGTCGACAGCAATTAATTTACCGAAAGTTCATTCGGGCTTTTAACCCTCTGAGACTATGGGCCCCATTCATTATTGTATTTGCACTTTTATTTGACTCGGTTTAACCGTTTTCTACTCTTTTTTTTTCACCTTATCATTTGCTGCTTTTTAACGTCTATTTTCCATTGTTTTGTCTGTTGTTTTTTTTTGTGCTTGTTCTTGTCGGCAGGGTTTTGGGTTGCTAGATGTTTTTGGTTGATTCATCAAGTGTCACTTTTTAGAAAGTTGCAAAAATTTTGCTCAAATGTATTTCACTTCCCCCCCTGGAGGCATTTTATGTCCAGCTGACATTTTTATGCACATCTTATCACATTTTTGTGACATTTTAATCTAAAAAGTTGCAAAACGGGTTAAAGAAATTTTTTTTTTATTAAGGTCATTTTGGATTCTGCACAAAATTTATAAGCCATTTTGAAGAATTTGCCACAAAAATATCAGGCTGGGCGCATGCGCGGACTCTGATGGAGCAAGACGCGCTTTGCTGAGCTCCGCAGCCCGGCGCTTGATTTAACCCTTGCCGAGCACCGGAACCGGGAGGATTTCATAACGAGCAGACGCCCCTCGTGCCCGTGAGTCCGGCGACTGATAATGCCCAAAAAGGGGGGAACTAGCCAGCCGGTGGGTCGCTCGATAACAGAGCTCTTGGCGGGCAGCGGCACTGTTAAAATGGCCGCCGCAACTATCCCTGCTCCCACCCCATCCCCGCTGCTCAGCGCAGGAGCTGGCGAGGAGGACTCAGATAACGGAGGAGACGCTGTCATTGACACTGCGGCGTTAACTAAAACCCTCCAGGAGACTTTTCGCTCTGAGGTCTCCACCGCTATGCAGAGCATTACCACCCAGCTGCAGGACATTATCCAGCGCACAACACACCTTGAAGAGAAGATGGACGCCACAGCAGAGGCCTTAGAGGAGGACCAGGAGACCCTCAAGCTTCATGCGGACCGTATAATAGACCTGGAACTAAGGAGTGAAGATCTAGAGAACAGGTCACGCAGAGGAAACATCAGGGTACGTGGTCTGCCAGAGTCTTTCACAGCATTAAAAGACACAATTGCCACACTGTTCTCAGCTCTCTTACCAGAGGTGGATCCCTCTCTGATGCACATCACAAGGATTCATAGGGCCCTGGGCAGGCCGAGAGCCCCAGACATTCCCAGAGATGTAGTCCTCAAAATGCAATATGAGGAAACCAGGGACCTTATCTTAAATGCTGCTAGACCACTCTCCACACTACCTGGCCTACCAGACTCTGTACGTCTTTTTTCTGATATTGCCCCTACCACGCTGTTCCGCAGAAGAGCCCTAAAGCCAGTCACCTCAGCATTACAAACAGCACAAGTCAAATACCGTTGGGGCTTTCCATTTTCTCTAACCTTCACTCTGGGAAATGAGCTTCACATATGCCGTTCACTAGAAGAAGGCAAAAAGGCCCTTGAAAAAGCTGGATTGCCATTTGCTGATTCCCTGCCACCACAACCACAAAGAAAACCACGTCCGGCCAAGGACTGGCAAAATGCTCCCATAACTAGGAGCCAACGCACGCGAATTACTTGACTGGCAGCTGATGATTAACTGAGCACTTGATTTGGTCTTGATGCCACATCACAGCCTACTGCTGGATTTGCCGCGCTTCGTGGGTTTGTCTATGTTATATAATAACAACATAGATTATCCTTCCGGTTCCGAATTTATCTGGATAGGCCCTAACCTACCTAAAAAATACTTACCTTGTACTCTTGCCCCCCCCCCTCCCCCATATTTTTTTTTTTTCTTCCTCTCCCCCTCTCATTTAAATCCCCTCCCCCCTTCACCATTATAACTTGGGAGGGTCTTGCATTATAATGGGTTAGGCGTCGGGTACACCACATGTTGCCTAAATTCTGGTGTTTTCTGGTAAGCTTTATATTATGGCTTTCTGGATCGCCATACTTTATGGGCCCACGGCCCAAATCTACTTGTTCGTATTGTTGTATATGTCTGTTTTCCCCTGTATTGTCTCTTTCCTACTGTTTCCCCTTAGACTTACACATCGCTGTCAGTTCTTTCATCATCAACGGAGGCGCCATCACTGGCTGAGATGGACCAACGCCCAGCTCAACAGGTCTCTAAGCGGTAAATATATGCCTAATCATGTGTAGGGTAATCTCCCACAATGTGAGAGGGTTGAACTCCCCTATCAAACGGAAAAAAGCTTTTCTGGACTACCATAAGCACAAACCTGACATCCTGTGCCTACAAGAAACTCACTTCTCCTCCACTTCCTCACCCAAGTATTTTGATTCCAAATACACTCGCCATTATTTAGCTTCATGGGACCGCAAAGCTAGGGGTGTGGCCATATTCCTCAAAAATTCCTTTCCCTTTCACCTAACTGACTCGTATTCTGACCCAGAGGGCAGGTTCATAATTTTAGAAGGGACTCTACAGGGCAAAAACTTCTGTATTATAAATAGTTACCTCCCCGCCACTACCCAACTGACAGTATTTAAAATGATAATTTCAAAAATATCCCTTTTCTCATACCACTACCTAGTTTGGTGCGGAGACTTTAATTTGACCCTGAACCCGAGCTTGGACAGCAGTTCGGCGCGCAGATCTGACATTCCCAAGGGCGACAGGAAAAAAATTTTGCATATGATGAGTGAGAACAGGTTGGTAGATATATGGAGGGAAATGAATGGGCCTACAAGAGGATACATGTTTTTCTCACCAGTCCATAAATCATATTCACGAATCGATCTACAAATAACGACTGCAAATTCACTCACAACGGTCCTATACTCTCGCCATGTCTCATCGACCTGGTCGGACCATGACCTCGTCCTATCCGTTTTTAAATTTGACATCACCACCTCCAACCTTTTTAAATGGAGATTAAATGAGTCACTGATCACAGATCCTACAATATCCTCTCAAATAACTGAGGACTTAAAGCTTTTTTTCCAAACTAACGCAAACAATGACTCTACACCAGGAAACATTTGGATGGCTCATAAAAAGTTTATCACCGGCTCTCTAATTAAAATTGCCTCCCACCGTAAAAAAAGCAGAACTGAACTCCAGAATAATTTAGAAACCAAATTATTTAAATTAGAACAGGCAAACCAACTGTCTACATCCCGCTACCTAACAAAGCAAATTCACGACGTTAAAAGACAGTTGGATGTCATCCTTACTAATAGTACGGAAAAAGCCCTGTCATGGACCAGAGCCACTTTCTATAAGCAGGCAAACAAGCCCTCCAGAATGCTAGCACGCCAATTACGAGCGAGAGAATATATTAACACCATACCCTCTATCAAAGATAATACAGGACATATATCAGCTCATCCCGAGAACATTTACAAAGTCTTTCAAGAATATTATCAGAAATTATACTCCTCTCCTCCAGCTCCCCCCACAAATCTTTTAAATACCTTCCTACAGGACATAAATCTCCCCAAAATTACGGAGCCGATAGCGCAACAGCTTCAATCAGAAATCTTGCCAGAAGAGATCAATTTAATAATTAAAAAACTAAAAGCAGGTAAAGCCCCTGGACCGGATGGTCTTTCAGCCCTATACTATAAAAAGTTTGGAAATCTCCTCATGCCCCACATCAAAAATTTTTGTGACGC
Organism: Ranitomeya imitator; assembly: GCF_032444005.1. Lineage (NCBI taxonomy): Eukaryota > Metazoa > Chordata > Amphibia > Anura > Dendrobatidae > Ranitomeya > Ranitomeya imitator. The sequence continues at coordinate 18,284,687 of NC_091288.1, forward strand.
TCTCCTTCTGGGTTCCCAAATGCCTCCTGAGTTCTATGTCGCCCATGTCACCGTTATACCCAAACCAAAACGAGACCTCTTATCAGTTAAAAACTATAGGCCCATATCTTTACTAAATGTTGACTTAAAAATATTTACTTCACTCTTTACGGATAGACTAAACAAAATTCTCCCTTCACTGATTCATCAGGATCAAGTAGGCTTTATTCCTATGAGACAGGGTCCTGATAACATACGAAGAAATCTCAATGTCATCCATTCAGCAAATAACACTCAGAAGCCACTTCTGGTCTTAGCGTTAGACATCGAAAAAGCTTTCGATACTGTCACCTGGCCCTACCTCTTTACAGTACTGGCTAAATTTGGTTTCCCCCAAAAACTAATCTCTTGCCTCCAATTAATATATGACAAGCCTACAGCGTATCTTAAACTTCCCTCAACCAAACCTGCTCCTATAGATATACAGCGAGGCACAAGACAGGGATGTCCGCTGTCCCCCGCTCTATTTGCACTAGCCATGGAACCACTGGCCGCGGCTATAAGAAATAATCCTAACATTTTAGGCCCCACAGGTCTAGGGGAGCAGTATAAGGTTAGTCTTTTTGCGGACGACCTTCTCCTGACTTTAACAAACCCATATTCCACCCTGCCAAACTTATTCTCCCTTCTCCACACATTTGAAAAAATATCAGGACTAAAAATTAATGTAGACTAATCGGAAGCTCTATTCATCAACACCCCCAGAGGAGATCGGGAGAATTTGGTTTCGCAGTTTGGCTTCACAGAGAAGGAACATTTCCTGACCTACTTGGGAATTAATCTTACAACCCATAAATCCTCTCTTTTTAAATGGAACTACTCACCTCTAATTAGAAACTTTCAAGCAGATATAGCTAGGTGGTCACGGTTGACATTGTCCTGGTTAGGCCGTATACATACAATAAAGATGATTTCCCTCCCTAGATTTTTATACCTATTTAGATCACTTCCTGTTGTTATACCTGCAAAAAGCCTTCGAGATATTCAGTCAACTATTTCTAGGTTCATATGGAATGGTAAGAGACCCCGAATCAAGCAAAATGTCATGAATCTCCATAGAAAAATGGGAGGTTTATCGCTACCCAATTTCATACTATATTTTAAGTCCGCCCAAATAGCCCAAATGGCCAAACTTAACTCTAATCAACACAGCCCCAGGTGGGTACAACTAGAATCTCACCTCTTACGACCACACTCACTTCGCGGCCTCCTATGGTCTAAAGAAAAACTCCCGCAAAATATTGCAACTATTGCTCCCTTCTCTGCCCTCTCCCTGGTTCTATGGAGGAAGGAGAGGTTTAAGTACGGATTGCAGTCAAGGTTTTCCCCCCTCATTTCCCTGTTTTGTAACCCCATGTTTAAGCCAGGCCTGGAAACAGCACACTACTCTTGGTGGATTTTAAAGGGAATCACCACTCTGAGACATCTTTGTTCACCGTTTAATTTATTATTTACCAGACAAGAATTTGTACAGCGGTTTGAGCCTCCCCCTAGAGAAGCCTTACGCATTAACCAGGTCTTCCACTTTGCTAGACAGAACTCACCCCACGGAACCCCGTTTTGTCCAACAAGCTTTGAACAGAGGTGCATAAATAGCCCAATGGGGAACGGGATGATATCCCTATTATACTCCATGTTCAATGTACAACACACCAAGGGGAAACTAAAATATATGCTACAGTGGGAGGAGGACCTGGGCCTCACCATGTCCTTGGATACATGGCTGGCTTGCTGTGATACGCTATCCAAAGGTAGTCATCAGACATCACTAACTGAAACTTCTCTAAAAGTACTACACAGAACATATTATGTACCCACAAAATTACATGCAATGTTCCCACACATCTCTGAAAATTGTTTTAGAGGTTGTAATATACCAGGTGATATGTTACACATCTGGTGGACGTGCCCAATAGTTGAGACTCTTTGGCGTAAGGTTAAATCAATTGTTGAACTGATTTTCGGTAAATCGATCCCAATGGATCCTGCGGTGTTCTTGCTAGGTAAGAAATACCCCGGGTTTTCTAAGAGTATACATAAATTGGTAAACACTATATGTATGGCAACCAGGATCCATATAGCTGCCAAATGGAGGACACCATCGCTGACAATCTCACTGGTCAAAGATAGGGTGAACATAATCCTACTGTATGAACGAATCCAAGCCACCAGGACGAATGAATGGAACACTTTCTATAAAATCTGGAGCCCCTGGCTGGACCTTGACTTTGGTGCTCACTTGGCTCTGGCCATCTCACTATCTCCGTAAATAATTGTATGCATTGTGGCCTGATCTTGGTTGTATATACTGTGAAATGTTCCGTCAAAAAAAAAAAAAAAAACAGGAGAAATCTCCCTATCTATTGAAGTCCACTTGACTATGTGTGCTTCCTTCCAATTAGAGTCTGTGCGCGTTTGGGGATTGTGTTATACTACTCCTTTCCCACCGATGTTATAGTTATAAGTATGCAGACAGCAATGATGTTCCCTGTCCTATTGTTTCTTCCCTTTGTCCTTGTCTATGTTATAGCTTACGTGGTTTTGTTTTTTTTGTTTTTTTATTTCCTCTTTCTTTATCTGTTCGACTCAGTTTGAGTTGACTTGACTCAAGGATTATAAGTGCCAATAATTTGTATATTCCTTCCACACGGAACATTATATATGCACTGTTATATTATGTTGTATGTTCAAAAATTTGAATAAACATATTGAAACTAAAAACATCAGGCTGCCATGACAGGTGGCGAGTTCTCCTTCAATGGAAGCCTTCAAACAGAGGCTGGATGGACATCGGTCTGAGAGGGTTTAGTGACTCCTGCATTGAGCAGGGGGTTCGACACGATGACCGTGGAGGTTCTTTCCAACTCTAACATTCTATGATTCCACGATCAACAAATACCACAAGGTACAAAATACGTGACTTAAAAAAACCAAGCCCAGATGATGAATTGGGCCCCTTGTAATTCGGACCACACCTTATTATGGCACCTTCTCTCTATAGTAATGAACGAGGGGCAAATTTTGCTGTAATGGCAAAGTCATCACTACATTTCCCATCAATTTTGTAGGCATATCATGATAACAGGACAACGCTGAGCAGGAACATTTTTGGTCAACACAAAATTTGCAGCGGCCCCTCTCTCCTCGGTCACCTTGTGCTGCATATAATTGCTGGCTTCTTCTGTGGCCGCCAAGACCACGGTGCGACAGAATTGCGTTAGTTCACAGCTGTTTACACTACAATAGATGTGGATGGGTTTTATAGAAATTGTAAAATCTTGAGACTTCTCAATAACGAAAAGAAGGTTGCACTCACTGGTCTTTGACTGATCAGGAAGGTTTGTCAGTTAGGCATCAGTCTAAAGGTACCTTTACACTAAACGACTTACCAACGATAACGACCAGCGATACGACCTGGCCGTGATCGTTGGAAAGTTGTTGTGTGGTCGCTGGGGAGCTGTCACACAGACATCTCTCTCCAGCGACCAACGATCAGGGGAACGACTTCGGCATCGTTGAAACTGTCTTCAACGATGCCGAAGTCCCCGGGTAACCAGGGTAAACATCGGGTTACTAAGTGCAGGGCCGCGCTTAGTAACCCGATATTTACCCTGGTTACCATTGTAAAAGTTAAAAAAAAAACACTACATACTCACATTCTGATGTCTGTCACGTCCCCCGCCGGCGTCCACAGGGTTAAAACTGCTTTCGGCAAGAGCGCTGCTAATGCACGCGCTGCTGCCGAGAGTTTCCCTGCACTGACTGTGTCAGCGCCGGCTGTAAAGCAGAGCACAGCGGTGACGTCACCGCTGTGCTCTGCTTTACGGCCGGCGCTGACACAGTGGACGCCAGGGGACGTGACAGACATCAGAATGTGAGTATGTACTGTTTTTTTTTTTAACTTTTACAATGGTAACCAGGGTAAATATCGGGTTACTAAGCGCGGCCCTATGCTTAGTAACCCGATATTTACCCTGGTTACAAGTGAACACATTGCTGGATCGGCGTCACACACACCGATCCAGCGATGACAGCGGGTGATCAGCGACCAAAAAATGGTCCTGCTCATTCCCCAACGACCAACGATCTCCCAGCAGGGGCCTGATCGTTGGTCGCTGTCACACATAACGAGATCGTTAGCGGGATCGTTGCTACGTCACCAAAAGCGTGACGTTGCAACGAAATCGTTAACGATATCGTTATGTGTGACGGTACCTTAATTGACCAATCATTGAGGGCAGCACGGTGGCGCAGTGGTTAGCACAGCAGCCTTGCAGCGCTGGGGTCCTGGGTTCTAATCCCACCTTGGACAACATCTGCAAGGAGTTTGTATGTTCTCCCCGTGTTTGCGTGGGTTTCCTCCGGGTACTCCAGTTTCCTCCCACATTCCAAAGACATACTGATAGGGAATTAAGATTGTGAGCCCCATCGGGGACAGTGATGATAATGTGTGCGAAATGTAAAGCGCTGCGGAATATGTTAGCGCTATATAAAAATAAAGATTATTATTATTATTATTATTGGAAACCAAAAATCACTGGAAAAGGAAAAACTTTGAACAGATGTGTCTGGAGGCCTTTAGAGCCGCACTGGCGGTCCTCCGGATATACCCGGTGACGCACCCCACTCCCAATCAGTAGTGCCAGTGTTTATAAACAGTCCGTGCAACATGACATTAGTGTAACACGATGCGACCAACAATGAGCTAACACTATGTGAAGAATGCGGCGTCACAATCCACCTGTCATACACACATATTGTCTCCAATCGTACGCAGCGCCGGCGCCGTAGAAATCACATTTGTCTCTTATGAAAATCACAATTTTCTTCACCTGATAAATATTAGCTTTTCAGACATCTTCAGGTGGAAAGTTATAGTATAACCATTCCCGGTAATAGGTTTGTGATGAATAATTCATGAGCCATAATGAGTGAAATTTAAACATGAGCTGGAAGCTGCGGGGCGCATCTCATTACCCGGCACCGTGCCGCCACGGTGTACTATGTAATGACATTCATTTCATTCTGCTTGTAGTCCAATTGTCTCTGATTTACGATATAGAGATACGATTTGCTGGGGAAGGGGGGAGGGAGGGAAAATTCGAGACCCTCGAAATATGCACTTAAAATCATGTTCTCGCTTTTATGCCCCTCCACCGTATTTTATATATTTTTTCTTCATTTTTTCATTTATTTTAGCTTACAATATTTTTACTTTTTAGATGTGTTTTTCTGTGTATTTTATAGCATATTTTATGCACAGTTTGGGGGTTTCAGATATCATTTATTAACATTTTTAAATAATTTAATAAAGATAAATAATTTTGTATCTTATTACATATACTAATAGACCACGTGCATTCATATATTGTATCATATTTTAGCTTGTTATATTGCTTTTTACTGATAACAACTGATTTTTAGTTTTACATTTTGATATATAATTAATATTAGTGGTAAAATATTTACTGGTATGATATTTAGAATTTAACTATATATTAATAATTAATTTATAATATTTATTTATTTTATATTGTATATTATTACTTTTAATAGCTGAGATTTATTATATGTTATACACAGGCAGTAACTTCTTTTTTTTACATTATATTATTTTAGGCTGATATTTATTATGTATTATGAATATAACTATACATCAATAATAGCTGTATGTAATATTTTTACATCTTATATTTTGTTATTATATTACTATACACTGATAGTATATTCCATTTTTTAATCTTATCTCATTCTTTATCGATTATATTATTTTACTATACTATAATTATACCTGATCATTTATTAATATCAATTCCTTTTTGGAGGTATATAAGAATGAGCCTATGTCTCAATACTAATTTTGAGAATATTTTATAGTCATAGGGACTCATTTGATAATGGAGGTGGGATTCTTTGGTTTTAATGCAATAAGTCCCTCTGCCCTATATGAGAACAGTAGTATCATAAATGACTTCCAGAGCTTGTTTCAGATTTTGTGTTCATTCCTGGAGCTTTCCGTCACCTCTGGGGTCCTCAGGACAGGTCTGAACGAAGTTCTCGGCCGTACTATTTGATCAGTGTCCTGAATAGAGGTGTAAATTGAAATGCGGCTCGAACAATTGTGCATATCCTTAAACCGGTTGTGGTTCTCATCAGTATTTATTGGCTCTTTACAAAGTTGGAAATAGTTTTTGTAACTAGTACAATTGCAAAAAAAAAAGAAATCTTATAAAATGCAAACTGATTTTGAACATAATGTTATCAAGTCCAAAATGTTTCAAGTCAAAAAGAACAATTCAAATTTTGCCTCTATTTATTCTGTGCACTTAATTTTAAAGGATATTTGGTCAAACTTTAGGGAAAATAACAAAACAAGATAAAAAACAGACATGTTCTGCGACGTTGCCCCAATGTTAATTCAGTGGTGGAAAAAAAATATTCAGGTTGGTAAATGGTTCTAATTGGTCAGTGGACGTGACTACTTATTTGTCCTGCTGTGCAAACTTAGTTTAATCCTGAAAAAAACACTGTAAACGTTAATCCCATAAGTAAACCATTAATAGAGTAACAAAAACACAGTGTAATGTAACTTGTCTACATGTGAAATGTAGGGGCAGCAATGGCTTCTGAGCCAAAAGGGCAGCAATTGCTACCAAACCATCTGGGGCAGAAATGGCTTCCGAACCATCAGGTGAAGCAATGACATCTGCATCATTGGGGCAGCAATGTCTTCCAAACCGTAACGTCAGCAATGGTTTCTGAACCATCGAGGCCGAAAAGTCTTCCAAACCATAAGGATAGCAATGGCTTCTGAACCATCGGGACAGCAATGTCTTGCAAACCATTGAGGGCAGCAGAACCTTCTGAATCATCAAGGACAGCAATGGCTTCCAAACCATTGGGGGCAGCAATGATTTCAAAACATAAGGGCAGCAATGGTTTCCGAACCATCAAAGACAGCAATGGTTTTGGAACCATTGGGGGCAGCAGTGGCTTCTGAACTATCAAGGGCTGCAATGGCTTCGGAACCATTGGGGGCAGCAATGAATTCGGAACCATTGAGGGCAGCAATGGCTTCTGAACCATCAAGGGCAGCAATGGCTTCAGAACCATTGGGGCAGCAATGGCTTCCAAACTATAAGGGAAAAAATTACTTCTGAACCATCGGGACGGCAATGACTTCTGAACCATAAGGGCAGCAATGACTTCTGAACCATAAGGGCAGCAATGTCTTCTGAACCATAAGGGCAGCAATGCCTTAGTTCTGAACCATCTGGGCAGAAATGTCATCTGCATCATTGGGGCAGGAATGGCATCTGAACCATCAGTAACAACAATGGCTTCTGAACCATCAAAGCAGCAATGGCTTCAGAACCATTGGGGCAGCAATGGCTTCCAAACTATAAGGGAAAAAAATTACTTCTGAACCATCGGGACGGCAATGACTTCTGAACCATAAGGGCAGCAATGTCTTCTGAACCATAAGGGCAGCAATGCCTTAGTTCTGAACCATCTGGGCAGAAATGTCATCTGCATCATCGGGGCAGGAATGGCTTCTGAACCATCAAAGCAACAATGACTTCTGAACCATCGAGGCAGCAATGACTTCTGAACCATCGGGGCAGCAATGGCTTTTGAGTTCTGAACCATCGAGGCAGCAATGATTTCGGAACAATGGGGTCAGAAATAACTTGTGAGCCATCAGGTCCAGCAACTGCATCTGAGCTATTTTTTAAAGATGTCAATTACCTGACTACTGCCCATACAGAGCTATATTTGCTAATATTTAGAACCAGGAAAACCTAAGTGGGCAAAACTGGGTAAACGTGCTCTTTAGCTGGTGCAGACAAGGGCTCATTGCATCACCCAGGGGCAGGGGCGGACTGGGCCGGGTGGCAGGAATGCATATGCCCCCCGGGCCGGTGCCTGAGCAGCTGGACAGGGCCGCTGGAGGACCGGCAGCGATTTCCGCCAGCCGGCCCTTTAAATCTTGTAAAGGCAGGTCCTGTGTGTGCGCGCGCGCATTGCCGGCGGCTGAGAAGCGCCGCGGCGGCCGTGCTAGTGCACGAGCACGGCCGCGTTCCTAGGTCCTGCGCGCGCTCGTCTGCTGCCTGTGCCAGCGCAGGCACACAGGAGATCAGACCACGAAAGATTTGAAATGTCCCGCGCGCGCGCATAGGGCGCCGCCCTCCAGGCTCCACCTGACTGTGTGTGCGTCTGACGCTGGCCGGCCTGCACCAGCGTCAGAGAAAACTGGCTGCTCACCACTGCCTGTCTGCCTGGGATCCTCTTCATCGCCGACGCTGGCCAGGACCCGTCCCACCTCAGCCCTTCATCCTCCCGACCTCACCAGGGACCTGGGTTAGTCCCAACTCCCAAGATGAATTTTTTTTATGTATATACAGCAGTTGCACCTATATAATGTGTATAGACTGCTATATATGCATTATATAGGTGATACTGCTGTGTATAATCACTATACTACCTATATAATGTATGTATAGCAATCTATATCTTATATAGGTGACAGCTACTGATGCATATATATACCTTATATAGGTGACACTGTGGGGTGTGTTTATGTATATATATATGTACATGTATACACAACAGCAGTATCATCTATATAACATATATACATCAGTAGCAGTATTGCCTATATAACATATAGACTGCTATACGTAAATTATATAGGTGGTATAGTGATTATAAACAGCAGTTGCACCTATATAATGTGTATAGACTGCTATATATACATTATATAGGTGATACTGCTGTATATAATCGCTATACCACCTATGTAATGTACGTATAGCAGTCTATATGTTATATAGGTGACACTGCTACTGATGCGTATATACCTTATATAGGTGACACTGTGGGGTGTGTGTATATATCACACCACTGTATACACAGCAGTATCACCTATATAACGTATATACACATCAGTAGCAGTATTGCCCACATATATAAGATACAGATTGCTATATATACATTATATAGGTGATACTGGCTGCTACTGCTGTATATAATCGCAATATCACCTATATAATGTATATACAGCAGTCTATATATAGGCAATACTGCTACTGATGTGTATAGTTGTAGTATCACCTATATATTGTATGTGATAATGTGACTGCTGTACATACATTATATAGGTGAAACATATATATATATATATATATATATATATATAATCAGTTTCACCTATATAATGTATGTATGTACAGCAGTCACAGTATCACATACAATATATAGGTGATACTACAACTATACACATCAGTCGCAGTATCAACTATATATTGTATATACAGTAGTTTCAATGTGATATATATTCAGCAGTCGCGGTGTCTCTTATGTGATGTATGCATCATAATATAGTATAATGCTGTCTTAAATATGTATATATGTATATATATATATATATATATATATATATACAGTATATAATTGTCTAAGGGTCACTTCCGTCTGTCCTTCTTTCTTTCTGTCACGGTTATTCATTCGCTGATTGGTCTCGCCAGCTGCCTGTCATAGCTGCCGCGACCAATCAGCGACGGCCACAGTCCGGAAGAAAATGGCCGCTCCTTACTCCCCGCAGTCAGTGCTTGGCGTCCGCATACTCCCCTCCGGTCAGCGCTCACACAGGGTTAATGGCAGCATTGACCGCGGTGTAACGCACTCGGTTACCGCCGCTATTAACCCTGTGTGACCACATTTTTACTATTCATGCTGCCTATGCAGCATGAATAGTAAAAATATCTAATGTTAAAAATAATAAAAAAATAAAAAATAGTTACATACTCACCCTCCGGTGGCCCCCCCGGATCAGGAACCGGCCTTTTCCGCTCCGCGCGACGTCCCGGTGACCGCTGCATGCATTGCGGTCTCGCGAGATGATGACGTACGTTCTCGCGAGACCGCAATGCAATCTTCAGACCGGACTGCACGCCAAGCATCGGGGAACGGACGCTTCGATCCGGAGGCTCCAGGAGGTGAGTATGTAACTATTTTTTATTTTAATTCTTTTTTTTTTTAACAGGGATATGGTGCATACTACGTGACTGGCCAATATACTACGTGATTGTGCTGTATACTACGTGACTGGTCAATATACTACGTGATTGTGCTGTATACTACGTAACTGGGCATACTGCCCAGCCACGTAGTATATTGCCCAGCCATGTAGTATATTGCCCATTCACGTAGTATAAAGCACAGAGCCACGTAGTATATTGGCCAGTCACGTAGTATACAGCACAGAGCCACGTAGTATATTGGCCAGTCACGTAGTATATTGCCCAGCCACGTAGTATACTGCCCAGTTACGTGGCTGGGCAGTATACTACGTGGCTCTGTGCTGTATACAACGTGGCTCTGTGCTGTATACTACGTGGCTCTGTGCTGTATACTACGTGGCTCTGTGCGTAGCTGGGCAATATACTACGTAAACTACGTGGCTGGGCAATATGCTACGTGGCTAAAGAGCACCATGTAAATGGACCTGTGGTCGATCATGCGCACTTCGGCGCCATTCACATGTGGCTCTTCAAATAACGCCTTTAAGAGGAGTGTTGAAGGGCAGGACAAAGTATAGCAAAATTCACTTTTCGGGGGTGGGGAGTGTTTGAGTATGTGGACTGGTGGGGTTTTTTGTGGCAGGGCTGCTTTTTTGTCCCTGTCCGGCCGTGTGTGTGTGTGTGTGTGATTATACAGTGGGATTGTGCGTGTGTGCACTATATATACAGTGGGGCTGTGCGTGTGTCAATTATACATTGGGACTGTGCGTGTGTGTTTTTTATATATATATATATATATATATATATATATATATATATATATATCTCTCGCATGTTTGCCGTCACAGGACAACCTGTTCCCGGCGCAGGCACCGGAGAATCCTCACAGAGCATAGTGCGCACGATATGAGGATTCACACATAGTGACTGTAGACATGTAGCTTAAAGGGAACCTGTCACCCCGAAATTCGCGGGTGAGGTAAGCCCACCGGCATCAGGGGCTTATCTACAGCATTCTGTAATGCTGTAGATAAGCCCCCGATGTTACCTGAAAAAGGAGAAAAAGACGTTAGATTATACTTACCCAGGGGCGGTCCCGCTGCTGGTCAGGTCGGATGGGCGTCTCCGGTCCGCTGCGGCGCCTCCTATCTTCTTTCCATGACGTCCTCTTCTGATCTTCAGCCACGGCTCCGGCGCAGGCGTACTTTGCTCTGCCCTGTTGAGGGCAGACAAAGTACTGCAGTGCGCAGGCGCCGGAAAGGTCAGAGGCTCGGCGCCTGCGCACTGCAGTACTTTGTCTGCCCTCAACAGGGCAGAGCAAAGTACGCCTGCGCCGGAGCCGTGGCTGAAGATCAGAAGAGGACGTCATGGAAAGAAGATGGGAGGCGCCGCAGCGGACCGGAGACACCCATCCGACCTGACCAGCAGCGGGACCGCCCCTGGGTGAGTATAATATAACGTCTTTTTCTCCTTTTTCAGGTAACATCGGGGGCTTATCTACAGCATTACAGAATGCTGTAGATAAGCCCCTGATGCCGGTGGGCTTACCTCACCCGCGATTTTCGGGGTGACAGGTGCCCTTTAAGATCCGACAACCCCTTTAAGGATGGGCCGCTACTCATGGGCCACTGCTGTGTACTTGCCCCCCAGGCTAAAATTTGCCAGTCAGCCCCTGCCCAGGGGTTCCATTAAGCAATGTTTAATTACATGGGAAATCTATAATTTAATTACCCAATACTTTTTAGCATCTTTTCTACATTTTGTGGCTAGGATTTGCAAAGGAAAATCTAATTTTCAATATTTTTCTGTAACAGACTGAAATGTAACAAATTTCTTGAAATCCAACTTCATAACTGTGTTCCTAAAATTTCAAGACACATGAGATTTAAAAACTGAAGCCCTGAACTTCATAAGATTGCACATCCCCACGCAGTTGTAAGTAGAGCCTTTTAGAAGTAATTGATTTGAAAAAAATATTTGAAAACAATACATTTTCCATTATTTTTTAGGCTATCGGAAGCATAAAAATACATAATATAATATATTATACAAACGTGCTGCCTAACGTAACACATAATATAATCGCAAATTGAATTCATTGTTAAAATAGTTGCAAATTCGAGATTTAGAGGGAACACTAGGACAAAAGGGAAGGTGGGGCAAGTAGACCCAAACCACTATTAAGATTGCCTGGTTGGGGTCCGGAGGTCCTGTGGTTGTTTTTAATGACAGAACTGCTAGATGATAATAATTTGAAAATTAATTGTTGTCCGTAGGTATTGATTAGGAACATAAAGTGATTATGGAAGGAAATTTAAAGTGGTCTTGTGGTGTTGGTGGATCCAAACTGGTAAACCTGGCCAATACAAGTAGGTGGCTTGGATCAAGAAAGCTTCGATGACCCACTGTGTAATCAAAATTGGCTCAACAGGACTATGCCCAATAGGACATATTGTTAGTCCACCCCTGGTAGTCGGTTTAAATCACTCAATCTACAGGTCCTCCAGGGTGAGCCATTTAGTGACCCCCTTACTTTCTCAACATTTACCAACAGACCATTAAGGTGCGGATTGTCCAAAGGGTCTTCTCCTTTTGTCCCAAAGGTCAAGTAGACTGGCAGTCTGAAAAAGTTAATCCTAACATGAAAAGTTATCACTTATCCAACGTATTAACACTGATCCCGAGAAAGGGTCTCTGATATTCTTCATTCATTGTTGGAGAAAGCAGAGAACAGGTCTCTTAAATCTCCACCAGCCACCTCTCCATTCTAAAGGGGCATATGAGTACCTCTTTCTTGAGATCAGTGGGGGTCCCCATGGGTGGCTTCACTAATGAATGTTAACAGAACTCTTCAAAATCAATATGAGAGCCAGCGTGGTTGGGAAAGATTGCGTTTGGCTCCCGTGTTTTTTTTTTTTTAACGGGCTGTTCAATCTTTTGCATATTTTGTTATTGTTTATTGTTATAAGATGAAAATATGACAAAAATTTCCTAAGTCATTCCAGGAGATCACCGTCCGACCATTGATGAACTTGTGGAGTTGACTGGGATTTAATGGAGTTGTTGCTATGGCATTTTAATGGTGGAATGGAACGAGCTCCATTCGAGCCTCATCTGCTCACCTCTGACCAGAGAGACTGGCTGCAAATGGAGAATATTTTGAGGGGTATTGATGTTTCAGAATGTGCAAATAAATATATTCTATTTTAAAAAGGAATTTGGACACCAACAACCTCTTCCAAAGCTTTTTGTTCCAGAAAAGGAAATAAAATGTCAGGGTCGAATTGTTCGCGTGAATCAGCTATCGCAAAATAGGCAGAAGATTGAACAACTCATTAAAAAAAATACTGGGAGCCAAATGCAACCTTTCCCAAAAACGTTGGCTAGAATGGTGACTCAAAAGGGTTCCGCAAACATTCACAGAGCGGTGGAAACTTGTACTGCCAGCGTTACTGCCCCACAGAAGATGATTTCTGCTTCTTTTGGGGACCCCCATTGTTTATAACCACCTTTACAAATATCCTATTAAAAAAATATCCACATGTGCCCCCCCGGTCCGTAGTGCCATGTTTATGACCACTGTGGATACGTTACAGATTTTTATGTCAAGTGTTTTGGTTTGTAAAATTAGTGCTCGTTGCAGAAAGGCTGCATCATCGGCCATTACCAGGCGGAAGTGATTAACAACCAGTTCTTAATAACTAATAAAAAAGGAAACGGGTAGTACATTTAGGAGGAGTGCTTTTAAAAGGACAGCGATGGATGACGCCCATTAGGACCGGATGTTTGTTGATGTCTTTATTGCTACCCATGGATAGATCCATCCACTTATCCATGTCAGTGTCAAAGTCTCCAGTGCAAAAAATGTCTCCTCGTGTTTCTGAGGACTTCGACAGTCTTTAATGTCTGTTATATTTTGCTATCACTAAAAAAGTCTAAATAATTTTAGATTTAAATAGAATGTTGTCAGTAATGTCACTGCCTGTCTCTAATTTATTTATTTTATTTTTACTCACTTATATAGCATCATCATATTCCGCAGCTTTACAGACATTATCGGCGCTGTCCCCATTGGGGCTCACAATCTACATTCCCTATCAGTCTTTGGAATGCGGGAGAAAACCGTAGAACTCTGAAAAAACCCACGGGGAGAACATACAAACTCCTTCTGTAGGGATGTGGACCTGCCGCTGAAGACAACAGATGCACTATGTGAATACTGCCGTGCGGTTTTATATGTGAAAGTAATGTGTGCCTAATGTAAAGTATTATGGTGACATCACGAGGTCAGTGCACATGGAGTTACATGAGGGGCAGGTGACCGGTCCCGGGTGCACTGCTAGAGTGGAGAACAAATCGCTGAGGCTGATGGAGTCAGCGGGCTTGGGGGTAGTCCAGAATGATTGGGTGGCAGAACAGGAGTTGTACTAAGGATGAAGGTAGTGTGAATGTCTGTGCCCTATCCCATCTATGAACTTCGACTGTTTAGTAAAAGTTTGACTGTTCTAAAGAACCTGGTGTACCAAGCATTGTGTGCGGCGGCTCCTGAGGATGAAAGCCTGGAAGCAGCGAAGGCCTGCGGCCTACAAGTGAGAGTGATTCACCCCACACCCTACGGCACACTGGGACTGGGACACCCCCTGTTTATAAAGTGCCATTGCACAACCAGACGGCAGCTTGGTCTTGACTACCGCTCTCGGACACATTACATTTACAGATGTTGTCCTTGGTTGGATGCAAGGCTGCAGTGCCAACCACTGAGCCACCGTGCTGCCCTAATCACCTGTATGCATGCTCTGGCCAATTTAATGGAAACCCCATTAGCCTTTAAGAAGTTTTATGAGAGGAGATTAGAAACCTAATAGGGAGCACATACAAACGTCTTGCAAATGTTGGCTCTGGTCTCACTTCCACAAATGGATCCCAGAATGACTTTGTTTTCCCAATGTACCTGCTGTGAGTTGTAGTGTCTAAAAGGGTGTTTAGCTAATTAGCATAGTGTCCAGATCAAAAAGGTTTCTTTGATGACTTGGGGGACGCCACTGATCACTTTTGTTGGTGACAATATACAGTGCAACCATTGGGCCAAGCTTGAAAAAAGGTTTCATGTGGAACAAAAACATTATATGGATAAAGGTATTCCTTTGCTTCACTTGAATTCTGGAGTGATGCTATTTTTGCTGTAATTCTCCCCCTCTACTCCTCCTTGGTCAGGTCTCATCTGGAATATTGTGTCCAGTTTGAGGAACCATATTTTAAAAAAGACATCAAAACACTGGAGGAAGTTCAGGGAAGAGCGACCGGGATGGTGAGCGGACGGCAAAGTATGTCCTACGAGGAAAGGTTAAAGGATCTGGGAATGTTTAGCTGCAAAATAGAAGGCTAAAGGTACCGTTACACTTAACGATTTACCAACGATCACGACCAGCGATACGACCTGGCCGTGATCGTTGGTAAGTCGTTGTGTGGTCACTGGAGAGCTGTCACACAGACAGCTCTCCAGTGACCAACGATGCCGAAGTCCCCGGGTAACCAGGGTAAACATTGGGTTACTAAGCGCAGGGCCGCGCTTAGTAACCCGATGTTTACCCTGGTTACCATTGTAAAAGTAAAAAAAAAAACACTACATACTTACATTCCTGTCGCGTCCCCCAGCGTCAGCTTCCCTGCACTGTGTAAGCGGTGGCCGGAAAGCAGAGCGGTGACGTCACCGCTGTGCTCTGCTTTACGGCCGGCCGGCGCTGACACAGTGCAGGGAAGCTGACGCTGAAGGACGTGACAGGAATGTAAGTATGTAGTGTTTTTTTTTTTACTTTTACAATGGTAACCAGGGTAAACATCGGGTTACTAAGCGCGGCCCTGCGCTTAGTAACCCGATGTTTACCCTGGTTACCAGTGAAGACATCGCTGAATCGGCGTCACACACGCCGATTCAGCGATGTCAGCGGGTGATCCAGCAATGAAATAAAGTCCTGATCATTCTCCAGCGACCAACGATCTCCCAGCAGGGGCCTGATCGTTGGTCGCTGCTACGCATAACGATTTCGTTAACGATATCGTTGCTACGTCACAAAAAGCAACGATATCGTTAACAATATCGTTATGTGTGACGGTACCTTAACTGTCTACAAATATCTGAAGAGCTGTCACAGTGTAGAGGGATCATTATTCTCATTTGCACATGGAAACACGAGAAACAATGGAATTATTCTGAAAGGGAGAAGATACAGATTAGATATTAGAAAAAACTTTTTGACAGTGAGGACGATCAATGAGTGGAACAGGCGGCCACGAGAGGTGGCGAGTTCTCCTTCAATGGAAGTCTTCAAACAGAGGCTGGACGGACATCTACATACATAGTAACATAGTAACATAGTTAGTAAGGCCGAAAAAAGACATTTGTCCATCCAGTTCAGCCTATATGCCATCATAATAAATCCCCAGATCTACGTCCTTCTACAGAACCTAATAATTGTATGATACAATATTGTTCTGCTCCAGGAAGACATCCAGGCCTCTCTTGAACCCCTCGACTGAGTTCGCCATCACCACCTCCTCAGGCAAGCAATTCCAGATTCTCACTGCCCTAACAGTAAAGAATCCTCTTCTATGTTGGTGGAAAAACCTTCTCTCCTCCAGACGCAAAGAATGCCCCCTTGTGCCCGTCACCTTCCTTGGTATAAACAGATCCTCAGCGAGATATTTGTATTGTCCCCTTATATACTTATACATGGTTATTAGATCGCCCCTCAGTCGTCTTTTTTCTAGACTAAATAATCCTAATTTCGCTAATCTATTTGGGTATTGTAGTTCTCCCATCCCCTTTATTAATTTTGTTGCCCTCCTTTGTACTCTCTCTAGTTCCATTATATCCTTCCTGAGCACCGGTGCCCAAAACTGGACACAGTACTCCATGTGCGGTCTAACTAGGGATTTGTACAGAGGCAGTATAATGCTCTCATCATGTGTATCCAGACCTTTTTTAATGCACCCCATGATCCTGTTTGCCTTGGCAGCTGCTGCCTGGCACTGGCTGCTCCAGGTAAGTTTATCATTAACTAGGATCCCCAAGTCCTTCTCCCTGTCAGATTTACCCAGTGGTTTCCCATTCAGTGTGTAATGGTGATATTGATTCCTTCTTCCCATGTGTATAACCTTACATTTATCATTGTTAAACCTCATCTGCCACCTTTCAGCCCAAGTTTCTAACTTATCCAGATCCATCTGTAGCAGAATATCTGTCTGAAATGGTTTAGTGACTCCTGCATGGATGACCCTGGAGGTCCCTTCCAACTGTAATATTCTAGGATTCTATGATTTTATGATTCTGTGATTCTATGATTCTATTTTCACCCAGAGAGGGAAATATGTGTTTGATGGTGTCTTAAAAGAGTCCCAAATGTGTGGTGAAATGTCAGCTTGGCAGATGTAAAAAAAAATGTTGGCTGGAAAAATTTTTTGGGGGCGACTTAGAATATTTTCGCCCTGTGTCTGCTTCTAGAGAGGAAAAACTGAGAGTGTCCGAAAACAGTTGTAGAGCGTTTGGCACAAAAAGTGTCCTTGGACTTAGTCATTTTTCATCACATTTCTAGACTTTGTCAGAGTCTGTGAAAAATCTCTATTTTCACCCAGAGAATTCAACCACATTCTATGATTCTGTGAATTATGTAATCTATCTATCTATCTATCTATCTATCTATCTATCTATCTATCTATCTATCTATCTATCTCTTGTGTCTATCTATCTATCTATCTATCTATCTATCTATCTATTATCTCTATCTATCTATTATCTATCTATCTATTATCTATATATCTATCTATTATCTATATCTTCCATCTATTTATCTATCTATCTATCTATCTATCTATTTATCTATTATCTATCTATCTATCTATCTATCTATTATCTCTATCTATCTATCTATCTATCTATCTATCTATCTATCTATCTATTATCTCTATCTATCTATCTATTATCTATATCTTGCATCTATCTATCTATCTATCTATCTATCTATCTATTATCTCTATCTATCTATCTATCTATCTATCTATCTATCTATCTATTATCAAATTCAAATTCAAATGAGCTTTATTGGCAGGACTAAGTACATGTTAGCATTGCCAAAGCATATGGTAAAAATACGGGGGTGGGGGGTGGGGCATATAGAGGTCCAGGGAATATCAAATTCCTTTTAGAGGATAGGGGATGTTTCCAGGGTGGGGTATAGGAGTCCATGACATATCGGGCTCTTTAGTCGGGGGATAGGGATATGTCCAGTGTTGGGGTACGGGAGTCCATGACATATCAGGCTCCTCTTAGTCTGAGGCAGGCGCTGACATATTCCGCTGCTACGGCCACTGCACTTTCCTCTTCCCCCAGTATTATCGGCAGTTTCTCTTCCTCCTCCATGGAGGTGAAGTCTGGGAGGAGATCAGACAGTCTCTTGAAGTGAGTGTCCCTCACTGCGGAGTATTTGGGGCACCTCAGCAGGAAGTGGGCCTCATCCTCCACGGCCTCCTGGGGGCACTGCTGGCAGAGTCTGCTCTCTCGGGGCTTGTAGTTCTGTCGGTGCCGCCCGGATTCGATGAGTAGGCTGTGGGCGCTCAGTCTGTACCGGCTCAGGATCTGTCGATCTTTGGGGTTTTCTAGTTTCTCTAGATATGGGGCCAGTTTGTACTCCCTCTGTAGATTCCGGTATATTGTCAGTTTCTGGGATTTGTTTATGTCGTTCCTCCAGATGCTGAGATATTCCTCTTTGACTTTGTGTACCATTTTCTGGATTTCACCTTTTGTCAGGCCATGGAGGTTGATGGCTTGGTCAGACTATTATCTCTATCTATCTATCTATTATCTATATCTTGCATCTATCTATCTATCTATTTATCTATCTATCTATCTATCTATCTATTATTTATCTATTTGTCATTGATTTATTAGAACTATTATATATTCCTTAAATGCTCTTTTTTTCTTAACAGTTTTCTGTAATCGATTCCACTGTAATTAAAAAATCAATTAGGAGATGTAAAACACAGCTATATAAAGGAGGGGGGTGCAGAGACTTTTTAACACCTAAAGTGACAAAAATTTCAGTTCTGATCCGACATTGAGAAGACAGTGAGCCAACGGGCCGCACCCTATTCCTGCCCCCACTGGGCATATGATGGCTCCAGCGCTCATTGTATTTAGTGACAATGAAAGATAATTTTCTATAAATCCAACTGGACTAACGGCTTAACAAGATATTGTATAAAAATAAATAATAAAAGGCAAAAAAAAAACAACATTTCTGAACATTTTTCAATATTAGCTTGTATTTTCATTGATGGTAACAGGTTTGATTCAAACAGATATTAAACAAAGGAACAACAGATCGCTGATGGAATTGATCTGACATGAATGCGCAGATGGTGCTGCAGGACAGATACGAGTCTTCGCTCTTTCTCGATGGGATCAGGTGTTTTATAGAGGCTTTAATTCCAACCTTGACAGGGTTTCATGCTTTTCGACTGATCCAGTTATCGCAATGGAGCATCATCTATCTTCTCCCATTAATGGGACCTAAGTAAGAAAAAATTGTTAGACTTTTGGTTTGTTTTTCTTTTTTTTTTCTTTTCTGTAATATGTTTCTTTTTATTTATTTTTTTTAGCTTACTTTTATTTTGTTTTTACTGTTTTTAATAATTTTCCATGGTGTAAATTTCCAAAATCATTCATCTGATTTAACTTCTTTTTTTTTCCTGCTGTCAAATTCAAGTCCAATTGGCATGAGCTCAGCCTGCCGTATTTATCAATTAGGACAACCTGTTTCTTTTTAATAGAGATGATTTTCCTCAATAAATTAGCTTTATGGCTCCAGAGGATGCTGATTAATGATCTCCCCTTTCACTTACAAACATTAGATAAGGCTTTTTTTTTCGGGAAGGAATAGGGTTCAATGGCCAGTGTATTCAAACATAAAGACAATGAAAAAAAAAATTACAAAAAAAGGCAAAAAGTATAAAAAAGAGGATTATGTGCACATAAATACACAAGTATATATGTGTATGTATATATACTGTATATATACATATACCGATATATATACGCACACATGTATACACAAACTTGTGCATTAGCACTAGGCGGAATATAGCCTATATGGCAGTATTGCTCCTCAGACTCCATATATCCATTGCCTACATGTCTTGGTGCACACAATGGCTGCTGCACTCTCTTCTATGTACTGTATATATTGCGGTTACAGAGGCTTGTGCCTGTTCACATTTGCTTCATTGTTTCACGAGGTACTGGTCAGTTTGTTGTTTCTTTGCCGCACATATTTGTCGGTGGTGGCGGTTTTTATAGTTGGATCAGTCTCAGGCCTCATACAGATTTTCACTGATAGCATTCGTACCTGTGATAGCCGATGGGGCCATGCAGATGTCCGACTTTTTTCTCGGAGTGAGAGGTTTGCAGAAAATATTGGAGACATGTCTAATTCTGAGCCAAAGTTCGGATCAAAATCAGTAACGCAAGTCCATCTACGTGTGGTCCAATATTCACGGACTGTCGGCATTGAGAAGGTGGAGAGTCTTGCTTTTCAATTTCGTCACGTATGAGAAAATCAGATGACGCTTGTATCACTCCCTGATCGGAGTCTGATTAGAATATCTTGTACGCATATAAACCTGAGGATGTAGGAGTGGAAGCCGTGTGCTCTTCCCCCTTCCCCCTTCCTTCATTTCCCTCATGTGTTCTTCTCCCCCTCCCCCCCCCCTTTTTTTTTTTTTTTTTTTTATTTCTTTGTTATGTTTAGGCAAATTATTTTATTTACTTACTGATTGATACAAGAATGTGCAAATTGTATTCCCCTTTTTTTTTTTTTTTTTGTGTGTGTTTTATCTAAATTTTATATCTGTATTGTCAAAAAAGTTTAATAAAAGCATTATTGGAAAAAAGAATATCTTGTACGCAAAAAAAAATCAGACGTCTGATTAGGCCGAATTCAGGTGTCTGTTAAACACTGTCCGTATATGGCCCATAATGCACAGACCGGCTGCGGGGTCTCCTGACATAAACCTAACAGTCTCATTGGCGTATATGAGCCTGCTGAGTTCAGGTGAGGAGACCCCGCGGCCGGTCTGTGCATTATCGGCCATGTACGGACAGTGTTTCATAGATGAGTATCTAATATCAATCTAATTATCTATCTATCATCTATCTATCTATTATCTATCTATTATATATTATCTATCTATTATCTATCTATTTATATATCATCTATCTATTTATCTATCTATCATCATCATCATCCTATTTATATATTATCTATCTATCTATCTATCTATCTATCTATCTATCTATCTATCTATCATCATCATCATCCTATTTATATATTATCTATCTATCTATCTATCTATCTATCATCATCATCATCCTATTTATATATTATCTATCTATCTATCTATGATCTATCTATCTATCTATCTATCTATCTATCTATCTATCTATCTATCTATCTATCTATCTATCTATCTATCTACACTAGACAAAAAATCTTCTTAAGGTGGTTCCTAATGACTGGAGAATGTGCCAGCATGTTGATTTCTCCTTATGTTTCTACCAGTTTGTGCCACTGTCACTCCATCATCTATTTGGCATTTTTCCAACCAGTATAAATAATTTCTCCATTGCACAGATGGTTGCATATTAAGTAGGTTGCATCGATCTGAAGTCTTTGTCTTACTTGAGATAATGCTATAAAATCTGAAAATTGCTGCAGGCATACAGTCAGCCCACATTAATTAATTACTAAAGGAATGGATGAAAATATTATTGATATCAGTATTAACTAATGTTGATTTTACTACTAAAATCACATAAAACTGTGCTCTTGCACAACCATAACAAAAATAACATTTAGAGTCTGTTCATATTGACTTTTTTTTATGTGAATATTTTTCTGGCTGGAAAATCCATGTAAAAAAAACCAAAAACATTTCAGTGCATATAAGCTAATTCTTTTTTGCATTTTTAAAAATAATTTTTTAAGCAAATTTCAAGCAGAATCCTTCTGGAAAAAAAAAGACTTTAGGGCTTGTTCACACTGACTCTTTATTGCCGAGTTTTTCGAACAGAAGCTCCAAGTTTTCAATGAGTTTTGAGGAGGATTTTTGGAGAGTTTTTGCTTAGTTTCTGTTTCAAAAACTTTGCAAAAAATCTTAGTGCGAATACACCCTAAATTTGACTACCGAATCAAGCAGAAAAAAAACACTCCATAAAAATAAAATGCACCAAAACCCTTTCATTTTTTTATGTGGATTTTTCAACCAAAAAAATCCACATCAACTCACTTTGTGTACATACTCTAACCTTTAATGATGTTAGCAGAAGTACTCATTAATAATAATAATAATAATAATAATACATATTATAATGCTGTATCTCTGTATGCCTCCAGTTGCATACACCATGCAGTGACACCATATGGCGGCACCATTTGGGAATATATGTGGTGTCTACAGAACACAGAACCATATGGACTCGCTCTACCTCTTCAATGGCTCTGTGCATGCTGTTTTTCCGTGTACATGAGTTTTATCATTTAAAGTTAGGAAAAAACTCAAAAGCCGGTTACTTTATATGTATGTAACAATCCCAACAGTAAGTGCTTGTGTGCAATCTTACATATATGTAGCTGTAAGCATATGCATTTTTCCTTAAAAACATGAAAAAAAAAACAATAGAAACAGCACATAAACGAGCATACTGTGTCTTTGAAAAAATGTCATCAGTGCCAAAAGCAGCAAAAAGCCCAACAACAAAAATACTATTACATCGATTCATCAAGACTTGTGCTTTGTAAGCCAGTCTTTGACTGTTTGCAGGAGTAAAATGTGCCCGACTCATTGAAGGGTTTATCCAGGACTATTTTTTTTATTTTTACTAATGGGCTTAAAATCTAATAGTCTTGTAGATGCAAAACTACCTGCCTGCTCTCCCTGGTGCCGGCACAGAGAGGTCATTGACCGCTCCTGCCGGCGATTCAGCTGCTCCAGGTCAACAGAGCAGTTCTTCCTCTTCCAAGTTGCTCAGTCGACAGGGCGAGGACATGGACATCATGCTGATTGACAGTTGGGCAATGGAGAACCGGCTGTCAGTCAGTATGATGTCAGTAGTCATACCCCGTCAGCAGATAAAAGTGGAAGAGAAATGCCAGAAAAAGCCGCTGAATCACTGGCAACATTAGTATGTGACCACTCTGTGCCGGCAGAGACGGCGCCGGGCACAACAGGCAGGTGGGTGGCAACTACCTCCCTGTTAGTTCTTAGGGCCATTATGCAAAAAAATAGTCCTGGATAACCCCTTTAAGGTGAGTGCACCTCCTTATGAATTCCCTTTAAGGGGAGTACAGCTCCTTATGAATTCTCTTTAAGGTGAGTGCACCTCGTTATTAATTCCCTATAAGGGGAGTGCACCTTGTTATTAATTCCCTATAAGGTGAGTGCAGCTCCTTATGAATTTCCTTTAAGGGGAGTGCACCTCCTTATGAATTCCCTTTAAGGTGAGTGCACCTCCTTATGAATTCTCTTTAAGGGGAGAGCACCTCCTTATGAATTCCCTTTAAGGTGAGTGCACCTCCTTATGAATTCTCTTTAAGGGGAGAGCACCTCCTTATTAATTCCCTATAAGGGGAGTGCACCTCGTTATTAATTCCCTATAAGGGGAGTGCACCTCCTTATGAATTGCTTTTAAGGGGAGTGCACCTCCTTATGAATTCCCTTTAAGAGGAGAGCACCTCCTTATGAATTCCCTTTAAGGGGAGAGCACCTTCTTATGAATTCCCTTTAAGGTGAGTGCACCTCCTTATGAATTCCCTTTAAGGGGAGAGCACCTCCTTATGAATTCCCTTTGAGGGGAGTGCACCTCCTTATGAATTCCTTTTAAGGGGAGAGCACTTCCTTATTAATTCCCTTTAAGGGGAGTGCACCTCCTTATGAATTCCCTTTAAGGGGAGAGCACTTCCTCATGAATTCCCTTTAAGGGGAGAGCACCTTCTTATGAATTCCCTTTAAGGTGAGTGCACCTCCTTATGAATTCCCTTTAAGGGGAGAGCACTTCCTCATGAATTCCCTTTAAGGGGAGAGCACCTCCTTATGAATTCCCTTTAAGGGGAGAGCACCTTCTTATGAATTCCCTTTAAGGTGAGTGCACCTCCTTATGAATTCCCTTTAAGGGGAGAGCACTTCCTCATGAATTCCCTTTAAGGGGAGAGCACCTCCTTATGAATTCCCTTTAAGGGGAGAGCACCTCCTTATGAATTCCCTTTTGAGGGGAGTGCACCTCCTTATGAATTCCCTTTAAGAGGAGAGCACCTCCTTATGAATTCCCTTTAAGGGGAGAGCACCTTCTTATGAATTCCCTTTAAGGTGAGTGCACCTCCTTATGAATTCCCTTTAAGGGGAGTGCACCTTCTTATGAATTCCTTTTAAGGGGAGAGCACCTCCTTATTAATTCCCTTTAAGGGGAGAGCACCTTCTTATGAATTCCCTTTAAGGGGAGAGCACCTTCTTATGAATTCCCTTTAAGGGGAGAGCACCTCCTTATGAATTTGCCACATCTTTCAACTACCTCAATGTTACCTTTTTGTATCCCTTTGTGGCATAAATAATGATGAATTTGTTGGACTCGCTTGGTTGCGCCCCATCACCCACTTTTCTAAATGTTGTCAGTGCTGCAAAAAAGTATCAAAAAAGTTTTGTGCAACTTTGCGCGGAAAGACAATTGCGACATTTTTAAGCATTTTTATGCCGGAAATCTGGGAAAACTGCGCGGTGAATCAATGTGCAGAGAACGTCATCTGCTCTTATTACCGGACAAGAAAGTAAAAAAAAGGCAGAAAAAAACATAAACCCGATGTGAATGCGGTGTATAAATCCAGTATAATATTTGTATGTACATTTTTTTATGTAGAACTAAACTTGGAGGTATATGGGAGCGGACTCCTCTATGAGCTCAGCTTTCCGTGGAGGAGCAGGAGATGGGCGTGAAGTCATCACCTGCCAGGATCCCGTGCGGGGCACAATAGGACACCTGGAAGACATCACACTGCGAGGAAGAAGCCGTTGAAGGTTTTCTACATGGAGTCATTAGACTGCTTACCTGACATTGTTTGGACGGTTTTGTTTTTATTATTCCTGAATGCGATGATTTTTTGATCTTTTTTTAGCTTGTGACAAAAAGTACATAAAAGCTAAAAGGAGAATCGATGCTAACGGGCGGGTTACGTGGCCGCCTAGCGTGAGGTTGGAGCCGTTTTGCCTTCGTTCATTACCAATGTGATAAATTACTTTAGGAATGATCCTCTTGGCTGTCGTGCGAAAAAGTCACGTAAGTGCACTATAAACTCTGCAGTCTGAGCGCTGAGGGTTCTGACCATAGTGGATCACCTACTGGACTGCAGACTGCTGCCTCATAGTAGAGTTTAGGCCAATCAGATGAGTCATAACGGTGGGATCTGCAGAGGTCAGGCTGCTGGAATAATAATAATAGCCGTCACCTCACTTCTGACCTGATGAGGTTGGTATTTTTGCTTTGAAAATCTGAAATTGTTAGAACGGCTGTATAATCCTTTTTTTTTTTTAAAGTTTAACCTCAGTCTCTGCCCTACTTGCATGTAAGCTCCTCAGTGACCCTCCTCCCCTGTTGCTGCGGAATATCCTCCCACCCGGCATGACTGACAGCTCCTAGTGTCTCTCCTCCTTGCTGCCAAATTTCTGCTCTTCTAGCCTGTAGCTCCTCAGTGCTTTGCCAAATCTCCACCAACATCGTCTGACTGACAGCTCCTAATTGTCCCTCCTCCCTGTTGCTGCTCAAGGTCGCTCACCTAACCTGGCAGCTTCTCAATGTTCCTTCTCCCTGCTGCTGAATCTTCACCCACCTAGCCTGATTCACAGCTCCTCAGCGTCCCTCCATTATGCTGCTCAATCTCCTCCCATCCAGCCTGATTGACAGCTCCTCCGTGTCTTTCCACCCTGCTGCTGAAATCTCACATTGCTCAGTACAAGCTGCAACTGTCATCCATGTTGGCAAGAGATTGATTATACTAGGACTCGTGAACAGGAACAGGAACAGGAACAGGAACAGGACTCATGAACAGTTGTATTCTTTAGCTGGACTCATAAAATGTTCATTTTAGCATACGAATTATACAGCCATTCAGACTTGAATTATCAAAGTAAGTACACCAGTCTCATGAGGGCTAAGATTCTATTCTATCTATGTAATAATATATGCAGTTTGCATTGTTGATTCTCGTGACAGATCTGCACTGAGGGACGTATACATATAAGACAAGGGTTGGCCAAAATTACAGGACTGCCAGACCATCCCATGTGATCAGGATCATACATGTTATATTTCGGTATGCCCAATCATTTGTTCTCAAGGAAAATAAGTGATGTGACGCTTGTCAGTCAGTGGAATGAGTCCAAGAAATTGAACAGTTAAAAACACGGATGCTTGATGCCAGAAAATAGATGTGGACTTTACTTCCAAAACTTCCCCATATTGGGGTCCCGGTGGTTGGACCTCCAGCAATATCTTGTGTATAGTGATATACAGTTAGGTCCATATATATTTGGACAGATACAATATTTTTCTAATTTTGGTTATAGACATTACCACAATGAATTTTAAACAAAACAACTCAGATGCAGTTGAAGTTCAGACTTTCAGCTTTCATTTGAGGGTATCCACATTAAAATTGGATGAAGGGTTTAGGAGTTTCAGCTCCTTAACATGTGCCACCATGTTTTTAAAGGGACCAAAAGTAATTGGACAGAGTCAATAATTTTAAATAAAATGTTCATTTTTAGTACTTGGTTGAAAACCCTTTGTTGGCAATGACTGCCTGAAGTCTTGAACTCATGGACATCACCAGACGCTGTGTTTCCTCCTTTTTGATGCTCTGCCCGGCCTTCACTGCGGTGGTTTTCAGTTGCTGTTTATTTGTGGGCCTTTCTGTCTGAAGTTTAGTCTTTAACAAGTGAAATGCTGCTCAATTGGGCTGAGATCAGGTGACTGACTTGGCCATTCAGGAATATTCCACTTCTTTGCTTTAATAAACTCCTGGGTTGCTTTGGCTTTATGTTTTGGGTCATTGTCCATCTGTAGTATGAAACGACGACCAATCAGTTTGGCTGCATTTGGCTGGATCTGAGCACACAGTATGGCGGCTCTGAATATCTCAGAATTCATTCGGCTGCTTCTGTCCTGTGTCCCATCATCAATAAACACTAGTGACCCAGTAACACTGGCCGCCATGCATGCCCGCGCCATCACACTGCCTCCGCCGGGTGTTACAGATGAAGTGGTATGCTTTGGATCATGAGCTGTACCATGCCTTCACCATACTTTTCTCTTTCCATCATTCTGGTAGAGGTTGATCTTGGTTTCATCTGTTCATAGAATGTTCTTCCAGAACTGTGCGGCTTTTTTAGATGTTTTTTAGCCTTTTTCTTCTTGATGCTTATGAGTGGCTGCACCGTGCAGTGAACCCTCTGTATTTACTTTCATGCAGTCTTCTCTTTATGGTAGATTTGGATATTGATCCGCCGACCTCCTGGAGAGTGTTGGTCACTTGGTTGGCTGTTGTGAAGGGGTTTCTCTTCACCATGGAGATTATTCTGCGATCATCCACCACTGTTGTCTTCCGTGGGCGCCCAGGTCTTTTTGCATTGATGAGTTCACCAGTGCTTTCTTTCTTTCTCAGGATGTACCAAACTGTAGATTTTGCCACTCCTAATATTGTAGCAATTTCTCGGATGTTTTTTTCTGTTTTCGCAGGTTAAGGATGACTTGTTTCACCTGCATGGAGAGCTCCTTTACCGCATGTTTACTTCACAGCAAAACCTTCCAAATGCAGCACCACACCTCAAATCAACTCCAGGCCTTTTATCTGCTTAATTAAGAATGATATAACGAAGGGATTGCCCACACCTGTCCATGAAATAACCTTGGAGTCAATTGTCCAATTACTTTTGGTCCCTTTAAAAACAGGGTGGCACATGTTAAGGAGCTGAAACTCCTAAACCCTTCATCCAATTTTAATGTGGATACCCTCAAATGAAAGCTGAAAGTCTGAACTTCAACTGCATCTGAATTGTTTTGTTTAAAATTCATTGTGGTAATGTCTATAACCAAAATTAGAAAAATTTTGTCTCCGTCCAAATGTATATGGACCTAACTGTATGTTATTTATGGGAAAATCCCTTTAATTCTCTTTCAGTCCACAAGTGATCTATTTTCTTCATCCACCTGAGAACTTTGGCTTCACACCTTATTACACTGAGATAGACGGACACCTGAGTAATAGAAGGCAACGCAGCACGGAGGCAATAGGAGGAAAACGGGGCAAATTCTGCAATGAAATCCAATTGCAAAAATATTTTTTAGCCCAATATATATACATTTAAGAGAAAAAAAAATGTCTGAATAAGCCAGAATTCTGCTTGATGAATTGGTTCCTAGGTCCAAATATTACAAGACACATTTTCTGCATTTGGGGACATTCTGGGGAGCACATTTCTTGTAGCATCAGCTCCTCTGCGACTCCGCAGGGCCGGGGGAAGAACTCGACCACAAGCCGGAGTTGAGCAAGTTTCCTGAGGTTCGGAGTTACAGAATTTTCCTTGCCCTCCTCTATTCACCTACCAGTCCTAGCTCCATAGACTGTAAACATTTTCGCTTGTGGTTTTCTAACGGTCTTTTCTTTGTGGTTTCTGTAACCAGAAGTGGTGCAATCTGTTTTGATGCAAATACAATTTTATAAGGCGGCTTTTACTGTAGATCTATGGTGAATTCTACTGAGAAAGGGAAGGGGGGTTACAGTTTAATTAATAATTGCATGGGAATTTTGTATTTATTTTTAATTATTATTTATTTATTTTTTAATTATTATTTATTGATTGATTTTTAGGAAAAAAAAAGAATATTTGATGCTTGTACCAGAATGTTCCCACTATGTCATTCCATATACACCCACTGGGCAGGTTATTAAAGTGGCAGTTTATTTTAATCCTTGTATATATGTGCATCATACTTATATTTCTGGAGGGTTTCAGAACTGGAGATAGATGACACAAAGTAATAATGATGGCAGCCGGGATTATGATTGTGTGTGATATTGTTACACCTCACACAACCCCTGGACAAGTGTGTGCGCCTCTGTTTTTGGAAGGAAGCAGCTATGGTTTTCTAATACTGGATACCCTTTTGATAAATTACTGTCTGCAACAAACCACAGACCCGATTCTGAACTATTTTTATGAAGATAAGTGAATGATTTTTGGACATGTATCAGTGTGAACAAGTTAACTAAAATGTGGTTTGTAAAGGGAAAACTACTGTATCTTGTGAAAAAAAATCCCTATTCCAAGGACAATAGTAATAAAAACATGAAATACTTTAATAGATATGCATTAAAAACACAAAGCAGAAATAGAACCAATAACAAAAATATTTATAGAGAGAAAGGGGGTACAATAAAAAAAACAGGAAAAAATATAGTGACCCTTTTCAATTAAAGAAATCCCTAAATGGTCCTAGAAATAGCCCTATCTGGCCATGGAGGTTGGCACTCTAGAGATGGCGCCCCCGCTCCTCGAAGTCTGGCCCCTGCTCTTCTTCATTTACACCTTTGGCCTGGGACAGCTCATAGAATCTCATGGTTTTCAGTATCACCTCTATGCTGATGACACACAGATCTACATCTCTGGACCAGATATCACCTCCCTACTAACCAGAATCCCTCAATGTCTGTCCACTATTTCATCCTTCTTCTCCACTAGATTTCTGAAACTTAACATGAACAAAACAGAATTCATCATCTTTCCCCCATCTCACGCAACATCCCCAACGAACCTATCCATTACAGTAAACGGCTGCCCACTCTCCCCAGTCCCACAAGCTCGCTGCCTCGGGGTAATCCTTGATGCTGACCTCTCCTTCAAACCGCATATCCAAGCCCTTTCCACTTCCTGCCGACTTCAACTCAAAAATATTTCACGAATCCGTTCATTCCTCAACCAAGAATCTGCAAAACCCCTAGTCCATGCCCTCATCATCTCCCGCCTTGACTACTGCAACCTCCTGCTTTGTGTCCTCCCCTCTAACACTCTCGCACCCCTCCAATCTATTCTAAACTCTGCTGCCCGACTAATCCACCTGTCCCCCCGCTATTCCCCGGCCTCTCCCCTCTGTCAATCCCTTCACTGGCTCCTCATTACCCAGAGACTCCACTACAAAAACCTAACCATGACGTACAAAGCCATCCACAACCTGTCTCCTCCATACATCTGTGACCTCGTCTCCCGGTACTTACCTGCACGCAACCTCTGATCCTCACAAGATCTCCTTCTCTGCTCCCCTCTTATCTCCTCTTCCCACAATCGTATACAAGATTTCTCTCGCGTATCCCCCCTACTCTGGAACCCTCTACCCCAACATATCAGACTCTCACCCAGTGGCGTAACTACAAAGTTAGGGGCCCCGGTGCGAACTTCCAAATGGGGCCCCCCCCCCTGCAGCCCTGCCATACAACTCAATGTAACCCCCATAGAATAATGGCCACACATGATGCTCAATACTGTATAACGGCCACCACACATGATGCTGCATACTGTATAATGGCCACACATGATGCTGCATACTGTATACTGGCCACACATGATGCTCCATAGTGTATAATGGCCACACATGATGCTCCATAGTGTATAATGGCCACACATGATGCTCCATAGTGTATAATGGCCACACATTGCTCCATACTGTATAATGGCCAGACAGTGCTCCATACTGTATAATGACCACCCACACATAGTGCTCCATAGTGTATAATGGCCACACAGTTCTCCATACTGTATAATGATCCCACATAATGCTCAATACTGTATAATGACCACAAATGATGCTCCATACTGTATAACGGCCACACATGATGCTCAATACTGTATAATGACCCCCCTCCTGTATGCATGGCTCATCTCCCTCCTATCCCATATACATAGCTCATATTACCCCTCCTGCATGCATGACTCATATCTCCCCCTGTATGCATGGCTCATATTCCCCCCCTATATGCATGGCTCATATTCCGCCCCTGTATGCATGGCTTATATTCCCCCCTGTATGCATGGCTCATATTCCCCCCCCCCGTATGCATGGCTTATATTCCCCCCTGCATGGCTCATATTCCCCCCTGCATGGCTCATATTCCCCCCTGCATGGCTCATATTCCCCCCTGCATGGCTCATATCCCCCCCTGCATGGCTCATATTCCCCCCTGCATGGCTCATATTCCCCCCTGCATGGCTCATAGTCATATTCCCCCCTGCATGGCTCATATCCCCCCCTGCATGGCTTATATTCCCCCCTGCATGGCTCATATCCCCCCCTGCATGGCTTATATTCCCCCCTGTATGGCTTATATTCCCCCCTGCATGGCTCATATCCCCCCCTGCATGGCTTATATTCCCCCCTGCATGGCTCATATCCCCCCCTGCATGGCTCATATTCCCCCCTGTATGCAGGCTTATCTCTCCGCTCCTGCTCGGCGCGCCGGCTTATGTCCTCCTTCATCCCCCGTCCCCCCGGCCCTCATACTCACCTGTCTTCCCACTGCACGGCCGTGCCGACATCCCTCGCGCTCTGTCCCGACTCCAGGCGGCGGCGCCGGCGCAGCACCTTCTTCCTGCTTGAGCGGTCATGTGACACCGTTCATTAAGATCATGAATATGCGCATATTCATGATCTTAATGAGCGGTGTCACGTGACCGCTCAAGCAGGAACGAGCTGCAGTGCAGACGCCGAGACCATCGCTGGAGCAGGGTGAGTATTCAAGGCAGCGGCAGCGGCGGCGGCGGGGGGGGGCCCTGGAGCGGGGGGAGGCACTGCCAGTCCGAGCCTGCCTGCCGGGCCCGGGCCCCTGACCTGCCGGGCCCGGTCGCACTGGCGACCGCTGCGACCGCGGTAGTTACGCCACTGCTCTCACCTACCATGGAAACCTTCAAAAAGAACCTGAAGACCCACCTCTTCCGACAAGCCTACAGTCTGCAGTAACCACCGATCGACCAAACTGCTGCATGACCAGCTCTACCCTCACCTACTGTATCCTCACCCATCCCTTGTAGATTGTGAGCCCTCGCGGGCAGGGTCCTCTCTCCTCATGAACCAGTCATGACTTGTATTGTTTAAGATTATTGTACTTGTTTTTATTATGTATACCCCTCCTCACATGTAAAGCGCCATGGAATAAATGGCGCTATAACAATAAATAATAATAATAACCCTAAAAAATACATAAACAGATGTACTGTACATTAAAGGACTATCAGACACAGGTTGATGCACATTAATATCCCCTGACAAAGCCATCATGGAGGTTCAGATGTCAGTGGGTGTTTTCTGGGAGGCATGCTCCTTTCTGCCGTCTTTCTAGCTCTAAGGACAGGTGAGAATGATCGAATATCAGGGATCCTGTCTTGGGAGCATTGAAACCAAGAGCCCTAATGGGGAGTCAAGTTTGATCTTTGCTCTATGTCCCTGTATTATTCATGTATGCTACTGGCATGGAAAGAATTGACTGATGGTTCCCATGGTTCACGATCGCTCCCTCCATTGTAACCCTGCTGAAGAGGTTCCTAGAGTTTTGACCAGCAACAATGTAAGGGATTACTCTTAGATTGGTCTTTTGTTCTTTTTGACCTCGAGAAAGGTGCCTGTTCGGTTCCGAAACGCGTTGGTACTAATAATACTCTTATCTCAAGCTCCAGAGCTCCTCATTTCCCATAGTGCAGCCCACCTATTGTCATTCTCCCCCATCTACTAAATGTCAGAGAGTACCTGTTTGAGAGTAAGGGGTCCTCATACTGATTTTTCCATAGGTCCCCTAATTATTTGTACGCTTATGGTTTGCGGAATTATCTCACCCTGGGTAATGAAATACATAGATCAATCTTTTCTCCTTTATGATGGCCATGTAATACCTTACTTTGGGGCTCAATGTTTTGGCACTACCCAGGTCTTGGAGGGTGTAAAATAAGATTTTCCTATATGTTGGGATTTTTCCTATTGTGCATAGGATATCTGAGAAATGTCAGATAGAGGGGGTAACTCTAGGGGGTATTAGAGGTAGTTGTTGCACTTGGGGTCCAAGTACCACTGTACCATGACAAGAACCTAGTAAAAAATGGCAAATAGGAAGTGAGGTGTGGGGGTATTTCAGATTTTACATTATTATCCAAAAGTTTCACGCTGCACCTCTGGACAGCGGGTCACAATCCATTGACTGAGCCTATTTTTTCTTAACCTGGACATATACTTTCTTGTGTCTCCTATGGACTGCTGATTACATGGACATCAATCAACATCATCCTATATCCTATCTTTAATTTACATCACTTGTTGTTCACTAAAATAACATTGATTTTGCATTAAGGAAAGCGAAAAAATAAATTCAGGAGATTAGGAGAAGGTAGAGAAAAAGGTAAGAGGACAAAGGGGAATAGAAGAAATTGTGATGAGAGACAGAGCGGGGGATGGGCTCCGCGGAGCATCTATAGAGGAGGGAGATGAGATTGACAAAAGCTCCTATTCTTCCTTTGTCCTTCTGGTACAACAAAAGGAGGTGTTTTCTTGATAGGAAAATTCTGAAAGCAACATAATTATGAAAAAAATCACCGTGCCACTTGCCCGTCTTGTATATGCCTTGTCTTTGTCATGTATTCCTTTCTGAACTAACAAGTTCTAGGCTTCCTTCCTCACACCAATGTGATCTTCCTCATTATTGTCCTACCTTCTCAATGCCTCCTTCATTCCTGTTCTAGTTTTCTTTCTGACCTCCTTCTTCTTTCCTGTACTCTGTTGTCTGCTGCCTGCCACCGTTATTCCTACCCTACTTTGTCCTCGTCCTACCTCCTTCCATATAATGACTAATGACAGTTCTATGTCCAAAACCCATCTTTTTTTGCCTTCATGCAATATTTTTAATATACAAAGAATGTTTTAAGCTATAAATTGGTGACCTTTTACTTCCAAAAGGCTGGATATCTTTCTTTGCTTTGGCTTTAGACTGCCTCTTTCTTACCTGTCGTACTATGTCTTCAGCCTGCCCCTTTATGCTTGTACTACCTTTTTTAGGTCTACCTCCTTCACGTCTTCTGCCTGTCACTTTCATGACTGTCCAGCCTTGTTTTCAGCCTACTTCATGCATGTAGTACTTTGTCTCCTCCTTCATACCTTTCTTATCTTGTCTTCAGCCTGCCTCCTACATGCCTATACAGCCTTGTCTTCAGCCTACTTGGTGCATGCACTACTTTGTATTCATCATGCCTCATTCATGCCTGTCCCAGCTTGTGCATTATGCTTGTCCTACCTTTTTAGGTCTGTCTCCTTCAGGCCTGTCCTACCTTGTCATCAGTTTGACATCTATATGACTGTCAGATCTTGTCTTCAGCCTACCTCCTCCATGCCTGTCCTACCTTGTCTCCAGCCTGCCTCCTTCATGCCTGTCCTACCTTGTCTCCAGCCTGCCTCCTTCATGCCTGTCCTACCTTGTCTCCAGCCTGCCTCCTTCATACCTGTCCTACCTTGTCTCCAGCCTGCCTCCTTCATGCTTGTCCTATCTTGTCTTCAGCCTCATGCCTGTCCTACCTTGTCTTCAGCCTGCCTCCTTCATGCCTGTCCTATCTTATCTTCAGCCTGCCTCCTTCATATCTGTCCTACCTTGTCTTCAGCCTCATGCCTGTCCTACCTTGTCTCCAGCCTGCCTCCTTCATGCCTGTCCTAACTTGTCTCCAGCCTGCCTCCTTCATACCTGTCCTACCTTGTCTTCAGCCTGCCTCCTTCATGCCTGTCCTACCTTGTCTCCAGCCTACCTCCTTTATGCCTGTCCAATCTTGTCTCCAGCCTGCCTCCTTCATATCTGTCCTACCTTGTCTTCAGCCTCATGCCTGTCCTACCTTGTCTCCAGCCTGCCTCCTTCATGCCTGTCCTACCTTGTCTCCAGCCTGCCTCCTTCATACCTGTCCTACCTTGTCTCCAGCCTACCTCCTTCATGCCTGTCCTACCTTGTCTCCAGCCTGCCTCCTTCGTACCTGTCCTACCTTGTCTCCAGCCTACCTCCTTCATGCCTGTCCTACCTTGTCTCCAGCCTGCCTCCTTCGTGCCTGTCCTAACTTGTCTCCAGCCTGCCTCCTTTGTACCTGTCCTAACTTGTCTCCAGCCTGCCTCCTTCATGCCTGTCCTACCATGTCTCCAGCCTGCCTCCTTCATGCCTGTCCTACCTTGTCTCCAGCCTGCCTCCTTCATGCCTGTCCTATCTTGTCTCCAGCCTGCCTCCTTCATGCCTGTCCTACCTTGTCTCCAGCCTACCTCCTTCATGCCTGTCCAATCTTGTCTCCAGCCTGCCTCCTTCATGCCTGTCCTCCCTTGTCTCCAGCCAGCCTCCTTCATGCCTGTCCAATCTTGTCTCCAGCCTGCCTCCTTCTTGCCTGTCCTACCATGTCTCCAGCCTGCCTCCTTCGTACCTGTCCTAACTTGTCTCCAGCCTGCCTCCTTCATGCCTGTCCTACCTTGTCTCCAGCCTACCTCCTTTGTACCTGTCCTATCTTGTCTCCAGCCTGCCTCCTTCGTACCTGTCCTACCTTGTTTCCAGCCTGCCTCCTTCATGCCTGCCTTTTCTTCTCTCCTGCCTACCACTCCCTTGCATGTCTCTCCTGCACTTCCTTCTCCATAGCGGTCTTACCTTTCCTCCTACCTGACTTCCTCATACCCATTCTCACTTATCTCCTGCTTCTCCCCCATGATGTACAAATGTTTGGCTTGGCTTTTCTGGGCTCTGTGGAATAAGCTGTAAGTCATGTACTTACTATGCATTATACCATTTATCTATTTATTTGTGTAGCTCCATCCTGCACAATGAAGTAATCACACCCACATTTGATAATCCTGCTTGTTGTGTGGCCGGGGTCTTTGGACCCTTGACCTCTATGTTGTCTTGGTCCAGATTCCCGGTGCTGCCTCTTCATCCCCTACAGTTACCGCACCATGACAGTTCAATCTTGTCTTCCATATTTCTAGCTCCTTGTCTTCATCCTGCCTCACACATTACTCCTCTTGTGTTTGCACCTTCTTGGTGTATTCTGACTGTGCGTCTTGTATGGAGCCATCGCTTGCATGTTGAGCCCCACAAATACTACCACCACCCATTGCAGCCACAATAGTTTCCGTTTCTCAACTGTAATTATTTTCTTTAACAGAGAAATCAAATCTTCATCCTGAATTGGGATATCAGACATGTTTATGGTCTCAGACGACTTCATACAGACAAGAGACAATGAGTAAACCTGTCGGGGACGGTCTTCGCCTCAATGGCACCTAAGAGCATTTGGCGAAACCTCATTGTTACCTTAAGCCGCCCATGAAATGACGGATGGGCACAAGACTCCGGTAAGTGGCTTTTTGGTGCCTTGCCATGCTGGGTAAGCGAACATTATTTACCCTGCAGACAAAGAGATACGGATTAATGATGTTCTCTATTAGCGCATGGCAATATAAGGCCTTTAAAAACCGTCATTCTTCCCAGCCCATCTGACATTTACCGGAGGAAGAGGCCACCGACTAAGGGCTTATAACCTGGCTTACTTCTGCTGGACCGGCGCTGCAAACATCATGTCCAAGGTGCAAACATCATGTCCAAGGTGCTCAGAGTTCGTCTCATGGATGTCTGTAAGATTAGAACCATAGAGGCAGCTAATATCATCCACCTCTTGGATATGAACATTTCCGGGGGCACTCAGCACTGCAGACTGTGGGATTAAGTTGTGATCCGGGGGTAGGGACGAGGATTTCTCTACATTTTCTTCCAGCTTTCCCCCAATTCATCTTTGTTTTATTTCATAGTAATCCGTCTCTACGCTGAAATAATAAAATATATCTTCACCAGCCAAGAGATTATGACCTCACTAATCACAAAGCAAATGTAACCTCTGTGTGGAAATAGGATGTGGAGAAAGTCTGCTCTGTACACACCCCGGCTACAGAATACAGCTAGCGATCACACTACTACCATTACTACTACTACCAGGAGTGTAACAGAGGGTGCGACGGTGGCCGGGCCCGTGCGAGAAGACCCGCTGACACAAGTGCCGTAATTCACCTGGATGTGCGCTCAAGGAAGCACATTCAGATGAAATGTATTCTGGCGCTGAGACCCGCCGGATCCCTGCACTGCAATACACGCCGCCAGCCAAGCAGAGGCTAGCAGCTGACGTTGGCGTGCCCGTCACAGGTGACATATGACAGTGACGTCATGCGCCGTGGTGGGCAAGGCAAAATCAGTTGCCAGCTCCTGTGCCAGGTATAGTAGAGGATGTTGTGCATTTTGGGAGGGGAGGAAGGTAAGAAAAATCATTGATTTTTTTTTTTAATGCGTTGGAATGGAACAGGGAACATTATACTAGGAAGGGGCCCATGATGGGGAACATGGTTACTGAGAGGCGCCAGGATGGGGACATTATACCAGGAAGGAGCCCAGGATGGGGGCTTTGTTATTGAAAGGGCCAGGGGGGGCATTATACTAGGAAAGGGCCCAGGAATGTGGGACATTATTACTGAGAGGGGCCAGCAAGGGGGACATTATTATAGGAAGGGGCTAGGATGGGGGACATTATACCAGGAAGAGGCCCAGAAATGGGGGAAATTATTACTGGGAGGGGCCAAGATGGGGGACATTGTTATTCAAAGGAGCCAGGAGGGGGGACATTATACTAGGAAGGGACCCAGAAATAAGGGACATCATTATTACTGGGAGGGGCCAGGATGGAGGACATTATACCAGGAAGGGGCTAGGTTGGGGGACATTGTTATAGGAATGGGCCAGGATGAAGGACATTATACCAGGAAGGGGCCCAGGATGGGGGCATTGTTATTGAAAGGGGCCAGGGGGGGACATTATACCAGGAAGGGGCCCAGGAATGGGGGACATTATTACTGGGAGCGGCCAGGATGGGGGATATTATTATAGGAAGGTACCAGATTGGGGGACATTATACCAGGAAGGGGTTTGGGATGGGGTCATTATACCAAGAAGAGGCCCGGGATGGAGGACATTATTACAGGAAGGTGCAGGATGAGGGGCATCATTATATGAGGGAGTGAACACATGCCTTATAAATTTTTAGGATTTTGAATGCTACCGGGGTCTTTACATCTCACCAACATGCAGGGGGTACCCAGGTCCAAATTTTGTATCGAGGTCCATCAGATTCTAGTTACACCACTGACTACTACTACTAATAATAATAAAGGGATTGTCTACCTTTGACAGACATTTTTCTGAAAATTAAATGCATAAATTTGGGAATAAAAATAATTTTTGCCATGGGGATTACAGGCTCTTTGCTTCCCTGCACATTGAAGAGGCGGTATTTCACTGCCTACACCAATTTGCTGGGGGAAAATGTAAGGTCAGACACTTTCTCCTGAGCATCGGAGCAGCGAGTTTCAGGAGCCAGAACCACAGAGATCAGTTGATCAGCTCAGTGGCAACTTTTTTGGAAAAGTTTGTCTTCATGTGCCAACATCATGGTATCGAGCAGCAGAAGCTGAGCAGATTGAGATGTAGGATTGTGGGAAGCCATTTAATACAAAGCGATGTGCAGACAGAGTTTTTTTTTCGGAGAGGTTCAGTTCTGAAATACACCTAAAAAAATTGATTAAAAAACTTTGTTTTTTTTTCCTGCTTTAGGTGTGAAAAATGCTTGATAGGAACAATGTAAAGTTCTAAGTTACTTTTTTGAAATGGCTCCTAAGAATCTGTTCCAAACTAGGCACTGTCCAATCAAAAGGCTGCAGAAAAAAGATACAAAAAATGGTTCAAAAACTCTTCAAAATCGCTGCAGAAAATGAAAAAAAAAAATCCCAAAACTCTCCAAAGAAGCAACGTGATTTCCACTAAAAAGCTCCATGCGTATATACACTAACAGTCCAGTAGGTGATCAGTCCTAAACAGTGACGGACTATCTCTGTAAGTATACTCATACAGGGAAGGCTGTCACTCACTGATTAGGACCGCCCACTGGACTCCTAAGCCGAGTAGACGCAGATTTTAATCAATAGGTTACAATCTACGAGACTATACACCAATCCTGCTCTATAAGATGATACCAGTAGATTGGATTTTTTGGATGCCATTTTCATGGTGACAGACCCCTTTTACAACACCCTTTCTCTAAGTTTTTTTCATATACTAGCACTTGATTGGGAAAAATGGAGGGGACGGGGGAGATAAAATGAAGGCTTCCCAGCAAACATCATTTACCTTCTGTTTTTGGAATATGATATGGGAGTAGTGCCGGGATAAGGCTCTCGTGATCTATAACTGTAGTGTCGCTTTAAGACATCTTGGTCCTTACTTGAAAATCCTTATGGGCAGCGAAGAAGCTTGGAAAGTAGCTCGCCCATCAATCTCTAAAAAGAGAGCTCTATTGTGTGCGACGAAGGAGGCAACTGAGCCTGTAGTGCCCTTTCTAAGCCGCTCACACACAATATGACCGAGGGAACCTTTACGAATAATACCCGGCGATGATGTAAACCTTAAGAGTCACAGAACATCTTTTGTCACCGGGTCTCCTTGGCAATCAGACAGTGGAGGAGCAGACTGGAATCTTCAGCTCCAAAGGACCCTTGGAAAATAGGTGGACGGCATACTAATCGTAACCTCACCGGACCAACAATGATTTCCATTTACATCTGGGAGGATCTTTGTGTAAAAGGCTTTAAAGAGAAAAGATT
Source organism: Ranitomeya imitator (assembly GCF_032444005.1). Taxonomy (NCBI): domain Eukaryota; kingdom Metazoa; phylum Chordata; class Amphibia; order Anura; family Dendrobatidae; genus Ranitomeya; species Ranitomeya imitator. The sequence continues at coordinate 18,324,590 of NC_091288.1, forward strand.
TACCCGGCGAAAAGTTGTAAGCCCACCAACATCTCATTGTGTCGTCGTCATCTGTTCAAGAAGAAGAAGAAAACCCCACTGTAGATGCTTACGTTAGAAATATGGCAATATAATATGATTCAACTCTGACCACCTGCCCTATAACTAACTAATCTTCTTTAATTATTGTATAACGAAAAGTTTTACGACTTTGTCATTGTTGTGCTTCAGTTCTTTACCTGTTTTGTTTCATTTTATCCTGTCGACAGTAAATGTATTTTTTTTTTATTTTTGCACCCAAGGACTGAAAACCTATAGAGACTTTTGCTATGAGCAAAGCTCTCCACTCCAGGATGATATATTTTACCTACACTGGATACAACATAACAAAAAAAATAAAAGATTTGTGCTCCTGGTGTGTTACGTGGAAACTGTACTTCCAACAAACTTTGTATAAATCAAAAGTACAGCCGCATGTATCTTCACAGAGACATCTGCTTCTTTCTTCACTCCACTTCTTTCCCCTTCACCCTAAATAATTAATTCACCATTCACTTTGAAAAAAACAGCTCAAAGCCCATCGTGTCCAAGAAAAGACAGACTCCCTGCTTGATAAGATGTTGGACAGCCCATTGTACTCTGGGGGAGAGGGGATGAGTCAGGAGCAGAGGGAGAAAACAGAGACACATAAAGATAATACTGAGCTTTCTAACAAGTCTTTCATCTCACCGCAGATCTGGATTTGCATCTACACTGCTCAGTATTGCTGTGTAAGGTCCTTCATGCTATTACTGATTCGACCTGTGTGCTAACTAAGGAATGAAGAACAGGAATCGCTCACATCTGTGTATGCTGTGTATGGAGACATCAAAAAAGCTAATATCTGCTCACTAGCTCAGTGTCAATTGCAAATGAAGAGATAGAAAAATGCAGGATATATTGTCAAAAATAGTGTTATTCTTCATGTACACACATAAGACAGATTATTCTGGAAAGATACTTGAACGTATGGCTACTCTCTAAACCTCACACATGACTGCATCAATGGATATAAGATGAACCTCATTTATCAAATGGGAGAACTGTTATGACCTGGTGGTTAGGACAACAATGGACCTGGTGGTTAAGAGCACACGGAATGACCTGATAGTTACTAATAATATAGGACGAGCTCTGAGACGTGGGAACTCTGCTGACCGCAATCCCTAATCCTATCACACACACTAGAAATAGCCGTGGATTGCTCCTAACGCTCCCTATGCAACTCGTCACAGCCTAAGGAACTAGCTAGCCCTAAAGATAGAAAAATAAAGCCTACCTTGCCTCAGAGAAATTCCCCAAAGGAAAAGGCAGCCCCCCACATATAATGACTGTGAGTAAAGATGAAAATTACAGACACAGAGATGAAATAGATTTAGCAAAGTGAGGCCCGACTTACTGAACAGACAGAGGATAGGAAAGGTAACTTTGCGGTCAGCACAAAAAAAAAAAAAAGAACACGCAGAGGGCGCAAAAAGACCCTCCGCACCGACTCACGGTGCGGAGGCGCTCCCTCTGTGTCCCAGAGCTTCCAGCAAGCAAGACAAAAATCAAAATAGCAAGCTGGACAGAAAAATAGCAAACAAAAGAAAAACAAGCAGGAACTTAGCTTCTGATGGGAAGACAGGTCACAAGAACGATCCAGGAGCGAACTAGACCAATACTGGAACATTGACAGGTGGCATGGAGCAATGATCTAAGTGGAGTTAAATAGAGCAGCCAGCTAACAAATTAACCTCGTCACCTGTGGAAGGAAACTCAGAAGCCGCAGCCCCACTCACAACCACCAGAGGAAGCCCTTGGACAGAACCAGCCGAAGTACCATTCATGACCACAGGAGGGAGCTTGACAACAGAATTCACAACAGTACCCCCCCTTGAGGAGGGGTCACCGAACCCTCACCAGAGCCCCCAGGCCGACCAGGACGAGCCAAATGAAAGGCACGAACCAGATCGGCAGCATGAACATCAGAGGCAAAGACCCAGGAATTATCTTCCTGACCATAACCCTTCCACTTGACCAGGTACTGGAGTTTCCGTCTCGAAATACGAGAATCCAAAATCTTCTCCACCACATACTCCAACTCCCCCTCAACCAACACCAGGGCAGGAGGATCAACGGATGGAACCACAGGCGCCACGTATCTCCGCAACAACGACCTATGGAATACATTATGGATGGCAAAAGAAGCTGGAAGGGTCAAACGAAACGACACAGGATTGAGAACCTCAGAAATCTTATACGGACCAATGAAACGAGGCTTAAACTTAGGAGAGGAAACCTTCATAGGAACATAACGAGACGACAACCAAACCAAATCCCCAACACGAAGTCGGGGACCCACACAGCGCCGGCGGTTAGCCAAACGTTGAGCCTTCTCCTGGGACAATGTCAAATTGTCCACCACATGAGTCCAAATCTGCTGCAACCTATCCACCACAGTATCTACACCAGGACAGTCCGAAGACTCAACCTGCCCTGAAGAGAAACGAGGATGGAAACCAGAATTGCAGAAAAACGGCGAAAGCAAAGTAGCCGAGCTGGCCCGATTATTAAGGGCGAACTCAGCCAAAGGCAAAAAGGACACCCAATCATCCTGATCAGCAGAAACAAAGCAACTCAGATATGTTTCCAAAGTCTGATTAGTTCGTTCGGTTTGGCCATTTGTCTGAGGATGGAAAGCCGAGGAAAAAGACAAATCAATGCCCATCCTAGCACAAAAGGATCGCCAAAACCTCGAAACAAACTGGGAACCTCTGTCCGAAACGATGTTCTCCGGAATGCCATGTAAACGAACCACATGCTGGAAAAACAATGGCACCAAATCAGAGGAGGAAGGCAATTTAGACAAAGGTACCAAATGGACCATCTTAGAGAAGCGATCACAAACCACCCAAATGACCGACATCTTTTGAGAGACAGGGAGATCCTAAATAAAATCCATAGAGATATGCGTCCAGGGCCTCTTCAGGACCGGCAAGGGCAAAAGCAACCCACTGGCACGAGAACAGCAGGGCTTAGCCCGAGCACAAGTCCCACAGGACTGCACAAAAGAACGCACATCCCGCGACAAAGACGGCCACCAAAAGGATCTAGCCACCAAATCTCTGGTACCAAAGATTCCAGGATGACCAGCTAACACCGAACAATGAACCTCAGAGATAACTCTACTAGTCCATTTATCAGGGACAAACAGTTTCTCCGCTGGGCAACGGTCAGGTCTATCAGCCTGAAATTTTTGCAGCACCCGCCGCAAATCAGGGGAGATGGCAGACAAAATTACCCCCTCTTTGAGAATACCCGCCGGCTCAGGAACACCCAGAGAGTCGGGAACAAAACTCCTTGACAAAGCATCAGCCTTCACATTCTTAGAGCCCGGAAGGTACGAAACCACAAAATAAAAACGGGAGAAAAATAGCGACCAACGAGCCTGTCTAGGATTCAACCGTTTGGCAGACTCGAGATAAGTTAAATTCTTGTGATCCGTCAAGACCACCACGCGATTCTTGGCTCCTTCAAGCCAATGACGCCACTCCTCGAATGCCCACTTCATGGCGAACAACTCTCGATTGCCAACATCATAATTGCGCTCAGCAGGCGAAAACTTTCTAGAAAAGAAGGCACATGGTTTCATGACCGAGCCATCAGAACTTCTTTGCGACAAAACAGCCCCTGCTCCAATCTCAGAAGCATCAACCTCGACCTGAAACGGGAGCGAAACATCTGGCTGGCACAACACAGGGGCAGAAGAAAAACGACGCTTCAACTCCTGAAAAGCTTCCACAGCCGCAGAAGACCAATTGACCACATCAGCACCCTTCTTGGTCAAATCAGTCAACGGTTTAGCAACAGTAGAAAAATTACTGATGAAGCGATGATAAAAATTAGCAAAGCCCAGGAACTTTTGCAGACTCTTCACAGATGTCGGCTGAGTCCAATCATAAATGGCCTGGACTTTAACAGGGTCCATCTCGATAGTAGAAGGGGAAAAAATGAAACCCAAAAATGAAACCTTCTGAACTCCAAAGAGACACTTTGACCCCTTCTCAAACAAAGAATTCGCACGAAGGACCTGGAACACCATTCTGACCTGCTTCACGTGAGACTCCCAATCATCCGAGAAGACCAAAATATCATCCAAATATACAATCAGGAATTTATCCAGGTACTCTCGGAAGATGTCATGCATAAAGGACTGAAATACTGATGGAGCATTGGAAAGCCTGAATGGCATAACCAGGTACTCAAAATGGCCCTCGGGCGTATTAAATGCTGTTTTCCATTCATCGCCCTGTTTAATACGCACAAGATTATACGCACCACGAAGATCTATCTTGGTGAACCAACTAGCCCCCTTAATCCGAACAAAAAAATCAGACAGCAGCGGCAAAGGATACTGAAATTTGACAGTGATCTTATTAAGAAGGCGGTAATCAATACAAGGTCTCAAAGAACCATCCTTCTTGGCCACAAAAAAGAACCCTGCTCCCAATGGTGACGACGATGGGCGAATATGACCCTTCTCCAAGGATTCCTTTACATAACTCCGCATAGCGGCGTGCTCTGGCACAGATAAATTGAACAGTCGGCCCTTAGGAAACTTACTACCAGGAATCAAATTGATAGCACAATCGCAATCCCTATGAGGAGGTAGGGCACTGGATTTGGGCTCATCAAATACATCCCGGTAATCCGACAAAAACTCCGGGACGTCAGAAGGAGTGGATGACGAAATAGACAAAAATGGAACATCACCATGTACCCCCTGACAACCCCAGCTGGACACAGACATAGATTTCCAATCCAATACTGGATTATGGACCTGTAGCCATGGCAACCCCAAAAGGACCACATCATGCAGATTATGCAACACCAAAAAGCGAATATCCTCCTGATGTGCAGGAGCCATGCACATGGTCAATTGGGTCCAGTACTGAGGCTTATTCTTGGCCAAAGGCGTAGCATCAATTCCTCTCAATGGAATAGGATACTGCAAGGGCTCCAAGAAAAAACCACAGCGCCTAGCAAACTCCAAGTCCATCAAATTCAGGGCAGCGCCTGAATCCACAAATGCCATAACAGAATAGGATGACAAAGAGCAAATCAGAGTAACGGACAAAAGAAATTTCGACTGTACCGTACCAATGGTGGCAGACCTAGCGAACCGCTTAGTGCGCTTAGGACAATCGGAGATAGCATGAGTGGAATCACCACAGTAAAAACACAGCCCATTCCGACATCTGTGTTCTTGCCGTTCAGCTCTGGTCAAAGTCCTATCACATTGCATAGGCTCAGGTCTATGCTCAGATAATACTGCCAAATGGTGCACAGCTTTACGCTCACGCAAGCGTCGATCGATCTGAATGGCCAAAGACATAGACTCATTCAGACCAGCAGGCATGGGAAATCCCACCATGACATCCTTAAGGGCTTCAGAGAGACCCTTTCTGAACATAGCTGCCAGCGCAGATTCATTCCACTGAGTGAGTACAGACCACTTCCTAAACTTCTGACAATATATCTCTACCTCATCCTGACCCTGACACAGAGCCAGCAAGATTTTCTCTGCCTGATCCACTGAATTTGGTTCATCATAAAGCAATCCGAGCGCCAGAAAAAACGCATCAACATCACGCAATGCCGGATCTCCTGGCGCAAGGGAAAATGCCCAGTCTTGAGGGTCGCCACGTAACAAAGAAATAATGATTTTCACTTGTTGAACAGGGTCACCTGAGGAGCGAGGTTTCAAAGCAAGAAACCATTTACAATTATTTTTGAAATTCAGAAACTTAGATCTATCCCCAAAAAACAAATCAGGAATTGGAATCCTAGGCTCTAACATCGGATTCTGAACCACAAAATCTTGAATGTTTTGTACCCTTGCAGTGAGATTATCCATACAAGAGGACCTTGAATGTCCATATCTACACCTGTATCCTGAACCACCCAGAGGTAAAGGGGAAAAAAGAGACAAAACACACTGCAAAGAAAAAAAAATGGTCTCAGAACTTCTCTTATCCCTCTATTGAGATGCATTAATACTTTGGGCCACCTGTACTGTTATGACCTGGTGGTTAGGACAACAATGGACCTGGTGGTTAAGAGCACACGGAATGACCTGATAGTTACTAATAATATAGGACGAGCTCTGAGACGTGGGAACTCTGCTGACCGCAATCCCTAATCCTATCACACACACTAGAAATAGCCGTGGATTGCTCCTAACGCTCCCTATGCAACTCGTCACAGCCTAAGGAACTAGCTAGCCCTAAAGATAGAAAAATAAAGCCTACCTTGCCTCAGAGAAATTCCCCAAAGGAAAAGGTAGCCCCCCACATATAATGACTGTGAGTAAAGATGAAAATTACAGACACAGAGATGAAATAGATTTAGCAAAGTGAGGCCCGACTTACTGAACAGACAGAGGATAGGAAAGGTAACTTTGCGGTCAGCACAAAAAACTACAAAAAGACCACGCAGAGGGCGCAAAAAGACCCTCCGCACTGACTCACGGTGCGGAGGCGCTCCCTCTGCGTCCCAGAGCTTCCAGCAAGCAAGACAAAAATCAAAATAGCAAGCTGGACAGAAAAATTGCAAACAAAAGAAAAACAAGCAGGAACTTAGCTTCTGATGGGAAGACAGGTCACAAGAACGATCCAGGAGCGAACTAGACCAATACTGGAACATTGACAGGTGGCATGGAGCAATGATCTAAGTGGAGTTAAATAGAGCAGCCAGCTAACGAATTAACCTCGTCACCTGTGGAAGGAAACTCAGAAGCCGCAGCCCCACTCACAACCACCAGAGGAAGCCCATGGACAGAACCAGCCGAAGTACCATTCATGACCACAGGAGGGAGCTTGACAACAGAATTCACAACAGAGAACCTTATTGTTCTTGGCATCTAATTCTCTGTTTCCTTTTCTGAAAAAGTAGCACCCGGAAACAATATGGGAATGCCTCTTTTTTTAACAAATGTCTTTGGCCGCACCTTATAAAATCACCAGACTAATCACTCAAGTAAAATTATTGTGTTAACATTTATTGATATCTACATTTTTTTGCATGTGAAAAAAAATATGAATTGGTGCACTGGATACAATTTTCATCCATTTTTTGTCTGATGACCATTTTTATCATCTGTGGCATCTGTGTTTCTTGAATGCAAAAAAATAATATTTTGCAAACTTCCGCTGTCCATCGAGTGAAAAATGGATGGCGCGTGAACGACTCCCATGTGCGCTGTCTGTTTATTTCATGGACCTATTGACATCAATGGGAGAATTTGATCTGGGACTCGGATCAAAAATGGATGTGTTTGGGTCTGCAAGAGAACAATATGGACAAGTGTTTCCTGACTCTCCCCTGACAGATATTTAAAGGGAACCTGTCACCTGAATTTGGCGGGTCCTTTTCTGGGTCATATGGGCGGTGTTTTCGGGTCTTTTATTAACCCCTTTTTTTCCCGCTGGCCGCACGCTGGTCGCGAAATTGACTTGCCGTTGATTCTCTTTCCTCCCTAGTTAACACGTGCGCAAAGCAATCTTGCCTTGCGCACGCGCAGTATGCTTTACCCAACAGCGGGCAAAGCCGAAAACCATTAGTGCGCATGCGCCGGCACACTATGTCCCGGAAGTATTTTGCTGTGTTCCGGGACATAGTGCGGTTTTCGGCTTTGCCCACAGTTGGGCAACGCATACTGTGCGTGCGCAAGGCAAGATTGCTTTGCGCACGCGTTAACTAGGGAGGAAAGCGAATCAACGGCAAGTCAACTTCGCGACCAGCATGTGGCCAGTGGGAAAAAAAGGGGTTAATAAAAGACCCGAAAAAACCGCCCATATGACCCAAAAAAGGACCCGCCAAATTCAGGTGACAGGTTCCCTTTAAACACCTTTTGTTTGGTGGGTAGATAAGGATTCTGGCAGTGAGTCTCACATAGAGAACTATCAATCTTCAGGAGCGCACCACCCACCGACAAAAAGGAAGTCAAGGGGCAGAGGAGCGGAGTGCTCCTGAGGGGACATTGAGGCAATCCCTTTATGCTTTTAACACAGCTTGGGATATTAATTGTAAATGATCATTGGGGCAGGGATTTCTACGGTTATTACCTATCAGTCATCCCACTTCAGTCAACTTCTTCAATCTTAAAGTTAGAGCTACACGGAGACATGAGCCTCGCGGCATTGAGTTCGCAGTGTTCTTGTTGCGTTGTTTCATCCAATGGTTTCCTACGGTGTTGCATTTGCATAACGACCTGTGATCTACTTTCACTGCAACACAGAGTTGCAAATGTGCTGCCAAATGTGTTGTATCTCCTCTCGCTGGTCACACGTTGCCTGCGGTCCACGTGCAAAGTCACATAACAGCAAGTTGCAGGAAAGTTGCACAAAAATTTTTGGTTATGAGACTCGTCTGAGAGCTGCGGCCGCTCAACAGCAAACACAAAAGATCAACAGCAAGTGTATAGTGCCATTAACGCTGTGCACAGGGTCATCAATATGGATCCGGTCACTAATATTCCGCAGCATGATGAAAGCATGGCCGACAGAATGATGCCGTCACTCGACGTTTCACTACGGTGAAGTCATTGTTTTGAATCTTGAACTTGGGACGTAAGGAAATAATAATATAGGGTTAGGTTTATTTTCTCACAATATAACCTGCGTCGACTTCCAAAAGAAAAAAAATAACACCCCGTAAACCTGCGTTTTTTTACAATACTAAAATACACTGATTAAAACCCGGCTAATATTTGTCCGCCTGTATGAAGACATTGTTGGCACCGATACATTCTTGGACGGGATCTTAGCGTCGCTCTCTTATATCGCTGCCAAGAGGAGAGGCCGACGATCCACGGACTAATAAATCCCATCTGGGGGAGGCGCTGGGCAACGTTCAGCGAGGTCACAATAAAACCCTAAAAAGTTCCGTATACTAGGAATATCTCAGTAATATCCATCCTCCATAGCAATAAATTGTAAATGAGATTCTTATGAGAAATTCCCCCTTTTATCTGAAGTTTTGGGGCTTGAGGCCCGGAATATGTAATGAAAAACATTTTTGTTCGTGAACATCAGAATTTTGGCAGGAAAAAGGCAATAAATATCAAATGCCTTATCGTAAATAGCTGCAGGTAATAAGGGCGCGTGCATTATATGGATACATGTGTTCTAGATGTGCACCGTATGCCTATGCATTATACGAGAGGCGGACCAGGCGTGGTATTTTTCCTCTTCGCTTTGTTGGAATTCATTGTATTTTCTGCAATGCAAAAGATCCATTAACCAGTTCAGCTCCAGGGTGATTTAGGCCCTTGTTACCAGACACAGTTTTGCTGGATGTAACTTTTAGATGTTTTTCTCTTTAAAGGTATGTGCACCCGTTGTGGATTCATGTGCGGATTTTTCTGCGTAGATTCTGAAAAATCAGAAGGTAAAACACCCTGCATTTTACCTGCGGATTACCTGCGGATTTACCGCGGTTTTCATGCGGATTTCACCTGCGTTTTTACACCTGCGGATTCCTATTAAGGAATAGGTGTAAAACGCGGCAGAATCCGCTGAAAGAATTGACATGCTGCAGAAAATAAGCAGCAGCCAATCTGCGCAGTATTTTCCGCAGCATGTGCACAGTGGATTTGGTTTTCCATAGCTTTTACATGGTACTGTACAACGCATGAAAAACAGCTGAAGATCCGCAGCATCAAATTCGCTGCGGATCTGCAGCCAAGCCTGCAACATGTGCACATACCCTAAGGGTGCATACTCATCTGCGAGAAAAACGGGCGAGTGCAAAAAGGTAAAAAATCGGATTGCACTCAGACCAAGCTGTATACTAAGCATTTACCGGTTATTAAAATGCCCCCCCCCAAAAAAAAAAAAAAATTACATAGTGTCCCTCTATAATTAATAATCAGCAAAGAGTAGGCAGACAGCTGAAGACTGATATTAATAGGCTAGGAAGGGACCATGGATATTGGTCCCCTCCCAAACTAAAAACATCAGCTCTCAGCCGCCCCAAAAGGTGCATACATAAGATGCTTGATGTCAGCTGTCAATGAAAGGCTGACATCAACCCCAATATTATCACTCCACTTGCCCACACTCCAGGGCAAGTGGGAAGTGCGAAGCTAAGCATCATAATTGGCACATCTTATGGATGCACCTTTTCTGCAGCAGCTGAGAGCTGATGTTTTTAGTCTGGTATGGGGTCAATATCCATGGCACCTTCCTAGCCTATTAATATCCGCCCTTAGCTGATGCTGGTTATTAATTGTAGGGGCACCTGATGTAATTTTTTTTGGGGGGGTCCCCCATTTTAGTAACCAGTAAAGGCTTAGTATATAGTTGTGAGCTGATATTAATAGCCTGGGAAGCCCCATGGGTATTCCTCCTTTCCCAGGCTATAAACATCTGCCCCCAGATGTCCGCTTTCCCTCTGCTGGTTAATAATATTTCTATGGATCCTACTACATTTTTTTTTATAAAATAATTTATTTAGTAATAAAATACAAGTAAGCTGCACACGCAAAGCACTGATAATATATTTCACTCACATATATCTATCTATCTATCTAATATATATATATATATATGTATATATATATATATATATATATTGAAGAATATTTCCTTGAAAACCATGTTTAAATGACAGAGAATTATTTTATGTAAAAGCTCATGTTGAAAATCACATTGCATAAGAATTGCATTTGCATGTTAATCGGACGTCAATTGGACACTAGGTGATAAAAATTGTATTGTACTTGCATGAAAATTGTATGGCAATTGCGTGACACTCATCCGACTTTTCAGGAAAAATATTGGACCTTTTTTTTTTTTTACGATGACGGTATGAGCCATAATTCCCCTTAACTATCCTGGTAATCATAAGTGTTATCTTAAGGCCACATTTACACCTTCAGTATTTGGTCAGTATTTTACATCAGTATTTATAAGCCAAAATCAGGAGTTGAGCAATCAGAGAAAAAGTATAATAGAAACACGTCACCACTCACCACTTCTGCATTTTGTACCCACTTCTGATCTGTATTTTTCATCCTTTGCCATTAAAGATGACCTTTCACTGAATTTTTTTAAATCTATGGTTCCTCCTCCTTTTGCCACTGCTCCGCCGATTCTGTAACAGTTTTTTTTTCTTCCCATAGGACTTCTTTGTGGGTTTTGCTCTTTTTTCTCCTGATGCCGGCCAATCAAACACGGCCGCGCCCACAGAGAAGTTCTATGATACACGCCCAGTTGGCTGATGGAACAATGTGCACCTTTATTTCTGGAAACTTAACTTTAGAACATAAGGGCACAGAAGAAAAAAGAAAAACTGTTTCGGAATCAGTGGAACAGCGGAAATTGGACGAAGTACGTTGTTTAAATGAAAAATTGCAGTGAAAAGTCCACTTTAAAGGGGTTTTCTCATCTTTGCAAATAGTTGTAAAAACGAACAACTTTGCAATTTACATATTATTATTTCTCTGCTTTCAAGAACGGAGGGCTTTTTAATTTTATTGTTTACTGCCCATTGCCTAGATTACCGTCGGCCTCCTAGACAAGAAGTGCAGCGCTTGCAAGCTCTTTGCTATAAAGCTTGTAAGCGCTACGTTGAAGCTTGTCAGTTGTTTAGCACTGGCTAGCTTCGGTGCCCCTTTTCTGCCCAGGTGCTGTAGAGGCGAAACGTTAACTAAGTGCCCAATGTTATTTTTATATACTTTTGCTATTTAATTTATTTACTGCAGGGTATTTGCTTCCTTTTCCCTTTGGCGGCGCTGTAGGGGGATAAAACATTTCCCAGCAGAACAGCTGAGGATTGCTGACGTTCTCACTAGAAGGATCAGGTTATTGGTCGAAAACCCATCTGACTTTAAACAATGTCTTTAAGTGATGAAAACCTTCAAAAGCCGGAGCCCTTGAGCCTCTGCAGACCTGAAGGGGCACACAATGAAGGGGGGCTTACACCAGAACTCACGTTTTCCTGTATAATGATTGACCCCCACTAGGCAGGGTCCCATTCACACTGTACAGGGGGTGGCCAAGACAATGCTATGCTGAAAAAGAGTGAAGGGTCGCTTTGGATTTTGATTTTAAAGGTCCCAAGTCATACTTTTGTGGCAAATTCTTTGGTGCAATGTGTAGTGTAGACCATTTCCTACCTGACCCCTAAATTTGGGTCTGGATGCCAGGCTCTGTCCAAGGAGGAAGCATCCTGGTGCCAGGAAATCTTATGGAAAGGCTTTCTTGGAGGCTTTTGTGGTGCCATGAGCTTTTTCAGGAATTCAGGAGGTCTTCTATGTTTTGTGTCATCTTCTTGACTTTTCAGGAGACTTGAAAAGTCTAGTAATAAACTTCATTAGATGTTGGAGATTATTTTTTTTTTTTAGCATGGAGTACCGAAGCTTCCAACCTCTAATGTCTTAGTGGATCCAATTAGTGATGAGCGAGTATGCTCGTTACTCGAGATTTCCGAGCATGCTCGGGTGTTCTCTGAGTATCTTGGGAGTGCTCGGAGATTTAGTTTGTGTTCCCGCAGCTGCATGATTTGCGGCGGCTAGACAGCCTGAATACATGTGGGGGTTGCCTGTTTGTTAGGGAATGCCCACATGTATTCAGTCTGTCTAGCAGCAGCAAATCATGCAGCTGCAGAGACAAAAACATAATCTACGAGCACGCCCAAGATACTCAGAGAACACCCGAGCATGCTCGGAGGTCTCAAGTAACGAGCACACTCGCTCATCACTAGATCCAATGTATATTGTAAGGAGGATAACCGCTTTAATTTGAGCACAACCTCAGATTTTCCATTCTTTTCCCCCATTTTTTCTATATCATACATGTATTACCGGATGATGATCACTAGTTCTATGGCTTATATATCACACTCATCTCAAGCCCGGAGTTACATCACTGTTTTGGCAGTTCTGTGTCACGTCTCTCTCCTCCGCGTACGTGTAAAACGACTTTTCGAGAAATAAGAAGACAAACTCGAGGTCATGAAGTTGTTGTCTAGACTTTACGCCTGAGTTTCAGTGGTTCCTGTATAGGAGAAGTAGTTTGCACGGGGTGAATTTTCTCATTTCTAATCTCTGAGATGCTGGTTCCCAGGTTTCCTTTATATGAACTTTCATTGTGGTCAAACAAACTTCTCGACAACCCAGAACTTTTGCTCGTTTTAGATCTTCCTGACAGTGGGAAACATCAACCACAAGTGTGATGAAGTATCATTTATTGTAGGAAATGAGTATCAAGAATGGCTTAAAGGGGCTGTCCACCTAGCACCACCCCACCTCCTGATGTAGGTCCCATGCCAGTCATCTGGGTTATGTAGTCCTCAGATATAATATAACAACTGAAATTTTTCAAAGATCCATTTTTTTATGCAGAGTTTGAGATCCCAACATACAGCTACAGGAGGGGGCTCTGCAAATCAGTATTAAAAGGGGTTGTCCATTTATCAGGATATTTTTTTTCTGCTTAAATATATATTTGGGGCTAAAAAATATACTTTTTATCGTTTTTACAGGCTCTTTGTTTCCTTGCATTAACATAGAGGGCTAAGATAAGACAGATCAAAGAGTTACAAATGCTCAGAATGCACCACCAGAAGATCTCACTGACATACAGAATGATAAATTTGATACAGAATGCAAATGATGCAAAATGACATGTCGCCTAGGGAGATAAATTACTCTCGTTGTCATACGAAGTCCTCCAGAAGACCTACTGCTTGATAGGGGCATCCAGACCTACGTGCACATGGACACTGGGGGGACAGTTTATGTCACTACGTCAATGAGTAATTCAGTATTGCTCTGCACCGTCATGCCGTAGAGAACTCCAGTGACTAGATTCATTCAATGAAACAGACAGACGTGTCTTCTACAAAAGGAACACCGTGGTTTTGACCACAGCAACCAACGAAATCGCTTTCATTCTCTAACGTGGTAGAAATGACAGTTACCCTCAGTTTCCATACATGTTTCCTGACATTGTCTCACCACCTTCCAACTAACTTATGTACAAAATTGCACCAGGTATTTTATCTGAAATTACCAGGTCAAGGCATTTCTGGGGAAACCAAGAATATTAATACGTTTCATTGGCTGAAACACCGTTCTTGACCCCATCAGGGGCTTCCGTGATGTCGGTTTTCGTTTTGTGCTCCTTTCCGTCCCACCATGACAGCTTTGTACATGAATGGCTGCCATACCATGGCAAATCTTCCTAGATTTGTGGCATTACATCGATGTATCAGTAGATATGTCCTCCAAGAAGCTGAAAATTGGTGACAACTATCGTTGAAGCAATGATAGTAGCGATATTGGTGGCCCTTAGGCTCTTCAGGAAAATGATCTATGTAAAGTAATTTTTGGATGTGTAACCCATATATGAGGCTATTGGGGCATCTCATCATTAAGGTACCATGGGTTTATTGAGGACTATCGGGTTTAGACTTTGAGTTCTAGACACTAAGATCCATCATTTCCAGTCAGCAAACCTCAATCTAAGGCTGACAGTACACCGCTTGCTCCTGCGGATTATGGATTTTAGGACTTGAGGGAACATTCATCTCTGTATAGCTGTAAGTTGAGCCCCTTAGACCGTCTTCTTTTGGTGGGTTTGGGTGCCTTGGTGGCTCTGGTCAAGACCCTCTGATTGGTTGACTACAGGAAATAAGCACTGAACAATAAAAGGTTATTCCCTCATAAACAAGTCATCCCATAACTTTCTGATTGCTGGGGGTCCAATTTCTGGGACCTCAGTAATCCTCAGATAGGGGCTCTGGAACATTGAGAATGGGATCTACAGTCCCATCCTGAAAGGTCGATGCAGTTCTGTAGACAATGAAGCGGTTGAGCATGTGCACCTCGCCTCCGTTCAGGATGGTGCTTCAGGGTCCTACTCTTGAGGTTCCAGAAACCTGATCTTGGTTTATTGGGGGTTCCAGAAGTCAACTTGTTTAAATCTGCTTCGTTTTACCTTCTTTCACTGTCTCTAGTAATTCTGCTAGAGACAACGGGTGCAATATTACTACTACCACTAGTATTAATTGAGTGCCAACATGTGGCTTTCACTCCTGGGGTGATCTGTCTTCTGCACCAGTCTGATATAACAATGGTCCTTGCAAAATGACTCTTCCGGTTTCTTGCAAGACCTGTTATGAAAGGCAATTCAGAATCACAATGGACATGGAGGTCAGAGCACATACAGTGATCAGACAATAACCCAAAATCATAGAACGAGCTCTGAGACGTGGGAACTCTGCAGACCGCAATCCCTAATCCTCTCCAAACAACACTAGAGGCAGCCGTGGATTGCGCCTAACTCTGCCTATGCAACTCGGCACAGCCTGAGAAACTAACTAGCCTGAAGATAGAAAATAAGCCTACCTTGCCTCAGAGAAATACCCCAAAGGAAAAGGCAGCCCCCCACATATAATGACTGTGAGTTAAGATGAAAAGACAAACGTAGGGATGAAATAGATTCAGCAAAGTGAGGCCCGACTTTCTTAACAGAGCGAGGATAGGAAAGATAACTTTGCGGTCTACACAAAACCCTATAGAAAACCACGCAAAGGGGGCAAAAAGACCCTCCGTACCGAACTAACGGCACGGAGGTACACCCTTTGCGTCCCAGAGCTTCCAGCAAAACAATAAGACAAGCTGGACAGAAAAAATAGTAAACAAATAGCAAAGAAGAACTTAGCTATGCAGAGCAGCAGGCCACAGGAAAGATCCAGGGAAAAACAAGTCCAACACTGGAACATTGACAGGAAGCCAGGATCAAAGCATTAGGTGGAGTTAAGTAGAGAAGCACCTAACGACCTCACCAGATCACCTGAGGGAGGAAACTCAGAAGCAGCAGTACCACTTTCCTCCACAAACGGAAGCTCCCAGAGTGAATCAGCCGAAGTACCACTTGTGACCACAGGAGGGAGCTCTGCCACAGAATTCACAACAGTACCCCCCCCCTTGAGGAGGGGTCACCGAACCCTCACCAGAGCCCCCAGGCCGACCAGGATGAGCCACATGAAAGGCACGAACAAGATCGGGAGCATGGACATCAGAGGCAAAAACCCAGGAATTATCTTCCTGAGCATAACCCTTCCATTTAACCAGATACTGGAGTTTCCGTCTTGAAACACGAGAATCCAAAATCTTCTCCACAATATACTCCAATTCCCCCTCCACCAAAACCGGGGCAGGAGGGTCAACAGATGGAACCATAGGTGCCACGTATCTCCGCAACAATGACCTATGGAATACGTTATGTATGGAAAAAGAATCTGGAAGGGTCAGACGAAAAGACACAGAATTAAGAACCTCAGAAATCCTATACGGACCAATGAAACGAGGTTTAAACTTAGGAGAGGAAACCTTCATAGGAATATGACGAGAAGATAACCAAACCAGATCCCCAACACGAAGTCGGGGACCCACACGGCGTCTGCGATTAGCGAAACGTTGAGCCTTCTCCTGGGACAAGGTCAAATTGTCCACTACATGAGTCCAAATCTGCTGCAACCTGTCCACCACAGTATCCACACCAGGAAAGTCCGAAGACTCAACCTGTCCTGAAGAGAAACGAGGATGGAACCCAGAATTGCAGAAAAATGGCGAAACCAAGGTAGCCGAGCTGGCCCGATTATTAAGGGCGAACTCAGCCAAAGGCAAAAAGGACACCCAGTCATCCTGATCAGCAGAAACAAAGCATCTCAGATATGTTTCCAAGGTCTGATTGGTTCGTTCGGTCTAGCCATTAGTCTGAGGATGGAAAGCCGAGGAAAAAGACAAGTCAATGCCCATCCTACCACAAAAGGCTCGCCAAAACCTCGAAACAAACTGGGAACCTCTGTCAGAAACGATATTCTCAGGAATGCCATGTAAACGAACCACATGCTGGAAGAACAATGGCACCAAATCAGAGGAGGAAGGCAATTTAGACAAGGGTACCAGATGGACCATCTTAGAAAAGCGATCACAGACCACCCAAATGACTGACATCTTTTGAGAAACGGGAAGATCTGAAATAAAATCCATAGAGATATGTGTCCAAGGCCTCTTCGGGACCGGCAAGGGCAAAAGCAACCCACTGGCAGGAGAACAGCAGGGCTTAGCCCGAGCACAAATCCCACAGGACTGCACAAAAGTACGCACATCCCGCGACAGAGATGGCCACCAAAAGGATCTAGCCACTAACTCTCTGGAACCAAAGATTCCAGGATGACCAGCCAACACCGAACAATGAACCTCAGAGATAACTTTATTCGTCCACCTATCAGGGACAAACAGTTTCTCCGCTGGACAACGATCAGGTTTATTAGCCTGAAATTTTTGCAGCACCCGCCGCAAATCAGGGGAGATGGCAGACACAATTACTCCTTCCTTGAGGATACTTGCCGGCTCAGACAAACCCGGAGAGTCGGGCACAAAACTCCTAGACAGAGCATCCGCCTTCACATTTTTAGAGCCCGGAAGGTACGAAATCACAAAGTCAAAACGGGCAAAAAACAGCGACCAACGAGCCTGTCTAGGATTCAAATGCTTAGCAGACTCGAGATAAGTCAAGTTCTTATGATCAGTCAATACCACCACGCGATGCTTAGCTCCTTCAAGCCAATGACGCCACTCTTCGAATGCCCACTTCATGGCCAGCAACTCTCGGTTGCCCACATCATAATTTCGCTCAGCAGGTGAAAACTTCCTGGAAAAAAAAGCGCATGGTTTCATCACTGAGCAATCAGAACCTCTCTGCGACAAAACAGCCCCTGCTCCAATCTCAGAAGCATCAACCTCGACCTGGAACGGAAGAGAAACATCTGGCTGACACAACACAGGGGCAGAAGAAAAACGACGCTTCAACTCATGAAAAGCCTCCACAGCAGCAGAAGACCAATTGACCACATCAGCACCCTTCTTGGTCAAATCGGTCAATGGTTTGGCAATACTAGAAAAATTGCAGATGAAGCGACGATAAAAATTAGCAAAGCCCAGGAACTTTTGCAGACTTTTCAGAGATGTCGGCTGAGTCCAATCATGGATGGCTTGGATCTTAACAGGATCCATCTCGATAGTAGAAGGGGAAAAGATGAACCCCAAAAATGAAACCTTCTGCACACCAAAGAGACACTTTGATCCCTTCACAAACAAAGAATTAGCACGCAGGACCTGAAAAACCGTTCTGACCTGCTTCACATGAGACTCCCAATCATCCGAGAAGATCAAAATGTCATCAAAGTACACAATCAGGAATTTATCCAGGTACTCTCGGAAGATGTCATGCATAAAGGACTGAAACACTGATGGAGCATTGGCAAGTCCGAATGGCATCACTAGATACTCAAAATGACCCTCGGGCGTATTAAATGCAGTTTTCCATTCATCGCCTCGCCTGATTCGCACCAGATTATACGCACCACGAAGATCTATCTTGGTGAACCAACTAGCCCCCTTAATCCGAGCAAACAAATCAGATAACAATGGCAAGGGGTACTGAAATTTAACCGTGATCTTATTTAGAAGGCGGTAATCTATACAAGGTCTCAGCGAACCATCCTTCTTGGCTACAAAAAAGAACCCTGCTCCTAATGGCGACGATGACGGACGAATATGCCCCTTCTCCAGGGATTCCTTCACATAACTGCGCATAGCGGCGTGCTCAGGCACGGATAAATTAAACAGTCGACCTTTTGGGAATTTACTACCAGGAATCAAATTGATAGCACAATCACAATCCCTATGCGGAGGTAGGGTATCGGACTTGGGCTCATCAAATACATCCCGGTAATCAGACAAGAACTCTGGAACCTCAGAAGGGGTGGATGACGAAATTGACAGAAATGGAACATCACCATGTACCCCCTGACAACCCCAGCTGGACACCGACATGGATTTCCAATCTAATACTGGATTATGGGCTTGTAGCTATGGCAACCCCAACACGACCACATCATGCAGATTATGCAACACCAGAAAGCGAATAACCTCCTGATGTGCAGGAGCCATGCACATGGTCAGCTGGGTCCAGTATTGAGGCTTATTCTTGGCCAAAGGCGTAGCATCAATTCCTCTCAATGGAATAGGACACTGCAAGGGCTCCAAGAAAATCCCACAACGCTTAGCATATTCCAAGTCCATCAAATTCAGGGCAGCGCCTGAATCCACAAATGCCATGACAGAATACGATGACAAAGAGCAGATCAAGGTAACGGACAGAAGAAATTTTGACTGTACAGTACCAATGGTGGCAGACCTAGCGAACCGCTTAGTGCGCTTAGGACAATCAGATAGCATGAGTGGAATCACCACAGTAGAAACACAGACCATTCAGACGTCTGTGTTCTTGCCGTTCAACTCTGGTCAAGGTCCTATCGCACTGCATAGACTCAGGTTTAAGCTCAGGTAATACCGCCAAATGGTGCACAGATTTACGCTCACGCAAGCGTCGACCGATCTGAATGGCCAAAGACATAGACTCATTCAAACCAGCAGGCATAGGATATCCCACCATGACATCCTTAAGGGCTTCAGAGAGACCCTTTCTGAATATAGCTGCCAGCGTAGATTCATTCCATTGAGTGAGCACTGACCACTTTCTAAATTTCTGACAATATACCTCTATCTCATCCTGAGCCTGACAAAGAGCCAGCAAATTTTTTTCTGCCTGATCCACTGAATTAGGCTCATCGTACAGCAACCCAAGCGCCAGGAAAAACGCATCGATATTACTCAATGCAGGATCTCCTGACGCAAGAGAAAACGCCCAGTCCTGAGGGTCGCCGTGCAAAAAAGAAATGACGATCCTAACCTGTTGAACTGGGTCACCAGAGGAGCGAGGTTTCAAAGCCAGAAATAGTTTACAATTATTTTTGAAACTCAGAAATTTAGTTCTATCTCCAAAAAACAAATCTGGAATAGGAATTCTCGGTTCTAGCAAAGAATTCTGAACCACAAAATCTTGAATATTTTGAACTCTTGTTGTGAGCTGATCCACACATGAAGACAGACCTTTAATGTCCATTGCTACACCTGTGTCCTGAACCACCCAAATGTCTAGGAGGAAAAAAAGACAAAACACAGTGCAAAGAAAAAAAAATGGTCTCAGAACTTCTTTTTTCCCTCTATTGAGAATCATTAGCACTTTTGGCTTCCTGTACTGTTATGAAAGGCAATTCAGAATCACAATGGACATGGAGGTCAGAGCACATACAGTGATCAGACAATAACCCAAAATCATAGAACGAGCTCTGAGATGTGGGAACTCTGCAGACCGCAATCCCTAATCCTCTCCAAACAACACTAGAGGCAGCCGTGGATTGCGCCTAACTCTGCCTATGCAACTCGGCACAGCCTGAGAAACTAACTAGCCTGAAGATAGAAAATAAGCCTACCTTGCCTCAGAGAAATACCCCAAAGGAAAAGGCAGCCCCCCACATATAATGACTGTGAGTTAAGATGAAAAGACAAACGTAGGGATGAAATAGATTCAGCAAAGTGAGGCCCGACTTTCTTAACAGAGCGAGGATAGGAAAGATAACTTTGCGGTCTACACAAAACCCTAAAGAAAACCACGCAAAGGGGGCAAAAAGACCCTCCGTACCGAACTAACGGCACGGAGGTACACCCTTTGCGTCCCAGAGCTTCCAGCAAAACAATAAGACAAGCTGGACAGAAAAAATAGTAAACAAATAGCAAAGAAGAACTTAGCTATGCAGAGCAGCAGGCCACAGGAAAGATCCAGGGAAAAACAAGTCCAACACTGGAACATTGACAGGAAGCCAGGATCAAAGCATTAGGTGGAGTTAAGTAGAGAAGCACCTAACGACCTCACCAGATCACCTGAGGGAGGAAACTCAGAAGCAGCAGTACCACTTTCCTCCACAAACGGAAGCTCCCAGAGAGAATCAGCCGAAGTACCACTTGTGACCACAGGAGGGAGCTCTGCCACAGAATTCACAACAAAGACCCCATGAAGCCCTTCAGACCCCAGGCAGATGGCCTTTCCTTTACAGTGTGAATGTTCTCCATGCCGGCTGCCGACCATTACATAAGACTGTATTGTCTTCTGGTCGCTTCTTCATTACTGTACAAAGTAAAATTGTAACATTTTCTAACTCGAAATATCATGGGAATCTTTCCATCTGTCCAGTTCTTGCTTTTAGGTATTTCTTATAAGTTATTGAGTCGCCCTGCCAGGGCCGTGTGGTAATCTGTAACGGGTCCGGTGTTAACAGGAGGATGTCACGGTGGCGACCCGGTCCATGGCCGTGCCCACCCATGTAAAAGGGAATGGTCTTTAAAGGGATTTAATGAATAGAGTTTATGTTCATGACGCCACCTGTGGTGTTAAGTCAGTGGGGACCGACGCTGCTTTAAGGGGTCCTCTGGGGTGATGTTATGGCAGCTAGATGGTATACCTTCCCACAGGTGAAGTAGGTCCCCAGGGCTCCCGGTGTGTAGATGGAAGATGGTGAGAGGTGCAGAAAAGAACGAGGACACTGGGTTGCAGTCTCTTTATCTGGTTTACTGAAGACTTCAGGCAGCCACAGTCCAGTGCACCAGATCACAGGGCAGGCAGGGTTCAGCCGGCTTGGAGGCAAGTCCAGAGTCCCCTTATCCAGGTGGAAATCAAAGCCTTCCTCCAGCGCCGTGGTGTTGTAGTCCCTTACTGCCTATGGCTTCACATAAGATCCTCACAGATGTTATCTCTCTGTCCCCCGGATAGGATAGGACATAACCCATATGACTGGTGACTTGAGGCGGTTTATAGGGACTCTAGCACGCCCCGGGCTCTAAGAGTGTCACCGTGCCTCCTGGGTATTAGGTCAGACAGGTAACTTGGAGTTCAGCTGTCCTGCCGGTCTCTGATGTAATTCATAGAGGTCTTACAACCTCGGTGTTCTGGCTACCGGTCCCTGCACCTCAGAATGAGGCAGCCTGCTCAGGGCTGGTCTCCCCCTGATATCCTCTCCTGTGCTTTGCTCTCCTGCACGTTCACTGCAATCAATTCGGCTTTCTGAATGTCTCTTTCCGGGAACTGCTGCACTGCGGCCACACAGCTCCATAAACCCTCCTCTGCCTCAGACTGATCCAGTCTGTCTCCTGGCAAGAACTGACTGACTTTCCCTACAGACTACCAGATATATATATATATATATATATATATATATATATATATATATATATAGGGAGTCACCTAGTAAATAGGATCAGAAGCTCCCCCTGGTGGCCTGGAGTGTGAATGTGTTGCATGTTTGTGGTACCTGGTTACAGTTATCCCTTCTTGACTTCAAGCATAACATCACTCTCCCCGTGAGGAAAGCAATGCTACTGTGACGACCAGGACCCTGGGGCGCCACACTATGGTGACCGAATTTCCTTTTGGGGTTGACTTTTTTACACCTATAACTGCCTTTACTAGTGTATTATACTGTAGACTCTTGTGTCAGTAGAGTTGTCAGTAAATATACACCATGCGTACCATTGTTAAAGATACAAAGTGTGGAAACCGTCAACAAGTAGTTGTTGGCTGATCCATTAATGAAAGAAGACAATTAGAACTGAACCTGACAGCTGAGTGATGGGTGAACCGCGGGCAGCAGGAATCAGACGTTTACATTCTCACGGGTGTAGATAGACTTAATAAAAGGCATGGACATTCCAAGAAATCCGGGCCTGCAGCAACACCAGGGGCACATGCCCAGGCTTGGTTTGGGGAGACACTTCATGAATTTGGGAATCATGTTCTGCAGTAATCAAGTTGTCCTGCAAGTAATAATCTGAAGGACATTGCACCCTAAATCTCAAATTGCCACTCTAGCCGAGCAATTACCAACTCATGGCTCGTTAGAGGTGATAAAACTACAAATCCCAGCATGTTATATAAGGTGTAAGATCGCAGTGTATGCTGGGAGTTGTGGTTGTACAACAGATGGTAACTCACAGGTTGCAGACCAGTTCTGTTAATTCCATTTACTAGTTGGCCGGAGACTATATTTCTTCCCAGCACTTTGCTAATGTAAACACTCTTAAGTGCCTGATGTCATAAAGCCGGGGACAATGACCCTTCACTTGTATGGTTCATTTCATGCATCAACGAAGCTGAAAAAAAAGGAGAAAACCCCCAAGAACCCAGAAAGGCCCCTCAGTCTCTACACCCCATATCAGCTGCATTAAGGCTATAGGAGTCAGAAAAACACAAAGGCGGGTCAAATACAGAGCGGCCCTGAGGGTCTTACCGATCTATTCCACTATACAGTATTAATGGGGGAAGCAAGTGCCAGGAGGGTGGATTAGGGTGGTATCATTTAGTGGCAAAAAAGAGGGGATATTCTGCTATGCACTTTCAACAATACATTTTAACAAAAAACTTTTGCAACCTGATTACTAACTGTCCATAAATTTATGGTTAGTCTAGAAAAATAGTGTCATTAACTGCGTCTGGTACTGATCTATGGGCAGCACGTCCGGTACTGATCTATGGGCAGCATGTCCGGTACTGATCTATGGGCAGCATGTCTGGTACTGATCTATGGGCAGCATGTCCGGTACTGATCTATAGGCAGCATGTCCGGTACTGATCTATGGGCAGCATGTCCGGTACTGATCTATGGGCAGCATGTCCGGTACTGATCTATGGGCAGCATGTCTGGTACTGATCTATGGGCAGCATGTCCGGTACTGATCTATGGGCAGCATGTCCGGTACTGATCTATGGGCAGCATGTCTGGTACTGATCTATGGGCAGCACGTCCGGTACTGATTTATGGGCAGCATGTCTGGTACTGATCTATGGCCAGCATGTCCGTTACTGATCTATGGGCAGCATGTCCGGTACTGATCTATGGGCAGCATGTCCGGTACTGATCTATGGGCAGCATGTCTGGTACTGATCTATGGCCAGCATGTCCGGTACTGATCTATGGGCAGCATGTCCGGTACTGATCTATGGGCAGCATGTCCGGTACTGATCTATGGGCAGCATGTCTGGTACTGATCTATGGGCAGCATGTCCGGTACTGATCTATGGGCAGCATGTCCGGTACTGATCTATGGGCAGCATGTCCGGTACTGATCTATGGGCAGCATGTCTGGTACTGATCTATGGGCAGCATGTCCGGTACTGATCTATGGGCAGCATGTCCGGTACTGATCTATGGGCAGCATGTCCGGTACTGATCTATAGGCAGCATGTCCGGTACTAATCTATGGGCAGCATGTCCGGTACTAATCTATGGGCAGCATGTCCGGTACTGATCTATAGGCACTGCTTCTTTTACTGAACTATTGTCACAGTGTCTGGTACTGATCTTTGAGCACAGTGTTTGGTACTGATCTACAGGCACCATGTCTGGAACTGATCTATTGTTACTGTGTCTGGTACTGACATATAGGCACCATGGCTGAGGCTGCCGTCACACGTTCAGTATTTGGTCCTTTTTTTTTACATCAGTATTTGTAGCCAAAACCAGGAGTGGAACAATTAGAGGAAAAGTATAATAGAAACATATGCACCACTTCTGCATTTATCACCCACTCCTGGTTTTGGCTTACAAATACTGATGTAAAATACTGACCAAATACTGCTAGTGTGACGGCAGCCTGTTACTGATTAATAGGCACCATTGTGTCTGGTACTGATCTGTAGGCACTGTGTCTGGTACTGATTTATAGACACCAAGTCTGACACTGATCTATATGCACCGTTGTGTCTAGTACTGATCTATAGGCACCATTTTGTCTGGTACTAATCTGTGGGAACTGTGTCTGGTACTGATCTGTGGGCACTATGTCTGGTACTGATCTATGGGCAGCATGTCTGGTACTGATTTATGAGCAGTGTTTGGTACTTATCTATGGGCACCGTGTCTGGTACTGATTCATGGGCACCATGTCTGGTACTGATCTATGGGCACCGTGTCTGGTACTGATCTATGGGCACCGTGTCTGGTACTGATCCATGGGCACTGTGTATGGTACTGATCTATGGACACCATGTCTGGTACTGATTTATGGGCACTATGTCTGGTACTGATCTGTGGGCACTATGTCTGGTACTGATCTGTGGGCACTGTGTCTGGTACTGATCTAGATGCACCGTGTCTGGTACTGATGTATGGGCACTGTGTCTGGTACTGATTTAAGGACACTGTGTCTGGTAATTATCTATGGGCACCGTGTCTGTGTCTGGTACTGATCTATAGGCACCGTGTCTGGAACTGATTTATGGGCACTGTGTCTGGTACTGATCTATGGGCACCATGTCTGGTACTGATTTCTGGGCATTGTTTGGTACTGATCTATGGGCACCGTGTCTGGTACTGATCTATGGGCACCGTGTCTGGTACTGATCTATGGGCACTGTGTCTGGTACTGATCTATGGGCACTGTGTCTGGTACTGATCTATGGACACCATGTCTGGCACTGATTTATGGGCACTATGTCTGGTACTGATCTGTGGGCACTGTCTCTGGTACTGATCTAGAGGCACCGTGTCTGGTACTGATCTATAGGCACCGTGTCTGGAACTGATTTATGGGCACTGCTTCTGGTACTGATCTATGGACACCATGTCTGGTACTGATTTATGGGCACTATGTCTGGTACTGATCTTTGGGCACTGTGTATGGTACTGATCAATGGGCACTATGTCTGGTACTGATCTATGGGCACTGTGTCTGGTACTGATCTATGGGCACTGTGTCTGGCACTAACTTACATTCACGATCTTTTCCTCTCTAATTCCCTTAACCTTCTGGCTATTACAGAAACCTTGTTCCAGCATTCAGACACCACCGCCGCTACCGCACTCTCGTTTGGTGGGCTGAAATTTTCACATACCACCAGACCTGAGAACAGACAGGGTGGAGGTGTTGGTTTACTCCTTTCATCACAATGTGCTTTCCAGGTCATCCCTCCCCCCCCCCCCCCCCCCGGTTCCCTCACTTACATTTCCTTCCTTTGAAGTCCACGCCCTTCAGACTCTAAAGCCCTTCTCCTTGCGGGTGGAGGTTGTTTATCGCCCTCCAGGCTCCTCCCGCCTGTTTCTAGACCACTTTGCCACCTGGCTTACTCACTTTCTATCCTGTGACATCCCCACCCTCATCATGGGAGACTTTAACATCCCCATCAATGATCCCCTCTCCCAATCTGCCTCTCATCTTCTTTCTCTAACTTCTTCATTCGGCCTCTCACAGCTTACTAATTCTCCTACGCATGAGGACGGGAATACTCTGGACCTGGTTTTCTCCCGTCCTGGCTCACTGCACAACTTTACTAACTCCCCTCTCCCACTCTCGGACCACAACCTTCTTTCCTTCTCTGTCAAGAATTGTCTCCTCACCCGGGACACCCCCACTTACCACACTTATCGGAATACACGTACCATTAATACCCAGCAGCTTGTGGACAACCTCCACACATCTTTAGCCCCCATCTCCTTCCTCTCCTGTCCAGACTTAGCATTGTCACACTTCAATATTACACTGAAGAATGCCCTGGATGAAGCAGCACCTTCTACATGCTGAAAGACCCGACACAGACAACGGCAGCCCTGGCACACTATGCAAACACGCTTTCTTCAGCGTTGCTCAAGGTGTGCAGAGCGGCAGTGGAGAAAATCTCTCTAAGCAGAAGACTTCATCCACTATAAGTTCATGCTCAAAACCTATAACTCTGCCCTTTATCTGGCCAAACAATCCTACTTCACCACCCTCATTACCTCACTATCCAACAACCCAAAACGACTTTTTGAAACCTTAAACTCCCTCCTGAAACCTAAAGTACAGGCCCCCATCTCCAATCTCAGTGGTGAGGATCTGGCCACTTATTTCCTAGAAAAAATCAACCACATCCATCAGGATATCTCAGCGCAATCTCCTCAGTGCCTGGATCCCCTTCCCTGCTGCACCTCAAGCTCACTAGACATCTTTGAGCCTGTTTCAGAAGAAGAAGTTTCCAAGCTCCTCACTTCTGCTCGGCCTACAACCTGCAATAGTGACCCCATTCCTTCACCTCTCCTGCAGTCTCTCTCACCAGTGGTCACCACTCACCTGACTAAAATATTTAACCTCTCTCTTTCCTCAGGCATCTTTCGCTCCTCATTTAAACATGCCATCATAACCCCTTTACTAAAAAAGCCATCCCTGGACCAGAACTGCACTGCTAACTACAGACCTATCTCTAACCTTTCCTTCATCTCTAAACTCCTGGAACGCTTGGTCCACTCCCGTCTAATCCGCTATCTCTCGGATAACTCTCTTCTTGACCCCTTACAATCTGGTTCCGCTCTTTACACTCCACTGAAACTGCCCTCACTAAAGTCTCGAATGATCTAATAACAGCTAAATCCAAAGGTCATTGCTCTCTGCTGATTCTCCCGGATCTATCTGCCGCATTTGACACTGTGGATCACTAGCTCTTTCTCACTATGATCCGCTCCATAGGCCTCAAGGACACAGCCCTCTCCTGGTTCTCCTCCTACCTCTCTGACGGCTCCTTCACTGTATCTTTTGCCGGCTCCTCTTCCTCTCCTCGTCCCCTTACTATCGGGGTTCCGCAGGGCTCAGTCCTGGGCCCCCTCCTCTTCGCTCTATACACTGCCCCTATTGGACAAACAATCAGCAGATTTGGGTTCCAGTATCATCTCTATGCTGATGACACCCAATTATACACTTCTTCCCCCGACATCACCCCTACCCTAATTCAAAATACCAAGAATTGTCTGTCTGCTGTCTCTAACATCATGTCCTCCCTCTATCTGAAACTAAATCTCTCCAAAACTGAACTACTTGTGTTTCTCCCTTCTACTAACCTCACTCTACCCAACATCGAAATTACCCTGGAGGGTTCAACCATAACTCCCAAACAGCATGCCCGCTGTCTTGGGGTCATATTCAACACCGAACTTTCCTTTACTCCCTATATCTGATCACTCACTCGCTCCTGTCACCTGCATCTTAAAAACATCTCCAGAATCCGAGCTTTTCTCACCGTAGAAACTGCTAAGAATCTTACTGTCGCTCTCATTCATTCTCGTCTGGACTACTGCAACTCTCTTCTGATCGGTCTCCCTCTTACCAAACTTTCTCCTCCAATCCATCTTGAATGCGGCAGCTAGGGTCATATTTCTGTCCAGCTGCTTCACCGATGCCTCCATCTTGTGCCAGTCATTACACTGGCTACCCATTCGCTACAGGGTCCAGTATAAACTCATCTCTCTCACCCACAAAGCTCTCCACAGTTCTGCACCGCCTTATATCTCCTCTCTCATCTCCGTCTATCGCCCTACACGTGCCCTCCGTTCTACAAATGGCCTAAGACTAACATCCCCCGTAATCCGAACCTCGCACCTCAGTCTCCAAGACTTCTCTCGTGCTGCGCCAGCTCTCTGGAATGCACTTCCCCAGACGTTCAGACTGATACCTAGCCCCGACCTAATCAAGCGCGCTTTAAAAACCCATCTCTTCAAACAAACCAACTACTCAGTAAACTAACTTTGTCCTGTTCCCTCCTTCCAAATATTATCTGCATGTGAATCTGCACCCTACTATTCATCTGTCTCCACACCCTCCATGCACATGATAACTGCACTTGATACTTGACTATTGCACTTAAACACACGGGCTGATGACCGGATCATGCAGCTTTATATGAAAATCCCTATTTATTATAATTGCCAGACCTGAAATAACAAGCACTTTTCACCTATTGTGTCCCCCCATTTCCTTGTAGATTGTAAGCTTGCGAGCAGGGACCTCACCCCTAATGTCACTGTTTAAATTGTCTTAACTTATACTGAATTTATTGTCTTTACATGTCCCCGCTTAATTGTAAAGTGCTGCGGAATATGTTGGCGCTATATAAATTAAAATTATTATTATTTATTATTATCTATGGGCACTGTGTCTGGTACTGACCTATGGGCACCGTGTCTGGTGCTGATCTATGGGCACTGTGTCTGGTACTGACCTATGGGCACTGTGTCTGGTACTGATCTATAGGCACCATGTCTGGTGTTGATCTATGGGCACCGTGTCTGGTACTGTTCTATGGGCATCGTGTCTGGTACTGATCTATGGGCACCGTGTCTGGTACTGATCTATGGGCACCGTGTCTGGTACTGTTCTATGGGCATCGTGTCTGGTACTGATCTATGGGCATCGTGTCTGGTACTGATCTATGGGCATCGTGTCTGGTACTGATTTATGGGCAGTGTCTGGTACTGATTTATGGGCACTGTGTCTGGTACTGATCTATGGGCTCTGTTTCTGGTACTGATCTTTGAGCACTATGTCCGATACTGTTCTATAATATTATGTGAATTGTGTTTGCTACTCTCTTTTATGAACATTATAGACAGCCATATCTCCATTTTGCTGACGACCCAGACTCGGGGAGATGTAAGAACTACTTTTGGATCTGGCAGTCCTTTGTGCATGGTGATTATTATCTTGGTTGCTTTCCTTCATATGATTAACCCCCACACTGCCCCTCCACAATTCTCCGGGTTGTAATTCTGTACCTAGCAGCTCTTTGATTTATTATTTGTCGGTGATTTCTCTTTGTTCTATGAATTGGAGATGAATAGCTGTGCATTCAGGGCATGTTTAATATTGTAACCACAGGGCAATAAATAATTCAGGTTCTGTTAGGGCCGACTATTACAGCATTGTCATAATGGGGTAATATGCCCAGGAAGCTGATAACAATCCTATCAGCCTGGAAGCAAAGCCCTTCTCTGGGGACTGGGGAGATTAACACACAAAACACCTGCTAGTTCGGTTGTGATATGGAAATCAGGTAAATTCAGGGATTAGTAATCGGATTAACCCTATAACTACCTGCAAAATGCATTAAAAACAGAGATAAAGAAAAACAGCTGAATGTTTTAGGAGAGAAGCGAGATAAGCGTGTGCCAGACACCTTTTTGCTGCTTATCTTTAAAAAAGACAAAAGGATTGAACTAAAAAAGATCCTTACTCCCCCCCCCCCCCCCCCGAATACCAATCCCATGATAATGATCTGCCAGACCCAATTAACAACTAAAATTACTAGACCTGATGCCACATGATGATCTCACTAAAGAAGGTCTGTTCCTTCCACTAAATCACATGAATCAGAGTGAATGGTGGAGACAGCGAATATGGCAATGTAATATCAGTAAAGTAAGTGCTACTGCTATCCTTAAGGTAGGGGATACAATTGAGGAACTGCTGCTAATAAAAGTGTACTGCAAAAGAGTAAAACTAAAAGGTGGAGGAACAGAAAGGTGGCGGAATGGAGAGTAAAGTGCAAACAATGGAGGAACAGAGATTAAAGTGCAAAAGATGGAAGACATGAGAGTATAGTGCAAAAGGTGGAGGAATGGAGAGTAAAGTGCAAAAGATGGACGAAATGAGAGTATAGTGAAAAAGATGCAAGAATGGAGGAGAATAAAGTGCAAAAGATGGAATAAATGAGAGTATAGTGAAAAAGATGGAAAAATGGAGAGTAAAGTGCAAAAGATGGAAGAATGGAGAGTAAAGTGCAAAAGACGGAAGAAATGAGAGTATAGTGAAAAAGATGGAAGAATGGAGAGTAAAGTGCAAAAGATGGAAGAATGGAGCGTAAAGTGCAAAAGATGGAAGAAACGAGAGTACAGTGAAAAAGATGGAAGAATGGAGAGTAAAGTGCAAAAGATGGAAGAAATGAGAGTATAGTGGAAAAGATGGAGGAATGGAGAGTAAAGTGCAAAAGATGGACGAAATGAGAGTATAGTGAAAAAGATGGAAGAATGGAGTGTAAAGTGCAAAAGATGGAAGAAACGAGAGTACAGTGAAAAAGATGGAAGAATGGAGAGTAAAGTGCAAAAGATGGAAGAATGGAGAGTAAAGTGCAAAAGATGGACGAAATGAGAGTATAGTGAAAAGATGGAAGAATGGAGAGTAAAGTACAAAAGATGGAAGAAACGAGAGTAAAGTGCAAAAGATTGGAAGAAACAAGAGTAAAGTGCAAAAGATGGAAGAAATGAGAGTAGAGTGAAAAAGATGGAAGAATGGAGAGTAAAGTGCAAAAGATGGAAGAATGGAGAGTAAAGTGCAAAAGATGGAAGAAATGAGAGTATAGTGCAAAAGATCGAAGAATGGAGCGTAAAGTGCAAAAGTTGGAAGAACAAGAGTAAAGTGCAAAAGATGGAAGAAATGAGAGTATAGTGAAAAATATGGAAGAATGGAGAGTAAAGTGCAAAAGATCGAAGAAGGAGAGTCAAGCACAAAAGATGGAAGAAACAATAGTAAAGTGCAAAAGATGGAAGAAATGAGAGTATAGTGAAAAAGATGATGGAATGGAGAGTAAAGTGCAAAAGATGAAGGAAACGAGAGTATAGTGGAAAAGATGGAGGAATGGAGAGTAAAGTGCAAACAATGGAATAATGGAGAATAAAGTGAAAAGGATATAAGAATGGAGGGTAAAGTGCAAAAGACGGAAGAAATGAGAGTATAACGGAAAAGATGGAAGAATGGAGAGTAAAGTGCAAAAAAATGGAAGAAACGAGAGTATAGTGGAAAAGATGGAGGAATGGAGAGTAAAGTGCAAAAAATGGAATAATGGAGAGTAAAGTGAAAAGGATATAAGAATGGAGAGTAAAGTGCAAAAGATGGAAGAAACGAGAGTATAGTGAAAAAGATGTAAGAATGGAGAGTAAAGTGCAAAACATGGAGAACGGTACGAAAGAAGGAAGAATAAGGGTATGTTCCCATGGTCAGTAAACGCTGCGGGTTGGACGCTGCGTACATCCGCAGCTGCCAGATGTTACAGCATAGTGGATGATTTCAAGAAATCCCATGTCCACTATGCGTCCAGAGATGCCCGCGGTTTCCCTGCGGAGATGGACATGCAGTGCATCTTTCCAGACTGCAGCATGTCATTTTCTCTTGCGTATAACAGGATAAATGTCCCTGTACAATGTTTTGGACCCAGTTATTCTGCACGGTTCAATGAACAAGAGAGTAAAGTGCAAAAACCAGCAATGGCAAATATAGTGCAAAAGATGGAGGAATGGATAGTAAAGTATAAATGATGGAGAAATGTAGAATATGATGCAAAAAGAGGGCAATGGAAAGAGTGTGATCTGAAAGAGGGGGCAATAGTGTTACAAAAAATATAGAAATTTCTCACCCATCCCTTGTAGATTGTGAGCCTTCGCGGGCAGGGTCCTCACTCCTCCTGTACCAGTTATGACTTGTATTGTCCCCTTAGTGACAGAGCCAAATTTTTGAAATCTGACCAGTGCCACTTTATGTTGTAATAACTCTGCAACGCTTCAACAAATCCCAGTGATTTTGAGATTGTTTTTTCGTGACACATTATAGATAATGGTAAATTTAGGTCAATATGTTTTGTGTTTATTTATAGAAAATATCAAAAATTTGAGAAAAATGTAAAAAAATTAGCAGTTTTCAAAGTTTGAATGATTATCCCTTTAATACAGATGGTCATACCACAGCAAACCATTAATAAATAACATTTCCCACATGACTGCTTTACAACAGCACCATTTGTAAAATGTTTTTTTTTTATTTTGTTAGCATTTTAGGAGGTTTAAAAATGTAGCAACAATTTTTCATTTTTTCAAGGAAATTTACAACATTCATTTTTTTAGGGAACTATCCATGTTTGAATTGACTTTAGGGGTCTCATATATTGGGAAACCCCCAAACGTGATACCATTTTAAAAACAGTACCCTCTGACATATTGAAAACTGCTGTCAGGTAGTTTATTAACCCTTCAGGTGCTTTACAGGAATTAATGCAAAGTGGTATGACAGAAATGAAAATGTGCATTTTTACCACCTAAATGCCGGTAACTTCTGAACAGGTTACAACAGCCGGCAGACTCTAAGGCCGCTATTTGGACGTGAATTGCCATCGCAAACATCAGGACCACACAATCATGATCTGACGGCACCAATTGGCATAAAGAGGAAGCCCTCACACTCTGTTAACCATTTATAATGAAGTAGTCACTATTGACAGCAGCATCTAAGTGGTTAAACAGATATGTACGGTGCCAACACTGATCATGGCTGATACAGCAAGTTGTCAGCTGTAGTGTACAGCCGACAGCCGCTGGATTGTCACCTGTATGGGGAGGCTATTCTCTTATATGTCAGGTCAGTTAAAAGACGTATTGGCGGTCATTAAGGGGTTAAGATTATTGTACTTGTTTTTATTATGTATACCCCTCCTCACATGTAAAGCGCCATGGAATAAATGGCGCTATAACAATAAATAATAATAATATAATGTGATGACACAAGGAACAATAGAGAAAATAGTTTAAAGAAGGAGGTCAGTGGAGAGAGTGTTATCTAAAGGAGAGGAGCAATGGAGTTAGTAATGCAAAAGATGGTGCAAAAGAGAGTATTCTGAAGAATGTGATGTAAAAGAGGGAGCACAAGGAAAGGGCAATGTATAGAATGTGCTGCATAAGAGGGGCCAACAGAGTATTCTGCAAGAGCAGGGGCCATTGTGAGAATGTAATGTAGAAATGTAATGCAGAACACTGGGGCAATGGAGAGATGATAATGGAAATAATGTAAACTAAAAGAGGGAGCAACTGAGAATGTAGCAAAAAAGGAAGCAAAGATGGAAACATTGTCAGGTGCGGCAGAAATTGATGTGATGCATGTACTCTGGGCAATGTTGGACCCTAATAAAACTAAATGTAACTGATAATATTCTTTATTGCCATTGCCTTCTGTTGGATAAATCCTTGCTTTCTGAACTCTTGAACTTATACAGCCTGATCTTTTTTCTCATGCTTCCGTGCTGCCGTCTAACATAATGGCACTTCGAGACAATGGCTAACACTGCAGAGTAATCTTTTATCGCCTCTCACAAAATGGATGGTCATGATAACAACGAGCTTCTTGCTGAATTGTTTTGACCCAGAAGTTATCGGGAAGCCACCCAGCTAGCCAAATAGTCCTGCGGCCCTAACACCTCGGTTTAAGTTAGGACGGGAGGAGAACTTCCTTGGCTGATGGCTCTGCTCCATAACCTGTCCCCAACCTCTAACTTCTAAAGAGAAATATCTTTTCTGTAGCTTTTTCCTATTTCCTTTGCTACTTCCTTCAGATATTCGGGATGTCATTAATCTTGGACGACTCAGAGCTTTGTCAACTTTATTGCCTAATAACCGGGTCTTGCTTAATTGCTTACTAGTCCACAAAAAGGGGGGGTAGACTGGTGAAGAAAAGCCTTTTTGCCATTTCCTACCCCCATTATTGCAGTCTTGTGTAAATGACACATTTGCTACAAGTGAGCGATATTATGGCTTTTAAATAATACAGCGAGCCGAGTAATTGTAAAACAAGTACATGTCAGTGAGGTCTGGAGTCGATGGCTAGTAAAGTGTCTAAATGGGCCACAAAGTGGTAAAGGTGGCTAATGACACTGGA
Source organism: Ranitomeya imitator (assembly GCF_032444005.1). NCBI lineage: Eukaryota > Metazoa > Chordata > Amphibia > Anura > Dendrobatidae > Ranitomeya > Ranitomeya imitator. The sequence continues at coordinate 18,359,055 of NC_091288.1, forward strand.
ACGTACACTGTGGAAGGGGGGGTCTCATAGAAAATGTGAGTTTGCAGTTTTAGAAGCAAACCTGTCCTAGCAGTACCAGACTTAGTGCCCTATAATACCAGCCACAGTGACCTTAAAATGTCAAGGTGTTCCTCAAGAATGGTGCTCTTCAAAGCCCCATCTTCAATGGAGGAAGGTTTGAATGTCTGAATGAAATAGCAAGAGCTCTTCTCAGCTTTTTCGAGCAGTGACTGAGGGTCATAGAATCGGCAAGTTATCCCCTTTCCCTCAGGTAGGGATTGATTTGAGATTTGGAGAAAAATACCCTTAAGACCATTTTACTCAGGTCAATGCGAGCTGTATGGGGAAGAATGACCATTAATACAATCCTCATATAGTTTGCATTTTGTCAGCAGCACATCCCCTCGCTCAACTTGATCTTCAGACTATTGACCCACATGAAGGGGCCTTTTTAATTTGACCCCATAACTGCAATAGCGATGCGCATCATTTTCCTTGTCTTAATCTCGTTTGACCATCTACAGCCATGGCCAAAAGTGTTGGCATCCTTGAAATTGTTCCAGAAAATTAAGTATTTCTCCCATAAAAGTATTGCAAATACATGTGTTTTGTTATGTTTTGTTATACACATGTGTGCATTGGAACAACACAAAAAAAAAACAGATAAAAAAAGGCAAATTGGACACAATTTCACACAACAACCCCCAAAAATGGGCCTGACAAAACTGTTGGCACCATCAACTTAATATTTGGTTGCACACCCTTTCGAATAAATAACTGCAATTAATCGCTTCCTATAACCATCAACAAGCTTCTTACACCACTCAACTGGAATTTTGGAGCACTCTTCTTCTTTTGCAAACTGCTCCAGGTCTCTCATACGTGAAGGCGACTTCTCCCAACAGCAATTTTAAGATCTATCCACAGTTGTTCAATGGGATTTAGACCCGGACTCATTGCTGCCACTTCAGAGATCTCCAGTGCTTTGTTTCCATCCATTTCTGGGGGCTTCTTGAAGTCTGTTTGGGGTCATTGTGCTGCTGGAAGACTCATGACCTAGGACACAAACCCAGCTTTCAGACACTGGGCATTAAATTGCGACCCAAAATCCTTTGGTAATCTTCAGATTTCATGATACCTTGCACACAATCAATGCACCTAGTGCCATATGCAGCAAAACAACCCCAAAACATTTTTGAACCTCCATCATATTTGACTGTAGGTACTGTGTTCTTTTCTATGTCGGCCTGATTCCATTTTCGGCACCAGTAGAATGATGTGCTTTACCACAAAGCTCTATATTGGTCTCATTGGGCCACAAGACACTTTCCCAGAAGGTTTTTGGCTTATTTACGTACATCTTGGCAAACTGCAGTCTATCTTTTTTATGTCTTTGTCTCAGCAGTTGGGTCCACCTGGGTCCCCTGCCATAGTGTTTAATTTTATTCAAATGTCAACAGATAGTTTGCGCTGACACTGATGCACCATGAGCCTGCAGGACAGCTTGAATTTCTGTGGAATGTGATTGGGGCTGCTTAACCACCATCCGGACTATCCTGCGGTTCAACCTTTCACCAATTTGTTTCTACAGTCCACGTCCAGAGAGAAGAGCTACAAATTGTAAACGTCTTGATTATGTTGCGCATCGTGGACAAAGGAACATCAAGATCTCTGGAGATAGATTTGTAACATTGAGATTGTTGATATTTTTCAACAATTTTGGTTTTCAAGTCCTCAGATAGTTCTCTTCTCCTCTGTCTGTTCTCCATGCTAAGTGTGACACATGCACAATGCAAAGACTGAGTCAACTTCTCCCTTTTTTTTTATCTGGTTTCAGGTGTGATTTTCATAATGCCCACACCTGTTATGAGCACATGCTTGAAACAAAGTTGTTTACCTACATTTTTGGAAAAGTGGCATAATTTTGTAAGGACCATTTTGGGGGTTTGTGTGAAATTAGAAACAATTTGACCTTTTCCCCTGTTTTTTTTTTGTGTTGTTCGAATACACACAAAGGAAATAAACATATGTATAACAAAACATGTGCAATTGCAATCATTTTGTGGGAGAAATACTTCATTTACTCGAACAATTGTGCCAAACACTTTTGGCCATGACTATATGCACCTGACTGTTTGGCATCCTAATTGTAAAAAGATTAGCGGAATATGTTAGCGCTATATAAAAATAAAGATTATTATTATGATCAGGTCGGGTACAAATCTTGCTATCAATGGCCGGGATTAGTTGGCAATGCCAATAGTCCATTGTCATTCCACCCACTGACCACAGTCCTACAACATTTGGATAGCTTCAGCTGTCAATAAAACCAAAAGGAATATATGGAAGGCGGTGGAGGCCCATAGACAGTGGAGGTTCTGGGGCATTTGCATCTTTTATCCAGCTTTGATCAGTAGTTATAGTACATCACTTCTTACCGTAAAAAAAGAAATCTCCACTGGTATAAATCCTGGAATCAGTCCTTAGTTTTACCCTACTATGGATAGCTGGAAGGGTAAAACCACTAAGGCCAAAAATATGGCTACTGGAAAAGCTCTCTCGTCCTACTGTAATATATACGCAATACATCTAGACTGATTTGCCATCCATTCACTAGGCTTGGATTCTGCTGCAATGGCGTCCATGTTGGTTGTTGCCCATCTTTCCCATCAACTAAAATGTCCTAAATAATTATTAGTTTAAAAAAAAAACAACTTTTAAAACTACGAATGAGAATCTACGATTTGCATTTTCCTCCGTGCACAAGGATTCTAGGAATAAGTCAACAGAATATCACTCATTGCCGCTTCCTGACTCTGGACTGATTGTCAGTGTTTTCTGATGATTAGGGAAACGCAGCAGACACAATGAGAGGAGATGCAGCCGGTGACATTACTAATTCATTAAACCCACAATATGCTGCTTAACGCTTCGTTCCAGAAAATCCAGGATTCACACTGCTCCACAAAGGACTGAGGCTTGGAGAAGACTAATGAGATGGATGTATTTGTGCTCCCCAAACCCCTCGGTGGGACTCCCTCCGGCTCAGGCGTAATATAAGCAGATGCTGATAACCTTGATTCGGAGAGTGTGCAATTAACAGAAATTGTAGATACAACAGAGTTGCCGTTTGGCTCCTTTGTTTGGAAGGAACTTACGAGATGTTGAGAAAGCCGCGTTTGCACCGAAGCTGTGAGCTGCATCTGGTACAGGCGACATAAATGGGATTAAAGAGCTGAATATGGGGGTGGATTTCACAAATGAGGACTGCTGGGTCATATTCTAAGGAAAGGTGACCCTGAATGCTCCCTTTTTCAGTGAATCATAGGCAGTTTGTTTGCTTTGCAGCCCATCCCACCTCCCCCAAACTATTATGCGGTGCTCGTTATTGGATTGTGTGCAGTTCAAACTTGGCACCTCCTGGATCCATCAGTTAATTACAAGCGGGTCCAGATAACAAAATATTTTATTTTTGATACTGGTGATGGAGCTATAGGAAGTTCAAAGGCCGTAGTCCCAGAGCATGAGGGGGCCTGAAATGCCATTTTGCCACCAAAGAATTGTAATAAGTTGCATATGTTAACTTTTCATGGATGCCCCTCCATGGCAAACATTTTTCCCCCTTTTCAGGCCACTGGATTGGAACATAAAGTTTCACAGGACCATGGTCCAGTTGCCACATCGGTAGTCTGTGTCTGCCGGACCAGAGCCCTGCAAACCTCCTCCTACTTGTCCACATCCCATCGCCTCTTCCGGTTAGTAGGACCAACGCGACGTCATTGTTGTGGTGCAACTGGGCCTACTAATCAGAAGAGGTGTCAGGGAGGCTGGCAGGAAAGAGGAGGCTTGAAGGGCTCGGGTCTGGCGGCCACAGACTACTGGTGGGTCCTGTGAAACTTTTTGCTGAGCTCTACAGGTCAAGCCTCTTAAGTGGCCCCTACGGTTCTCTGCCAAACCCACTCCCTGCCTCTGGCACATCCGTTGAATGATTGTTTGGATGTCCTGCACAATAAACTATAAGGGGTACTTCACACTGAGCGAGGTCGCTAGCGAGATCGCTGCTGAGTCACAAGTTTTGTGATGCAACAGTGACCTCAGTAGCGATCTCGCTATGTTTGACACGTAGCAGCGACCAGGCCCCTGCTGTGAGATCGCTGGTCGTGTCGGAATGGCCTGGACTGTTGTGAATTCTGTTGTCGAACTCCCTCCTGTGGTCGTGAATGGTACTTCGGCGAGTTCTGTCTATGGGCTCCCTCTGGTGGCTGTGAGTGAATCTGCTGCTTCTGAGGTTCCTTACACAGGTGACGTGGTTTATCCTTTGGTTGACTGCTCTATTTAAATCCTCTCAGATCGTTACTCCATGCCAGCTGTCAATGTTTTAGCATTGGTTCAGTTCGCTCCTGGATCTCTCTGGTGACCTGCCTTCTCCTGCAGAAGCTAAGTTCCTGATAGTCATTATTTGTTCACTGTTTTCTTGTCCAGCTGGTTTTCATGATTTTGTCTTGCTAGCTGGAAGCTCTGGGATGCAGAGTGGTCCCTCCGCACCGTGAGTCGGTCTTTTTTGCACACTCTGCGTGGTCTTTTGTAGGTTTTTGTGCTGATCGCAAAGTTACCTTTCCTATCCTCTGTCTATTTAGTAAGTCTGGCCTCCCTTTGCTGAAACCTGTTTCATTTCTGCGTTTGTGACTTTCAACTTTACTCACAGTCAATATATGTGGGGGGCTTCCTTTACCTTTGGGGAATTTCTCTGAGGCAAGGTAGGCTTTATTTTCTATCTCTAGGGCTAGATAGTTCTTAGGCTGTGACGAGGTGCCTAGGTCTGGACAGGAGCGCTCCACGGCTATTTTTAGTGTGTGTGATAGGATTAGGGCTTGCGGTCAGCAGAGCTCCCACATCCCAGAGCTCGTCCTGTATGAGGTTAACTATCAGGTCATTCCGGGTGCTCCTAACCACCAGGTCATAACACTGGACCTTTTTTTGATCGTTGAGGTCCCGCTGGGTAGCACACATCGCTGTGTTTGACACCTTACCAACGACCTCGTTGACGACTCAGACACCGACACATAGGCGTGCATTTGCATTGCCTTTTCCGCGCCCATTCAGTTCCGATTGGTAGTCGCTTCTGCGTTCTGATTGGCGGTCAACAGAAGGCGACATAGTAGCGCTTCCATCCTTTGTTCCTGACCGCGTGGTGGTTTGCAGATCATTGTAGAGTTCTCCGGCCTGCGACTCCTCTTCGATTTATCTATTCTTCAATGGTTCTTCTGACACCTTTTGTGCACGGTAGGTATCATTTGGGGTCTCAAATGCGTTCCCACCGAAGGGCTATTGTGTCGCCTCATAAGGCAAGGCCACCAATCAGAACGCAGTAGCGACCACCAATCGGAACTGAATGGGCGCGGAAAAGGCAACGCAAATGCACGCCTGTGTGACTACAACGTCACACAGGACGTCCCTCATCGAGGTCTGAATCGTCATAATAGCTGCCATGTGACAGGGTCACAACGACCAACGACATCGTTGTACAGGTCGCTACAGGTCGCCGCATCGCTGCTGCGTCGTTGGGAAGATCTCACTGTTTGAAATCTCACCAGCGACCACATAGCGACACAGCAACGATCCCTGACAGGTCGTATCGTTGTCGGGATCGCTTTAGCGTCGCTAAGTGAGACGGGGCCTTTAGGGAACGTGGCTTCCTGGGTGGTTTTAGTAGGTTTCGGCCTGTTACCAGGATATTTGCAAACTCTTCCAGGATTGTGGGAGGCCTCTCCTTTTCCCGGGAGCCTTAGGGATGTTTTTGGTAAAGTTGGCACCTACTGTATGTGTTGAGCGAAAGACGCTGTTAGTGCCAACCATGGGAAACGCAGCCTCACGTTGGATTTAACATTCCCCAATAGCGTAGCGCTATGTGGCGCCCTGTATAGTTTTCCTACAACTGCTGTACGGGAGTGTGGATAGTGCACCATGTAAGCACCACTTTGTTTTTCTTATGATTTTGGCCCCAGGGGTCATCTAAGGAATGAGGGAACATGAAAACCCCCTGCTATTGTCATGTAAATATGGACCAGTACGGTTCCACCTGTTTAGTCAGCACCTGTCTGATCTATGGGATTAATTGTCACACGACGTCTGGCCTTTTCTGCTACATAGGAATTCCCTATTAGTGCACCCAGAACCTTTTAAAGGGACAGCACAAAAAATGTAGGACACATTCCTTGCCCATGCGGCATCAAATAAGCAACAGTTGTTCAGCCTGGGGTCAGTCTGATCTCTCAGGTTTCACTACTGACCTGACTCTGGTAATGACTAAAGCCCAGGCTGCTCGATTACAACCAACACTGACCCCCAAGTTCACATTTGCTGGGGCACATAAAAAGTAAATGTTTACCCTACCTGGCGATGCAATAAAATCATGCCAACTGCCCGCAATATTGCCGCTCTCTATCCTGTCTCACGAGTGCAGGTATAAAACATACGGTCCGCGAGGAAAAACTGACATTAGGGGATTAAGAGTTACATTTACTATGAGGGGTCATAAATAGTGCCTACCAGGGGCTGGCTGGCACTTTTTAGCCTGGGGGGCAATCACAAGGCAGTGGCCCACCAGTTGCGGTGGACCACCCCTGCCCTGCTTATCTCTGGTCCCTGCATTAAAGCAGCAGAAATAACATGCTTTAAAAAATGGGAAGGTATATAGATATGGGAACAGAACGGAGCTTGCTGAATAGATACTGCAACAGAAGCAAGCTGACTGCATAGACACGAGAATGGAACTAAGATTACTACATACGGTACATACCTGAACTGAAATGAGCTTACAAAAAAGACATTGAGCAGAATCAAGCTTACTACACAGCTATGGAAAAAGAACGGAGCTTACTACAGAGATAAGGGAGCAGAGCCAAGCTTTCGCCTACTAAGTCTACTACATAGATAGAGCAATAAAACCAAGACTCCTACGTAGATATGGGAACAGAACCAAGCTTACCGCATACATATGGTACCAGAATCTAGATTATTATATTGATACAGTGCCAGAACCAAGCTTACTGCTTACATATGGTACTATAACTGAGCTGATTTACAAACATACATACAACTCCAGAAACACGGACATGTAAAACACACAGTATGGCAGGGGTGTTGCTAGGGTCATAAAAGATCAGGGGCCCAAGCCCCAAAGTGCATGTCTCCCTATACGACCCCCCTCTAGCTATTTAAAATAGCATCTATACGTGTATAATTACAGTATATACTGTTGCTAACCAAAAACACACAATGCAATGACCAATATTATAAAATTACGGCTATAAAATGCCAAATAATACGGCTACACAATGTCAACTACCATAACCACTACACAGCAAATACATATTATCATATTACCATTACCTCTACATAACAAAACACTTTATATAAATACCAATGACACCACTGTACAGCTTCTACTACATAATGACTGAAACACATTAAGCTGTTACTAAATAAAAAAAAAGAAAACAAAAATGCTACTAAAGAGCAATAATACCACCTCATAGTAACCATATATTGGTAGATCCCAGCCCTGCACATACATGTGATTACAGTACAGTCATATATAGTAACTTACAGATGACGTTTTTTTCTGATTCAGGTGCCCCTATGAAAACTATTAATTTCCCTATTTATAACAAATAATGTCCTCTGGGTTCCCAACCAGCTCTTTATACAGTGGGTGCAGAAAGTATTCAGACCCCTTTATATTTTTCACTCTTTGTTTCATTACAGCCATTTGGTAAATTAAAAAAAGCTTATTTTTTTCACATTAATGTACACTCTGCACCCCATCTTGACTGAAAAAACCCTGAAATGTAGAAATTTTTACAAATTTATGAAAAAGCAAAAACTGAAATATCACATGGTCATAAGTATTCAGACACTTTGCTCAGTATTGAGCCTTCTTGAGAATGATGCAACAAGTTTTTCACACCTGGATTTGGGGATCCTCTGCCATTCTTCCTTGTAGATCCTCTCCAGTTCCGTCAGGTTGGATGGTGAACATTGGTGGACAGCCATTTTCAGGTCTCTCCAAAGATGACCATTGGGTTTAGGTCAGGGCTCTGGCTGGGCCGGTCAAGAATGGTCACAGAGTTGTTCTGAAGCCACTCCTTTGTTATTTTAGCTGTGTGCTTAGGGTCATTGTCTTTTTGGAAGGTGTACCTTCGGCCAAGTCTGAGGCCCACAGCACTCTGGAAGAGGTTTTCATCCAGGATATCTCTGTACTTCTCCGCATTCATGTTTCCTTCAATGACAACCAGTCGTCCTGTCCCTACAGCTGAAAAACACCCCCATAGCATGATGCTGCCACCACCATATTTCGCTGTTGGGATTGTATTGGGCAGGTGATGAGCAGTGCCTGGTTTTCTCCACACATACCACTTAGAATTATCACCAAAAAGGTCTATCTTCATCTCATCAGACCAGAGAATCTTATTTCTCACAGTCTGGGAGTCCTTCATGTGTTTTTTTAGCAAACTATTGGGGCTTTCATATGTCTTGCACTGAAGAGCGGCTTCCGTCGGGCCACTCTGCCATAAAGGCCTGACTGGTGGAGGGCTGCAGTGATAGGTGACTTTGTGGAACTTTCTCCCATCTCCCTACTGCATCTCTGGAGCTCAGCCACAGTGATCTTGGTATTCTTTACTTCTCTCACCGAGGCTCTTCTCCCACGATTGCTCAGTTTGGCTGGACGGCCAGGTCTAGGAAGACTTCTGGTGGTCCCAAACTTCTTCCATTTATAAGCGACTGTTCTATAAGGAACCTTGAGAACTGCAGAAATTCTGTTGTAACCTTGGCCAGATCTGTGCCTTACCACAATTCTGTCTCTGAGCTCCTTGGCCAGTTCCTTTGACCTCATGATTCTCATTCGGTCTGACATGCACTGTGAGGTCTTATATAGACAGGTGTGTGCCTTTCCAAATGAAGTCCTATCAGTTTATTTACAAAGCTGGACTCCAATGAAGGAGTAGAACCATCTCAAGGAGGATCACTAGGAAATGGACAGCATGTGACCTAAATATGAGTGTCTATGCAAAGGGTCTGAATACTTATGACCATGTGATATTTCAGTATTTCTGTTTTATTAAATTAGCAAAAATTTCTACCTTCCTGTTTTTTTTTCCAGTCAAGATGGTGTGCAGAGTGCACATTAATGAGAAAAAAATGAAGATTTTTGAATTTACCAAATTGCTGCAATAAAACAAAAAGTGAAAAATTTAAAGGGGTCTGAATACTTTCTGTACCCACTATGTATACAGGATAATATGTGAGTGGTGTATATTACACAATGACTACAGACATCAGATATTACACAAGTCACATATCCAGTATATACCATCAGATGTCTGTGCAGGTAGTATATTACATATAGTATACAGGATATGTAACTGGTGGGTGATATGTCTACAAACATCAGATGTCATATACAGGATAGTATGTGACTGGTATACTGTATATAATACTACGAGTACAGACATCAGGTATTTGACTATCACATACAATATTATCTACTATATAACATCTGATGTCTGTACACATAGTATAAGGGTATGTTTCCATGGTCCGGAAACGTAGCGCTTTGGACGCAGCGGATACCCCGCTCCGCCCAAAGTCCCCCTTTGTACGCGTGGTGATTCCGCCTGTGTTCATTGAGCACATGCGCATGAGGAATCACCGCATCCTGTACATAGAGTGGGTTAGTTATCTTGCAGAGACGGAGCTGTTCCTAGATCGTGGGAACTTTCCTAGAAAGCTCCCTGGCTCGAGTTCATATGAGGACAACCAGCAGAGGGCGCCCTCTTATGATCTCGAGCCTGGGAGCTTTCTAGGAAAGTTCCCATGATCTAGGAACAACCAGCAGAGGGCGCCTCACCGCAAATGCAGGTAAATATAGGTCAATGACCTACTTTACCTACATTCTCCGGGGTTTTGCAGACAGGAGTAGCTCTGCATTAGCAGAACTCCTGGCTGCAAAATATTTTAACCCCTTCAGATGGATTTACATCGTTGGACGTGACAGATCCTCGGAAGGTATGGATATTGTTGGTTTATTATTTTTATTGTATTTACAGATCGAGGGTCTTCAGTGAGTGGATTGAGAGTAGAATAAATTAATACAACAACCTTTGTGATTTTTTCATTAAATTAATTTTTAATAATGTGTGTGTGTTTTTTTTTAACCCTTTACTAGTATTGAATTAATAATGGATAGGTGTCATAATTGACGCCTCTCCATTATTAATTTGGCTTAATGTCACCTTACAATAGCAAGGTGGCATTAGCCCTTCATTACCCCATATCCCACCGCTACACGGGAATGGGAAGAGAGTGGCCAAGTGCCAGAATAGGCGCATCTTCCAGATGTGCCTTTTCTGGGGTGGCTGGGGGCAGATGTTTTTAGCCAGGGGGGGGGCCAATAACCGTGGACCCTCTCCAGGCTATTAATATCTGCCCTCAGTCACTGGCTTTACTACTCTGGTGGAGAAAATGGCGCGGGAGCCAATGCCAATTTTTTCCGCCATTTAGCCCTTTAATTTACTAGCTAGAACGGCCAAATTTTGCATAGACACACTACTAACATTAGTAGTGTGGAATATGCAAAAAAAAATGGTGATATGAGATGGTTTACTGTATGTAACTATGTCACATATCATGTCGGGTTTAGGAAGGAGAAAGCAAAAGTCGGTAATTGAATTACCGGCTTTCTGCTATATCGCGCTGGATGAAATAATAATATATATACATATATGTGTCTACTGACATATATATATATATATACCTATTCTATGTGTACACATTTATTCTATCTATTCTACTGTAAGCTGTCAGTGTGATTTTACTGTACACCGCACTGAATTACCGGCTTTTCTCTCTAACACCGCTGCGTATTTCTCGCAAGTCACACTGCTGGTCCGTGCGTAATCCGTATTTTTGGGGCTTCCATAGACTTTCATTGACGTTTTATTTGCGCAATACGGTGACAAACGCAGCATGCTGTGATTTTCTACGGCCGTAGAAAGCCGTATAATACTGATCAGTAAAATACGGCAAATAGGAGCAGGGGCATAGAGAATAATTGTGCCGTATGTTTTGCGAGTTTTACGGACGTAGTTTCTGCGCTCTTACGTCCGTAAAACTCGCAAGTGTGACGCCGGCCTTAGTCTGAGTGAAATCTGCAGCAAATGCACTGATAAAAGTGATATGCTGAAGATTTACATATCTACCAAATCTGCAAGGAAAAAACATAAGGAATGTTTGCACGAGACATCAGGATTCTCAGTCACTTGATGGCATTAGGAATCCCTTTCGGTTTGGTGACAAATCTGTTCAGAAAAATCTGCGACAATCTGCAGCGTGTGCACAGGCCCTAACACATACAACATAACATATAACTGGCATTTGATATACTGTTAGGCCGGGTTCACATTAGCGTTTGAGACCCCAGCGTGGTGCTGTGGACTTGTTTCCTTAAGCTCTGCCTACTTCCACATGCGTCCTGTCTACCTATCTTTAACATTGTGTACGCAGGGACATGTGTTGTATGCGGTGCGACGTTTTGACGTGCCTGCCGAACGCAACATGTTGCATTTTCTTCTGTTCTAAGGGGACGTCAAAATGATGCACGCGGATGCATCCACATACAATGCATGTCCCTGCGTACACAATGTTAATAGGCATGCAGAGTAGGTGGAACTTAAGGAAAGAAGTCGCAGCACCACGCAGGGGACTCCAACGCCAATGTGAACTTAGCCTTATACAGTATACGCATTTTTGTATGTATAATACGGATCTAACAGTGTGTACACGGTATAACCTCTGATCTCTGTATTATTCTTTGTACCAGGCTCCGGCTGGATCAGTGCAGGGCAGGATTCAGTAATGTGTCTCTGGTCACTCTGAGGTACAGGGATGGAGATTTATTGCAGGAGATTGAACTTTCCTGCAGATCTGGTGACCCTGGAGCTGATAACCTGTCACTGACAGGGCGACCCTGAAAGTTCACTCTCCAGCAATAAAATCTCAGTGATCAGCAGAGCGGCCGCTGACTATATACAGGAGCGGCCCTGGACTTATCAGCGTCCCCTGCTCACCACACAAGCTCTACAGCACTCACCGTCCGGCCTCCTGTCTGAGCCGCCCACAAGCTCCTCTCCGGCCGGAAGAAGATATACAGCCGCGCTCCAACACTCCAGCAGAGCAGACGGCCGCACACAGGGAGCTGTGCCTGGGTCTGTGTCTCCTCCACTGTGATGCCGCCTGCACAGCTAAAACAAGGCGGCCCCCTAATCAGCTGCTTAGTGACCGGCCCAGGGGGCAAATGCCCCTCTTCCACCTGGGCCAGTCCGCCCCTGGTGCCTACCGAAGAGTAGAGGTAAATGTCCCCCCAAAAAGACCGGAGTCAAGATTTGCAGACTGATCTTATCCTACAAAACAGTATTGAAGCCCGCATATTAAATAAATGTAAAATATCAATGTATCATAACAAAACTCGAAAATAGCCAATATGCTATACGGACATATGGGGGCCAGCTGCCAATCATGAATAAGATAAAGAAGAAAACAAATAGCCATACGGTCCCATAAAAAATAGATATTTATTAAACATCATTAAAACACCAAGCAAAATACAGTAATACAGTACAGGGGATAGACATGCATCCCTAGCGGCCATGGATAACGGGCCAGGACGCCAACCCACAGTCCGCGCTAATGCAATGATAAAATATATTGTAGCAAATACCCATACCTATACAAAATATATATATAATTGACAAGTACCCTAGCATGGGAAACATTGCATATCAAAGTGTCATGGTTTACATACCCAGCATAGGCACAGCGGACAGAATGGGTAGGCGGCCAGACCCGACCCCGACGCGCGTTTCGGAGCGGGCAGCTCCTTCATCAGGGTGTGATCTTATCCTACGCAATATGCAAGTAATAGAAGGCATGATGATACATTGTATCAAAGCTGTGAAGATGAATCGCATCTTTACCATAACTTTACCATAACTTTACCATAAAGCAGTAGGAACATCACCCCTTCAGCTCCAATGCAAAGTAAGGCCCCCTACTAGCTATCATTTGTAAAAACTTTGCACAATTATATGCCATCTTACCCATACATAATATATAGTATTTTTGTCCACTTATGGAATGGCAGAAAGGCCTTTTTGGGTCAATTAAGTCACCTTTGCACCTCCTATAACTTTACTACTGAAAGGCGCTATGAGATGTCTTCACCCACCGTATGGTGACCTCATGGCTGTGTTACATCCACCCGTCAGTCATGTTTACCTCTACAATTGGGCAATTGTGCATTCTAATAACTAAAGAAGTGAGGAGAAGATACTTGCGCCAAACCTGTTTTGCCAACTTCTACATAACGGGGTTGGGTCAAGATTGGTGAAGGCCCTTGGGCATTTGGTAGGGCGTCTATCTCACCCACCTGACAAGTTTGGCAGCACACATATAAAAGAGGTGAATGGTCATGCATGTAAATGGCTCTCTCCATTAGAGTCTATGGGAGTTAATTTTTTGGAAACTCACTTGAACTACACCTCTTCTCGATTGGAAAGGATCGCAGACAGTTGGCAAAAAAAATCCCTGTTGGTTGGGATGCTCAACGAGAGCAATGTATATGCTATGCATTAAAATTATGACTACCGGGGGTGCAGCTAGAAAATGCTGATCTAAGCAGATTGGATGAAGCGACCTGGGCAGAGAGGTGGAGGATCTTTAGACCGTAAAGGTAGTAAAGGCCTTCCTCATAATTTGGAAAAGAATCTGACAGTCCAGAAAAGGTAACAGCTTGTAGCACATTTTTTTTGGTAAGTTTATATTAGGTTTTCTCTACATAACATTTGACTCTACATTTGTTGTCTACACCAAACGTATCTACAGGGCACCCTATAACCAATGGTGGTCAAAAGATTGTCCTTTTGGTCTTTGTTGAGCTGGTATATATCAATGTACATTTTTAAGTTTGTAGAAATGACTAATCAAAATGTTTTTCTTTGCAGAGTCATCCCACAAAAACATATATACTCCGTAATACACATTTATTTTTTTTTGCTTTGTGATACATGGGTGATGTATGTCTTCACCTATACAGTGGCGGCGTACATTAGAAGTATACATTAGTAAAGTCTCCTGATCTATACCTCCAATGGACGGTCTGAACAAGCCTTACCTGTACTGGATGCATAGTCTTCTATATTCATCACATTAGATGCCCAGGTATATAAAAGCCTCTAAGGGGCACCGTCCAGGGATCAGCTGTGCAGTGATGGAATATCACAATATACACCTGTGCACAAGGAGATGATACCCGCCATTCACATTCCACTTCTTGCTATTAATACTCATCCCCATCTTCCCATCTCCAGAAAGGGCCAAGAGGATTCCTCGCCCGCAGGCGAGCAGGATGTGAGTGTGGGCTCACAACAAAGAAGGATGGAAAATACTGTGAAAATTAATTAAGTGATGATAAATTGGGGGAGCTTTATCTGCAGAGGGGGAAGCGCGCTCTCATACTGAGCTAATTAAAGGGAAATAGCAATTAAAGTGTTTAATGAACTCCCTGCATGCAAATGAAGCCTTACAGAGAGGGGGTAAGATACGGACCATGCTCCTCCAAGTTCAGGAACATCAAAAAGTTGCGCAGAATCAAGGATGCTCTCCTGCGATCAGACGGATCCGTGTGATTCTTATGATCAATGTATGCGTGCAGATAGTTTGTTGCCCCGGTAACAGAGATAAACTCCGCTCTATAGTCACTTCCATAGAATCTATTTGCATTATTACGGGTGGACTATTGACCTGCTGATTTTTAAACGGAAATTTCAGCTTTTGAAAAGCAATTTACAAAGTTCCACGGTTAAAAACTGTAAAGAATGTGAATCAACAATGCAATCGTTTACTGATCGATTCACAGGGCAACAGTGGAAAATCGGAACTTTCCTGCGCGGCATTGATATTTGGACATGATATGATAAAATTATTATTTAGCCGCTGTATGGTAATATTTTTGGGACTGCTATGATGCTATTATTTACGTAGATACTGTATAACATGATCACTTGGACATGCTATGATGGTAATATTATTATGGCATTGTATGTCACTGTTATTTGGACATGCTATGATGGTAATATTATTTAGACAATATTTTGGGGCTATGATGCTATTATTTAGGCACTGTATAACACATGCTATGATGATATAATTATGAAATCACTTTTATTTGTGCATACTATATTGATAACATTAATATTATTATTATTATTACTATTACTATTGATATGTTATGGCACCATTATTTAGGAGCTCTGTAGCAGCAATATTTGGACATGCTATGATGCTAATATTTAGCCACTCAGGACCCGTGGAAGCGCGGTAGCGCGAAACGGCCGTCGTCCTTCTCTGTCCACGTTCTCCCTACCGTACTCTGCACATGTCTTAATAAAGGATCGTTGTTTTTCAGGACCGGTGAGTGCGTTTCCATTTTTTTCTTTCTTGGACCATAATATTTAGCCACTATTTGTCACTTTTTGGATTTGCTATGATGGTATTATGATTTAAGCAATGTACAGAGGGGAAAACAAGTATTTGATACACTGCCGGTCTTCCAAGTTTTCCCACCTACAAAGAATGGAGAGGTCTGTAATTTTTATCTGCGGGAGACAAAATTTAAAAATAAAAACCAGAAAATCACATTGTATGATTTTTAAATAATTAAATTGCATTATAATGCATGAAATAAGTATTTCATCACCTACCAACCAGCAAGAATTCCTATTAGTTTTTCTCTAAGAAGCCTCCTACTCTGCTCTCATTACCTGTATCAATTGCACCTGTTTGAACTCGTTACCTGTATAAAAGACCTGTCCACACTCTCAATCACTCACATTCCAACCTCTCCACCATGGCCAATACCAAATAGCTGTCCAAGGACAACAGGAACAAAATTGTAGACCTGCACAAGGCTGGGATGGGCTACAGGACAATAGGCAAGCAGCATGGTGAGAAGGCAACAACTGTTGGCAAAGTTATTAGAAAATGGAAGAAACACGAGATGACTGTCAATCTTCCTTAGTCTGGGTCTTCATGCAAGATCTCGCCTCGTGGGGTAAGGATGATTCTGAGAAAGGTCAGGAATCAGCCCAGAACTACAAGGGAGGACCTGGTCAGTGATCTGAAGAGAGCTGGGACAACAGTGTCAAACATTACTGTAGCAACACACTGCGCCCTCATGGATTTAAATCCTGCAGGGCACACAAGGTCCCCCTGTTCACACCAGCACATGTCCAGGCCCATTTGAACTTAACCAGTGACCATCTGGATGATCCAAAGGAGACATGGGAGAAGGTCATGAGGTCAAAAGGAACCAAAATAGAACTTTTTGATATCAACTCCACTTGCCGTGGTTGGAGGAAGAAGAAGGATGAGTACAACCCCAAGAACACCGTCCCAACAGTGAAGCATGGTGGGGTAAACATCACACTTTGGGAGTGCTTTTCTGCAAAGGGGACAGGACAACTGCACCATATTGAAGGGAGGATGAATGGGATGATGTACTGCGAGATTTTGGCCAACAAACTCCTTCCCTCATTTAAGACTATTGAAGATCGGTCGTGGATAGGTCTTCCAGCATAACAATGACCCAAAAAAACAACGCAGCCAGGGCAACTAAGGAGTGGCTCCGTGAGAAGTTTCTCAAGGTCCTGGAGTGGCCTAGCCAGTCTCCAGACCTAAACCCAATAGAAAATCTTTGGAGGGAGCTGAAATTCCAATGTTGCCCAGTGACAGCCCCGAAACTTGAAAGACCTGGAGAAGATCTGTATGGAGGAGTGGGCCAAAATCACTGCGGCAGTGTGTGCAAACCTGGTCAAGAACTACAGGAAACGTCTGACCTCCGTAATTGCAAACAAAGGTTTCTGTACCAAATGTTAAGTTCTGTTTTTCTATTGTATAGAATATTTATTTCATGCAATAAAATGCAAATTAATTATGTAAAAATCATACAAAGAGATATGAGATTTTCTGGATTTTTTTTAAGATTCTGTCTCTGACAAATGAATTGTACCTACGATAAAAATTTCACATCTCTCCATTTTTTTGTAGATGGGAAAACTTGCAAAATCGGCAGTGTGTCAAATACTTACTTTCCCCACTGTATATCACTGTTATTTCAAAAACTACGATCTTAATATTATTAGGGCACTGTTTGTTGGGCATGTTAGAATGGTAATATTATTTAGCCACTGTGTGCCACTATTTTGGGGCATGATACGATAATATTTAGGCCTTGTGTAGCACTGTTAACTGGACATGCGGTGACGGTAAATTCACTATAGAAATTTTAGTTTTGCAACATTTCTTAGGAAGTGTAATATTGCTAGTTGGACATGCTTGGACAGTTAGTTGCAGTGCAGTATGGCGGTATTATTCATGCACAATGTGGTTCTGAGACAGATTTTTCTGAACCAATTATGAATGGTTCCACTAGTGTTTGGTCCTCCACGGACCTCCACGGACCTCCACGGACCTCCACGGACCTCGATCAGGCCTCTGCTACTTCGGTATTCTTGCATGTAGATAAGTTATTTTAATTTTTACCACATGTAAAATCTGCAAGAAGTTTTAATGTCTTTTATGTTTTTTTTCCAGGTTTCCTCCATGTTACTCAGATTTTTTTTTTCTACATGTCAAGTTTAAACTAACAGGTTAATTGGTTTTCTATAAAATTGGCGCTAACACGAGATCTGAAAATTAGACTGTGAGCCCCACTGGGAAGAAGGATTTTATGAGTGCATATCGAAATTACATAATTCCTGCATTTTCTGTTTTATTTCAATATGTCGTAGCCAGACATAATCCGTCTCAAACTGATTACATTTTAATAAATCCCGCTGATTAGACATAATTACTGTAAAATAAGAATTTTGGCAGGATCAGGCTCTGTAATAATGAAGTGGATGTAAATGAATAAAACAAGAACAATGATCCTGCGCGCTGCAGCCTTATCATTACACATGTACCGCTCCTGTGATTAGCCGATTCTACCATATATCTCTGCTAGAAATGTTGGACCTGACACCGACATTCCCGCGGTCACCCTGGGAAAATTAATTGGTGGAAACATCACACAAAGAACTTTGTGCAGATCAAGACGACATCTCAATCAGACGAGGAACACAAAACCCAGAAATGAGAGGGAGGAAATGTATGAAAGGGGTCTAGGAGGGGCTGCTAACAGATCGGCTTTCCCACATTGCGCTCCCACATTGCAATAACATGGACTAATGACCGTAATACAGGGACTCGGAAAAGAGAAATTCAGTATAAACTGAACATTAAAACTACATTTTGGGAATATTTATGGCCCCTCAATAAGGGCCATCAGACCCAATGCCAGCGCCGGCACCTAGCAAACCCAGCGAAGAGTATTCGGGGGCAAATTCAGTACGAAGTGGGCTCAAGACCTGTAGGGCCGGCCAGCACCCAAGTCTAACTAGCTTAGCCCCCTCAGATTCTGCAGAATTTTATTTAACCCTTTATATTCTGTTGGCCGCCCCCCCCCCCCCCCTAGTCTAACTGACGCAATCTGAACATGCTCCAATTGCAGCGGTTTAACCCCTTAGAGTACACGGGCTGGTCCCCTAATTTGACGGCTGAGATCAGAAATTGCTGTGATCGCAGATGATGAGGCTGTCAACTGTTTCAGGATGGAAATGGTGTGTTGGACGGCTCTGTCATGGCAGCCTGGAGCTTATTGATGACCCCTGTGCCTGACACATTTGTGCATCTCTGGAGCTCTGTCTGTGGCCGGGCTTAATAGGAAAATGGTCATTTCACAATACTCAATATTTTACTGTATATTGTACAGGCAAATGTAGGGTCATGTTCCCTAAAGGGACCAAAAAGAAAAGTTAAAATAGAATATTAAATATATATACAGTATATATATATATGTACATATATATATATATATATATATATATATATACACGAGTTATATATACATTTCCATTAAAAAGGAAGCGGACAGGCACATACCATCCCGTGCAACAAAATCCTTTATTGAGGTCACATCATCATACCAGCAGCAGGCAGATAAAACGATGGAGCAAAAACAGACAACGATCGTTTCGTGCTTACATTGCGTTTCAACAGGTCATATGCGGTATATATACATATATATATATATATACAGTGGGGCAAAAAAGTATTTAGTCAGTCAGCAATAGTGCAAGTTCCACCACTTAAAAAGATGAGAGGCGTCTGTAATTTACATCATAGGTAGACCTCAACTATGGGAGACAAACTGAGAAAAAAAAATCCAGAAAATCACATTGTCTGTTTTTTTAACATTTTATTTGCATATTATGGTGGAAAATAAGTATTTGGTCAGAAACAAAATTTCATCTCAATACTTTGTAATATATCCTTTGTTGGCAATGACAGAGGTCAAACGTTTTCTGTAAGTCTTCACAAGGTTGCCACACACTGTTGTTGGTATGTTGGCCCATTCCTCCATGCAGATCTCCTCTAGAGCAGTGATGTTTTTGGCTTTTCGCTTGGCAACACGGACTTTCAACTCCCTCCAAAGGTTTTCTATAGGGTTGAGATCTGGAGACTGGCTAGGCCACTCCAGGACCTTGAAATGCTTCTTACGAAGCCACTCCTTCGTTGCCCTGGCGGTGTGCTTTGGATCATTGTCATGTTGAAGACCCAGCCATGTTTCATCTTCAATGCCCTTGCTGATGGAAGGAGGTTTGCACTCAAAATCTCACGATACATGGCCCCATTCATTCTTTCATGTACCCGGATCAGTCGTCCTGGCCCCTTTGCAGAGAAACAGCCCCAAAGCATGATGTTTCCACCACCATGCTTTACAGTAGGTATGGATGCAACTCAGTATTCTTTTTCCTCCAAACGCGACAAGTTGTGTTTCTACCAAACAGTTCCAGTTTGGTTTCATCAGACCATAGGACATTCTCCCAAAACTCCTCTGGATCATCCAAATGCTCTCTAGCAAACTTCAGACGGGCCCAGACATGTACTGGCTTAAGCAGTGGGACACGTCTGGCACTGCAGGATCTGAGTCCATGGTGGCGTAGTGTGTTACTTATGGTAGGCCTTGTTACATTGGTCCCAGCTCTCTGCAGTTCATTCACTAGGTCCTCCCGCGTGGTTCTGGGATTTTTGCTCACCATTCTTGTGATCATTCTGACCCCACGGGGTGGGATTTTGCGTGGAGCCCCAGATCGAGGGAGATTATCAGTGGTCTTGTATGTCTTCCATTTTCTAATTATTGCTCCCACTGTTGATTTCTTCACTCCAAGCTGGTTGGCTATTGCAGATTCAGTCTTCCCAGCCTGGTGCAGGGCTACAATTTTGTTTCTGGTGTCCTTTGACAGCTCTTTGGTCTTCACCATAGTGGAGTTTGGAGTCAGACTGTTTGAGGGTGTGCACAGGTGTCTTTTTATACTGATAACAAGTTTAAACAGGTGCCATTACTACAGGTAATGAGTGGAGGAAAGAGGAGACTCTTAAAGAAGAAGTTACAGGTCTGTGAGAGCCAGAAATCTTGATTGTTTGTTTCTGACCAAATACTTATTTTCCACCATAATATGCAAATAAAATGTTAAAAATACAGACAATGTGATTTTCTGGATTTTTTTTTCTCAGTTTGTCTCCCATAGTTGAGGTCTACCTATGATGTAAATTACAGACGCCTCTCATCTTTTTAAGTGGTGGAACTTGAACTATTGCTGACTGACTAAATACTTTTTTGCCCCACTGTATATATATATATATATACACACAATTTCAAATCAACTCCCTTTTCCAGGAGCAGAAATATAATCTAAAAAATGAACATATTTGGTATGTATCCAAATAAATAAAATAGGTGTATCCCATATGGTGAATAACAGAATCGCTGTTTTTTTGTTACTTTGGTGCCCAAAAGAATGGAATAAAAAGAGATCAGAAAATAGAATGGACCCCAAAATGATACCACATCTAGGACCTCAAGAATGGAATACCGTCACGCAATGCTATCGGCGCCTGCATATGTGGAAATCACTTTTATTATACCATAAAGTTAAAATGAGGGGTTAACCATGCATGTTAAGTGTGTTTACACTGTGGAAAGTTACCAAAAACACATGTAATCTGCACATGGCTGTATCGAAAAAGCTTTGTGAAAGCCAAATACCAGGAAGGATGAAAAACTCGGCAGCTTTAAGGCCACGCTCAGATGTTCAGTACTTGATCAGTATTTTACATCAGTATTTGTAGCCAAAACCAGGAGATGAACAATCAGAGGAAAAGTCTAATAGAGACACGTCACCACTTCAGCATTTATCACCCACCCCTGGTTTTGTCTCACAAATACTGATGTGAAATACTGACCGAATACAGGACGTGTGAACGGGGCCTTAAAGCACAAGATACCAAAAAGAGGCAAAAAAACGTAGTGTCAAAAACGCTATAAAAATGCATGTAAAAAATCCACAATTTTTCTAGTTTACACAATAGGTAGAGAATTGCTGCACATCAAAAACTAAAACTCTCCAAAATCTCATTGCAGCAATGTAGCCTAAAGGGAAAAAAGCCTGAAATTTGTATTAGTTGAAAGCAAAGCATATACCTAAAAAATGGTGAGATTTCCCTTCACCAGAACTGAGGGTCCGAGGCCGCCCCCTGATAACAGCACATAGCACTATCCTCCTCCACCCTCTGTACAGGGGGCACAATGCAGTCAGGGGGTAACATCCTCCTGGAATCACCAAACCCAGACTCCTCCATCAGATAGAGAAGTGCGATCCGTCACTGCACAGAACACGTCTCCTCCAGAGTCCAGTGGTGGCGGCTTTACACCGCTCCATCCGACGCTCGGCATTGTGCTTGGTGATGTGCGGCTGCATGCAGCTGAAGCTACCGGCGGGGGCGCAGTCTTTGTGCTGATACCAGAGGGGGTCAGGACTTTGCAGTTATGGGGTCAGCAGGGGAGCGGTGACTTTTCTGTCCTCTGCTCCTCAGCACTCGGCCCCCGCGCTCAGTAATATTATGGGGTCTCCACTTCGCGGCTGAGTTGCTGCAGTTTCTTCTTTTCTCAATAATGTCTCTCTCATGTGATGGGGAACTAGTTGTGGATAGGGTTATTATTATCCATACTGGGGAGCGGATGGCAGGGGTGATAGTGATTACTGGGTTTTCAATCTGTCTACCAATAATAAAGTGTCATTAATGTGCTGTATCCACAACCTTCAGGGATTCTGCAAGTAAAAAAAAAAAAAACCTTCAAGGAGACTTTAAAGCCATAGAAGTGAAAACAGGAGGATGTTCAGGTGTTGGGACTGCGGTGGAAAGTGTCAAGTTTTGTCCCTGGATTTGGGGCAATAAAATTGATGTGGTCAGTTTGCTAGTCCATTACTGGAATTAACACCATCGCAAACAATTGCTGAAGTAGCGGAGCGCTGTTATTCCCAACGTCTTCACTAAACGCGACGGCGAAACAAAGAATCTATATGGTGTACACTCCCATCAGCCATAAGATTAAAACCACGGCAGTGACGCCAATCGCGCCTGTCAAGGAGAGGGATATGTTTGGTAACAAGTGAGAAATCAGTTCTTGGAGTTAATCGATTGGAAGCAGGAATCGTGAGCAAGAATCTGAGGACCAACTTGTGATGGCTACACGCCAGCCCTTGTGCCCCGGCGGTGCCCGTCCACGCTCATGTACCCGGCCGGCGTCCATATAGAAGTCATTAAACACATCATTAATTCAATATGAAGCTACACTTTGTTTTTTTTTTGGATGGGGTGGGGGTTGGGGCGACAAGATGCGATAATTATCACCTTCTTGTTAAATGATTGATTTGCCTATCTTGAGCTATCATGGAAAGCTGCTGCGTTTGTGGTTTCACATTGTGACAGATAGCAGCGAGTTAGAAAAAGAGGGAGAAAAGGCTTAAGCCGATATTAAGAGCAAACAGGTAAAACAAAGGTGGGCAGCCATGCGGACGTCAGGAAATGTTTGTCCGTGTGATTTCTGGAGGTGTCCGGTGTCGACAAACACGGCGCTGCTACCCGGATTCTGCATAGAAGGATTAAACTGCACTTCCCCTTTAAGAATATATCACTGACATTTTTTTGACATCCGTAAAAATCTAACAGACCCCACCAGGAATGGCTTCGGCCAAAAGTGGACATATACTGGGGCCCAGAAAGTCGGGGGGCCGCATCTACCTCCAAGCAGGTGGGATTGGGCATTATGATGAGCTCTTGGGCTGCAAAGGGCCCATATAGTGTCCTTGCACGGGGCCGCTTCTGTCCGTGTCCACCAGTGGCTGCGGAATATATATACATCCCACATAGGTAGCATTCTATTTGTTGACTTAAATGTCTTTTCTGACTTTGCTACAGTGCAGACTTTTTGCCTTTTAGACTATTGTCTACACTGAATAAAACTGTAGCAAACCGTCACCTGTGAGATGATGTAGATGTGTATGAATTTTCATCATCTGGATTTAAATAAGAATATTTCCATTCAATGACATCAAGCAGTGATCTTAATAATGCTAAAACACCAAAGCCTTTATTCATTATTTGCATTTTTCTAAGTTATGTTTTTTTTTATCATGTGTTTTTGCGTAGGAGGATTTTGTTCCAAACTCAGTCTGGACGCGCTGCGTTTGATTTTTTTTGTGCTAATTTTATTATTATTATTATTATTATTTATTGTTATAGCGCCATTTATTCCATGGCGCTTTACATGTGAGGAGGGGTATGCATAATAAAAACAAGTACAATGATCTTAAACAATACAAGTCATAACTGGTACAGGAGGAGTGAGGACCCTGCCCGCGAGGGCTCACAATCCTCAAGGGATGGGTGAGAATACAGTAGGTGTAAAAACATCAGCTGATCTTTTCAATAAGTTTTTCAATGTTTCACATTAATTTTTAACTTTGCAACAAAAAAAAATTAGACAAATACTTAAATTAAATTGCACAAAAATGTCTGACTTTTCTAAAAGTTGCAAATCATGAATTACCGGTAGCCTAAAACATTTGTATTAGGGAAGTGTTGGCCATAATGCGGAACAAAAAAATAAATAAAAAAACAAGAAAAGATCATTTAAAAAAGGTGCAAATTAAATAAAGAATAAGGTGCAAACAAAAGTCACTATTGGTTCTCACTATGAGCTTTTGGTGCATTTTTGACGCTGCAACGAAAACCCAGCGTCTTACAGTTACAGCAAAGTGAATGGGATTGCAGCAATTTCTTTTGCGGGTACGTTGGGTTTTCTGTGCTGATTTTCTCCATAGAATTACATGAAATGTGGAAAATCTGCAGTAAAAAAAAATACACGTGTTCTGCTTTTGCATGTGCCATATAATGAGTAGAGGACAGGACTTGCATTTTGCTTCTAGATGTAAATTCCCCACTGTAATGAGACCTTATTAAAGAACATCCCATTGATGGGGATATATTAAACAATCGTCACTTTCAATGTAGCTTTTGGTGCACTGCTGACGCTTTGGGTAGAAACCTCACATAATCCAACTTTACAAGCCTGTAAACTGAAACCTTTTGCCTAACAATATGGCCGACGAGCCCCTGACAAACTGACCTCCATTTGCTCAGGGGCTCCATCCTGCCCAGTCTTATTCCTCCTTACAGTTAGGTGACATAATACAAATACTGTAGAAAATGCCATCAATCTGGTCTACAAATCACACTAGTCAAAAAATGTTGCTTTCATACTACGAGAGCATTTGAGCATCCATATAATCTGGGGTTATACTGGACTAGACCTAACTTATTCGAGTCCTGTTCAGTAGAACTACACCCAGTCCAGATATTCTCATTAATTAATATTAATATATATTTTTAGTCCTTTCTTGGTTTTATCTGTTTTTGAGCCCCACATAGCTATACTTCCAGCGTCAAATTCCCCTTCTGAATTAGCAAATTGATGCCATAGCTCCACCTAAATGGAGCATCCTGGCACCACAGACAGAATCCTTTTGGATAGATGTTTTTTTGAGACGTTTCTGGAGTTTCAAGGGTTGTTATGGAAACTTTTCAAGTCTGGGAGACAGTCCAAGGAGTCTGAGATGCAGCGGCGTAGCTAGAGTCCAATAGGCCCCAGTGCAAGATTTGAACCCCCCATCCTGGTATATATTATTATTATTATTATTATTATTATTTATTTATATAGCACCATTGATTCCATGGTGCTGTACATGAGTTTGTAAATATATATTATATATACAGTATATATGCCCTCCATCCTGGTGTATATGTATGTTCCCCTTCCTGGACACATCCTGGTATGTAAATATAGACTGCTCAAAAAAATAAAGGGAACACCTCTATGTTTTTCCACCAACATAGAAGAGGATTCTTTACTGTTAGGGCAGTGAGAATCTGGAATTGCTTGCCTGAGGAGGTGGTGATGGCGAACTCAGTCGAGGGGTTCAAGAGAGGCCTGGATGTCTTCCTGGAGCAGAACAATATTGTATCATACAATTATTAGGTTCTGTAGAAGGACGTAGATCTGGGTATTTATTATGATGGAATATAGGCAGAACTGGATGGACAAATGTCTTTTTTCGGCCTTACTAACTATGTTACTATGTTACTATGTTACCTCAAATAACACATCCGAGATCTGAATAAATGAAATATTCTCATTGAATACTTTGTTCTGTACAAAGTTGAATGTGCTGACAACAAAATCACACAAAAAATCATCAATGGAAATCAAATTTATTAACCAATGATGGCCTGGATTTGGAACGATACTCAAAATCAAAGTGAAAAATCAAATTACAGGCTGATCCAACTTCAGTGGAAATGCCTCAAAATAAGGAAATGATGCTCAGTAGTGTGTGTGGCCTCCACGTGCCTGTATGACCTCCCTACAACACCTGGGCATGCTCCTGATGAGGTGGCGGATGGTCTCCAGAGGGATCTCCTCACAGACCTGGACTAAAGCATCCGCCAACTCATGAACAGTATGTGGTGCAACGTGACGTTGGTGGATGGTGCGAGACATGATGTCCCAGATGTGTCTATGTGCCCATAGAATGTAAGTCCGCAAGGACAGGGTCCTCTCCCCTCTGTACCAGTCCGTCACTGTAAACCTGTTTACTGTAAACGATATCTATAACCCTGTATGTAACCACTTTCTCATGTACAGCACCATGGAATTAATGGTGCTATATAAATAAATAATAATAATAATGATAATAATGTGTTCAATCGGATTCAGGTCTGGGGAACGGGCGGGCCAGTCCATAGCTTCAATGCCTTCAACTTGCAGGAACTGCTGACACACTCCAGCCACATGAGGTCTGGCATTGTCCTGCATTAGGAGGAACCCAGGGCCAACCGGACCAGCATATGGTCTCACAAGGGGTCTGAGGATCTCATCTCGGTACCTAATGGCAGTCAGACTACCTCTGGTGAGCACATGGAGGGCTGTGCGGCCCTCCAAAAAAATGCCACCCCACACCATTACTGACCCACTGCCAAACGGTGAAATGGCAAATGCTAAAGGAGGTTGCAGACAGCAGAT
Organism: Ranitomeya imitator; assembly: GCF_032444005.1. Lineage (NCBI taxonomy): Eukaryota > Metazoa > Chordata > Amphibia > Anura > Dendrobatidae > Ranitomeya > Ranitomeya imitator. Next base: position 18,385,696 of record NC_091288.1, read on the forward strand.
CGCTCTCCACGGCGTCTCCAGACTCTGTCATGTCTGTCACATGTGCTCAGTGTGAACCTGCTTTCATCTGTGAAGAGCACAGTGGTGCTGTGGAAAATTTGCCAATCCTGGTTTTCTGTGGCAAATGCCAAGCCTCCTGCACGGTGTTGGGCTGTGAACTCAACCTCCATCTGTGGACATCGGGCCCTCAGACCATCCTCATGGAATCAGTTTCTAACGGATTGTGCAGACACATGCACATTTGTAAAATCTATCACGTCACTCCTCATTAATTGTAGTAGGGTGCTCAGAGAAGGGATGCCACCCCTATATCCAGACAATGAAAAAATCCGGCACTCCAAATGAATTATTAAATGTTATTAAATATTAATCCAGTTTTAACGTAACGTTTCGGTCAATCGTGACCTTCATCAGACCAGAACATAAATGAAAAATATAACAAAATATTACAAAAATATCAATCCATAACACAATCAAGATAAAGAAATCACAACAAAAAGAAAATATCGGTACATAATGCTGCACACAATTTGTCCAATATCATCAATCTTGTATCATGTAAGTGATGATAATATCATAGATTAACATTAATTTAATCCAAATACAGTTTAAGGAAGTGGTTTCTCCATAATAATAAACATAAACATATTCGATGTGGCCGAGACACCTTCCATTTTAGTGACCTGTACTTGATGGTATAAAAATGCACATTTGTGGCCTGCTGGAGGTCATTTTGCAGGGCTCTGGCAGTGTTCCTCCTGTTCCTCCTTGCACAAAGGTGGAGGTAGTGGTCCTGCTGCTGGGTTGTTGCCCTCCTACGGTCCCTTCCACATCTCCTGGTGTACTGGCCTGTCTCCTGGTAGCGCCTCCAGCCTCTGGACACTACACTGACAGACACAGCAAACCTTCTTGCCACAGCTCGCATTGATGTGCCATCCTGAATGAGCTGCACTACCTGAGCCACTTGTGTGGGTTGTAGACCCCGTCTCATGCTACCACGAGTGTGAAAGCACAACCAACATTCAAAAGTGACCAAAACATCAGCCATAAAGAATTGGTACTGAGATGTGGTCTGTGGTCCCTACCTGCAGAACCGCTCCTTTATTGAGTGTGTCTTGATAATTGCTGATAATTTCCATCTGTTGTCTATTCCATTTGCACAACAGCATCCAAAATTGATTGTCAATCAGTGTTGCCTCCTAAGTGGACAGTTTGATTTCACAGAAGTTTGATTTATTTGGAGCTAGATTCTGTTGTTTATGTGTTCCCTTTATTTTTTGAGCAGTATATATATCTATATATATAATTGTCTAAGGGTTTTTCCGTCTGTCTGTCTGTCCTGGAAATCTCGCGTCTCGATGATGTCATAAAGGACGTAGACATCCCGCGTCTCTGATTGGTCAAGGCCACCAGGCCTCGACCAATCAGCAACGGGCACAGCGACAATGATGTCATAAAGGACGTAGACATCTCACGTTTCTGATTCAGCGACGGGCACAGTATCGACGTAGATGTCATAATGGTTGCCATGGCGACGATGATGTCATAAAGGTTGCCTCAACGAATCAGTGACGGGCACAGTCTGCCGCGAATTCTGGGAATCATCATTGTCCATATACTACGGGGACATGCATATTCTAGAATACCCGATGCGTTAGAATCGGGCCACAATCTAGTATATATATATATACTGTGTATATATTGCCCATCCATATATATGTGTTCCTTATCCTGGACCCCTTCCTGGCATATATATCCCTTATCCTGGAATATATGTCTCTTATATGTCCCCGGTTCTAACGCTGTTCTTTAATGCATAGAAAAAAATAAATCAATATAACCCCCTTCCCTCCGCTCCCCCACCGTGTGGCTTCCTCTCCTGAAGCCAGCCGCTGACTTCGGCATGTAAGTGACATCACTGCCATGCGCCTCCCTGTCATGTGCACGCCGATGTCAGCTGCTGACCTCTGATTGGTTGGCAGCCTGTATTGCAGCGCACGGACCCTACGGATCTCTGTGCCACAATACACTTCAGCTGAATGTGCATCCAATGGAAAACATCCAGTTGAAGTTTGTGCTGGCGTCGGGGGGCCGCACCCATCATGCGACCGCGATCTGTGGACATCTGTGACCGGGATCATTACGCCCCTGCTGAGTGGTCTTCCAAGATCATTTTGACAGAGCTGGCATCTATGAAATATGGAAAAGTTGGGGAAAATATAACTTTTTTGATTACTGCACGGGCATTTCAGGGCGACGACATGTTTATTTATTTTCCCAGCTTTTTAGTATTTCAGGGAAATTCTCACCAGTGAAATGACCCAAGCGTTAATCAATCTCAGGCTCAGCGCAGATTTACCAAATACTAAATCCTGAAACAACAAACGTATTTTCCTTTCCATCATCTCTGGTTGTGCTCATGAATGAGGCTCTGGACACAGGTCACCTCTGCTGAGAGGTTTCCCATAGGTAACGGGATCCCGCTGACCACTGCGGTATAAGGACCTGTTTACCTCTGTAACCCCAGAGTGCAAATTCTATATAAACAAGTAGAAACTCAGCACCGTCCCTTTAAGGGAAACCTGTCAGCCGCATCATGCTGCCCAGACCACAGGTGACATGAATCAGTGTTTCTGCACCATTGCACACATGTATGGTTTTTTTTTCTCTTGCTCCAAAATGTCAAAGGAATTATGATTAGATGATCCGACCAGGGACCAGTAGCCAGAGAAGAGAGGAGTCCAACGAAGCCCTTGGCCGGCTCCTCTCCATCCTGTGGAAGGTGACTGACAGGTCTCTCCCATGATTAGGCTATGTTCACACCAGGAGTTTTTGCAGCATTTTTTTTCTGCAGCAAAACCTGATCTCTAGGGAGGAAAGCAGCTGCAGCAAAAACTTAGGTTTTGCTGTGGTTTTGGTGCTTTTTTTTCCTATTTTTTTTTCCCTGTGGTTTTGTCATGCTACATTTGTGTCGTGTGCATGTTGATAAAGTCTAGTGAAAAAAAAAATCTCATTCTAATTAATTTAATATTGGCACGAGAAATGCTGATTTTCAGCATTTTTTCACCAATCATTAGTTTCTATGGCTGAAAAATGCAGAAAAAACGCTAAAATAAGTGACATGTTCTATTGTGCAAAAAAACAAAAACCACAAAATACCGATGATAAAAACAAACAAGCTGTGTGCATGAGATTTCTGAAAGCTCACAGTCTTTTCTGGTACTGTAAAATTGCATTAAAAAAATGCTGGAAAAATGGCTAGTGTGAACATATCCTATCTGTCAATGACCGGAAGCGACATTGGGAAAAGCCGTCTGGGGGCAGCACCGGATTAGTCTCGTCTGCTGCTACAGTCCCTGGATGAATCTTTTAACTATATTTTCTTTGATAAGTATTTCAGAAAGAAATATACTTTTTTCCCATAGTTTGCTCAGCATAAATAAGTTGACAGGTTCTCTCTAATTCAACATATATCGGATTTTCAAATAATCGGGACTATTGGATGGTCATAAATAAATCTTTCTGCAGATTTCTGTTGCGGATTCGCCATTTGAATTGCCAAATACTGAATAGCTCGGACCTTCTTGTCCGTCCCATAAAAACATCTGTAATTGTAAATGAATGTTAATGTCACCTGTGCAGTCCGTCGGATCTGATAAATCCATGGGGCGAATCAGTGAGAGACAAAGAGTTCTAAGGGTAAGGAGTTTTCGAAGCTCTGGGCACACAGAGGTTTTTTGAGGAGTTTTTGGAGAGAAAACTCTTCAAATTCTTCACAAAAAACGAGGTCTGAGAGATAATGTTTTTCCTGGAGAGTGACATACCGGCATGCCAAGGTAAGGCTGTGGCATCTCAAAAAAAGAAAATTTAGGATGATCTGCTCCATTTACATTCCAAAAACTTAGCAAAAAGAATCTTTTTTTTTTTTTTTTAGGTGGCCAAAAAACAAGTTTTTGGAGCAGAAACTAAATGGAAACTCAAAGTTTTGAGATTCGGAGATTGCCTTGCGCAGGCGTGTACTACGGAGGACAGAGAATGAACTTCAATCCAATATTGCGGCCAGCATGCAGCCAGCGGGTAAGGAAAGGGTGAATCAAACACCCGAAAACCCCGCCCCTATGACCCAAAACCGGTCCCGCCAAATTCAGGTGACAGGTTCCCTTTAAGTTGTTCCACAGAAGAAAAGTGTTAGGTCGTGTTCACACAAAGCGTTTCTGAATGGTTTTTTTTTCCTCTTTTTTTCATGCATAAAAATTTGCAGCATTTTACACGAGCAACATAATAAATCAGAATGTTTAAATCTCCTTCACATGGTGCATTATTATTCCTTGAGTATTTTGAGCAGCTGTGTGTTGTTTTTTTAAACTGCAGCTTTTCGATTCTTTCAAATTTTTTTTTTTTTATACCTGTTCAATTGAATACATAAAAAAATGCATAATAATTGCATTAAAAAAAACCTGAAAGCGCATTAAAATTGTGCATGATCTATGCAATGTTTTCCCTACCAACATGCTGCAGTTTTAATACAGAAAAAACCCACTGCAAAAAAGCACTGTGTGAACATGGCATGCCCTTAGTCAGTTTGGAGGTCATTCCTCAGATGAGTCTTTGATCCACACGTGGATTAGTCTTCTCCCAGGGAAGATTAATTTAATGTCATAAATTCATAAAGTGACATTGGGAAACAGTGAGCTGAGAGTCTGATCCCTGCCTGTTTGCCTAGCAGATACGGGTGTGGATGTGGGGCATTTAGTTTCGGCGGTCACTTATCTGCGTACATGAGACCATCCACAATCCCCACCTGTCGCTGTGTCTGTGTTTTTCCATAAGCACCTGTCTACAAGCCTCAACTGAACGGTCGCCCTCTCTACCAGCCATTGTTTGTTCCCTCCTGGATACATAAATGGTGTATCTGCAGGAGCAGACTTTAGTGAAGCACCAGGTCCTGTATCCGTCTCTAATAATTAGAATTTGATGAGATCATGTCCATGGAACGTCTCGTTTTCTGACCCGCTGGGCCAGAAGCTATCTGACATTGAGATGCATCCCCTATCAATAATCCAATGCCTTTTATTATTCTACATGGATGGATCTACGAGGATTTCTGCTAATTATGTTTGATGCCAGATTAGCCGGGAGTCACATTCCAGACAATCAGGTCATGTAGAAAATGGTCAGTGCCCCCACTGGCGGATACACAGAAGAGGGCCGGTGCCTCCATAATAATTATATCCACTCCAGAGCCCCCATAGTAATGGCTTCAGCTACAGAGCCCCCATAGTAATGGCTTCTACTCCAGTGCCCCCATAGTAATGGCTTCTGCTACAGAGCCCCCATAGTAATGGCTTCTACTCCAGAGCCCCCATAGCAATGGCTTCTACTCCAGTGCCCCCATAGTAATGGCTTCTACTACAGAGCCCCCATAGTAATGGCTTCTACTCCAGAGCCCCCATAGTAGTGGCTTCTGCTACAGAGCGCCCATAGTAATGGCTTCTACTCCAGAGCCCCCATAGTAGTGGCTTCTGCTACAGAGCGCCCATAGTAATGGCTTCTACTCCAGTGCCCCCATAGTAATGGCTTCTACTCCAGAGCCCCCATAGTAATGGCTTCTGCTACAGAGCCCACATAGTAATGGCTTCTACTCCAGAGCCCCCATAGTAATGGCTTCTACTCCAGTGCCCCCATAGTAATGGCTTCTGCTACAGAGCCCCCATAGTAATGGCTTCTACTCCAGAGCCCCCATAGTAATGGCTTCTACTCCAGTGCCCCCATAGTAATGGCTTCTGCTTCAGAGCCCACATAGTAATGGCTTCTGCTACAGAGCCCCCATAGTAATGGCTTCTACTCCAGTGCCCCCATAGTAATGGCTTCTGCTACAGAGCCCCCATAGTAAGGGCTTCTACTCCAGAGCCCCCATAGTAATGGCTTCTACTCCAGTGCCCCCATAGTAATGGCTTCTGCTTCAGAGCCCACATAGTAATGGCTTCTGCTACAGAGCCCCCATAGTAATGGCTTCTACTCCAGTGCCCCCATAGTAATGGCTTCTGCTACAGAGCCCACATAGTAATGGCTTCTACTCCAGAGCCCCCATAGTAATGGCTTCTACTCCAGAGCCCCCATAGTAATAGCTTCTACTCCAGAGCCCCCATAGTAATGGCTTCTATTCCAGTGCCCCCATAGTAGTGGCTTCTGATGCAGAGCCCCCATAGTAATGGCTTCTCCTCCAGTGCCCCCATAGTAATGGCTTCTCCTCCAGTGCCCCCATAGTAATGGCTTCTACTCCAGAGCCCCCATAGTAATGGCTTCTGCTTCAGAGCCCCCATAGTAATGGCTTCTGCTTCAGAGCCCCCATAGTAATGGCTTCTGCTTCAGAGCCCCCATAGTAATGGCTTCTACTCCAGAGCCCCCATAGTAATGGCTTCTGCTTCAGAGCCCCCATAGTAATGGCTTCTGCTTCAGAGCCCCCATAGTAATGGCTTCTACTACAGAGTCCCCATTGTAATGGCTTCTGCTACAGAGCTCCCATAGTAATGGCTTCTACTTCAGTGCCCCCATAGTAATGACTTCTACTCCAGTGCCCCCATAGTAATGGCTTCTACTACAGAGTCCCTATAGTAATGGCTTCTACTCAAGAGCCCCCAAAGTAATAGCTTCTACTACAGAGTCCCTATAGTAATGGCTTCTACTCCAGTGCCCCCATAGTAATGGCTTCTACTCCAGTGCCCCCATAGTAATGGCTTCTACTCAAGAGCCCCCATAGTAATGGCTTCTACTCCAGTTCCACCTTAGTAATGGCTTTTACTCCAGAGCCCCCCATTATAATGGCTTCTACTCCAGTGCCCCCATAGTAACATAGTAATGGCTTCTACTTCAGTGCCCCTCTAATAATAAGTTCTACTTCAGTGCCCCCATAATAATGGTATCCAATCCAGTGCCTCAGAATATGGTATCCACTCCAGAGCCCCCATAGTAGTGGCTTCTACTCCAGTGCCCACATTTTTGAAGGGTCGCTGAAGGGGCATCATTACTTTTTAATGGGGGCACTAAAGGCGCATTATTACTTTATGGACAACACTCAGGTCATGACTATTTTATTAGGGGCCACTTGGTCCATTATTACTTTACAAGGGAGCATGGGAGGCATTATGACTTTACACTTGAGTAATTATAACCCTGAGGGGGCACACAGGCGGCTTCTAAGATTTCTTCACATAGTGTTTCTGGTGGTCGTGTGTCAGAGCTGAATGTGGGGCTCACGGTAATAAATATTGGAGACCCCTTCCTATACTCACCCAGAGCGAGCAAGTCCTGTTATAAGGTCAGATGGGGCCGAACCTGCCCTAAAGATGCCTCTGGCCATCATACATGTAATTAGAGACCGTCCCATGTGCGGCACTGAGAATATTTGATAACATTGACTTTTTTTCTTGGATCAGATGGATTTTTTGAACAGATAGAAGTGAAGTGTCTCCACACAAAGCCTTGGGCAATGACTGGAGATTCGGAGCTGAGGGAAATCTTTCCGACTATGGCTATCTGAAAGAGGAATTGCAAACTGATATGGTATTTCCAGACATGTCAGGAGCCCAAGCTTGGACCTCCACCTATTCCCCAAGCTAAAGCTGCCTAGACAGGTAGTTGTCAGTGATTGACTATCTGACAGCCGTCTCTTCTCCGACTCCTCCAGTGATATAACCATTTTATCAAACTGGACAGACCCGCTTTTTCTATTGGGGATAGGAGATAAGCAGCCATGCCTCTTGCATTACTTATCTCGGGGCACCAAAGCACTCGACAGCGGGCCATACACTGCGGACAATTTTGGCAGGACCAGTGGGACATCTAATGGGGCCCCCAACAACTTATGTCAGAGGACAAGAAGGATCGGGCAGATAGATTTAAACATGTCCCATACTTTTATTCTTCTGGAAGATGGTTGAGAAGATACTCGACCCTCTAATGGGCATGATGGCTGGAGAAATAAGCGTTTGGCCAACTTTTCTAATGACTGCTTCTCTCATCGATGGTCTGGTTGTCTTTATAGATACAACATTCTCAGAGGACCAGTGGTGGTGGTGTGGGTTGCCGGTGTTTGCGGAAGCCAAGTATTGAGCTACCTAACCCAGTTCTAATTCCCCCTAAGTGCTCCCTTAAAACAAATACTGACTCCTGAGTACCCTCTTAAAAGTAGCTAGGCCTAGTGACTGCCCCTTTGAAACAAATAATGCCCCCATTAAAAAAGTATTATCTTTCAAAAGTGATAATGTCGCCAGAAAGAAAAGAGAACGTTTATACTCTAATAGTCAGAGTCGTCTTCTCTGCGGCACATAGAGCGGGCACAGTTGGCGCAGTGCGGTGATTTCATCGTGCTGCCTGGTGCACAGGGAGCCCGCGTCCGACTCCTACTGGGCGGATAGTCGTGTGTCAGGAAGCCTGTGACTTCCATGCTGTACAACATCAAAGTGTTGGAGACCTGGAACACCCGATCAGGAGTCCCGGGCAAACCACTCGTCATTCCACTGGTTCTTTATTTTTATATTCTCTGCCCCTAAAAACTTTGCGCCAAAGGCGTCCATTCCAGTCCCTACCGTCATGCTACGACACTGCGGATCCTTTCGAGAGTGTAGGGTCCACTGATAAACATCTGATGGCCATATAGGATGCTACAGTGTTATGTCGACTGTCCAAACCCCATCAGTTCCCTTTAAGTCACTTCGAGTGATCATCAGTGGGAAATCCCATGTAAGTGTTTAGCTTCCCTGCAGTGCCTCCACTGGTGAAATGATGTATTACACCGCTCCTATAGAAATCAAGGTTAGCCTGTGTAATACAGGGGGATCCTCCACACTATTTGTTGCTGCTCTTTGTGGTCACGCGAGCGTTTTTCTCTCACCCGATAAAATCAGTCCAATTATGCTATATACACTCAGATCAGAGTGTTATCCGATTTTCTTGGATGTGGATAATTAAAAAAATAAATAAATAAAAAATCCCCATCTTCTCCATTCAGCATGTCCATGAAAATTGGACCACACTTGGACGTCATCCAATGTTTTCCATGAACCCGTAGACGTAAATGGGCATATCGGAGGCAGCTTTTGCATGCTGCAATTTTTTTCCTCGGAACGACAAAAATCGGACATGTGCACGACCCTACAGAATAACATGTTGACGAGTGCTAGCCATATAAAACAATGGACAACGCTTGTCCGATATTTACGGTCGTCTGCACGAGCCCCAACAATGAGCCGAGATAATTCAGAATTTCCTAACAGGGTATTAACAATGGATTTTCTAAAGTGGACGCCTCTGTAACTCTATAGGAATAATTAAACCCTCTATGAAATGAAATTGCGCATCACGCAGGGCTGACATTTCCTCGTGTCGTAGCGCGGGTCCTATATGCGTCTTTACGGGGGTAATTTTAGATAAAGGATGTTATGGAGAGCTGGAAGGTTTATAGCACGGATTATAATAACGCCACTTCGCTCCTTGGGATTGATGTCGTAATTACACCCCGTCACGAGGGAGCCACGTATTATATATCCGCGTATATTGTCTGTTTCAGCCTCGAATTTCTCGCCACATTCCGCGGTTCTGCTGATCTCAGCGCTCGGCTGGGCAGTGTCAGAAATTCACCTGCCCGCATCATATACACTGCAATTTTACAGTGAATGCGCAGGTAATGGGAATACGGAATACGACGAGGAAACCCGTCATTAAATCTGAGAGCGGAATCTGCAGAACAAAAGAGCTGTAATCGCTCAGGAGAGAGTGCGCCACTTAGAGCAGATGGGGGCTTCAATGTAAAGGAGACATGGTGAATGCAGGGGCATATATAGGGAGCGGGGGAGGGGAGCTCTGCTCTTCAGGGACAATGCTCATTTTAGATGAAAAAGTGAATTTACACCACGTATTGTGATCAGATTTTCTTTATGGTGCCCTGCAAAAGTATTTAACGCCCCAATATGTGTATCATGTGACTACAATACAACTTATAGTGTCCCGAGCATTATATACTAAGAACAAGACCCGCATTACTGCCATACAGGGACCATATAGTGGCTAATTACAGATATGTATAGTGCCTCCTTTCACATTTTCAGGTTACATTCTTTCACTTTTCCATCTTCTTCATCCGACCCAGACCACCATGGAGACTTCTTCCAGACAGGACTCAACTGCAGAGTTTGGAGCACAGACGCCGTTGACTCCCCAACTATTCCCAACTCCCCAGTTTGCGGCTACCTTTAATTATGTCATTATTGCAGTACCTGTTCTTGGGGGGAGTACTCTCAATAATGGACTTAAAAAAAAATACTGATTTCATTGTAGTGTCCCCAAAAAGTGATAATGCCCCTTCAGCGCCCCCTTAACACTTACGGTAATAAAGCACTTGAATGCCCTGTAACAAAATAATAATTGCCTCCTGAGTGCTCCCCAAAATGTAATGATGCCCCATAACAAAAAAATTGCCTCAAATGCCCCCAAAATGTAATAATGCCCCAATAACAAAATAATAGGGCCCCCTGAGTCCCCCCAAAATGTAATAATGCCCCAATAACAAAATAATAGGGCCCCCTGAGTCCCCCCAAAATGTAATAATGCCCCCATAATGAAATAATTGCCTCCTGAGTGCTCCCTAAGGCCTCTTTTCCACTTGAGAGAACAAAAACGGTCCGTAATCTGGACCGAAAAAAAGGGATGAAAAGTATGCGTTTGTCATGCGAGTTCAATGCGATTTTTTTTTTTTTTAATCGCACCATCCGTTTTACATCCGTATGACATCCGTATGCAATCCGTTTTTTTTCTCTGCAGCTATTTTTATACAGTCATTTACAGGACTATTTACAGTGTTCTATGCCACAGAATGGTAAGGTATCCGTAAAAAACAAATGGAATACGGATGGTCCGTATTCCATGCGTTTTTTTCTTGCACCCATTGACTTGCATTGGCGAGTCTCGTCCGAGACTCGCAGCAAATCGCAGCATGCTGCGATTTATTTCTCAGTCCGATTTCAGCTGAGAAAAAAATCGCAGATGGAATGTCACCTATTGAATTACATTGGTCCGAGTGCAATCCGATTTTTTTTATCGGATTGCTCTCGTCCGTTTTTCTCGCAAGTGGAAAAGAGGCCTAAAATGTAACAATGCCCCATAACAAAAAAAGTGCCACAAATGCTCCCAATATTTAATAATGCCCCAATAACAAAATAATAGGGCCGCCTGAGTCCCCCAAAATGTAATAATGCCCCCTGAGAACATCCGAAATGTAATAATGCCACATAACAAAATAATAGTGTCCCCTGAGAGCTCCCAAAATGTAATAAGGCCCCATAACAAAATAATAATTGCCCCTTGAGAGCCCCCAAAATGTAATAATGCCCACATAACAAAATAATAGTGCCCCCTGAGAGCCCAAAGATGTAATAATACCCAATAACAAAATAATAGTGTCCCCTGAGAGCCCCAAAATGTAATAATGCCCCATAATAAAATAATAGTGTCCCTTGGAAGCCCCCAAAATGTAATAATGCCCCATATCAAAATAACAATGTGTCCCCTGGGAGCCGCCTACATGTAATAATGCCCCATAACAAAATAATAGTGCCCCCTGAAAGCCCCCAAAAGATAATAATGCCCAGAAAATAAGTGTCCCCTGAGAGCCCCCCAAATGTAATAATTCCCCATAAGTGCCTGTTTAAAAAAAAATGCCCCAGAACACTAAAGGATACTCGCCTCAATCCAAGATGAGCCCACCTGCCGAGTCTTTTTCTCTTAGCGTCCAAGTGCAGATGGAGCAGTCCGCTCCGACCAAGTTCTCATGTCAAACTCATGACATTGCTTATGTTAAGTGAGCGCTGCAGCCTGTCAACAGCCTCTGATGGGCTGCAGCCTTCACACTTCTGTCAGTGTTTTGGGTGTCACAATCATATTCCTCCCACCTATGTAGTTCACATAGAAGACACAACCAGACAACATCCCTCCTGCTGCCATTCCTACAAACTAATTATGAAGATGTGATTTTTTTTTTCTTTTTTATAAAGCTCCAAATCCTCTGCTTGGACCGACTCTACTGACTGCATTATACTGATTAACTTGATAGAATTGTGTCTACCTGCAGCCGCCACTAGGGGGAGCTTACTGTATACTGCAGGGGTCCCCAACTCCAGGCCTCGAGGGCCGCCAACAGTGCAGGTTTTCAAGATTTCTTTAGTATTGCATCGGTGGTAATGTGATCATCTGCACAGGTGATGATTCCAACCCCTGTGCAATTCTAAGGAAATCCTGAAAACCTGCACTGTTGGCGGCCCTCGAGGCCTGGAGTTGGGGACCACTGGTATACTGTATACTGTGTATATACCCCGAGCTCCCTCTAGTGGTGACTGCAGGCAGACAGATTTGTGTCATTACACTCTAAGCAGGGGATTTGGTGCTCTGTATCAGAAAAACTGACCTCAGACCCTTATAAAGATGCATTATAAAATCGAAACAGAATGGCAAACCTAAATACTAAAGCTCGTTAAAAAAAAACGGAAAGTCGCTTTGAAATTAATTATGTCCAGAAGTTATTTAATGGTTAATGTAAAGAAACAGAAGCCTGGGCGTAAGCTTCCACAACTTCAGTGTGAAAGTTTCTCATGACGCGAGTGACGTTATTTCACCACCGCACTTTGTCTTGTTTACCACAAACAGATGGAGCAGCCTTTAGTGAACTTCCGGATCTGTGCAGAACACTCTGTAGCTTTTTTTTTGCCTAATTTACATGACAGTAGTACAAATCGCTCCTTCATGTTGCAAAACTGAAATATTACATTGAGGTGGAGTTGTTTTTGTTCTCTTTTTTATGTACTGTACAACCATTGTTCAAATGGACACAAAGTTCTGCTGCTACAAATCTCTCCGCAAACTGATCCCTCCAGAGCTGTAATCCCATGCTGTCCTATGTATAATCCATGGTGTGACCCCACAAAGCCCCAGGATTTACACCTCTCATTCGTGCAGCCCCGCATATAATAGTTAGACTTGGCACCCATTGTCAGTAACCACAGAAGCCCCATTAACCTACAATAGGAAATTATCAGAACACTGCCCTCAATCTGGATTTTTGGGAAGGAATTCAAAGTTCCAAGAATCTGAGTCTTACAACAAGGGAAGAAGGAGAAAGAGAGCATCATTTCTCATTTATGTCGATGAAAAGACAAAGGCTCATCATAACTGCAGTGCTCATTATCAATACTATAACTCCCACAAAAATGGTTAACCACCACCCTGTTGGACTTTAGATGGATCTGGGTGGAAAAAAGGACCTTCGATGAATAGAAGAAGATTAATTAAAGGGAAACTGTCAGCATGGAAGTAGTGGCACAGCTGTGTATAGTATATGGTTGTACCCCAATGAAAATGATCCTTTTTTGTAGCAATTCGATGTGCCAATAGAGAAATCTATTGTAGAAATCATAGGTATATCAGGCTAAAAGCGCACTTGAGGCGTGTCAGAAGGTTCCTTCTAAGAGCCTTGACTCACCTCCATTGTGTCGGGTGTCCTGGGACCAGGGGCTCCTTCCCTGTCCCTAATGCTAGAGGCGCCCTAGCTCACCCTGTTACCTGGATTACTTCTGATGGTGAAGACGCCGGGGCCACGTACCTTGCCTTAGCTCCTGAATCCTCAGTCTGTACCCTTCCTCCACCCAGGGAAGATGAGAGTATTAGTGTACCATAATACACCAATCAGACTAACAAGGTAATAAAAACAGGGATAAAGGAAAATACCAATCATACAAATATACTCACACAAACATCAGAAGTTACACTGGGGAGTGGAGGACGGGGAGATTAGCACACGCCCAAAACCTAGCAACAGTCGCAGATAAATCAACCAAACGCCTTCTCAATCAACAATCACACACCACCAGCATAAGCGAACTCTGGCAATTAGTGCTAGCCAGGACCCAGATTATATAGGAGATGGGAGTGGCTAACAGTGAACAGCTGAGAACCTTAATGCAGGAAAGCTTCCAAGAGATCTCAACTGAGCAGATTAACCCCTGCACTGCTAAAAGAAACCTGCACCATTTAATATGTAGATGAAGTGCTTTTAATCAGCGCAGGAGTAGGAGAAATCAGAAGCTGCGGTCTTCTGCCTCCTCTCTGTCCCAGTAAACCCTTGACACATTGCACTTGCAGCCTGATTTGCATATAGTTTCTATGCTAAATATCTCAAGACTGGCACATCAGATTTCTGCAAAAAAAGGTAGCATTTTTATTGGGGGACAAGAGCCTATAGAACCATTCCACTACATGCTGACTGGCCTTTAAAGGGTTTTCTAAATATTCAAAACTATTCTGTTTATTTTGTTGGACTGGGCCTAAAAACCCGGGGTGAGACAGTGAGTTCAGGATTGCCAGAAGAAGAAACAGCAAAAGTTCAATTTGGAAGCTATTGTTGAAAGCGTTCAATATGGGGAAAACCTTTTTTTTTAAAGGTATATTTTTGTTTTGGATCCCCTCCCCTGTTAAATATTTTGTCAAAAATCATCTCCAAGATGATGTATTGAAAAATACATTTAGGATTAATTGTGTTCAAAATTCCCCCAAATCTTGTATGCATGCATGGATGCTGATTACATCTACGTAGGGACATGACGGGTGGAACCACAATTTTACACATGAGCAGCAGCCAAAAAATGCTGAGATCGTTCTTCATCCAACTGATTCCATTAAACCTGTCAATCACATCAGACACAATCCTAGAATTAGAAATGTACAATTTATTCTATAAAACAAATAATAAAATCACCATTTACATGACTATATGGACACATTCTTTGCATTGTTGTGTTTCTGATACCTTTATACAATGTAACAAGATAATACGCTTTATGTGACTGTGCCTTTTGGATGTCTATAGTCCATATGGTACTAGACATGGCTTTACGTAGCTTCTGCATGGATTTACCCTCAGCGCTGTCTCTGCGCCTCTTCTCCAGCCTATCAATCACTGTTTGGCATTGATTCTACCTGTTTATGATAGAACCACAGCTGACACACTCCCAATTATTCAATGAGTAATGTCCTTAAAGGGCCGGTTTCCCCGCACAGATGGTGGACGTCTATTGATTCTGTGATGAGTGAGTCTACGAGAGTCTTTTTCACTCACACACTTCGTTCTTAGTGCAATTATTGCTGATTTTACATAATAAGTATTTTGGCGGAATTTACTATGGAATTGCTGTGCATGGGGGTATAGCTGCAGACTGGTCAGAGTGCCCGTGCTGATTAGCGTCCACCGCTAAAAGCATCATCGTAAGGAAAGAAGATGCTCGGATGAGTGTGCATCACTTACCTGGGGAAGGTGCCACGATGCAGTATGGGAAAAAGACAAGCCAATGGACGCAGTGGATCCCCTCTGGATCCTTGCGCTGCAATACAGCCCGTCGGCCAATCAGAGGGCAGCAGCTGACTTTGGCTTCCCCTTTCGTGGGAGAGAAAGGAGGGTAAAAGGAATAGTTTTTTTTTATGTTTTGGAAAACAGAAAGGACATTATACCAGGAAGGGGCCCAGGATGGGGATCATTACACCAGAATTGGGGTCATTATACCAGAAAGAGGCCCAGGATGAGGGTCGCTATGCAAGGAAGGGGCCCAGGATGGGGTCATGGTTACAGGAATTGGCCAGAATGGGGGACATTATACCAGGAAGAGGCCCAGGATGGGGGTCGCTATACAAAGAAGGGGCCCAGGATGGGGATCATTATTACACCAGAATGGGGGACATTATACCAGGAAGAGGCCCAGGATGGGGATCATTACACCAAAGTGGGGGACATTATACCAGGAAGAGGCTCAGGATGGGGATCATTATACCAGAATGGGGGACATTGTACCAGGAAGAGGCCCAGGATGGGGGTCACTATACAAGGAAGGGGCCCAGGAGGGGGATCATTACACCAGAATGGGGGGTCATTATACCAGAAAGAGGCCCAGAATGAGGGTCGCTATACAAGGAAGGGGCCCAGGATGGGGTCATGGTTACAGGAATTGGCCAGAATGGGGGACATTATACCAGGAAGAGGCCCAGGATGGGGGTCGCTACACAAAGAAGGGGCCCAGGATGGGGATCATTATTACACCAGAATGGGGGACATTATACCAGGAAGAGGCCCAGGATGGGGATCATTACACCAAAGTGGGGGTCATTATACCAGGAAGAGGCTCAGGATGGGGATCATTACACCAGAGTGGGGGACATTATACCAGGAAGAGGCTCAGGATGGGGATCATTACACCAGAGTGGGGGACATTATACAAGGAAGAGGCCCAGGATGAGGGTCGCTATACAAGGAAGGGGCCCAGGATGGGGTCATGGTTACAGGAATTGGCCAGAATGGGGGACATTATGGGGGCCAGAATGGGGGACATTATACCAGGAAGAGGCCCAGGATGGGGGTTGCTATATAAGGAAGGAGCCCATGATGGGGGTCATGGATAAAGGAAGGGGCCAGAATGGGGGACATTATACCAGGACGGGGCCCAGGATGTAGGACATTATTATTGGAATGGGCTCAGGATGTGAGATATTATAACAGGAAGGGGCCCTTGATGAAAGACATTATTACAGGATAATGGCCAGGATGGGGAACATTATTACAGAAAGGGGACAGGACGAGGGATACTATTACAGGAAGGGGACAGGATAGGGCACATTATTGCAGGAAGGTGCCATGATGGGGACACTATTACATGTATGTATCTATTTATCTATGTTCCAGATTTTGCATTTTTCTTGTCGGTGTGTTTCAGCTCCCGGCTGCCCGTTTCGCTCCATGGCTTTGTGACCCCCATCCTGCTGTAATTTTATTACACCTTTTGTGATTTTATTAGCCCAGTCAGCTATGGGAATCCATCCCAAGAATATCAAGTAACATATTATGTTTTCATCTGCTCAAGACAAAAGGCAAGGAAGTAAAAAAAGAAAAGATACCAGAGCGCTGCGTGCATTAGACAGTCAGATGGCTCTCCTTGTAAGAGACTGCCATTGATTTTTTAGCAGCGGTGGGGATGAAGTCATGGAAGTTTTGCTGTGAAGATTATCACTATTTTGTAGTGCAGGCTCCTATTTTCTGAAAGTTGGTAATGTGATGAATATTTGTGAGAGTTGCATGGAAAGCATCTCCATAATTCTGTGCTATCATTGGGATTTCTCTTGGATAGTTCTGGTTCCCATTGAGAAGATCCAGTTGGTGTCTGGTTTCTCACATGCAATAACAGACAATATGTAAACCCTGTAGTCTGACCCTGGAGTCGCACTCCACCACCATTTTCCATCTTTGTAAAAGCTACTGAAAGAAAATGATGGAAATGTTAACACAGATCTGACTACACGGAGTGTTTGTAGTCTGTAACCATGGAGATGCACAGGTCTGCAGAGGAGCTGATAACACCATAGGGCAGGGCCGGACTGGGACTCAAATTCAGCCCTGGCATTGGAAGTCACACAGGCCCACTTGTCACATGGTGACTGTATAATATCTCTCCATCGGCCTCAAGGACACCGTTCTCTCCTGGTTCTCCTCCTATCTCTCTGACCGATCCTTCACTGTATGTTTTGCTGGTTCCTCCTCCTCTCACCTTCCCCTTACTGTTGTGGTTCCTCAAGGATCAGTCCTAGGCCCCCTACTCTTCTCGTTGTATACTGCCCCTATTGGACAAACAATCAGTAGATTTGGTTTCCAGTACCATCTCTATGCTGACGACACCCAATTATACACTTCTGCTCCCGATATCACACCGACCTTTTTAGAAAACACCAGTGATTGTCTTACCGCTGTCTCTAACATCATGTCCTCCCTCTATCTGAAACTAAACCTGTCAAAAACTGAACTCCTCGTGTTCTCTCCCTCTACTAACCTACCTTTGCCTGACATTGCCATCTCCGTGTGCGGTTCCACCATTACTCCAAAGCAACATGCCCGCTGCCTTGGGGTCATCCTTGATTCTGACCTTTCATTCACCCCCTACATCCGATCATTGGCTCGCTCTTCTTACCTGCATCTCAAAAACATTTCTAGAATTCGCCCTTTTCTTACTTTCGACTCTGCAAAAACTCTTACTGTTTCACTTATTCATTCTCGTCTGGACTATTGTAACTCTCTACTAATCGGCCTCCCTCTTGCAAAACTCTCCCCGCTCCAATCTGTCCTGAATGCTGCAGCCAGGATCATATTCCTCACCAACCGTTACACCGATGCCTCTACCCTGTGCCAGTCATTACACTGGCTACCCATCCACTCCAGAATCCAGTACAAAACTACTACCCTCATCCACAAAGCACTCCATGGCTCAGCACCACCCTACATCTCCTCCCTGGTCTCAGCCTACCACCCTACCCGTGCCCTCCGCTCCGCTAATGACCTCAGGTTAGCATCCTCAATAATCAGAACCTCCCACTCCCGTCTCCAAGACTTTACACGTGCTGCGCCGATTCTTTGGAATGCACTACCTAGGTTAATACGATTAATCCCCAATCCCCACAGTTTTAAGCGTGCCCTAAAAACTCATTTGTTCAGACTGGCCTACCGCCTCAATGCATTAACCTAACGATCCCTGTGTGGCCTATTTATAATAAAAAAAAAAAAAGGTTCCTCGCATCATGTTCTCATACACTTTATGCAGTATTAGCCCTCTGTGTCTGTACTGCTACATACTTAGGCAGGTAACTGGTTCATGCAGCTTTACATGAACACCTGAGCCTTACACTATAGCTGGTCCGAATAACTAAAGCAATTGTTACCATCCACCTCTCGTGTCTCCCCTTTTCCCCATAGTTTGTAAGCTTGCGAGCAGGGCCCTCACTCCTCCTGGTATCTGTTTTGAACTGTATTTCTGTTATGCTGTAATGTCTATTGTCTGTACAAGTCCCCTCTATAATTTGTAAAGCGCTGCGGAATATGTTGGCGCTATATAAATAAAAATTATTATTATTATTATTATTTGTACACTTGTAGGTTACAAGAAGTGAGGGGAGTGTAACACGACTATATAACATATAATTACAGCTGTATCCAGCATTACAGCTCAGCCCCCATAGAATGTAATGCAGCCAGTCCCCATAGAATGTAATGCAGCCAGCCCCCATAGAATGTAATGCAGCCAGCCCCCATAGAATGTAATGCAGCCAGCCCCCATAGAATGTAATGCAGCCAGCCCCCATAGAATGTAATGCAGCCAGCCCCCATAGAATGTAATGCAGCCAGCCCCCATAGAATGTAATGCAGCACAGCCCCATAGAATGTAATGCAGCCCAGCCCCATAGAATGTAATGCAGCACAGCCCCCATAGAATGTAATACAGCACAGACCCCATAGAATGTAATGCAGCCCAGCCCCATAGAATGTAATGCAGCACAGCCCCCATAGAATGTAATACAGCACAGCCCCCATAGAATGTAATGCAGCACAGCCCCATAGAATGTAATGCAGCACAGCCCCATAGAATGTAATGTAGCCAGCCCCCATAGAATGTAATGCAGCACAGACCCCATAGAATGTAATGCAGCCAGTCCCCATAGACTGTAATGCAGCACAGCCCAATAGAATGTAATGCAGCACAGCCCCATAGAATGTAATGCAGCACAGCCCCATAGAATGTAATGTAGCCAGCCCCCATAGAATGTAATACAGCACAGACCCCATAGAATGTAATGCAGCCAGTCCCCATAGAATGTAATGCAGCACAGCCCCATAGAATGTAATGCAGCCAGCCCCCATAGAATGTAATGCAGCCAGCCTCCATAGAATGTAATGCGGGGCTGGGAGTGTGCTGACAGCGGCACACTCGAGCTGCCCACTACTGCCACCGGCCCTTCTGGCATTTGCCAGAACTGCCCGATGGCCAGTCCGGCCCTGCCATAGGGGTATGTTCATGTTTTTGCGCCATTTTTTTTTCACTAAAAAACTGAGTGGTGGCAGGAAAAATACTGCATACAATTTGCGCGTTTTTGATGCATTTTTTTACTTGCATCAAAAACTAAAAAAAATGGAAATGAAAAAATGTTGAAAGAATTGACTTGCTGCAGATTTGAAACAAAATAAAAATGTTTTGATTTCAGAAATCTCCTTCACTTTGCTGGTACTGTAAAACACTGCGTATTTTCCACAACACTAATGATGAATAAAAAAAAAAAAAAAAACTCGTGTGAACAAGCCCCAATGTGGACAGAAAGTGATAGGTTTTCTCTTAAAGGAGCAGACGCATTTACAAATTGAAGTTGACTTTGTGTAACCCTGAGAAGCATCATCTGCTATTGACTCAACGACTCGGCGATGTATGAAGCCATTTGTGGACTGACTCATTGTGACATCATCCAGCTCAGCAATGTGATCCATCATTAGCCTTTATTGATCACATGCAGCGCTGCCCTCCGAGCGTCGCCCTCTACACCGCAGCCCGCCCTGTGTCGCTGTGTGATCATTGATCTGTTATGTAGCGCTGATGTGCGGCGTATTGACAAGTCATCGACTAGAGGTGCTTAACCGGCACATGTGGATACAAACCTATATTGTTAGAACAGCTTAATATATCTCCATAAAGAAAACACTTAAAGAGTAGCAGTCATTTTATTTATTTTTTCCTCCCCATAAATCAATAGCACATATGAAAATAATAAACTTAAGATATATCGTAATAATGTCATAAAATCTCTCAAATAAAAATCCCTTTACCTTCTCACCAACAGTCTGGAATTTCGCTACACAGTCACATTTGTATAACTTGTGCATTTTTTGTTATTTCTTGGGTGAAAATTGGAGATTACTCTTCCACAATTTGGGATTGAAATATTGATGGCGGGCATAGTAGAATGAGAGAACGGTCAAAGGAAGACATAAACATGTAATTAGCTTTCAAGTAAGTGTTCATTTTAGTAAGAGCAGGATTAACAGCAACACTGCTCAGTGCTGCTATATAATGTCCTCCATTCTGCTGCATCTGAAAAATATACTACATAGAGACAGGAGAGCAGGAATCCCTCATGTGTACGTGTGCTGTGTATGGGAGATAGCATAGAAGCTTGTGTCATCCCAAAACCCACCGAGGGATTAGATTACAGCTGCCTGTTGAAGTTCATGGAGAGGGAAAAGGGAGAAGGAGGGAAGAGTGAGAGAAAAGCGGAGAAATAAGGCTATACTTTGTACTAAGTGTTTTATTTGGCACCAGTGCTGGATTCATGTCTAAACTGCTTTGTACTGCTGTATAATGTCCTCCAAGATGCTGCTTTCCAATTGTTGTTTTATTTTGCCCTAAAGCTGGATTCACATCTACACTGCTCAGTAATGCTGTATAACATCCTCCATGTTGCTGCTTTCAAGCTAATGTTTTATCTCAACCTAAGATTTGGAATCACAGCTACACTTCTTAATATTACTGTAGAAGGTCCTCTAGTCTATGCTGTTGTTGCTTCTGAACATCTGCTACATAGAGACTGGGGAGCAGGAATCCCTTATGTCTATGTGTGCTGTGTATGGGAGACATCCTATCAGTTGTGTTATGCTAGTGTAACTACTCACTCTGGATAATAGATAAAGTTAAAAACTGCAACTGACCCTGCCGATTTCTGTACAGACTAGGGATCGTGACCCCGAAGTTCCTAGTGGTTAATGCGTGAGCAGAGATAGCCCTGACCACAGACTTGAAGATGGCAAGTTGGACCTACGCTGCATGAAAGGCCGTTGAGAGCTTCACGTTCCTCGTAAAGAACCAGAGGGCAGAGCAGAGTACAAATTACCTACAAAAGGGAAAGAGTGCTCAGAAAAAAGGAAAGATCTCAGAGTGAGTAAAGTAAACCACAAAATATAAAATGAAGTATAAAGTACATACTGTTAGACTGTATACTGCCTACTAGTTTGTAAAAAGAAACAGAAGATAGGTGCAGAGCAAAGAACATAAACAGCAAAGAGATAAATCCTAGCTGGAATTTCACTGACTGGCTTTAAACTATGGCGGAATGTAGGAGGTATGTTTGACTCAAACGGTGCAGTGTTTCAGAGAAAAGCATAGTTTAATAGCCATCGGGGACCGAGCCGCGCCCAAGTCTAGTCGGACAGGTGGATCCCCGGTGGCTGCTCCCCGCCTGCTGTTCTGGATTGACAGGTTCTTCCTATACACGCACGTATGGCAAGGCGGAGATGATCACGATGTGCGGGTGGCGTTCATGGAGGGGATGAGATCTGGAAAGTATAAGCAATGTTTTTTATTCACACACACACATTTCGGCGCTGGCTTGGCCCCTTTATCAAGATTAAAAAATCAAATGCCACATAGGTGGAGACCTGTCAATCTAGAGCAATGGACGGCGGGAAGGCAACGAGGACCCGCCTATCTGACTAGTCTCCTGTGCGGCTCGGTCCCCTGTGCTCGGCTATTCGCATCATTTTAGAGTTAAACGTTATATTTTGCTGGAATACATCTTGATCTTCTGTTTCAGTCTTTTTCAAGCCTCATTCCTGTTAAGGAACAGGGAAAAAGACGTAAATCTCCTTATCTCTCTTCTCCGAGACAAAGGAAGTCACATCCTCCGGCCTCCTCTACACAAAATGTGCCATTTAATAGGTATGAAGCTGTAAACCTGCATCCCGGAGATCACGGAGCCTCTGAGCCTATTAAAGAACCTGTCCTATTAAATGGAGACATCACGATGACCTTCTTCACACAGTCCATGAAATATACGGCGACATAAAAGTGATGCACGGCGCCCGCGGCCGCCTCTCTTCTGCACTCGCGATGGATATAACTTATTAAGAATACATAGTGCACCCCGTATTATCTGCAGCCGGCCGCCGGCCACCGTGCACACAAATTACTTTTTAAATGCCGTTTTGCTGCTCACGGATAGACATGGCGGCCATTATACCAGTCCGGGAATTGCCATCATTTGTCTTATTTGATCTATGTCATAAAAGTGACACTGTCTCTGCGCTACAAATGGGTTTTCCCTTCTATTATGGCGACTTTCATCAGTTTTCATTGCTACACCATCAGAAAACGACCTATTCTTTAAGGCAGGTTTTTGTGTTACATGTGTCCTTTTATGGCATTTTTTTTTTCATATCACGATCTTTGCTAAACAGTAAAATTAATAATTTTGCAATTTTCACACAGAGCTATCGGGTTATTTTAGACTCTAAGTTCCTGTCCTTTCAGGAACAGATTTCATTTGGATTTTTTTTTTTTGGGGGGGGGGGGGAGAGGGGGGAATGATGTAGTGAAAATTTTGTAAATTCTATTGATAATTGATATTCTGGTCTCCAAAAAAATTTGAGATTAAGATTTCATGTGTTCTCTGATCACTTTGCAACCTTCTGAGCTCTCAGAACAGAGACATAGCTGGGATTACTTTGGAGCCTCCTAACCTTTTATTTAAAGAGTTATTCTCCAAAAATGAAGTTATCCCATATCCATAGGATAAAGGATAACTTGCGGATTACTGGCGGTCCAACCCTTGGGATGCCCGGTGGTCTCAAGAATGGGACTCTGAAACCCAGAGAATGAGGTTCTTCAGACTCGCCCTGAATTGAGCAGATGTGTTCATGGTCGGCCTCTGCTGTATTCATTGTCTATGGGACTGCCGAGCACAGTACTTGGCTATATCCGTCAGTCCCATAAAAAATGAATAGAACAAAGGCCAAGCATGGACACTTCCACTCCATTCAGGTTGAGGCCACAGACCCCCATTCTTGAGGTTCCCAAACCTTGTTCTCAGAATTCCTGGCATCCCTAGCAGTCGGACCCCTTGTTATCCCGTATCATAATGGATGTTGATAGCTTGATTTCTTGGGAATAACTCTTTAAAGGGAACCTGTCACCACCAAAATCGAAGGTGAGCTAAGCCCACCAGCATCAGGGGCTTATCTACAGCATTCTGTAATGCATTCTGTAGTGCTGTAGATAAGCCCCCGATGTATCCTGAAAGATGAGAAAAAGATGTTAGATTATACTCACCCAGGGGCGGTCCGATCCGATGGTACGGTCCAGGGCCTCCCATCTTCTTGCGATGACGTCCTCTTATTGTCTTCACACTGCGGCTGCGGCTCTGGCTCAGCCGTACTTTATCTCCCTGTCGAGGGGAGAGCAAAGTACTGCAGTGCGCAGGTGCCGGGAAAGGTTAAAGAGGCCCAGAACCTGCACACTGCAGTACTTTGCTCTGCCCTCAACAGGGAGATAAAGTACACCTACGCCGAAGCCGCGGTGTGAAGACCAGAAGAGGACGTCATCGTAAGAAGATGGGAGGCGCCGGAGCGGACCGTGACACCCATCGTACCGGACCGCAGCGGGACCGCCGCTGGGTGAGTATAATCTGACCTCCTTTTCTCATCTTTCAGGATACGTCGGGGGCTTATCTACAGCATTCCAGATGGATCCTGTATTATCTACTGTATATAAAGAGGTGATATCAGTCATTGTACAGGAGGAGGAGGTGAGCTGTGACATCATCTATTGTGAATGGTGGATCCTGTGTTATCTACTGAATATAGAGCTGTTATCAGTCATTGTACAGGAGGAGGAGGTGAGCTGTGACAACACAGGATCCACCATTCACAATACGTGATGTCACAGCTCACCTCCTCCATCTGTACAATGACTGATAACACCTCTATATCCAGTAGATAACACAGGACCCACCATTCACAATAGGTGATGTCACAGCTCACCTCCTCCTCCTCCTGTACAATGACTGATAACACCCCTATATACAGTAGATAACACAGGATCCACCATTCACAATAGCTGATATCACAGCTCACCTCCTCCTCCTCCTGTACAATGACTGATAACACCTCTATATACAGTAGATAACACAGGATCCACCATTCACAATAGGTGATGTTACAGCTCACCTCCTCCTCCTGTACAATGACTGATAACCCCTCTATATACAGTAGATAACACAGGATCCCCCATTCATAATAGGTGATGTCACAGCTCACCTCCTCCTCCTGTACAATGACTGATAACATCTCTATATACAGTAGATAACACAGGATTCACCATTCACAATAGGTGATGTCAGTCATTGTGCAGGAGGAGGAGGTGAGCTGTGACATCACACCATATGTACAGTATATTTGTGGCCCTCAATCAGAAACAGGGGCCAAAGGAAATGACAGAACTGTGTAGGAAACTCAACAACTCAAATGTAACAGACCAAACCATCCGTCCCACATTCCTGCATTTTGGTGGCACTGGAACATCCATGTAATATTGATTACTGTCCTTTAACCCTCGCAGTCATGGGCAGTATTTATAGTGTTGATGCAGGTGTATAGTAAAGGCAGAGAAGGAGCAGAGAGGTCAGGAGATTTGTTCTGCTGGGTAAATGATATGTTCTGCTATGTTAACCTTGTGACATGAAACAGGTGAGAAGTCTGTGATGACCATTGGGGTCTGACAAACTGATGGCCACTATGAAACGAATCCTCGGGAATGCAGCAATGGCCGATGTGGAATTCCCAGTGGTCGGCACATGATCAGGGGCACAGAGGGCAGTGAGATGGAGTACATTGGGCAGTGCTTTAAAAGACTTTGGATATTGTCCTGACTGCTCCAGGCGCCAACTGTGGTCAGTTTATACCGCCCCCTCTGGACTGGGGTAAGGCCTGCACCGACTGTGCGGAACGTTCCAAGACAACCCCTATATTAAGGGCCTTACCAATTTCTGTAACATAAGGGTCATATACTTTATATCCGGAATAGGCGCACTCTCGGTCAGGATTCCCTGCTTTATGCTTATGGTATTGTATCCTGTCCTTGGCACGTGTTCCAAGAGGCTGCAGCCGAAATACTGCCCCTGCTGTATCTGAGAACATATGTGCCCCCTGCACTGATCACATGGAACAATGATATTATTAATAAGTCAGTAAGGTGGGTACAGACAGATGGGCTGGATCAGTGCGAATACTGATTGGAGATTAGTTATCTAAGTGCATTTGGAGTTTTTTAGTTAAAGGGGTTTTCTGGTGTTGGAAAAATCCCTGTTGATGGGCAGCAGCTTGTGAAAAAAACAAAAAACAAAACCCAAATGGTTCTTTACTCCTCCTCCCCTAGTCTAGAGTTGAGTCTAAACACCTTCTCCTGGTGTCTGTGTAAGGCTAGGTTCACATTGCGTTAGGGCAGTCCGTTTAGCGCATAGCGCTACGGACTGCGCTAACGCAATGTCCCAAAAGGGATCGCGTTTGCCGATCCCGCTAGCGCAGATGCCTGATCTACGCTAGTGAGGAACAGACCGCGAACTCTGCAAGCAGCGTTCGAGGTCCGTCACTCAAATGACGGCACATCGCTAGTGCACGCCCAGTGTGGGCATGCGCTAGCGATGTGTTCACCATTACAAGCAATGGCGGCATTAACGGACTACGTTACACCACGTTATGCCGCGGTGTAATGTAGTCCGTTTAACGGGTTCACATAACGCAATGTGAACCTAGCCTTATTGTCTGCAGTGCTGTTATTATCACCTTGTATCTATCTATCTATCTATCTATCTATCTATCTATCTATCTATTATTTATCTTCTATTTCTCTATTATCTATCTATCTATTATCTATCCCATATCTATCTCTCTATATATTATCTATCTATCTTTCTATACCATATCTATCTATCTATCATCTATCTATCTATCTATCTATCTATCTATCTATCTATCTATCTATCTATCTATCTATCTAGAGAGTCCAAGAAGTCAATGGCAGCACACCATTGCAAATGAGTTCAAAAATTGTTCAAGTTTAATAGCCCATCATGGCGATGTTTCAGCTCATGAAGAGCCTTTCTCTATCTATCTATCTATCTATCTATCTATCTATCTATCTATCTATCTATCTATCGCATATCTATCTATCGTTCTTTCTATCTATCTATCTATCTATCTATCTATCTATCTATCGCATATCTATCTATCGTTCTTTCTATCTATCTCTATCTCTCTATCTCTCTATCTCTCTATCTATCGCATATCTATCTATCGTTCTTTCTATCTATCTATCTCATATCTATCTATCTATTATCTATCTATCTATCTATCTATCTATCTATCTATCTATCTATCTATCGTTCTTTCTATCTATCTATCTCATATCTATCTATCTATCTATTATCTATCTATCTATCTCATATCTATCTATCTATCTATTATCTATCTATCTATCGTTCTTTCTATCTATCTCTATCTATCTCTATCTATCTCATATCTATCTAGCAATCTATCTATTATCTATCTATCTATCTATTTATATAGCTTCAACTTATTGGCAGAACCAAATACACATTTTCATTGTTAAAGCAAGTAGAAAATATGGAGTAGAGGGATGGGGACGGGGGAATCCGGGGTGGGGGGCTATAGAAGTCCCGTCATCTATCTTGTTATGATCATGTGCAAATAGTATTTGCATACTGTCAGTAAAATAGAAATATTCCATTAAATAATCAACAAGAGGAAGTAACAAAACTGAATCTGTTTCAGAATCGGTGCTATGGAAACAGATTGTATTTGGGGTCACACCCGGATAACTGGGTAAGATAACACCTGTTTAGGGCATAAGGCGTCCTGGACCTGCGGTGTTCTCCACCCCACTTATCGGTACTTTTATCACATGATGTTTATATCATTTTATTTTTAGCTTGGGTATATAATATGTATGCCGAGTGTAATTGTAAACTCCAGATGTGGAGCCCAGCGACCGTCCGGGCCTCTGATCACAATATCAGCTGTCTGCAAGCAATGTCTACCACTTTACTCATTGCATGGTGAAAGAAGATCTGCAACTTTGTAGCTTGTTATTTCTGCATGTTTTCAGATCTCTGCTCACTGTTAATGAATTCTTCTTTTCATCCAGAGGCCCTGTTCACACCAGTGGGAGTTTGTTACAATGTATCACTGCAAGTACACCTGCAAAGAGATGCAGAGCTCTGGGCTGCTTAGTGTATCTGACATTCCAGCCAAGGCTGATACAATGTGACAAACTCTCAGCTGGGTTATACAAACTGCTTTGGTTTTGGAGTATAAACCGTTCATTCTCCGCAACAAAAATCTTTTCTGAAAATACATAAAGTTGCATTGATAGGAACACTCCTTTAAATTCTGCACCCCAACTCTGGCACATGTAGGCTATAGGGTGCAGACTAGGGTGCTGCAGATGAAGGGATAGCACCCAGTCACCATCGGGTTGCAAGTGCCCATTGACTGGCACCATGGCATACAACAACCGTCTCTCCAGGCCTTCTTCTCGTTCCTTAGATCAAAAGGCAGCATTTTAATGAAATCTAAAGAAAACATTATTCTCTTGACTGGGAGACAGGAAGCATCAGACATTAGAGGCGCGAGGAACAATGGAGGGACGCACAGAAATGGTGCTTTTCTGTAATGTATACATAATATAGGGATGTCAATTTCCTGCACTGAGAGTCAATGTATCTGTGGGAGATCACTATTCCCACCCATGAAGGAATGTAGACTGATTTTACCCAATATCTATTATCGCCATGGGGCGACTTCATAATTATACCAATTATTTACACACAACACTTTCTGAGATATTCCCATGTGGGGACCATACATACATAGATACACTTGGGGCTAAAAGTTTTGACACTGACACAAATTTTAGTTTTTGCAAAATTTGCCGCTTCTGTGTTTTTAGATCTTTTTAGGCCACATTCAGACGTCCGTTTTCCGGATAGCGCTCGTACCTATGATAGTTTATGGTATAGTTCAGGTGTATATATTTTTTTCTCCCTGAACTGAGTGGTCTTCACAAAAGCACGGGATCGGTGACGGATCAATGCAAATCTGTGGGTCCATGAAAAAAAAAAAATCGGACACTACTTGAATGTCATCCATGTGCCGTCTGTTTTTCCCAGACTATTTGATAGGTGAAATTTGAAAAACCTTCATCAGTTTTTGCTTTTTTTCATCCAACAAAAACTAAATTCTTACCAAAGTATGATGGTAAAAATCAACACAAGGAGCAAACTCTGATGGAACTCTGATCAAAAACATTAATTGTTTTTGCGTACCAGAAAAATCGCCCAAAAAGTATGAAGGAGCCATTAGTCAGATGCTTCTATTGTTACTGAAGCGCAGTTATAAATATTTCATAAGTTTTTATACTTTTATTGACACATGCATCAAGTTGATGTAAAGACTCAATATTTACAGTGTTGACCCTTGAGCACATGTTGTTTTTTTCTAAACAGTTTTGTCACAAAAGCTGAATGATTTCCTATTACCAGCAAAGTGAATGAGATTCTTGAAGTCTCCTGCACATGTTGCTTCGTTTTCTCCTTACAGATTTGCAGCAGATTTAAGTCTGCAGCGTGGCAATTCTTTCAGAGTTTTTGCTACAGATTTCTATACTAATGAGAGGGGAAAAATCTGCCTCAAAAACACAAGTAATAAACATGACAAAAAATAGTATATTTTAACGTGCGCACATACGCTTATTTCTCCAGACTTCTGCCCTTCGCCCCGGCAGCTGGATATCAGTTTCTGGGCAGATCCCGGCTGATGGCCGCCCGTTCTTGTCTCATCAGGATTTAATCAATTTCTATGTTTGTCTTTGTTGCTTTTTGAGGATTGACCACAGGTTCTCAATGGGATTGAAATCTGGGGAGTTTTATCAATTAGTTATCACTTTTTCCTTGTGTCATTGTCTCCATCATGCTGGAAATAAAGGTACCGTCACACTGAACTATATCGCTAGCGATCCGTGACGTTGCAGCGTCCTGGCTAGCGATATCGTTCAGTTTGACAGGCAGCAGCGATCAGGATCCTGCTGTGCCATCGTTGGTCGGCGCAGAAAGTCCAGCACTTTATTTGGTCGCTGGATCTCCCGCAGACATCGCTGAATCGGCGTGTGTGATGCCGATCCAGCGATGTCTTCACTGGTAACCAGGGTAAACATCGGGTTACTAAGCTCAGTGCCGCGCTTAGTAACCCGATGTTTACCCTGGTTACCAGCGTAAACGTAAAAAAAAACAAACACTACATACTTACATTCCGGTGTCCGTCCCCCGGCGCTCTGCTTCTCTGCAGTGTGTAAGCGCAGCGGATCGCAGGAAAAATGGCATGGTGTTGGTGTTGAACTGTTTAAACTGGAGGATTAAGGCTATGTTCACACGTTGCTTTATTGATGCTTTTTTTCTGCAGGTAAATCCTGTTCTCTTGGCAGTAAAAGGGTAAATAGCAGAGGACATATGGAAACAGAAGGCAAATCGATGACGTTGCTTGTAGAATATTGTGATTTCTGTTGTGGAATCCATTGACATCATCATTAATAATCCAGGATACATAGTAACAAGTGTCAGCGAGTCTCTGGAGATGTATGTATCAGAAAATACCACCTGATGTTTGCACACAATGCAGCATGCAAATACTGCCGCATGTGGGATTTCTTTGCCATATTGAGATGTCATTAAAATGAAATATGAATTTCATTTTACATTCACTGACATTTCCCAGAGTTTTCCATCATCCTTGATATCCAAATACACATTAATAACTAAATATACAGACTGAAATGCAAAAATCCTGACATTTCCAGCTTCATAAATAAATTACACCTACACGGAGACAAAACAATTTTTGTTTGACCAAATCAATATAGATCAATATGGGAAAACGACTGATGACATCACTGAGGCTCAGGGAGAGGTCACATTTTGGTAGTGTTATCTTAAAGCAAAAGGTCATCTTGGTGCGTCTCACAAAATTAGAATATCATCAAAAAGTTAATTTATTTCAGTTCTTCAATACAAAAAGTGAATCTCCTATATTATATTATTATTATTATTTATTTATATAGCACCTTTGATTCCATGGTGCTGTACATGAGAAGGGGTTACATACAAGTTACAAATATCACATACAGTAAACAAACTAACAATGACGGACTGATACAGAGGGGCGAGGACCCTGCCCTTGCGGGCTTACATTCTCTTATATAGAGTCATTACACACAGAGTGATCTATTTCACGTGTTTATTTCTGTTAATGTTGATGATTATGGCTTACAGCCAATGAAAACCCAAAAGTCATTATCTCAGTAAATTACAATACATTATAACACCAGGTTGAAAAAAATTATTTTAAAATCCAAAATGTTGGCCTACTGAAATGTATGCTCAGTAAATGCGCTCAATACTTGGTCGTGGCTCCTTTGGCATCAATTACTGCATCAATGCGGCGTGGCATCGAGGTGATCAGCCTGTGGCGCTGCTGAGGGGTTATGGAAGCCCAGGTTGCTTTGATAGCAGCCTCCAGCTCGTCTGCATTGTTGGTTCTGGTGTCTCATCTTCCTCTTGACAATGCTCTATAGATTCTCTATGGGGTTAAGGTCAGGCGAGTTTGCTGCCAATCAAGCCCAGTGATACTGTTGTTTTTAAACCAGGTATTGGTACTTTTGGCAGTGTGGACAGGGGCCAAGTCCTGCTGGAGAATGACATTTCCATCTCCAAAAAGCCTGTCAGCAGAGGGAAGCATGAAGTGCTCTAAAATGTCCTGGTAGACGGCTGCGCTGACTTTGGTCTTGATAAAACACAGTGGACCTACACCAGCAGATGACATGGCTCCCCAAACCGTCACTGATTGTGGAGACTTCACACCAGACCTCCAGCAGCTTGGATTGTGGCCTCTCCACTCTTCCCTCAGACTCTGGGACCTTGATTTCCAAGGTCTAGTATAGCAGGCATAGCAGTTGGGTCAAGGTTAGCCTTTTTGAGGATGGGTGTGATGGTGGCATGTTTGAAGGCAGAGGGGAAAGTACCAGAAGATAGCGATAGGTTGAAGAGATGGGTTTGGGCTGGAATGAGCGTGTTTGTGAGGTTGGGGAACAGGTGGGAAGGGATGGGGTCAAGTGCACAGGTGGTGAGGTGCAATTTGGAAAGGAGGCGAGTAAGTTCTCCTTCAGTGATGTTGGAGAGGGAGGTTATTAGTGAAGGGCAGAGGTCTGGTATATGGAGTGGTTGGGGTGGTGGAAGAGTTAAGGTTTGCCTTGATTGGTCGACCTTGTTTTTGAAGTAGGTGGCAAAGTCCTCAGAACTAGAGATGAGGGGAGTTGGAGGTGGCAATGGAGGGCGGAGGAGAGAGTTAAATGTGCTGAACAGTTGTTTTGGGTTGTAGGATAGTGAAGATAGAAGGTTAGTGAAATAGGTCTGTTTAGCAGAAGTGAGGGCTAGTTTGAAGGCATTCTAATTTTGTGAGATGCACCTGTAGTGGAGAGAGGGCCACGTACCTGGAAGGAGTAAGACGTGGCCTCCTTCTGGTGGTGGCTCATGGTGCCAATGTGCTGCTGTTCCTCTGACCCAACTTCTTTAACATACATACGACTTTTGGCTTTATTTGGGAGGCTTTTTCTTGTATTTGCTAGTATGAAGACATCTGCAAAAACCAAGCCCAGTATCCATGAAAAAGAAGGATGTGACAACTGTATTTGGATAGCCATCTTTCATGGGCATCACAGCAACCACTTTGACAGCTTGTATGACACATTGCACGGCTGCATTCATCCAAAAACAGCACCCGACCTATCTGCAGGTTGTGTGACTGCAACTCATTACTAGTAAATTGAATAGGGTTTAACCACGTGATTCTAATATTGGACACCCTCTTTAACACCACCATGTGCATGAAAACATTGCGTGGTGCAAAAAAAAAAAAAACATCCAAAAAACGCAGGTATCAGGTTTTGATGCTTTTTTGGTGCCAAAACCTGATGAAGTTGAATCAGATTACTTTTTCACGCACTAAATTTTATCAACATGCACAAGAGGCAAATGTGCCCTGATGAAAACACAGCAAAAAGGCTGCCACAACTAAGCAAGACCTGCTTTTTGTAAAACTTTGCATAAAAAAAAAAGCCACAGCAAAAACGCAACGTCTGAACATAGCCTTAGGTTCACAGTGCCCATAGTTTTATATACTTTGATGAAAATACCAGACGGCTCTCAGAGAGAGTAGCAAATTTGTTATACATCCATAGGAGTCACTGAGACCCTAAACTGTTGTCCCTGTAGGAAAAATTAGAAATTGAATCCAACAGCAGATTCCCTCCATATATAAAGAGTCCGCAATGCTATGGTGGCAGAGGCAGAACTGCAAAGGCCAAACGGTGCTTTTCCAATTCTGGAGGCCGTGTGTGGTTAGGTACCCAGGAATAACATTGGCTGGTGCAATGCTACAAGACAGTGATTACATAGGATTCTATCATGATTGATAGAGGAGGGTCCGGCACACGCACTGGTGTTATCGGTGCTCCTGCGCTTATGTGATTCATCGCGTGTGTCACTTGTTTTACCATCATCCATGTCATAAACTTCCCACATGTTGTGTTCAATCCTTTGGAGGTCTCGGAAACCGGGATAGGAAGCCGCCTACAGAGAATACGGAACAGGGGTCAGACCGAATATAGAGACCCCTCTGCCATCCAGGATGTCCCTTTGTAGGAGATCAGAGACGGGATGAATACAGACACATTATTAGCTCGTCTTTACAAGTGGAGGCAGGAAACTACACGTGAATATTGAAATAACCAGTCACAATATAGAAATAGACCATCATTCCCGACAAATGGTTTTAGTTCGGTTAAGTGTCTGGTATTTGGATTTGGAGGGATGAATAAACAGGTCTATCTACTGTTTCTGTATTTTCTTCATAAGTACAAAAAAGCTTAAATTATTACCTAAGTAAACTGGTTAGAATAAGGAAAAATAGCAACTAGCACACATGGAAGTCTGTGACCAATGTGACCACTGAGCACCTCCAGATGTCAAGATCATCAAGAGGTCAAATGTCTATGTGCCATAGATTCAGGTCTTCTGAAGTTTAAAGAGCCCCATACACATTAGATTAAATTTGGCCAAACTTGGGGACTATCTTAAGTATATTGCAGCCCCCTGGGGTTAAGGATTGGGACCTTATGTTCTTAGGGCAGAATATCCTCCCCAGTGGAATCTGGCAGCAGCTTTCTCCCCTATGTCCGTTAAAGGCACACGACCTTTTGACTGAGAGTTTATGCTTATGTGGGGTGGCATCTCAAGGGTCTTCAACTCTGTGTCCATTATCTTCTGCTATTTCCAAAATGGAGGGAACATTGGCAATTAGCAAAGAGATAGGAGTTATACCAAGAAACCCACTTGTGGTTGTTTGATTTTTTTTAACAAAGTCCTCTCTCCTTCTTTACGTATATCTCATCTCACCAACACTGACAATTGTCATACCCATCATTGCATCCTCTAGATTAGTGTTTCCCAAACTCCAGTCCTCAAACAGATCACGTTCTCAGGATTTCCTTGGTATTACACAAGTGGTGGAATTACTATCATGGGTATCAGAAGTTGCCACAAGTTCTCCCACCTGTGCAATACTAAGGAAATCCTAAATCATGATGGGTGTGGGGGACGTGAGGACTGGAGTTTGGAAAAAAAACGTTCAGCATTCTTTTCCATCTTCATAGAAATAGAAGGATTGTTTTCATTCCAAGGAAATTCTCCAAAAGTTCAGAAGATCAGCTTGATATAATTGGAAGTCTTCTTTTGCGTGGACTGGTTGTTGATCTTATCTACCGGCTGTTGATTTGATCTACTCTTATGGTCTTAATCCCCCATACACATTAGATCGGCGGTCCCCAACTCCAGGCCTCGAGGGCCGCCAACAGTGCAGGTTTTCAGGATTTCTTTAGTATTGCATCGGTGGTAATGTGATCATCTGCACAGGTGATAATTCCAACCCCTGTGCAATACTAAGGAAATCCTGAAAACCTGCACTGTTGGCGGCCCTCGAGGCCTGGAGTTGGGGACCACTGCATTAGATGGATGTCGGCTGAACCATGCTTCAACTGAGAGTTCATCCAGCAGCCACCGCGACTGTTTGTCCCTATACACCGGAGCACTCGTTCGGCTAAGTCCCCGATAAACATCTCTACTGGCAGCATATCTCAAGGGTATCTGCAGAATATCTCCAGGAGAACTTCCCCAACAATCAGTTACCCTGTGCTCCCATACATATTAAAGTGTCAGCCGAACCCATCCATATTGGTGTGTGTGGCAGACATTAGTCTAATGTGTATTGGGGCTTTAATCAACATTCCCTACAACAGGAACTTAGATCCTCAAAAAACTCTTCTACACTGACCACTATTGGACTATATGCCATAGTTGAGGCCCCTTCTGATAAGATTGGGTTTTTGGGAAAGTATGTTCTTAAGAATGTTCTAAAGATCTTCTTGTTTGTTAGATTGTTGCGCTTGTCCCTTCATTTGACCTGACTGTCCTATTGCGGGTGGACATGTAGGATATATATTTTTTAAGGCTGCATTGACAGGTTCCATGTTTTTTGAGAAGTCCATATTTTTCCTTTTGAATCAATGGCTGATTGACTTATGTGAGACTGGAGAGCTGTCCTTACCAGTCTTTCTATTGCTCTCTACTCCTTTTCCTGTTACATAATGTGGCACCCCAGGAGTTCGGGTACCACAGTAGTGCTGCCTTCCTCTCGGGGAGGGTAGTGCTATGCCTGGAGACAAGAGGGATCCCTTTGGCAGGTTATCCAACACACAACACATTCTGACTTCAGGCCAGGAGGGGGAGCTCAAAACCCTGATTTAGGGGAGCCTCCCTGAGATGTATAAATCCTGGTCTGGAGGAGGAGTCAGACAGTCTGAGAGAGTATGAGAGTGAACAGAGACAGGAAAGGAGCAAAGGAGAGATTAAGGGCTTAAAGAGGCTGCAATTGGGCCTCCTGGAAGCCAGAGCGCAGAAACCAGGCACCGGGAGCCCGAGGCTGTGGACAACTGCAAGGTTCACTACAGAACCGGAGAGCATAGGACTATACGTAAACTGCCCGTACAACACCTGAGGTACAGCAGCAGTTAAAGCCTGGAGTCACCGTGCCTGAGACCCCAAGAGAACGGCTCAAGCTGCCTACCATGCAGGTACTGTCCCAGGAGAGGAGAGAAAGGAGTACCTCGCCAGCAAACTACAAGGAGCAAGGGACCAGAAAAGCAGCGCATAGTGGAAGGCTCCCAACCTGACCTGCCAAGGGGATCCACTTGTTTCCGGGCTGCCTGGACTCCTTCTGTACCTGTTGCCGGTACCCTGGACTGTGGCCTGCTACCACCAGTAAACCAGGTAAAGACTGCAACCCTGTGTCTTCCGTTATTTACCGGCAACACATCATCCCTTTCATACACCTTGGGAGCCCTGGGGACTCCGCTTCACTTGTGGGAAGCGTCACCATCCAGCCGCCATACCATCACCCTAGAAGACCCCTTTAAGCGGCGTCGGTCCCTACTGACCGAGAACCACAGGTGGCGTCACGAAAACAGACTTTCACAATTCCCCTTAAAAGACTGTTCCCCTTTATTTGAGTGCCCAGGGCACGGACCGGGTCGCAGCCATTGTGACATCCCCTTAAGAGCGACCGGTGCCGAGTACTCCAGGCCCTGTCGGGTGACTCAATTACGCTCCCTAATAGCCTCTGATGCCACCATATAAATCTATAACATTCACTCTTGATCAGTCATTTCATTCATCCCTAGCTTGGGCTATCAGTGGAATCATCCTGATGGTCGTTCGTAGAAGATACTTGGTATTCTCAGCCACCTTCCACATGTCCATTTGGTTCTGAGTGATTGCTACTTTCGCCTTCAGTCCCTTATATTGACCATAGATAATTGACATATAGAGTAGTTTCCAAACTCCCAAATGAATAACTAACTTGAAGGAATGACTCCATCTGCAACAATGGCTGTTCCAACAGCACTACTTTCCCAAGATAATTTATGGCAATCCCTCCCACACGCTTATTGTCGGAGCGGCACCATTATCTCCTATTAATTGTGTTCCAAACACTTTATGGTTTCTTAACTGCACACAATTTGAAAGGGCCTAAATCCTCTTTTGCTGATGGACGTCAGAGTGGAGCCTACAAAAACTTTTCTTTGTGATCCGCCCCATAGACTTTGTGATCCCACCAATAAAAGGTTTTCTTTGCCGGACAAAAGGATTTTTGAGGGCACCAGTTTACCTAGTGGGTGATTTAACACATCACTGACAGTCTAAACATCCTGCTGTTACCAAGAAGAGAGTCAAGTCTTCCTACACAGTGTCAGGATGGCGGGCGCACAGCTCAGCAGGTGGGACGCTCATTGAGTAGTCAAGAACCATTTTTCTGTGTAGATGGAATAAACACAAATTAGCTAAAGTTCATCAAGGACAGGTTAACAATGCAAACTCTTTACAACTTTATAGAGCCACAATGGTCATTAACATCACATCACGAAGGCCGATAATGATGTTTCTTTGCTTTTCTAGCTTCTTGGCTACATTTCTAACCTTGTCTTCTGACCATGTTCTGACTTTTAGCTATGTCTTAGGATGCTTTCACATTGCATTCAGGCACCAATTCAGTGGCCCCGTCGAGGCTTACGTGTGTTATGTTTGTTTGAAATTCAACACTCAATACTTTTGCTTTCAGGGGAGATAAGCCACTGCCAGAGGTGTTTGGCAGTGGCTTTCTCCTCTCTCCCTATTGAAAACCCATGGACGTATGGAAAAGTTGTGAGAGATAGAGGAAAAGTTGGGACTGGAGCGATAGAGGTATTTTCGTTTGGCCAACAGCTACCTCATGTGTACGCCCAATGTAAGACTCTTCTTATACTTAGGTATATGAGCACATCTGACTCACTATATGCCACTATATACCTTATGCAGTGGTGTATGTTGGAGGCTTTTATAGCAGGTACATACAGTGCCTTGCAAAAGTATTCGGCCCCCTGGAACTTTTCAACCTTTTCCCACATATCATGCTTCAAACATAAAGATACCAAATGTAAATTTTTGGTGAAGAATCAACAACAAGTGGAACACAATTGTGAAGTTGAACGAAATTTATTGGCTATTTTAAATTTTTGTGGAAATTCAAAAACTGGAAAGTGGGGCGTGCAATATTATTCGGCCCCTGTAACTTAATACTTTGTTGCGCCGCCTTTTGCTGCGTCGCTTGGGGTATGTCTCTATCAGTTTTGTACATCGAGAGACTGAAATTCTTGCCCATTCTTCCTTGGCAAACAGCTCGAGCTCAGTGAGGATTGATGGAGATCGTTTGTGAACAGCAGTTTTCAGCTCTTTCCACAGATTCTCGGTTGGATTGAGGTCTGGACTCTGACTTGGCCGTTCTAACACCTGGATACGTTTATTTGTGAACCATTCCATTGTAGATTTTGCTTTATGTTTGGGATCATTGTCTTGTTGGAAGACAAATCTCCGTCCCAGTCTCAGGCCTTTTGCAGACTCCAACAGGTTTTCTTCAAGAATGGTCCTGTATTTGGCTCCATCCATCTTCCCAGCAATTTTAACCATCTTCCCTGTCCCTGCTGAGGAAAAGCAGGCCCAAACCATGATGCTGCCACCACCATGTTTGACAGTGGGGATGGTGTGTTCAGGGTGATGAGCTGTGTTGCCTTTACGCCAAACATATCGTTTGACATTGTTGCCAAAAAGTTGGATTTTGGTTTCATCTGACCAGAGCACCTTCTTCCACATGTTCGGTGTCTCCCAGGTGGCTTGTTGCAAACTTTAAACAACACTTTTTATGGATATCTTTGAGAAATGGCTTTGTTCTTGCCACTCTTCCATAAAGGCCAGATTTGTGCAGTGTACGACTGATTGTTGTCCTATGGACGGACTGTCCCACCTCAGCTGTAGATCTCTGCAGTTCATCCAGAGTGATCATGGGCCTCTTGGCTGCATCTCTGATCAGTCTTCTCCTTGTTTGAGATGAAAGTTTAGAGGGACGGCCGGGTCTTGGTAGATTTGCAGTGGTATGATACTCCTTCCATCTCAATATGGTCGCTTGCACAGTGTTCCTTGGGATGTTTAAAGTTTTGGAAATCATTTTGTATCCAAATCCAGCCTTAAACTTCTCCACAACAGTATCACAGACCTGCCTGTTGTGTTCCTTGGTCTTCATGATGCTCTCTGTGCTTCACACAGAACCCTGAGACTATCACAGAGCAGGTGCATTTATACGGAGACTTGATTACACACAGGTGGATTCTATTTATCATCATTAGGCATTTAGGACAACATTGGATCATTCAGAGATCCACAATGAACTTTTGGAGGGAGTTTGCTGCACTGAAAGTAAAGGGCCCGAATAATATTGCACGCCCCAGTTTTTTCCGTTTTTGAATTTCCACAAAAATTTAAAATAACCAATAAATTTCATTCAACTTCATAATTGTGCTCCACTTGTTGTTGTTTCTTCACCAAAAATTTACATTTGGTATCTTTATGTTTGAAGCATGATATGTGGGAAAAGGTTGAAAAGTTACAGGGGGCCAAATACTTTGGCAAGGCACTGTATATGAGGGAATACTCTCTAAGGAAGCAAGACCATAGATGTAATTATGCGCTGCAAATACTTTAATTGTTCAGCTTAGTACACAGATATTTTGCATGCAGAAAGGTGTTATAACTTGTAGATGAATCAAATTTCGCCAAAATGCACAAATAATACTGCTCCGTGGCACATAAACAATACTAATATGCGATGTTTAAATAAAACTGTCCCATTTTGCCCCAAAACACTGTCACAAATAAAACTTTCATATAATATGTAACAAATTATATCATGCAGTGCACAAATAATACCTCTCTACAGTGTGTAAGTAAAACGGTAGTACTGTGCACAAATAATAATGCCATGCAATGCACTAATGAAACCATTCTATAGTGCATAAATTTAACTGAAATATGGTGCTATTATACGCTAATACTGTCCCACAATGCACATAAAATACCATCACATGGTGCTCATATAATACTGCACCACAATGCGTAAACTATACTTCCATATGGGACACAAACAACACCTTTGGAAAAAGCAAAACAAGTACGGTAATATTATGCACTCTACAAATAATACCTATATAAAGTGCATAAATAAATGGCAAAACATTGCACAGATACTACTATAATACGATGCACAAATCGAACCTCTTTACAGTGCATTAATAAAATGTCAGAATGGTGCACAATATTACCCACCAGTGCAGGATACCATTTAAACCATTTTGCTGTGCCTAATAAAACTGTTATATGGTGCTCATATGCACTAATACTGCACCACAATACAATCATATGGTGCTCAAATAATACTTCCTCACAATGCGCAAACAATACAACTGTATGGTGCTCAAATAATACTGCCCCACAATGCACAAACAATACTGCAATATGGAACACAAACA
Organism: Ranitomeya imitator; assembly: GCF_032444005.1. Lineage (NCBI taxonomy): Eukaryota > Metazoa > Chordata > Amphibia > Anura > Dendrobatidae > Ranitomeya > Ranitomeya imitator. The sequence continues at coordinate 18,425,994 of NC_091288.1, forward strand.
CAATGCATAAGCATTACATAATACCGTATTATAAAAGTAATATTGTCATAAAATTAATGAAAAATAATCCGATCAGCCAGCGCAGAAATAATGCTCAAATAACACTGTGTAATCAGTACTGATACACAAATAATACCACCATATAATCCATAAAACATAATATAATACCTCTCTACAATGCAATAATAAAACTGCAGTATGGTGCACAAATATTCCCTTTTGAGAGCTGAATATGGTGGAAACGGTAGAGCCACTGCCCGTTTTTTCCTGTCCAGTTTTTGGGTTGGGCGTATAACTTTATGCTGTCTGACGGATTGATGCACTGTGTGAATTTGGTCATATTTAGGTGCCACCCACAAAGAATTTTATTTTACCCAATTTTTAAGGATGTAAGAATATCTGATTCCTGGGGTCTCCTCGGAGACTCTTCTATAAGGAAGTTTTGTAATGATGGGGAAATGCTTTCCTTATTGATAATACAGATCTTGCTTCACTTCCCAGTAACTTATCCAACATCTGTCACATCACACAGCCAGATAGGGAAAACACCAGGCGACTGCTCCCCCCAATGTTCACGCTCTCAGCAGGAATCCAGCCTCCTCTTTTGATGTTTCCTGGTTGTGGAAATCATCCATATTCCCAATGTAAATATACGGGAGGGTACGGTGGATGTAAATTTAGTTGTTTTTTTTAATAGATCTGTATAGGGTAACCCTTGTTTAAAGATCATGGTGTAAAAGGTATGGACTAGTGTCATAGGTAGTCTTCCCATCCTGAGGGTGGGAGTTGGGAGACCCCCATACATACACATCAGATGGTCACCCAGTCCTACAAAAACTGGCAGGGTCAGCTTCCTTTTATATAATGTGTATAGATGCATTTTCAGTACCTGAAATGTTGCGTGCTTTTTATGGAAAGTTTTTTTAGGTAAACCCTTCACGTAGGCCATGCTGCCATCCCAAATCTACAGCAACCCCAATAATGGTGCCATAAAAGTGACCCCATTAACAGTACCAGAAACCAGATTGAGACCCATAATAAATCTCCCCTACAAATAGTGTCAGCTCAGTCTTCCCAATAAAGAAGGCATCCCATAATCTGTTGGAGAACTTGGTAGCGAGTGTTTGGTTCCCCTACAGCTCCCCCACAGGAGAAATGAAGCATTACATGGTTTCTATTATTCCAGGGGTCTGTCTATGCAATGCATGGACTTGCAGGGTCTTTTAGAGAGAGAGCGAGTTAGCTTCTCTTAAATATTACCTAGTAGGGTGTTAAAAAGGGGTCTTTTATACTGGCTAACCCTTTAAGCACTACACAGCAACCTGATATCAATGAACTCTCTGTGTACCGACAGGTCTGTCAGAGGAGGTCCAGCTATATGAAGTCCATGTTGCCCTAAGACCCACATATGACAAGGAGGTTAAGTAGAGAAGCCCCTGAGGGAACCCTCCCACCATTACCCACAGTGGCTCAATGACTGGAGAACATTTTTTGCAGCTAGTCTTATTTTCACCCTATTTTTTGTAGTGTAGACTACATGAAAGGTGTTCGATGCTTAGGCGAGGATGGAAGATGTCCGCCCCCATCTTGGATGGTCAGTCTTATTCTTGAGAAGATTCCAGATAACAGGGTTTTTCTCTTTGGCTCTTTTACAATGGTCCTTGGTGTGTTGACCTCTCTTCTCACCTTTGTCCTCTTGGGCCTCTAATCTTCATCCCTTCCAGCTTTGTACTCACCATTTGGGCGCTGGGCACTCACACCCCTGTCCTGTCCAGTGTCCGGGTCCCCGGTGTTCCTTTGTGTGCATCACAATGGTCATGTAGCATTTTATTGTCAGTTTCTTTATTGTTTTTTTGGCTTTTCAAAACCATTGTGACCGGTCTCTTGATCCTGTCTCCAGAATGGTTCTTTGATTGTAAAGGGCTTTGCAATATGTTGGCGCTATTCAATCCATGATTTCCCATTATTCTCCATGTTGCCGCAGTATTTGTATGCAAAATTCAGCACTTTGCAAACATAAGGCTACGTTCACATTTGCGTTGCGTCGGGCGCAGCCGCGGCGACGCATGCGTCATGCGCCCCTATATTTAACATGGGGGGCGCATGGACATGCGTTGTGTTGCGTTTTGTGACGCATGCGGTTTTTGGGCGCAAGCATCAGGGCGCAGAGGACGCTGCTTGTTGCATTTTTTTTGCGCTATAAAAATGAACGCATGCGTCACAAAACACTGCGTTTTGCTGCATTTTGCATGCGCTTTTGCGTGCGTTGCGTCGCCGACGCAGCACACAACAACGCAAATGTGAACGTAGCCTAACACAGCCCGGTCTTAGGACACTTCATACAGCAATAAAATGTAAAAATCCAATAATCCAGCATGATCCCGTCTCTTGGATTACTGGATTATTAGACTTTTTTTTTAACTTTGCTTGATTAAAATGTGCTTGGGTTGATCCACTGCTACTCCGAGCTGCAGCCATTGACATATCGTCGCACGGCGCGCGCCCGAGTCTAACTGCTGCAGCTTAACCCTGTAGATGCAGCCGTCAATTGTGACCACAGCATTTAAGAAGTTGGAAATGAGGGAAGGCAGGTGACCTCTCCAATGCCAATCCAACCTCACCTCCCCTGCAATGTAATTGGCAATGGCGATAAAGCAGCTTTTTAAAGACCCCAATGTCTGCCATTGTTTCTACAGCATTGCAGTGTATTTTACAAGTGATTACAGGTTCAAGTCCCCTAGTGGGACTGATAAAAAAACAAAAAACAAAAAAAACACCGAATATATTATATATATATAAAAAAATGGACTGTTGCCCCAACCTTTTTCTGGAACATAAATAAAATCTAAAAAAATAAATAAATAAATATTATTATAATAAATATTATGATATTTATCCCATTCGGTCAAAGTTGAAAATCTAAATGGCAGAATTGTTGTTTCTTGGTCACTTTGCCACCTAAAAAAAAGGAATAAAAAGTAATCAAAGTCATATGGAATCCAAATTACAGCTCGTACCACAAAAAACAAGCCCCCATATAACTCTATCAACAAAAAAATAAAACAGTTATGGCTCTTGGAAGACAAGAGGGAAAATCAAAAGAGAAGAAAAGCACCATTCATAAAACTAGATATTTTAGAACAATTTTGCTAAAGTAGAACGAGTCAGAAAATAGTAATTCCATTGTTTTACGATCACTGTGTGGTAACACCTGCTCCTCTGCATCTTGTAGGCTCTTATGTGGAGGGAGAAGCCTCCAGATGTTTTTTTCATCATATGTAATTATTCCTCCCACCATCGGGGGCAGCAGAGAGTTTCACTTTTGTGTTATGTGTCGGTATGTTACGTATATGGATGCAGCGGCACCGGCGTGCGGTATAGGAGCCATTTGCCGCAGTTTTCTACTGTCTTATTAGACAGGGACTAAGGCTACGTTCACACTAGCGTTGTGCGCCGCTGCGTCGGCGACGCAACGCACAACGCACGCAAAAACGCGGCAAAACGCACGCAAAAACGCTGCGTTTTGCAACGCATGCGTCGTTTTTTGCCGAAAATCGGACGCAAGAAAAATGCAACTTGTTGCGTTTTCTTGGTCCGACGCTTGCGGCAAAAAAGACGCATGCGTCGCACAACGCAACAAACAAAAACACATGCGTCCCCCATGTTAAATATAGGGGCGCATGACGCGTGCGTCGCCGCTGCGTCGCCCGACGCTAACCCGACGCACACTAGCATAACGCTAGTGTGAACGTAGCCTAAGATAATGCATTTTATAGAAATATAAAACACATTATAATCCCCTGTCCTTATGCCACTCATCCTTCAGTTATTCCGCTGGTCCCTCCTGGAGCAGAGACCTAGAGACCGGTCTCACAAGACGACGACACACGTCACAGACGTCAATAACACGTGTCATCTTCCCCTCCATTTGACCGTGTGAAGCCAATTAATGGGCTTCCCACCACAGAAAAACTCGGCATTTTATTATTTTAATATCTTCCTGGCCCTCAAAAGAAGACAGAAAAATTGTGTATTTTTCGATAGGAGGAGGCTGATGTGCACGTACGGTCAAATGCTCCTCCATCGGCGGCCATTTTGATAAAAGACAAATGCAGTCTGTCAGGAAAGCTGTAGTGACGTGATCAGGAGAAGAACCTGTAATACTTATATATTTGTGAGCGCCACATAACCATGTCCCTCAGACACACGTGAATGTGAAGTGGACAACCCATGGGACCAAGTTCTAGGAAATAGGATCAGTTTTACGGTATTTTCAGGTTATCCACCTGCCTAAAGGGATGGAACAAGATAAGAAAAATATGGCTGCTTTGTGACAGGAAGGTTGCCACACCGGCTCACGGCTTGTGTGTGATGTTGTGCTCATCCCTTATTAACGTCAATGGAGCTAAGTCACAAATCCCAGCAACAAACTATGAACAGTTGCGGTGTTGCTTTGAGAAAAGGCCGCCATGTTTTTTTTAAAATTATTTTTATCAAGATGCACAATTTCCATTTCACGTAACTAAGGGTCAGATAGTATATAATAAATGATCTTGATATACTTTGGGGTAGATAAAAGCTCTAAAATAAAATCTGTCTTTGTTGTCCATAGCAACCGATCACAGCACAGCTTTCATTTTCCAAGAGAGTAATATGAAATGAAAGCTGGGCCGTGATTGGTTGTTATGGGCTACAATGGTAGTTTCATAAACTTTTCACTTTTCTCTTAGAATTTTCACTATTTTTAACAGCTCTGCTTGCTGGAAGTTAATGGAAATACTTAAAAAAAATCATCCAGTGACTGAAAAACCTGTTTTAATCACAATGTAGTGTATGGGCTTAGAAAGACAGGGTGGTAATAGTCAATAAATTACTACACTGTAAAACAAATATGGGTTTTGTCTCACACTTTTACGACTGTAGTAGGACTGTAATTTTAGTAAAATTCTGGTAAAAGCTGATATTCCTGTGGTACTGGTGCTGCTCTCCTGTAATAAGCTCTGCACCTTTATCACAGCCTCTGGATGTAAATGCTTCCATTCACTGACAGCAAGCATAGACAGGTATTTAGCTTTAATATGTGAAACCCATGTAATGTATGACCGAGCAGGCTCGGTTACCCGTAATACTTGACTTCTTCTTCTAGTACCACTGCTTTCATTAGTGAAATTTGCACTTGCGACATCTGGAGCCACAAAACCACCCAACTATCTCATCGACCATTTGTAACCTAGTCAAGGCAGGTGCTGATCCGATAATAGACGTAATTGTGGTTTCATAATTGCTTGTTTGTTATTTATGCTCCATCAGCCCTAACCGAAATAGCAAATGAGCCAAAAAAAGTCCTCAAGATCGACGTCTGCCGTCACTTCACAACACAGGACTCCTATGATAAGAAGGGAAGGTACGCTGGAGGCAGAGAGCTTCATAGAGCTGGTGACTAATATAATAATCTACTCCAGTACTAGTAAATATTAATATCAACTATGCAACAATCATGGTATTACTTGTGAATATCCTAGTACTAATCATGCTTCAGGATGCAGCACAAATGTAATATTGACTATACTTTAAGTTGGAAGGAACTTTGTTCTGTGCTCATTGTCATCACTTAATTGTGTAAAATGGTGGAAATAAAATAATTGTGATCTAAAGATGATTCTTCAAGCTCAGAATATCTTTCCATTACTTTCATAATATCTTTCTATTCAGTGTTAGTAGGGAAGACTGTGGGGAAGATTTCATCCACATTTGTCTATATGTACAAAAACATAACTGCTATAATACTGCCCCTATGTACAAGAATATAACTACTATAATACTGCCCCTGTGTACAAGAATATAACTACTATAATACTGCTCCTATGTACAAGAATATAACTACTATAATACTGCCCCTATGTACAAGAATATAACTACTATAATACTGCTCCTATGTACAAGAATATAACTACTATAATACTGCTCCTATGTACAACACATAACTACTATAATACTGCCCCTATGTACAAGAATATAACTACTATAATACTGCCCCTATGTACAAGAATATAACTACTATAATACTGCTCCTATGTACAAGAATATAACTACTATAATACTGCCCCCTATGTACAAGAATATAACTACTATAATACTGCCCCCTATGTACAAGAATATAACTGATATAATACTGCCCCTATGTACAAGAATATAACTGCTATAATACTGCTCCCATGTACAAGAATATAACTACTATAATACTGCCCCTATGTACAAGAATATAACTGCTATAATACTGCCCCCTATGTACAAGAATATAACTGCTATAATACTGCTCCTATGTACAAGAATATAACTGCTATAATACTGCCCCTATGTACAAGAATATAACTGCTATAATACTGCTCCTATGTACAAGAATATAACTACTATAATACTGCCCCCTATGTACAAGAATATAACTGCTATAATACTGCTCCTATGTACAAGAATATAACTACTATAATACTGCCCCTATGTACAAGAATATAACTGCTATAATACTGCTCCTATGTACAAGAATATAACTACTATTATACTGCTCCTATGTACAAGAATATAACTACTATAATACTGCCCCCTATGTACAAGAACATAACTACTATAATACTGCCCCTATGTACAAGACTATAACTACTATAATACTGCCTCTATGTGCAAGACTATAACTACTATAATACTGCTCATATGTACAAGAATATAACCACTATAATACTGCTCCTATGCACAAGAATATAACTACTATAATACTGCCTTTATGTACAAGAATATAACTACTATAATACTGTTCCTATGTACAAGAATATAACTACTATAATACTGCACCCTATGTACAAGAATATAACTACCATAATACTGCCCCTATGTACAAGAATATAACTACTATAATACTGCTCCTATGTACAAGAATATAACTACTATAATACTGCTCCTATGTACAACACATAACTACTATAATACTGCCCCATGTACAAGAATATAACTACTATAATACTGCCCCTATGTACAAGAATATAACTACTATAATACTGCTCCTATGTACAAGAATATAACTACTATAATACTGCCCCCTATGTACAAGAATATAACTACTATAATACTGCCCCCTATGTACAAGAATATAACTACTATAATACTGCCCCCTATGTACAAGAATATAACTACTATAATACTGCCCCCTATGTACAAGAATATAACTGCTATAATACTGCTCCTATGTACAAGAATATAACTACTATAATACTGCCCCTATGTACAAGAATATAACTGCTATAATACTGCTCCTATGTACAAGAATATAACTACTATTATACTGCTCCTATGTACAAGAATATAACTACTATAATACTGCCCCCTATGTACAAGAACATAACTACTATAATACTGCCCCTATGTACAAGACTATAACTACTATAATACTGCCTCTATGTGCAAGACTATAACTACTATAATACTGCTCATATGTACAAGAATATAACCACTATAATACTGCTCCTATGCACAAGAATATAACTACTATAATACTGCCTTTATGTACAAGAATATAACTACTATAATACTGTTCCTATGTACAAGAATATAACTACTATAATACTGCACCCTATGTACAAGAATATAACTACTATAATACTGCCCCTATGTACAAGAATATAACTCCTATAATACTGCCCCTATGTACAAGAATATAACTACTATAATACTGCTCCTATGTACAAGAATATAACTCCTATAATACTGCCCCTATGTCCTGAATATATCTACTATAATACTGCCTTTATGTACAAGAACATAACTACTATAATACTGCCCCTATGTACAAGAATATAACTACTATAATACTGCCCCTATGTACAAGAATATAACTACTATAATACTGCCCCTATGTACAAGAATATAACTCCTATAATACTGCCCCTATGTACAAGAATATAACTACTATAATACTGCTCCTATGTACAAGAATATAACTCCTATAATACTGCTCCTTATGTACAAGAATATAACTACTATAATACTGCCCCTATGTACAAGAATATAACTACTATAATACTGCTCCTATGTACAAGAATATAACTACTATAATACTGCCCCTATGTACAAGAATATAACTACTATAATACTGCTCCTATGTACAAGAATATAACTACTATAATACTGCCCCCTATGTACAATAATAGCACTACTATAATACTGCCTTCTCTTTACTGTACATGAATATAAGTATATAAGTGCAATAATACTTTTATATATAACTATCTCCAGGTGAGGTCATTGCTGGCTGTACATTTCCATATGCAGTGAGCTCCCCCTAGTGGTGGCTTGATGTGCTAGAATTGGATTATACTGTATATCAAGTCTTACAAACAGCCCCATTTATACAGATGGACCTAAAACAGAAAGGGGGCTATTAATGTTACAAAAATAATGATTTGGACTTATTCTAAGATTTGCTAATTAACACCATGTTCTTCTTTTTTGTACCCGATGCTCAGAGGTTTCCAGACCTCTTCATGCTGACTGGCTGCAGGACTGGCACTGATCTGATCTTAGGATTCGGTTTGGTTCCTGTAGATGAACTTTCTCCAATCTTGCTGTGAATTCAGATCAAATTGACTTTAGTGTTTCCCTTTAACATACGAATATAACAGCAAAAGTCACATCAATAAATAAGTCGCCCTCCGCCGTACTCCTTTCCATGGATTCAGCTATAACCCGGGGCGGTGCTGCCCCAAAAATCAGCTAGAACTGACAAGTGCTCCACATTTGTGCAGCTTGAGATATTTCCCATGATATGTTGACGCTCACTTTAAATTTTACATTTAGATGATGAATTCGATGCACAGCAGCTGGGACGCGCGCCACTCACTGATCGATATACGTACAGTCCCCGATGATACATTGCTGAAGAAAATATCGACAAAATCTAACTCAACTGTACAATAAACAATAGGACAGAATAAAAGCTCAATGTTGGAATAATTATTGTCTTTGCATGTGAAATAGAGAATTTGGGAATTTTTATGTATCTGGAAGCAGCTTGTAATCAGCCTAGTAATAGGGATCAGAGCAGGATCATGAATCACTACTGCCACCTATTGGTCATATGTGGAAATACACAAAACTGGATAAGTAAACTGCACTTTTTTATCTTCTGCTTATGACTTTTCTATTTATTTTTTTAGCTACTATCACATAAGATAGCACATATTATGATGTGGTATGCCCTTAAATACAACTTTTATTTGCCTAAAGAAGCAATCCAGGAAAAATGTATAAGTTACTCATCTCTCCTTTCTCCAGCTCCAGGCTCCCTGTCATCTGTCTGCCACTATCGGATCCCTATGCTTTTGGGTTACTATGGTAAACTAGTAATTTCTTGTTCCCTGGCCTGAAGCATGCCTGAGAACTTTGGGGGTCTGCATCCTCTCTGCTATTTTACATATTGGCTCAGCTACATCCATATAGTCTCCCAACAAACCGAGCTCTGCTCCACATGCTGGGCTATACTGCATTCAGATTGTTATTCTCCTAATGAAACCAGCTCTGCGCCACATGCTGGAGATTGTAAGTCTCTTGACAAATCGAGCTCTGCAACATACAATGGACTCTGCTACAGTTAAAAGCAAAGATGGAGGAGGGAGCGTCAGCTGATGCTCCTTCTCCCATCATTCCTCCTTTGCATCTGATATCTCAGCATTATCATGTTGTGTCCATTATACTGTATGGAGCACTATGTGAGGCCATTATACTGTATGGAGCACTATGTGAGGCCATTAAACTGTAAAGAGCACTAAGTGAGGCCATTATACTGTATGGAGCACTATGTTGTGTCCATTATACTGTATGAAGCACTATGTGGTGCCCATTATCCTGTATGAAGCACTATGTGAGGCCATTATACTGTATGGAGCACTATGTGGTGCCCATTATACTGTATGAAGCACTATGTGGTGCCCATTATACTGTATGGAGCACTGTGGAGCCCATTATACTGTATGGAGCACTATGTGAGGCCATTATACTGTATGAAGCACTATTGGGTGCCCATTATACTGTATGGAGCACTATGTGGGGCCATTGTACTGTATGGAGCACTATGTGAGGCCATTATACTGTATGAAGCACTATGTGGTGCCCATTATACTGTATGAAGTACTATGTGAGGCCATTATACTGTATGGAGGACTATGTGGTGCCCATTATACTGTATGAAGTACTATGTGGGGCCATTATACTGTATGAAGCACTATGTGGTGCCCATTATACTGTATGGAGCACTATGTGAGGCCATTATACTGTATGGAGGACTATGTGGTGCCCATTATACTGTATGAAGTACTATGTGGGGCCATTATACTGTATGAAGTACTATATGGGGCCATTATACGGTATCGAGCACTATGTGGGGCACATTATACTGTATGGAGCACTATGTTGTGTCCATTATACTGTATGGAGCACTATGTTGTATCCATTATGGGCGGCACGGTGGCACAGTGGTTAGCACTGCAGCCTTGCAGCGCTGGGGTCCTGGGTTCTAATCCCACCCAGGACAACATCTGCAAAGAGTTTGTATGTTCTCTCCGTGTTTGCGTGGGTTTCCTCCGGGCACTCCGGTTTCCTCCCACATTCCAAAGACATACTGATAGGGATTCTAGATTGTGAGCTCCATCGGGGACAGTGATGATAATGTGAGCAAAAACTGTAAAGCGCTGCGGAATATGTTAGCGCTATATAAAAATAAAGATTATTATTATTATTATTATTATTATTATACTGTATGGAGTAATATGTGGGGCCATTATACTGTATGGAGCACTATGTGGGGCCATTATACTGTATAGAGCACTATGTGGGAACTGATAGGGATATACTGATAGGGAATTTAGATTTTGAGCCCCATCAGGGACAATGATGATAATGTGTGCAAAACTGTAAAGTGCTGCGGAATATGTTAGCGCTATATAAAAATAAAGATTATTATTATTTATTATTAGACTGTATGGAGCACTATGTGGGCCATTATACTGTATAGAGCACTATGTTGTATCCATTATACTGTATGGAGCACTATGTGGGGCCATTATACTGTATAGAACACTACGTGGGGCCCATTATTCTGTATGGAGCACTATGTTGTATCCATTATACTGTATGGAGGACTATGTGATGTGGGCCCATCATACTGTATGGAAGGCCTTGTGGGGCCCATTATACTGTATGAAGGACGATGTGGAGCCATTATACTGTATGGAGGACTATGTCGGGCCATTATACTATATGGAGCACTATGTTGTATCCGTTATACTGTATGGAGCACTATGTGGGGCCATTATACTGTATAGAGCACTACGTGGGGCCCATTATTCTGTATGGAGCACTATGTTGTATTCATTATGCTGTATGGAGGACTATGTGGGGCCATTATACTGTATGGAGGACTATGTGGGGCCATTATACTGTATGGAGCACTGTGTTGTATCCATTATACTATATGGAGGGCTGCATAGGGATTACAGTTGGAGAATCATTCTGTGATGGGGTCACCATTCTTTGTCGGGTGGATTAACGGAGGGAAGGTACAGTACGGACATCATACCGTGCATATGGAGGGTACTATGGAGGAATTCAATGTAGGGGCATCATACTATAGGGGCATTTTTGTTGGCATCATACTTATCTGTATTATTCAAGGTTTTTTATCCTTTGTTAAGCTTTGCCTATGACTTCGTCCAAGCTTTTCATTTTAACCCTCTGTGTATTTGAGTTTGACATCCCTGTTCTAGAGAAAGAGAGTAGATGAAAAGTATTGGGATTTAGTATCAAACACAAGATTAGAACTCTACAAAGTTATTATCTTGCTTCTCTTGACGAGAGCAATAAAACTAGTGTCCAGTTTGTATCAGAAAACACAAATGTAACAGGAAAACAGCAACAAATAAAACCGCATGAAAAAAAATAAATAATTTTGGCTGCTTGCAGCCACCACCAGGGGGAGCTCGCTGCATACATACTCATACAGTGAAGTCAATGGGAGCAACATGCAGTAAATACATGTGCAACAAACTCCCCCAAGGGGTGGCTGCCCAAAGTTTCTGTTGGAGGCTGATTTTCTTGGCTGCAGTTCTCATTTATTTCTGGAGGACAACATTTAGGATATGCAAACACAGTAGACTTGAGCAACAAAACTTGCAGGACCCTGGTCGGTGCTCCGTGCCAGCTGGACCAGGGCAGTGCAAATTTCCTGGGTGCGACTTCTGATTTCTAAGCCCCAACAATGTCATGATGTCACCAGGCGCTCATGACTTTGCGAGGAGCACTGGAGTGAAAGTCGAGGAAGTTTGCGCAGCCTTAGTCCAGCTGCCACGGAGCGCCGACATTGACGTCGAGGGTCGGGTAAATCTTTTTGTTGCTCAACTCTAAAACATTGCATCGAAAGGTTTTATTGTCGGAGTTCCCCTTTAAATATCATTCATAAACCTTCTGCCGACAACTTTTTTCAGTTTCAGCAAAAAAAAAACTCCAAGTTTCAGCTGCTTCTTGTACATTTTGCTGTAAATTGAGCTGTTCTGAAAAATGACAAATTAAGAGACTGATGGCGAATTCACACTGAGCCGGTCAGGTGCAGAAAGCTCTCAGGGAAAAAAAAACAATCTTTCATATGCTGGAAGGTAGCATTAAATCATTGATCACCACATCGTCCTGACAGAGGAATATGTTTTACCCCGTCAGTGCCGAGGGGAGCAGTCATATTTTTTCTGTTGCCGTATTTCTGGTCTCTACAGTGATGCGGCGCGGTCAGCGCCAGGAGTGCGGCAGACGTTGGCGGCGATGATGGCTCAAACTTAATATCTCTCTTGTGTTCCAAACTACAAAAAACTACTGGTGCTTCAACGTCATCTGGACAGCCAAACCCACCGGGGACACTTCTGTACCGCCGCACGCTGCCGAGCGATGGCTACCGAAAATTAATAGAACTCGCATCCATGAATCTTCTTGTTTATGGAGGAATATTTGACACCGCTATTTTTCTCTGTCAGTTCGACAAAAATTTTGCTTCCTTTCCTTAGAACTCTCCATTGATCACTTTTTCTCTCGTCTCCATCCTCATTTCAGGGAGGACAGAAATCTGAGACTCAGGAAATATCACCCTGAACCCCTTCACTCCGCGTCATAGACCACCACAGACTTTACCATTAATATAAGTTTTGTTTAGTAAAAAGTAAAATGTATAATGTCGGTCAGTGGCCAAATATGATGGGTGCTGGCTGACGTTAAAAGCAAACTCATTCCCTTCTCTATGTCCATTGCCCATGATAGAGAAGGGGGCTGGCTTGGCTACTGAAATGCACTACTAGCTAGCCCCCTTCACATATATAACTGATATATGACGACACAAAAAAAACCACGAGGCCAGAAGTGGAGCCATCGAATATAAAACTGGAGGAAACCTATGAATATCGGGGCACCTGGGGTAATAGAAATGTCAATGAACTTAATATTTCACATACTTTTTAATAGAAGTGTGTTTACCTGGACAACCCCTTTATTTTGGCATTGTTTGGCGGTAATTAGAGAGGAGCAATATGATTCACCCTACTCTGGTCCATGTCTACCCCATGGCAGCCGGAGCAGGACTGTGTGAACTCGAAATTTGGTGCTCTGGGTGCCTCTGGCAATTAGTATGTGAATGACCTAGTTAGACCTCACGCAACATCATGACATGCGTGACACCGTAACATCATGATGTCTTGGGGGGTCTAGTAATTGTAAGAAGCACCCAGGACGCCGGCATTCAAGTATTTCACAGGTCTGGCTACAATGGAGAACTTGCATGGACGCTGGACCAGCATGGTGCTAAACTTATTGCTTATCTCTATAGTGATAATATTAGAACAATGAGCGGTAGTTCTATTTGGCCAATGAAAAGTAGTTTTGTATGGGAAATAAATGGCGGTATTATGTGATCGCTATAGTATTATGGCGATATTATTTAATCTCTGTTTTAGCATTGCTGGTGCTATTATTTAGGAATCGAATAGTATTGTGTGGACCAGTCTGTTCCTCCGTGGCAGTAAATCATCACTTCTGGGATCAACACCAGGGCACCTCCGGTACTTACTAGGTCCTGCAATGTCATGACGTTGGATGAGGCTTAGTAAGCACAAATAAAGAGCGGACTTGATGCCGGACAAGGGTAACACAAATTAAATTTCTCATCTCTCATCCTCATGGTTGGTGATGACATGCTGACATCATAACACCGCTGGGACCAGCACAGATCCGAAGAATGAGAATCTGAAGGACTCAGTTCCATAGACATAGTCCCATTGATGAGGGTCCAGAGGTAAGTCACCTATTCTTTGGATACTTGATGTCTTGCTAAGGTGGGGCGGCCTCTTTAAGTGCTCGTCTAAGGGAAGGAGTCCGCAGGGACCTCATTCTTTTGCTTCTTGTAAAAAACCATCCACATGGAAATAGACCTGCAGTATCTGCTGTGGACTTTCATTCTAGATTTCAATCTTTTCAAATCTGCAAAACAATCCACATTTCATGCAGATCTTGCTACAAATTCTCCATTTATTTGCTCACATTTGCTTATCCTTATATTGCCCAGAAAAGGCAGAAAAGATGTGAGTAAGACAGGTGTCGTGCACTTACAGCGATACCCCCATCATGGGGAAATGCTATGATTCAGGGGCGCTCTGACCTCTGGGTCACCAGACGATCCTGAGAAGGTTTGAACAAGTACATTTTTTTTGTTTGTTTCTTCAGATCTCAGCTCCTGATGGAACATAAAATCAAAATTCACATCTCAACTAAAAGCCTTTTAACAGATCATTGTGTAAACCTGTACTGCCATCAAGAGAGTTTGTCTCCAGATTCTTCTACTTTATACAATATAGATTATTCTTTATTCATGAGTAACAAAAATATACAGGATATTTTGATGCATATAAAGTTTTGGAAGCCTTAAAGGAGACATATGCCTTTATATGAAAACTTCAGCAAGGGTGCAGTTAAGATTCAGCTAGGGTGGAGCTAAGATTCAGCAAGGAAGGGGCTAACATTCAGTGAGGGTGGGGTTCAGATTTATCCAGGGTAGAACAACGATTCAGTCATGGAAGAGCAAAGATTCAGTCAGGGTGGAGCAAAGATTCAGCCAGGGTGGAGCAAAGATTCAGCCAGGGTGGAGCAAAGATTCAGCCAGGGTGGAGCTAAGATTCAGTCAGGGTGGAGCAAAGATTCAGCCAGGGTGGAGCAAAGATTCAGCCAGGGTGGAGCAAAGATTCAGCCAGTGTGGAGTAAAGATTCAGGCAGGGTAGAGTAAAGATTCAGCCAGTGTGGAGCAAAGATTCAGCCAGGGTGGAGCAAAGATTCAGCCAGGGTGGAGCAAAGATTCAGCCAGTGTGGAGTAAAGATTCAGCTAGGGTGGAGCTAAGATTCAGTCAGGGTGGCGCTAAGATTCATTCAGGGTGGAGCTAAGATTCAGCCAGGGTGGAGTAAAGATTCAGCCAGGGTGGAGTAAAGATTCAGTCAGGGTGGAGCAAAGATTCAGCCAGGGTGGAGCAAAGATTCAGCCAGGGTGGAGTAAAGATTCAGTCAGGGTGGAGTAAAGATTCAGCCAGTGTGGAGTAAAGATTCAGCCAGGGTGGAGTAAAGATTCAGCCAGGGTGGAGCAAAGATTGAGTCAGGGTGGAGCTAAGATTGAGTCAGGGTGGAGCAAAGATTCAGCCAGGGTGGAGCAAAGATTCAGCCAGGGTGGAGCAAAGATTCAGCCAGGGTGGAGCAAAGATTCAGCCAGGGTGGAGTAAAGATTCAGTCAGGGTGGAGCAAAGATTGAGTCAGGGTGGAGCTAAGATTGAGTCAGGGTGGAGCAAAGATTCAGCAAGGGTGGAGCAAAGATTCAGCCAGGGTGGAGCTTATCCTTATATTGCTGTTGTGAATTCTGCTTTTGGACTCCCTCCGGTGGTTGTAGATGGTAATGCAGTTGTGCCTGGACTGCAGGATTGGACAGGTGTATCTGCAAATTGCAAAGCTGACTGGGGTATTTAGCTTTGCAGGACTCATTAGTCCCTGCCAGTTGCCAATGTTCTATTGCCAGTAATGGTTCTCTGCCTGGCCTCTCCTGCTTGCTGCCATTTCAGCTAAAGATAAGTGTCTGATTCTTTTTCTTAGGCTCACAGGCTGTGTGTCTATTTTTTTCGTGCGGTTCATAGTTTCTATTATGTTCCAGCTTCGACTGTCCTGTTGTTTTCTCAGTCTGGTTGGATTCGCTGGAGTTGCAGATATACTCTCCACACCTTTAGTTAGGTGGAGGAGTTATTGTATTTTTCTGCTGTGGATATTTTGTAGATTTTGTGCTGACCGCTCAGTATCCTGTACTATACTTCCCTATCTAGGTAGAAGTGGCCTCCTTTGCTAAATCTGTTTTCCGCCTGCGTGTGTCTTTTCCTCTCCTACTCACCGTCATTATTTGTGGGGGGCTGCCTATACTTTGGGGGTCTACTCTGAGGCAAGTAAGTTTTCCTATTTTTCATCTTTAGGGATAATTAGTCCTCCGGCTGTGTCGAGGTGTCTAGGTCTGGATAGGCACACCCCACGGCTACTTCTAGTGTCTGTGATAAGTTCAGGGTTAGCGGTCTGTATAGTTACCACTACTCCAGCGAAGGGTTTTTCATGTTGTTCCAAGGCCGCCTGATCATAACATATTGCCCAGAAAAGGCAGAAAAGATGTGAGAAAGACAGGTGTCGTGCACTTACAGCGATACCCCCATCATGGGGAAATGCTATGATTCAGGGGCGCTCTGACCTCTGGGACACCAGACGATCCTGAGAAGGTTTGAACAACTACATTTTATTTGTTTGTTTCTTCAGATCTCGGCTCCTGATGGAACATAAAATCAAAATTCACATCTCAACTAAAAGCCTTTTAACAGATCATTGTGTAAACCTGTACTGCCATCAAGAGAGTTTGTCTCCAGATTCTTCTACTTTATACAATATAGATTATTCTTTATTCAACAAAAATATACTGGATATTTTGATGCATATAAAGTTTTGGGAGCCTTAAAGGAGACATATGCCTTTATATGAAAACTTCAGCAAGGGTGCAGTTAAGATTCAGCCAGGGTGGAGCTAAGATTCAGCAAGGAAGGGGCTAACATTCAGTGAGGGTGGGGCTAAGATTTATCCAGGGTAGAACAACGATTCAGTCATGGAAGAGCAAAGATTCAGCCAGGGTAGAGTAAAGATTCAGCCAGGGTGGAGCTAAGATTGAGTCAGGGTGGAGTAAAGATTCAGTCAGGGTGGAGCAAAGATTCAGTCAGGGTGGAGCAAAGATTCAGTCAGGGTGGAGTAAAGATTGAGTCAGGGTGGAGTAAAGATTCAGTCAGGGTGGAGCAAAGATTCAGTCAGGGTGGAGCAAAGATTCAGTCAGGGTGGAGTAAAGATTCAGTCAGGGTGGAGCAAAGATTCAGTCAGGGTGGAGTAAAGATTCAGTCAGGGTGGAGCTAAGATTCAGCCAGGGTGGAGCAAAGATTCAGCCAGGGTGGAGTAAAGATTCAGTCAGGGTGGAGTAAAGATTCAGTCAGGGTGGAGTAAAGATTCAGTCAGGGTGGAGCTAAGATTCAGCCAGGGTGGAGCAAAGATTCAGTCAGGGTGGAGCTAAGATTCAGCCAGGGTGGAGCAAAGATTCAGTCAGGGTGGAGCTAAGATTCAGCCAGGGTGGAGCAAAGATTCAGCCAGGGTGGAGCAAAGATTCAGCCAGGGTGGAGCAAAGATTCAGCCAGGGTGGAGCAAAGATTCAGCCAGGGTGGAGCAAAGATTCAGCCAGGGTGGAGCAAAGATTCAGCCAGGGTGGAGCTTATCCTTATATTGCCCAGAAAAGGCAGAAAAGATGTGAGAAAGACAGGTGTCGTGCACTTACAGCGATACCCCCATCATGGGGAAATGCTATGATTCAGGGGCGCTCTGACCTCTGGGTCACCAGACGATCCTGAGAAGGTTTGAACAACTACATTTTTTTTGTTTGTTTCTTCAGATCTCGGCTCCTGATGGAACATAAAATCAAAATTCACATCTCAACTAAAAGCCTTTTAACAGATCATTGTGTAAATCTGCACTGCCATCAAGAGAGTTTGTCTCCAGATTCTTCTACTTTATACAATATAGATTATTCTTTATTCAACAAAAATATACTGGATATTTTGATGCATATAAAGTTTTGGGGGGCCTTAAAGGAGACATATGCCTTTATATGAAAACTTCAGCAAGGGTGCAGTTAAGATTCAGCCAGGGTGGAGCTAAGATTCAGCAAGGAAGGGGCTAACATTCAGTGAGGGTGGGGCTATTTATCCAGGGTAGAACAATGATTCAGTCATGGAAGAGCAAAGATTCAACCAGGGTAGAGTAAAGATTCAGCCAGGGTGGAGCAAAGATTCAGCCAGGGTGGAGCAAAGATTCAGCCAGGGTGGAGCAAAGATTCAGCCAGGGTGGAGCAAAGATTCAGCCAGGGTGGAGCAAAGATTCAGCCAGGGTGGAGCAAAGATTCAGCCACGGTGGAGCTAAGATTCAGCCAGGGTGGAGCAAAGATTCAGCGAGGTTGGAGCAAAGATTCAGCCAGGGTGGAGCTAAGATTCAGCCAGGGTGGAGCAAAGATTCAGCGAGGTTGGAGCAAAGATTCAGCCAGGGTGGAGCTAAGATTCAGCCAGGGTGGAGCTAAGATTCAGCTAGGGTGGAGCAAAGATTCAGCTAGGGTGGAGCAAAGATTCAGCCAGGGTGGAGCAAAGATTAAGTCAGGGTGGAGCAAAGATTTAACAAATATGGACCTAAGATTCAGCGTGGGTGGCGCTAAGATTTCTTGAGTGCCCTTGAAGTAAGCAGAAGTGTCTTGTATTCATTAGTAACACTTACCTACTCTATAATTTGTAAGTAATGAGATGGACTGGATTTTCTTTGCTCATCTGAAGAAATGATTCTGGGGTCCCACCGTACATCTACATCTGCACATAGATTTATAATCTTTGTACACACTGAATGTATCATCAATACAATCCAATAGGTTATGTATGGACAACCGATAAAAAGTAGCCCCTAGTGAAAAGTGAATGGCCAAGTCACTGCCAAGTGAGGTTGTCTTCTGCTGGAAGCTTAGCTCAAGAAGATTTTTTTGACTCCTCCTTATTGTGATGCTGTTACATATGATCTCGAGCAGAGGGCCTCAGTGATACCCAGTGGTTGATTTTCTGTTTATAGAACCTTTTAACCTGACTCTTTTCCAACTGTTGCAAAACTTTAACTCCCGCAGTCAGCGCATGCTGGGAATAGTAATTTGGTATGAATTGGATAGTCATAAATTGGAAGACCGCTGGTGTAGAGAAATAATCCATGATACATAGATATAAAATAGAGGCACTGGTTATGGCTGATTTTGGAAGTGTTAAGCTCCTCTAAATTTACTCTATAAAGCAGGAAAAACAAGAAACAATTACAAGTTAAGCGTCCGGCACCTGAGATTTATAGGCCACATTATAAATAAGATCACCTCATTTCTAATGCCTCCCCGATATCCCTTAAAATCCAGTTTATGACCCAGAACACACTTAACTCAGTAATGTGGGTCCGGGGAGAATATGCACCTCCACGAGCTGGAAAAACAGCCGCCCCCCACCAAACCCTGTGTATCCCACCGGACAATTAAATGGAGCCGCGGAGCAGGAAAAGGGATGTTATTTTCTACTTTCTGTAAATGGATTAAGCATTGAAGTCTTGCCGGAATACAAATACCCATCAGCTAAGCAGGATTGTAATCCACAAATCCCTACAAACTCATTTACTGCTGGAGGGGAATATATTATTTACCCAGCAATTGTCGAAAAATCTAATTAGTTTTATAACTTGCGTAATCAAGCAAGAAATCACATCAAACAGCCATTTATTAGTTGTCATTCATTTACTTGCGCACTATAATTAATTGCTTTGTGATCAAGTAGCGGTGCGCCGGGCTTCCCCCCGCTCTGTGATGTTGCCCAACACACGGCATGTAAGAGCCGCGGTTCAGCCGCCGGGACATGATGCTGTTTCTGGTTCTTGTGCCATTTTCTGTTTTCTATTTATTTTCACTCTTGATTTTGCCTCCTCTTCATAACTTGGTTTATCTTTCCATTTACATAGCTGCATAAGGGTTTTTATGGGATGAGTTGTAGTTTTGAGTTACAACATTTATCACTAGTCATTGCTGATCCAGCTCCGCTACACCATTCATTGCTGATCCATCTCCTCTACACCATTCATTGCTAATCTAGCTCTGCTACACCATTCATTGCTGATCCAGCTCTGCTACACTATTCATTGCTGATCCAACTCTGCTACACCATTCATTGCTAATCTAGCTCTGCTACACCATTCATTGCTAATCTAGCTCTGCTACACCATTCATTGCTAATCTAGCTCTGCTACACCATTCATTGCTGATCCAGCTCTGCTACACTATTCATTGCTGATCCAACTCTGCTACACCATTCATTGCTAATCTAGCTCTGCTACACCATTCATTGCTAATCTAGCTCTGCTACACCATTCATTGCTAATCTAGCTCTGCTACACCATTCATTGCTGATCTAGCTCTGCTACACTATTCATTGCTGATCCAACTCTGCTACACCATTCATTGCTAATCTAGCTCTGCTACACCATTCATTGCTAATCTAGCTCTGCTACACCATTCATTGCTGATCCAGCTCTGCTACACTATTCATTGCTGATCCAGCTCTGCTACACCATTCATTGCTGATCCAGCTCTGCTACACTATTCATTGCTGATCCAACTCTGCTACACCATTCATTGCTAATCTAGCTCTGCTACACCATTCATTGCTAATCTAGCTCTGCTACACCATTCATTGCTAATCTAGCTCTGCTACACCATTCATTGCTGATCCAGCTCTGCTACACTATTCATTGCTGATCCAACTCTGCTACACCATTCATTGCTAATCTAGCTCTGCTACACCATTCATTGCTGATCCAGCTCTGCTACACTATTCATTGCTGATCCAACTCTGCTACACCATTCATTGCTAATCTAGCTCTGCTACACCATTCATTGCTAATCTAGGTCTGCTACACCATTCATTGCTGATCCAGCTCTGCTACACCATTCATTGCTGATCCAGCTCTGCTACACCATTCATTGCTGATCCAGCTCTGCTACACCATTCATTGCTGATCCATCTCCGCTACACCATTCATTGCTGATCCAGCTCTGCTACACCATTCATTGCTAATCCAGCTCTGCTACACCATTCATTGCTGATCCATCTCCGCTACACCATTCATTGCTGATCCATCTCCGCTACACCATTCATTGCTAATCTAGCTCTGCTACACCATTCATTGCTGATCCAGCTCTGCTACACCATTCATTGCTGATCCAGCTCTGCTACACCATTCATTGCTAATCCAGCTCTGCTACACCATTCATTGCTGATCCAGCTCTGCTACACCATTCATTGCTGATCCAACATTGCTACACCATTCA
Organism: Ranitomeya imitator; assembly: GCF_032444005.1. NCBI lineage: Eukaryota > Metazoa > Chordata > Amphibia > Anura > Dendrobatidae > Ranitomeya > Ranitomeya imitator. Next base: position 18,447,556 of record NC_091288.1, read on the forward strand.
TTGCTAATCTAGCTCTGCTACACCATTCATTGCTAATCTAGCTCTGCTACACCATTCATTTCTGATCCAGCTCTGCTACACCATTCATTGCTGATCCAGCACTGCTACACCATTCATTGCTGATCCATCTCCGCTACACCATTCATTGCTAATCTAGCTCTGCTACACCATTCATTGCTAATCTAGCTCTGCTACACCATTCATTGCTGATCCATCTCCGCTACACCATTCATTGCTAATCTAGCTTTGCTACACCATTCATTGCTGATCCAGCTCTGCTACACCATTCATTGCTGATCCATCTCCGCTACACCATTCATTGCTGATCCATCTCCGCTACACCATTCATTGCTAATCTAGCTCTGCTACACCATTCATTGCTAATCTAGCTCTGCTACACCATTCATTGCTGATCCATCTCTCTGCTACACCATTCATTGCTAATCTAGCTCTGCTACACCATTCATTGCTAATCTAGCTCTGCTACACCATTCATTGCTGATCCATCTCCGCTACACCATTCATTGCTAATCTAGCTTTGCTACACCATTCATTGCTGATCCAGCTCTGCTACACCATTCATTGCTGATCCATCTCCGCTACACCATTCATTGCTGATCCATCTCCACTACACCATTCATTGCTGATCTAGATCTGCTACACCATTCATTGCTGATCCAGCTCTGCTACACCATTCATTGCTGATCCATCTCCGCTACACCATTCATTGCTAATCTAGCTCTGCTACACCATTCATTGCTGATCCAGCTCTGCTACACCATTCATTGCTGATCCATCTCCGCTACACCATTCATTGCTAATCTAACTCTGCTACACCATTCATTCCTGATCCAGCTCTGGTACACCTGACATCTCTGATCCAGCTCTGCTACACCTGACATCTCTGATCCAGCTCTGCTACACCTGACATCTCTGATCCAGCACTGCTACACCTGACATCTCTGATCCAGCTCTGCTACACCTGAAATCCCTGATCCAGCTCTGCTACACCTGACATCTCTGATCCAGCTCTGGTACACCTGACTACTCTGATCCAGCTCTGGTACACCTGACATCTCTGATCCAGCTCTGCTACACCTGACATCTCTGATCCAGCTCTAGTACACCTGACATCTCTGATCCAGCTCTACTACACCTGACATCTCTGATCCAGCTCTGCTACACCTGACATCTCTGATCCAGCTCTGGTACACCTGACATCTGTGATCCAGCTCTGGTACACCTGACATCTCTGATCCAGCTCTGCTACACCTGACATCTCTGATCCAGCTCTGCTACACCTGACATCTCTGATCCAGCTCTGGTACACCTGACATCTCTGATCCAGCTCTGGTACACCTGACATCTCTGATCCAGCTCTGGTACACCTGACATCTGTGATCCAGCTCTGCTACACCTGACATCTCTGATCCAGCTCTGCTACACCTGACATCTCTGATCCAGCTCTGGTACACCTGACATCTCTGATCCAGCTCTGCTACACCTGACATCTCTGATCCAGCTCTGGTACACCTGACATCTCTGATCCAGCTCTGCTACACCTGACATCTCTGATCCAGCTCTGGTACACCTGACATCTCTGATCCAGCTCTGCTACACCTGACATCTCTGATCCAGCTCTGCTACACCTGACATCTCTGATCCAGCTCTGCTACACCTGACATCTCTGATCCAGCTCTACTACACCTGACATCTCTGATCCAGCACTGCTACACCTGACATCTCTGATCCAGCTCTGCTACACCTGACATCTGTGATCCAGCTCTGCTACACCTGACATCTCTGATCCAGCTCTGCTACACCTGACATCTCTGATCCAGCTCTGCTACACCTGACATCTCTGATCCAGCTCTGGTACACCTGACATCTCTGATCCAGCTCTGGTACACCTGACATCTCTGATCCAGCTCTGGTACACCTGACATCTCTGATCCAGCTCTGCTACACCTGACATCTCTGATCCAGCTCTGCTACACCTGACATCTCTGATCCAGCTCTGCTACACCTGACATCTCTGATCCAGCTCTGCTACACCTGACATCTCTGATCCAGCTCTGCTACACCTGACATCTCTGATCCAGCTCTGGTACACCTGACATCTCTGATCCAGCTCTGCTACACCTGACATCTCTGATCCAGCTCTGCTACACCTGACATCTCTGATCCAGCTCTGGTACACCTGACATCTCTGATCCAGCTCTACTACACCTGACATCTCTGATCCAGCTCTACTACACCTGACATCTCTGATCCAGCTCTGCTACACCTGACATCTCTGATCCAGCTCTGCTACACCTGACATCTCTGATCCAGCTCTGCTACACCTGACATCTCTGATCCAGCTCTGGTACACCTGACATCTCTGATCCAGCTCTACTACACCTGACATCTCTGATCCAGCTCTACTACACCTGACATCTCTGATCCAGCTCTGCTACACCTGACATCTCTGATCCAGCTCTGCTACACCTGACATCTCTGATCCAGCTCTGCTACACCTGACATCTCTGATCCAGCTCTGGTACACCTGACATCTCTGATCCAGCTCTACTACACCTGACATCTCTGATCCAGCTCTACTACACCTGACATCTCTGATCCAGCTCTGCTACACCTGACATCTCTGATCCAGCTCTGCTACACCTGACATCTCTGATCCAGCTCTGCTACACCTGACATCTCTGATCCAGCTCTGCTACACCTGACATCTCTGATCCAGCTCTGGTACACCTGACATCTCTGATCCAGCTCTGGTACACCTGACATCTCTGATCCAGCTCTGGTACACCTGACATCTGTGATCCAGCTCTGCTACACCTGACATCTCTGATCCAGCTCTGCTACACCTGACATCTCTGATCCAGCTCTGGTACACCTGACATCTCTGATCCAGCTCTACTACACCTGACATCTCTGATCCAGCTCTACTACACCTGACATCTCTGATCCAGCTCTGCTACACCTGACATCTCTGATCCAGCTCTGCTACACCTGACATCTCTGATCCAGCTCTGCTACACCTGACATCTCTGATCCAGCTCTACTACACCTGACATCTCTGATCCAGCTCTACTACACCTGACATCTCTGATCCAGCTCTGCTACACCTGACATCTCTGATCCAGCTCTGCTACACCTGACATCTCTGATCCAGCTCTGCTACACCTGACATCTCTGATCCAGCTCTGGTACACCTGACATCTCTGATCCAGCTCTGCTACACCTGACATCTCTGATCCAGCTCTACTACACCTGACATCTCTGATCCAGCTCTGCTACACCTGACATCTCTGATCCAGCTCTGCTACACCTGACATCTCTGATCCAGCTCTGCTACACCTGACATCTCTGATCCAGCTCTGCTACACCTGACATCTCTGATCCAGCTCTGCTACACCTGACATCTGTGATCCAGCTCTGGTACACCTGACATCTCTGATCCAGCTCTACTACACCTGACATCTCTGATCCAGCTCTGCTACACCTGACATCTATGATCCAGCTCTACTACACCTGACTACTCTGATCCAGCTCTGGTACACCTGACATCTCTGATCCAGCACTGCTACACCTGACATCTCTGATCCAGCTCTGCTACACTTGACATCTCTGATCCAGCTCTGCTACACTTGACATCTCTGATCCAGCTCTGCTACACTTGACATCTCTGATCCAGCTCTGGTACACCTGACATCTCTGATCCAGCTCTGCTACACCTGACATCTCTGATCCAGCTCTGCTACACCTGACATCTCTGATCCAGCTCTGCTACACCTGACATCTCTGATCCAGCTCTGGTACACCTGACATCTGTGATCCAGCTCTGGTACACCTGACATCTGTGATCCAGCTCTGCTACACCTGACATCTCTGATCCAGCTCTGGTACACCTGACATCTCTGATCCAGCTCTACTACACCTGACTACTCTGATCCAGCTCTGGTACACCTGACATCTCTGATCCAGCTCTGCTACACCTGACATCTCTGATCCAGCTCTGCTACACCTGACATCTGTGATCCAGCTCTACTACACCTGACATCTCTGATCCAGCTCTGCTACACCTGACATCTCTGATCCAGCTCTGCTACACCTGACATCTGTGATCCAGCTCTGCTACACCTGGATGTGACGAACATTCAGCTTTCCCTCCTGTTACGTCGCAAATTGAAATGATTTTCTTTTGTTGGATGTTCCGAAAGTGAATTGTTTATTCCATAATTCTCAGCGGATCCTGGGGCTGATTGACCTGTCATGTCGCATTCACCTCCGCTCCAGCTCCCGGGGGTCTGATGCATCCTCCTGCGCGGTCCCTATCACCCTGAGACCACTTGCCCCGCCGCTGGCCCACGGATTATTTAGTGTTTATCCCACTCTTATGTCGGTGACTGCGCGAACCTGCAGGATATTAAATCTTGTGGATAAAAGGCTCTGCCTCAGATTTACAGTCCGCAGAGAGGAAAGAAAAAAAAAATCTCCATAAAACAGAGACCCTGTGATCGGGTAATAATGGTGCAGGGTCCCCTGTGAAAATTTTACGTTTTATTATTTCTACATCTCACTTTTAGAATAAACGATTTATAGCTTGCAGACTCGGAAAACCGAACAACTGGTTTTACTTAATGCACAAGTCACCATTAAACATAAGTCTGGCTCTGAAATCCGGAAATAGAAAAATGCAAATATGTGCAGGGTCTGGATACTGATTTGTTGGGGAAATGATGGCCAGGAGGGGTTTTACTTGAGACATTGGGAAACTGAAGCATCCCATGACCCATTATTCTTCTTAGCTGAGGGTATAGTATTATTTACATTATCAGGTCTAGAAATGCCAAAATTGCCATTTTTGGAGAAATAGTGACCTAAACTCATTTTATTTTTTCAAAGTTCAAAACTTTTTTTTACATTTTTTATTACATTATTTGGTAACGATGACATTAAAAAAAAAACATTTTGTCTCGCAATAAACGACAGTGTCGATGGAAAAATAAAAAAAGTCATGTTTCTGGGAAGGCGAGGAGAAAAAAACAAAAGTGCAGGGGGTTAAAGGAAGAGGCCCACAGAGATGCTAGGGATTGTGGTATCCCTTTAGATAGACGGTGCAATCCTTAAGAATCCCTGTAATCCAATGAATAGTATGAAAAGTCTTACTTTATTTAGGGTTTGCTATCACTTGCCACAGTAAAATCATCGGTATACAACGGGGCCAGGTCAAAGTCTGTGGCGGTCACTCGGAAAAACATTATATCAGCCACTTCTTTTATCAGGCCAAAGGGGACGAGGGAAGATTCTACAAAAAGCAAGGTAATAATGGACAATAACAGCTAGAAGCTACAATATACAGCTAGAGGATATAAAGAGAAGCAGAAATCACACAATAGAGTAGCATACAGTTAGGTCCATATATATTTGGACGGAGACAACATTTTTCTAATTTTTGTTATAGACATTACCACAATGAATTCTAAACAAAACAATTCAGATGCAGTTGAAGCTCAGACTTTCAGCTTTCAATTGAGGGTATCCACATGAAAATTGGATGAAGGGTTTAGGAGTTTCAGCTCCTTAATATGTGCCACCCTGTTTTTAAAGGGACCAAAAGTAACTGGACAATTGACTCCAAGGCAATTTCATAGACAGGTGTGGGCAATCCCTTTGTTATGTCATTCTCAATTAAGCAGATAAAAGGCCTGGAGTTGATTTGAGGTGTGGTGCTGCATTTGGAAGGTTTTGCTGTGAAGTAAACATGCGGTCAAAGGAGCTCTCCATGCAGGTGAAACAAGCCATCCTTAAGCTGCGAAAACAGAAAAAACCCAACCGAGAAATTGCTACAATATTCCCAAGAGGAAGCTGTCGCGAAACGCGCGTCGGGGTCTGACAAGGAGTAAGCGTGCCACGCGGCTGTTAGCAGAGACCACCGAATATTTGGGTAATATGCATCTTACCAATTTGTTTAGAATTATGTGGTTTTATGTATCGTGTGTCAGCAACAGTAGTAACCGGCTAGACTGCTAGATCACATTAATTTCAGAGGTTTTGTTGATGGTGATACACTTGAGCAGTATATGAACTGCAATTTGCTGTATAATAGCTCAGCTCACTTTATGTATGGAGGATTTCAGCGCTCTTTGAGTGAATAGCATTTTAGCTATAGCACTAAGCTTACTCAATAGTTATTGATAGCAGCTTATATCTCCATACTTGTTTAAGTGCAATTCCGGTGTTTTCCACATGTGCATGACTCTATAAGCTAACCCATAAATTCGTTGATCTAGTTGTTAGGGATCTGCTTAAACAATATTTGTTCAAGACGCTTATCTGTCAGTTACTTTGTCTATTGTGGTTCAGAGGTATTGTTTTAAGTATTTTTTTATGTGTAATGTGTTTTTCAATAAAGTTATGACTTTTTAATAAAAAAAGTAAAAGACACTTTTTGACTCAACGTACGGTTTAATAACCGATCTAGTTGGTCAGTATGTTGAAATATTAGGAGTGGCAAAATCTACAGTTTGGTCCACCCTAAGAAAGAAAGAAAGCACTGGTGAACTCATCAATGCAAAAAGACCTGGAGCCCACGGAAGACAACAGTGGTGGCTGATCGCAGAATAATCTCCATGGTGAAGAGAAACCCCTTCACAACAGCCGACCAAGTGACCAACACTCTCCAGGAGGTCGGCGTATCAATATCCAAATCTACCATAAAGAGAAGACTGCATGAAAGTAACTACAGAGGGTTCACTGCACGGTGCAGCCACTCATAAGCATCAAGAAGAAAAAGGCTAAAAACATCTAAAAAAGCCGCACAGTTCTGGAAGAACATTCTTTGGACAGATGAAACCAAGATCAACCTCTACCAGAATGATGAAAAGTATGGCGAAGGCGTGGTACAGCTCATGATCCAAAGCATACCACTTCATCTGTAAACCCAGCGGAGGCAGTGTGATGGCGCGGGCATGCATGGCTGCCAGTGGCACTGGGTCACTAGTGTTTATTGATGATGTGACAGGACAGAAGCAGCCGAATGAATTGTGAGATATTCAGAGCCGCCATACTGTGTGTTCAGATCCAGCCAAATGCAGCAAAACGGATTGGTCGTCATTTGATACTACAGATGGACAATGACCCAAAACATAAAGCCAAAGCAACCCAGGAGTTTATGAAAGCAAAGAAGTGCAATATTCTTGAATGGCCAAGTCAGTTACCTGATCTCAACCCAATTGAGCAGCATTTCACTTGTTAAAGACTAAACTTCAGACAGAAAGGCCACAAACAAACAGCAACTGAAAACCACCGCAGTGAAGGCCTGACAGAGCATCAAAAAGGAGGAAACACAGCGTCTGGTGATGTCCATGAGTTCAAGACTTCAGGCAGTCATTGCCAACAAAGGGTTTTCAACCAAGTACTAAAAATGAACGTTTTATTTAAATGATAGAATCTGTCCAATTACTTTTGGTCCCTTTAAAAACAGAATGGCACAGGTTAAAGAGCTGAAACTCCTAAACCCTTCATCCAATTTTAATGTGGATACCCTCAAATGAAAGCTGAAAGTCTGAACTTCAACTGCATCTGAATTGTTTTGTTTAAAATTCATTGTGGTAATGTTTATAACCAAAATTAGAAAAATGTTGTCTCTGTCCAAATATATATGGACCTAACTGTACATGGCTAAAATAACAATAGTGGAACTTAAAGGGTTATTTTTCCAACTTAATCAATGACTATTGTTGGATAGAGCTTGTAAATACAAGCAATTTTGCAATTTACTGCTTGTTAAAATTGTCAGCCATTCTTGAGATATTAACACATTTCTTTGCATTTCAGTGGAGACCGGCCTTTGGTGCTGCACAGCAGAACACGCGCAGCGCTTACAAGCTCTTTTCTATTGAGTTTATAAGTGCTGTTTTGAATCTGGCCAGGATTGCTGGAGCGCTCTGTTACCTGTTAATCACGGCCAGCTTCAACGCAGCACTTGTAGGCTAGACAGCAGTAGCAGTGGTGGTCGGTCTCCTAGGTAACGAGCTGTAAACTGTTAATATCTCAAGAACGGCTGCAAATTTTAATAAGCAGCAAATTGTGAAAGTGCTTGTTTTTACAGGCACTATCCACTGATAGATGATATATATCTATTAATATGGGGGGGGGGAAAACACTTTTAATTATTCATTCAGAGAGATGTCAAATAAATGGTGTGCAAAGAACCAAGGCGATAAGTCATACAATGTTATCTTAAAGCACTTTCATGATTGTGAGCCCTTATCGGAAAATAAGGTAAAGTTCCTAAAGAATACAACCGTACAGTGGCCAAATAATAGCAACCTAAGGAATTGAACAGCACCAATTATAACCAGTTCTCTACTTCCATCTTGTGGTCCGTACCTGATTTGGATTGCCCGTGGTGAGCGTGGTCAAAGTTGTTGGCCATTTGCTAATGGAGCTGACTTTGCTGTAGAGGATAGCCGTCCACGATGGCAGATCATTGTGATGCTTCCTCTAGTCTAGGCCTATTATGAGTGCATGAAAATAACCCCTAGTAAATCGGCATCCTTCGTGATGATTTGTGAAACTGCACTCAAGTCTAAACGCGCGGTAATGGCCGAGCATTCCTCCGACTTTACGGAAGGCATCAGATGCTCATAATGAAATAAAATGCTCACGATCAATGGACATCCATCTGTAGACACTTAACTTATTATCTCTGAATCAATGTTAGTAAGATGGAAGAGGAGCGGAGCGGCCGAGGCCTCGCCTGGCAATAGTTCATTAGGTGTCGGAGAATATATGAAGGATAGGTGCGAAAAGACAAGTCATCTAACCACCGGGGTAATTCATTAAGTTAATGAGATATGGGGACCTGACAGACCGTATGCGTAAAGGTCAGGAATCGGGACAAGCTTAACCTATTAGTATAATTGGGACGGATGTTATATAGTCAGACATGTCTGTTGGCCTTATGAGGGTACTGAATTATCACTGGTCTATGGCTCTCCGAACATGAGTCTTATAAATATATTGGGACCTTACAACACATTATATAGGAAGCCATGACACTTTAAGAGGTTTACAAGATTAGAGAGCAAAAATCAAGGCTTTTTCTAAAAACAGTGCCACCTTTATCTGCAGGTTGTATGTGGTATTGCAGCTGAGCCTCATTTACTTCAATAGACCCGAGCCCCAAAACCACACACAACCCAAGGACATGTTTATCGCTGCTTTTTGGGAGAAAGCGTATAAATGTAGAAAAAGATACACGGCACTGCTACTAATTTCTACCCAATGCCACCGCGTGTATATTATTGCTGCTATGCCATATAAGCCTGAAAATGGACACTCGGGCGCACAATCAGAAAGTCTATGATAATCCAAACGAAGAAAAAATAGAAGTGCACTCACCGGTCCTAAAATTGACAATCCTTTAATCCGAACATGTGCAGGTAACTGTAGGGAGAACGTGGCACAGAAGGACGACGGCCGTTTCGCGCAACTGTGCTTCTACGGGTCCTGATGACCCTGGTTCAGGACCCGTAGAAGCGCAGTTGCGCGAAACGGCCGTCGTCCTTCTGTTCCACGTTCTCCCTTCAGTTACCTGCACATGTTCTGATTAAAGGATTGTCAATTTTAGGACCAGTGAGTGCACTTCTATTTTTTCTTCGTTTGGATTTTTGGGAGAAAGCAGCTGCATTTTTCTAATCCTGTACAAAAATCTGATTTATGATCGGGCCGCCATTAGCGTTGAAGCAATTTTGATACTTTCAATTCATTTTTGGCAAATCGATACAAGTTATCAGGAAATCGAATCACCCATTATATTTGTTTTTGTCTTGGAAGTGTAACAACTTAAGTGAATCTTCTCTACAGCCCTTCCAGTATGTTTCACACAGTGCAGTTTAGCAATGTATAGACTTAGAGATGTGTCAGTAAAAAAATCAGGACTATGATAGGAAATAAGGAAAGCGAGCTCCAGCCCAGGGGACAGAAGGATCAAGCATCAAAGAGAACAGGGTTATTAACTTGTTCTTACAAAGTGTCAATTCGACCTTTTCTCACCTTTGACTCTGCAAAAACTCTTACTGTTGCTCTTATTCATTCTCGCCAGGACTATTGCAACTCTCTACTAATCAGTTTCCCTCTTACCAAACCCTCCTCTCTCCAGTCCGTCCTGAATGCAGCAGCCAGGATCATGTTCCTTTCCAACCGCTACACCGATGCCTCCACCCTGTGCTAGCCATTACACTGGTTACCCATCCTCTGCAGTGCTTTGTGAATACCCTATTTTGTATATTGATGGACCACACAATCCAAGCACTTCTACCATTTACCTTTTGTGCCTCCTCTATTTCCTTATAGATTGTAGCTTGTGAACACCAAGACCCTCACTGCTCCTATATCTTTTGAATTGTGTTACCGCGTTATGTCGTTATTGTCTGTACAAGTCCCTCCTGAAATGAAAAGTGCTGCGGAATATGTTGACGCTTTAGAAATAAAATTATTATTATTAAAGTGAGATTCACCATAATAACAAGTCATGGAGTCCTAATTCGTTGGAAATATCCTAATCTTTCAACCATGAAGGTGACAAGTTTAGGTCATCGCAAGTTTGGCCCTTTTAGAATCTGGTTTAACTATGTAAAAAGTTATATGAGAAGAACCAACAAGATACGGAAAAACCACAGTGAAGATTCATCTTTTCCTCGAGGAGTAAACATGTTCAACGTAGTATGGGAACAAGTGAAGAGGACATCCAGAGTCCACGTGATGGATAGAGAAAATCACGGAAATGATGAACAAGTCAACGAGAAATTTGGAGATCCAAATGTTCCACCAGATCAGAATCCATGTCCTTTGATTTTTCTTAGAATTGTATTTGTAACAGGGAGATCTTCTTCAGCCTTTTAATTGGAATTTCCAAGTTGCTTGCCCAATATTCTCTTGGGACCTTTCTTTGGGGAGCCAGACCGGAGATCTTTCTTAGGGTACCTGTCCAGTTGGCCATTCCTTCCCTGCAGGGGATGAAACAAAACTTCCTCTGATCACCGATCTCCGGAGCCATTGGCAGTCAGACAAGTAGGAAACGTTTGATCCCCATGTAGACCATCCATTTAATGAGGTTGTCTTTATAAATCGACGCTTCTGCAAGAAATATTTTCCCGGTCGTTGGACCTCTTGGGTTTCTCCACCAGGAATTGTACTGCAAATAAGGATATCCCACATATGGAAAATGTCAAAGCATTTTCAAAATTTAGGAAACAAAAAATGTAAATAAAGTGCGTGGGATAATTAGCAAAGAATCTCACACCGAGTCACCATGATAGGAGATGGAATTAATAACATTTCGTGTTAAGAATAAATGCTGTGTGTTATCAAAAAAAACAAAACAAAAGAAAATTAGTTTTCTTTACATGAAATTAGGAAACTTTCTTATACTAGGGTAACTTTACAAATCACTGGTTTCAAAACTGAAAGTAGTCTAAGATGTCAATAATATGGGTATTGAAGTTTACTGGAAAGAACACAACACGTGCCGCTCCGGCGTCGTGCATGTACAGGGGCTGATCTCCTCCCGCTGTCCTCTGCAGGTGCTCCACTTCTTGGCAGGAAACCTGGAGACCTGGAAAGGCGATGGACCTCTCAAGTGTTGACTCAGTCCTCTTCGATAAGAGCCTGTATCTCCTCCATGAGCTTCTTGCACATCTCATCCAGCCAATTAGTACTTTGCTTTTTACCGATAAGGGTCAATAACCCACAAAACAGCTGTATATAGATAGGTGCCTCTTCCTTTTGGAGAAGTCTATGGATTGGCTGATATGTGATAATTCTCAAACTTCTTGAGATTTTGCTTTCATTCTTGGTGATAGGTGGGTACGTAAAAAGTGAAGCTCCTCGACAGCCCTTCTGTTATGTCTCACCTGGTGAGGAGCATTCTCTAAGCAGAGCTGGATAGCACGTGAAATGAGGAATAGCAGAAACAGACTACACAGCACCTTGGCCATGGAATGGCCGACCTGAGAAGGCGGGCAGGCGCCTTGGAACAGCAGAGCTGAGCATGCGGACGGACACCATGTGAACAGCGGAGCCAAGTTTGTGGACTGGCAGAGAGGAGTTTTTCAGGAGACCAGCAGTTGATCAGTGCTGGGTTTATTCTCAGCACAAGATTATAAGAATGATAACGTATGAAATGTCTTGCACTATGGTGCGGCATTTTCTCCTTTTTATATGGAAATAAGAACAGAAATCATTGTTCTGCTCGGCTCATGCTGTGACCTGCGCTTCGGTGTTTCTGCTGCTGTACAAACATATTTATGCAAAGAACCTAACTATTGTGACATTTTGTGAATAGACTGTCTCCCCGCCACCGACAGACTGGAGATTGGGTGTCATTAATACAAGTAATAATTCATTTTTTGAAAGTGCAATAAAAATGACCTTCTCTGTCGCTGGGGAGCCACTCCACTCACCGGACATAAGAGTTTCGAATAACTGTCTGGAATTAGCCACAGAGCAGGCCTTAAGATGCTTCTGATTAGGATCCAGTGTGTTCTTGCTTGTCTGTAGTGTCTAAATAGCTAGAATGACCTATGTCTGTCCTAAAGGTCCATCTAGTCACCATAAACGATGATCGGGTAATCGGGTATGGTCATCAAATTAGGATGAAATATGGAAAGAACAGCCTCATCACTGGAGGACTCAGCATGTCCATGCGGTACATGGATTGTCTATTGCTTTCCATAGGAACTGTGTAATACTTAATTTGTCCAGTGGTGGCGCTGCAGAGGAATTGAATACTTGGTGCCAGGTTACATTACAGACTGTGGCTGATCACAATGTGATTGTCTACATCTTCTAATTGTTCCTCATCATAACTGTAATGATTCATATCCCAGCTTAAGCCAGAAAATGAGGAATTGGAGAGCAATTTACTCATTTTTTTTTTTTGCAAATCAAAAAACAAAATGCCCCCCACCATTCAACACGGGCCAGAGAAGACTCACATCACTTCAGGCTTCTTCTTAATACCTTGCAGCAATCTCATGGTATAGTGCAGCCAATAGGGAGGGACGGTCATAGCCTGTATAAAAGCCGAGGCAGGGAATTCAGAAGCCCTATTTTGGGGTGAATCTGGATAGTGGAAGTTTTCATAGCTCATAGGTTAGCCGTTATTTATAGTCAAATATGTTGAGGTCATTTTGACATTACCAATGCTGTGTTTGTGTTAAAAGGCTTGAAAGTTGTTGGATTCAGTCCTAGGAGAACTCAGAGTGTTACACACTTCTTTTCAGGAAAATTCAAGGCTGTGCAATTCTTGCAGTTCGCTCTACAATTTTTTTTTTAAGTGAAGCTGATGAAATCGAATTGCAAAATATTCTCTCATCATTTTTAATGATATTGTATTCATAAGAAGAAAAAGTTAGATCGTTCTATAGGTTATCAAAAGACTTAGGCCCATCCAGTTCAACCTTACACATTATCCATCACTAGATTATTTGTGACTCACAATGCCGTTTTTTCCCTCCGCATTGTTACTTGCACTACCGCATCTGACCACCTGGGGTGCTGTTAGAAAAGATCCCGGTTCCAATGCAGCGCAAGATACAAGTTTCTTTCATTCCAGCACAGACGTAGCAAACGTAGAGGGTAAACGAACGCAGTGCATAGCTGGAGCGGACTTTCTGTGCTGATTTGACGGTGTAAAATCCACAGAGTAATGCAGTGCAAGCTGCATAAATTGAGAAAAAATATATAATTTATGCGTTTTGGAAATTTTTCCTAAGCTGATTGAACAGTCTTGCCCTTTTCTAGGCATGGGGCGAAATTTGCCACAAATTGTAACATCTGTGCCGGTTTCTGCTTTGACCGCTATGTTGCGCTGCACCTTTGTTGCGGGTGATGCTTGACAGCATCAATCCTGTTTTATTCCTGAGACTTGTCCGCACTGGGTGGGGCTGCTCACTATATAAAACCCTGGGAGCCAGTCTCCACCGCCAGTCAATATCTGTGCTACCTGGTTTTATCTGATTAATTCTGTTCTCTGACCTTGAGTACTTTATTGACGTTTCTTCTGGATTTGACCCGGCTAGCTGACTATCCTTCTTGCCAGCCTGCACCGCCAAACACCAGCCGACTCCAGCCTAGGGTCCCCTGTGTAAGTCCTGATCCCTGTACAAGGGTTAAAGGGTGAACGCCAGGGAACCCCAAGGGTTCTGCCATTTTGGAGCTGCCAGGTGACCAGGAAGAATGCCCACATGACACAAATTTGCTACAAAATTCACAACAAAATGTACATGTAACCCTGTTACAAATTTTGCATTAGGGCCCAAGAGCTTACACCTGATGCAGGGCACTACTCTATATAGCGCCATCTAGTGCTCAGTCATGGTAAAGATTAATTCCCAGCCTTATGATTAAGAGGATGCCCTCTACTTCTACAGGTCAATCATCCCTACAGCCTGGATTTAATCGATCTTCTGTAAAAACAAAAGATGAGATCCGAGTCAGTAATTCCCGCAAACTTGAATTACAAAGTAGGTTCTTCTGGAAAACTCGAAGAAAATGATGAAGAACTGAAAGCAGAACAAAAGAATTATTACACTTTATTGGTTTTGAATGGATTCAGTCCCTAATGGCTTCCTACATAAACTCCCACGCAGCATACATTACCTGATTCTCCTGCATTTATTGTGTTACGTCTTGTTTTAATAATTATATATGGGGAGGCAGAAGCGACTCTATATGGTGTAAACTTATTTTTTTAGCTAAAGCTCTCAAACTTAGTAAAAAGTGATTTAAAAACATCAGAATCAAATCTTCCATAAAGGGAATGTGTCATCAGAAAAAGATCTATTGTTTCAATAAAGTTTTTATGGTAGATATTTTATTATATATATATATATAACTGAACTTTTAGAAAACTTTTTATGTGACTTTGAGACATGCCCGAAGCTTTGATTGTTGGGTTTTAATATCTGCTCATTCTGCACATTTAGTTTATCACTCTGACCCTTCTTTTACACATGTGCATACAGAGATGGTTGTCAATCATCAAGTTGAACCACCCACTGGACTCCCTGATAATTATGTGCGAACTGTCTGCAGCCACCACTAGGGGGAGCTTAAGAGGCGGCTGCATGAAGTTATACACAGTAAGCAGTAAGCTCCCTCTAGTGGTGACTGCAGACAGCAAGAATATGTGTTTGTGCAGGGGATTCAGAGCTCTGTATCCGAAAAAAAACAGGGCTCTGAACACTGTAAACATATAAGAAAATAGTCATAAAAGAATTTTAAAATGAAGATGAGAGGTGAACATTTGCTTTAATTTGGGAATATTCTTTCATTTTCTTAAAATCCTGTTTTACTTCGAATAAAGTGAAAAAAATAAATTGCATCATTTGTTTTTGTTTTTTATTTTCCTTTTAAATTTTGATATTTATCTCTGGTGGAAATACCTGATATTTCCATACAATAGCAAAAACAATACCGTCCTTGTGCAATACTGACCAAAGCATACAATCACATAATGCTCTAATAATGCCATATAGTATTTATATATATATATATATATATATATATATATATTATATTGTATTATATACATTATGTATTGTTTGTATGTTATATATGCTGCCCACATAGGACTACCGCGCATTTTGCTACACAATGCACAAATAATACCGCCACACAGTGCAAAAAAAAGTGAAGGGATTAGTGGTAGAAAATATCTGATTTTCTAGAACATTGAAGATTTACATGTTCAGCGCACAGGTTGCTCCTGGAAGTCCAGTTTATTGCGACACCCAAAAAAAGAGAGGCCTTAGGAGATTGCCTCTAAAATTAAGTTAAAAGACTGTTTTAAACCATTCACATATACTGGCATGTCTTATGTTGGGTGCTGGTGTATGGAGGGGGCTCATGAGCTGTATATTTGGCATCTGCCTCAAACAGCAGCAACCAGAGCAAGCTCCAATCGCTGCTGTTTAGTCACTAAAATGCCACTGACGATCTCTGACAGCATCATTTAAGTACCATGATCACAGTGGTGAGACCCTAAGGGCACACATTGCGCCCCCGTGTGTGAAGGAATTGGGGGGTGCCTAGAGACTGAATTTCACTGTCAACACTATCTTGGTACCTTTGATGTTTTGCAGTGTATAGTGTAACATAAAGTAACAAGATAAAAAAAAAAGGGATACAAAAACAAACCAAAAAAAGATCATAAAAATTCAAATCACCCTGACTTTTTCCCATTTAAAAATAAATAAATAAAAACTTATAACCTTACTTGGTATCACCACATCCATAAAAGCCCAAACTATTAAAATATTATATTACTTAACAAATGAGATAATCACTGTAAAAAAAAGTTTCCACCCCCGGACTTAAAAATGCAATGCAAAGTGATCAAAATTTAATTTGTACCCTAAAATAGTACCAATTAAATCTTCAGCGCACAACATAAAAAACAAGCCCCTACCCCGCTCCAATGAAGGAAAAATAGCAAAAGGTCTCAGAAAATATATATATTTGTTTTTCAAACTTTTTAATGATTTTTTTTAACCTTTTTTTTAATTTTAAAACTATGCAAGTTTACTGAACAATCAGGATATTAGGTCATTTTTTTACCGCGCAATGAACTCAGTAAATGTAGACGGAATAATAAAAAAAAACACCAGGAAAAACAGAAGTCAGGAAAAAATGATTAAAAGTGGAAAAATGAAAATAGGCCCCAGCAGAAATGGGTTAATATTGTATTTCTATTTCTGCCATCAGATTTATGTAATTTCTTTATAGTGCCGAGACCTGAATCTCATTTTGTATAAGCGGCTTTATTTCTCTACAAGGTGAAATATTTTAAACCGATGTTTTCTGCGGAATGCGTTTTGCTGCGCTGTGCGTGATTGTTTTTTACTTGCTCCTCTATGTATTTGTCCTTGCAGGATATAAATATATTCTCTTGGTTTTTTTTTTCATCAGCCATTCACTGGTACAGTCTGGTTTTAATGTTACATAAATTAGAGGGCAGCAGAAGGTGATGCATCTGCACAGATAAATACCAACTACTCTGCAGTCAGATATGGCGGTGACATTAAAAAAATTGAAAGCAGTTAGTGAAAGTTCAAAAAAGTAATGATCAGATGTGCAGGTACAGGTTGCTGAGACCCCATATGCAAAAGGGTCCTTAACTTGCTTGGTGCCACTTATAGTACCGGATCCTTAGGTGGTTGAGGGAGCCTTCAGGTGCCACTTATAGTACCGGAGCCTTAGGTGGTCAGGGGTGTCTTCAGGTGCCACTTATAGTACCGGAGTCTTAGGTGGTCAGGGGAGCCTTCCTTCGGGTGCCACTTATAGTACCAGAGTCTTAGGTGGTTGGGGGAGCCTTCAGGTGCCACATATAGTACCGAAGCCTTAGGTGGTCATGGAGCCTTCAGGTGCCACTTATAGTACCGAAGCCTTAGGTGGTCATGGAGCCTTCAGGTGCCACTTATAGTACCAGAGTCTTAGGTGGTCGGGGGAGCCTTCTGGTGCCACTTATAGTACCAGAGTCTTAGGTGGTCAGTGGTGCCTTCAGGTGCCACTTATAGTACCTAAGCCTTAGGTGGTCATGGAGCCTTCAGGTGCCACTTATAGTACCAGAGTCTTAGGTGGTCAGTGGTGCCTTCAGGTGCCACTTATAGTACCGAAGCCTTAGGTGGTCATGGAGCCTTCAGGTGCCACTTATAGTACCAGAGTCTTAGGTGGTCGGGGGAGCCTTCTGGTGCCACTTATAGTACCAGAGTCTTAGGTGGTTGGGGGAGTCTTCCTTCGGGTGCCACTTATAGTACCGGAGTCTTAGGTGGTCATGGAGCCTTCTGGTGCCACTTATAGTACCAGAGTCTTAGGTTGTTGGGGAAGCTTTCCTTTGGGTGCCACTTATAGTACCAGAGTCTTAGGTGGTCGGGGGAGCCTTCAGGTGCCACTTATAATACCGGAGTCTTAGGTGGTCAGGGGGTCTTCAGGTGCCACTTATAGTACCGGAGTCTTAGTCTTAGGTGGCCGGGGGAGCCTTCAGGTGCCACTTATAGTACCGGAGTCTCAGGTAGCTGTGGGACCCTTCGGGTGCCATTTATAGTACCGGAGTCTTAGGTGGTCGGGGGAGCCTTCAGGTGCCATTTATAGTACCGGAGTCTTAGGTGGTCGGGGGAGCCTTCAGGTGCCACTTATAGTACCGGAGTCTCAAGTAGCTGTGGGAACCTTCGGGTGCCACTTAAAGTACCGGAGTCTCAAGTAGCTGTGGGAGCCTTCGGGTGCCACTTATAGTACCGGAGTCTTAGGTGGTCAGCGGAGCCTTTGGGTGCCACTTATAGTACCGGAGTCTCAAGTAGCTGTGGGAACCTTCGGGTGCCACTTAAAGTACCGGAGTCTCAGGTAGCTGTGGGAGCCTTCGGGTGCCACTTATAGTACCGGAGTTTTAGGTGGTCATGGAGCCTTCTGGTGCCACTTAGAGTACCAGAGTCTTAGGTGGTTGGGGGAGTCTTCCTTCAGGGTGCCGCTTGTAGTACCAGAGTCTTAGGTGGTCATGGAGCCTTCATGTGCCACTTATAGTACCAGAGTCTCAGGTAGCTGTGGGAGCCTTCATGTGCCACTTATACTACCGGAGTCTTAGGTGGTCGGGGGAGCCTTCTGGTGCAACTTATAGTACCGGAGTCTAAGGTGGTTGGGGGAGCCTTCCTTCGGGTGCCACTTATAGTACCCGAGTCTTAGGTGGTTGGGGGAGTCTTCGGGCGCCACTTATAGTACCGGAGTCTCAGGTAGCTGTGGGAGCCTTCGAGTGCCACTTATAGTACCGGAGTCTCAGGTAGCTCTGGGAGCCTTCATATGCCACTTATAGTACCAGAGTCTTAGGTGGTCGGGGGAGCCTTCAGGTGCCACTTATAGTACCGGAGTCTAAGGTGGTTGGGGGAGCTTTCCTTCGGGTGCCACTTATAGTACAGGAGTCTTAGGTGGTCAGGGGAGCCTTCTGGGGCCACTTATAGTACCAGAGTGTTAGGTGGTTGGGGGAGTCTTCGGGTGCCACGTATAGTACCGGAGTCTCAGGTAGCTGTGGCAGCCTTCGGGTGCCACGTATAGTACCGGAGTCTCAGGTAGCTGTGGGAGTCTTCGGGTGCCACGTATAGTACCGGAGTCTCAGGTAGCTGTGGGAGCCTTCGAGTGCCACTTATAGTACCGGAGTCTCAGGTAGCTGGGGAGCCTTCGGGTGCCACTTATAGTACCGGAGTCTCAGGTAGCTGGGGAGCCTTCGGGTGCCACTTATAGTACCGGAGTCTTAGGTGATCGCGGGAGCCTTCGGGTGCCACTTATAGTACCGGAGTCTTAGGTGGTCGGGGGAGCCTTCTGATGCCACTTATAGTACCGGAGTCTTAGGTGATCGCGGGAGCCTTCGGGTGCCACTTATAGTACCGGAGTCTTAGGTGGTCGGGGGAGCCTTCTGATGCCACTTATAGTACCGGAGCCTTAGGTAGTCGGGGGAGCCTTCAGGTGCAACTTATAGTACCAGAGTCTTAGGTGGTCGCGCAGCCTTCTGGTGCCACTTATAGTACCGGAGTCTTAGGTGATCGCGGGAGCCTTCGGGTGCCACTTATAGTACCGGAGTCTTAGGTGGTCGGGGGAGCCTTCTGATGCCACTTATAGTACTGGAGTCTTAGGCGATCGCGGTAGCCTTCGGTTGCCACTTATAGTACTGGAGTCTTAGGTGGTCGGGGGAGCCTTCTGATGCCACTTATAGTACCGGAGCCTTAGGTGGTCGGGGGAGCCTTCAGGTGCAACTTATAGTACCAGAGTCTTAGGTGGTCGCGCAGCCTTCTGGTGCCACTTATAGTACTGGAGTCTCTGGTAGCTGGGGGAACGTTCGGGTGCCACTTATAGTACCGGAGTCTTAGGTGGTCGGGCAGCCTGTAGATATATGATTTTTTTTATGGAACAACCCCATAAAAGGGAAGTTATCAAAATGAGCTATTATTTAGATCATTTTTTTGTTTTACATGTTTTTCTAAAATATTTTTCGTAATGTGTTTTATGTTTTGTTTTTTTTACATATCACAATCTGTATTAAAAATAATATATAGAAATCTTGCAATTCTCACACCAGCCACTACGGCTTCCTGTTTTTTCAGGAAAAATTGACACATGTATTAGCCACAGTGAATAGACTCTGACACTATCTTTTGCATTAAAGCATCAAATGAACGTGTGCAAAGGCCATTGTGAAGGAATGTGACACCACCTATTATGATTGGTGGATCCCGTGTTACCAGCTGTGTATAGGTGTTAGCTACCTCTGATGATAAATAAACTGCTGAAAACTCTTCCTGAAAAAGATAGGAAGTATGAGTCTAAACTATCCCCAGTGGTCAGGGAGGTTTCTTTAACCCTGCCTCTTTTTGGGGGACTGTGCTAGGTTGGAGGTCTACCTTTTTTCTAGGAGTATCCCCAAAGTTATAGGAGTGGTGACAAGTTTGGTTATGCCCAATGTAGGACCTATGTGGTCGGTGCATGACAGAGGGCTTTTGAAAAGTGATTACAAGACATGAGGATACATTACACACCTACGAGGTTTGCTAGGGCTGATCTGAATCTGCGCACTTAACCACTGAGCCACATCCTCTCCTAACCATAGAGTAAAATATTGATCTAATTGTTATTGTTTCCTTGCTAAGTCCCAGCTTGTTTGTCTTTTGTAATATACTTTCTCCACTCCGCCAGTTTTTTGTGCCGCTCCTTATTGCACACATTTAGGCCCTCGACATCGACGTGAGAACATCTTCTCATCAGAGCGGCTCTTAATGAGGTTATTAAGGACACAACTGATGGACAGTTGTCACCAAGCAATTTGCAACGTTGACAAAAACATGTCACTTCATTTCCTGAGGTGGCCTTGAAACCTCTCTCGCCGCGGCAGTCGTTTATAATCAACGGCGCGGTGAGAGTGATTGTACATGACAGTAAACATGGTGTTCACACTCCCGGCATCACCTGGTGCGGCAGGAATCCTCCACGTAATAACAAAGTCACATCAATATTCAGCGCTGGTGTAATCTCAGCCTCCACACAAGCCGCACAATCTCTGCAGGCAATTATAGGCCGCGCTACCAAAATCTGCTCCTCTCCAGCCACAGAGAGCCGTCTTCTGGACCGGGGGAAGCCGGGAGTTTTACTATCTCGCTTTACAGTTGTATCGAGAAGCTGATGTGCAAAGAAATGAGGAAAGTCAAAAAGGTTTGGACCAATCAGAAAAATGTTAATGACAAGATTAAAGGGGTTTTACCCCTATTATTTTCAAATGGAACTAGGGAGACATTTTTCTGCAGTGCCTCCAGAGGTGAAATGAAGAATTACATGGCGCCCCTTGATATGGTGTAATGTACAAACGTGCCAGGTCCTCCAGAGGGTGAAAGGGAGAGATTTCTTTGCTTTTTGCTTTGGTTAGTTGATTGTTTAGGGGCCTGCATAGATGAGTCAGGTCCTCCAGAGATAGAAAGGAAGAAAGAGCAAAAGAAACAAAAAGAAAAAAGAAAGACAGGAAGAGAAAAAAAAAGGAAAAAAAATAGAAGATGGGAAGAAGGAAGGGAGAAAAAAGAAAGACACGAAGAGAAGAAAGGAAGGAAAAAAGACAAGAAGGGAAAAAAGAAAAAGAAAGGAAAAAAAGACAAGGAGGGCAGAAGGAAGGGTGAAAGGAAGGAAGAAATAAATAAAGAAATAGATGAAAAAAGATGAGAGAAGAAAGGAAAAAAATAGAAGAGAAGAAGAAAAGGGGAAAAAAGAAAGCGAGAAAGAAAGAAAAATAAGAAGACAAGAAAGAAAGGAAAAAAGAAAGGAAGGGAAGAAAGAAAAAGAGGAAAAAAGACAAGGAGGGAAGAAGGAAGGGAGAAATGAAGAAATAAAGAAAAAGAAGGAAGAAAGAAACAAGACAAGAAGAGAAGAAAGAGGAAAAAATAAAAGGGAAGAAGGAAAGGAAAAAAAAGAAAGAAAGGGAAAAAGACAAGAAGGGAAGAAAGAAAAGATAAAAAGAGAAGGGAAGCAAGAGAAAGAAAGTCGGTCATTTACGGAGAGTGTAGGGTTCATTGTCTGCTCAGCTTACAGCCCCCACAAGTGCCAGCTCCACACACAGCCGGTGTGCACAGAGTCCTGCAGAGACACTTTCTTGGCTTGCTTCCTTTTTCCTGCCGCTATTTGCTAACTTATTGCAATAAGTGGTTTTAGCATTGAAAGTGTCACACGGAGCTTGTAAAAAATTGCCATCCCATGCTGGCCTTTGCTGAAAAGCAGTTCAGCCATGAAGGAGCCGCTCTAAAAGCCGCCTTATGTTTTCATCAGGTTTCAGACCTAAGAAAAAAACCTTTGAATTTCTCCCCTAATCTTATTTTTTGCCTCGTTGTTGTCCTGTATATACAATCTACTATATAATTGTGTAAGGGTCACTTCTGTCTTTCTGTCTGTCTTTCTGTCTGTCACAGATATTCATTGGTCGCGGCCTCTGTCTGTCATGGAATCCAAGTCGCTGATTGGTCGTGGCAAAACGCCCATGACCATTGCCACGACCAATCAGCGACGGGCACAGTTCGCTGGCAAAATGGCCGCTCCTTCCTCCCCGCAGTCAGTGCCCCCTCCATACTCCCCTCCAGTCAGCACTCACACAGGGTTAATGGCAGCGTTGACCGTGGTGTAACACACTCCATTAACGCAGCTATTAAAACTGTGTGACCAACTTTTTAGTCTGCATGCGGCCTATGCAGCATCAATAGTAAAAAGATCTAATGTTAAAAATAATAAAAAAAAAAATAGTTATATACTCACCGTCCGTCGGCCCGGCGAGGAGCGTCGGTAACTGCTTTGATCCAGGGGCCAACGGAAGGTGAGTATATTACTATTTTTTATTTTAATTCTTTTTTTTAACAGGGATATGATGCCCACATTGCTATATACTCCGTGGGCTATGCTATACACTACGTGGGCTGTGCTATATACTACGTGGGCTGTGCAATATACTACGTGGGCTGTGCTATATACTACGTGGGCTGTGCTATATACTACGTGGGCTGTGCTATATACTACGTGGGCTGTGCAATATACTACGTGAGCTGTGCTATATACTACGTGGGCTGTGCTATATACTACGTGGGCTGTGCAATATACTACGTGGGCTGTGCTATATACTACATGGGCTATGCAATATACTACGTGGGTTGTGCTATATACTATGTGGGCTATGCTATACACTACGTGGGCTGTGCTTTACATTACATGGGCTGTGCTATACACTACGTGGGCTGTGCTTTACACTACATGGGCTGTGCTATACACTACGTGGGCTGGGCAATATACTACGTGGGCTGGGCAATATACTACGTGGGCTGTGCCATATACTACGTGGGCTGTGCCATATACTACGTGGGCTGTGCAATATACTACGTGAGCTGGGCAATATACTACATGGGCTGGGCAATATACTACATGGGCTGGGCAATATACTACGTGGGCTGTGCAATATACTATGTGGCTGGGCAATATACTACATGGACTGTGCAATATACTGCGTGGCTGTGCAATATACTATGTGGGCTGTGCAATATACTACGTGGGCTGTGCTATACACTCCGTGGGCTGTGCTATATACTATGTGGGCTGTGTTATATACTACGTGGCTGTGCAATATACTACGTGGCTGTGCAATATACTACGTGGCTGTGCAATATACTACGTAGGTTGTTATATACTACGTGGCTGCACTATATACTACATGGCCAGCCACAAACAATCAGCGACAGGCGCAGTCCGGCCGCGAATTGGCGCGGGATTTGAACCACGCTTCGCTAATTGGTCGCTGCCGGTCGAATCCTGTGTATTCATTGCATTATTCTAAAATGTTCATAAATAAACTACATACATATTCTGGAATACCCGATGCATTAGAATCGGGCTACCATCTAGTGTATATATAATGTGTGTGTTAAATTGTGCTCCGGTGACACTGGCTAATGTGATGATTATCTTCTTTGGAGTCCTCGGGTCCTGGACTGACAGGTGGGCTTCGGGACTCATGGGTGCTGGCGTGCCTTTGGTGAGGTCGTTGGCAGCGAGAATATTCGGCTTCTCGTCCGTCAGATAAGAGGAGGAGATGCCAGGATCAATACTTGCCCAGGATAATGGTGATGTGGGCGAGCGAGCCGTGACTCCTGATCTCTGAGCCATGAAGCTAATTAGAAGGGAAGCACGGAAAAAATAAAAGGGTGAATTTTGGTGCCAAAGGGGCCGAGTGCAGAGTCCGGGGCCGGGCGCAGGACAACCCGTGATTAGCCTATAACTCATATATCCTTATAGGATTTATAACGCTACAAGGGTCCTTATATCTGACCAACATGGTGGGGGGAGGGGGCTGGCCCAGGTCCAAATTTAGCATCGGGGGAAAATCGGGCGATAGTTGCGTCGCTGCAGTCCTATGTAAAACCACATGTAACACATTATCACAACGCTCTGAGCATAGAGTCGGCTCTGCTAGATGCGTCTGTGCTGTAATTGATTCACTTGTATGTGACCATTAAAAATTCTAATAGGAGCTTGGAAACTTGTGAGGCGAGAGGTCGCCGGAGCGACTTTGATGTGGATTTTACAATGATGAAAGAAGTCACAGAAGGTGTCATGGTAGTCGGAGAATATTACAGGAGAAATCTGCGCTGTCGCAGCTGGTGATCCGCCGCCTTGCTTCACTCTCACCTCTCCAGATTATTATTGGCTGTTAGAATCTGACATTTGCAGATAGACAGAAAAAGGCTAAAATCCGAGACAATCGCATGATGTAAAGGAACGCGCTCTGTCAATCAACGCGCCCACGAAAAAGGGAAACCCAGCGCCGCAGTTCACACCTCTGCTCTGCTAAAAAGATATCAAATTGGAATTCCCATTGATGGATTGATTTTTCCTTGTACACATAAAAGAACAGGCGGCCGATGAGTCCGACGGTCTTGTAGAAACCGGTGAGAAGACTCTCTGCATTTCAGTTAACTCCTTACTGAATAAAGAGGATTTCTTGGAATAGATTTTGGGGTCACATAGATATAGATATGACTAATGTATCTTTATAAAGGGCCGGTGCATGACTAGCAATTCCTGCTCTGCCAATTGAGACTTTGATTTTCCTCACTATGACTTTCGATCACTGCCTATGCCCCCCATATTGCAAGCTGTAATTCGACGGTGTCCACTTTGCTAATCATAGTAGGTAAAGGAGAACCTCAGCAGATGACCACCCTATTACTGAAAAATAAAATCTCTATACAAAGACCAACAGCGACATACCGCCATATGGTGACCCTATAGTAGAGCATGTAAGAGATTACAGCATAGTTACAGATGGTGACGTACAGCTGATGTTCTTTCTTATGAAGTCGTTCACTTTTCTTATGCTTTCCATCTGGCCCAGACCGACATGACAACTTCTGCAACTAAGACTCGTCTATAAAGTTTACAATAAAGACACATTTCCAATTTTACATTTCTCATCTATTCCCAACCTGCGCAAACTCCAAATCCTGCTGATACCCCAATGCTGAGCCGCTGCTGTTTTATGCATCCCCCAAACTAATCACAAGTGAACTTAAAAGTCTAAGTTACAGTGGCATCTAAAAGTTTGGGCTCCCCCGGCCAAAATTACTGTTATTGTGAAAAGCTAATCAAGTAAGCTGAAGGTGAAATGATCTGTAAAGGCCTAAAGTTAAAGATGACACATTTAGTTTGTATTTTAGGGATTTGTTTTTCATTTTTATTCATTTTAAAAATTACAATAAGGGCCTAAGCAAAAGTTTGGGCACCCCTGGAGATTTGTCTGCTCAGATAACTTTGACCAAGGTTTCAGACCTTCATTAGCCTGTTAGGGTTTTTGATTCCACTGTATGTCCTTACTAATATACTTAAATTACGCCAGATGATACACTCTCTGGTCAAAGGATTACAACTTGTGGTCCTGTACTTAAGGGCTAGTGCACACGAGTGCTCCCCGTGGTTTTAATCAGGGATGGATCAATCTGGGCGGTAGCCCAGGGCCCAGTGGTGTGGGGGGGGGCCCTGGGCAGCCACTCAGATTGCCTGCCGACAACAGGGCATTACTGCCCTGACTGGCGTCGTATGGGCCCGGTGGGCAGAGGGGGCCGTCTCATCTGCTCACCGGACCCCTACCGGTGCTGCGGTAGTTAAACGCCATTGATGTGCGGGCACGCGCCCGCACATCAATAGTTAGCAGCCGCCAGCCAATCGGAGGCTGGCAGCTGACATCAGCCGCAGCGCACGTCGCCGGTGTCTGATGTCATTGTCAGTCGCCCGAGGAGTGCACGCTTCAGCTGCGAGGAGGGAGCTTCGCCGAAGGAGCGCGGACAGGTGAGGAGAACTTTTTTTTTTTTTTTTTTATTGTGAACGGGCGGCAATTCGGGGGGCCCGGGCCAGTATGCTGGACACTGGGGGCAGAGATGCTGGATACTGGGGGCAGAGATGCTGGACACACTGGGCGCAATATGCTGGACACACTGGGGGCAATATGCTGGAGACACTGGGGGCAGAGATGCTGGACACTGGGGGCAGGATGCTGGACACACTGGGGGCAATATGCTGGACATACTGGGGGCAGAGATACTGGACACACTGGGGGCAGGATGCTGGACACACTGGGGGCAGAGATACTGGACAAACTGGGGGCAGGATGCTGGACACACTGGGGGCAGAGATACTGGACACACTGGGGGCAATATGCTGGACACACTGGGGGCAGGATGCTGGACACACTGGGGCAGAGATACTGGACACATTGGGGGCAGAGATGCTGGACACACTGGGGGCAGAGATGCTGGACACACTGGGGGCAGAGATACTGGACACACTGGGGGCAATATGCTGGACACACTGGGGGCAGGATGCTGGACACACTGGTGGCAATATGCTGGACATATTGGGGGCAATATGCTGGACACACTGGGGGCAATATGTTGGACACACTGGGGGCAATATGGTGGACATACCGGGGGCAATATGCTGGAGACACTGGGGGCAATATGCTGGACACACTGGGGGCAATATGGTGGACACACTGGGGGCAATATGCTGGACATATTGGGGGCAATATGCTGGACACATTGGGGGCAGGGTGCTGGAAACACTGGGGGCAATATGCTGGACATACTGGGGCAGAATGCTGGACACACTGGGGCAATATGCTGGAAACAGTGGGGCAGAATGCTGGACACACTGGGGGCAATATGGTGGAGACACTGGGGCAATATGCCTTAGACATTGGGGCAGAATGCTGGACACACTGGGGGCAATATGCTGGAGACACTGGGGCAGATTGCTGGACACACTGGGAGCAATATGCTGGACACACTGGGGGCAGAGATGCTGGACACACTGGGGGCAGAGATGTTGGACACATTGGGGGCAGAGATGCTGGACACAGATGGGGCAGAGATGCTGGACACTGGGGGCAGAGATGCTGGACACTGGTGGCAGAGATGCTGGACACTGGAGGCAGAGATGCTGGGCACATTGGGGGTAGAGATGCTGGACACTGGGGGCAGAGATGCTGGACACTGGGGGCAGAGATGCTGGACATTGGGGGCAGAGATGCTGGACACACTGGGGGCAGGACTGGAGACAGATGGGGCAGAATTGGACACATGGGCAGAATGTAGATACGGGGCACGATTGGAGAAACGGGGCAGAATGAAAGACATGGGGCAGGATTGGAGACAGATCGTGCAGGATCATGGGGCAGGATAGATACGATGGAGACTGATGGGGCAGGATGGGGAGATCATATGGGGCAGGATGGATACTCATGAGGGCAGGATGGGAGAACATATGGCTGGAGCCAGGAATGAGATATACGGGGCCAGGGTGGGGAATATTATTACCATAGGGGCTAATTAAGGGATATTATTACTGCAGTGATGCATTTATTTTATTTTTTGAGGACACTGTTTTAAATGGGAGGGCGATCCTGTTACTGTGTAGAGTGACACTATGTCGCCTCTTTTTCTTCATGTGGTGTAATGTAGAAGTTGGGAAAAATTAAGTAATGTGTTCTGCAAGCGGAGCTCGAGATAACTGTGTTATTTCCTGCAGAAAGTCCTGGCTGGAAGAAATGATGGCGGTCTGTGCTGGATGAAAGATCAAGGACTTCACCTAGAGACGTCACTGGTGAGTCAGTGTTACCTATACACTGACACTATACATTGGATACTATATACAGAGCTCCTGTGTATAATGTCACCAGTGATCACTGTATAACCTCTACACAGACACTGCATACTAAGTACAGATCGCCTGTGAATACTGGCACTTATGGTGATAGTATTGTGTTTTGTTTTTTTATTTTTGTATGTTTTTTTCTTCTTCGTAACTGAAGGGTAAATTGACTAGATCAATGGATGTTTGACAGGTTATAGTTTGACACAGCAACTATTTTTCTGGAATAATCTGGTTCAGAGATATGATGACCCCGTCGCATGACCCCGTCACATGACCCTGTCACATGACCGGGGGGGCCCACAGTATCTGAACAGCCCGGGGCCCTGGCTACCCTTAATCCACCCCTGGTTTTAATGATGGTTTGCACTCATCCCCATGTTATTCTATGGGGCAGTGCACATGCGCAATTCTCCTTGGACCGCCCACGGCATGCACGAGTTGCATCTGATTATCGGATCGCACTCGGCCATTCATGTCTATGGGTCCGTGGAGAATATTGGATCACACTCAGATGACATCAGATTTTCACAAACTGACAGTATGGAGAAGATGGAGCTTTTTTTTTGTATTCTTCACATGTGTGAAAATTGGACTACACTCTGATCTCTGTATTGGAACATGAGCAGAGCTGTGTGTGGAGGAGGCTGGCTGACTGCTCATTGTAATAGCAAAGCTAGACCCCTTCTTTGTCCATGAATGAGCCGTGATTGAGGAGGGTGCTGGCTACTGAAAAGAGCAGTCAGCCAGCCTCCATCACGTACAGAACTATTTCCTTAATGAATTTCTAATTTCTCAAGAGTCCAGGGCCTCCACATGATAGAGCCAAGAGTGCCGATGACTCCTATCAGTGAGTCAGGTGAGGATGATGATGTCATTCTCTCCCTACTGTGGTGTTTTCTGCACTCTCTGCACCCAGCGGAGGGCAAAGAAACCGGCAGACGATGCAGCACTGAGTATTACCAGTTTGGGAGATAAGAATCATTTTTTCACTTTCCTGCGTGCATTAATAAGAAATTGTCCAAAAATGGACAACCTCTTTAAGCCCCATCAACTCCAACCAAAGGCAACCCCATCAATATATCTCATGTACAGCACCATGGAATCAATGGTGCTATATAAATAAATAAATAATAATAATATTAATATGTAAAAAAAAAACCTCCCAAAGTGCTAGTATCAAACCTTAGAATATATAGGTCCCATAATGGTCAGGAAGAAATGCAACACTGTATAGATGCAAGAATAATGTGAAGTTTGATGTACCAGGAACAATGGATGCAACAATGAGTATTATTGTAATTTTGATACATTTTGAAATGTTTCTAGCATCAGCTGCAATTCCCTCTCAGGCCTATTGGTGTCACTGTTGTCACTGCTGTCTATGGGCAGATTCATGGCTGTCTTCGCACCTCTCTCCAAACATCAACTCATTTTTCTGGCTTTGCCCAAAAAAATTCAAATGAAAGAAAGATACGGGCAATTTATAAAACAGTGAAGGGGAAGTTCAATGTGAACGATGACCGGTTTCTCAGAATAATTTCCATTCCCATGTTGTTAAATCCAATGAAAAATCTCTGTAGCTCAAAAAATCCATATTAACATCTAGAGGCAATTCAGATTTTACAAGATGTAGAGCAAAAAACTACAATAAAAGGGACAGGTTCTCTTTTTTTTTTAGTAAATATGTAAGTTTAGGTAAAAAGGAAAAAAAAAAGATATTTATAATTAAATATTTACATTATTGTAACAAATCTGATACTTTTGAGTGATACCAACTTTCCTCATATGTTTACTTTAGTAAATACTTATTTCCCTTAAAATAACAGTTCTGGAGAATCTTTTATAGAATCCTCTACTATTTGGTTCCTCTGTTGTTCCCCTTGGAAATGTAGAAATAAACTGATAACTGGGCATTACTGTTCCCTTTGTCAATAGGACATGGTCATATACATGGTGTAATTAGTGGTGGCTGCACCCCATTAACAAGGGAGATGGTAAAACTTAGTAATTAAATTAATTGTCCATTTCTAGGAGGATTAGCAGAGGGATATTGCAGTGCAAAGATAACTAATTTTTGGTCCGGGAGGAAATATTCCATGTGGACCTTCTATATAATGGCTTCACGCGGTACTCTAATAATGGCAAGGTATTCATGTGCATTATAAAATATATTAAGCTTTATAATAGGATTCCTCAGAATGGTCACATTAATATGCAATTATGTCTTTACAATGGTCGGATTCTGCTTCCCTAAATCCACTGCACATAGACGTAGAGATCCATAACCTTGCTGTTATCAGCCACCACTAGAGGGAGCTCAGGAGATTACTGCATACAGTTAATGCATTGAACTCAATAGGAAATCTGAATGCATCAAGCTCCCCCTAGTGGTGACCTCAGGAACTTTGACTTCTATTATTTATCTATATCTGGAAAAAGAATTTGGAGCTTTGTATCATTAAAAAAACAAACAAAAGCTCAGACAATTAACCAAAATAAAATGTATCAATTTATTTTTTTTAAAAAAGTGCACATTCCCTTTAAGCACCACACACCGCAACTACCGATCGCTTCCAAATTTTTCTTTGTTCAGTCCTGTTGTAAAAGAAAGAAAAAAGAACTTGCTGGGTCCATAATTCAGAAAGCAAAAGTAGTTCATTTCCCTGGTTGCAGGAGGATGAATGAGGGCTGCAGTCCTGGGAACATCATCCATTGCTCCGGCCGGAGCTGACTGTGACAATTTTACGACCTTTAAATTTGTGCACACAGGTGATATAGGTTAATCCAAGCGCGACTCCAACAGCCAGAAACTCGCCTAGATCTTCCGTTATGCGAAATTTTGGCTTGGACCGTGGGTCACATGACCTGATGGAACGCCGAGGTTTTTCTTCGACTCGTAAAATGTTACAGTTCATAACTCTGGAGGAGCTGGCAGCGCTAAACGGGCCAGTATGTCCTGATGAATTGTGCAAAGAATTCTACCTCCTAAGCAAGCCCATGGGGTCAGCGCGAAATCCATCATCAAGAAACCCCTT
The DNA here is from genome assembly GCF_032444005.1 of Ranitomeya imitator. Classification (NCBI taxonomy): domain Eukaryota; kingdom Metazoa; phylum Chordata; class Amphibia; order Anura; family Dendrobatidae; genus Ranitomeya; species Ranitomeya imitator. The sequence continues at coordinate 18,478,866 of NC_091288.1, forward strand.
CTTCTTCTCTTACTTCTCATTACGGCATTTTACACTTGTCAGCTTTTTGGGGGCTGATTTCACTTTGAAAAGTTAAAAACTGTCAAAAATCAGATTTAAAGGAGAGTTCCACTTTTTTTGGCATGTACATTAAGTACATAAATGAGGGTTTATGACACCGGGCTCTACAATGTGCACATTCTGCAGCTACGTGAAACCAGTCTACACAGTGTAATACAAACCCATGAGCAGCACAAGTCTCCCCTCTGTAGTCTTTGTGCTGGGCACTCGGGGGCACTGATTATATGAGGCACTAATTATATGAGGCGCTGATTATATGAGGCACTAATTATATGAGGCACTAATTATATGAGGCACTAATTATATGAGGCACTAATTATATGAGGCACAGATTAGATGAGGCACTAATTATATGAGGCGCTGATTATATGAGGCACTAATTATATGAGGCACTAATTATATGAGGCACAGATTATATGAGGCGCTGATTATATGAGGCACAGATTATATGAGGCACTAATTATATGAGGCGCTAATTATATGAGGCGCTGATTATATGAGGCACAGATTATATGAGGCACTAATTATATGAGGCACTAATTATATGAGGCACAGATTATATGAGGCACTAATTATATGAGGCGCTGATTATATGAGGCACTAATTATATAAGGCGCTGATTATATGAGGCACAGATTATATGAGGCGCTAATTATATGAGGCGCTGATTATATGAGGCACTGATTATATGAGGCACTAATTATATGAGGCACAGATTATATGAGGCGCTGATTATATGAGGCACAGATTATATGAGGCACTAATTATATGAGGCGCTAATTATATGAGGCGCTGATTATATGAGGCGCTGATTATATGAGGCGCTGATTATATGAGGGGCTGATTATATGAGGCACAGATTATATGAGGCACAGATTATATGAGGCACTAATTATATGAGGCACTGATTATATGAGGCACAGATTATATGAGGCGCTGATTATATGAGGCGCTGATTATATGAGGCGCTGATTATATGAGACGCTGATTATATGAGGCGCTGATTATATGAGGCGCTGAATATATGAGGCACTAATTATATGAGGCACAGATTATATGAGGCGCTGATTATATGAGGCACTGTTTATGTGAGGCACTGATTATATGAGGCACTAATTATATGAGGCGCTGTTTAGATGAGGCTCTGTTCTAACACTATATATATGGGACACTGTGCTGGTACCGACAGTCTACTGCCACTCTTTATATGGGTCTCTTGGCTGTCATTGATGCATATGGGGGACACTCTGATGGCACTGTTTATATGGGGCACTCTGATGGCACTCTTTAGGTGAGACACTTTATGTCGCTATGTGGAGCACTCTGGCACTGTTAATGTGGAGAACTCTGATCTCATTGTTTATGTGTGGCACTCTTCTGGTAACGATCATGTGGGGCACTGATGGCACTGTTTATGTGGGGCACTGATGGCACTGTTTAGGTGGGGCACTGATGGCACTGTTTAGGTGGGACACTGATGGCACTGTTTAGGTGGGACACTGATGGCACTGTTTAGGTGGAGCACTGATGGCACTGTTTAGGTGGGGCACTGATGGCACTGTTTTGGTTGGCACTGATGGCACTGTTTAGGTTGGCACTGATGACACTGTTTAGGTTGGCACTGATGGCACTGTTTATGTGGGGCACTGATGACACTGTTTAGGTGGGCATTGATGGCACTGTTTAGGTGGAGCACTGATGGTACTGTTTAGGTGGGGCACTGATGGTACTGTTTAGGTTGGCACTGATGGTACTGTTTAGGTGGGGTACTGATGGCACTGTTTAGGTGGGGCACTGATGGCACTGTTTAGGTGGAGCACTGATGGTACTGTTTAGGTTGGCACTGATGGCACTGTTTAGGTGGGGCACTGATGGCACTGTTTAGGTGGGGCACTGATGGCACTGTTTAGGTGGGGTACTGATGGCACTGTTTAGGTGGAGCATTGATGGCACTGTTTAGGTGGAGCACTGATGGTACTGTTTAGGTTGGCACTGATGGCACTGTTTAGGTGGGGCACTGATGGCACTGTTTAGGTGGGGCACTGATTGCACTGTTTAGGTGGGGCACTGATGGCACTGTTTAGGTGGGGCACTGATTGCACTGTTTAGGTGGGGCACTGATGGCACTGTTTAGGTTGGCACTGATGGCACTGTTTAGGTGGGACACTGATGGCACTGTTTAGGTGGAGCACTAATAGCACTGTTTAGGTGGGGCACTGATGGCACTGTTTAGGTGGGGCACTGATGGCACTGTTTAGGTTGGCACTGATGGCACTGCTTAGGTGGAGCACTGATAGCACTGTTTAGGTGGAGCACTGATGGCATTGTTTAGGTTGACACTGATGGCACTGTTTAGGTGGGGCACTGATGCCACTGTTTATGTGGGGCACTGATGCCACTGTTTAGGTTGGCACTGATGGCACTGTTTAGGTTGGCACTGATGGCACTGTTTAGGTGGGGCACTGATGCCACTGTTTAGGTTGGCACTGATGGCACTGTTTAGGTTGGCACTGATGGCACTGTTTAGGTGGGGCACTGATGGCACTCTGGGCACTATATATTGGGGTCACTCTTCTGATATTCTACTGCCACTGTTTATATGGGTGACCTGATAACCATTGATGCATATGGGGGCATATTGATGCATATGGGGGCACATTGATGCATATGGGGGCACATTGATGCATATGGGGGCACATTGATGCATATGGGGGCACATTGATGCACACTGGGGGGATTTCAGCTGTTATTATAGTGATCTGCGCTTGTTGGTGGAGCTTATGTGGAAATATATCCAAGTTGTCTCCAAGTCGGTGAGATATTCTCCGTACTCCAGATACAATGTGGTACAGAGACGTCTGGTGTCACAGTGTAACCTGGATTTTTGCCTCCAGTGTCATCACAGTGAATAAAGACCTCTGTATCCCACCCTACCAGGCGCTAATCCCCCCACGGCCCTGCGCCTGTCCTTGACATTCAGAATACACCCCAGACCCCGGTGACCCCTGAATACCGAGCACAGCTTTGTCTTTAGAGAATAGTCCATTTACACACAGCACGGGTTCATTAGTCATCTCTTCTTTGTTCCATCCCTCATAACAGATCTCTATATTTTATACTCTATATAGCAAAAAAGTCAATAAAGAAATACAATCCAATCTCCCGCTGATCGATACTTCAGAGAAAAAACAATCAATTTTCTGTTTTGACAAATTATTGGTTGTCGGTGAATGTATCATTAATGTGTGGGGCTCGGGGGTGAGCCAGACCCAGGTATAGCATTGGGGCCCCTGAGCTTCAAGCTGCTGCTGATTTAAGGGAATTATTTTAACAATCAGACAAGTAGTACGTCTGTGTAGGTCAGGGACCAACACAAAAAACGATACCTGTCTTCTATTAATCCGATGTTCCAGCACGGAGAAATCGAGCTTTGAAGCTACATACAAAGTGGCACGCCCACAATGCACTCCCAGGCTAATTTGCATGCAGCTTAAAAGCTTCATTTCTCAGTGCTGGCACATCGGATTAATACAAGACAGGTATCTTTTTTGTTGTTGTTGAATGACCTATACTGCCATACTATTTGTTTCAGTAGTTATATTGTTTTGACAGGTTCCCTTTAAGTTGCCGTCGTCCTTTTGGAAAAAGTATTCCAATATTGTAGCTATAGAAACTGTAGAAACATTTCAGAGTTTGCGTTAGTTCCCACCAAAGGATCTACTCGAAGAAGTCTTTAACCCATCCTTGCCGTCTCTCCTGGAACGTCCAGGATGCAATTCTACCAGGAGAACGCCGAGTCCTTCGGAAATCTGGGCTTCCCTGGTCACTCCTGAAGGGGGCGCCACTCACTTATGGTTTGGACACTTGGAACTTGCACCCCTTACGGCAATGTCATGAAAGCGCTCGTACTATGCTAAAATCCGCTCTAGATGACCTGCGGAGCGAATGGTGAGCTTCTGCTAAAGCACAAGAGCCAATCAGAACAAGCAGAGCTGCAGTGTAAAGTATGAGGGACAAGCGAAGGAAGCGCTTCTGGAGCGCCCCCAGACACAGGGCCACGGGTTACTCGGTACCGGTCCTCTGCTGGCTCAGTTCTGGGGATGTCACGGTGGCTGGACCCGGTCCGTGACCCTGCTAAGGGGCGTCCAATAAAGGATGATGGTGCGTAGTGCGAGGAATAACGAGGACACAGGGTTCATTTTCTTTACCTTTTACTGAAGGTTTCAGGATCCTCAATCCGGGGCACTGTCAACAGGGCTGTCTTGAGACCGGCCGGTCCGATGGCACATCCAGAGTTCCCTTTGCAGGTGAAAATCAGTGTCTACCCACTAGCGCCTGTGTGTTGTAGTGCTTCCCTGCTGAGCATTCAGGATAGTCCTCACAACTTCTGTTCTCGTTCTTTCTAGATCTTCCTCTTCTCAGTCCCCCAGGTATGTTATGGCTAGGACGCACCTTTATGACAGGTAGGCCTGGAGTTATTCTGGAACCCTAGTGTCGCCCCTCTCCCACGATTGCCTCCTATGTCCTTCTTAGGTGTTGTATGGTAGACAGCCAACCTGTAATTAACTGTCCTGCCGCTGTTTGAAGTAATGCGTGGAGACTGATACTTCCTCGGTGCTCCGGCCATCGGCTACGCGCCTCAGTAGGATGTTGCCATTCTCGGCGCACGACTCCTACTGGATCTCCTTTGTGCTGATCTCGTTTCTCACTGTTCCACAATATCCTTCGCTTCGTGTCTCTTTCTTAGGATACCGCAGCAAGGTAGTGCAGGCACGGTTCCAAAACAATCTGTTCTTTCGCTAGGTACCTGCCAGATTTCCCAGTTCTGACAGGTCCTCCCTGGAGCTCTCCCAGGCTTTGTTCTGCCTAACTTCCTGTCCAACCCCTAGTTTTACCAATGTGAGGAGTGGCCCAATAAATAAAGCCTTTTGCTCCCCCTAGTGGCCGGAGTGTGAAGTGTAGTGTGTGCTTGGTGATACCTGGTCAGTAGAACTCCTTTAGTGCCATCAGACGTACCATCACTCCCCTTAGTGGCAGAGCGACGTTACTGCAACGACCAGGTCTCTGGGGCGCTGCACTTGTGGGTGGATTTTAGACTACCACAGACTGCCATAGACAATGCAGCTCAGCTGGAGTCACTGATCAAAGCCCCAAATAGTCTAAAAACCATTTTTAAAGATTGCGGCTGGACATTTATTTTTTTGTCGCGTTGGCTTCATACTTCTCGTGTCGTAGTCTTTGCAAATTCAGCAGTTTAACCCTTAAATCTGCAGACTAATGTGACTAATCAGACAATGATATAGAAAGGGCACAATGAAGCCATTGGTTGCTGTGGGAACATCTTGCAGACATGAGAGGCATCCATAAATGTTGGCCGATGTCATTCTCCGATTCTTTGCTTTGGTCTAGTTGTGAATGTACAGACCGGACCACCTTTATAATTATAGGGCTCGTATAATTAGGGCGCTCTATAGGCAGAAGTAAATTGGCCCGTTATACCGTAAATTGCTCTTTCTATGATGAAGGACTGATTTTAATTGCATACCATAATTAGATAACATACTTTAATGAGCATAATGGCCTTCCTCACACTTTTAATGTATTAAACAGGACAGGATGCAATAAAAGCCGCTAGAGTATCATTTCTATGCGCTTACTCTCGCACACTACTTCAGAAAAAATCCTTCAAAAGGGTCGTCTCAATATTAATAATGGTTAAAACTGCAAAGTGTCTCAAAAAAACAAACATTGCAATTTTTTTTAAATAAAAAATCTTCTCCTTTCTTAAGAACAGACATAAGTTTTAGCATTAATGAAGTTTGGCCGAGAATGTAAACAGTGATGTAAAGCTGGCTGGATTCCTGCAGCACAAGGTTCAGCCAGAATTAGCGCCCCACGCTTTACTCCGAACCTGCTATAGCTTCCGGGTCCAGAGGCAGCAAAACAACCCTAAAACATATTTGAACCTCCACCATATTTGACTGTAGGTACTGTGTTCTTTTCTTTGCGGGCCTCATTACGCTTTCGGTAAACAGTAGAATGATGTGCTTTACCAAAAAGCTCTATTTTGGTCTCATCTGTCCACAAGACACTTTCCCACAAGGATTTTGGCTTATTCCATACATTTTGGCAAACTGCAGTTTAGCTTTTTTATGTCTCTGTGTCCGCTGTGGGTCTTCCTGGGTATCCTGCTTAGCGTTTCACTTCATTCCACGCTGACACTGATGCATCCTGAACCTGCAGCACAGCTTGAATTTCTTTGGAGCTTGATTGGGGCTTATCCACCATCCAGACTTTCCTGCGTTGCAACATTTCTTCAGTTTTTCCCTGCTCTCCCAGTCCAGGAAGATTAGCTACAGTGCCATGGGTTATAAACTTCTCGATTATGTTGTGCACTCTGGACAAAGAGCATCAAGATCTCTGTAGATAATAAATAAATAATAATAATCTTTATTTTAATATAGCGCTAACATATTCCGCAGCGCGTTACAGTTTTGCACACACTGTCCCCAATGAGGCTCACAATCTGAATTCCCTATCAGTATGTCTTTGGAATGTGGGAGGAAACCGGAGGTGCCAGAGGAAACCCGCGCAAACACGGGGAGAACATACACTTGTAACCTTGAGATTGTTACTGTTGCGCAACAATTGTGGTTTTCAAGTCCTCAGACAATTCTCTTCTCCTCTTTTTGCTCTCCATGCTCAGCGGGGAACACACCTACACATAATGCAAAGATTGAGTCAAATTCTCCCCTTTTTATTTGGTTTCAGGTGTGATTTTCAAGTTGCCCACACCTGTTACTTGCCGCAGGTGAGTTTGAACAAGCATCACATGCATGAAACAAAGTTGTTTATCCACAATTTTGGAAAGATGATAACAATTTTGGGGGTTATATGGGAATTTCTGTTCAATTTGCCTTTTTGTCTCTGTGTTTATTGGAACAAAACAAAAAAAAACAAAGAAAATATACGAGGGTAACAAAACAAGAGTAATTGCAATAATTTCTGGGAGAAATTCTGGAACAATTTCAAGGGTGCCAAGACTTTCGACCATGACTGTATAAGTGTAAGTCATGATAATGTGTGCAAACTGAAAAGCGCTGCGGAATATGTTCGCGCTATATAAAAATAAAGATTATTATTATTATAAGTCCCCCTATTCCAGTTTGGCTGTCTCCAGAAGGAAATACAGTAACCCTACCTCTCACCCAGCCTACTCGAATTCTGAGGACGGGCTTCCAAACAGCGGTCTACAGATGTAGGGTTTTTCCATTTGGAAAAGTCTCTGCGCTGTCTTATCTCCAGAGTCACACGGCTTATTAAGAGATTAGACACTGACTTACTGGGTGACTATCTGCAATAGTTGGCATTATAATGTCAGTTTTCCTCCCGTTGGAGAAAAGCTAATTTGTACGGCTCTGCTTACACGTAATCTCTGTTTGCATCCTTTATATATTCACTTCCCTCCCCCCATTGGTGCTTTCTGCAGGTCGCGTTATTTGCTTGGCAGTCCATGTGGGATAAGCCTCAAAATGACCCCTATTTCCTATACTATTACATAGATAATGTGAGGAACGGTTAAATCCGACTTGGTTCAGACAATCAACAAATGGTGAATATAAAATCTCAGTCTACGGATAATGGTGACTGATTATACAATTATGTGCAGTCAGTGAACGGCGGGGTGCAAATGTCTTGGCAATACTGCTTTAATACAGTCTCTGATTATTATGGCGTCAAGACTGGCAGTGGTCCTTTAGTGCAGTATATATATATTGTCTGCATAACACTGAATTAATATGCAGCTACAGAATGCTGAAGCAGTATGGGGGTATTCGTAAGTTTTCTCTTGAGCAGGTAAAAACAGTGCAATCTCCATAATTTCATTATTTCTTGCTTTCTGGCAGGGCGGCTTTCCTTCTCCTTGAGTGGCAGCTCCTGTGAAAGGTAGAGCTGTGGTATTAGTAGAACTATAAGCTCATCACAAGTTCTGCTGTAGCACATTCAGCTATCAGTGGTTTGTTCCAGAGTGTTGTGCTATTATCTCTGTATTTGTACGTAGAGATAACAGGAAATTTGAACAGGCACATCATGGCTCTGGACAGTGAGCGCAATGAAAGGGCATCTCTTCAGAAGATGAGCTGGAGAGGGAGAAAGGTAAGCAGCTAACTCCTGTAGAAATCAATGGGCTGGAGAGGGGTTGGCTGGGATGTCAAGAGTTAACCCCTCTTCTGGAATATGTAGCTCCCTTTGCCAAGACCAAGGTCTGTAGGATGGTTTCATGGAAATGAGCTGTACACAATAAAAGATAAAAACTCTCATTGTAGGAGAATGACAGCAGGTAGAAATAACAAGTCAATTACAACCCGGCCTTCCTGGTGACCACCCTCGGGCAGGCTAGCTGGGCAATACTTAGTGTGTCTTTGTTCTGTCTTTGACTCTGCTCTCACTTGACTCTCACTTATACTTTTTCCCTCTATTCTGCCTCCCCGTCCAGCTTCTTTTCCATAGCTCTGACTCCCAGGTTGCTCACCGACTGCACATAGGACCAATCTGCTAATTATTTTCGGAGGGGTGTCTTATCCACTGAACTCCACTCTCTTTTGGTCCTTCCTCCAAAGATAACTTCTTGGGCTCGAAGGTAACGCTCTCAGTGTTATACAGATGCAAAAATAGTCACAGGAAGTTACATTTGCCACCACTCCATGGTACACCTACTGATTTTAAGAACGCTCGGGCAATGAGAATCTAGAGGACACGGCACCAAGAATGTTGCTTCTTCAGGATCTAAGAAGTCACAGGCTAAAGGACATGTATCTTCATAGACAACCATTTCTATAAGAAGCCCTATTAAGCTTAGGAATGGGGGGTCCTTCACTTCAGGCACTCCTTCATGAGCCAAATTGGCAACTCGTGCTTTGATGAACCCATGTAGTACATGAATGGTCAATCATTTTGACTCGCCACAGACGTTGATGACCTATCGCTTGGCCATACCATCAATAGCAAGTTGACCCAACCACTAGTCAGAGACCTCCAGACAAAGCCCAGCCAAGCTGACCTAAGCGCTAAGGTTTTACAAGATTGGACGGATTTATTTGCGTGGACCTTTTGAAGATTTTATCATTTATACTAATATACTTGTATATAGGATTGGTATCATTTTATATTTGTTACGTATATTTTTCTCTATTTTTCTGCACCCAACATTTCCTCTGCAGGGTGAAGGAAAGGCTAATTCTATAGAAGTTGCAGATAGCGACGGCGGCTTCCATCGCTCTTATGTCTACTGTACTTTGGAGCTGGAAGAACTAGTCCTCTTATTTTCGAGTACACAATAGACTTCTCTGCCGAGGACGGCTGCGCTTTTTCAGCTACCTGCTTATTACATGTTTCAATCAAAGGAGAGACACATTTACAGTACACAGATGACAGAGGCTGTGTATACATTATACACTGCGCTCCGCAGCCAGACTGAAATGTTTGACGTCTATTGTACAGATCGATCTTTATTCCGCAGTATATTAGTGGGAATGTGCTGTAGACCTGCTGGATGTTCTTCTCATCGTAACGGAACCGTGGCTGTTTGGAAGCTTTAGGTAAATTACTTCTTTCTTGTATTATTCTAATAGTCCGTAGACACATTGCAAACCCAAATTCTCCAGGGTCTTCATATGCACTCTCCTCTATCCCACCTACCCCACTCCCTGTGGGGTTGTTTTTAACTTTCTGTGTACCACATGTAAAGCGCCATGGAACAAATGGCGCTATAACAATAAATAATAATAATAACATCATTATTTAACTTGTCAATGAGAAAAAATGCTTAGCATAAATAAGCAGTGCAAGTGAATATAAGAAACTTTGTAATATACCTTACCAGAAAAAAATGTTTCTTTCTCCACTTATGAGCCACTTTTTTGCTTCCTGAACTCATCATTCAGTTTGAAAAACTGCTAAAATCCATCTCGCTTAACAAAAATTAGACAGCCATATGATGTAGGGATCTGACTACTGCTGCCTATTGAAGTTTATGAAGAAGGAAGGAGCAGAGTCAGAATCAGAGTAAAAGAGAGAATCATAGACAAACAAGCTGGATTCACATATACGCAGTCACAGTACTATATTAGTTTGTCATCCAGGCTGCTTCTATCTAGTGAGTGTTTTATTTCATCCTAGAGCTGTAATCACAGCTACATTACTTAAAACTTCTGTATAACATCCTCCATGTTGCTGCTTTCTAGCACATATTTACTTTACCTGGTGCTGGATATGTCGCTACATTGCTCAGTACTGTTGTATAATATCATCCATTCTGCTGCTGCTTTTTCTGGACATGTGTTATAGAGAAAGGGAAGCAGAAAACCCTCAGGTCTGTGTGCACAGTGCATGTGAAACGACATAGCAGCTAGCAGAAGCAATGGTACAATTTAATATAAGAAACTTAATAATATATGTTATAAGCTAAAGCTGCTTCTTTCTCCACTTATAAGCTACTTCTCAAGCTCCAGCTCCTTAACTCATCATTTACTCTGAAAAACCACTAAAATCCATCTTGGTCAAAGCAAAACAGACTGGCAGCTCACTGATGGATCAGCTCACTGATGGATCAGATTACATCTGTCTGTTTAAAAGCATGGGGAAGGAAAAGGGAGAAGGTGGGAAGAAGAGAAATGTGACTGCTGCTTTCTACTGTTTTATTATAACTGAGTGCTGGATTCATATCTACACTGCTTAGTACTGCTGTATAATGTGTTGTGAATTCTGTGGCTGAATTCACTCCTGTGGTCACAAGTGGTACTGCAGCTTCTGAGCTTCCTCCCTCAGGTGTTCTGGTGAGCTCGTTAACTGCTTCATTACTTAACTCCGCCTGATGCTGCTATCCTTGCTCCTTGTCAATGTTTCAGTGTTGGATCTGAGCTTCTCCTGATTGTTCCTGTGACCTGCTGCTCTGTATAGCTAAGTGCTTTTTGCTTTTTTGTTGCTTTTTTTCTGTCCAGCTTGTCTTTTGTTTTGCTGGAAGCTCTGAGACGCAAAGGGTGTACCGCCGTGCCGTTAGTTCGGCACGGTGGGTTTTTTTTGCCCCCTTTGCGTGGTTTTGCTTTAGGGTTTTTTGTAGACTGCAAAGTTCGCTTTACTGTCCTCGCTCTGTCCTAGAATATCGGGCCCCACTTTGCTGAATCTATTTCATCCCTACGTTTTGTCTTTTCATCTTACTCACAGTCATTATATGTGGGGGGCTGCCTTTTCCTTTGGGGAATTTCTCTGGGGCAAGTCAGACCTATTTTTCTATCTTCAGGCTAGCTAGTTTCTTAGGCTGTGCCGAGTTGCCTAGGTAGTTGTTAGGCGCAATCCACAGCCGCTTTTAGTTGTGTTTAGGATAGGATCAGGTGTGCAGTCTACAGAGTTTCCACGTCTCAGAGCTCGTTCTTGTATTTTTGGGTATTTGTCAGATCACTGTGTGCGCTCTGATCGCTAAGCACACTGTGTTTCTGGATTGCCTTCATAACATCTGTCATTAGCAAACATAACAATAATGTCCTCCATGCTGAAGCTTTCTGGCTAGTCTTTTATCTAACCCCAGAGCAGGATTCACATCTGTATAATGTACTCCATACAGCTGCTTTTTATTTAGTGTTTTATCTCAGCCCAGAGCTGGATTCACATCTACACTGCTCAGAATACTGTATAATATCCTTCGTGTTGCTGCTTCTAAACACATGCTACATAGAAACAGTGGAGCAGGAATCCCTCATGTCTGTGTGTGCTGTGCATGGAAGACATTACAGCAACTAGATTCCAGCCTCTAGCTCAGAGACAAAGTGGAGAAAATCGGTGAAAAATGCAGGATAGAAATCAAACAATGGGCAGACATAGTGTCATTGTACTGCACTGTATTGTCGTGGCACTGTATTGTGTTCACTTATCAATGTGGCATTATTATATAGGTACTATTATATAAGCACTGTATTATGTGACCATTATAGGGTACTATTATTTATGCATTATATGCTATTTTATGATACTGTTGTGTCACTTCTGTAGGTTTATATGACATGGCATGGTACTATTATATAGGGGGTATAATATAAGTACTGAATAAATACTGTTAGGCTCAGTACGGCTTTTGAAACCTACTGTAGTTGTGAAATGGTACTGTGCGCTAGCTTTGAACAAATGCCAAAATCATCTCAGAGGGTTTGTAAGGACCATCGACTTTAATTCTGGGCATTGGTTAGTGTTCACACTCAGGGCTTAATGAAGTGACTGAAATTACTTGGCACTGGATCAACTAAAACTTTTACGTTCTCCGTTCCTCCATTTATACCAATAACTAAACTCAATTTTCAGGAAGAGAAATCTTTTTTCATACTTTACTTAATGATGAAATTTCCCATATTAGCATGTCTGATGACTTTACTCAGTAATTTGCCGCTCTACTTCACCGGGTTACTTCATGATTTATAAGGAGATCTTTGCAGTCTAAACAGGTTGTGGCGAGATTGACATGTCTACTATTAAGCCGCTCTGCAGTCCCGTCTCGTCCGTTACAATTATTGGGTTTCCTTCCAATTGTTAACACTTTACAATGGCTACGAGGCGGCAGGAAGTGATGGGGCGAGTTATGAGTAGACATGTCATGGCGTGGTTCATGGTCTCGGTGGGTCTCAGTATTGTTTTACCCAAAGTTTCCAAATTGGGGTCTTCTTTCCATCACTCTACTGCATGGTGTCCAACCTCTGGATTTCCTATTCCTACCTTGTGATGACAGTCGGCCATGGGGCAACACAGACAGTTATACTGTAAGACCGTAAGACAGTGTTCCCCAACTCCAGTCCTCAAGAGCCACCAACGGGACATGTTTTCAGAATTTCCGTAGTGTGGCCAAGGTGATGGAATTGTTGCCTGTCTAGATGATGGAATTCTCACCTGGGCAATACTAAGGATATCCTGAAAACATGACCCGTTGGTGGCTCTTGAGGACCGGACTTGGGGAACACTGCTGTAATAAGTCTCTGATGACTGAGACCCACCAAGCATCGTCCTGTGCAAACCACAAATTGGAACAGGGGGCTCATGTTTGTAGCCCACCCCGCACAAAAATAGCAGAGATTGCGATAGTTACTGTTGCAGACATTTCTACGTGTCCCACTTTGGACGTAGCGCGGTCGTAGAGGCTCGTGGAGAGAATCGCCTTGAGCTGAGCGTTAACCTTTCCGACAATGAATATTTTACGTCTTATCATGGGCATTAGGCATCCAGTTGTGAAGAAGCGTCCTCATGTCGAAGAGCCTTACAGTCTATTTCATGTCTCCATGTTTCTATGAATAGCTCTGCGCACGGGTTCAGCTCACCAAGAAAATATTACGCAGGAATTTATGATGGCGAACGAGCAAATCCGACAGTGTTTCTCCACTTCACATAAATCCATTTAGAGTCCTCTGGCCAATAAGCTAATTGACATGATGATTTTTTTTTTTAATTAAATGTTGAGAAAATTAGTAAATAATTTATGATCGATTTCTTCAAGCTTGCAGATTGTGGCATGGGGTGTATCGGGTGGTTTGGTTTCTTCAGCTTGAATTATATTAATGGTGGGATTTTCACTGTCCAACTTTTATTGATGGGCGCCAGACACCAGGGTCTCCCTAAAGAAGGAATGGAGTTTGGCTGCAGGATTAAAGATAGAAAGATCTGAAGAAATGGATCAGGGCCCCAAAAATTCTTATTACTGTATATGTATCAATCACCATTTTGCACCCACTTACCTAAACCTATAGGGTTGTTGTTAAGTTCAATGAACCACTGATTTGCAAATGAAGGAGAATGAATTGAACCTTATGCAGAGTCTCCTATATGTATTGGCCCTATGGATGAAGAAGAGCAAAATAGTAATTGGGGCCTCTACATCTACATGTATGTGCAATAAAGGGCACCTTGTTGGGCACCATGTTTGCCCATTTTACTGCTAACGTATTCATTGTATAAGTGAAACTGTTAAAGCTTTGGATACTTTTGACATGGAAAAAATATTTTTACATGTCAGTAACTAACTTTAGTCAATAAAGTTTCTCTAAGATACAATATGAAATCTCCATTCATTCATTTTCAGATACCCTAATATGTAATTTCCAGCCTAACAGAAAGGTTTAGATTTTTAGATTTTCCCTCTCAGTAATATAGGCTGTATGTGAGGTCTGTGTGTCTCTCCCAGTAATATAGGCTGGATGTGAGCTCTGTGTGTCTCTCCCAGTAATATAGGCTGGATGTGAGCTCTGTGTGTCTCTCCCAGTAATATAGGCTGGATGTAAGGTCTGTGTGTCTCTCCCAGTAATATAGGCTGGATGTGAGATCTGTGTCCTTCCCAGTAATATAGGCTGGATGTGAGATCTGTGTGTCTCTCTCAGTAATATAGGCTGGATGTGAGGTCTGTGTGTCTCTCCCAGTAATATTGACTGGATGTGAGGTCTGTGTGTCTCTCCCAGTAATATTGACTGGATGTGAGGTCTGTGTGTCTCTCCCAGTAATATAGGCTGGATGTGAGGTCTGTGTGTCTCTCCCAGTAATATTGACTGGATGTGAGGTCTGTGTGTCTCTCCCAGTAATATTGACTGGATGTGAGATCTGTGTGTCTCTCTCAGTAATATAGGCTGGATGTGAGGTCTGTGTGTCTCTCCCAGTAATATTGACTGGATGTGAGGTCTGTATCTCTCTCCCAGTAATATAGGCTGGATGTGAGCTCTGTGTGTCTCTCCCAGTAATATAGGCTGGATGTGAGGTCTGTGTGTCTCTCCCAGTAATATTGACTGGATGTGAGGTCTGTGTGTCTCTACCTGTAATATAGGCTGGAAGTGAGGTCTGTGTGCTTCTCCCAATAATATAGGCTGGATGTGAGATCTGTGTGTCTCTCCCAGTAATATAGGCTGGATGTGAGCTCTGTGTGTCTCTCCCAGTAATATAGGCTAGATGTGAGGTCTGTGTGTCTCTCCCAGTAATATAGGCTGGATGTGAGATCTGTGTGTCTCTCCCAGTAATATAGGCTGGATGTGAGATCTGTGTCTCTCCCAGTAATATAGGCTGGATGTGAGGTCTGTGTGTCTCTCCCAGTATTATAGGCTGGATGTGAGATCTGTGTGTCTCTCCCAGTAATATAGGCTGGATGTGAGATCTGTGTGTCTCTCCCAGTAATATAGGCTGGATGTGAGGTCTGTGTGTCTCTCCCAGTATTATAGGCTGGATATGAGGTCTGTGTGTCTCTCCCAGTAATATAAGTTGGATGTGAGGTCCGTGTGTTTCTCCCAGTAATATAGGCTGGATGGGAGGTCCATGTGTCTCTCCCAGTAATATAGGCTGGATGTGAGGTCTGTGTGTCTCTACCTGTAATATAGGCTGGATGGGAGGTCCATGTGTCTCTCCCAGTAATATAGGCTGGATGTGAGGTCCGTGTGTCTCTCCCAGTAATATAGGCTGGATGTGTGGTCTGTGTGTCTCTACCTGTAATATAGGCTGGATGTGAGGTCCATGTCTCTCTACCAGTAATAAAGGCTGGATGTGAGGTCTGTGTGTCTCTCCCAGTAATAAAGGCTGGATGTGAGGTCTGTGTGTCTCTCCCAGTAATAAAGGCTGGATATGAGTTCTGTGTGTCTCTCCCAGTAATAAAGGCTGGATATGAGGTCTGTGTGTAGCCATATTACAGCTGTCTTCTTTAGCTCATGTAACAGCACAGCTTCTATCTTGCACTTCTTTTCTCTTCGGGGTCTTTCCTCCTTATTTGCAGGGTGCTCTTCTATCTTCTCGTATTCTCTCCCTCTAAGACATAAAGAGTGAAGTGAGAACCAAGGAGATTTGATTGTACTGTGATTTCTTTAGTTCCTGGCTTTCAAAAGAATCCAGAAAAATGATGATCAGCTGCTATTTTGCTGGACTTTGGGAATCCACAACTTTTTGACAAATTTTAAACAAATTGGACAAGTTATGGACCAATTCACTCGTCTCTAGACCCTTGTCTCTGCCATGTTTAGGTTACCCTCCTCCTCTCTCAAGATCCTTGAGTTACATGTGTCATCTCGTCCTGCTTTATGCCGGCGACTTTTGGGAATATCCTAAAATCTGACTACTGTATCTGGTAGAGACTTATAAAGCAGAGAGAATTAAATGGTGGTTGCCCAAATGGGAGGAAAGGTGGCACCGAATCAACCAAACTCAAACACCCTAGAGAATACACTAAGGAGAAGTCCGGGCAGGTGGAATAAGCATTGATCTGCACAGGTAAGTCCTTCTAATGAGCCCAGGTGTATTCAGTCTTCACGGTGCATGGATGGTGATAAGTGGGAAGGATGCAACCTACTGAATTACTGAATATGCATTATATATGGATCTCATCCCCCAGCTGCAGCGACTCCATTCTTACATGCGTCGTGTGCTGAATAATTTGTATATTTTTAGTATTAGGACAGAATTATACATAACATAATAAAGAGGCTGAGATCACAACTTCAATTTTAATGTAATCCGTTCCATTGTCAGCACAATTTCCGGGAGAATCCATCATTATATCAGCAGCATGTATAATAGGAGAACGCACCGTGTACAGAACCATATATCCAGGTCATTACCTGCTTCACATCTTATCCTAAGAATACATTTTCTTAGTAGAATCTGACCCCCAAAGTCTTATTAAAAGATATCTATAAAGTAATGCGGGTCTGTAATGTTTCACGTAACGGATCCCAAAGTGACAGGCGGCTCATTAACAGCGCCCGACCGATCCCTAACTGGGGGCTATATTGTGACAATTTCAGCTCTGCTGCATCATCTCATTATTCCTGCTCCGTCTCCTTCATAGAAAATTGATGCTGGTGACAGACACTGAGCGCAGACCGTGCAGCGTCCACCCAGCTTTCCACACCAAATGACGGCTATTGCACTGACAGGTCGGCATTTCTGGAATTATTTTCCCGAACCGGAGGCTTAAAGGGGTTGTTCATGCTAAAATATTCACGTCGTAGCCTGAAAATGGGTAATTAATATCAGAATGGTGGAGGGTCGATACCCAGTACCTTACACCATCTGCTCTTACCGGGTCTCCCACAAGAACTGGAAGTTAGAAATGAGCAAATTTGTGCAAGATAAATGGAATCTGCCTGAAATTTAATAAAGGAAATTATAGTCTCCAGTATCCAAATTTGTGTGATTCACGCGGTTACGGGGCCAGAAAGGGGTTAAGTAAATCTAAAAAATGGATGCTCAATTTGAAGAAAGCCCAATTTGATGCTAATCGAATTTCCTGGTAAAATTCGGGGGGAATTGGCAAATATGAAAATTGGACAAGTTCGCTCATTACTAACTGTTAAACTGTAAAGCGCTGTGGAATATGTTGGCGCTATATAAATAAAGATTATTATTATTATTACTACTGGAAGTACAGAACAAGAATGCTGCAGCATTGCACAGTTACACTACATGGCAGCTGAGCTGCAGTACCAATAACGGCCACTACACAGTGTATAGTGGGTCAGTATTCCAGATGCTTCTGGCGCTCCTGGTACCAGCTGATCAGGCAAAGTGCCATGGGTTGGATGCCACCAATATGATAATGATAGATCTTCAATAACTTACCCCTTGTCAATACTTCTAGGATGAGCAGTACATCAAATATATAAGTGTCTGTCCACTATTTCATCCTTCTTCTCCGCCGCTAGATTTCTGAAACTTAACATGGACAAAACAGAATTCATCATCTTTCCCCCATCTCACGTGACCCCCCCCAACAAACCTATCCATTACAGTAAATGGCTGCCCACTCTCCCCAGTCCCACAAGCTCACTGCCTCTGTGTAATCCTTGACACTGATCTCTCCTTCAAACCACATATCCAAGCCCTTTCCACTTCCTGCCGACTTCAACTCAAAAATATTTCACGAATCCGTTCATTCCTCAACCATGAATCTGCAAAAACCCTAGTCCATGCCCTCATCATCTCTCGCCTCGACTACTGTAACCTCCTGCTCTGTGGCCTCCCCTCGAACACTCTCGCACCCCTCCAATCTATTCTAAACTCTGCTGCCCGACTAATCCACCTGTCCCCCCGCAAGTCCCCGGCTTCTCCCCTCTGTCAATCCCTTCACTGGCTCCCCATTGCCCAGAGACTCCAGTACAAAACCCTAACCATGACGTACAAAGCCATCCACAACCTGTGTCCTCCATACATCTGTAACCTCGTCTCCCGGTACTTTCCTGCACGCAACCTCCAATTCTCACAAGATCTCCTTCTCTACTCCCCTCTTATCTCCTCTTCCCACAATCGTATACAAGATTTCTCCCGTGCTTCACCCCTACTCTGGAACTCTCTACCCCAACACATCAGACTCGCGCCTACCATCGAAACCTTCAAAAAGAACCTGAAGACCCACCTCTTCCGACAAGCCTACAACCTGCAGTAACCACCGACCAACCAAACCGCTGCACGACCAGCTCTACCCTCACCTACTGTATTGTCACCCATCCCTTGTAGATTGTGAGCCTTTGCGGGCAGGGTCCTCTCTCCTCCTGTATCCTCACCCATCCCTTGTAGATTGTGAGCCCTCGCGGGCAGGGTCCTCTCTCCTCCTGTACCAGTTAGGACTTGTATTGTTCAAGATTATTGTACTTGTTTTATTATGTATACCCCTCCTCACATGTAAAGCGCCATGTAATAAATGGCGCTATAACAATAAATAATAATAATAATAAATACTGCTGTTTATCATGGTCCTTTCTGCCTACAATTGTGCATTAGTGCGCTGAACTATGGACAGTTTGAATCTGTGCTGATGCTGCTGTAATCACAGGATCACATGTCGCTCAGGCAGATTGTAAACCCCTTTTTGGGTGAGATACTCAAGTTATCTATCTACAGGTGAAACCAGAAGTTTGCATACACTCATGACCGGTTTTAGGCAAAGTGGGGCCCTAGGCAAAAGTTTAAAATGGGGCCCCAAAAGCTCACATATTGCACATCACGCAGAAACATTTTGGTTGTATTTACATGCGCTGAGTTCAGGCAGTTAAACGAGTGTGATAATCAATATTGAAGTCGTTCGCTTGTTTCCCGGCCTCTTTACACCAACTGAGAATGATGAGGACAGAACAATCACAATTACATCAATCTGTCCCCATACAGTATCATGTTATCAGCAGCACATCTACAGTTTACACGGACGATGTGCTGCCGAGAACAAGGATTTCTGTTCCAGCATAAACAGTTCAATCACTCGATGAATAGGCAGCATTTTGCTTGTTTAGTATAATACACCATATATATATACTATAATGTGCACAACAGTCCTCCATATTGTCAAAAGCACACCCCATAGCCCTCAATATAATATAATGTGCCCCACAGTCCTCCATATAGTATAATACACTCCCCATGGTCCTCCATATAGTATAATACACTATAGTCCTCCATATATTAAAATACACTCCTCAGTCCTCCATATAGTATTATACACTTCCCATAGTCCTCCATCTACTATACAATGGTCTAAGGGTGACTTCCGTCTGTCCTTCTGTCTTTCTGTCTGTCGCGGGTATTCATTGGTCACGGCCTCTGTCTGTCATGGAAATCCAAGTCGCTGATTGGTCGTGGCAAAACGCCCACGACCATTGCCACGACCAATCAGCAACGGGCACAGTCCGGCGGCAAAATGGCCGCTCCTTCCTCCCCGCAGTCAGTGCCCGCTCCATACTCCCCTCCAGTCAGCGCTCACACAGGGTTAATACCAGTGTTAATGGACCGCGGTGTAACGCACTCCATTAACGCAGCTATTTACCCTGTGTGACCAACTTTTTACTATTGATGATGTGTATGCAGCATCAATAGTAAAAAGATCTAATGTTAAAAATAATAAAAAAAATTAAAAAAAAGTTATTCTCACCCTCCGACGTCACACCCTCTCCTCGGCAGTGCAAGCGGCAGGTTCCGGGGACAAGGACGGTATGCGAGAAGGACCTTCCATGACGTCACGGTCATGTGACCGCGACGTCATCACAGGTCCTGCGCCAATACCAACCCTGGGACCGGAAGCTGCCGCGTTCACCGCACACAGGCGACAGGACTACAGGGGGCCCTCGGAAGGTGAGTATATGTTTATTTTAAGTCTTTTTTAACCTGTTACATACGGGACTGGGCAATATACTACCTGACTGGGCAATATACTACGTCACTCGGCAATATACTACGTAGCTGGGCAATATACTATGTGGCCTGTGCAATATACTACGTCACTGGGCAATATACTATGTGTGCTGGGCAATATACTATGTGTGCTGGGCAATATACTACGTGGCTGGGCAATATACTACGTCACTGGGCAATATACTATGTGTGCTGGGCAATATACTATGTGTGCTGGGCAATATACTACATGGCTGGGCAATATACTACGTCACTGGGCAATATACTATGTGTGCTGGGCAATATACTATGTGTGCTGGGCAATATACTACGTGGCTGGGCAATATACTACGTGGCTGGGCAATATACTACGTGGCTGGGCAATATACTACGTGACTGGGCAATATACTACGTGGCTGGGCAATATACTACGTGGCTGGGCAATATACTACGTGACTGGGCAATATACTACGTGACTGGGCAATATACTACGTGGCTGGACAATATACTACGTGCCTGGGCAATATACTACGTGACTGGGCAATATACTACGTGGCTGGACAATATACTATGTGGGCTGGGCAATATACTACGTGGCTGGGCAATATACTACGGGACTGGGCAATATACTACGTAACTGGGCAATATACTACGTGGCTGGGCAATATACTACGTTGCTGAGCAATATACTACGTGGCTGGGCAATATACTACGTGGCTGGGCAATATACTACGTGGCTGGGCAATATACTACGTTGCTGGGCAATATACTACGTGGCTGGGCAATATACTATGTGGCCTGTGCAATATACTACGTGACTGGACAATATACTACATGGCTGGGCAATATACTACGTGACTGGGCAATATACTACGTGGACATGTATATTCTAGAATACCCGATGCGTTAGAATCGGGCCACCATCTAGTATAGTATAATACACTACTGATAGTCCTCCATATAGTATAATACACTCCTCGTAGTGCTCCATATTGTATAATCCACCTCCATAGTCATCCATGTAGTACAATTCACTTCCCATAGTATAATGCACCCCATAGTTCTTCATACAGTATAATGTATTCCCCATAGTCCTCGATACAGTATAATGCAGCCCACATATAGTATAATGCAGCAACCCCAGAGTATAATGCAAACACCCCACAGAGTATACTGTAACCCCCATATAATATAATGCAGCCCCCTCATAGTATAATGCAGCCCTTCCATAGAATATATGGTAGCCCCCACAGAATATAATGCAGCCCCCTTATATAGTATCATGTTGCCCCACTATAGAATACAATGCAGCCCCCTCATATAGTATAATGAAGCCCCCATACAATATAATCTAGCCCTCCATAGAACACAATGTAGCCCCCTCATATAATATAATGTAGCCCCCTCATAGAGTATGATGCAATCACCCCTCATAGAATATAATAAATATAATACAGCCCCCATAGAATATAATACAGCCCCTCCCCCGAGAATGGCCCCACAGTCCAGTACTCACTGATATATTAAAATAAAAAAACACAATCCTCACCTCTCCTCGTGCCCCGTGCTGCTCCTGGCTCGGCTTCGGTCTCTGCGGCTGCAGTCTGCCCGACACAGAATATGCCATGAAGTGACGTCATCGCGCACCCGCAGTGTCAGAGGCAATGAGGCAGTGTCAGAGGGGAATGATGGAAGAGGGAGCCGTCATCTGACGCTCTCTCCTCCATCATTGCTTTGAACTGTACCGGTATCATAGGTTCAATGCGACGGTGGGGGGAGTCGGCACTGGCGGCAGGTGGGCCCCCTTACCCACGGGCCCCATAGCGGCTGTGTGATGTGCCGCTATTAGCGGCATGCCACTAACTGGGGGCCCCTGAGGGAGTGGGGGCTCTAGGCAGCTGCCTGGTCTGCCTGCTGCTAACGCCGACCCTGCATACACTATATAAAATGACACATACACATGTATAAACAGGAAAGGTTTATTCTGATTTCATGTCAGATACTAAGAAAAACCTGCAGATGTGTCTTTATATATAGTGGATGGAAACGTCTGGTCTCAACTGTATCTATCTAATATCTCTCTAGCTCATATCTATCTATCTAGAAAAAGTAAAAACAAGAGCAGCACAAAAAACAAATTAAATCCGGGTGCAGAGCAGGCAGAGACCAAACCTCAATTGTAGAAATCCAAAAATCAGAGGCAGCACACCGTCTTTGAGTAAAAAATTGGAGCTATTTTATTCAGCTCATCAAGGCCATGGTGAACGGAATAAAATAGCTCCTATTTTTCACTCAAAGACGGTGTGCTGCCTCTGATTTTTGGATTTCCTTTTATCTATCATCTATCTACTATCTATCTATTATCTATTTATCATCTATCTATTATCTATCTATTTATTATCTATCTATTATCTATTTATCTATTTATTATCAATCTATTATCTATCTATTATATTTCTATCTATCTATTATCTATCTATCATCTATCTATCTATCTATCTATCTATCTATCTATCTATCTATCTATCTATTATCTATTTATCATCTATCTATTATCTATCTATTTATTATCTATCTATTATCTATTTATTATCAATCTATTATCTATCTATTATATTTCTATCATCTATCTACTATCTATCTATTATCTATTTATCATCTATCTATTATCTATCTATTTATTATCTATCTATTATCTATTTATCTATTTATCATCTATCTATTATCTATCTATTATCTATTTATCTATTTATTATCAATCTATTATCTATCTATTATATTTCTATCTATCTATCTATTATCTATCATCTATCTATATATCATCTATATATCTATTATCTATCTATTTATTATCTATCTATCTATCATCTATCTATTATCTATCAATCTAATCATCTCCTCCCACCAACATTGGCAGGGAGAAAGTAAAGGGCTGCCATATGTCTCCTCCTGGCTTTCCCCTAGGAATACAGTGAGGAGCCTGCAAGGAGATGAAGCTAGTGACCATTAAAAATCAGACATTTTGTAATTCTATGTTGTAAACTTGAGGTGTGTTGCCTAAGAGGTTACATGTCTTGCTGCGGCCCCTTGTTTTTGGCAGTCATACCCCTACCAAAGAGTGAGACAATGCCTACTGTGATGGCAGTATAGCCCTGTATACACCAGTATATGCTGTGTATGGCCTCCCTGTACAGCAGGGTCTATACGATCTCGCTGTACGTATTTATATCACCCCTCCAATGACGGGTCGTAGTTTTTGGGGTCGGCTTTTCGGCTCTTACCTTTGGGTTTTTCTTGCACAGAGCAGATGATCATTATTCCCCATGTGTCACCATATTACAGTGCCGTGCCATAAGATCTGCTCATTGTAACCGGCCATGAATGAGTCTGATGGGAAAGTTCTTTGTTTTTCCTGTTTAATTTCATCTAGATGAATGTGTTTCATTAAAACATTGTGTAATTATTGCATGCAGCAGATCACTGACAGAGCGGCAGAAGACTGCACCGTGCAGGCAAATCTGCTATCAGAGATCCCAAAAGTCAGCGCCTTGTAAAAGCAGCATCTGCTCCACGGTTCTGGGAAGACGTAAATCCGCGCTTCCTGCGGAGCTCGGCCCATGTCACACCGAGCACAAACCTCATCGGATTTCTTCCAATTTAAGGAGCTTTTACACTGAATATATTCACATTAGTGCAATTACGTCTCATATAGGAGTTCAGAATGTGAATGATTTAAAAGGAACAACACAGAAAATAAATAAAAATATTTAGAAAAATATTTAGAATTGAGAGTCCTCAGTGGTTGATACCTTTTAATGGCCAACTGAAAAGATGGTAATAAATTGCAACCACTGAGGACTCTCAATTCTAAATATTTTTCTATCTACTGGCTAACACGGTACCAAGATATATTTCTTTCCTGTATCAAAAGAAATGATAACATTCTGTATTAAAGGATAGGGCATAAATTACTGATTGCTGGAACCTTTCTCGGGAGGAAGAAACTCTGCAGCAGACTGGCGCACACTCTGCTCATTGTCTACGGGACTATCGGAGAAAGGTGAGTACCGGGTATTTCAGGCAACTCGTAATTACTAGGGATGAGCGGACACGTGGAAGTTCGGGTTCTGGTACCCGACCTGAACTTTATTCCAAAGTTTGATTTGGGTACCAGAATTGTACCAGAACTTGAACCAGAACCCCATTGAAAACAATGGGCACTAAGACTTTTGGGCCGTAAAATTTCTCTCTCTCTCTGAGAGCCAAACTTTTAAGTTCAGGTTTGCTCTAGTAATCACCTGTTGTATGGAGAGAGGGAAACTTTCCATTGTGGGGAAAACCCTTTAATTCCCTCCATGTCTATGATTTTCTATTTTGTCTCATTTTTCCAATATAACCTAAGAAATAAAAATAAAAATGTTCTATGTTTCTAAGAGGTTAAATTTGTTTCTCTTCTTTAGGGCCCCTTTCCACTTGGGAGGAAAACGGACGAGTGCAATCCGATAAAAAAATCGGATTGCACTCAGACCAATGTTATTTAATAGGTGTATTTTCATTTGCGTTTTTTTTCTCAGCCGAAATTGGACTGAGAAAAATCTGGGTCGGCTGAGAAAAAAATCGCAGCATGCTGCGATTTGCTGCGGGTCTCGGACGAGACTCGCCAATGCAAGTCAATGGATGCGAGAAAAAAAACGCATGGAATACGGACCATCCGTATTCCATCCGTTTTTTATGGATACCTTATCATTCTGTGGCATAGAACACTGTAAAGAGTCCTGTAAATGATTGTAGAAAAATAGTTGCAGAGAAAAAAAACGGATTGCATATGGATGTCATACGGATGTAAAACGGATGGTGCGATTAAAAAAATCGCATTGAAGTCGCATCACAAACGCATGACAATCGCATACGTTACATCCGTTTTTTCGGTCCAGATTACGGACCGTTTTTTTTTCTCACAAGTGGAAAGGGGCCCTTACTGTCTTGTGTCTGGCTGAAAGACAAATTTCTGCAGCGGGAGCCTCCCCCCTCTCCATTACAGTGCAGACATTGCTGTGTTCACCCCTTGTTGAGCCTTCACCTACACCTGTTCCTCGACCACAAACACGGAACAGAAAAGCAGGAGATTCTTTGTAAAGGTACCGTCACACATAACGATATCGTTAATGAAATCGTTATGCGTGACAGCGACCAACGATCAGGCCCCTGCTGGGAGATCGTTGGGGAAAGTCCAGCACTTTATTTCGTCGCTGGATCTCCCGCTGACATCGCTGAATCGGCGTGTGTGACACCGATCCAGTGATGTCTTCACTGGTAACCAGGGTGAATATCGGGTTACTAAGTGCAGGGCCGCACTTAGTAACCCGATGTTTACCCTGGTTACCAATGTAAAAGTAAAAAAAAAAAAAACACTACATACTCACATTCCGGTCACGTCCCCCGGCGTCAGCTTCCCTGCGTCCCCCAGTGTCAGCGCCAGCCGGCTGTAAAGCAGAGCACAGCGGTGAGGTCACCGCTCTGCTTTCCGGCCAGCGCTTACACAGTGCAGGAAGCTGACGCCGGGGGACGCGACAGGAATGTGAGTATGTAGTGTTTTTTTTTTTACTTTTACAATGGTAACCAGGGTAAACATCGGGTTACTAAGCGCGGCCCTGCACTTAGTAACCCGATGTTTACCCTGGTTACCTGGGGACGTCGGCATCGTTGGTCGCTGGAGATCTGTCTGTGTGACAGCTCTCCAGCGACCACACAACGACGCTGCAGCGATCACGGCCAGGTCGTATCGCTGGTCGTGATCGTTGGTAAATCGTTAAGTGTAATGGTACCTTAAGATCGCACAGAAAATCCTGCAGACTGATAAACTGTGACGGAATCTTCTCTCCTAATTACTTGTATCATCTATTTACAATTAAATAAATATAAGCTTTGTGCATCATTACTCCAATGCATCAAAAATAGCAAGAGGAGCAGCTGCGCCAATAGTCTGGAAAATCTGCTAATATTTTGGGTATACGGTGTCTACATAGTTACTTATCCATCATGTAACAACATTAGGGAGGCATCCGATTGACTCCAAATTTATTCTGCAGACGGACAACGACCCCCAACATCCAGCCAATGTCATTAAGAACAAGGAGTCCTCGAGGTGATGATCCGGTCCCAACAGATCCCTGATCTCTCATCATCCATCCATGAAGAGACAGAAGGATCCGCACAAGCCTCATACACAGAAGATCTGGGGTCAGGTCTCCAAGATGTTTAGAACAACCTCCCTGTCAATCTATCAGCAGGATTTTGCTATTAAATCTGAGAGCATCATAATATAGGGCAAGAGAGAATTATTCCAGTTATGCGTGTTGTCATTTAATACAATCAGTGTTTTATCAGAAGTAGATTATCACTGCAGGACTATGTCTCACAGGCACAGCAGTCAAGCTAATCAGTGTAACCCTACCCCCAACACTGATTGGCTGCCAATCAGAGGTGTGGGCGGGGTTATACACAGCTCAGTATTTATAGCACTGCTACATCTACAGCAGAGAAAACAGGGATTCTATCAAAACTACACCAAGAAGCCGGTGAGTGACACATCACTGGAATCATGGTCTCTTCCCCTATATTATATTGCACTCAGATGATATAGCAAAAACCTGCTGACATCTCCCTTTAACTGGTAAAAATGAACAATTCACAAGTCTATTTTTAATTATTGAAGTTTTTTTTCAGCATATATTTATGTGTCTTTATCCTTTAATAAAAGAAATTGGATTTATTCAATTGCCCCCATTCATTTTACTCCTGCTCATATTTATTTGTTTCAGCGTTTTAGGCAAGAGCCAAATCTTACAAACAAAATTTTAAAAAATTCTGAAAAATAAAAAAGTAAAACAAAACTTTTTTGTAAAAATGATTATTGAGATGAGAATTGCTACAGTAACACAAACAGAAGCCAGAAAAGGTCACTTCAATCTAATGCTCTTCAGTAAGAAATGTTTGTCCAGCAGGAGGCTGGTTAGGATCGCTGCCGGTATACGGGGGACGGTCTATTACCAACCGCCGCGTCCACAATGGTCTCAAACAGTCAGCGGAATAATGAAGGAAAAGTGAAGATCTGTACACACGGAGGAAACTCTGGGGAGCGAAGAACAGAATCTGCAAAACACCGGAAGGAAAAGAAAAGACAGAACACATGCTGAAAACAAATATCAGGAAATGTAAACGTAATAGACACAGAATTTTGTGCCTAAAATGATCTGGGGTTAAAAGGCGACAACGTACTTTAAGGAACAGCATTTAACAGTATTTACACATACAGAGCTCTACGTAAATATCTCACATTACTTATCTTGTGCGTCCTTCAGAGCTGCACTCATTATTCTGCTGGTGGATCAGTAATGTAATGTAATGTACTGTACGTACACAGTGACTGCATCAGCAGAATAGTGAGCGCAGCTCTGGGGTATAATACAGGATGTCACTCAGGATCAGTAATGTAATGTATGTACACAGTGACTGCACCAGCAGAATAGTGAGTGCAGCTCTGGGGTATAATACAGGATGTAACTCAGGATCAGTAATGTAATGTATGTACACAGTGACTGCACCAGCAGAATAGTGAGTGCAGCTCTGGAGTATAATACAGGATGTAACTCAGGATCAGTAATGTAATGTATGTACATAGTGACTGCACCAGCAGAATAGTGAGTGCAGCTCTGGGATATAATACAGGATGTAACTCAGGATCAGTAATGTAATGTATGTACACAGTGACTGCACCAGCAGAATAGTGAGTGCAGCTCTGGAGAATAATACAGGGTATAACCCAGAATCAGTAATGTATATACATAGTGACTACACCAGCAGAATTATGAGTGCAGCTCTGGGGTATAATACAGGATCAGTAATGTTTATACATAGTGACTACACCAGCAGAATAGTGAGTGCAGCTATGGGGTATAATACAGGATGTAACTCAGGATCAGTAATGTAATGTATGTACACAGTGACTGCACCAGCAGAATAGTGAGTGCAGCTCTGGGGTATAATACAGGAGGTAACTCAGGATCAGTAATGTAATGTATGTACACAGTGACTGCACCAGCAGAATAGTGAGTGCAGCTCTGGAGCATAATACAGGATGTAACTCAGGATCAGTAATGTAATGTATGTACACAGAGACTGCACCAGCAGAATAGTGAGTGCAGCTCTGGAGTATAATACAGGATGTAACTCAGGATCAGTAATGTAATGTATGTACACAGTGACTGCACCAGCAGAATAGTGAGTGCAGCTCTGGGGTATAATACAGGATGTAACTCAGGATCAGTAATGTAATGTATGTACACAGTGACTGCACCAGCAGAATAGTGAGTGCAGCTCTGGAGTATAATACAGGATGTAACTCAGGATCAGTAATGTAATGTATGTACACAGAGACTGCACCAGCAGAATAGTGAGTGCAGCTCTGGAGTATAATACAGGATGTAACTCTGGATCAGTAATGTAATGTACGTACACAGTGACTGCACCAGCAGAATAGTGAGTGCAGCTCTCGAGTATTATCCAGGATGTAACTCATAGTAACATAGTAACATAGTAACATAGT
The DNA here is from genome assembly GCF_032444005.1 of Ranitomeya imitator. Taxonomy (NCBI): domain Eukaryota; kingdom Metazoa; phylum Chordata; class Amphibia; order Anura; family Dendrobatidae; genus Ranitomeya; species Ranitomeya imitator. Next base: position 18,507,688 of record NC_091288.1, read on the forward strand.
TAGTAAGGCCGAAAAAAGACATTTGTCCATCCAGTTCAGCCTATATTCCATCATAATAAATCCCCAGATCTACGTCCTTCTACAGAACCTAATTGTATGATACAATATTGTTCTGCTCCAGGAAGACATCCAGGCCTCTCTTGAACCCCTCGACTGAGTTCGCCATCACCACCTCCTCAGGCAAGCAATTCCAGATTCTCACTGCCCTAACAGTAAAGAATCCTCTTCTATGTTGGTGGAAAAACCTTCTCTCCTCCAGACGCAAAGAATGCCCCCTTGTGCCCGTCACCTTCCTTGGTATAAACAGATCCTCAGCGAGATATTTGTATTGTCCCCTTATATACTTATACATGGTTATTAGATCGCCCCTCAGTCGTCTTTTTTCTAGACTAAATAATCCTAATTTCGCTAATCTATCTGGGTATTGTAGTTCTCCCATCCCCTTTATTAATTTTGTTGCCCTCCTTTGTACTCTCTCTAGTTCCATTATATCCTTCCTGAGCACCGGTGCCCAAAACTGGACACAGTACTCCATGTGCGGTCTAACTAGGGATTTGTACAGAGGCAGTATAATGCTCTCATCATGTGTATCCAGACCTCTTTTAATGCACCCCATGATCCTGTTTGCCTTGGCAGCTGCTGCCTGGCACTGGCTGCTCCAGGTAAGTTTATCATTAACTAGGATCCCCAAGTCCTTCTCCCTGTCAGATTTACCCAGTGGTTTCCCGTTCAGTGTGTAATGGTGATATTGATTCCCTCTTCCCATGTGTATAACCTTACATTTATCATTGTTAAACCTCATCTGCCACCTTTCAGCCCAAGTTTCCAACTTATCCAGATCCATCTGTAGCAGAATACTATCTTCTCTTGTATTAACTGCTTTACATAGTTTTGTATCATCTGCAAATATCGATATTTTACTGTGTAAACCTTCTACCAGATCATTAATGAATATGTTGAAGAGAACAGGTCCCAATACTGACCCCTGCGGTACCCCACTGGTCACAGCGACCCAGTTAGAGACTATACCATTTTGAAATACTATACTATACTATAAATACTATAAATACATTACTATACTGAACTCAAGATCAGTAAAGCAATGTACGTACACAGTGACTGCACCAGCAGAATAGTGAGTGCAGTTCTGGAGTATAATACAGTATGTAACTCAGGATCAGTAATGTAATTTATGTACACAGTGACTGCACTAGCAGAATAGTGAGTGCAGCTCTGGGGTATAATACAGGATGTAACTCAGGATCAGTAATGTATGTACACAGTGACTGCACCAGCAGAATAGTGAGTGCAGCTCTCGAGTATTATCCAGGATGTAACTCAGGATCAGTAATGTAATGCATGTACACAGTGACTGCACCAGCAGAATAGTGAGTGCAGTTCTGGAGTATAATACAGTATGTAACTCAGGATCAGTAATGTAATTTATGTACACAGTGACTGCACTAGCAGAATAGAGAGTGCAGCTCTGGAGTATAATACAGGAGGTAACTCAGGATCAGTAATGTAATGTATGTACACAGTGGCTGCACCAGCAGAATAATGAGTACAGCTCTGGGGTGTAATACAGGACGTAACTCAGGATGTAAACAGTCTCAGTCCAGGGTACCAGCAACAGGTATTGGTGTGGTCCGGCCCGCCTGGAGGCAATGGTGGATCCCTCTCCCAGGTGAGGTTTTTAAGCCTTCCTTCTAGCGCTGTTTTACAAGGTCCTTGCTTCTTTTGGCTCCCTTACAAAGTCCTCTCTCTCCTGTTCTGGAACAGTACCCATATGGTGGGCTTTTTACAGGGTCTCTATCATGACCCGGGCTCTCTGTGTACTGCTGCACCTTCGGGTGTGGCTGCGGACAGACTGCATAAAGTCTCCTGCCCTCCGATTCTGCTGTGGGACGTGGAGTTCGAGACAGCCTCGGGCTCCCGGTGCCCGGTTCCTGAGCTTCAGCCCAGAGGGTGCCCAATCACAGTTCCCTTCTGAACTCCTGACTTCTCCTTTGCTTCTCCCCTCCAACACTTGCTATCACTGCAACCCTTCTGGTTCTTTTCTGTCCTGGAGCTGCAGCACCACACCTGGCTGCACGGCCCCTCTCTCTCCACACTCATCTCTCTTCCAACTCCTCTCAACAACTCACTAACTCCTTCTCCAGACCAGAATACATATATCTGGGGGAAGCTCCCCTGAATCTGGGTTTAGAGCTCCCCCTTCTGGCCTGGATTCAGAATGTGTTGCATGTAGGTGTATTACCTGTTAACGGGAATCAACCTTGCCTCCAGGCATGACATCACCCTCCCCAAAGGGAAGGCAACATCACTGTAACAACCGGCTACCTGGGGTGTTACAGGTGCACTCCTGAGACTGCAGAATCAGACTACACAGTGCTTGATTGTAGTCTGTAACCATGGAAGCGCATAGATCTGTACAGTACCTGCTTACACAAAACTTTACAAGATTTTAATACAGTTTGTAAAGATGCAGATTTCTTTTATATTTTGAAAAAACAAAAGTATTTCAAAAGTATACACTCTATTTAAATGTAGGATCCTTTCTAATTATACAGTAGTATAAATCGAATAAATCGAATGATCACATCCTTTATATAAATCTGCTCAGGCGGTGTGGTGGATTTCATGTTTCTTTTTTTCTAACAGTGAGAAGCGACTTTTTAGTTCGGAAGCTCATGCACTGTGAAGGAAAGGCGCGTTCTCCCCAGAAGACATTGAAGTTAATAGAGAAGGCAGATCCGTGTTCCGCCAGAGTGATTACATTGTCGCCATGGAGCATCGCGACCCGCGCTGTCACCGGAGACGAGCGCTTCCTATTCACTCTAATGCTACATAGCGGGAGCGTGCCATTTCTTCAGGGTGCCAGGGACTCCTTAATCACCGGTTTCACCGTGCCCTTAGATCTTCCTGTAGGATACGAGCCTTGATGAAAGGAACCCGGCACTTTCACACTTCTGGCAAATTACAAGCTGCCTTGTCCCAAACAACAAAATGCAAGCAAACCCTGAAATGTCATCAGTTCCCTGGGACGAGAGGGGTCGTTACTTTCTACTGTCTTTGTATCAATATCTGACAGCACTGGGGGAGGTTTCTACAGAACGACGAGATGTTACTCCATGAAACGAGTTCTGGTCTCCCAATATTTCACCTGTGGCCGCAACCAAAATCACAGGACGTTTGTTCATCACCATCTGTTTAAAAAAAAAATTTGTTAAAAAAGAAGTAGATTCCTGAGTACATAGTAAGAATCATTGTCCTTAAAGATTTAAGAAAAGTGATAATTGTGAAATTAAAACATGTACAGTGTTGCAATGCACGTTGTCACAATTCCTCACAATTTCTAAGATCTCTGCTTCCTCTCATTCCATAAAAAATATTCATTTTTAAATGGCCCCTGTAGGTTCAGCAAATCAATAGTAGAAAGAATATATATATATATATATATATATATATAATTGTCTAAGGGTTTTTCTGTCTGTCTGCCTGTCTGTCTGTCCTGGAAATCCCGCGTCTCTGATTGGTCGAGGCCGCCAGGCGACGGGCACAGAATGGCGATGATGATGTCATAAAGGTTGCCTCGACCAATCAGCGACGGGCACAGAATGGCGATGATGATGTCATAAAGGTTGCCTCGACCAATCAGCGACGGGCACAGTATCGACGTAGATGTCATAATGGTTGCCATGGCGACGATGATGTCATAAAGGTTGCCTCGACCAATCAGCGACGGGCACAGTATCGACGTAGATGTCATAATGGTTGCCATGGCGACAATGATGTCATAAAGGTTGCCTCGACCAATCAGCGACGGGCACAGTCTGCCGCGAATTCTGGAATCATCATTGTCCATATACTACGGGGACATGCATATTCTAGAATACCCGGGCCACAATCTAGTATATATATATATATATAAACCTTCTATTATATAAATAATCAGAGAAATATTCTACTTTCTCCACTTATGAGCCGTTTCTTATTTTCCTCCTGAACTTTTCATTCACTCTGGAAAACACCTCAGGCCAAGAGGAGTGATCAGATTACAGCTGCCTATTGAAGTCTATGGACAGGGGAAGGAGTGGAGGAAGAAGGGGCAGAGAGACACAAAAATAGTGCTGCTGCTTTATATTATAGGAAGTGTGTTATTTTACTGCTGAGTTCACAGCTACACTGCTCAATACTGATCTATTCTGCTGCTTCTTATGAACATGTGCTACATAAAGACTGGAGAGCAGGAACCCCTTCTATCTTTGTGTGCTATGTATGGGAGATACCATATCGACAAGTCTCCACGCACCAGCTCAGAGACAACTGAAAATAATATATAAAGTCTGTAGAGGGGAAATGGTGAATACGGGTCACACACAAGAACGTGCTCCATTTTTATCCAGTCTAAATAATCCTCGGTGAGCTAAATGCATTATCAGCACAAGTCTGGCTCCTGCTCTGACAGTTTGTTACAATGTGTCAGTGCCCAGACTGCTGCTTACAATGGACACAACTGGGAGAACTTGTTGGTTGTGACGGAACTTTTCAGTCTCTGGAGAAATGATCATATTCACTGACAGCAAGGAGAGATCTTCAAAGTCTGAAAAAATGAAATGCAATGTATATTAAAATCTTATCTCATGGCATGGGTCCATTATATAAAAACGCACCCCAGCTGCTGCCTAACCTCTTTTTTTCAAGACTTTTTTTTTTTGCAGGGGGAGGTTCAAGATTCATCACAAAGTTGTATCATCTGTTACTGTTAGGAGGTTGGGCGGTGCAGCAGTTGAATTGATCATGAGGTTCTGCAGCAGCTGGAGTGTGCATTATGATATTCTGCAGGCACAAAAGCTGAACTGCAGCGGCTGAAGAACCTCTTTTTTTTAAGAGAATCATTAAATTGCATCATTAAATTGACACAAGAGAAGAAAGTGTCCTCAGCAGTGATCTGCGACAGACGTCTTCCGTAGGACGGGATAAGTGGCAGTAAGTGGCGCCGCTCATCTCCGGATAAGAATAGAACACCCGATATTGATCTTGGTTGGGGAATATTTTGCACCCAAATTCCCTTTGGACTGATACATTTCATTTTTTTCTTTACTTCTAAGTTTAAAAACTAACTTTTCAGAGACCAAAAAAAAAAAATAGAATTCCGCGTCTTCCGCTCCTTCTGCTGCCAGGACATGACATTTTTACACTTTCCCTACAGGGTCCAGAAAACAATCCACTGGCGGCTGAAAAAACATCTTCCCTCTGCTATTAGTTTACAGCCCGTGGATTCATATCTCAGATGAGCGGGAGAAGAAATCACCGATATCATTCATGTCACCCGTAAAGCGCTTCGTGGCGGGGGTCGCGCAGCCTTCAGGTATTAACGGGATTTTTTATTAAGGTAACGAAGATCTCGCTGGCTGTCTGGTCCGATGAAAGACAAATCTCCGAGCTGGAAGTTTCCCAACGTCCTGATTGACTTTCACTGTGTCTCGTTGATGATATTCCGGCTGCCACTGATACAGATGGGAGGTCACACTGATACATTGCAGCATTGGGGTCCTGGGGGGTGACATTGCTGGGGTCTCCCTCTAAGTAAATTAGGTCCGCTCTTTTCCTTAAGGCCGCATTCACACTTTAGGCTTTGGTCAGGATTTTACATCAGTAAAGTCAAAATCAATCCGCGAAAAATTATAATGGAAACATTTGCGCCACTTTTGCATTTTTGATCCTCGCCTGGTATTTGCTTACAAACACTGGTGTGAATTACTGAGAAAAATACTACCATGTGAACACGGCCTAAAGAGGAGTCCATTTTAGGGACTTTTTCTTTTTACATAAATGCATGTATTTGGGGCCAAAAATAATGTTTGCAATTGGGTTTCATTAAAAATTTTGCTTTTACCGACTCTTCATATTCAACGTTGATGTGATCTGTGGTCATAAATCATAAGAGGAGTTCAGATAAAAGACAATAAAAAATAGTGACAAACTCTCCTGTCATAGCCAGCTGACAGGTTCTCAGTTAACTCATTCTGCAGCACAGCGGTAGACGATGCGGCACAGCGGCTGTAGGAGGCAAACGGTGCCAAATTTTTAAGTAAACCCAATTGCAAAAAATGATTTTTAGCCCAAGATACATTTAGGTAAAAAAAAAAGAAAAAAAAGAAAATGATCCTGAAAAGTGGACGACTTCTTTTACCCTGGATCTTAATAGTTTGGTCAAGACATTTTGACACCCAGCTTGGCTCTCTGTGCCCGTGTCCTTTCTACCCCCTTGACATTGAATCCGATAGTCCCAGTTGTGCCAACACTGTGAGATCTGAGCATTCTGACACAAACGTGCCCCGGTCAGAGGAGAGCACAGAAATTACTAGGAGCAATAAGAAATCTCCTAATGGGGCCAACAAATGTTCACTTGGGTGCATGGAGTGTGGTGGGTGCTGCTGACAGAAGCGAGCAGGGTTCGATAAATAATTACAGGGGAGTAAATGGAGTTAGATTAGGAAATGTAATAATCCTGCCTCACAAAATGTGGTTTTAGGGCACTCACAGAACTGACTTTTAGGGAATGAACCTAATTGCCTGGGGTAGCGCATTCCAAAGAGCTGGTGCAGCTTGAGAGGAGTCTTGTAGATCAGAAACAGGATCAAGTTATGAAGGATGTTAAAGCCATTGTACACTAGTTTTTTAACTTTAAAAATGGGCCTTTGTGGGACATAAAACCGACACAACCAACTGGACCACATTTATTTAGCTGCACGTCTGCACGTTTCCCATGAGTCTTCTCATGTCCCCTTATGGCAGAGGTTGTCATGCAACCACTGCAGACAGTCGGGGGGGGGGGGAGAGGTCCATTAATTAGCTGCAGCAGTTAATTGAAGTCTGCGTCAGAAGAAAGAATGTGGAGAGGTCACTTCAGGCTCAGATTAATGGAATGTCACCGCTGCAACTAATTAGCGCCATTGATTGCCTGCACCGGTCACATGACATTTCTCGCTGGGCAGCAGTATAGAGGAATGGGGGAATCTGATAAATATCTGTTTTTTATTTAAATACGGGTAATTTTTCTCCTCATGGAGCATGACGTGCCAGTGTAAAGAGGCTTATAGGCCATGCAATGCTCCTCTGGGAAATTATATATGCAAATTCGCTCTTCAGAGAGGAAGAGGACTTGAACTCTAGTGCCACCTCTTGGAAGTAGCAATCCTAAAAGGCCATAATGAGCCTTACCACATGACTTAGGATAAAAGCCAAACCAGAATCTCAATTTGCAGACACAAGTTTTGAGGTGTCGCCCCTCATCAATGCAAAGCATGAGATCTGAGAGAGAGTGTTCTGACTGGCGTCTAAGGGGTAATGTTTCTCCTTATGGAGAGTGACATGTCTGACAGAAATGTCACCCCTTAAACCCCAGTCAGAGGCCTCTCACACAGTCTAGTCAGATCTCATACCTTGCACTGAGGAAGGTGTAACAGCCTGAAACATGTCTCTACATATTGAGCTTCCGGTTTGGCTTTTATCCTATGGCTCGTTATAGGGTCGATATTGACTTTTAAGATTGCTACTTCCAGTAGGTGACGCTAGAGTTCTCCGAAGGGTAAATTTGCTAATAATAAGACCAGCATGGGGCGCTTTTCAAAATTAAAATAATTAGTTTTCAACTCCTTTAATAGTAAGACATCCCCTTTAATGCACTTCTATTGGTTGATGGTCTTAGCTGCATATAATATATAACACCAGGTACAGATTACCCCCCTGCAATAATGTAATCTTTATATATCGGCATATAACGCTCCAGCTCGTAATAACCGCAATTACATTAATCTCATAATCGTTGTTTCCATAAAAGCAAGAAACGTCGGCGCACAATGGCCGTAAAGTGACAAGTATTAGGTCCGTCCTTTATCCGTCACCTCCCGTGGGATGAAAGTCTCTCAGAAATAACTACGCCGGTGACTCTTTAGAAATTCTATAGAAGCTCCGACACCTTAATCCGCTCTTTGTCTCTGATTATAGGACGGAAAAAAACGTGTTTTGTGGAAAAAAAAACAATGTACAAACTCAATTTCTCATGGAATTGTGACACCGACGTCCAAATAGCAAAGACGATGCGCGGGGATTTTAGGCACCGAGCCATCGATACAATGAAAGGTTTGTGTCGGGGAAGAAACAATGATAAATGGAAAATTCCTGGATAGGAAACATTGCAGAGTCATGTTCTCCGTGCAGGAGCCGCCATTGTGGCGAAAGGATACAACAAGGCCATTGTTATATATACTATATGGAGAAAAGTATGTGCCCCCTTCACATCTACCTCCAGGGGCTTTTCTCATATAATAATAGCATTTATGTAAATGAGACGAAGCTGCAATACCAGGCGCAGCCACCGCAGGATGTATGGCGCTGTGAGCCTGTGACTGATGCAGTTGCTAAAATCCTCCAATCAGCTGATCGGTGGGCGGTGCTAAGAGTTGGATCCGCTGCGATCTGACATTGATCAACTATCTAGGGCAATTCATTCCATGATTTCTTTTTATTTTTTTTTTAGAGATTTTGAATGACTAAGGCTACTTTCACACTAGCGTCGGAATCTCCCCGTCGCAATGCGTCGGGGAGAGATTCCGATGCTAGCGTTTAACGGACTGCACAACAGAGGCAGCGGATGCATTTCTCCGGCGCATCCGCTGCCCCATTGTGAGGTGCGGGGAGGTGGGGGCGGAGTTCCGGCTGCGCATGCGCGGTCGGAAAAAGCGGTCCGTCAGGAGCAAAAAACATTACATGTAGCGTTTTTTGCTCCCGACGGTCCGCCAAAGCACGACGCGTCTGTCGCACGACGGATGCGACGTGTGGCAATCCGTCGCAATGCGTCGTCAATACAAGACTATGGGGAAAAAACGCATCCTGTAAGCACTTTTGCAGGATGCGTTTTTTCTGCAAAACGACGCATTGTGACGGATTGCAGAAAACGCTAGTGTGAAAGTAGCCTTAATCTGTCCTATTACAGGATTAGCATCTTAATCTGAAATGAGACTCGAGCCTCCGACCTTTACACGTACGGGAGCGCTATGAAGTGTGCGAATGTAGGTCAGCCGGGATCTATGCAGAGCGGATTATTCACGTGGGACGACATGATCCGTATTGATCCCATATACACTTATAGGGAGATGCCGCAGCGTCCGTCCGCTCGCAGCTCTGAGCGCCGGCCGTGTGCTCACGTACAAAGTCAGAACAATGAACGTCTTCCCGGCAGGAGACGTCGCGCGCATAGGTGGCGATGGAAAAGAAAAATAAAGTTACATCTTAGATCATGCTGAGAATTCTTCTCCGTCTTCGCTCGTAATGGTTTTTTTTTATTGTTTTGCATAATAATAAAGTGGCATATGGAAGAAGAAATTGGCAGGAAGTCAAAGAGAAGATCTTATCTGTAAATAATGCACGGATCAAACGGCGGCGGCGCGTTTCGCTGCATCGCCGGAATGAGCAATGTCTATTGTAAGTTATAGAGGAGGGACAAGTCTGTAAGAATGCTCATCTTAGAGGATGGCGGGGCGCTGACCGGACCACCAAAAAGCATAGACTCACAAATGACTTACGGAACACAGGACAATTAGTTGGCAGGGGTGCAGTGCCACCTCTGGAGCCCGGACCCTTATAGCAGCCACATAGGAAGCGTTAAGGTCTCGGGGATCTGTCCGGTAGATCCCTAGAATGGGTCAATATCGGAGGTGCACAGTGCCGATCACTGTAGTGGCCATTTTGGCTCAGCTCCTATTGAAGTGAATGTGATCTGAGCTGCAGTACCGGGAATGGCCACTACATGGTGTATAGAGCTGTGCTGTATTGTACATCTGACCTGAAAAGAGTTGATTGGTGGAGACGCCGTGTATCACCTAAAGGTATGTTCACATGAAGCATTTTTTTTTTTTTTGCAAAATTAACACAAAACACAATAATTTTACAACAATTTCAGAAATAAAAGAAAAGCACATAATAAACACGTCATATATTGTACACTAACTGACATCCCCTTTAAGTGAGATAGCTGATACATTGACTACCATATTCACGCGTAGCGGCGGCAGCACAGTTCTTACTGGTCGGCTCAGAAACGTGTAGGGAATGCACAAGGATTTACCATGAATTTGTGAAGTTAGCGTTTTAACGAGTCTGAAGCTAAAATGTGGCAAGAACCGCAGTACAGTTGCCACTTGTGAACACGCACCTAGGCTTCCGTCATATAGCATTTTTTTCTAGATTCTAAAAGATTTGATTTTCATGTGTTTTTTGCAAGTACCAAAGATGTGAAAAATACACAAATATACAGTTTGCAGTGTGTTTTCTATTTTACTATTTTTTTCAAAATGCCAAACAGCTAAAAAAATTACACAAATTAACCTGCATTTTTGCAACAAGTGATGAGTGTGAAATCATACTATGACTTTACAATAGAGATACGACCATGAAGCCCAGAGATACAAGACGATACCCACATAATACCTCCACAATAGTACCATGCACTGAAGTGGAACCCATAACACTACCACATAGTGACCATATAATACCTACAGAATATAGTATCAGGCACTGAAGTGGAACTATAACACTACCACATAGTGACCATATAATACCTACACAATATAGTATCATGCACTGAAGTGGAACCATAACACTACCACATAGTGACCATATAAGACCTACACAATATAGTATCATGCACTGAAGTGGAACCATAACACTACCACATAGTGACCATATAATACCTACACAATATAGCATCATGCACTGAAGTGGAACAGATAACACTACCACATAGTGACCATATAATACCTACACAATAGTACCATGCACTGAAATGGAACCCATAACACTACCACATAGTGACCATATAATACCTACACAATATAGTATCATGCACTGAAGTGGAACAGATAACACCACATAGTGACCATATAATATCTACACAATGTAGTATCATGCACTGAAGTGGAACTATAAAACTACCACATAGTGACCATATATTACCCACACAATATAGTATTATGCATTTAACAGATACCACTATAAATATAGTGCCCATTTAATACTTCTATATAGTTCCTATCTATGATATCATGCATTAAACAGTTACAATTATCATGCAATGCCAGCGTAATACTGCCATATAGTGTCTACACAATATTGTAGTATCATGATTTGAACATACAACGATACCATACACTGTCTATATAACACTTCTATACATAATCTACATAATAGTGTCCTGCATTGAACTAATAACGATACCATAAGTGCCTGTACAATACTGTCGTATACTATCTAGAGAATAGCGTCATGCATTGTACTGATAACAGTACCATAAGTACCCATATAATACTGCCATACAGTACCTACACGCATAGTAGTATCAAGAGTTGAACTAATAGCAATACCATACGGTGCCCATATAATACTGCCATATAGTATCTACACAATAGTGCCCTGCATTGTACTGTGCCTATACTGTGGTCCATGCAGCACAATGAATGCGTACTGTACAGTGCCTCAATACGATGACGATGGCTTCATGGCTTATTTGGGTGGTGATTGCCCAAATGTTGGAGGCCCTGGTGCTAAATCCCAGCCTTGATTCTCGCCATACGGGACACATATCTTATAAAGTCATAATGTTTATTTTTCCAGAAGTCAATTAATGATAACGGATCCACTTTGGCTCCGATTAATAATCTCGGAGAATTCTCTGCTCGCAGTCATTATGGGGCTGCGATACTCTGTCTCCTGGCGCTCTGCTTGGCGCCGTCTAGTCCTCCGCCAGCCGGTGGCTTCTGGGTTTCTGCCCGCAAGAATCCGAAGACACAAAATACAAATTCTAAAATTATCTCAATTATTATCCAATCTGAGAATCTTCTGCAGGTTTCTATGGTGCTCAGCTGCTAACTGAAAAAAGCCTTTATAAAATATAACTTTTATTAAGTTCTATATAAAAGATAAAGAAATATTATATATCCACCATAAGAGTGAAAAGTGCAACATATCAATGCCTAGCTCTATTTTCTTTGATCAAAAATGCAGCAGCAGATTGCTTTACACCGCTATGTATCTTTAAATATCGCCGAAGGATAATCAGTTACATCAATGACCAGATGAAGGTCGACTTCTAACCCTATAACACAATGCTCCATCATAAAAAATTATAGATCTGATTAGCCACGGTATCACAAATAAATCACTGCCCGGAGCGATAATCAACTTTATATATTCAAAGTATCTATAACTAGATGGTGGCCCGATTCTAATGCATCTCGTATTCTAGAATATGTATGTATGTATGTATATATATAGCAGCCACATAGTATATAGCAGAGGCCACGTAACACAGACAGCCGCGCAGTATATAGCACAGCTATGTAGTATATAGGAGCCACGTAGTATATAACAAAGCCACGTATTATATAGCACAGCCATGTAGTATATAACACAGCCCACGTAATATATATCACAGCCCACGTAGTATATAACACTGCCCACGTAGTATATAACACTGCCCACGCAGTATATAACACAGCCCACGTAGAATATAACACAGCCCACGTAGTATATAGCACAGCCACGTAATATATTTAACAGCCCACGCAGTATATCACACTGGCCATGTAGTATATAACACAGCCCATGTAATAGATAGCAGATACGCAGTATATAGCACAGCACACATAATATATAGCAGCCAAGCAGTATATAACACAGCCCACATAGTATATAACATTGCCTACTTAGTATATAACACAGACAGCCACGTAGTATATAGCACAGCCACGTAGTATATAACACAGGCCACGCAGTATATAACACTGCCCATGCAGTATATAACACAGCCCACGCAGTATATAACACTGGCCACATAGTATATAACACAGCCCATGCAGTATATAACACTGGCCATGTAGTATATAACACAGCCAACTTAATAGATAGCAGCCACGCAGTATATAGCACAGCCCACGTAATATATAGCAACCACGCAGTATATAGCACAGCCCACATAGTATATAACATTGCCCACATAGTATATAACACAGACAGCCACGTAGTATATAGCACAGCCACGTAGTATATAACACAGCCCACGTAGTATATAACACTGCCCACGCAGTATATAACACAGGCCACGCAGTATATAACACAGCCCACGTAGTATATAACACTGCCCACGTAATATATAACACAGGCCACACAGTATATAACACAACCCACGTATTATATAGCAGTGTGGGCACCATATCCCTGTTAAAAAAAGAATGAAAATAAAAAATAGTTATATACTCACCCTCCGGCGTCCAGCAAAGCTGTCCCGATGCGCGCGATGCGGCCACTGGCAGTAGCCTCGCGCGCATCAGTGGACGTCGGAAGGTGAGAATAGCACAATTTTTTATTTTTTTATTATTTTTAACATTAGATCTTTTTACTATTGATGCTGCATAGGCCGCATCAACAGTAAAAAGTTGGTCACACAGGGTTAATAGCAGCGTTAATTGAGTGCGTTACACCGCGGCATAATGCAGAGTAACGCAGCCATTAACCCTGTGTGAGAGCTGACTGGAGGGGAGTATGGAGCGGGCGCCGGGCACTGACTGGATGGAAGTAGGGAGGGGCAAATTCGCGACCGGACTGTGCCCGTCGCTGATTGGTCGCGGCCCGCGCAGGATTTCCATTACAGACAGACAAACAGATGGAAGTGGACCTTAGACAATTATATAGATAGATGGCTGTACAGTCAGGATTCAGGGTTGTAGATCTACAACATCTGATATTCCTATCTGACACAAGACCAGACTCCTAAAAATAATTCAGACCCCAGATCAGACTCCTAAAAATAATTCAGACCCCAGATCAGACTCCTAAAAATAATTCAGACCCCAGATCAGACTCCTAAAAATAATTCAGACCCCAGATCAGACTCCTAAAAATAATTCAGATCCCAGACGAAACTCCTAAAAATAATTCAGACCCCAGTCCAGACTCATAAGAATAATTCAGACCCCAGTCCAGACTCATAAGAATAATTCAGACCCCAGATCAGACTCCTAAAAATAATTCAGACCCCAGTCCAGACTCATAAGAATAATTCAGACCCCAGTCCAGACTCATAAGAATAATTCAGACCCCACACCAGACTCATAAGAATAATTCAGACCCCAGATCAGACTCCTAAAAATAATTCAAACCCCACACCAGAAAGAAAAAACTAAATAAAAAGCCCCATTGCATCCAAGTTCTCTACCCTTCCAAATGCAGCCACACACATGATACTGATGCTGGTCATTACTGCAAACAAATGGCCTCAACCCCACCCGGGACACTCTCATATGGCGGATGCCCTCGGTCACGGATGTGTCAGAGGCCGCAGACTGCATCTGTCTGCAGAAGGTCTCAGCAGGTTGCTTCGCAGACTTCGGCCTGGTCCTTCTGACGCTAGGACTTAGTTGTCACCTTCCCTGGCTCTAATAGTCACATAACATAATGGTTTATAACTCCCAACTTGCTGTTGGGAGTTGTGGGTGATATATTCTATTTGCACGTCCTGTTGAGGCTTGGAGTTGCAGCAGTCGGCTAGCATCGTCTTTGGAGTTTGGAAGCCGTCGGTGTTTCTCTCTGAGTCCACTTAAGTTAAGAGCATCCCTTGTTTTGTTTATCCTAAGTGTCTTTAGTGTTAGTGGGGTTCGACCAGCGTTCACCCCTTCCTTCCCTAAGCAGGGATTACCACTAGGGTCTGACAGGGACTAGGTATCCTGCTCAGAGATAGGTGGAGAACCTATTTAACGTCTCTTAGGGAAGATAGGGTGACGTTAGATCTGCCTAGGGGTCTCCATTCCCCGTGTCCCTAGTGTTGGACCCCCATTCCCCTTATTCCTTCGTGTTGTACTTAGTCTGTCCTACACTGTACGTGACACCCTCACATGTGGGTGGAGTTTACATAAACTTCATATCCTTCTACCAAAAAATCAGGACAGTGCCGGCAAATTCAGGCCTTTTGGTAATCATGTCAATGCATTTCATCCATCATAGCCGGCCGGTGGGACTTGGGACTGATGGCGTCCATCATCCAGGATTGAACCACGGTCCACCAGATGAGAACCCCTGCTCGGTGCTTTTTACGCCCGGTTTGAGGTTGGCATGAGGGTGGGGGTTCACTGGTTCCCAATGCTCCAACCACATGGGATTAACTAGAAGCTTCAATAGACTTCAACCCTTCGAAGACCTTGCGTCGTCCTTACAGAAGCGACATTGTGTCCCTGGTCTGACTAGCTAATGACGCCCTTCACTTCACCCTATATTTAATACGCTGAAAGGTTACAAATGACGATAAAAATAAATGATCTAGAGTTTTAAGGATAAATGGGATTGTGCGACATTAGCCGCCGCTCTTGAGCAGACGTCCCGGTGACCTCCGCAGGAGACTGGAATACAGACACGCGGGCGTCCTCTAAATGTTTGACATTGTGAATTATTTTATTCAGATGCAACATCCGACTAATGTGATGCCGCGTCGAGACCTGAGAGCCTTCAAAGCCGCGGAACAAAGGAAGCGAGCGCCGCCACATTCTACCCCGAGGTTTAAGACTTTTAGGGACTGTGGTGTGCACCATTAAACTACAAAGCCGCGAGCGATGCAGAGGGGACTGATCGTTAGTGCCGAGGCGCGGACGGATGCGCAGGTGACCTACATTTGTTTTTTTATTTTCTTTCCATAAAATTTACATTGTAAAAAATTAGTCAAATTCTCATATTTGTAGCCAAAAGTTGTTTTAAAATGTTTGTGTCCCCCCGGATCAAAATGATGAAACCCTGACAGACTGTATTATGGGTCTATAATAATATATGGCCGTCAATAGAATTCCTTTATTAAGGCAAATCTCCATCCGGCTGTATAAACCTGGGGGCGATATGTCATCCAGTGTGACTCAGAGTTACAGAATTATCCAAAAACTGCACCAAAGTAGTGGAGAACATGGTGTGCGACCAAAAATGGACGTGTATAACATGCCAAGTGACATGCACCAATTATATTAGGCCGTGTGCACCATTTTAATAATTATAGTGTCAATTGTACCAATACTTTTGATTTTAGACATAGACTGAGATAATATCTGCACTTAGAGTATTTAGAAATAAAAGTTATGTCAGCTAAATTATATCCTGTATTATACCCCAGAGCTGCACTCACTATTCTGCTGGTGCAGTCACTGTGCACATACATTACATTACTGATCCTGAGTTACATCCTGTATTATACCCCAGAGCTGCACTCACTATTCTGCTGGTGCAGTCACTGTGTACATACATTACATTACTGATCCTGAGTTACCTCCTGTATTATACTCCAGAGCTGCACTCACTATTCTGCTGGTGCAGTCACTGTGTACATACATTACATTACTGATCCTGAGTTACATCCTGTATTACACCCCAGAGCTGCACTCACTATTCTGCTGGTGCAGTCACTGTGTACATACATTACATTACTGATCCTGAGTTACCTCCTGTATTATACCCCAGAGCTGCACTCACTATTCTGCTGGTGCAGTCACTCTGTACATACATTACATTACTGATCCTGAGTTACATCCTGTATTATAACCCAGAGCTGCACTCACTATTCTGCTGGTGCAGTCACTGTGTGCATACATTACATTACTGATCCTGAGTTACATCCAGTATTATACTCCAGAGCTGCACTCACTATTCTGCTGGTGCAGTCACTGGGTACATACATTACATTACTGATCCTGAGTTACACCCTGTATTATACCCCAGAGCTGCACTCACTATTCTGCTGGTGCAGTCACTGTGTACATACATTACATTACTGATCCTGAGTTACATACTGTGTTATACCCAGAGCTGCACTCACTATTCTGCTGGTGCAGTCACTGTGCACATACATTACATTACTGATCCTGAGTTACATCCAGTATTATACTCCAGAGCTGCACTCACTATTCTGCTGGCGCAGTCACTGTGTACATACATTACATTACTGATCCTGAGTTACACCCTGTATTATACCCCAGAGCTGCACTCACTATTCTGCTGGTGCAGTCACTGTGTACATACATTACATTACTGATCCTGAGTTACATCCAGTATTATACTCCAGAGCTGCACTCACTATTCTGCTGGTGCAGTCACTGTGCACATACATTACATTACTGATCCTGAGTTACATACTGTGTTATACCCAGAGCTGCACTCACTATTCTGCTGGTGAACTCACTGTGCACATACATTACATTATTGATCCTGAGTTACATCCAGTATTATACTCCAGAGCTGCACTCACTATTCTGCTGCTGCCGTCACTGTGTACATACATTACATTACTGATCCTGAGTTACATCCAGTATTATACTCCAGAGCTGCATTCACTATTCTGCTGGTGCAGTCACTGTGTACATACATTACATTACTGATCCTGAGTTACATACTGTGTTATACCCAGAGCTGCACTCACAGCTCTGCTGGTGCAGTCACTGTGTACATACATTACATTACTGATCCTGAGTTACATCCTGTATTATACTCCAGAGCTGCACTCACTATTCTGCTGGTGCAGTCACTGTGTACATACATTACATTACTAATCCTGATTTACACCCTGTATTATACTCCAGAGCTGCACTCACTATTCTGCTGGTGCAGTCACTGTGTACATACATTACATTACTGATCCTGAGTTACATCCTGTATTATACTCCAGAGCTGCACTCACAGCTCTGCTGATGCAGTCACTGTGTACATACATTACATTACTGATCCTGAGTTACATCCTGTATTATACTCCAGAGCTGCACTCACTATTCTGCTGGTGCAGTCACTGTGTACATACATTACATTACTGATCCTGAGTTACATCCTGTATTATACTCCAGAGCTGCACTCACTATTCTGCTGCTGCAGTCACTGTGTACATACATTACATTACTAATTCTGAGTTACACCCTGTATTATACTCCAGAGTTGCACTCACTATTCTGCTGGTGCAGTCACTGTGTACATACATTACATTACTGATCCTGAGTTACATCCTGTATTATACTCCAGAGCTGCACTCACTATTCTGCTGGTGCAGTCACTGTGTACATATATTACATTACTGATCCTGAGTTACATCCTGTATTATACTCCAGAGCTGCACTCACTATTCTGCTGGTGGATCACTGTGTACATACATTACATTACTGATCCTGAGTTACATCCTGTATTACACTCAAGAGCTGCACTCACTATTCTGCTGGTGCAGTCACTGTGTACATACATTACATTACTGATCCTGAGTTACATCCTGTATTACACTCAAGAGCTGCACTCACTATTCTGCTGGTGCAGTCACTGTGTACATACATTACATTACTGATCCTGAGTTACATCCTGTATTACACTCAAGAGCTGCACTCACTATTCTGCTGGTGGATCACTGTGCATTGTATTATGTATCCTATGTAGACTGTCTTCTGAGCTTTCAGCTTGTGTAAGTCCAGATGAAGACCAGCATTTGCGTCATATGTATGAAACCTACCTCTTTACACAGATATAATAAGGAAACGCGTTTGTGACCAGTGCGGTGTCACAGGCTCTCAGGCCGACACTTAGGGTATGTGCACACGTCAGGATTATTTCCTGACAAAATCCTGAGAATTCTGCCCGAAATCCGCGTCTTTTTTCGCGCGGAATTTGCACGTTTTTTGCGCGGATTTTGCGTGGATTTTTGGAGGAATTTTTGCGGATTTTTTTTTTTCCTGAATGACCTTTTTGATAGCAAATCCGCAAAAAATCCGGAAAAAGAATGAGCATGTCCGGATTTTTTGCAGGATGCGTTTGTTTTGCGGAAAAAAACGCTAACATCTGCACAAAAAATGCGGAATGCATTCTAAATGATAGGATGCATAATGTTAGCTTTTTTAAACCGGATTTATAGCATTTTTATGGCGAAAATCCGCAAAAAAAACGCTATAAATCCTGATGTGTGCACATACCCTAAGGGCCGCACTGGTCAGAAATGCATTTTCAGGAACAAATACAAGACAGACACTAATTATTACGTCCCCATGATAGAAGACTCGGCTCTGCTACATGAGGAGCGGGATACTCAGCTTTCCGTGTTTAGCAGTCTAGTCCTGGGGGGTTTATGCCGTGTGATGAGCGTGAAGTTCCCACTGGGGAATCTCATTATTGCGCTGCCCTGCTGCGTCACAGAACGTATAGCAGGTCTACGCAGCGTCTGTGCCAGGCTGTCCCTGCGTCACACTGACACTATTCAGACTAAGGGAATGATTAATTCCATCTCCTGCACCCGTTAGTCCGTGCAGAACCGTCCGCCCCGGAACCTCGCTCCCTGCGCCTCGCTCCCTGCGCGCTCAACTTGTTCTCATGATTAAATTCGCAGACTTTCTCCGGGGATGTTCAGTTCTATCTGTTCTGCGGCTGCTGAAATGGATCTTCCTCCTCATCTTCTATAAACTCATCAAACTATTTCAGAGAGATTGGAAACGCGCTTACTGCACAGAGCAAAATTCCTTTAATCCGGCACCGATGGAACTTGTCAGGTAACTTTTAGGAAAGGACCCAAACACCTCCGGTCTGTAGATAATGGTGCAGGGTGTTTGCACTTTCTAAATGGAAATTAATAGAAATGTGTCCACAGACTAATACAGTGCCTAGGGGGTGATTTACATAGTCCCTCAAAACCTTGGATCTGTGGGGGTCTAACTTCCTGCACCCCACCATTTACATGTTAGCAAGTCATCGGACGTACAGAGCCAGAACAGCACAGCTCCATACAAAGCCGGTGTCAGAGCCACACTGATCTGAAATTGATTACCTATCCTAAGTTTAAAGGTAATCTGAGAACAGAATGATGTAGGGGCGGAGATCCTGATTCCAGAAATGTATCATTTGCTGTTTTGCACGCTGTCACTTTGATACAATCTTTGTTTTCTTTGCTGCAGATCTAGCAGAGCTCAGAATGCTGAGCTCTATATAACCCCGCCCACATCACTGACTGGCAGCAGTGTTACACAGGAAGCTGCCAATCAGGGGTGGGAGCGTGGTTACACACAGCAGTTGATTAAAAAGCACGAGTCATCTAGTCTTGTAGTGATCATCTCCTGCTTATAAAACAATGATTTTATTGATACAGCAACACACAGCCCAGTAAGTGACACATCACTGGAATCAGGGTCTCAGCCCCTACATCATGCTGCTCTTAGATTACTCAGCCAAAACATGTGCACAGATTCCCTCTAGCAAATCAATCTTAGTCCATAGTTATGAGCAGAAAAGTGAGCTGCAGAAAACAGAGAGTTCCAGCTTATTCTATGTACACAAAATATTTAACTTTCAGAGGATACATTCTCTGTAAATAGAAACATTTTGTAATTGTTTGAGAAGTTTTTCATGATGTTGCAGTTTTCTGCCGGATTACCAGATTACGGTACATTGGAAACAAAAAAATTCATAGGGAAAAATAACTTTTTGAATATCAGCAAAAAAAAAAAAAGTTAAGTTTCTCCCAGGTCTGATTTAGTTGCTGTGCAGATGTGGAGTCGGGCAGCGCCGCCCCGGGTTTTCTCCCTGAAGCCATGTCATGCTGGCAGAGACTCAGCCATATTCCCTAGCGGCAATCCTGCCGGGCTGAAAGAGCAAGGAAGAAAAAAATCCAATAAATGTAGAACATTGTATCTGTTTCTGGCAAATCTGGGTGACAACCGATCTAAAGACCTGTACTGATCCCATAAACTGCAAATTAGCCGACTATTCGGTGATACAGCGGGGAGGCCGATGTCTTCATACAACTGGGCACGTGCAGGAAACTGGAAAAGCTGGATTACCAGGAGGAAAATGGCTCTAGGGCAAAAAGTAAAGTAGCCTGCTCTCCCTAAAAGATATAAATGCACTTATACTTTAATATTTAAACCTGAATTTTGCCATCCAATGCCCACAAAATTTTGGCATGAATCAGATAGTGAAGGGGGTTAAAGGGTTATTTCCAACATCGAAATGACAGGACAGGGGACATCGTTTTGATTGGTGAGGGTCTGACAATTAGAACTCCTCCCAATAAAAGGGTCCCGCAATGCCCCTCCAGAATGGTGCGTTGGCTGCAAGTGTGCACCGGTGCTGCAATAATTCCCTAAGGGACCGCTAGAAAAATCTGAGCGACCACAACTCCATTTTGCCCAACACATTGATGATTAAAACCACCTGAGTTTGGATTGGCATCCTTCATTTTTCCACCACGGCAGCGCAGAATAACCCCATTGTTTTCTCCAGTTCCATGTATTTATCTCCTCGTGGGTCTGCAGCAGCCTTACAAGTGATTGTGTGAACACCTCCCACCCAGGTGAGCGCAATCATCCATTTCCTTCTATATAGAATTACCCAGATAACACTCTATTATGTAATCTAAGAGCAGCATGATGTAGGGGCAGAGACCCTGATTCCATGGATGTGTCACTTACTAGGCTGCGTGTTGCTGTTTCAATACAATCAGTGTTTTAGGAGCAGGAGATTATCACTACCGGACTAGCTGCCTTGTGTATCCTAGTCCAACCGCAGAAAGCTGCCAATCAGTAGTGTGGGTGGGGTAATACAAGGCTCAACCTTCAGAACTTTACTAGATCTGCAGCAGAACAAAGTCTGATTCTATCACAATGGCTGAACACGCTAATCTAAGTGACACATTGCTGGAATCAGGATCTCTGTCCCTACATCAAGCTGCTGACAGATTACATAGCTGACAGGTTCCCTTTAATAAGAAAATACTTGGCCTCCGATTCATCATTTGTTTATGTTACAGAACTTTTCTGTTCTGTCTTTTGTTTCTTCTTACTGTTCTTTGTTCCAAATTCTTCAAAATGTTGCACGTTTTTCATGATTTTCGTGCAAAATAAAAACTGCTCTTTTTTCTAGTTTTTTTTTTATAATTGGCAACTTTTTAGCACAAAAATTGCATATTTGTTGCAAAATAGCACTAAAATGTACCTGGGGCCGGGGCGGAAATATCAGTGGTACTTGTCGGAAATCAAATCGTCACTAATTGAGATGTATTCGCGCAAAACAAATTGGTGAAAATGCTTGGGGCAATAAAGGGGTTAATGGTCATGTTCCTAGTGGTGTATGGAGGTAAAGGTGTAAATGTTCTACTCCTATGTTACTTCTGGGAATCCTGGGGGGCACACTATAAGATGCTGGGGCGATGCTGGGTTTATGACCCCCTCACATTTAGCTGCATTGGACGGAGTTGTTATTGCAACATTGAATAACGGATCAATAAAACATTGGTTCGGAATATTACTGCAATCCTCATTCTTCCTGTTTGTACAGAATATCCATATAATTGATGCCCTTGTTGATTATATACCCGGCAGGTGGATGACAAACTGAAGGGGGGGCATACAATACCAACATTTGGGGATTCTAAACTAAGAGTGAATGGAAAAGGGATTCAATCATTAAATAATTAAAACTTTTACAACTTTCCCTTATGCTTCCACTCACTAAATTAAAGTTCTGTTTTCTGCCAGTGAACGAGGAGGACATTTTTATCCTCATACCAAGAGACTGAAAATCTATTTAAAGCGAATATTTCCTCCTCAATTGTAAAGTGTTGCTGAATATGTTGGCACTGTATAAATAAAATTATTACTTATTATTCCTTCTCGCAGCTGAAGGGTTTGATACAAATAATCCCAGTCTATACAAAGCTGGGTTCTCCTTATTTCCTAACAGTTTGCTACAATGTATCAGTCTTGAGTCCAGACTGTTCATCTCAAGGAGCATTGTCTAGACTGAATACAGTTGTAAGAAACCCGCCAGCAGGAAAGACCTTGGAAAATGTCAGAAATTGAAGAATCTTCCGAACTGTTAACTTTGATTTCCATCAAACTGGAGGAGTCAGCCCCGTTTCAGCACCTTGGACAGAAGAAGGATTCCTGCCCTGATACATTCCAATAAAGGGTAAGATGTGGCATCAGCTGGTTATTCTGAACACACAGGATAGGAAGGTCTGAAAGGGTTTGTCAAGGACTGAAATATTGATCTATTTGTAGGATAGTTCATCAATATCAGATGAGTGAGGGTCCAACACCGCCGGCCACCCCTCATCAATGAACAGTTTACTGCGCCCGCAGGGGCTGGGAATCACAGTGAATGGACACAGATCAGAACAGCGCTGTGTAGTGGCTGTTATCAGGTACTGCAGCTCACATCACGTTCACTTCAATGGGAGCTGAGCTGCAGTACCGACAATGGCCACTACACTATGTATGGTGCTGTGCTGTTCATCTCCATACATCCTGTACTTCCAGCTGCCTCTGCACCAGGTATCAGCTGAAGGATCCTGGGTATTAGACCCTCACAAATCTCCTATTGATGACATATCCCATAGATTTGATATCTTAGCCACCATCAACCAAAGAATATAAAACACAGCACTCCAATTCTTCTAACATAAGATATAGGCATATATGTCACTCTGATCACATAACCCCCAATCACAGACTTATTCTTATTTAAAGGGGGTATCACAGTAGGACAGCCTCTCTCCATGTGCCTTATAAGAGCATGTACTGTAGGACACGGTCACTCATTCCTTTAATGGGGCTCCATATAATACCACAGCACCTCAAAAGCTCCCTGATCACAACATGATTATATCTGTTTCCCCAGTGATCAACTGACTGAAGGAACGCAGGTGCAAGCGTTTCATTTCCCTGCAGCACCACCACTGGGTGATGAGGAGCATTACATGGTCTCTATTCAAACCAATGACCTGTTCTTGCAATGCATATACATACAGGGTGTGAGGAAACATGAAGGAGCCACACCACGTCAATGTTATGTCAGCGGGCTCACGTGCTAAGATTTCCCCACTTGTACCAACGTGACGATCTGCACCCCCTAGGGACACGTAAGGTCAGCTTGGCACTGTTTTACCCAGACACCCCCCCCCATCCACATGGGCCCAGGGAGGTACGGGAAGTGAGAGAAGGTGGCCCACACAGTCACTGACGTGGCACCACACTCGCCCACAACCCTGACAGGCTGAGAGGCCCCTTTCACTAGCCCCAGTGAAACAGAACCTTATCAGCCCAGTAGGACTGCCACCAGTTCCTCGTTCAATATATGTCTGGTCCGTTAACAAGCTTATATCGGGCCAGAAACTAGCCCCAGTAGCATGTGAGATAAGGCCGAGATCTGACTGGGCCACTGCTACTCGTAGAGACTAAACATAATTTTGCTACCTAGTTGCCAGTGGCTGTTCTATGTTTCTCCCTTCCCATGCATATTAGAATGACTCGAGACCCAGGCAGGCGCTTGTCCTACTCTGGGGATCTCGGACATACAGGTCCTTCTCAAAAAATTAGCATATAGTGTTAAATTTCATTATTTACCATAATGTAATGATTACAATTAAACTTTCATATATTATAGATTCATTATCCACCAACTGAAATTTGTCAGGTCTTTTATTGTTTTAATACTGATGATTTTGGCATACAACTCCTGATAACCCAAAAAACCTGTCTCAATAAATTAGCATATCAAGAAAAGGTTCTCTAAACGACCTATTACCCTAATCTTCTGAATCAACTAATTAACTCTAAACACATGCAAAAGATACCTGAGGCTTTTATAAACTCCCTGCCTGGTTCATTACTCAAAACCCCCATCATGGGTAAGACTAGCGACCTGACAGATGTCAAGAAGGCCATCATTGACACCCTCAAGCAAGAGGGTAAGACCCAGAAAGAAATTTCTCAACAAATAGGCTGTTCCCAGAGTGCTGTATCAAGGCACCTCAATGGTAAGTCTGTTGGAAGGAAACAATGTGGCAGAAAACGCTGTACAACGAGAAGAGGAGACCGGACCCTGAGGAAGATTGTGGAGAAGTGGAAACATCCAGAGCCACCGTGCACAGGCGTGTGCAGGAAATGGGCTACAGGTGCCGCATTCCCCAGGTAAAGCCACTTTTGAACCATAAACAGCGGCAGAGGCGCCTGACCTGGGCTACAGAGAAGCAGCACTGGACTGTTGCTAAGTGGTCCCAAGTACTTTTTTCTGATGAAAGCAAATTTTGCATGTCATTCGGAAATCAAGGTGCCAGAGTCTGGAGGAAGACTGGGGAGAAGGAAATGCCAAAATGCCTGAAGTCCAGTGTCAAGTACCCACAGTCAGTGATGGTGTGGGGTGCCATGTCAGCTGCTGGTGTTGGTCCACTGTGTTTCATCAAGGGCAGGGTCAATGCAGCTAGCTATCAGGAGATTTTGGAGCACTTCATGCTTCCATCGGCTGAAATGCTTTATGGAGATGAAGATTTCATTTTTCAGCACGACCTGGCACCTGCTCACAGTGCCAAAACCACTGGTAAATGGTTTACTGACCATGGTATTACTGTGCTCAATTGGCCTGCCAACTCTCCTGACCTGAACCCCATAGAGAATCTGTGGGATATTGTGAAGAGAAAGTTGAGAGACGCAAGACCCAACACTCTGGATGAGCTTAAGGCCGCTATTGAAGCATCCTGGGCCTCCATAACATCTCAGCAGTGTCACAGGCTGATTGCCTCCATGCCACGCCGCATTGAAGCAGTCATTTCTGCAAAAGGATTCCCGACCAAGTATTGAGTGCATAACTGAACATTATTATTTGATGGTTTTTTTGTTTGTTATTAAAAAACACTTTTATTTGATTGGATGGGTGAAATATGCTAATTTATTGAGACAGGTTTTTTGGGTTATCAGGAGTTGTATGCCAAAATCATCAGTATTAAAACAATAAAAGACCTGACAAATTTCAGTTGGTGGATAATGAATCTATAATATATGAAAGTTTAATTGTAATCATTACATTATGGTAACTAATGAAATTTAACACTATATGCTAATTTTTTGAGAAGGACCTGTATATACAATGTGCAGCTAGGACGTATAGTATTTCCATAACTCCTTTATGAAATCCTAGCTGGCTGAACAAAGGACTCAGGCCTCATGGCTTGGATCCACAGGGGGTCTTCCTGTAGAAGGATGCATACCAGCTAGCTGGGGGGCTGAATGCTCATGCTAAAAGGGTTTTTGTAATCAGATACTAACTAGGATACAGATGATTGACATGAAATTATATCTCCAATATTCCTCACACAGGGTCTTCCAGATATCTTGCACCAGAACGTAGGACCCCCTCCCTTAATACTTAATACTTAGGTAAAAGTATCTGAGATCTTATAAAGCAGGAGTTATGATTTTGCCCTCCTCTCCAGCTCTATCTGTCCATCCGGCACGCCATCTCCTGACCTCTCAACGACGCCATTTGTGCCTTGAGCACCGAAAGGGGAGACTTGTCACTGACTGAGTGATAGCAGCGGGAGGGGACCGCCGCTCGGGCCGAGAACTCTCATGTTGAATAATGGGACCCTCCATGAGCCTGGAGCGTACAGAGAACAAAAACCCCATTTGTTTCCTTTTTTTACAACACATCTGCCGCTCTTCAGGTAGCGGACGCACAAATATGAAATGCAGCTTTAATTATCACGCTGGGTTGCACATTTATCTGTACGTGTGCTCTATGTGATAATGGAAGGGTGATTAAATCTAATCAAAGTCAATTATTAATGCAGGCGAGCTATTAACACCCCCCCTCCCCACTAATTCATTTACATATAATGAAGTGCAATTATTAAGAGTTTTAATAGTTTTTCAATCTCACTTAACATTTGCTACAATTATACAAAGAGTATGCAAAACAACAGAATAAGAGTCTTTCATATGCATCATCTTGTATCGGATCCAACATTCTGCACTTCCAGATTTATTAATTTATCTTTATAACCCATTTTGCTGATACAGAGATCCAAATCCCCTCCATAGGAATAGAACTAAATGATGACATTCTGTCTTCCTGCTGCCACCACTAGGGGGAGCTTAGGAGCTTGCTGCATACTACATCATTGAGGAGTTCAATTAATGAACGGTATGCAGCTCAGCTCCCCCTAGTGGCAGCTGTAGAAAGTTAGAAATTTGGAATAAAGAAATATCAAGAAATCAATGAATACAATATATTGGACCTATATATAAAAAAGCAAAGCTAGCCCTTTAGAATATGCATTAAGGTCTCAATAACTGATGGTGCTTATAGATTCCTGTGCTGTGCTGGACATTGCAGATGTATTATGGGATTTCCTGGTAAATTACAATATTGTAATTATATCTTATTTTAAAAGGTACACTCCATTAACAAGCTTTGCAAGAAGATATCTGGGCTTATGTTTGGTTCAGTGAATTTCTTCTATAGAAGAGGCTTGTGGTGTTGCATCATTTCCACCAGACAGTCATTGCCTGCAGCTTCCACTAGGGGGAGCTCACTAGAGATTTCTATAGCTCCCATTGAGTTCCATACTAGCTGTATAAATCCATATGCACTGAGCTCCCCCTAGTGGCGGCTGGAGGCAGCCAAAATGTTATCTTTACAGCTCATGCTTCAGGTGTTCAGTACAAGGGAAAGGGGGCACCAACCATCCCTTGTGCTGTATCCAGTGTATTCAGAATTATGGGTAGGACAGCAAGCTGAACCTTTACCCCAGATGAAAGAAAAAACACGTCTGTAATACCCTATAATATATGATTTTTCCTGTTGCATTATAATAATGAATATAACTGCAATGTCAAGACAGGCCCTAATGGCACTTTGCAGACCCCATTGACTTTAATGGGGTGCATTGGGTTTATGGTGTCTATGAATTTAGGTGGAATCATCAATGGTGGCTGTAGAGCAGGTGCGAACGTCATCTTCCACTGTGAATATGCGAAGAGAAGCAGGGATGCGAACATTCTAAGCGGGGGCGGGGCCTGCTTTAAGCTGAAATCTGATTGGCTGCTTAGGACAATATAACTCTGTAGCAGTTCTCGTGGCCAGCAGCATTTGGCGGCACTATGCTAGGACTCATTAGGACTTTCTATGAGGTAGCAGCTAATTATAACTTTATATTCTGCGCTTTAGGGTGCCGAGTTCTGGGTTAATTTCTAAAACAACATTTTAATGGGGTTGCAGACGAAGCTAATGAAATTAACCGTTCTCTCTACGCATTGTCGTTGGCTTCTCACTTGATTATTTGCCAGGAAGACATTTCAAGTGAAATAATTTGAAATCAAGTCGTCCATGCAATTCCAATTTATTTTTCTAATGATTTCAGAGCCTTTTGTCTGACTGTCTATTTATTCAGCACAGCGACGCCATTTTTTGATCTAACATGCAGAAAGGAGCGAAACGACGGGATAAATGTTTCATTAAATAATTAAAGGGGAAATGCCAAGAATTCCTGCAACATTCGCGCAGATGGAAGGAAAAGGAAAAAGGAAACAGACCAATGATACATCTGCCCCGGACTCCAGAGCTGTATTCACATTCTGCATGCTTCAGTGCTGAACTCTCCCGTCGTCCCGTCTATCTTTTCTCCATTCACTGTACAATCATCCTACATAGGCAGGAATAGTGAGCAGAGAATGTGACCTCCTAGGACACTTGTGAGTGGTGGGACCTCATTGTTTAATTGTGTTTTAGATTCCATACTTATTTAACCCTTTTAGTTCCCCTAAATAAGGGTCTGAATCAGCTAAATTGGACTGAATGTCCCCATGATGGTGGCTATCTCCTGTTGGGTGGAAAACCTGAGTAGGGACTCAACAAGTTAAGTCATAGGGGCAACCTCGTCTGGACCTTGAGGGGTGAGGAGGCCCCACGGCCTGTCCATACACAGCTGCCCTGCAGCAAAGTTTGCCCCATAGCCCATAGGACTAGTTATCCCACTGGCCATGAGCCTAACAGTGACTCCAGATTCTACAGAAGTACTGAGCAGCGAGCCAGTGAATACAGCACTGGGTTCAGCTATAACACTAGCTAGAAAGAAGCAGCATGTAGGAAATTCTGTAACAATACTGAGCAGTGTAGCTGTGAATCCAGCTCGGAGGTTAAATAAAACACACAAACCTATAAATTCCTACAATGTGCTTTCATCTGCTCTCATTCCTCCGTCATCAAATGCTGCGCACGGTACAATGTCACGAGCCGGATCAGAACTGATCAATGATGGGAACTTTCGGGAGCAAAAAGGTTCAATGGAATAATGAGAATAATGGTGAATCTTTTTCTGTACAAATGGACAAATCCAAATTGACTTCTACTCCATAATAACTGCAAACTCCATAATCTGATTAGCTCTGATGTTATATGATTACAGATTGGATCCGTAATTGGTGATGCGGACTTAGAGGAGCCCATTACGTTGGCTATCTGCTATTGGGTGGAAAACATGAGCAGGGGCTCAACAGGTGCAGCAATAGGGGCTGCAACCTGGTCTGGACCAGGAGGAGTGAGGGGGCCCCACCACCCGACCATACACAGATGCCCTGCAGCAAAGGCCCCATAATAGGACTAGTTATCCCACTTGCCATGAGACTAACATTGTTTCTGAATTGATGAAGCTCTGGTCACCTTAGGTTTCCCGGGATGGTATCTCCCCCTGAATGATGGCATATGTACACTTGTTACGTTCTTACAAAATATAATTATTTTTTTTTATGTCACTTAGCTATGTGTGTAGTAAGGACTTTTGGGGGAAAAGTGTCTTATTGAGGGCCCAGGAACCACCCAGCTCCGCCTCCAACCTCAAACCCTCGAACCTTCCACAGTCCCACTGCCCATTCTTGGAAAAACTCCACTTCTGCACCACGTTCTCACCAATCACACATTATCAGTTCCCATCAACCACCAGATTACATACATAGCCAGCAGCTTTTGTTTCGGCCAAAAGATTTGATGACAAGAAGACTTTTTTGACTGAGCTCTACTCTACTCTGATCTAGTGAACGTTTGTTAAAATGTCCAATACTCTTTTTAGGTATATTTTTATTTATGTATCTTTAAGTGAATGTGTCAAGTACATTTTTTAAAATGACCAATAATACCATATACAAGGGATAAATATTGCCAAACCAAGGCTGGACCACATATTACCATCACATAGTGAACAAATAATGCCACATACAGGGACAACTACCGCCCCACCATGACCAGACCACATATTACCAACACATAGTGACCAAATAATACCACATACAGGGACAAATACCATCAAACCATGACCAGACCACATATTACCATCACATAGTGACCAAATAATACCACATACAAGGGACAAATACCGCCACACCATGACAAGACCACATATTACCACCACATAGTGACCAAATAATACCACATACAAGGGACAAATACCACCACACCATGACCAGACCACATATTACCACCACATAGTGACTGAATAATGCCACATACAGGAACAAATACCGTCACACCATAACCAGACCACATATTACCACCACATAGTGACCAAATAATACTACATACAAGGGACAAATACCACCACACCAAGACCAGATCACATATTACCACCACATAGTGACCGAATAATACCACATACAGGGACAAATACCTTTACACCATAACCAGACCTCATATCACCACCACATAGTGACCAAATAATACCAAATACAAGGGACAAATACCGCCACACCATAACCAGACCTCATATCACCACCACATAGTGACCAAATAATACCAAATACAAGGGACAAATACCACCACACCATGACCAGACTACATTAATACCACTACATAGTGTCAGAATAATGCCACATACAAGGGACAAATACAGCCACACCGTAACCAGATCACATGTTACCACCACATAACCAAAAAATACCACATACAAGGGACAAATACCATCACACAATGACCAGATCACATATTACCACCACATAGTGACCAAACAATACTACATACAAAGTGACAAATACAGCTACACCATGACCAGACCACATAATACCACCACATAGTGTCTGAACAATTCCACGGTATATAGTGTTTGACTCCATGGCCCCAGATGGAAAACTAGAAGGAGTCCATGCACCTTATATGATCGAAGGCTGGTATTGGGTCCTTTTGCTACACATAATCTATAGCTCCCGATACCCCAACAGGGACCTGCAAATTCTCCTACATTGGGATCTAGAAATAAACTCATGGTTACAATCATATAAATCATCATAATTAAACCCCACGGAGATACAACTGTAAATTTGGTTAATGAATGCTCCTTTTTGCGATGCCGCCTAATCAAACCCTCGGCATAAAATCAGCTTTTACAATACGAGGCCTTCGCTGATGAGATGTCGGAAACCATCGTCTAAATCATGGAAATAAAACTCAAATTAGAATCATCTATTCCGCCATAGTATAAACAGACTGGATGCAATTAGCCGCTCGCTCCAATATCCGCCCCATCCGCGACGTGATAGATCGGCCCAGAACGCGGTACAGCTTCCTCTCTCTTTGTGCTCGCAATCACCCGGTGTCCCGCGAGAGGATCCCGGCGCTATGGATTGACTGTCACCCTGATGGTGTGCGATGCATTGACAAGGGAATTCGTTTTCTCACCATCGAGTCAGAATTCTGAAAAGCTTTATATCTCACGCCGTAACGAGCGCCGCCGATCTATTCGCTGCAATACTTTGATTTATTGGCATTGCTTAAAATTAAAAAGAAAAAACAGCAATTTACTCTTTTTTTGCATGCTGACACCTTCTCTGCAGATGAGGGAATGGGGATTTCTGCACTTAATTAAGACGCAGCTCGTGGCGTGAATGGTCCTTCTGCCGGCGCACTCCTTGTGAAGTTGATAATAAACTACTCCGGCTTTATTAACATCTCATTTCTTTAGATCGAAGTTGGAGAGAAGAAAACGTTTGCAAAACTGGCGGAATGAAAAAAAAACACAAAAATGTCACGGCGCTATGTAGGGATCAGCGGTGGTAAAGCAGCTATTGTAGGAAGGGATCGTAATGAACGGCCCCACGAGTCATGGACCCATTGGGATCAGCGCTGCAGTGGTGACTTCTCCTTTAAAGCTGTTCAGCACTGAGTAGTCTCCCATTGTCCTGTGTGTGTACATGAGGAATAACGCTATTTCTCGTCATCTTCTAACCTGCAACTCGCAGTTTCCACCGTCTTTCCCCTCTGCAGGCTTTATCTCTATTTTTCAGCTTTGTCTGAGCTGATGGTGGTGACTGGAGACTAAGTTCTATGATTGCTCTTGTACATTACACAAACAGACATGAGGGATTCTTGCTCTCTGTTCTCTATGTAGCACATGGTCAGCGGGAGCAGCAGCAGTGTGGAGGACATTCTACAGCAGTACTGGGCAGTGCAGCTGTGAATCCAGCACTGGGTTGAGCTATAACACTTGCTAGAAAGCAGCTGCATGTAGGAAATTCTACAACACTGAGCAGTGTAGATGTGAATTCAGCTCTGAGGTGAAATAAAACACTAGCTAGAATGCAGCAGCATGTAGGAAATTATACAATACTGTAAAGTGTAGATATGAATCCAGCTTTGGGTTGAGCTAAAACACTAGCTAGAATGCAGCAATATGTAGGAAATTATACAACAATACTAAGCAGTGTAGATGTGAATCCAGCTCTGCGGATTAAATAAAAGACTAGCTAGAAAGCATCAGCATGTAGGAAATTATACTATACCAGAAAATGTAGGTGTGAATCCAGCTCTGGGTTGAACTAAAACACCAGCTAGAATGCAGCAGTATGTAGGAAATTATACAACAATACTAAGCAGTGTAGATGTGAATCCAGCTCTGGGGGTGAAATAAAAGACTAGATAGAAAGCATCAGCATGTTGGAAATTATACAATACTGTAAAGTGTAGATGTGAATCCAGCTTTGGGTTGAGCTAAAACACCAGCTAGAATGCAGCAGTATGTAGGAAATTATACAAGAATACTAAGCAGTGTAGATGTGAATCCAGCTCTGAGGTGAAATAAAAGACTAGCTAGAAAGCAGAAGCTTGTAGGAAATTATACAATAATACTCAGCAGTGTAGATGTGAATCCAGCTCTGGGATGAGATAAAATACTAGGTACTTATACCCTCGATTTATGCATTGATGATTGTAAACTTGTCACCAAATCCAGAGAATATATGATTGATGAGACCCTGGAGTGGGGGGCAGTGAGGGTCTCTTAGTTGTCACCCAGGACCTGGTAACAGTTCAAAAGAGTTTTTACCAACTTTTTTTTGGAGTATTTTTACTTCTCATTTTAGAATCTACCCTAATAGTATGCAGCAAATAGCAGATTTCCCCTGCGTCCTTGCCAGGGTGTTATCTCACTCGTTTGCTCAATTCATTAATCCCTAACAGGATAATATTTAGCGCATGTGTCATGCGCTGACAGGTCCTCACCGGCGAAGCAGATAATGCGCCACCAGGTTTAATAAAGAGAAAAAAGTGCCGGACCGCCGCAGCTGAGGCCTCACAGATCAATGTTAATTTGCGTCCTACAGCTAAGACCGCCATGGTGGACTGACTTTATGGATTTAGATGATAACTTATATGACCTGGAGACTATGAAGGAAAATACCATTTATTGAAGTCTGCCTATAAACATTTGCGTTTAAAGGACCCCGGATGGAAGAAAGCTGAAGCTGAAATTTTTTTTTTTTTTTTTTTTAAATAAGGCTGAATTTTAATCTTTGAAGGAATTCTGTCCCTGGGCAGAAAAAAAGCATTATATAAGAGAACATTGCTGCCTTTTTACAGAAAAAGGCTCTTTGTGTAAAATTGCAAGCGCTATGCGCATGCAGCGGCGCCCTGGGCTCATAGCCGTATTCATGCTGCTTAGATACACAGTCCGGCTCACGGAAACTCTTATGCACTTACCAAAAGGTCTAAGGCCATGTGCACACACTGCGGAATTTTCTGCAGTGGATTTGAATAAATCCGCAGTGCAAAAAGTACTGCGGATTTATCGCGGTTTTTCGTGCGGTTTCCACTGCGGTTTTAGACACCTGCGGATTTTTAATATGGAGCAGGTGCCAAACTGCTGCGGATTCCACACAAAGAATTGACATGCTGCGGAAAATAAACTGCAGCGTTTCCACGCGTTTTTTTCCGCAGCATGTGCACAGCGGTTTTTGTTTTCCATAGGTTAACATTGTACTGTACACCGCATGGAAAACTGCTGCAGATCCGCAGCGTCAAAACCGCTGCGGATCCACAGCAAAAACCGCAACGTGTGCACATACCCTAATTTTGTATTTTTTTGCCAAGTGCATGCACTCCATAGACTGCCATGGGGCCACTTATGACACCACATCAGCTTGAGATTGCAAACGAGAAGGTGAGGATTTGCCCCAAGGGTCCTGGAAAGGACGCAGAGCAGAAATTAAAACCCAGTTGGATGGCAATTCCCGGCCCGCTACAACCTTTGCTTAGCCTCATCTCATTATTATTCCATTCCCTTTTTGGGTTTAGTTTCTTACAAAATAGGACAATTGGCCAATTAGACTCCATCTATACTTTTAAGTCATTTTTTTTAATCAAAAATGAATTTAAAATACATAATACCGCCATATAGTGCCAAAATTATCTTGCTATATACAGTCTGCAAAATACCAACAAAGTCCACAAACGATATCAGGTATTTTAGGATTGCTGCCTAAAGCCCAAATAAGTGCTGCGGAATATGTTGGCGCTATATACATAAAAATTATTATTATTACCATCCTGTAGCTACACCGCAATTCAATGCACACAAAATACCACCATACGCTATGAGATAGTACCCGCTAATTCTGAGGTTTCTATATTCAGGGGTCCTTTATTAAGGGGGCTTTTATAATTGCTCAATTTACTAGGTCCAAATAATATTTATAATCAAAATGATATTTTCTAAACAGCCCACATAATACCGCCATACAGTTACCACATAATACTGCAATTCAATACCTAATTTGTCCAGTGCTGAAGAATTCTGGGTGATTTTACTTTGCTCCTGGGGTTTCTGTCATTGGGGGTCTTTGAGTTTCCGGGGGATTTGGTTAATTGCTTATATTGTCTAAAGAGCCCACATAAAACCGCCATATAGTTACTGCACTGCAATTCCAATCAATATCCAAATAAAACCCCCATACAGCGCTATCTAATACTTGCTGATTAGCCTCCTCAGGGGTTTAATAATAACTGAAGAATTGGGCAATTGCTCAACTTGCAATTCCATTAAAAGCCGCTGTGGTTGTCTCCATGTTCTCTGGAGCAGCACTCCCACTCTCTCCACTACCCACAGAATATACCCTGTGCGATGCCTCATAGAAAGAATAAAAAATAGCCATTTTCAACTTTTTTTTTTTTACATTTTTTTATTTTTGTTTCATTTTAACCTTTTTTTTTACATTTTTTTATTTTTGTGTTTCATTTTAACCATTTTTTTTCTACATTTTTTTATTTTTGTGTTTTTCGCTTTGTATAGGTCATTGGAGATTTGCGGCGGGGTCTGAGTGGTCATTATCACGGCGGGTTCGCCGCAGTACGGAGGGGATATTGATCAGGAGCTGTATACAGGATGGAGCATGTGTACCGCACAGCTGTGCATACAAATCAGGGGCCGGAGCCTGGGCCGGGGGGCCGCCATTCATTTCCTGGGGAGATCGGATCTCCAGCATTCATCTTCTTTAGGTCAGGACAGATGGAGGCGAACATGGTAGAAAATGACCCCACCGATGTGACCTGAAAGAAAATCCTGATTCCCGACATCCCCGAGATTTATAGCGACATTTCACCCTTCATTGTGTCGTGAATATTAAAGAGTTAATAAGTATAATATTCAGTATGTCCGCCGTTATCCAAGAGGAATGGTCACCCAGATTTCCCAGAGGGATGATACATGTATCACTCTGTATCTAAGCTCTTAGCCTTCACTAATATAGATGCTGTAAGCCGCCTTTAAAAAGGGACGTGGCTCCTTTAAGAGATGACAGATGATTGTGATTCTGTGACCCTTCTGTCAGCCGCTATCAAAGGTGCCGGCCCGTACGGATGCCAGGACCGAGCAATGCAACATAATCAAGAAAAGCATCAAGCATCAGGTTATACACTGGGGGGCGGATGTAATACAGGGGGGCAGAGATTATACATGTTATAGATGTAACAGATATTATACACCAAGGGTGGGGGGCCGGGGTTATACACAGGGGGAATGTTATAGATGTAACAGAGATTATACACCAAGGGCGGGGGTCGGGGTTATACACAGGGGGAATGTTATAGATGTAACAGGGGTGATGGGGTCAGAGGTTATACACCGTGGGGGGGGAGATTATACACTGAGGGCGGGGGGCCCGGGGTTATACACAGGGGGGAATGTTATAAATGTAACAGGGGTGATGGGGTCAGAGGTTATACACTGTGGGGGGCAGAGATTATATACTGAGGGCGGGGGGTCGGGGTTATACACAGGGGGAATGTTATAGATGTAACAAGGGTGATGGGGTCAAAGGTTATACACCGTGGGGGGGGGCAGAGATTATACACTGAGGGCGGGGGCCGGGGGTTATACACAGGGAGAATGTTATAGATGTAACAGGGGTGATGAGGTCAGAGGTTATACACCGTGGGGGGCAGAGATTATATACTGAGGGCGGGGGGTCGGGGTTATACACATAGGGGAATGTTATAGATGTAACAGGGGTGATGGGGTCAGAGGTTATACACCGAGGGCGGGGGGTCGGGGTTATACACAGGGGGAATGTTATAGATGTAACAGGGGTGATGGGGTCAGAGGTTATACACCATGGGGGGGGCAGAGATTATACACTGAGGGCGGGGGGCCGGGGGTTATACACAGGGAGAATGTTATAGATGTAACAGGGGTGATAAGGTCAGAGGTTATACACCGTGGGGGGCAGAGATTATACACTGAGGGCGGGGGGGCCGGGGGTTATACACAGGGGGGAATGTTATAGATGTAACAGGGGTGATGGGGTCAGAGGTTATACACCGTGGGGGGCAGAGATTATACACTGAGGGCGGGGGGCCGGGGGTTATACACAGGGGGGAATGTTATAGATGTAACAGGGGTGATGGGGTCAGAGGTTATACACCGAGGGGGGCAGATATTATACACTGAGGGCGAGGGGCCGGGGGTTATACACAGGGGGGGAATGTTATAGATGTAACAGGGGTGATGGGGTCAGAGGTTATACACCGTGGGGGGCAGAGATTATACACTGAGGGCGGGGGGCCAGGGTTTATACACATAGGGGAAGGTTATAGATGTAACAGGGGTGATAGGGTCAGAGGTTATACACCGTGGGGGGCAGAGATTATACACTGAGGGCATGGGGTTGGGGTTATGCACAGGGGGAATGCTATGGATTTAACAGGGGTGATGGGGTCAGAGGTTATACACTGTGGGGGGCAGAGATTATACACCAAGGGCGGGGGGTCGGGGTTATACACATAGGGGAATGTTATAGATGTAACAGGGGTGATGGGGTCAGAGGTTATACACCAAGGGCAGGGGTTCGGGGTTATACACAGGGGGGAATGTTATAGATGTAACAGGGGTGATGGGGTCAGAGGTTATACACCGTGGGGGGGCAGATATTATACACTGAGGGCGGGGGGTCGGGGTTATACACAGGGGGGAATGTTATAGATGTAACAGGGGTGATGGGGTCAGAGGTTATACACCGAGGGCGGGGGTTCGGGGTTATACACAAGGGGGAATGTTATAGATGTAACAGGGGTGATGGGGTCAGAGGTTATACACCGAGGGCGGGGGGTCGGGGTTATACACAGGGGGAATGTTATAGATGTAACAGGGGTGATGGGGTCAGAGGTTATACACCGTGGGGGGTGGATGTTATACACCGGGGGCAATGGGGCTGACCGACAATCCATTAGTCAGTGCTTAGGGGCCGCCCGGATACTTTCCCCATGTAGTGTTACATTGTATCCGTTCCCCAGGACAATCAGTCTATAGCTGTCGGCCGTCACCTCCGCTCACACATTACACGTACGGATGACATCACACTTGTCCTTATTGGCCGCTTCTTCTTCAGGTGCAGCCGGTAATTTGACGGTAAATCTGGAGACATTAGCAGTCGATTTCCTTCCCGTGAAATGTCAGGCCACTTAGTCAGATAATTGTACTTTTTCTTTTTCTCAGGTCGTCTGCACAGTTTCTTCTGACTCTCTACGTCCATGTAATAAATAATGGATGACATCATGGAGGCCGCTCTGATTGGACGCCGGTGTGGCCCTCGCTCTGTATCTGGGGCCTCAGTAATAATTTAAATACAGCTGAATGGCTGTTCTGCGTCGTTCCATTTCTTGCCGGCAGATGAGCCGGATCCGGCGCTGTGACCTTTCACCTATCGCTGAGTATTGGATTGCGCCTCTGGGGGTGCAGCCATCTGTTTCATCAGTCTGTGAAAAGACATTTTATAGATTTGTTCCTCTGTGATTTTCGCTTTAAAGGGACGTTGTCAGGTGCGGAGTTCAAAGCAGCGAGCGTTTCCATTCATTTCTATTCCGTCCGGTGGCGTTCCGGTAACATTCTTTGTGACAGATTCGTTTCTGCACTGAACGCCTTCTGCTTCACGGTGATTATTATTTTTTTTATTACTTTGAGGTTCGGACCCCCGGAGAGCTGACGCTGGACCAACCCTGAGACCTGCATCTTTCTTAAGAACAGGGCTCTCTGGATTCATTTCTATGTTTGCTCTGAAAATTGCCGAGCAACCAACGTTTGTCAATCGTTCCAGTTCCCGTAGAAGTGAATGTATGGCGGTTCATGCGCGGCCTATTCTTTGCTGACCGAGCCCGGTTCTCCCGATAGACGCGGGTCTCCGTATTTATCATACATTTTTGGCATATCCTGGTCACTGTATGTCATCATTTTTTGAGCACTGAGTGGCGGTATTTATTTTATCCGGCACTGCGATTTAGGCATTGCACTGTTATCTTTACAGTGTATGATGGTGGCGGTATCTTGTATAATGTCATAACTAAAGTATTCAATGTGTAATTAACAGGATGACGCCCAAATAACAGCGCCAAAGATATGCGGGCCACCTGCTCTGACCCCTGCGACTACATTGTTACATTTTATTACATAGTTAATAGAATTGAAAAAAGACAAATGTTCATCAAGTTCAACCACGACAATGGTACAAGACAAAAAGAAAATCCGTCTCATGGGAAAAAATGTGGGAACTGCTAGCAGCAATTCTCCACCACTGAAAACAGCCACCCGGGACGTAGTACAACCAAACGTGGCCTCATCTGCCAAGTGGGATGACCACCGATTGTTTGGAATGACTAGTACGTGCATATTGATTGACGTAAGAAGCGGATGACAATATGGAATATTTGGAACTTCATCGCTCATCTCAATTACAACAGGATAATGTTACCTCTGACAGCGACACCATCAGTGTTCAGCAATGAATGGTCTGCCTGATCACAAACGAATAAGAGGGATCATTTTGGGGCTCTTTGTTAATTTATTGGAAGTTTATCCACACGCGTGGTCAAAATTGTTGGTACCCCTCGTTTAATGACAGGAAAACCCACAATGGTCACAGAAATAACTTGAATTTGACCAAAGTGATAATAAATAAAAGATCTATGAAAATGAACAAATGAAAGTCGGACATTGCTTTTCAACCATGCTTCCACAGAATTAAAAAAAAAACAAAAAAACTCATGGACAGAAATGATGGAACCCCTGAAAATAATGTGGCAAAAGGGACATGTTAAATCGCCCTAACTAAGGCTACTTTCACACTAGCGTCGGATTCGGCCCGTCGCATTGCGTCGGGCCGAGATTCCGACGCTAGCGTTTGATGCGCCGCACAACGGGTGCAGCGGATGCATTTCTCTGGCGCATCCGCTGCCCCATTGTGAGGTGTGGGGAGGTGGGGGCGGAGTTCCGGCCGCGCATGTGCGGTCGGAAAAAGCGGTCCGTCGGCAGCAAAAAACGTTACATTTAACGTTTTTTGCTCCCGGCGGTCCGCCACAACGTGTGTCAATGCGTCGCAATGCGTCGCAAATGTTAATCTATGGGGCAAAAACACATCCTGCAAACAACTTTGCAGGATGCGTTTTTTCCCATAAACTACGCAAAGTGACGTATTGCAAAAAACGCCAGTGTGAAAGTAGCCTTAGAGCTGTCTATGTGTGGCTCCCGGGAGATTGGCCAGCTCCTCCAGGAGTTTAGGAGCGTTCCTCTTGTTCTGGGAGTCACATATTGTTACAATGTAGAAACCATACTGTAACCATGAATATACGAAGATTCTACCTTGTGCACATGGCCGGTCCAGGACTGCAATATATTCCGGCAGATTTTAAGTTTTGAACATCAGTTTTGAAAATGTTATATTAGACATGTAGTAGATATTTGATGTCCCCTCCATAAAGGTTTCCCCTCTGTTACATATTCGGGACACCACTGGTTCTTGAGGCTTCTAATGCCGACGCTTGTTACAAATCTCCCCCCAATGACTGCAGGATTGAATTACGGCAATGTCGGGGTTTTAGGTCGAGCGACGCTTATGTTCGGGAGAAGCATCACGCCAAAATAGATCTCACCCAGAAGGGGAGTTCTGCCTGGTATAAATGGATCCATAATTCATGAAGATTCTCCTACTACAAGTACGAATGTTTATTCACAGACAAGTTTAACATCAAGAACAAGAGACAACTCTTGACTTTCAAGTCTGGAATCCTGGATATTTATTTTCAGCATCTCCAAGATAAATTCAGATTAAAAAAAAAACAAAAAATACATAAATAAATATATCTCTACCAGGTTGTATCGCCTTTAATAAAAAGCTGTGGGTAGAATCAGCCATTAGAGCCTCTTAAAGGGAACCCGTCCTACTGATCTTGGTTTCTGATCTGCGGGTTATATATTGATTCATTCTAACTTGTATATTACTTATTTAAATCCCTCTTCGTTTTTGGGTTTAAGAGTCCAGTGGGCGGTCCTAATCATTGATTGACAGCTATCGCTATGCTCACAGTTTTATAAGAAAGGCTGGAGTGTCAATCATTGATTAGGACAACCCACTGGACTCCTAATTATAGATGTGGAAGGAGACTGAATGATTAAAATATAGACGAATCTCCTTTACTTGGCCTATTAATATGCCACTCTCTATTTAAGCCTGCTCAACCACTCAGCAAGCTGCCTTCACTACAGGTTCAGGGGGTGGAGCTATCTTAAACTAAGCTCCACCCCACTGACTTTTAAACATATCACTCCCCATATAAATGTATCAGTGTGACCCCCGACACTTCGAGGGATATTGACCCCTCAAACTTTGTTAATCAAATTCGATAGTTGTTCCTAGTTCTGCTTTAATAAAGCATCTCAGAAACCAAAATTGTAAAGAGATCTGTCTTAAAGGCAGCTTTCCCTAAAAAAGGAGGTGTTACATTAATACAGGAGGGCAGCCATCTTGTTGCTGTGGTTACTTTTAAGCTAATTACATCGCTCAAACACGGCTGAACTATAATCTATGAGAAATAAAAAAAACTCTATTCCTCTATTTATAGCAACACACCAGGTTATGACCGGTCCCTCCATGTGTATTGATGAACCTTTAAATTTAAAGGGGCAGGGAAAATTAAAACAAAAGTTTTCACAATGACAAAAGCCCTTTATGGAGCAAGAAAAGGAGAATGTTACTAATATTTACAAGCAACATCACAGATAAATCCACCGTCACCTCACCTTGTTCTGATGTGAATGATTATGTAAAACCCAGGACACAAAACTGTGAATGTAAACGAGGCGGCGGATACTGTGT
The DNA here is from genome assembly GCF_032444005.1 of Ranitomeya imitator. NCBI lineage: Eukaryota > Metazoa > Chordata > Amphibia > Anura > Dendrobatidae > Ranitomeya > Ranitomeya imitator. The sequence goes on from NC_091288.1 coordinate 18,549,465, forward strand.
GATATGTAGATAACAGGAGAAATGGAAATCTGCAGCACTATGGATCGGTAATTAGGCTGTGGGCTGTTCTTAGCTGTAGGATGTGTTTTAATTAGACACAATGTGATTCTATATGTGCATTCATCAAATACAATGTAGCAGATAGAGAAGGAGATAGATTGGGGCAATTCATTAGTCCAGGCATTTAGCTGCAGTCTAATAGGTGATAAAAAGATGTTTGTAGGTAAGAGGGACATAGATAGAGAAATAAATAGATAACAGATAATATATAGATGATAGATAGATAGATAGATAGATAGATAGATAGATAGATAGATAGATAGATAAATAATAGATAGATAATAGACAGATAGATAATGGATAGATAGATAGATAGATAATTATAGATAGATCGATAGAGAAATAAATAACAGATTATAGATAGATAGATAGATAGATAGATAGATAGATAGATAGACAGAAGATAGATAGATAACAGATAATAGATAGATAGATAGATAACAGATAGATAGCAGATAGATAACAGATAGATAATAGATAGATAAATAGATAATAGATATATAATAGATAGATAATAGATAGATAGATAATAGATAGATAAATAGATAAAAAGATAGATAATAAATAGATAGATAAATAATTGATAATAGATAGATAATAGATAAATAGATAGATAATCGATAATAGATAGATGATAGATAATAGATAGATGATAGATAATAGATAGATAGATAGATGATAGATAGGTAATATATTGATAGATGATACATAGATAGATAGATGTTAGATAGTTAAACACGAGATACATTAAAAAAAAAGTTATGAGATTTAAGATAAATATTATAGATAATTTAACTCCAAAAGACTTACAAACAGGGAATTTAGATTGTGAGTCCCAATGGAGACAGTGATGATATCTATAAAGCGCTGTGGCATATGATGGCGCTATATAAGTGTGTGTAAATAAATATTAAATAAAAATAATATTCACATCATCTATTTGTCATATCTATTTCTTCATTCTGTCTATCCCAAATATCTGTCTATCCTCTGCACACACAGAGCACCTCATGTCACTATCTCTATAACAGACCTATGCCCCTGCCTTGATGCCTCCACCCTGATGCCCCTGCTCTGATGCCTCTATATTGGTGCCCCTGCCATGATACCCCAGTGCACCCGCCCTGATGTCTCTGTGTTGGTGCCCCTGCCCTCATGTCCCTGTACTGATGCCCGTGTATTGGTGATCCTGAACTGATGCCTCTGTACTAATGCCCATGCCCTGGTGCCTCGGTACTGATGCCCCTGTACTGATGCCTCTGTACTGATGCCCCTGCCCTGATGCCTCTGTATTGGTGCCCCTGCCCTGATGCCCCTGTACTGATGCCTCTGTATTTGTGCCCCTGCCCTGATACCTCTGTACTGAAGACCCTGCCCTGATGCCCCTGTACTGATGCCTCTGTACTGGTGCCCCTGTACTGATGCCCCTGCCCTGATGCCTCTGTACTGATGCCCCTGTACTGATGCCCCTGCCCTGATGCCTCTGTACTGATGCCCCTGCCCTGATGCCTCTGTACTGATGCCCCTGCCCTGATGCCTCTGTACTGATGCCCCTGTACTGATGCCCCTGCCCTGATGCCTCTGTACTGATGCCCCTGCCCTGATGCCTCTGTACGGATGCCCCTGTACTGATGCCTCTGTACTGATGCCCCTGTATTGATGCTCCTGCCCTGATGCCTCTGTACTGATGCCCCTGCCCTGATGCCCCTGTACTGATGCCCCTCTACTGATGCCTCTGTACTGATGCCCATGCCCTGGTGCCCCTGTATTGATGTCCCTTCCATGATGTCCCTGCCCTGATGCCCCTGTCCTGATGCCCCTGCCCTGGTGCCCCTGCCCTGATGCCCCGATGCCCCTGTATTGATGCCCCTGTACTGATGCCCCTGTATTGATGCCCCTGCCCTGGTGCCCCTGTATTGATGCCCCTGCCCTGATGCCCCTGTATTGATGTCCCTGTACTGATGCCCCTGTATTGATGCCCCTGCCCTGGTGCCTCTGTATTGATGCCCCTGTACTGATGCCCCTGTATTGATGCCCCTGCCCTGGTGCCCCTGTACTGATGCCCCTGCCCTGATTCCTCTGTATTGATGCCCCTGCCCTGATGCCTCTGTATAGATGCCCCTGCCCTGATGCCCCTGTATTGATGCCCCTGCCCTGGTGCCCCTGTACTGATGCCCCTGTATTGATGCCCCTGCCCTGGTGCCCCTGTATTGATGCCCCTGCCCTGATGCCTCTGTATTGATGCCCCTGTACTGATGCCCCTGTATTGATGCCCCTGCCCTGGTGCCCCTGTATTGATGCCCCTGCCCTGGTGCCTCTGTATTGATGCCCCTGCCCTGGTGCCCCTGTACTGATGCCCCTGCCCTGGTGCCTCTGTATTGATGCCCCTGCCCTGGTGCCCCTGTATTGATGCCCCTGCCCTGGTGCCTCTGTATTGATGCCCCTGCCCTGGTGCCCCTGTACTGATGCCCCTGCCCTGGTGCCTCTGTATTGATGCCCCTGCCCTGGTGCCTCTGTATTGATGCCCCTGCCCTGGTGCCTCTGTATTGATGCCCCTGCCCTGATGCCTCTGTATTGATGCCCCTGCCCTGGTGCCTCTGTATTGATGCCCCTGCCCTGGTGCCCCTGTACTGATGCCCCTGCCCTGGTGCCTCTGTATTGATGCCCCTGCCCTGGTGCCCCTGTACTGATGCCCCTGCCCTGGTGCCTCTGTATTGATGCCCCTGCCCTGGTGCCTCTGTATTGATGCCCCTGCCCTGGTGCCCCTGTACTGATGCCCCTGCCCTGGTGCCTCTGTATTGATGCCCCTGCCCTGGTGCCCCTGTACTGATGCCCCTGCCCTGGTGCCTCTGTATTGATGCCCCTGCCCTGGTGCCTCTGTATTGATGCCCCTGCCCTGGTGCCTCTGTACTGATGCCCCTGCCCTGGTGCCTCTGTATTGATGCCCCTGCCCTGGTGCCTCTGTATTGATGCCCCTGCCCTGATGCCTCTGTATTGATGCCCCTGCCCTGGTGCCTCTGTATTGATGCCCCTGCCCTGGTGCCCCTGTACTGATGCCCCTGCCCTGGTGCCTCTGTATTGATGCCCCTGCCCTGGTGCCCCTGTACTGATGCCCCTGCCCTGGTGCCTCTGTATTGATGCCCCTGCCCTGGTGCCTCTGTATTGATGCCCCTGCCCTGGTGCCCCTGTACTGATGCCCCTGCCCTGGTGCCTCTGTATTGATGCCCCTGCCCTGGTGCCCCTGTACTGATGCCCCTGCCCTGGTGCCTCTGTATTGATGCCCCTGCCCTGGTGCCTCTGTATTGATGCCCCTGCCCTGGTGCCTCTGTACTGATGCCCCTGCCCTGGTGCCTCTGTATTGATGCCCCTGCCCTGATGCCTCTGTATTGATGCCCCTGCCCTGGTGCCTCTGTATTGATGCCCCTGCCCTGGTGCCTCTGTATTGATGCCCCTGCCCTGATGCCCCTGCCCTGATGCCTCTGTATTGATGCCCCTGCCCTGGTGCCTCTGTATTGATGCCCCTGCCCTGATGCCCCTGCCCTGGTGCCTCTGTATTGATGCCCCTGCCCTGATGCCCCTGCCCTGATGCCTCTGTATTGATGCCCCTGCCCTGGTGCCTCTGTATTGATGCCCCTGCCCTGGTGCCTCTGTATTGATGCCCCTGCCCTGATGCCCCTGCCCTGGTGCCTCTGTATTGATGCCCCTGCCCTGATGCCTCTGTATTGATGCCCCTGCCCTGGTGCCTCTGTATTGATGCCCCTGCCCTGGTGCCTCTGTATTGATGCCCCTGCCCTGGTGCCTCTGTATTGATGCCCCTGCCCTGGTGCCTCTGTATTGATGCCCCTGCCCTGGTGCAGGCAGGCCGGGGGGCACATACACACATGTAGCTGTGCACACCCTTCTCCCTGAGCCCTGTGCAGACAGATGGCAGCACTGGCAGGAGGTGGGTCTTGTGCTGCTGCTGCTGCCGGGGCTGGGAGCAGTGTGCACGGAGCCGGCGGGTGTCAGCTGCTCCTCTCCTCCATCCTCTGCTGAAAGTGGATTATCCCGGACTCCGGCCATGGACCCCGCCGCCCGAGGACCGGCCGCCAGTAACCCCCTCCCCGCCGTGCGGCTGTGACCACCGGAGGCTCCAGGACACGGTCCATCACACGGTCCATGACTCGGTCCATGACTCGGTCCATTACAGGTCCGGGCACTTTCCTGGCGGCTCCGTCTCCAGCTCCTCACATTAGCGCTGCGGGTCCGAGATGCTGCGGAGCTCAGTGCGGGGAGCCCGGCTCCGGGGTGCGAGGTCCTAGAGGTAGGTGCTCCGGCCCCAATGGAATGTCTGCCGGCTGAGCATGCTGAGGATTGTAGTTCTTCCAGGCAGTGAGTGAAAGTCTACCTGGTCTGATAGGTGGCAAGATGCAGGACAGCTGAGTGTTGTAGTCCTCCACTGCCAGAAATGACTGATCCTTATCAACAGCGCAGGTTAATGGGAGTTAATCTTCCCTGGCTGACAACAGCGAGCAATGGAGGCAAAGCATTTGTTCTCTCTGAAGTTGGATTGTTCTGAGCTGCATGGGTTTTGTTGTACTTCAAAATGTCTATCTATCAATTATCTATCTGTCTGTTATCTATATATTATCTATCTATCAACTATCATCTATCTATCTATCTATCTATCTATCTATCTATGATTTCTGTATCTATCTATTATCTATCTATCTATGATCTCTGTATTTATCTATTATCTATCTATCATCTATTATCTATCTATTATCTATCTATCTATCTATTATATGTGTATTTATCTATTATCTATCGATCATCTATTACCTATCTAAAATTCAAATATTCATAGTTATTAGATAGTACAATGGTAGGACTCTGAGGAGACGTCAGTAGCAAAACCTACTTCTTAAGATGTTGAATCAATACAGACCTATGATAAATGTACAAATCTATTAGATTATTACCTAATATTCCATCACCTCTCTATCTGTCTGGTGTCTATATAAAACTCAAATCTTCATAGTTATTGGATGCTACAATGGTAGAACTCTTAGGTGAGGGGAGTAGGAAAACCTACTTCTTAAAATGTTGAATCAATATAGACCTACGATGGACATACACATATAATAGAACACTAATCTATTATCTATCTATCTATCATCTATCTATCTATTATCTATCTATCTATTATCTATCTATTATCTATCTATCTATTATATATTATCTATCTATCTTCTATCTATCTATCTGTTATCTATCTATCTATCTATCTATCATCTATCTATCTATTATCTATCTATTATCTATCTATCTATCTATTATATATTATCTATCTATCTATCTATCATCTATCTATCTATCTATCTATTATATATTATCTATCTATCATCTTTCTCTCTTATTTGTTTATCTATCATAATGTTAATCATGTAATGACTGCAGACATCAGTTGATCCTACATTGATACATTCGGTAATTACATAACAGTCAGTTGGATATTTCCCAGTATAATGATGCAGGGAATCTTCTCTCCAGTTCTCTCTGAGGTTTTCTGACTCCTTTGTGATTCCCATTAAGGATTTTATATTTGTGCAACTTCCTAATGGATAAATGTGTCTCCCCAGGAGTGGGATCATTGCTTTCGCACCAGTGTGACTCTCACATGGGAGCGCATGTATCAGTATAGTACCTGGGACGTCCATCCATGAGACTGGTGCTGTACATTTCTATGGTCTTGGTGCATGCGCTGGCTCCTCCTGTTATCCGGCACTGGCAGAATGGAAATCTAGAGCTCTGTTACCTTGCAGTGTTGGGGTCTTGGGTTCTAATCCCTCCATGGAGGATCTGTAAGGAGTTTGTATGTTCTCCTAAGTTCCCTCCGGTTTCTTCCCACACTGAAAAGACGTACTGATATGGAATATAGATTGTGACCCCAATGGGGACAAATGATGTCTGTAAAGCGCGGAGGAATATGATGGTGCTATATCAGCAAATTAATAATGTCACATGACTTCTTGTCTTGTATGTTTTATTTTCCTATCAATCATTCACTAATATTTCAGAATATTTGATAATCTTGTATCTATCAGATCACATTGATGTTGGATTAAAGGAGCTGAAGGGAAACGTTTCTTGTCTGGGCAAGTGTCGGGAAATAAGAGAAAGGACCAGACTGCAACATTTATAATGCATAGTGATGATGATGATGATAGTAGTAGTAGTTATTGTAATGACAATAATAATACCCATCATTGTGTTAAAGGGCTCCTGTATCCATCCATCTCATAACCATCTATGTCACCTGAAATACACAGAAAGTGATGAAGCTAAAACTGCGCATGCGCCAAATACAGACTATTTTTCTCTCCGGACCAACTATTCCCATTTCCACCAGACTTTCTGGTTTAAAAACAACTTTGCAAGTAAATATGTCCAGTGCCCAGTACATGGGCATAATAAAAAAAATATTCCTAAAATACCATCTTCATATATCAATATAATCACTATAATATTACAGGTTATGGGCACCAGATTCTATGATGGGGCGTTGATCCGGGGAACTAATCTGATTGCTATATTTTCCCTTAATATGGAGCTATTAGTGTCTGCTCCATGGGGGTTTTGCCTTCTTCTGGATGAACATGTTGGTCTATAAGCTGAGAAAATTAACCTTATTCTGCGCATGCGCCAATCTCAATGGCACGTTAGTGTCACCAGCATCATCATTTTCTAGTGTAACATCTGCAGGAGCTTCTCACAAAATTAGAATATCATCAAAAAGTGAATTTATTTCAGTTCTTCAGTACAAGAAGTGAAATTCCTATGTAATATAGAGTCATTACACACAGAGGGATCTATTTCACATGTTTATTTCTGTTAATGTTGATGATTATGGCTTACAGCCAATGAAAACCCAAAAGTCATTATCTCAGTAAATTAGAATATTTAACAAAAAAACACCTTCAGGGGAAGCCACAAAAGGTCATTGCTAAAGAAGCCGGCTGTTCACAGAGTGCTGTATCCAAGCAGATTAATTGAAAGTGGAGTAGATGGAAAAAGTGTGGTAGAAAAAGAAAAGACCATTCAATAATGTGGGGGAGATTCACAAGGAGCGGACTGCTGCTGGAGTCATTGCTTCACCACACACAGACGTGTCCAGGACATGGGCTACAAGTGTCACATTCCTTGTGTCCGGCCACTCATAACCAATAGACAACGCCAGAAGCGTCTTACCTGGGCCAAGGAGAAAAGAACCGGACTGTTGTCAGTGGTCCAAGGTGTTGTGTTCAGATGAAAGTAAATTTTGCATTTCATTTGGAAATCCAGGTCCCAGAGTCTGGAGGAAGAGTGGAGGCCACAATCCAAGCTGCTGGAGGTCTGGTGTGAAGTCTCCACAATCAGTGATGGTTTGGGGGCCATGTCATCTGCTGGTGTAGGTCCACTATGTTTTATCACGACCAAAGTCAGCGCAGTCATCTACCAGGACATTTTAGAGCACTTCATGCTTTTTGGAGATGGAAATGTCATTCTCCAGCAGGACGTGGCCCCTGTCCACACTGCCAAAAGTACCAATACCTGGCGTAAAAACAACAGTATCACTGGGCTTGATTGGCAGCAAACTCGCCTAACCTTAACCCCATAGAGAATCTATAGAGCATTGTCAAGAGGAAGATGAGACACCAGACCCAACAATGCAGACGAGCTGAAGGCTGCTATCACAGCAACCTGGGCTTCCATAACCCCTCAGCAGCACCACAGGCTGATCGTCTCCATGCCACGCCGCATTGATGCAGTAACTGATGCAAAAGGAGCCCGACCAAGTACTGAGTGCATTTACTGAACATACATTTTATTAGGCCAACATTTCAGATTTTACAATCATTTTTCAAGCTGCTGCTATAAAATATTCTAATTTACTGAGATAATGACTTTTGGGTTTTCATTGGCTGTAAGCCATAATCATCAACATTAACAGAAATAAACATGTGAAATAGATCACTCTGTGTGCAATGACTATAAAATATATGAGATTCACTTTTTGTATTGAAGAACTGAAATAAATTCACTTTTTGGGGAAATTCTAACTTTGTGAGATGCACCTGTATGCTAAGCGGAGAGCAACTCTTTGAAGATGCTGCATCGGTTGGCGATGAAGCTGAAGCTGCTCATGCACAGAGAACAGGTTGATTTCTGTGCTAAGAACAAGGCAAAGCAAATCGTTCATGCGCTGCTCCTGTGCTGCATGAGAAATCCTTCAATCAACACGTGGATGCCTTTAATTCCTTCTACCACGAAAATACAATTTATACAATGAGATTACTATTCCATACGTCTGGAAACATTCAGAGCGGCTCTGATCAGTGCCGTCATATCTGCCAAAACAGAATTTAGTTTGAGTTTTAAAGGAAATTTCTGATAAATGCAAATATGTATTTATTTTTTTCAAAAACAGCGCCACCTTTGTCCATGGCTATGTTTGGTATTGCAGCTTTGTGCAAATTCAAGTGACTATTGCAAGAGTGGTGCTGATTCTGGAAAATATGAGAAGACTCTTTTTTTTTTTAAATCACATATAATCATTAACATGAATTTACTATTGATAAATAAGATTGGGGGTTGACATTTTATGGGGGGAAATTTATCTGTATGATTATTCCTTTTGCATTTTATATTTTATTTATGTAGGCAAAAAATTGTGAAAATAATGTTTACATTTTCTGACTTTCCCCGCTATCACCACTAGGGGCGCCATTTCATTAGACTAATCTGACTTTCTGATAACACAGTTGCTTCAGCGTTAGAAATAGAAGTTGGATGATTCTGTCTTTTTATAAAGAAAAACTATAGAAAAGGGTCAGAAGTTGTTGGCCAGGGTCTTACAGAGGCCTCAGTGCAGCTTCTATACAATGAGTGACCTCAGTAAAACTATGCTCTGTATTACGCACTTGTCTCTGTCCCTTTAAATTACAGTTTTACTTGGCAAAGACAGCAATATTCTGCCACCCATAGTTTTGCCGCTCTATATTATACTTTAAAGGGAGTGTGTCAACCCAAATTGACAGTATATGTAAGCAATTCACCTTGTAGGGGATATAGCCCTTTAATTATTACGCCATTTGTGTTCTAATCGCTGCCTCAATTCTGCAAATAAATAGAATTTTAATCAAACATTCTAATTAGGCACTCAGTGCACCCTGGGTGTGGCCAAGAAGCTCAGTTCTGCTAACTTTATTTACATGTCCCCGCCTTCCTCACTGGTGATTGACTTCATGGGCTTTCCTGCTGTAGTACAGTGAGAAAGTCAGGGGCGTGAAAAAAAAAACCAGTGTGTATAATGGTGCACTGAGCTTCTTGGCCAAACCCAGGGTGCACCGAGCAACTTCATTAGTATTTTTTAATGAATTTCAGTTCCTGCAGCAGGAATGCAGCAGTATTGGTGCAATTTGTGTAGGGGCTATATCTCTGCTACGAAGCTTTCTACATAATGTATACAATCAGTTTGTGCTGACAGATCTCTGCTTGTTGTCAGTGAATGAGCTCGTTGTGGATTGCAATGGGTGGATCACATCGGATATAAAACTTATACGTCAATTATACAGTTTAGTTAATCCTCTAAGTCAAAATCAGCCCACATATCTCTCCTAAACATTGTTTAGGACCGGGGGTAAGCGTTAAATGACTTTACACTTTTATGTGACACAGTGAAATGTTACTGTAAAGCGGTAAAACAGCCAGGGGTGGATTAAGCATACCTCCCAACTTTTGAAGATGGGAAAGAGGGACATTTGTGCCGTGGCAAATTTTAGGCCACACCTCTGACCACATCCATTCATAACTAGTCACACCCATATCCACGTCCCAACCACACCCATCTAGCACTGCTGATCACACTGTTTCATAAAGAATAATTATAAACAAAAAAATATGGCCACACAGTGCTCCATACTGTATAATGGCCACAGATGATGCTCAATACTGTATAATGGCCACACAGTGCACCGTACTGTATAATGGCCACACATGATGCTCCATACTGTATAATGGCCCCACAATGCTCCATACTGTATAATAGCCCCACATGATGCTCCATACTGTATAATGGCCCCAGATGATGCTCCATGCTGTATAATGGCCCCACAATGCTCCATACTGTATAATAGCCCCACATGATGCTCCATACTGTATAATGGCCACACATGATGCTCAATACTGTATAATGGCCCCACAATGCTCCATACCGTATAATAGCCCCACATGATGCTCCATACTGTATAATGGCCACACATGTTGCTCCATACTGTATAATGGCCACACATGATGCTCCATACTGTTTAATGGCCACACATGTTGCTCCATGCTGTATAATGGCCCCACATGATGCTCCATACTGTATAATGACTGCACATGATGCTCCATACTGTATAATAGCCCCACATGATGCTCCATACTGTATAATGGCCACACATGTTGCTCCATACTGTATAATGGCCACACATGTTGCTCCATACTGTATAATGGCCACACATGTTGCTCCATACTGTATAATGGCCCCACATAATGCTCCATACTGTTTAATGACTGCACATGATGCTCCATACTGTATATTGTCTGCACATGATGCTCCATACTGTATAATATCCGCACATGATGCTCCATACTGTATAATGGCCCCACATGATGCTCCATACTTTATAATGACTGCACATGATGCTCCATATTGTATATTGGCCGCACATGATGCTCAATACTGTATAATGGCCACACATGATGCTCCATACTGTATAATATCCGCACATGATGCTCCATTCTGTATAATGGCCACACATGATGCTCCATACTGTATAATGGCCACACATGATGCTGCATACTTTATAATGGCCACACATGATGTTCCATACTGTATAATGGCCACACATGATGCTCCATACTGTATAATAGCCACACATGATGCTCCATACTGTATAATGGCCACACATGATGATCCATACTGTGTAATGACCGCACATGATGCTCCATACTGTATAATGGCCACACATGATGATCCATACTGTGTAATGACTGCACATGATGCTCCATACTGAATAATGACCGCACATGATGCTCCATACTGTATAATGGCCACACATAGCTACTCCTACACACGCGGCTGCACTCCGTACACTTTGCACACACGGCTCCGTTCCGCACACACGGCTCCACTCCATACACCTCATACACACACGGCTCCGCTCCGTACACCTCATACACACACGGCTCCGCTCCATACACCTCATTCACGTTTAGCTCCACTCCATACACCTCATACACACACGGCTCCGCTCCATACACCTCATACACACACGGCTCTGCTCCATACACCTCATACACACATGGCTCCGCTCCATACACCTCATACACACACGGCTCCGCTCCATACACCTCATACACACACGGCTCCGCTCCATACACCTCGTACACACACGGCTCCGCTCCATACACCTCATTCACGTTTAGCTCCACTCCATACACCTCATACACACACGGCTCCGCACCATACACCTCATACACACACGGCTCCGCTCCATACACCTCATACACACACGGCTAAGTGCACGGACTTCTCCATACCTGATACGTCGATCTGCAATCACAGCAGCAGAGGCCAGTAACAGAGGAGGCTGTGAGTGTTTCCATCCCACCATGCTCAGCCCCACTCATTCCACGCACGATTAGTTTACTAGCCAGGCATGATTAGCTCAGCAGTCCACTGGTCTGCTGCCTATTGCGGCTCCCAGGGCTGTGTTCGGCAGATAAGCCCTGGAGGTGGTGACTGACTGTGTTGTAACTTATGTACCTCAAAGAACAGAAGTGTCCCTTCTCTGAAGTTCTGTACCGCACACTGGAGACTCAGTCAGGAACATACTGGGAAGGGGCGTGGCCTAACACAAGGGGGCGTGACACGTACCTCAAAAATGTCCCCTCTCTCCTTCTGAGCTGTACCGTGCACACTGGAAGAAAAACAGACTGCAGGGGAAATGGGCGTGGCTTAACACAAGGGGGCGTGTTGGCTGCTTCTCCTGCTCTCTGCGGGAAACAGAGCGTCCGTGCTGGACAGCGGGGGAAAGCATCAAAACCGGGACAGTCCCTCACAATGAGGGACGGTTGGGAGCTATGGATTAAGGGTAGCCAGGGCCCTGGGCTGTTCAGACACCATGGGCCCCCAGTCATGTGACGGGGTCATGCGACGGGGTCATCATATACCTGAAACAGATTATTCCAGAAAAATAGTTGCTGTGTGAAACTATAACCTGTCAAACATCCATTGATCTAGTCAATTTACCCTTCAGTTCAGTATATAGTATACAGTGTATAGTGTCAGTGTATAGGTAACACAGACTCACCAGTGACGTCTCTAGGTGAAGTCCTTCATCTTTCATCCAGCACAGACCGCCATCACTTCTTCCAGCCAGGACTCGTCTCTGCAGGAAATAACACAGTTATCTCGAGCTCCGCTTGTAGAACACATTACTTAATTAATTTTTCCCAACTTCTACATTACACCACATGAAGAAAAAGAGGCGACATACTGTCACTCTACACAGTAACAGGACCGCCCCCCATTTAAAACAGTGTCCTCAAAAAATAAAATAAATACATCACTGCAGTAATAATATCCCTTAATTAGCCCCTATATAATAATAATGTCCCCCATCCTGGCCCCGTGTATCTCATTCCTGGCTCCAGCCATATGTTCTCCCATCCTGCCCTCATGAGTATCCATCCTGCCCCATATGATCTTCCCATCCTGCCCCATCTGTCTCCATCGTATCCATCCTGCCCCATGATCCTGCACGATCTGTCTCCAATCCTGCCCCATGTCTTTCATTCTGCCCCATGTCTCCAATCATGCCCCGTATCTACATTCTGCCCATGTCTCCAGTCCTGCCCTCAGTGTGTCCAGCATCTCTGCCCCCAGTGTCCAGCATCTCTGCCCCCAGTGTCCAGCATCTCTGCCCCCAGTGTGTCCAGCATCTCTACCCCCAGTGTCCAGCATCTCTGCCCCAGTTTGTCCAGCATCTCTGCCCCTAGGGTCCAGCATCTCTGCCCCCAAAGTCCAGCATCTGTACCCCCAGTGTCCAGCATCTCTGCCCTGGTTTGTCCAGCATCTCTGCCCCAGTGTCTAGCATCTCTGCCCCCAATGTCCAGCATCTCTACCCCCAGTGTCCAGCATCTCTGCCCCAGTGTGTCCAGCATCTCTGCCCCCAGTGTCCAGCATCTCTTCCCCAGTGTCCAGCATCTCTGCCCCAGTGTGTCCAGCATCTCTGCCCTCCTGGCTCCAGCCATATGTTCTCCCATCCTGCCCTCATGAGTATCCATCCTGCCCCATATGATCTCCCCATCCTGCCCCATCTGTCTCCATCGTATCCATCCTGCCCCATGATCCTGCACGATCTGTCTCCAATCCTACCCCATGTCTTTCATTCTGCCCCATGTCTCCAATCATGCCCCGTATCTACATTCTGCCCATGTCTCCAGTCCTGCCCTCAGTGTTTCCAGCATCTCTTCCCCCAGTGTCCAGCATCTCTGCCCCCAGTGTCCAGCATCTCTGCCCCCAGTGTCCAGCATCTCTGCCCCCAGTGTGTCCAGCATCTTTACCCCCAGTGTCCAGCATCTCTGCCCCAGTTTGTCCAGCATCTCTGCCCCCAGTGTCCAGCATCTCTGCCCCCAAAGTCCAGCATCTGTACCCCCAGTGTCCAGCATCTCTGCCCCGGTTTGTCCAGCATCTCTGCCCCAGTGTCCAGCATCTCTGCCCCCAATGTCCAGCATCTCTACCCCCAGTGTCCAGCATCTCTGCCCCGGTGTGTCCAGCATCTCTGCCCCCAGTGTCAAGCATCTCTGCCCCAGTGTCCAGCATCTCTGCCCCAGTGTGTCCAGCATCTCTGCCCCCAGTGTCCAGCATCTCTGCCCCCAGTGTGTCCAGAATTCTGACCCAGTGTGTCCAGCATCTCTGCCCCCAATGTGTCCAGCATCCTTCCCCCAGTGTGTCCAGCATATTGCCCCCAGTGTGTCCAGCATATTGCCCCCAGTGCGTCCAGCATCTCTGCCCCGAGTTCTCCTCACCTGTCCGCGCTCCTTCGGCGAAGCTCCCTCCTCGCAGCTGAAGCGCGCACTCGCCGGCGACAGACAATTACATCAGACACTGGCGACGTGTGCGCTGCGGCTGACTTCAGCTGCCAGCCTCCAATTGGCTGGCGGCTGTTAACTATTGGCGTGCGGGCTCGAGCCCGCACGTCAATAGCGTTAACCTGCCGCAGATGAGACAGGGCCCGATGCGGGCCCCCGCTGCCCACCGGGCCCATACGCCAGTCAGGGCAGTAATGCCCTGATGGCGGTGGTCAATCTGAGCAGTTGCCCAGGGTCCCCCTCACACCACTGGGCCTTGGGCTACCGCCCAGATTGACCTCATTACAATCCGCCACTGAAAACAGCCCAGCTACAATGTATCAGTCTGGCATCCCAGCTGCTGAGCTCACAGAGCATGGTCCACACTGGATACATTGTAACAGTGTTCCGCTTCTGTGAGCAGGACGGGGTCGGGATATTTCAGCTTCTGGATGTAGAGAAGAAAACTATGGTTCACTGAGAGCAAACAGAAATCTTAATAAAGGTGCGGAATTGAGGCGTGAAATAAATGAGAAAGTTGCCGAGCTTCTTATACATAGTAGTAATAGTAATCAGCTTTATTTACAGAAACCCAGAAAACCTCTTTCTTCAATGACAGAGATCGGCAACTCCTTCCAAGAATAAAAAGACAACTGTGACCTTTATTTCCTTATCTTAGGGATTAAATGGGGGATCAGATGGATGAAGATGAGCGAGCACAAGTACCCCACTATAGGGGTCATGCTGCCACTTGCTTCTTTATGTGATAGCAGTTGTATAGCGCCCCCTTTCTTTTGTCCTGTACATACTGCAGGGTAATGTGACTGATATATTTATATTCTATATTTACTAATTATTTTGATACCGATCGTCTTTCCAAAGGATAGGTTTTCAATATCAGTTTCTGGGGGGGACCAACATCCAGACATCTGGGACCTACAGATCAGAAGTTTGCAGCAGCCGGGTCAATACCAATCCAGAGCTACTACAGTACAAATCCTCACGCTGTGTAGTGGTTACTCTCGGGTCCTGCAGATCAGATCACATTTAGTTCTACAGTAGCTGAGCTGTAGTGCCGAGAATGGCCACTACATGGTGTATGGATCATTGCTGTTTTGGCTCTCTACACTGTGCCCTTCCAGGCACTGCAGGAGCTGCAAACGGCTGATATCCAATGATATCATTTTTGTTAATGGGGGTCCCTCCTCTATGATTTCTATAAGCAGCAGAATGAGGCTGGAATGCATTGGCCAATGGCTGCACGATTAACTTTAAAAGTAAAATAATGTGGCCCCTGGGCAACATATGGGGGCATGTTTTCAGCCCAGTCTAACTAAGCCAAAGTATTTAGGAATTGAACAATTTTTGCAGGGTTCTCCCTCAGTTTAGAAAGAATCTGGGGTAGCAGTCGGGGCGATAAGTATTGAGCAGACTATTTTATGAAGGTAAAAACAATTTTCTGGGGCAGCTAATTCTTTTAAACCTTTTTCCATTATATCAGGTCTCCTTAAAGATATCTTTTAGTACCACAGACTGCACTTAAAGTGCGCACGTCACTTTTCATAAATATGATATTTTTTTTACCTGGTGTAAATGCCGCTGTTCTCCTGAATCCGGCGATGTTTGTCTTTTGTTCCTGCGCCTCTCCTTTCCTGAGATATGGCCTCCTCTTTCTTTATGTAAATAGTCTTTTTTGTTCATTGCAAAGGGGGTGTGGTCTTCAAGAACATGCCCACAAAGTAAAGATGATGACCACGCCCACTTAGTTAACAAGGCTAGGTTTATATACACACAAAGAGGAGGCCATATCTCAGGAACGGAGAGGAGAAGAAACAAAAGAAAAATATCGCTGGATTCAGGAGAACAGGGACATTTACACCAGGTCATTAAAGTGCATATTTATGAAAAGTGATAGGTCCCCTTTAAAGTCTTTTTCCTGCCACTTTCCCATCTAGCCTTTTTTTTCATATGCTGGATGAAGTCTGGGGAAGAAACACCATAAATCAATGTACAATGAAGAGGTAGTGTAATGTACAGAAGCAAATGTCCTGTGGCTGCTTCCTGTAATGGTCTGGAGATGACTGAATCTCAGCTCACAAGCCCCATAGGATACTCAGCGGTAGAAGAACAAAAATGCCTGTATACGAAAAAAATCTGCTATTGAATCAGAATTGTCTAACACATCTGCTCACTTTTCAGATGGAGCTGTGCACACTGGGGTCCGCAGTCATCATCTTATTATTATTATTATTATTATTATGGTAACACCATAAAGCTGAAGACAAATAATACAGGGTCACACTACATTACTGTCCATAGGGATAGACTACAACTCACCTCCTCCAGTCTCCTTCCTCTATCTACACAATAGCTACTGTATATTAGAGACAAGCCAATCAACTTAATGCAAATCGAATCTGATTTGCTTTTTAAGAAATTTGCTGATGCCAGAAAATGTGAACAATTTGTGAATCGACTAGAAAAATGACCGCCACCATTTTAAGCAGAAGATTGCATTAGTCAGAGAAGGCTCACATTTCCTCAAGTGTACTCAGGTGCACTTCCCTATAATGACTTGGCATTGATATGGTATAGCGCAGCCTCTCAGTATGGATTAAAATAGCCCGTATAAAAGCCAAATAAGGGAATGCAGCAGCCGCTTTGATGTGAATCAGGATAGTGAGAGGTTACAGCTCATGGTTTAAGACCAGAGACAATTGGAGAAATCTATAAAACACTGAATAAACATTACATATAGTGTGTGGCAAACACCAGTGAAAACAGTGACCATTCATTTACCCATAGCAATATATGCTGAGGTCCCTTGACAATACTTAGGGCTCATGTCAGTCACATGAATGATTAGTACAGTGCAAGTTCAGCTTATTGTACATGTATTTTTTTTTACATGATAAAATATTTTCAGAAAAAAATTGTGTGGGATCCCCTGACATTTTATTAACCAGCAGCCTAAGTTTATAGCCTAAGAAGGGGGTAATACCCATGGAGCTTCCCAGGCTATTAATATCAGCTCACAGCTGTTTACTTAGCCTTTCTAGGTTATTAAAATGGAGGACCCCCTGAAAAGAAAAAGCTGTAATGTCCTCCTATAATTAATAACCAGCAAAGGCTAGGCAGACAGCTGTGGGCTGATATAAGTAGCCCAGGAAGGGGCCATGGATACTGGCTCTCCCAGACTAAAAACATCAGCTCTCAGCCACTCCAAAAATGGTGCATCCATAAGATGTGCAAATTCTAGCAGTTTGCTTCCCATTTCCCACTTGCCCTGGTGTGGTGGCAAGTGGGGTAATAGTTGGGGGATTAATGACATCTTTGTTTTGTCAGGTGACATCAAAAGGTTAGAAATGGAGAGGCATCAACAAGACGCCCCCATATTACTAACCCTGTAGTGATATTGTAAAAAAAAAACACAGACACCCAGCATAAAGTCCTTTAATTGAAAGAATGACACAGACTCCTTTTATGAATCTATAATAAGCCATACTCACTTCATCACCCATTCCAGTGAAGCCAATGTCCCCTGTAACAGAATTAAAATAATAAACAACAATAATCCTTACCTGCCCGGTGAGAAGATAATAATCCGTTTGTCCCGTGACGCGTCTAGCTCTGCTACATCTAGATGGCAGGCTGCATTGTTGCATGATGCGACTATACAGCCTGCCATCCAGCAGAGACACTGACCTGTGCATGCCTGCTCAGTATCTTGCGCTGAACTCCTTTCACCTCCCTGACGTCGCCGTGAGCGTGAGAAACTTCATACGCCGACGGCGCCGTCAGAAAGGCTCTGTGAGTTCACAGCCATTGAACTCCAACAACTCACTCTCATCAGCGTGAGCGCCGTTATGACTTCTCCATCATCAGAAGTCAGTGCTCTGGCGATACATTGTGGGGTACATTTATGTTGCCTTTGATATGAATACCCTAAGGAGCAATAAAGGGATCATGAAACTTTTTAAAGTTCGGAAACAGAGGGAGATGCCAGAACAGAGGGAGAACACTTTGTACTATTTTCCGACGCTAAATCAAATTTTCCTGGTTATAGTCTCTGTCTGGGGAAATGCTTCTTTGAAGCACTGGCAATAATTTTCTCTGTATAGAGTAAATCCTATAACTGCCATGTGGTGCCATTGTACAATGTGCAAAGATGTAGAATATATATGTATACATTCCTGAGGAGAGAAAACAATGGAATCGTACTGTATTTCCCATTAAGTTCCTAAAGGTGCAGCATTAAAAATACTGCCTTATCATATAGGGCAAATGCATGTCCCCACATGGAGTTCAATGAATGTCCTCTAATGCTACATGTCACCTGACAAATAACTTTTGTACCACTTCCCTCAATAACAGCAGCGCGGTTACTACAGGATCCATCTATACAATGTATTCAGTAAACAGACTGCACAGAGAGTCTGTCCGGATATACACGGAGAACGTTCCCATACTCAGCGGATGGCGCCTGCCGGGTGCAAAAGGGGAATTTGATTTCACTTCTGCCCTGCAGGGCGATTATTAGATCTATCCGGCATCTAAGAAACTATCGTAGATCCAATAATAACATATTAGGAAATTCAATATACCGTGCGGAGTCTCCAGTTATCAGGATATTCACTAATCAAATCAACAGAAAAAATGTCATGAGAAATAAAAAGTGAAAAAAGTAAAATATAATAGAAATATTTAAAGTTATTAAAAGAGAATCTCCACTTCAGAAAACTCTCTTTCCAATGCCGTGATAGAGATGGAGGTCTGTGTTTTAGGAGACTTCTATATTAACCTAAGTCCAATCACTCTCCAGAACAGAGAATGTCTGAGCGGCAGAAGGATTCCAAGTGTAATGATAAATGGTTAATGTTTGCTGCTGGCAAACAGAATATATTGTTGATTTCTAGGAGTTATGTTCTTGTACGTAGGGGCAGTATTATAGTAGTTATATTCTTGTACATAGGAGCAGTATTATAGTAGTTATATTCTTGTACATAGGAGCAGTATTATAGCAGTTATATTCTTGTACATAGGGGGCAGTATTATAGTAGTTATATTCTTGTACATAGGAGCAGTATTATAGCAGTTATATTCTTGTACATAGGGGGCAGTATTATAGTAGTTATATTCTTGTACATAGGAGCAGTATTATAGTAGTTATATTCTTGTGCATAGGGGCAGTATTATAGTAGTTATATTCTTGTACATAGGGGCAGTATTATAGTAGTTATATTCTTGTACATAGGGGCAGTATTATAGTAGTTATATTCTTGTATATAGGGGCAGTATTATAGTAGTTATATTCTTGTACATAGGGACAGTATTATATTAGTTATATTCTTGTCTATAGGGGCAGTATTATAGTAGTTATATTCTTGTACATAGGAGCAGTATTATAGCAGTTATATTCTTGTACATAGGGGCAGTATTATAGTAGTTATATTCTTGTACATAGGAGCAGTATTATAGCAGTTATATTCTTGTACATAGGGGGCAGTATTATAGTAGTTATATTCTTGTACATAGGAGCAGTATTATAGTAGTTATATTCTTGTGCATAGGGGCAGTATTATAGTAGTTATATTCTTGTATATAGGGGCAGTATTATAGTAGTTATATTCTTGTACATAGGGACAGTATTATAGTAGTTATATTCTTGTATATAGGGGCAGTATTATAGTAGTTATATTCTTGTACATAGGAGCAGTATTATAGCAGTTATATTCTTGTACATAGGGGCAGTATTATAGTAGTTATATTCTTGTACATAGGAGCAGTATTATAGCAGTTATATTCTTGTACATAGGGGGCAGTATTATAGTAGTTATATTCTTGTACATAGGAGCAGTATTATAGTAGCTATATTCTTGTGCATAGGGGCAGTATTATAGTAGTTATATTCTTGTACATAGGGGCAGTATTATAGTAGTTATATTCTTGTACATAGGGGCAGTATTATAGTAGTTATATTCTTGTATATAGGGGCAGTATTATAGTAGTTATATTCTTGTACATAGGGACAGTATTATAGTAGTTATATTCTTGTATATAGGGGCAGTATTATAGTAGTTATATTCTTGTACATAGGGAGCAGTATTATAGTAGTTATATTCTTGTATATAGGGGCAGTATTATAGTAGTTATATTCTTGTACATAGGAGCAGTATTATAGCAGTTATATTCTTGTACATAGGGGCAGTATTATAGTAGTTATATTCTTGTACATAGGAGCAGTATTATAGCAGTTATATTCTTGTACATAGGGGGCAGTATTATAGTAGTTATATTCTTGTACATAGGAGCAGTATTATAGTAGTTATATTCTTGTGCATAGGGGCAGTATTATAGTAGTTATATTCTTGTATATAGGGGCAGTATTATAGTAGTTATATTCTTGTACATAGGGACAGTATTATAGTAGTTATATTCTTGTATATAGGGGCAGTATTATAGTAGTTATATTCTTGTACATAGGAGCAGTATTATAGCAGTTATATTCTTGTACATAGGGGCAGTATTATAGTAGTTATATTCTTGTACATAGGAGCAGTATTATAGCAGTTATATTCTTGTACATAGGGGGCAGTATTATAGTAGTTATATTCTTGTACATAGGAGCAGTATTATAGTAGCTATATTCTTGTGCATAGGGGCAGTATTATAGTAGTTATATTCTTGTACATAGGGGCAGTATTATAGTAGTTATATTCTTGTACATAGGGGCAGTATTATAGTAGTTATATTCTTGTATATAGGGGCAGTATTATAGTAGTTATATTCTTGTACATAGGGACAGTATTATAGTAGTTATATTCTTGTATATAGGGGCAGTATTATAGTAGTTATATTCTTGTACATAGGGAGCAGTATTATAGTAGTTATATTCTTGTATATAGGGGCAGTATTATAGTAGTTATATTCTTGTACATAGGGACAGTATTATAGTAGTTATATTCTTGTATATAGGGGCAGTATTATAGTAGTTATATTCTTGTACATAGTAGCAGTATTATAGTGGTTATATTCTTGTATATGGGGCAGTATTATAGTAGTTATATTCTTGTACATAGGGACAGTATTATAGTAGTTATATTCTTGTACATAGGAGCAGTATTATAGTAGTTATATTCTTGTACATAGGGACAGTATTATAGTAGTTATATTCTTGTACATAGGGACAGTATTATAGTAGTTATGTTCTTGTACATAGGGAGCAGTATTATAGTAGTAATATTCTTGTACATAGGGGCAGTATTATAGTATATTCTTGTACATAGGGGCAGTATTATAGTAGTTATATTCTTGTACATAGGGGCAGTATTATAGTAGTTATATTCTTGTACATAGAGTCAGTATTATAGTAGTTATATTCTTGTACATAGGGGCAGTATTATAGTAGTTATATTCTTGTACATAGGGGCAGTATTATAGTAGTTATATTCTTGTACATAGGGGCAGTATTATAGTAGTTATATTCTTGTACATAGGGGCAGTATTATAGTAGTTATATTCTTGTATATAGGGGCAGTATTATAGTAGTTATATTCCGTACATAGGAGCAGTATTATAGTAGTTATATTCTTGTACATAGGGGCAGTATTATAGTAGTTATATTCTTGTACATAGGGGCAGTATTATAGTAGTTATATTCCGTACATAGGAGCAGTATTATAGTAGTTATATTCTTGTACATAGGGGCAGTATTATAGTAGTTATATTCTTGTACATAGGGGCAGTATTATAGTAGTTATATTCCTGTACATAGGAGCAGTATTATTGTAGTTATATTCTTGTACATAGGGGCAGTATTATAGTAGTTATATTCTTGTACATAGTGGGCAGTATTATAGTAGTTATATTCTTGTACATAGGAGCAGTATTATAGTAGTTATATTCTTGTACATAGGGGCAGTATTATAGTAGTTATATTCTTGTACATAGGGGCAGTATTATAGTAGTTATATTCTTGTGCATAGGGGCAGTATTATAGTAGTTATATTCCTATACATAGGGGCAGTATTATAGTAGGTATATTCTTGTACATAGGGGCAGTATTATAGTAGTTATATTCTTGTACATAGGGGCAGTATTATAGTAGTTATATTCTTGTACATAGGAGCAGTATTATAGTAGTTATATTCTTGTACATAGGAGCAGTATTATAGTAGTTATATTCTTGTACATAGGGACAGTATTATAGTAGTTATATTATTGTACAGTGGGGCAGTATTATAGTAGTTATATTCTTGTACATAGGGGCAGTATTATAGTAGTTATATTCTTGTACACAGGAGCAGTATTATAGTAGTTATATTCTTGTACATAGGGGCAGTATTATAGTAGTTATATTGTTGTACATAGGAGCAGTATTATAGTAGTTATATTCTTGTACATAGGAGGTGGTATTATAGTAGTTATATTCTTGTACATAGGAGCAGTATTATAGTAGTTATATTCTTGTACATAGGGGGCAGTATTATAGTAGTTATATTCTTGTACATAGGGACAGTATTATAGTAGTTATATTATTGTACATTGGGGCAGTATTATAGTAGTTATATTCTTGTACATAGGAGCAGTATTATAGTAGTTATATTCTTGTACATAGGGGGCAGTATTATAGTAGTTATATTCTTGTACATAGGGACAGTATTATAGTAGTTATATTATTGTACATTGGGGCAGTATTATAGTAGTTATATTCTTGTACATAGGAGCAGTATTATAGTAGTTATATTCTTGTACATAGGGGCAGTATTATAGTAGTTATATTTTTGTACATAGGATCAGTATTATATTATATTCTTATACATAGGAGCAGTATTATAGTAGTTATATTCTTGTACATAGGAGCAGTATTATAGTAGTTATATTCTTGTACATAGGGGCAGTATTATAGTAATTTTGTTGCTTGCTTTTCCAGCATTATTAATGTTAATCTCAAATTTGACTGGGTCTTTTAAGGAGTCAATTATTATTGCTATCATTCCTGTTATTTATTTTATTATTAATTCTAATACTTATTTTCACCAGATAAGACAAGACATTGAGATGTGTCTTTCCGTAGCTCAGTCCCAGTAGATACATGTTGTGCACTGATTCTGTCGATAAATGTCCCCCGCTGCGTCGTCCCTGCATTGCTATTCCTCAGTCTCTATCAGGCTGTAGAAGGTGCTGTATTCGGCCAACATCTTAAGTACTTCTTGCAGCATGCAGGATTGTCAGGCGGTGATGGATGGAGCATGCTGCAGTGTTCAGCTTCCCCAGTGTGGTAATCACTTGTAAAATAGGATATATTCTACCTCCAACATGGTTTTATTAGATTTCACAAAGCATTGGTGCATGCCCGCTTCTGAGACTTCTGCACCTGGGGTGTGTATTTGTATTAATCTCGCTCTCTGGCATGGTCCTATGCCGACATCACAGGGCACATACCTTCCACGCGTTTCATAGGCTATTATGTGGGTAAGGACATGTATTAACCTCTTGGTCCTGACTGACTAATGTTGTGTGACGCTAACATAAGATTGTCACCCCAAGGCCACATATAATTCATGGGTTAGACTTCATCTGGGGTGGAAAGATTGAAAATAGAAAGGCTTATAGGGCACAGTAAGAAGGAGAAAAGGAAGGAAAGAAAGGGAAAGAAAAAGAGAAAAAATAAAGAGAGAAAAAGAGAGGAAGAAAGAGAAAGAGAGAAAAGGAGAAGAAAAGAAATAGAAAGAAAAAAAGAAAAAGAGAGAAAGAAAGATAGAAAGTAAAAGAGAAAAACGAGAGAGAAAAGAAAGAAAAAGAGAAAAAAGAAAGAGAAAAAGAGAAAGAAATAGAAAAATAGAAAGAAACAATAAGAGAAAGAGAGGAGAGAAAGAGCGACAGAGAGGAAAGGCGCCAGGACAGGTACAGAGGACACTGCTTTACGTGAGATCCATGGACAAGCCACCCACACAAAAGCCCCACTTGACTGGCCCCCACAACCTGCCACCATCTTTCTAGTGGCCCAAACAGGTAGCCAAACTGGGACCATGCCAAACCACCGCACCACCGATCACATATACGCCCTGCTCGGCCTCATCAAGACCCACATCCACAGCAAAAAAACAAGGGAAAATATTTGCGTGTTTCGTGGTCTTCAAGAAGGACTTTGATGTCGTGTGGTGGAGAAGACCAGCAGCTATACCTACCTCGGTCTGCAGCTAAGCCAAATCGGGAGCCTCAAGCAAGTTGTACAGGCGCTGAAAAGAAAAGCGCACAGAACTTTCCATGCCATCAGAAGACAACTGTACCACCCAGTAGCGTAGCTACCAGGGGGGCAGAGGGGGCGGTCACCCAGGGCCCCGTGCTCTGAGGGGGCCCACCCGGAGCAACACTACTGTAACTGTACATTCTGTGGCAGAGAAGGGAGAATTGACCTCCCTGCTCTGCCACCCGGCCGCTATGGGACCCCTGAGCAGGTGGTGCCCGCAGAAAGCCCCCCGCCCATCATCGCAAGGTCCGCTGTACCGGCATTTAGCCAATACAGTTGATCGCATTGATGAGAGAAGGAGCACTACAGTGTTTGCCTATGGAGGTGCTGTCTTATACTACAGGGTCTGCCTATGGGGGTGCTGCCTTATACTACAGGGTCTGCCTATAGGGGTGTTGCCTTATACTGCAGGGTATGCCTATGGGGTTCTGCCTTATATTACAGGGTCTCTCTATGGGGGTGCTTCCTTATACAACAGGGTCTGCCTATGGGAGTGCTGCCTTATACTACAGGGTCTGCCTATGGGGGTGCTGCCTTATTCTACAGAGTCTGCCTATGGGGTGCTGCCTTATACTACAAGGTCTGCCTATGGGGGTGCTGCTTTATACTACAGGGTTTGCCTGTGGGGTTCTGCCTTATACTACAGGGTCTGCCTATGGGGGTGCTGCCTTATACTACAGGGTCTGTTTATGGGGGTGTTGCCTTATACAACAGGGTCTGCCTATGGGGTGCTACCTTTTACTACAGAGTCTGCCTATGGGGGTGCTGCTTTATACTACAGGGTCTGCCTTTGGGGTGCTGCCTTATACTACAGTGTCTGCCTATGGGTGCTGCCTTGTGCTATAGAGTCTGCCTATGGGTGCTGCCTTGTGCTATAGAGTCTGACTATGGGTGCTGCCTTGTGCTATAGAATCTGCCTATGAGGGGTGCATTATACAATATATAGTAGGCCTATGGGGACTGCATTATACTATATGGAGGCTTATGGGGAGTGCATTAAACTATATGGAGGCTTATCTGGTGCATTATACTATATGGAGGCTACTGGGGGGCATCATACAGTGTGGAGATTATAGTGAGGGGGCCATCGTACAGTGTGGGGATTACAGTGAAGGGGCCATCATACAGTGTTGGAGCCATCAAACAGTTTGGAGGCTACTAAGGGGTAAGTATACTGTATGGGTGGTACCATACATTGAGGGGGCATTATACTGTGTATAAGATAGCATCACACTGTGTATAGGGGAGCTGTACAGGAGGGAGACTCGGGACATTATTAAATTTAACTGGGCACGTATTGCTATAGGGGAACTCAGGTTACTGTGATTGGGAAAGGAGCACACAGAGGGCATTATTACTTTCTAGGGGCAAAATGTGGGCACTGTTTTCAAGGGCACTTGCACATACAGTAGCATTACTATATTCTAGAGGGTTGCTTTAGAATTTAGAGGGCACAGAGAACCACACAGCAGGTGAAGTAATAGGGAAACATATGGCAGCAGCGGCTCAGTATTGGGGTATCAGCAGGATGAGGGGTTTGTGCAGGTTGGGAATAGATGGTGATGGCTGGAATATGAGAAGTGAAATGTGTCTTTGTTGTATTCTCTGCAGCCGAGTCGTGGCTGGAAGAAGTTGTCATGTCGGTCTGGGCCAGATGGAAAAGATGGGAAAAGTGAACGATTCCATCAGAAAGAACGTCAGCAGTAAGACATTATCTGTAACTGTGCTGTGATCTCTTATATGTTCTGTAGGACTGGTATCTACCACTGACCATATGGCGGTAATATCCATATTGGTCTTTATATAGAGACTAGATGGTGGCCCGATTCTAACGCATCGAGTATTCTAGAATATGCATGTCCACGTAGTATATTTCACAGCCCACGTAGTATATTGCCCAGCCACGTAGTATATTGCCCAGCCACGTAGTATATTGCTACAGTATATATTTGCAGATGATACAAAACTATGTAAAGCAGTTAATACAAGAGAAGATAGTATTCTGCTACAGATGGATCTGGATAGGTTGGAAACTTGGGCTGAAAGGTGGCAGATAAGGTTTAACAATGATAAATGTAAGGTTATACACATGGGAAGAAGGAATCAATATCACCATTACACACTGAACGGGAAACCACTGGGTAAATCTGACAGGGAGAAGGACTTGGGGATCCTAGTTAATGATAAACTTACCTGGAGCAGCCAGTGCCAGGCAGCAGCTGCCAAGGCAAACAGGATCATGGGGTGCATTAAAAGAGGTCTGGATACACATGATGAGAGCATTATACTGCCTCTGTACAAATCCCTAGTTAGACCGCACATGGAGTACTGTGTCCAGTTTTGGGCACCGGTGCTCAGGAAGGATATAATGGAACTAGAGAGAGTACAAAGGAGGGCAACAAAATTAATAAAGGGGATGGGAGAACTACAATACCCAGATAGATTAGCGAAATTAGGATTATTTAGTCTAGAAAAAAGAAAACTGAGGGGCGATCTAATAACCATGTATAAGTATATAAGGGGACAATACAAATATCTCGCTGAGGATTTGTTTATACCAAGGAAGGTGACGGGCACAAGGGGGCATTCTTTGCGTCTGGAGGAGAGAAGGTTTTTCCACCAACATAGAAGAGGATTCTTTACTGTTAGGGCAGTGAGAATCTGGAATTGCTTGCCTGAGGAGGTGGTGATGGCGAACTCAGTCGAGGGGTTCAAGAGAGGCCTGGATGTCTTCCTGGAGCAGAACAATATTGTATCATACAATTAGGTTCTGTAGAAGGACGTAGATCTGGGGATTTATTATGATGGAATATAGGCTGAACTGGATGGACAAATGTCTTTTTTCGGCCTTACTAACTATGTTACTATGTTACTATGTTATTGCCCAGCCACGTAGTATATTGCCCAGCCACGTAGTACGTCGCGGTCACATGACCGTGACGTCATGGCAGGTCCTTCTGCCACCGGAACCTGCAACGGAAGATGGTGGCCGGCGCGAGCCGCAACGGAGGATGAGTATAGCAGAGTTTTGTTGTTTTTTTAAATTATTTTTAACATTACATTTTTTACTATTGATGCTGCATAGGCGGCATCAATAGTAAAAAGTTGGTGACACAAAGAGTTAATAGCGGCGTTAACGGAGTGCGTTACCCGTGGCATAACGCGGTCCGTTACCGCCGGCATTAATCCTCTGTTAGCGGTGACCAGAGGGGAGTATGCAGGCGACAGGCACCGACTGCAGGGAGTAAGGAGCGGCCATTTTCTTCCGGACTGTGCCCGTCGCTGATTGGTCGCGGCAGCCATGACAGGCAGCTGGCGAGACCAATCAGCGAATGAATAACCGTGACAGACAGAAGGACAGACGGAAGTGACCCTTAGACAATTATATAGTAGATTATCTTCAGTAACAGCGCAGTCATCCGCTGAGGTTCTATATCCACTATTAGGGTGCGTCACCCAGTTGCAATCAAGGTTACCTGGTTAGGGGCCCAGTCAGAAGCTTTGCCCCCCTGAACCAAAACTCTAGCTACGCCTCTGGTACCACCTGAAACCCCCGGTGAGAGTCTGGCTTAAGATACTTGACCTCGTCAGCACCGGTATACTGGTGTACAGCAGCGAGATATGGGGCCCAGGGTCCTAACCAGACAAAGTAGAATCTCAACCTAACCGAAGTCTTCCTCCTGGAGTTCTGCAAATATCTCCTCCAGGTCCAGTGCAGCGCCTCAATATAGCCTGTCGGGCAGAGCTGGGCTGATTCCAGCACTGCCAGAGGGGGCACTGGAGGGCGAGGCGCACAGCCTGCTGCACTGCAACAAATACTCAGCAGTGGGGGACTCCCATCCATGGATGAGAAGAAGAAACTCCTACTGGGGGAAGAGGAATCAATGGTGGAGATTACTTCCCAATATGTCACAAATCATAATCTGAGAGGAACGTAAGACCCCCGAATGGATTATTACTGCCCAAACTGTGCCCCCCAAATCCCATCCCCATAACTCCGATCCACTCTCCTGTCACACTTATTTTTTCTTGCTTTGGCAACACTAATTGTATTTTGGTCCTGACAAAGACTATATGAATTTGAGAAAAAGAGACAGAGAAAGAGAGAAAGAAATAGAGAGAAAAAGGAAGGAAGGGAGTGAAAGAGAGAGAAAGAGCGAGAGAGTAAAAAGAGAGAGAGAGAAAAAGAGATGGAGGATGGATGAAAAGATCAATGAGAGATAGAGAATAAATAAGAAAAACTGAAAGAAAAGAGAAAAAAGGAGGAAATAAATAGAAATTGAGGAAGAAAAGGAAGGAAGGAATGCAGGACAGGAAAGGAAGAAAAGAAAGGAGGAAAGGAGGGGAAAAAAGAAAAAGATAGAAACATACTGGAGGAAAGAAAGAAAGATTGATTTATCTTTTTAGATAGAAAACATTTGGAAGTTCAATACTGTCTCTTGTATGAAGTGCATAATAGACAGATAATAGATAGATAATAGATAGATAGATAGATAGATAACAGATAGATAAATAGAGAGATGGATAGATAGTTAGATAGCTAGATGATAGATAATGATACATAGATATATAGATGATGGATATAGAGATAGATAGATAATAGATCGATAGATAATAGGTAGATAATAGATAGATATAGCAATAGATAATAGATAATAGGCAAATAGATAGATAGATATAGAGATAGATAATAGATAGATTATAGATACGGTAGATAGATCATAGATAGATGATAGATAGATAATAGATAGAAAATAGATAGATAGATGATAGATAGATAGATAGATAGATAGATAAATAATGGATAGATAGATGATAGGTAGATAATAGATAGATATAGCAATAGATAATAGGCAAATAGATAGATATAGAGATAGATAATAGATAGATTATAGATACAGTAGATAGATCATAGATAGATGATAGATAGATAATAGATAGATAGATGATAGATGATAATAGATAAATATTTGATTTCTGATGTCTGTCATGAGGCACAATGATCATTTCCAGCTTCCGTTGATCAGTTCCGGCGCGGTGAATGATTCCAAGCTTTGGCTGTGGATGGATGAGCTGCGGTCGTCTTAGGATGGATGGCCGGGGGTCATCACTGTTCTTGCTGCGGTGACAGCGGTTTGTATGTTACTTGTAATGACAAACAGCATCTCATAGTCAATACTGGGAGTCATTTACAGCCGGACAGCGCGGGGCAATCTCATTTACTGGAGGTTATACTTAATTTCATCTGATTGCTCATCTTAGCAGAACATTTGTTACATTGTGTGTAGTTCTACATTCACACGATCTGGTTTAGTGCACGGATCCTGAGATATTACAGAAGGCCGATAGCATTGCTTCCCCGTGATTATCAAATGTTTTTAATGGGCAGCACGGTGGCTCAGTGGTTCGCACTGCAGCTTATCAAGAGGAAAGAGACCATGATGGAATCAGATACACTCTGGTTATTGTATGCGGATAAATGTGGATGAAAGAAAGAAAGTTAAATAGATACATGGATAAATAGATAGATGCATAGTATGGCAGACCAGCTCACTCGGCCACTTAACAAGGTAACGAGGTAGTCAAAAGAATACTTTTTGTTTACATTTTCAACTAGTTTATTACAACATGCCTCATAAACCAGTACAAAACAAAAAAGACATTCAGTCTTGTTGGCCAAAATAAACAGCATACATTAAGGTACCGTCACACTAAGCGACGCTGCAGCGATACCGACAACGATGTCGATCGCTGCAGCGTCGCTGTTTGGTCGCTGGAGAGCTGTCACACAGACCGCTCTCCAGCGACCAACGATCCTGGCGTAGCAACGATATCGTTAAGGAAATCGTTATATGTGACAGCGACCAACGATCAGGCCCCTGCTGGGAGATCGTTGGTCGCTGAGGAAAGTCCAGAACTTTATTTCGTCGCTGGATCTCCCGCTGACATCGCTGGATCGGGTTACTAAGCGCAGGGCCGCGCTTAGTAACCTGATGTTTACCCTGGTTACCAGCGTAAACGTTAAAAAAACAAACACTACATACTTACCTTCCATGTCTGTCCCCGGCGCTCTGCTTCTCTGCACTCCTCCTGCATCCTGTGTCAGCGCCGGCCAGCCGGAAAGCTCAGCGGTGATGTCACCGCTCTGCTTTCCGGCTGACCGGCGCTGACAGTGCAGAGGAAAGCAGAGCGCCGGAGGACAGACAGCTGAAGGTAAGTATGTAGTGTTTGTTTTTTTAACGTTTACGCTGGTAACCAGGGTAAACATCGGGTTACTAAGCGCGGCCCTGTGCTTAGTAACCCGATGTTTACCCTGGTTACCGGGGACCTCGGGATCGTTGGTCGCTGGAGAGCTGTCTGTGTGACAGCTCTCCAGCGACCAAACAGCGACGCTGCAGCGATCAACATCGTTGTCGGTATCGCTGCAGCGTCGCTTAGTGTGACGGTACCCTAACCCTCTCAACACATAACATGCTGGAGCAAAAGCTCCAGATTCATATCACTGATGCTAAGGACCTCAGTGAAACATATCTCCCCTCCAGCACATTACCAGTAACCCTCTTCCAATAGATAGATACGTAGATAGATCAATCGATTGATCAATCAATTTATAGATGCATGAAAAAGCACAAAAAAAGTGGTCAGCAATCTAAAGCAAGTTTCATGAAAAAAAAATTTTGTGTATTTATTGACCCATGTGAACAGGTTGCAACGTCTTGGCTCAAGAGCAAGTGAGCTTTTTTGCATGGATTTTGCTATGGAGCACTGTCCATTTTTTAGGGGCTTTTTATGTATCACCGGTTGGCAGCTTACAAGTTTTGGGCTGGCACCTACACCTGTACTTTTACCGATATTGGATGCATTATGTACATAGATCTCAGTATAGCAGTAATATATTATGGGATGGTTGATGAATTAAAGGGGCTGCCTAGTAAAGCAAGATGATCAAATGTACCTAAACTGGTAGGGTATACAACCTACTAATAAACTCCTCATGTCCCCCCGATCCTCAGATATCCCCCCAATCTTCAGATATCCCCCGGATTTTCAGAAATCCCCCCAAACTTCATATATTCCCCCGATCTTCCGAAATCCCCCAAAACTTCAGCTATCCCCCGATCTTCAGATATCTCCCCGATCTTCAGAAATCCGCTCTGATCCTTTGACATCACAGACGGGGACTTTGCTATGTGATAGGAAAGTTTCTAAAAGTTGCGCCTATTTTTTCATCCAGTACGAGCCCTTGTTGTGATAAATGTGTAGCCTCAGTTTGCTCTGCAGGATTATAGCATTTGCTCCATTACTTGTCATTGCGTCTCGTTCTGCAGCTTTGCAGGCCTTGATAATGGGTCATACAGACAGGGGTACATGATGCCCATGTCTGACATTTCCCTATATTGGTGCCTGTTATTACTTTTTATTAAGTGGAAGCAGGTCATCGCCGCTGGTGCTAATTACTGTCCACAGCTTGAAGTCCGGGGAGGGATGAGGAGGATCTCACTGTGGGTCATGAATATTATAAAACTGCTGTGACTTCCCAAGTCCTGATATGCGCCATAGATGGGATCATTATAGGATACTGCTCCTCGAAAATCACCAATACACCGTGTAGTGGCCGCTCTCGGTACTGCAGCTCAGGCCACATTCACTTCAATAGGAGCTGACCTGCAGAACCCCGGAAATGTCACTTCTCAATATATATGTCCTGAACAACCACTGTGTCACGTATCTTTCCAAGAATTCTGAATGGCAGATTTCTGTCTTTTTACAGATTGGATGCAGGCGATTTATCATCTATTATTGAATAGACACACATCATCCAACTTTGCACGCAACACAAATATCCAAGAAAATGTGAAATAAGATTTTAGAAAGTGGGTTCAACGATTTATATTTACTACATATTTCAATGGAGAAATGCTCTTTGAATTCAATAAAAATCTTATTACATTCAGTGGAAATATTTACTCATGAAAGTGAATATGTGATAATGTGATACATCTAAGCCTGCAGGAAACTACAGAACACAGAAAATCTTTGCTTGACTAGAAACACTTTATTATTCATCTCTAAGGATAAGAAAGAATGTAATTACTATAATAATGTCTGCTGTGAAGTAAAGTATAAATCCTAGTATACTGCCCTCTGTATAAAGCAGAATAACTATTATATATAACTATTATAATAATGCCCCTATGTACAAGAATATAACTACTATAATACTGCCCCTATGTACAAGAATATAACTACTATAATAATGCCTCTATGTACAAGAATATAACTACTATAATACTGCCCCTATGTACAAGAATATAACTACTATAATACTGCTCCTATGTACAAGAATATAACTACTATAATACTGCTCCTATGTACAAGAATATAACTACTATAATACTGCTCCTATGTACAAGAATATAACTACTATAATACTGCTCCTATGTACAAGAATATAACTACTATAATACTGCTCCTATGTACAAGAATATAACTACTATAATACTGCCCCTATGTACAAGAATATAACTACTATAATACTGCTCCTATGTACAAGAATATAACTACTATAATACTGCCCCAATGTACAAGAATATAACTACTATAATACTGCTCCTATGTACAAGAATATAACTACTATAATACTGCTCCTATGTACAAGAATATAACTACTATAATACTGCCTCCTATGTACAAGAATATAACTACTATAATACTGCCCCTATGTACAAGATTACAACTACTATAATACTGCCCCTATGTACAATAATATAACTACTATAATACTGCCCCTATGTACAATAATATAACTACTATAATACTGCTCCTATGTACAAGAATATAACTACTATAATACTGCCCCTATGTACAAGAATATAACTACTATAATACTGCTCCTATGTACAAGAATATAACTACTATAATACTGCCCCAATGTACAAGAATATAACTACTATAATACTGCTCCTATGTACAAGAATATAACTACTATAATACTGCTCCTATGTACAAGAATATAACTACTATAATACTGCCTCCTATGTACAAGAATATAACTACTATAATACTGCCCCTATGTACAAGATTACAACTACTATAATACTGCCCCTATGTACAAGAATATAACTACTATAATACTGCTCCTATGTACAATAATATAACTACTATAATACTGCTCCTATGTACAAGAATATAACTACTATAATACTTCCCCTATGTACAAGAATATAACTACTATAATACTGCTCCTATATACAAGAATATAACTACTATAATACTGCTCCTATGTACAAGAATATAACTACTATAATACTTCCCCTATATGCAATAATATCTATATATATATAATTGTCTAAGGGGTACTTCCGTCTTTCCGTAACGGAAATCCCGCATCGCTGATTGGTCTTGCCAGCTGCCTGTCATGGCTGCCGCGACCAATCAGCGACGGGCACAGTCCGAATAGTCCCTCCCTACTCCCCTGCAGTCAGTGCCCGGCGCCCGCATACTCCCCTCTAGTCACCACTAACAAGTGGCGCGAATTGGCCCCTCCCTACTCCCCCCCGTCAGTGCCCCCTGCGTGCTTCACTACTGACACATGACCCGCACATGGTGCACCAGGTTATAAAGGGGAGGAAGCTCCGCGCACTACCGGGAGCAGCCACAATGTCCTCCGCCAGCAACGGCCTCCGTGCCGGACTACAGGAAGGGCGGACTATCACCCCGCACGTGAACAGCTCTTCGGAGCCAGCCCATGTGCTGGCACTGTGGAGTCCTGCGGGGTGCCCCGTGTGAGCCACACTCCCGACCGAGCCCTCGGCCTCTCTGTCATCTACACACGTGTCCTGTTATTGTTATGCGGGGGCCGTGTGCTGCTCCTGCACTGCCGGAGATGGCGCCTCCGCCGCTCTCACCACCGGCTGTACATCTGCTCCTCTCATGGACGGATGGGCCAGGGACGGTCTCCAGAAAGCTGCCATACTACGTGGGCTGTGTTACATACGTCTCTGTGTTATATACTACGTGGGCTCTGCTATATACTGCGTGGGCTCTGCTATATACTACGTGGGCTCTGCTATATACTACGTGGGCTCTACTATATACTACGTGGGCTCTGCTATATAGTACGTGGGCTGTGCTGTATACTACGTGGGCTCTGCTATATACTACGTGGGCTCTGCTATATACTGCGTGGGCTCTGCTATATACTACGTGGGCTCTGCTATATACTACGTGGGCTCTGCTATATACTGCGTGGGCTCTGCTATATACTACGTGGGCTCTACTATATACTACGTGGGCTCTGCTATATACTACGTGGCCTGTGCTATATACTACTTGGCCTGTGCTATATACTACGTGGGCTGTGCTATATACTACATGGGCTGTGCTATATACTACGTGGGCTGTGCTATATACTACGTGGGCTCTGCTATATACTACGTGGACTGTGCTATATACTACTATACATATTCTAGAATACCCGATGTGGTAGAATCGGGCCACCATCTAGTAACTATTATAATACTGCTCCTATGTACAAAGATATAACAACTATAATACTGCGAATAAATAAAAATCCAGCTCCACAAAGGCCAAAAACTCTTCTTTATTGGTGTGAATAGAAAACACTCCAGTTGGTGAATTAATGTCCAGGGTAGTGGTAAAATAACTAGTTTCAGGTAGTGAAACCCTGAATCATGTTACCATACAATGGGAAGGGTTGGAACATGAGGCAGAATCTTATTTTCACATTTGATGTCTAATTAACAATCAGATTAACCCCTTCACGTGCACAGAAAACAAAACCTATGATAATACTGAGAAGAACAAGTTACATCTAATGTAGAAAATATACAGAATGTAAAGATGCACCTACAATAAAATAGATACATATACAAAAGATGCATCATACATACAACATTGCGCAATAATTGTACAAAAATTAAAAATACAGAAATGTATTACGTATACAATATGCATGATATATGAAAACATGCAAATTATAAGGTATATGATATCTTACATTTTGTTATTGCTGTTGCAGAACCATATATGTTTACAGAAATTAATATTTTATAAATACATTCCTCTTATCACGGTATTTCTATTGTCCATAAACATCTATCCCTCGATGCAACATAAGCAATGGGAAGAATAGGAACATTATGATCCAAATCCATTCAATCCTTCATCTACTTTGATGGAAAATATGGATAACTAATAATGGAGCGTAAAATCCTTTCTAAAGATTCAGAAAGCATAATATCCTTAGAAAGGATTTCACGCTCCATTATTAGTTATCCATATTTTCCATCAAAGTAGATGAAGGATTGAATGGATTTGGATCATAATGTTCCTATTCTTCCCATTGCTTATGTTGCATCGAGGGATAGATGTTTATGGATAATAGAATCACTGTAATAAGAGGAATGTATTTATAAAAATATTAATAATTTCTGTAAACATATATGGTTCTGCAACAGCAATAATAACAAAAATGTAAAATATAATATATCTTATACTTTGCATTTTTTCATGTATCATGCATGTTGTATGCATAATACATTTCCAGATGTTTTATTTTTGTACAATTATTGCACAATGTTGTATGTATGATGCATCTTTTGTATATTATATGTATCTGTTTTATTGTAGGTGCATCATACATTCTGTATATTTTGGACATTACATGTCACTTGTTCTCGTCAGTATTATCGAGGGGTTAATCAAATGTGAAAACCGGATTCTGCCCCATAAATGTTCCAACCCTTCCCATTCTATGGTAATACCTAAAACTAGTTGTTGTATCCACTACCATGGCATTTTAATGTTTTCACCAATAAAGAAGAGTTTTGGGGATTTTAGTGGCGCTGGATATTATGTTCTTTGCAATCACTGACGTCCAAGGCGCGGACTCTTCATTTGCTCCGGATCTTCAAACACTGCAGGCGGGTGACATGGCCTCCATCTTTCCCTGACTATAATACTGCCCCCTATGTAAGGGAACATGATACTACAACTCTGCACCGATGTCTTACCCATCTCTTTCTGAATCCTCTTGCTGGACTTTCTTGGGCTCCATGAATCCTTCTTCCTAGCAATCGAACCTCTTATCTTTGAAGTTCCTGGTGACCCGATCAGTGATTGATTGCCATGTGCATTTCTTCTGATCGCTCTTCCTAACGAATCAGAGTCATTACAAACTGCTACTATAGAAAATAAGGCAGCGAAGCTTGTGAAAACCAAAATGTGTTAAATTCTCAAAACTTTTGGCCGTGACTGTATTTTGTGTAAGATTCCTAAAACAATGAAATCATGAAGGAAAAATTCACTATAGAAATACAATAACTATTACACGGATGAAATAAAGGGCGAAATTGAATATCGCAGCCGAGGTTGTTATGTTCTATAAGGAGCCCATTATAACGCCGTGGGAAGGAAGAGTCGCACCTCGCGGGGGGTCTCGTTAAGTGACAATACTGAAATCCAAAGGTCATGACTATAAAAAGCATCTGACAGGAACAGATTCTAATTACCGAGCACAGGAAGAGGATGTGAAAATTAAATTCTGGATCCGATGGAGCCAGACAGTGAGAAAACTCAAGGTGGGAAAGATTTGTGCTCTGTGGCAGCGTCACGCGGCATAGAGGGAGAAGGCCACGTCTGGGCCATATATTCCCATAGATCTCACCGTAAGAATTGTTGGTCCACAAAAACTTTGCTTCTGTGATCAGGACAATGAAAACTACTCAGTATTGAATACGAATGGAGAATTTTCCAGAAAACAAACAAATTTCAAAAATTCATTGTCCTGATCACAGAAGCAAAGTTTTTGTGGAACAAAAATTCTTTTCTATTTGTTTTAGGCATAACGGGTTGGGAAAACACACTTTGGAACCAGGAGCAAAAAATAAATAAAAAATTGTTATAGTGTAATTTCCTTTTTTGGACATATATACAATTTTTTTGGGGGGGCCTGTGGTCATAAAATCAAAGTTTGTGCTGAATGAAGTCATTTTTCCATAGTCTTTAAACATAAGCAGTTGAAATATTACACTTGGAAGCCAGGAACAAAAATTGTGTTATCGGAAATGACAGGTACGCTATAAAGATCCTGTGTCTTCCACCTGGTCTATAAACTGAGTTTGGGTATGTGCACACGTCAGGATTTTTAGCGTTTTTTTTTGCGGATTTTCGCCATAAAAACGCTATAAATCCGGTAAAAAAAAATGCTAACATTATGCATGCTATCATTTAGAATGCATTCCGCATTTCTTGTGCAGATGTTAGCGTTTTTTTTCCGCAAAAAAAAAACGCATCCCGCAAAAAATCCGGACATGCTCATTCTTTTTCCGGATTTTTTGCAGAATTGCTATCAAAAAAGTCATTCAGGAAAAAAAAAAAAATCCGCAAAAATTCCACAAAAAATCCGCGCAAAAAAAGCGCAAATTCCGCGAGAAATCCGCGCGAAAAAAGGACGCGGATTTCTGGCAGAATTCTCAGGATTTTGTCAGGAAATAATCCTGATGTGTGCACTGTGCGCATACCCTAAAGCTGCACTCACGGTAACTTGAATCCTAATCCTTCCTTCCTGATCAGTGGCGTAGGAAGGGAGGTGCGGGCACAATGCGGGGGGCGGGCATCTAGCCCTGCTGGCACAAGCATCTTTTCATTCAGTGCAGGGCCAGGCAGTGCAGGCACATCGGGGTTAAGAAGAACGCAGCGTGACTTTGTTTGTGGGCGGAGAGTTCTCCTGCTCTGCTCCGCCCGCCCCTCGCTGGCTGCTGTGAAGTGAACACTTATCACTCAGGACAGGCAGATGCGTGAGGAGCTCCTTCCTTGCCGCCCTGAGTGAGTGGGATTTATCTTTGTATTCTGACAGTCTGGGTGACCTGGGGCGGCCACAGCTAATATATATATACTTCAGCAGCCGCCCAGGCCCCCAGCACCTGTCCTGTATATGTATATACTGTATCTGTACAGCCTGCATGACAGTATATATAATATATATACAGGACAGGTGCTGGGGGCCTGGGCGGCTGCTGAAATATATACACTGCACAGGACCATCACTCCCCTGTATCTATACACTGCACAGTACCACTGCCCTGTATATATACACTGCACAGTACCACTGCCCTGTATATATACACTGCACAGTACCATCACTCCCCTGTATATATACACCGCACTGTACCACTGCCCTGTATATATACACTGCACAGTACCACTGCCCTGTATATATATACTGCACAGGACCACTGCCCTGTATATATACACTGCACAGGACCACTGCCCTGTATATATACACTGCACAGTACCACTCCTCCTGTATCTATACACTGCACAGTACCACTGCCCTGTATATATACACTGCACAGTACCACTCCTCCTGTATATATACACTGCACAGTACCACTGCCCTGTATATATATACTGCACAGTACCACTCCTCCTGTATCTATACACTGCACAGTACCACTGCCCTGTATATATACACTGCACAGTACCACTGCCCTGTATATATACACTGCACAGTACCATCACTCCCCTGTATATATACACCGCACTGTACCACTGCCCTGTATATATACACTGCACAGTACCACTGCCCTGTATATATACACTGCACAGTACCACTGCCCTGTATATATATACTGCACAGGACCACTGCCCTGTATATATACACTGCACAGGACCACTGCCCTGTATATATACACTGCACAGTACCACTGCCCTGTATATATACACTGCACAGTACCACTCCTCCTGTATATATACACTGCACAGTACCACTGCCCTGTATATATATACTGCACAGTACCACTCCTCCTGTATCTATACACTGCACAGTACCACTGCCCTGTATATATACACTGCACAGTACCACTGCCCTGTATATATATACTGCACAGGACCACTGCCCTGTATATATACACTGCACAGGACCACTGCCCTGTATATATACACTGCACAGTACCACTGCCCTGTATATATACACTGCACAGGACCACTGCCCTGTATATATACACTGCACAGGACCACTGCCCTGTATATATACACTGCACAGTACCACTGCCCTGTATATATACACTGCACAGGACCACTGCCCTGTATATATACACTGCACAGTACCACTCCTCCTGTATCTATACACTGCACAGTACCACTGCCCTGTATATATACACTGCACAGTACCACTCCTCCTGTATATATACACTGCACAGTACCACTGCCCTGTATATATATACTGCACAGTACCGCTCCTCCTGTATCTATACACTGCACAGTACCACTGCCCTGTATATATACACTGCACAGTACCACTCCTCCTGTATATATACACTGCACAGTACCACTGCCCTGTATATATACACTGCACAGTACCACTCCTCCTGTATCTATACACTGCACAGTACCACTGCCCTGTATATATACACTGCACAGTACCACTCCTCCTGTATATATACACTGCACAGTACCACTGCCCTGTATATATACACTGCACAGGACCACTGCCCTGTATATATACACTGCACAGGACCACTGCCCTGTATATATACACTGCACAGGACCACTGCCCTGTATATATACACTGCACAGGACCACTGCCCTGTATATATACACTGCACAGTACCACTCCTCCTGTATCTATACACTGCACAGTACCACTGCCCTGTATATATACACTGCACAGTACCACTGCCCTGTATATATACACTGCACAGGACCACTGCCCTGTATATATACACTGCACAGTACCACTCCTCCTGTCCTGTATATATACACTGCACAGGACCACTGCCCTGTATATATACACTGTACAGTACCACTCCTCCTGTATATATACACTGCACAGTACCTCTCCTCCTATCCTGTATATATACACTGCACAGCACCGCTCCTCCTGTCCTGTATATATACACTGCACAGTACCACTCCTCCTGTATATATACACTGCACAGTACCACTCCTCTTGTCCTGTATATATACAATGCACAGTACCACTCCTCCTATCCTGTATATATACACTGCACAGTACCACTCCTCCTGTCCTGTATATATACACTGCACAGTACCACTCCTCCTGTATATATACACTGCACAGTACCACTCCTCCTGTCCTGTATATATACACTGCACAGTACCACTCCTCCTGTCCTGTATATATACACTGCACAGTACCGCTCCTCCTGTATATATACCCTGCACAGTACCCCTCCTCCTGTATATATACACTGCACAGTACCACTCCTCCTGTATATATACCCTGCACAGTACCACTCCTCCTGTCCTGTATATATACACTGCACAGTACCACTCCTCCTGTATATATACCCTGCACAGTACCACTCCTCCTGTATATATACACTGCACAGTACCACTCCTATCCTGTATCTATACACTGTAGAATTTGCAATAGCTGTCACTCATGTTAGAAGTGAAATCTGGCATTGTACTATACCTAGATTTCTCTGCCGTATCTGGGCATCATGAATCGTGGTATGTGTTAAAGGGGGGACCCACTGAGACTCTTTTGCCCGGGGCCCTCAAAAACCTGGAGCCAGCCCTGGGGGTGGGTCACTGGGCCGGCGCTGCAGCTGTTTAACGCTATTGACGTGCGGGCCTGCGCCCGCACGTCAATAGTTAACAGCCGCCAGCAAATCTGAGGCTGGCAGCTGACATCAGTCTCAGTGTGCATGTCGCCGGCGTCTGACATCATTGTCAGTCGCCGGCGAGTGCACGTTTCAGCTGCGTGGAGAGAGCAGGAGCGCGGTCAGGTAAGCAGAACTTGTTTTTTTTTTGCAGTCCCGATCATGTGATGGTAACATTCACTGGCGAAACAATTTAACTTCTCCATCTGAGGTCTTAATCCTGCTGGGGGGAGGGGGGGCCAAGCTCGGGAACAGCCCCGGGCGGCAAAAGCTCTAGCTACGCCTCTGTTCCTGATCCACCATGCACAATTTACTCCTATTTCTAACACTCGGAGAAAGAGAACAAGAAAAAAAAAGAAGGAAAGAAAAAAGAAGGAAAAGAAAGAAGGAAAAAAGAAAGACTAAGAAAGAAACAAAAAGAAAAAAAAAATAGGAAAGAACGAAAGAAAGACTAAAAAAAGAAGGAAAAAGGAAAGAACAAAAGAAAGAGACTAAGGGTATGTGTCCACGTGCAGTAAACGCTGCGTGTTTGACGCTGCATAGAGCCGCAGCGTCAGACACGCAGCGTCCAGATGTTACAGCATAGTGGAGGGGATTT
This sequence comes from Ranitomeya imitator, assembly GCF_032444005.1. Lineage (NCBI taxonomy): Eukaryota > Metazoa > Chordata > Amphibia > Anura > Dendrobatidae > Ranitomeya > Ranitomeya imitator. The sequence continues at coordinate 18,591,166 of NC_091288.1, forward strand.
AATGAAATCCCGTCTCCACTATGCGTGGTAACACGCACGCGGCGGCCCTGCGACTCCGGACATGCTGCGCGTCTTTTCAGATCTCAGCATGTCCGTATATCTTGCGGCGATGCTGCGGCGCCGCAAGATATAGCACAGGGCCCTATGCGATGGGTGCGATGATGCCGGATGTGTGCTATGAACAAATCCGGCATCATCGCGTCCCAGAAGGGGGCGGGGCTTAGCGCAGAGCGGCAAAGCCGCTCCGACGATACCGCCTGCCATCCTGAAAGTGGACACATACCCTAAGAAGGAAAGAAGAGAAAGAAAAGTAGAAATAAGGAAAGAACGAGAAAGAAGAACAAAAAAAGAAATGGATAAATTGGGAAAGAAAAAAAAAGGAAAGTAAATGATAGGATGATAGGACAATTTTCGGTTTCTTACTTTTGCATTTAGGAGGCAATTGAAAACGAAAAACAAAATCAGTGCAAAGATGTCAATAGTCGTTAACACGCACTTCCTTGCCTTGACGGCACAGACATGGACGGACTGTAAGAGCATATCCTATAGGAGTGTATATACCTTCTAGAGCGCTTAGAATATTACATATTTAGTAAAGGAGAGCTCGGCACGCTCTACTCCTCATGCTGTAGAATAAAATATTGCAATTCCAAACAATAAGACGTTTCGGTCGTACATCGGACCTTCCTCAGACACACAGATTGCGGCAGTAGAAGACGTGCTCCGCAACCTGCCACAGAGCACAGCTCTCAGCCCTTCTCTACTAACCTACACTTGTCTTCTACTGCAATCTACGTGTACCCGATGTACGACCGAAATGTCTTATTTTTGGGATTGCAGTAAAAATATTCCATAGTATTTAGAGCAGCAAGGGCCAAGTTTTGCTTTACTGCTGAACCCTACTTGAGCATCCAACAACCAGAAGTGCTGTGTATCCAAAATCCTCATCTACTTCATATTTGTATAGAATCTTGCTTGGATACATTCTCAGTCACATACATGCAAGGAGCCCAGGAGGGTCCTATATCCAATGTATAGAACCGCACTTTATATGGTTTACATCTGGCTGCAGCAGGTAGTGGCGGATCGGTCGGGTGCCGGCGGACATCTCATCATTATGTTAGAACCAGATAAACCGTTTACCCTAAACCTCATGCACACAAAAAAAAATAATCTTCATAAGTGTTGGATGTGCAAACAATATTTCTGAATGTATCAGAATTCCGGCCTGACAAGTGGCGTCTTCCAGGTCAGGCCTCCAGGAACAATTGTCTGCTTTAATGAACATTGGTGGTGAAGCCGCTATTACTTCAGGGGGGTAAAGGTTGAGATGGAACTGAAAATTGTCAGTAATCCGTGGTTAACCGCGTCCAAGGCCTTTTATAAAATCAATAAGACATTGCCGCATTCTCAGAATTTAAGCTCTCGCCCTGTAATTGTAGTGATGTTTTGTTGCCAAGATGACAACTCTGCTTAAAGCGTGCTGGGAAATTAAAGGACCGAACGGCAATTTCTCCTAAAGGTTTTTGTTAAAAGATCAATTAATCCATTGACTTCATCCGAAACAAAAAACGGACAGGATTTTTCCTAGAGCAAACGAAACACATTGGCCCCAAATATCATCAAAAAGTTTGTGGCAGAAATCTGGCATAAAGCTGCATGAAATTATTATTTTGCCACCTCTGAAAAGTTTTTGAAAGTGGCAGAACTTAGTGGGACGGTGGCGTAGACGAGCACGACCAAACAAATATAATTTACGCCAAAAAAGTGGAAAGACTTACAACTGGAAAGTGCTACAGTTCACACTTACAGGAGTGCGCGGCACCCAGGGTCGTTAGGACCCTCTGAGCGACCCCTTCATAAGACTGGTGGATAGAATCGAGGCCACTGTGTCCAGCTGATATGAAATATAAGAACTTATGAAGAACAGATCGTGTTTCTCCATCTGTGACACATTCAAGACGGTGCTGGACCTGTAATACAGAGTCACTGGGACGAATGGAAAAGTGGAGAAATCCCAGACGTGTCGACTCAACATATCCAAAAATGAGTGGTAAGAAAAGACCAGCTTTGTAGAAAAGAAATATTTTGTGATGCTTTGCCCATTATGGCTCACCTTGTCAGGAGACTACACTAAGCCGTTACATTGATGCAGAGGAGTTGGATAGGTCTGATTGCAAGTGGAACAGCGAAGAACAGCAGAGCTGCATATGCTGACTGGCACATGGAACAGCAGAGCTGAATATGCTGACTGGCACATGGAACAACAGAGCTGGACATGCTGACTGGCACATGGAACAGCAGAGCTGGGTATGCTGACTGGCACATGGAACAGCAGAGCTGGATATGGTGGCTGGCACATGGAACAACAGAGCTGGATATGGTGGCTGGCACATGGAACAACAGAGCTGGATATGCTGACTGGCACATGGAACAACAGAGATGGATATGCTGACTGGCACATGGAACAACAGAGCTGAATATGCTGACTGGCACATGGAACAACAGAGCTGAACATGCTGACTGGCACATGGAACAAAAGAGCTGAATATGCTGACTGGCACATGGAACAACAGAGATGGATATGCTGACTGGCACATGGAACAGCAGAGCTGGATATGGTGGCTGGCACATGGAACAACAGAGCTGGATATGCTGACTGGCACATGGAACAACAGAGCTGCATATGCTGACTGGCACATGGAACAACAGAGCTGGATATGCTGACTGGCACATGGAACAACAGAGCTGAATATGCTGACTGGCACATGGAACAACAGAGCTGAATATGCTGACTGGCACATGGAACAACAGAGATGGATATGCTGACTGGCACATGGAACAACAGAGCTGGACATGCTGACTGGCACATGGAACAAAAGAGCTGAATATGCTGACTGGCACATGGAACAACAGAGATGGATATGCTGACTGGCACATGGAACAGCAGAGCTGGATATGCTGACTGGCACATGGAACAACAGAGCTGGATATGGTGGCTGGCACATGGAACAACAGAGCTGGATATGCTGACTGGCACATGGAACAACAGAGCTGAATATGCTGACTGGAACAGCAGAGCTGGATATGCTGACTGGCACATGGAACAACAGTGCTGAATATGCTGACTGGCACATGGAACAGCTGAGCTGGATATGCTGATTGGCACATGGAACAGCAGAGCTGGATATGCTGACTGGCACATGGAACAACAGAGCTGAATATGCTGACTGGCACATGGAACAACAGAGATGGATATGCTGACTGGCACATGGAACAACAGAGATGGATATGCTGACTGGCACATGGAACAGCAGAGCTGGATATGGTGGCTGGCACATGGAACAACAGAGCTGGATATGCTGACTGGCACATGGAACAACAGAGCTGCATATGCTGACTGGCACATGGAACAACAGAGCTGGATATGCTGACTGGCACATGGAACAACAGAGCTGAATATGCTGACTGGCACATGGAACAACAGAGCTGAATATGCTGACTGGCACATGGAACAACAGAGATGGATATGCTGACTGGCACATGGAACAACAGAGCTGGACATGCTGACTGGCACATGGAACAACAGAGCTGGATATGGTGGCTGGCACATGGAACAGCAGAGCTGGATATGCTGACTAGCACCTGGAACAACAGAGCTGGATATGCTGGCTGGCACATGGAACAGCAGAGCCGGATGACACCTTAATTAAGCAGAGCCAATCTGGAAGACTCGCACATTGATATAGCAGATCTGAGTGTGCAGAAAGCAGCTTGCAATAGCAGAGCTGGATTTGAAGACAAGCAACCTGATGAGGCTGTGGCAAGACCTATCAAAAGCAAAGCTATTTTGATGTGTGCACCATTTTTCTATGGTAGCCTGATGTGAAGAGGAATGAAGACGCACGGACCTCCGCTGGAGCCAGGACAAGAAAGTACCATAACTAGGATAGGATTTTGCTAGCATGCATTGATCTCTCCTGAAAAATTAGAGTCCATAAAAGGGATGTCCAGGACTACGATACCGATGACCTATCCTAAGGATCCGGAAAGAGTTTGTCCCATCCCTGGTTTCCTGCATGATATTAGGCTCCAAGCCCAAGGTCCGGGTGGGCAAATGGGCTACAGACATCAGTGCAACAGGTAGGTGAGGCCCTCAGGAAGCAGGTAGCAGAGCTCCTGGAGTCCACAGGCGGATAGGAGACCTGGAGCAGGTAGCAGAGGTCCTGGAGTCCACAGGCGGATAGGAGACCTGGAGCAGGTAGCAGAGCTCCTGGAGTCCACAGGCGGATAGGAGACCTGGAGCAGGTAGCAGAGGTCCTGGAGTCCACAGGCGGATAGGAGACCTGGAGCAGGTAGCAGAGGTCCTGGAGTGCACAGGCGGATAGGAGACCTGGAGCAGGTAGCAGAGCTCCTGGAGTCCACAGGCGGATAGGAGACCTGGAGCAGGTAGCAGAGCTCCTGGAGTCCACAGGCGGATAGGAGACCTGGAGCAGGTAGCAGAGCTCCTGGAGTCCACAGGCGGATAGGAGACCTGGAGCAGGTAGCAGAGCTCCTGGAGTCCACAGGCGGATAGGAGACCTGGAGCAGGTAGCAGAATGGGGAAGAGATGCAATTCCACCCACAACCTGTGGAAAGAAGTGGCACTGTTTTGGTAAAAGTCATTTTTTCATCCATGATAGGGATTGTCAAGGATGAGAAATGTGTGACCACTGAAGAACATAAAAGTCGGCCCTTTTTCTAGTCTGCCTGGCATAGTCTTCAGGTCAGGCGGCCGGGGTCAGCTAAACAAGTGACAAATCTTGGCGCCACCTTGTGGAACCAAGAGGAATTGTCCTGTCCCAGCAAAATATAGCAATGGACAGAAAGGGGAAAAACCCTCCCTGGGAATTGCTCTTGTAAAGGTGACTCTGGGCCCTTCACCCTCGTACAACGCACTTTTATGGATCCTGATCTATTTTCAGCTCCATGAAATTTAATATAATTTCCATAATGAAATAATGTCACAGTTCACAAACAAATTGACCTTTAAGTATACGGTAAATATACGTTCTGCATAATTAAGAGGACGCCTTTGTATTTGCATCTTTGATCTATACGGCTAATTTCGCATTCTGGCGTAGACGTCGGCTAGGAGGAAAGATAATGGGGGAGAGCGGGGGATGGGCGACGGCTCTGGATCTATGGATTATAAATTTCAGGAAATCTTCCCACAGGTAGGATACTAATAATTTTTAGATAAAGAGTAATAGCTGTTTAGGGAGCTGCTGACTGAAAAGGAAAAAAAAAATATGTTACAATATCAAATTCGGCTTTTTCATGTTCTTTGCTCCACATGGGTGAAATCTCTCAAATCTGTCTTATTCCGAGCGTTCTCCCGGCAATAAATTATTACTGAATCTTACAAAAGCAGAGAAGAAAATGTATCTAATCAAACTGAGAAAGTTTTCTTCAAATGTGTTACATTTACACCCAACTATGCACTGACTTTATGTTGTGCTCTAGTCACATCCAAAGCTGCTTTCAAAAATTCTCCAACGCTTAGATATTGTTCACATAGAATAGGTAAAAAATATCAGATTGGCGGGGGTCTGATACCGGACTGTACAAAGAGCCAAAACAGCACCGTGTAGTGGCTGCTCTCGGTACTACAGCTCAACTCCTATTAGAGTGAATGTGATCTGAGCTGCACTACCGAGAATGGCCACTACACGGTGTATAGAGCTGAGCATTTATGGCTCTGTACACTGTGTACATCTGCCTGCAGAGGGGGTGTCAGACCCCCGCTAATCTAACACTGCTGACTTCTAAGGATCAGTCATTATCGTCTAAGCACTGGACAACCCCTTTAACATTAAAGGCATCAAACTCTTTTTTATTAGTAGGGATCCTGCAAATAAACTGGCCACAGCTGCAATGTGTTTAGGAAGCCCAGAATTAAGTGTTCAGCTCCCCTACAGCGCCCCCACAGGAGAAATGAAGTATTGCATGGTGCCCATTAAAGTCAGCGTTTGTTCTTATAATGCAACGACATGTTCAGTCCTCCAGAGGCGCTCTTTGTAACTGTTCGACACTCCTTTTCCTTTTGCTGTGTGGTAACACAGAATTCTGAATGCAGCTTTGGTTGTGAGTGGAGTAGAAAGGCCACATCCATCACAAACTAGAGGCTTAAATCATCATCTTACAGATCCCCTAGGATTACAAAGGAGATGGGGAATATAGATGATATATTGAATGATAATATAAAATGTAATAATAATAATAATAATACACTGTGTGCAGAATTATTAGGCAAGTTGTATTTTAGAGGATTATTTTTTATTATTAATCAACAACTATGTTCTCAATCAACCCAAAAGAATCATAAATATCAAAGATTAATATTTTTGGAAGTTGCAGTGTTTTTATTTTTAGATTTGGCTATCTTAGGAGAATATCTGTTTTTGCAGGTAACTTACTGTGCAGAATTATTAGGCAACTTAATAAAAACCAAATATATTCCCATCTCACTTGTTTATTTTCAGCAGGTAAAACAATATAACTGCACAAAATTTAGAAATAAACATTTCTGACATGCAAAAACAAAACCCCCAAAAATTAGTGCCCTATATAGCCCCCTTTCTTTATGATGACACTCAGCAGCCTCCATCCATAGATTCTGTCAGTTGCTTGATCTGTTTACGACCAACATTGGTGCAGCAGCCACCACAGCCTCCAGACACTGCTCCGAGAGGTGGACTGTTCCCCTCCCTGTAGATCTCACATTTTATGAGGGACCACAGGTTCTCTATAGGGTTCAGATCAGGGGAACAAGGGGCCATGTCATTATTTTTTCTTCTTTGAGACCTTTACTGGCCAGCCATGCTGTGGAGTAGTTGGAGGCATGTGATGGAGCGTTGTCCTGCAGGAAAATCATGTTTTTCTTGAACGATACCGACTTCTTCCTGTACCACTGCGTGAAGAAGTCTTCCAGAAACTGGCAGGAGGTCTGGGGGTTGCGCTTCACCCCATCCTCAACCCGAAAAGGTCCCACAAGTTCATCTTTGATGATCCCAGCCTATACCAGTCCCCACCTCCACCTTGCTGGCGTCTGAGTCGGAGTGGAGCTCTCTGCCCTTTACTGATCCGGCCTCCGGCCCGTCCATCTGGCCCATCAAGAGTCACTCTCATTTCATCAGTCCATAAAACCTTTGAAGAGTCAGTCTTACGATATTTCTTGGCCCAGTCTTGACGTTTTATCTTGTTTCTTGTACAGAGGTGGTCGTTTTTCAGCCTTCCTTACCTTGGCCATGTCCCTGAGTATCGCACACCTTGTGCTTTTTGTTACTCCAGTAACGTTGCAGCTCTGAAATACGGCAAAACTGGTGGCAAATGGCATCTTGGCAGCTTCACGCTTGATTTTCCTCAATTCATGGGCAGTTATTTTGCGCCTTTTTTACCCAACACGCTTCTTGCGGCCCTGTTGGCTATTTGCCATGAAACGCTTGATTGTTCGGTGATCACGCTTCAAAAGTTTGGCAATTTCAAGACTGCTGCATCCCTCTGCAAGACATCTCACAATTGTGGACTTTTCAGAGCCGTCACATCTCTCTTCTGACCCATTTTGCCAAAGGAAAGGAAGTTGCCTAATAATTAAGCGCACCTTATATAGGGTTCTGATGTCATTAGACAATGACCCTCCTCATTACAGAGATGCACATCACAGGATTTACTGTATTGGTAGTTGGCTCTCAAGCCTGAACAGCTCGGAGTAGGACAACATGTATAAAATGGATCATGGGATCAAAATACAACTTGCCGAATAATTCTGCACACAGCGTATGATATAATGATTTGTTGGAAAAGATTCAGTACAGTTTTTATTTCATTCATTAAAATCTCTATTCTCAGTTTAGGAGTCCAGTGGGCGGTCCTAATCAGTGATTGACATCTCTAGGTACCATCATACAGGGAATGCAGTCAATAGAACCGCCCACTGGACTCTTTAACTCAGAGCAGGCATATATAAGAAGAAACTGCAAGTTATACTGAATATATTCCCACAAACAATTCCAGTTTACTTCAATTATTCAATTAATAGCAGTTTTAGGTAATTTCTAATGACCCTTCTGTTTCAGGTTGCTCCTCCATGCTTTACACTGCAGGACTGCTTGTTGGCATTTGCTGTTGTGTTTCATAAAGATAAATAATAGCAATAAGAGCAGATTTCCATTGCAGGATGGTTGGATTAATTATAATCCATAAACCCCTAAACCGCCAGTGAGAAGAGAAGATTCTCCGGTGACACCAGCATATTCGCGGAGGGGAATGCGCCTGAAGAAGGGACGGCCCGCGGATCCAATTTGCTTCATTAATACGTGTGCTCGATGTAATCTCTGCATTTGAATAATTAACCGTTCCAGGAATCTTTTGCTTTCGTGCTTCGTACATTTCTTTAGTCCTTGCATGATAACTAGTTTATGAAAAGTATCGACTCTCTGCCATAAAATACAGATGACAGGAGATGAGGAGCGCGGCACATCCAGCTATCAGTCAGCATTCATTTCCAGGGTTATTTGATTCATACAGGTGGAATATGAAGATCAGAAGCTTTATTTATCCTCCAATCTAACCTGGGAATACGAGAAAGACATTAGCAGAGGTAGCGGTACTGTGTATACTGCACTCATACGGTACAACCAGGGAGAAGAAGCTACGGGACTGTACCGGCCGACCTCAGTGCTACATATCAGTGCCGCCAGTATAGTGCCCTCATCACATGCTGGCCTCAGTGCTACATATCAGTGCCGCCAGTATAGTGCCCTCATCACATGCCGGCCTCAGTTCTATATATCAGTGCCACCAGTATAGTGCCCTCATCACATGCTGGCCTCAGTGCTATATATCAGTGCCACCAGTATAGTGCCCTCATCACATGCCGGCCTCAGTGCTACATATCAGTGCCGCCAGTATAGTGCCCTCATCACATGCCGGCCTCAGTTCTATATATCAGTGCCACTAGTATAGTGCCCTCATCACATGCCGGCCTCAGTGCTACATATCAGTGCCGCCAGTATAGTGCCCTCATCACATGCTGGCCCCAGTGCTACGTATCAGTGCCACCAGTATAGTGCCCTCATCACATGCCGGCCTCAGTGCTATATATCAGTGCCACCAGTATAGTGCCCTCATCACATGCCGGCCTCAGTGCTATATATCAGTGCCACCAGTATAGTGCCCTCATCACATGCTGGCCTCAGTGCTACATATCAGTGCCACTAGTATAGTGCCCTCATCACATGCTGGCCTCAGTGCTACATATCAGTGCCGCCAGTATAGTGCCCTCATCACATGCCGGCCTCAGTGCTATATATCAGTGCCACCAGTATAGTGCCCTCATCACATGCCGGCCTCAGTGCTATATATCAGTGCCACCAGTATAGTGCCCTCATCACATGCTGGCCTCAGTGCTATATATCAGTGCCACCAGTATAGTGCCCTCATCACATGCTGGCCTCAGTGCTACATATCAGTGCCGCCAGTATAGTGCCCTCATCACATGCCGGCCTCAGTGCTATATATCAGTGCCACCAGTATAGTGCCCTCATCACATGCCGGCCTCAGTGCTATATATCAGTGCCACCAGTATAGTGCCCTCATCACATGCCAGCCTCAGTGCTATATATCAGTGCCACCAGTATAGTGCCCTCATCACATGCTGGCCTCAGTGCTATATATCAGTGCCACCAGTATAGTGCCCTCATCACATGCTGGCCTCAGTGCTACATATCAGTGCCGCCAGTATAGTGCCCTCATCACATGCTGGCCCCAGTGCTACGTATCAGTGCCGCCAGTATAGTGCCCTCATCACATGCTGGCCTCAGTGCTACATATCAGTGCCGCCAGTATAGTGCCCTCATCACATGCTGGCCTCAGTGCTATATATCAGTGCCACCAGTATAGTGCCCTCATCACATGCTGGCCTCAGTGCTATATATCAGTGCCACCAGTATAGTGCCCTCATCACATGCTGGCCCCAGTGCTACGTATCAGTGCCGCCAGTATAGTGCCCTCATCACATGCTGGCCTCAGTGCTACATATCAGTGCCGCCAGTATAGTGCCCTCATCACATGCTGGCCTCAGTGCTATATATCAGTGCCACCAGTATAGTGCCCTCATCACATGCCAGCCTCAGTGCTATATATCAGTGCCACCAGTATAGTGCCCTCATCACATGCCAGCCTCAGTGCTATATATCAGTGCCACCAGTATAGTGCCCTCATCACATGCTGGCCTCAGTGCTACATATCAGTGCCGCCAGTATAGTGCCCTCATCACATGCTGGCCCCAGTGCTACGTATCAGTGCCGCCAGTATAGTGCCCTCATCACATGCTGGCCTCAGTGCTACATATCAGTGCCGCCAGTATAGTGCCCTCATCACATGCTGGCCTCAGTGCTATATATCAGTGCCACCAGTATAGTGCCCTCATCACATGCCGGCCTCAGTGCTATATATCAGGGCCACCAGTATAGTGCCCTCATCACATGCTGGCCTCAGTGCTATATATCAGTGCCACCAGTATAGTGCCCTCATCACATGCTGGCCTCAGTGCTACATATCAGTGCCGCCAGTATAGTGCCCTCATCACATGCCGGCCTCAGTGCTATATATCAGTGCCACCAGTATAGTGCCCTCATCACATGCTGGCCTCAGTGCTACATATCAGTGCCACCAGTATAGTGCCCTCATCACATGCTGGCCTCAGTGCTACATATCAGTGCCACCAGTATAGTGCCCTCATCACATGCTGGCCTCAGTGCTACGTATCAGTGCCGCCAGTATAGTGCCCTCATCACATGCTGGCCTCAGTGCTACGTATCAGTGCCGTCAGTATAGTGCCCTCATCACATGCTGGCCTCAGTGCTATATAACAGTGCAAATAAGTGCTATATAATAGTGCTGCAATCACAGTGCCGACCTCAGTGCTACATAACAGTGCCACCAGTATAGTGCCCTCATCACATGCCGGCCTCAGTGCTATATAACAGTGCAAATAAGTGCTATATAATAGTGCTGTAATCACAGTACCGGCCTCAGTGCTATATAACAGTGCCAGCATAGTGCTCTAATCACAGTGCCAGCCTCAGTGCTACATAACAGTGCCACCAGTATAGTGCCCTCATCACATGCCGGCCTCAGTGCTACATATCAGTGCAAATAAGTGGTATATAATAGTGCTGTAATCACAGTACCGGCCTCAGTGCTATATAACAGTGCCAGCATAGTGCTCTAATCACAGTGCCAGCCTCAGTGCTACATAACAGTGCCACCAGTATAGTGCCCTCATCACATGCCGGCCTCAGTGCTACATATCAGTGCAAATAAGTGGTATATAATAGTGCTGTAATCACAGTACCGGCCTCAGTGCTATATAACAGTGCCAGCATAGTGCTCTAATCACAGTGCCGGCCTCAGTGCTACATAACAATGCCAGCATAAAGCTCTAATCACAGTGCCAGCCTCGGTGCTACATAACAGTGCCAGCATAGTGCTCTAATCACAGTGCCGGCCTTGGTGCTACATAACAGTGCTAGCATAGTACTCTAATCACAGTGCCGGCCTCGGTGCTACATAACAGTGCCAACATAGTGCTCTAATCACAGTGCCGGCCTCGGTGCTACATAGCAGTGCCAGCATAGTGCTCTAATCACAGTGCCGGCCTCGGTGCTACATAACAGTGCCAGCATAGTGCTCTAATCACAGTGCCGGCCTCAGTGCTACATAACAATGCCAGCATAAAGCTCTAATCACAGTGCCAGCCTCGGTGCTACATAACAGTGCCAGCATAGTGCTCTAATCACAGTGCCGGCCTCAGTGCTACATAACAGTGCCAGCATAATGCTCTAATCACAGTGCCGGCCTTGGTGCTACATAACAGTGCCAGCATAGTGCTCTAATCACAGTGCCGGCCTCAGTGCTACATAACAGTGCCAGCATAATGCTCTAATCACAGTGCCAGCCTCGGTGCTACATAACAGTGCCAGCATAGTGCTCTAATCACAGTGCCAGCCTCGGTGCTACATAACAGTGCCAGCATAGTGCTCTAATCACAGTGCCGGCCTCAGTGCTACATAACCGTGCCAGCATAGTGCTCTAATCACAGTGCCAGCTTCGATGCTACACAACAGTGCCAACATAGTGCTCTAATCACAGTGCCAGCCTCTGTGCTACATAACAGTGCCAGCATAGTGCTCTAATCACAGTGCCGGCCTCAGTGCTACATAACAATGCCAGCATAAAGCTCTAATCACAGTGCCAGCCTCGGTGCTACATAACAGTGCCAGCATAGTGCTCTAATCACAGTGCCGGCCTCAGTGCTACATAACAGTGCCAGCATAATGCTCTAATCACAGTGCCGGCCTTGGTGCTACATAACAGTGCCAGCATAGTGCTCTAATCACAGTGCCGGCCTCAGTGCTACATAACAGTGCCAGCATAATGCTCTAATCACAGTGCCAGCCTCGGTGCTACATAACAGTGCCAGCATAGTGCTCTAATCACAGTGCCGGCCTCAGTGCTACATAACCGTGCCAGCATAGTGCTCTAATCACAGTGCCAGCTTCGATGCTACACAACAGTGCCAACATAGTGCTCTAATCACAGTGCCAGCCTCTGTGCTACATAACAGTGCCAGCATAGTGCTCTAATCACAGTGCCAGCCTTGTTGCTACATACATACTTACTGTCGGCTTCCCTCACAGATTATAGCTGATTGCTCAATGTCCTAGTAGGTTTTCCATAGAAAAGAAAAAATCTTTTAGGTGTATGCGAAATGTAAATTAATGCGACATGGGTTACTTAATGACTTCTAGTGATCCCGAAATGCAGTTGTGTCTTGAATGTATTAGATGTGTACATACACGACATCTGCTCAGTTCCTTGTCTATGTGTCACAAGGGGGTCACATCCCCCTGGAAGACATGGACTTAGACGGTCACATCAGTAAATGAATAGCAGGTCTTCTTTATAGATGGTGTGATTTGTGTCCCATATTAAATGGATTTAGTTTCCACTGGTTCTGAAGAGGTTAACAACCTATTTTATGCTGGTCGGAAACATGCAGATCCATTTCAGCTGCTTCTGATCTGGTCATTACCTCTTCCTATAAAAACTGGTCAGACCTTCTTGTCCCTGCCGGTGAAAGATTCGTCTTCCTGTGCCGAGTGTTAAAGCACAGTGTTTGGAGTAGAGTTGTTGCAGCAGAGTTCTGTGGTTTGCTGTAATACGTGTCTGTTTATCTCCTGGTCCCGGTTCTCATTTAGTTTATTCCTCCCAGTCCCTATCCTCCTCCCTATTGTTGGTTTGTGCTTTTGTATGTTAGAGTTTTTCAGTTATCCCTGTTTTGTCTGTGTCTCTATTTACCTTACATTTCTGTCCCACGCCTCATGGGGTGGGGGAGGGGACATATCAGAGTTTAACAGGAGCATAGTAAGGTCGGAAACTTGGGTCTCTCTATACCTTCAAGAGTACCCCCGGGACAGAGATAGTTAGGATCCCAGTTCCTGGGACAGTTTGAGGCCCGCCATTCCTTACCGAAGACCTTAACAGCGTGACACTATGAGACTGGGGGGAAAAGCCGAGCTCTGTGCTCTGTTATTTCCGACAGTGCCATAGACAATGAATGCAGCGGAGGTTGAGCATGCACATCCCCCTTTTCAGTTTTCCAGAGTCTATCCCATTTTATAACAAAGAACATTTACTTTGCTAAAAATAAAAGTTGCATTTTCTTTATTGACCGTCGTCAGATTATTTTATTTTATGCTAATTGTCATTTCTTCAAATATTACTTTTTAAAAATGAAGTCTAATTTCCAGTGATCATCGTTTTTGTGAATAGCTTTGTAGTCACATAAGGATTAGCCGTGGCCCGCGGGTCACATTGTAACAAGCCCTCTTCATCAATTAGAAGATTGGATTTTAGAACAGTTGGCATAATCATTTCAGAAGCCAATGAATTTTTTCTTCTTCATCCAATTACCCACAATATAAGAACTATAGGACCTCGGGCGCTGGCATTGTTCATATTTCTAAAAATAATTAATTTCCCACCAGGGTGCGCAAATTCTTGGACCAAAAGTCAACAGAGAAGCATTAATGGGTTATCTTTCCCTCATGCTGACAGCTGAGCGTGCACAGAGCAGTCCTTGGTGCGAGAGTCCTTGTAAAAGGGAACATTCGCCGTTTTATTAAAGGGATGCAGACATTGCTACATAAAGGAAAGTCGGGACGATTCCAGCAGAACCAGAACGCTGTGTTCCTGCATCGTCTGAGGATGACTTGTCCCCCTGACAGGGGGATTCTGTTATTCTTAGGCTACTTTCACACTAGCGTTTTTTGCAATACGTCGCAATGCGTCGTTTATGGGAAAAAATGCATCCTGCAAAGTTGTTTGCAGGATGCGTTTTTGCCCCATAGATTAACATTAGCGACGCATTGCGACGCATTGACACACGTCGCAACCGTCGTGCGACGGTTGCGCCGTGTTGTGGCGGACCGCCGGGAACAAAAAACGTTACATGTAACGGTTTTTGCTGCCGACGGACCACTTTTTCCGACCGCGCATGCGCGGCCGGAACTGCGTCCCCACCTTCCCGCACCTTACAATGGGGCAGCGGATGCGCAGGAAAAATGCATCCGCTGCCTCCGTTGTGCGGCGCATTCACTGCTAGCGTCGGAACCTCGGCCCGATGCACTGTGACAGGCCGAGTCCGACGCTAGTGTGAAAGCAGCCTAACTGTATCAACTTATTGTAAATATTTGAAGCCGTTACTTTTTATCGATGCGACTATTCAGGCCATGTCATGTATAGATTGGGGCCATATTACAGGTCTTCCATTGGGGGTCCAGTAGTTTGGATTTACTTTGCTCTAATTATTGTATCACCTTTAAATTTGCTACTATTGTGTTCTATATAAAAAAAGATTATTATTATTATTACCCCTGATGACAACTCTTACAAATACAGCGCTATTTCCCATAATATTTGGCTCATTTAAACCTTCAATTGTCTTTAGTGAAGAAAAATAAATTTGACCATTTTTTTTTTTTAACCATTTTCCCTTTGCCTTGACATTTGCCAACATGTTCTGTTGAGCCCTAATGGGAACACAGAAGCTTTTGCAATAATCTGGGAGTTATTCATTTCTGACTTTGTGGCTATGCTGTGTGCATTGCAGCTTGTTGAGAGTTTTGCTAATCACTAGAATGGACAGATGCACTAAAAACACCAAATAAAGGCAAAATAAAAGAAAAACGTCAACTGTGACCAACCTGCTTGTCGATGGTTTCCAATAAGAGCCCCTAATTATTTATCGTTTTTTTTGCCAATTTTCTGATGTAAAACTCCTTAAAAATGGCAAAAAAATGTTTTACAACTCTTGGCACTTTTATGTCAGTCCTGGCCGGATCCGTCAAAGTGGATGGAGCTGCTGTGGGAGGCGGCGTGCTGAATGCTGGAGTAGCATCTCTGGCGAAGGTGCCTGTAGCGAATGTAGTCGTCTTACTCCAGCGCACCTTTAAGCCTTAATCACTCCTGGCCGACGCGTTTTACGCACCAAGATTCCAGGTTTTGTGTTTGCGTCGGTTATAATGCACAGGTGGAGCTCAATTTGAGGATGGAGGGAATCTGTCATTAATTAGCGAGATGCACATAATACTTGCTGATTCGATCAGTTATCACATGATTGCTTGGATACCGCTAAAGTCCAGCCGGGTTCTCCCCCACTAAAGAGCTCCACTGCGGCTGCATAGTCTGCGCTCTAAACTCCCCTGAAGGAGAAGTCAGGCCCACTAGAGGATTTTCCGGTTCTCCGGTGGGCCAGTCCGACCTTGTGTCTTCTATGCAGAGAAGAGAGCGGCCGATCTGCTCCACATCCTGCAAGAATCGTACTACGGACAAAGCTGCTTTATGACTGCTCGTTGCCTCGGTGGTCCCCATCTTTGGTACTGCAAGTTCTACCAGCCCACTAATTTGTGGAGTTTTTATGATATAAGAACAAAGTCTGATTTTCTTTCCGTTCCCATAAAGAGATGTGAGAGAATGGCTTAGGTCCTTATTTTGACTTTTCTCACTTTTAAAACATGATTGGATGTTTGGGTTTTATTTTTTAAACCCTTTTAAAGGGTCTGACATTTTGGTGAGATTCTGAATGCTGAGATCTCTACGGATCTCTATGGAAGAAGAGGGGCACTAAGAAGAGGGGCACTCGGCTAAGCACATCTGCCTCTTCATTTTTGGGGGGTCTCAACCAATTAATAGGATATGAGATAACTCACTCATCTCTTATCTCTTCTTCCCACAACCGCATCCAAGACTTCTCCCGTGCGTCCCCCATACTCTGGAACTCTCTACCTTAACACATCAGACTCTCGCCTACCATAGAAACCTTCAAAAAGAACCTGAAGACCCACCTCTTCCGACAAGCCTACAGCCTGCAGTGATCCGCAACCTACTGAGCCGCCGCACAACCAACTCTAAGCTCTCCCAGTGTATCCTCACCCATCCCCTGCAGACTGTGAGCCCCCGCGGGCAGGGTCCTCCCTCCTTATGTACCCGTGTGCCTTGTTTTTTGCTCATGTTTATTGTATTTGTCTATATTTGCCCCTTTTCACATGTAAAGCGCCATGGAATAAATGTGGCTATAAAAATGTATAATAATAATAATCTCTGGGGCTCTGGAAACCCAAGAACGGTAATTGCAGAGTCTCATCTTGAAATCTGCCGCTTGGCGTTTGCTCCATTTATTGCCCGTCATGGAGCTGATGGAGAAAGCGCCGCTATTTATGGCTTTCCCAACGTCGGTGAATAGCGCTGAGGAGGAACATGCGCACATCCATTCAAAAACAGGCTCTGCACCGCCCCAATGGTTAGGAAGCCCCCCAATAGCCGGGAATCCCTATGATTCAACCCTCAGTAAGATGATAAAAAGTTATACCCAGTACTGCAAGTAAATAGAAAGAGATGAGCTGCAGTACCTGACACATCCTATAGGCAAAAGGGGCGCTGCTACTAAAAAAAAAAAACAAATAACCTGACCTGTTTTTATAATGTCAGAAAATGTCTTCATCGTTGTAGAAGATCATAATCCTCTACTGTTACCACCTCGCTAAATGCTATACTTTTTCCAATATGGCCACAGGATACTTACAAGAAGAATTGGAGATGTCTCAATAACCAAATATATTTATCTCAGATAACCAGATTTAATAAACTACTTTTTTAATTCCCTTTAAAAATCAAAAGCAAATCTAACTTTCTTAATACTTGTCCCTTTGAGATGTATATAAATACTATATATATATATATATATATATATATTAAATTTTACCGCCAAATATATATATTTATATACAGATGTATAAGTTTCTGTCATTGTTATACAATCTTAGAAAAATCTGAGTTTTATTTTTGTCAAAATATCCTTCTAATGCAGTCATCAGACTACATGACATTTTTTTCACCTTCAGCCACCACCAGGGGGACTAGTGAGCTTGCAGCAGTACAGACCTGTCTTCGGTAAACTCCTTGGCTCCCCCTTGTGGTGACTGCAGGCGGACTGAGTACCACAATTTTACTAAATGGAAGATGAGGATTAAGATCTAGGTAAAATATATTCTAAAACAAAGCATTACAGGAAGCGCAGTGAAAGTAATATACTGTTGGTGTAATGCATGGACATCCTAGGTTACCCAAAATTTGTGCCAATTTTTTATTCTGGCAAATGAATAAAATGCCTTGAACATCCACTAATAGAATAGTTTTAAAGTGTTTTCAGTTCTGACAACCCGTTTAATTTAAAACTTTTTCAAACTTCTGTATTTCTTCTTCGCTTCTCTGACCTATAAATACGATTGGCTAAATAGAATGTAGTTATTTCGTAGTTTACTCAATAGTAACAACTCTACAAAAAAGCCCAGACGTTTACAGACTGTCTAAAATGTGGCTTTCTTCGGTTTAATAGTGCATGGCGTCCCTGCGGGGGAGCGGGATGTCATTCACTGGACACTTTACTTGCCGCTACAATCATCATCACTAGATTGGAAGTTGCCGTCTCTCATCAGTCGGAGTCCCTTGATACAATCAACTTGTTTCACCTTCAGCCTTATTGAGCTTGAAGAGCCCTGTACATTCAGTGCCTGTGACAACCGGCCGGGTGATTACCACCTGATTCCCCCATTCAGGTCATTGTTGCAGAGATGCGGCTGAATCGCCGCTCGCTCCCCCACCGCCGCCGCCACCGTGTGACTAAATTGCTCACAAAGCTCCCAGACATGGCACGGAGCATCAATCCTTCTCCCTTGCACCTCGGTCACTTTGTTATACAATTAATACAATATCTGAAAAGTGCGTTTGACTTTCCAGCAAATTGAATTCCCATTATGCTGCCAGGACGAACAGACTGTGATCGTCGTCGTTGCTCTTTTTTGTTGCTTCGAAAGGTGGAAATAATGTTAATGATGATTCGAGCGCTCAATGCTGTCGGAAATATTAATGGAGCTTGTGAATGGAATAACAGCAGTATATCTGTATTAAAGGAGGCTCCAAATAAGAGCCTGCGAAGTGTATTACATCTGTACAGTACCTCGGGGGCGGAGCCAGGTCCAAGGCCAGTGCTGAAACATCCAATAGAAAAATCAGGGCACTGCTCTAGGGAGGGGACAAGTGACATCACGGTAATTTATTTACTAATTCCTCCCCTGCAGGGCAATATATTAATCCAGCATCCTATAGATTATCTAAAGATAAAGAATATCTTGTAACCATCAGGTGTCACTAATTCCAGATTTAATTCTTGCTGAGGTTTCTTTCAAGGTTTATTTTTCCTCACTAGCCCTTTATCCAATTACAGCGTTTTGAGAGCTGTTTCCGGGAGGTAAACTTTTATCTGAAGTTTTTTGAGAACATGCCCCTCCATTTTTCCAGTTCATCTTCTCCATGACCCTCTGAACAAAGAAACCTTCTAGGACCACTAGGTTGTAGGAAGTGTTCACTTTCGACAAACCCCGGGAGATTTGCTGACTGTTCCGAGGGTCCAAAAGGTCTCCCCTTCTTCCGGAAGACTACAAATTTTGGTAAGGACCGAGATAAAGTGTCCTATTAGTGAACTGCCCCAAACTTTCTCCCCTTATATTAAGACCTACGTCAAATAAGCCGGGGTGAAAATAGACGTCAAATGTCACCGTACCAAAAGTCAGAAATACCCAACACCCAAAAAGAGTAGTCGGGAAGGAAGGGGTCGAATTTCCACATCTTCTCCAATTTATTGTTGGTGCCTGCTGCCACCAAATTAATACTCCCCTCCATCACTGTTCCGGTGCCATCCTCCTCCTCCAAAAGAATGCGATCCTCATGTATTAATAGGTTTTACCCATTATTAAAAGTCATGATTTATAGATTTGGTGAGGATCCAACTACCGGGACCCCCACCAAGAGTAGGGCTGTGGAGAAAGCCGAGCTGCCTTTAGTAGTCCCATGGAGGATGAATGAAGCACTGGCGCTCCTGACCCCCCACCAAGAGTAGGGCTGTGGAGAAAGCCGAGCTGCCTTTAGTAGTCCCATGGAGGATGAATGAAGCGCTGGCGCTCCTGACCCCCCACCAAGAGTAGGGCTGTGGAGAAAGCCGAGCTGCCCTTAGTAGTCCCATGGAGGATGAATGAAGCGCTGGCGCTCCTGACCCCCCACCAAGAGTAGGGCTGTGGAGAAAGCCGAGCTACCTTTAGTAGTCCCATGGTGGATGAATGAAGCGCTGGCGCTCCTGACCCCCCACCAAGAGTAGGGCTGTGGAGAAAGCCGAGCTGCCTTTAGTAGTCCCATGGTGGATGAATGAAGCGCTGGCGCTCCTGACCCCCCACTCCGGGACATCTGCACATTTCGCCGCTGTGTATCAGAAAACTGGAACAAAAGTCTAATTATAAAATTAATTCTGAAAATATTTTGCAGAAAATGATACAAAGAGCTGAGCAGGAAATATTAGACGGTGAGCTCCGCTGGTGACCCGGGCTCTGTACTGCACTGCGGAACATGTCGGTGCTACAGAAGCAGCAGTATAAATGCATAGGTAAAAGATGGCCGGCCTTATTCTTTAGCCATTTTGGTAGGGATCTGAGCCAAAGCAAAGTTTAGCTCAAATATATAAGCAAAATTGCTAAGGATGCAAGTAACAAATCTGCCTCGGCGTGAGCCAAGGAGCCTGCTATGCCAGCCCTGCAGAATGTAAGCTCTGCCTGATTAACGGTCCTATTGGCTGCTATCATTTATAACATCATGGCGGCTGCGGCATCTTCAGCTCTCTATTTTCTGAGCCATTTAACTGGAAACTGACAACCCCGCTGATTTCATCTCTGGGGTGTGAAAACAATGAACACAGATAAATCATAGGCTTGTATGGCGGTAGAAATGCCGTTATATGGTGGCCTCTGGCTACCGGGAATTCTCGGAGAAACAGGAAAATCGCTATGGAGGATTTGGTCATCGGAGGAGTTAGGGACTTGGTAGTGTTATTTAGATCCTCTAAGGATATTTTATTTAAGCATTGTATGGCAGTATTATTATTTGAGCGCTGAATGTGTAGGGTTGTGTGGTAGTGTTATATAGGTCTTGTATGGCGATATTATTATTTGTGCGTTGTATGGTATTGTTTAGATCTTGTATGGGCGTATTATTTAAAGCATTGAGTGGCAGTATTATTATTTAGGAATTGATTGTGTGGATGTGGTATGGTAGCGTCATTTAGATCCTGTTAGGAGATTTTATTTCAGCATTGTATGGCAGTATTATTATTTGTGCACTAAATGTGCAGGGTTGTGTGAAAGTTTTATTTAGATCTTGTATGGGGGTATTATTATTTGTGCACTAATTGTATGGATGTTGTATGGCAGCATTATTTAGATTTTGTATGGATGTATTATTTCCTTATGCATTTATTGTGTGGGCATTGTATGGCTGTATTATTTAAATATTGTATGGAGGTAACATTTTAAGCTTTGAGTGGAAGTAATATTGTTTAGGAATTGATCGTGTGGATGAGGTATGGTACTGTTATTTAGATCCTGTTAGATTATATTTAATCATTGTACGGCAGTATTATTATTTGTGCACTGAATGTGCAGGGTTGTGTGGAAGTTTTATTTAGATCTTGTATGGAGGTATTATTATTTGTGCACGAATTGTATGGATGTTGTATGACAGCATTATTTTAGATTTTGTATGGAGGTGTTATTACTTGGGCATCGATTGTGTGTGCATTGTATGGCTGTATTATTTAAATATTGTATGGAGGTATAATTGTAAGCTTTGAGTGGAAGTAATATTATTTAGGAGTTGATTTTGTGGATGTGGTATGGTACTGTTATTTAGATCCAGTAAGGAGATTTTATTTAGGCTGTATATGGCAGTATTATTATTTGGGCACTGAATGCATGAGGGTTATGTGATAGTGTTATTTAGATCCCGTATGAAGGTATTATTTAAGCATTCATAGCTCTATTATTTGGTTATGGTTTGGCTGTACATTTGATGATAAAGTTTAAATGATTTATGAAGGTATTTTTATGTATTGTATGGTGGTATTATTTGGGCATAGAATGTGTGTGTGTTACGTGGCAGCATTAATTAGACCCTGTAAGGGGGTGTTATTTAAGCATTGCATGGCAGTATTATCATATGGCTCTTGATTCTATGTGCATTGTATGGTAGTATTATTATTTGGAGATTGATTGTCTGGACTTTGGGAAGTAGTATTATTCAGCTCTCGTACGGCGGCATTATTTAAGCATTATATGGCGGTATCATTTTTTGGGCATTGATTGTGTGGTGCATTGTACGGTAGTATTCCAGAGACTGCATACACATTATACATTGAACTCAATGATAATTCTGTCTGTAATGAGCTCCCCCTAGTGGGGAATAATGATATCATTTAACCGAATACTTAGAGCTCTGTATCAGAAAAATGGAGCTTTCTATTAAGGAACTAATCAGCACGGTTCATAGACTTTGTGTCCCCATAGTAGATGACTTATTGGTAGCAGCTCATTCCTCTCTCCCCACTGAGAACACATGCACGCTCATCCTATCTGAGTGTGCATAGATATGGGGCAGTTGGAATAGGAAAATGTTGGTATATGGATTATCACTGTCTAAAATATACAGGTGACTTTGGTGTTAAAAATTGGACCCACCTATTAAGGCTATAGTCTAGCTGTAGAAATGACGTTGCCCTAGATATTACCGTACTGTATCACATCCAGGATTTATTGCACTTTATTCGCTTGTCCGATGCCCGGTCTCATTATGCGGAGACGTCCCCGGGTCCTGTCCGGCCCGTCACCCAGAGACGGCTGTGATTCATTGGGTAGGTTTGCAGATACACGACATGTATCCGAGCTCCTGGTGGCAGGTTTCCCATTCTGCAAAGAATTCAAATATTTGTCAGAGCTGAATTGGTTTGCGCGACGATGACACGTTGGAAAGAAAAGACTTTTGTCTGAATTAATTGTGGCGGTGACAGAAGTTTGCTACAAAGAAAATACGAAATGAATTCATCCTGTCATCTCCAGATGTGCGATAAGAGCGGGCGGGAGGCGGCGCCGCTTTGTCCTGTTCTGTCATCCAACAAAGTAAATTCAGGATTTAGACAAGGACGCCGTTCATTAAAGAGACTTTGCCTTTAAGAGAAAAACTGCTCCGAAAATAACAATCCTTAAGTCGTTCACTTTTGTGCCATCTTTTAGTTCAATATCTACGTGGTGTAACAAATCTATGCAAGCGTGCATTCAAGGAAAATAAAATGGTATTCAAGGGACAGAAATACTCATGTCCAAGGAAACGGTAATGGCAGCCATGTTTCCATCACTAACTCTGAACAGATGTATCCAAGAAACAGGTCAATCGTTTCTTCTATCACTTTGGTTAAAAATAGCCTGCAACCGCTTAGCCTCTATATAATATACTGTAACATCAAGTATCTGTGCCAAATATTGTAGCCACCGATTATCTGTGCCAAATATTGTAGCCACCGATCATCTGTGCCAAATATTGTAGCCACCGATCATCTGTGCCAAATATTGTAGCCACTGAGCATCTGTGCCAAATATTGTATCCACTGAGCATCTGTGCCAAATATTGTAGCCACTGAGCATCTGTGCCAAATATTGTAGCCACTGAGCATCTGTACCAAATATTATAGCCACTGAGCATCTGTGCCAAATATTGTAGCCACCGATCATCTGTGCCAAATATTGTAGCCACTGAGCATCTGTGCCAAATATTGTATCCACTGAGCATCTGTGCCAAATATTGTAGCCACCGATCATCTGTGCCAAATATTGTAGCCACTGAGCATCTGTGCCAAATATTGTATCCACTGAGCATCTGTGCCAAATATTGTAGCCACTGAGCATCTGTGCCAAATATTGTAGCCACTGAGCATCTGTACCAAATATTATAGCCACTGAGCATCTGTGCCAAATATTGTAGCCACTGAGCATCTGTGCCAAATATTATAGCCACTGAGCATCTGTGCCAAATATTGTAGCCACTGAGCATCTGTGCCAAATATTGTAGCCACCGATCATCTGTGCCAAATATTGTAGCCACCGATCATCTGTGCCAAATATTGTAGCCACTGATCATCTGTGCCAAATATTGTAGCCACTGATCATCTGTGCCAAATATTATAGCCACTGAGCATCTGTGCCAAATATTGTAGCCACTGAGCATCTGTGCCAAATATTGTAGCCACTGAGCATCTGTGCCAAATATTGTAGCCACTGATCATCTGTGCCAAATATTGTAGCCACTGATCATCTGTGCCAAATATTGTAGCCACCGATCATCTGTACCAAATATTGTAGCCACCGATCATCTGTACCAAATATTATAGCCACTGAGCATCTGTGCCAAATATTGTAGCCACTGAGCATCTGTGCCAAATATTGTAGCCACCGATCATCTGTGCCAAATATTGTAGCCACCGATCATCTGTGCCAAATACTGTAGCCACCGATCATCTGTGCCAAATATTGTAGCCACTGAGCATCTGTGCCAAATATTGTAGCCACTGATCATCTGTGCCAAATATTGTAGCCACTGATTATCTGTGCCAAATATTGTAGCCACCGAGCATCTGTACCAAATATTGTAGCCACCGATCATCTGTGCCAAATATTGTAGCCACTGAGCATCTGTGCCAAATATTGTCGCAACTAAGAATATGTGCCAAATATTGTAGCCACCGATCATCTGTGCCAAATATTGTAGCCACTGAGCATCTGTGCCAAATATTGTCGCAACTAAGAATATGTGCCAAATATTGTAGCCACCGATCATCTGTGCCAAATACTGTAGCCACCGATCATCTGTGCCAAATATTGTAGCCACTGATCATCTGTGCCAAATATTGTAGCCACTGAGCATCTGTGCCAAATATTGTAGCCACTGATCATCTGTGCCAAATATTGTAGCCACTGATTATCTGTGCCAAATATTGTAGCCACCGATCATCTGTGCCAAATACTGTAGCCACCGATCATCTGTGCCAAATATTATAGCCACCGATCATCTGTGCCAAATATTGTAGCCACTGAGCATCTGTGCCAAATATTGTAGCCACCGATCATCTGTGCCAAATATTGTAGCCACTGAGCATCTGTGCCAAATATTGTCGCAACTAAGAATATGTGCCAAATATTGTAGCCACCGATCATCTGTGCCAAATATTGTAGCCACCGATCATCTGTGCCAAATATTGTAGGGTCATATGTCCCGTAAGAAAAGTCTAAATATAAGTTGTAACAACTGAAAGAAAAATACACTGAAAGTTTTATAATTTCCTGGTAATTATTTAATTCTTTTTAAATTTTAGAGAAAAGTTTCAGACAACTATAAATTTGTCAGATTTCCAAGATATTTTTATCTTCTTCTCAGTATCTTGTGTCTGCGCTGAGATCCATGTGTTGAAAAGCAGGAGCCAACAAGCTCTGGAGATCTGCGCGTGTCCCTGCGCGTGCACAGCATAGCCGCAGTCTGTGGGATAGAAGGCTACGCACAGCACACTCGGCTCCGCTATTCCTCCTAGCATTGTGACTGATGAGATGTGTCGTTATGGCTGTAATGAAGTTTCCGCTAATTAGCCATCAGCATTGTTATTATCAGCGCTGTCATTATGCGGCTGCCGGATAAGAAAGTTAAAGCAAAGTTAACAATATGGAAATAATTGTGTCTTTTTATTTGGAGGGAATTCGGCTGGAAACATAAGGTGCGATACTGCTACATCCCATAAATCCTGCTCTACAGAGCTGTGGGGGGAGATCTGCCAACTGGTCTATTGTTATCTGCCCCTATAGTCATCTATTCCACCAGTGCAGCGGGTTTATAGTGTAAATACGGTGTGATAGATGGCGACATGTTCCACCACTTGGCAGCCATGTACTGGCTAGAGTCAGGTATGGTCCCACACCGCTACGTGCCGAGGTCACATAGTCCATAGCGATCAACCTGGACATTTGTCACATCCAGTCGCCAATTACGATCCGTCTGTTTATCCTCGTTTTTCTCAGGTGACGTGATTTCAGTAGGTGGTGACATGTTGCTCTGCTGGGATCTGGAGCTTCTCATAATCCTCTAATGGACGTCGATGACGATGGGGAGTCCAAACACATAGGTGTCAGGTTTTTTGGCATCAGCCATGGATCCTTTGCTAAGCCACTTCTGCGCCAAATCTCGTCCCCTGTTTTTAATCAGAAGGTCCATAAATTGCCCAGCGGATCAGTGGTGTGTTACTGTGAATGAGTCAGTGCGCATATAGGTCTCCCGAGCCTTGGACTGGCCCACAGCAGAACAGGAGAATCCTCCGGTGGGCCGCTCTTCACCACCCTCTTATATGAGCATGTCCGACACTCCACTATCGCAATTAACCATGTTGGAAACTTGCACACAATACGACTGCCCTCCAGGACGACCCCTGATAAGCAAACTTAAAAAAACTGACCGTCACATCCAAACATAGACTAAGTGTGAACAGGTGCTGAACCTAGAGTCACCAAGTGATATACAGTCAAATAAATAAGGCAGCACACTGCGGCGCCAAAACCTGCAAACATGAAAATTTAATTGCATTACTGCACTAGAAATATGAAAAATTGAGAAAGTTTAGCGCTAAAATTGGCCAATTCATGTGTACCTGGTAGCCACGATAAGGCATCTCTCGTATACCAGGGCCTAACAATGCCTTTCCTCTCTGAGAATAAAGTCTTCATCTGAATGGGAACCTAATGTCCTCTCTTTGACTAAAAATTTCTCTCTCTCTCTGTGGAGGGGCAGTGGTCCCGAGAAATGCCTTATCGTGTCTACAAGGTCCACATGAATTGGCCAATTTATGCGCTAAACTTTCTCAAATTTTTCATATTTGTAGTGCAGTCATGCAATTCAATTTTCATATTTCATGTTTGCAGGTTTTGGCGCCACAGTGTGCTGCCTTATTTATTTGAATTTATTTGACCCCTGAGAAGCATCATACTTTACAAACCACACAAGGTGAGCAGAGGGCTGCTTTTCGTGAACTAAATCCCTATCGACAAATAATGTTCCACCTCCAGATCTTGGCTGCCATCTTTTTTTCCCCCCAAGTTTCCAGAGTTTACTGGAAACAGTGAATACATTCCTCCATCTCAAAGCAGGTGACAATACTTGGTCTACAGAAAAGTGCATGGATCAAGGAGTTTCACCAGTAAGGAATGATGGGAGATTTCAGCTGTGAAGCCTCCAGAATTAACCGCAAGGACAAAGGTATTAATAGCGCTCCTGCCCTGTGGGCGCACAAGTCGTGATCCCCCTCTTTTTGTAGGATGCACATTTTGAGCTTCCTTTGTCTCTGGATCTGCGTCACCCTGAGCGCCGCACGGCTGCCATTTCTTTTTTTTTTTCCCTGTCCTCCATTAACAGCTCTGATTATACAAACACAGAAACGCCTTGAGGTTATTTCAGAAAAAAAAAGCTCAAAATTTGCATCTTACAAAAGAAGTGTCAAGTCCTAAATGTGTCAGAAAAGTGACTGTTTAGGAAAAACGCCAAGTTCCATTCAACGTAGCAACGTATGGAAAAATGCGTAATACCCGTGTTATAGCGGGAAGACTCGGATCAGATGCCGCTGCCATTAGCGGTGATACGACACGAGGTTGTAAAAGTTTTTTTTTTAAGATGTACAAGAAAAGCCTTTTACTTAGTGAGAAAAATTGACATCTACCTTCTGTAATTGCTCCTAAGGCGTCCATTATTTCCCACCATCTCCGGCTTTTACGGGATCTCAATTAGTCGCGGGGCACAGTGCTGACTTAGCGGAGCGCGCGTTCTGTTAGCGCTGCAGTTTGACATATCTCGCGAGTCAACAAAAATGTTTGTTCTAAGCACCTTGTATTAGGATAAGGAAAAGCCTCATCATCGAGCGGAAATGGGGCGATGCGTCGCGGCTCCGGAATCCACTTTCAAGGGGAAAATGCAACATATTAATCTGCCGCCTTTTTCTGCTCTTTTTCTGGAAGCCATCACTAAATCAGCAGTTCAATGGCTTTAACATTGCCGAGTCTTGGAGTAATTCCATCCCTGCCCTCTCACAACCACAGATCAGATGTATCTCATTTCCCTACAGCGCCCCCGGGGGAAGAACCGAGCATTACACATTTCTACGTAATGTCTGTCCAATAAACAGAGATCTTTGAGAAAAAAAAAAAAGATTGTCCTGTATAACCCTTTAAAGATGTTCCTTACCTACAATAACCGTATGTATTTACATTACATGCTGTGTCTATTAAGAGGATGAAAAAGATATGATGGTTTTGTTTGTGCATTTTCTTTAGTATAAATATATATTTATATATATATATATATATATATATATATACATACACTTTTTTTTCTTGTTTTATTATTTTGTGTATTTTTTATTTTTTTATTTTGTAAAGGGCTTTTAGTTAACTTTTTTTTTTTATTACAGCATACTGGAATACTTTTGTATTTTGGATATTTTTTTTTAGAAAATACACAACTCTTAAAGAGGTTTTTTTTTTGCCTTAAAGGGAATCTGTCAGCAGGATTTCAAGCTCCCAAACTATTTCTATGCACATGTACCTTTTTCAAAGACAAGTCCGGAAATATCTCTACAAGGCCAGTCTGTTCCTCCGATACTGAAAAATCAGCCTTTAAAATTGATATGCAAATGAGAGTAGAAAGGCTATGGTAGATCTGACGCCTCTGTCGCTCCAGCTCTATTCCCTGCCCTGCGCTGCCTCCTCCTGCTTGTTTGACTGCTCCTGGAGCTGATGTCACAAGGCATGGATGCTGTCAGTCAGACAGCAGTAGGTGGCGCTGGGCAGGGAATAGAGCTGGAGTGACAGATGCTTCAGCTCGACCGTAGCTCTTCGGCCTCATTTGCATATTAATTCAAACGTTGATTTCTCAGTAATGGAGGAACGGACTGGCCATGTAAAAGGTATTGTAGGACTTGTCTTTGAAAGATCTATATGTGCATATAGATGTCCATGAAATAGCCTTGGAGTCAATTGTCCAATTACTTTTGGTCCCTTTAAAAACAGGGACCAATTTGTTTTTATGCTTAGTGCTCTCTAAGTTATAGAGGGTCTTGGTGGAGTGGGGGGCTTCACTGTGGTAATTTTGTGTTCCTCTATCAGAGGTTTTCCTTGGTGTAGATAGTTGGGGGGGAGGGGGCATCGGCTAAGAAGTTAGAGCCTCTCCGGCACAGTTTTTCTTTTCATACTGCGTCGGATGGAAACTCGCTGTTTTTTTTTTTTTTTTTTTTTATATTCTTTTGACACGAAGCCTAGAAATTATCCTATTTGTTAGTCACTCAAAATTGATTTCCAGGTGAGTCTGAAACTTTAGTGCCTCTATGGAAATTGATTTCTTTGCCGCATGCTGTGCCCTTTACTTTCAGGATAATAGTCAGTCTTTGACGCCCGCATTTTAGTCAGTGATCCCTTTGTAAGGGTTCCCATTGCGTTATGGGAACGCGCTTAACGGACAGCGTTGCACGGCGAAATTAACGCCGTGCAACGCGTCCGTTAGCGCGCCCATTCACGGCAATGGGAACGCGCAGCACTAGCGCGTGCCATGTTCGGCACGCGCTAGCGACGCGCCGGTGTTTCCTGGCGCGCCGCGGACGCTGCTCGCAGCATCCGAGGCGCGCCCGCGGTCCGTTCCCCGCTCTCGCAGATCGGGGATCTGCGAGAGCGGGGACGTTACCGCGACCCCAGGACGCGGCCCCATTAAAAACATTGCGTTAGCGCAACCCGCTAGCGCTAAACGGGTTGCACTAACGCAATGTGACCCTAGAAGTCACCTGGGAAGTCTGAAAAGGCGACAAATCATTGTGATTTATCAGGACTTTTACTTGGAAATGATTCAGATCAGTAGTTGAAGAGAGAGCGCGATTCTAGCAGCTGCTCAAAATCCGTCGGCGACACTCGCAGATCTGCAGCGGATGATATGTTTACCCTAAATAAGGATTCAGTGATCTTCCTTCGAGGAGCCGCTTTAAAGAAAACTTTTTATCAGGTCATTAGTGGCCACTGGCCAATTTTTGCTCTTCATTTATTTCCGTTGCTCCCCTGAATATTCCGCGTCCGTGCGGCTTCAAGTATAGGAACCTTTATATTTAGTGCAACTTTTTACAAGAGAGATGTGGCCCACAGATTTTTTTCTCTGGTGCCCCCCACTTGATTAAGGCTACTTTCACACTGGCGTTTTTTTCAATACGTCGCAATGCGTCGTTTAGGAGAAAAAACGCATCCTGCAAAGTTGTTTGCAGGATGCGTTTTTGCCCCATAGCGTAGCATTACCGACGCATTGCGACGTATTGACACACATTGCAAACCGTCGTCGTGTTTTGGCGGACCGCCGGGAGCAAAAAACGTTAAATGTAACGTTTTTTGCTCCAGACGGACCGCTTTTTCCGACCGCGCATGCGCGGCCGGAACTCCGCCCCCACCGGCCGGAACTCCGCAATGCAACGGGCCGAATTCCGACGCTAGTGTGAAAGTAGCCTTAGACCATACAAATTTCCACTAAATAGAAAGTCCACGTCTCTAAAACCATATGGGGGATTTAAAAATAACAAAACGAGAACAAAAGGAATAAAATAACAGCAAAATCTGGACACTTTTCACCTAGTAAAACGTCCATTTTATGAGCGAACTACGTAAAGATCTGAACTAAAGTTCTTTCTGGCAACAGTGTAACACTTCCGCTCCGCATCCTTTACCACAACAGTGTTTTCATAGTTACGCTGTATTTTTTGCTAACCCTATTTATGTTTTGATTGATTGCCTAAAAGAAGTTTTCTGGTAGCAAGAAGTTATCGCTAGAGATGAGCAAATCAATTTGCGATGACATCAATTCATAACAAATTTTTCTTAAAATTTGAATTTTTTTTTATTCACTGGCTGGTGTTTTGTTGGATTCTTTATATTGAAGGTAAGGGGTTAAATATTATTATTAAAGGGGTTGTCTACTACTGGAAAAAACCCTTCTCAATCCCTGTGTCTCTCCCTAGTAAAATAATAACACTTTTTGTCATCTCTGGTGCCCTTGGCATTGGTGTCGGCACTGGCTCTCCCGGGAATCCGGCGACAGCCCGGACTTCCTCTGGATGTAAGTGATTAATCCGAAGGAGAGAAGGGTGAAGCCATTAGTTAATGGCCGCAGGGATCGCGTGACATAATAGTGTCACGCGATCCCAAGTGCTTACACCTCTGGAACAATGCCGGAACGGATGCGAGTCTTATGGTGAAAGTGTTGTCTCGTGAACAACGGTCTTCGTACAGCAGGGACTTTAGCTCAAAGATGAGGTCCAGTACTGGTGGATTTGAAACATCCTTGGATTATGAGGACAATCAATAATCTTACTGACCACCAGCTAATACTCCGAGATGGAGTGGTGCGAGTGGTGGAGTATTTATTCTGTTTATTGTTGTTAGGCCATCCCCGATTTCCTCCAAGAAAAAGAGAATTTTATGTTGTTTTTTTTTAATATATGTATGTTGTAATCAATAAAGGCTGCTGTGGCCATATAATTCCACGTCACTCAGCGTTACGTCTTATTTGATAAATCCATAGACACTTTACAATACGTTATTCATGCTGAACCAGCAGAGTATGGTAGGTTTTGTAAAAATATTCTAAAAAAAAGAAGGATTGTTGACTGTGAAACACGCATGTGGGGCCAAATTAGTATAAACACAGCCCTTTGAGATCTGTTTCAGTGGGCAAAACCATATGAAAAAGGATATGTCTGTTAGGACTCGTGCACATTGCCATATTTTTGGTCCGAAAAAAAAAATTGGATTGCACTTGGATCAATGATATTCCATGGGGTCTTGCACGTGTCAGATTTATTCCTTGGACCGAGCCAACCAGTGGAAAAAAAATTGCAGCATGCCCGAGTTTGATCCAATATTCGGATACTCAGCCATGGAAACCATCGGACTGCACTCGGATGACATCTGAGTGCAGATCAATTTCCCCAGAGTGACAGAAGGGAGGACATGGAGACATTTTTGCTTCTATCTCCTCATCCGAGAGAATCGGATCACAATATGATCACACTGATCAAACTTGGATCAGGGTGTGATTTGCATAATTGACCCCACTCATTCGGATGAGACAATGCAGTCATCTGCACCTACCATTAGAGTAAGAAAATAACAAGTATTTACTAAGCGGGTGATAGATCATAAGAACTTCAGCAGGGTTACACAATAGTCGGAGGATTTGTATATGCTTGCTGTATACTTGTGATGCGTAGCAGTAGCAGCGAGCCTCAGGCATTATTACATTAGGTTGTATAGTCATGTACGTACCGCATTGTGGATTTCACGCTTAATTAAAATATGGGACAGGTCCCTCTCCGGAGCCTCTAACTTTAAACGTTGTTAAGTGCTTCCTCTGATGTTTGGAGGAGCCGCGTTCATTAATATACTTTTGTAATTAAGATTCTTAATAAGCGTAATGAGGTTCAGAGTCTCCAAAGAAGATAACAAAAAGTTACCGCCGTGCAACTTGTAATGAAAATGAGTGGGGGCAGGTGTCAATGGCGCCGTCTGTACTGCTTTATCTCTGCTGTGCTGCCAATAGAGATGAAGGTCTGAAAAGTTACACTAATGTCTTAGAAGTTGAACTGGCGAGGAGCTTGTATGTCAAGTCTAAGAAGGAGAACTGGTAAGGAGCTTGTATGTCAAGTTTAAGAAGGAGAACTGGTGAGGAGCTTGTATGTCAAGTCTAAGAAGGAGAACTGGTGAGGAGCTCGTATGTCAAGTCTAAGAAGGAGAACTGGTGAGGAGCTTGTATGTCAAGTCTAAGAAGGAGAACTGGTGAGGAGCTTGTATGTCAAGTCTAAGAAGGAGAACTGGTGAGGAGCTTGTATGTCAAGTCTAAGAAGGAGAACTGGTGAGGAGCTTGTATGTCAAGTCTAAGAAGGAGAACTGGTGAGGAGCTTGTATGTCAAGTCTAAGAAGGAGAACTGGTGAGGAGCTTGTATGTCAAGTCTAAGAAGAAGAACTGGTCAGGAGCTTGTATGTCAAGTTTAAGAAGGAGAACTGGTGAGCTTGTATGTCAAGTCTAAGAAGGAGAACTGGTGAGGAGCTTGTATGTCAAGTCTAAGAAGGAGAACTGGTGAGGAGCTTGTATGTCAAGTCTAAGAAGGAGAACTGGTGAGGAGCTTGTATGTCAAGTCTAAGAAGGAGAACTGGTGAGGAGCTTGTATGTCAAGTCTAAGAAGGAGAACTGGTGAGCTTGTATGTCAAGTTTAAGAAGGAGAACTGGTGAGGAGCTTGTATGTCAAGTCTGAGAAGGAGAACTGGTGAGGAGCTTGTATGTCAAGTCTAAGAAGGAGAACTGGTGAGGAGCTTGTATGTCAAGTTTAAGAAGGAGAACTGGTGAGGAGCTTGTATGTCAAGTTTAAGAAGGAGAACTGGTGAGGAGCTTGTATATCAAGTCTAAGAAGGAGAACTGGTGAGCTTGTATGTCAAGTTTAAGAAGGAGAACTGGTGAGGAATTTGTATGTCAAGTCTGAGAAGGAGAACTGGTGAGGAGCTTGTATGTCAAGTCTAAGAAGGAGAACTGGTGAGGAGCTTGTACAGTTAGGTCCATATATATTTGGACAGAGACAACATTTTTCTAGTTTTGGTTATAGATATTACCACAATGAATTTTAAACAAAACAATTCCGATGCAGTTGAAGTTCAGACTTTCAGCTTTCATTTGAGGGTATCCACATTAAGATTGGATAAAGTGTTTAGGAGTTTCAGCTCCTTAACATGTGCCACCCTGTTTTTTAAGGGACCAAAAGTAATTGGACAGATTCAATAATTTTAAAGAAAATGTTCATTTTTAGTGCTTGGTTGAAAACCCTTTGTTGGCAATGACTGCCTGAAGTCTTGAGCTCATGGGCATCACCAGACGCTGTGTTTCCTCCTTTTTGATGCTCTGCCAGGCCTTCACTGCGGTGGTTTTCAGTTGCTGTTTGTTTGTGGGCCTTTCTGTCTGAAGTTTAGTCTTTAACAAGTGAAATGCATGCTCAGTTGGGTTGAGATCAGGTGACTGACTTGGCCATTCAAGAATATTCCACTTCTTTGCTTTAATAAACTCCTGGGTTGCTTTGGCTTTATGTTTTGGGTCATTGTCCATCTGTAGTAAGAAACGATGACCAATCAGTTTGGCTGCATTTGGCTGGATCTGAGCACACACTATGTCTCTGAATACCTCAGAATTCATTCGGCTGCTTCTGTCCTGTGTCACATCATCAATAAACACTAGTGACCCAGTGCCACTGGCAGCCATGCATGCCCGCGCCATCACACTGCCTCCGCCGTGTTTTACAGATGATGTGGTATGCTTTGGATCATGAGTTATACCACGCCTTCGCCATACTTTTCTCTTTCCATCATTCTGGTAGAGGTTGATCTTGGTTTCATCTGTCCAAAGAATGTTCTTCCAGAACTGCGGTGGCTTTTTTAGATGCTTTTTAGCAAAGTCCAGTCTAGCCTTTTTATTCTTGATGCTTATGACTGGCTGCACCGTGCAGTGAACCCTCTGTATTTACTTTCATGCAGTCTTCTCTTTATGGTAGATTTGGATATTGATACGCCGACCTCCTGGAGAGTGTTGGTCACTTGGTTGGCTGTTGTGAAGGGTTTCTCTTCACCAAGGAGATTATTCTGTGATCATCCACCACTGTTGTCTTTCGTGGATGCCCAGGTCTTTTTGCATTGATGAGTTCACCAGTGCTTTCTTTCTTTCTCAGGATGTACCAAACTGTAGATTTTGCCACTCCTAATATTGTAGCAATTTCTTGGATGGGTTTTTTTCTGTTTTCGCAGCTTAAGGATGGCTTGTTTCACCTGCATGGAGAGCTCCTTTACCGCATGTTTACTTCACAGCAAAACCTTCCAAATGCAAGCACCACACCTCAAATCAACTCCAGGCCTTTTATCTGCTTAATTGAGAATGACATAACGAAGGGATTGCCCACACCTGTCCATCAAATAGCCTTGCAGTCAATTGTCCAATTACTTTTGGTCCCTTTAAAAACAGGGTGGCACAAGTTAAGGAGCTGAAACTCCTAAACCCTTCATCCAATTTTAATGTGGATACCCTCAAATGAAAGCTGAAAGTCTGAACTTCAACTGCATCTGAATTGTTTTGTTTAAAGTTCATTGTGGTAATGTCTATACCCAAAAATAGAAAAATGTTGTCTCTGTCCAAATATATATGGACCTAACTGTATGTCAAGTTTAAGAAGGAGAACTGGTGAGGAGCTTGTATGTCAAGTTTAAGAAGGAGAACTGGTGAGGAGCTTGTATATCAAGTCTAAGAAGGAGAACTGGTGAGCTTGTATGTCAAGTCTAAGAAGGAGAACTGGTGAGGAATTTGTATGTCAAGTCTGAGAAGGAGAACTGGTGAGGAGCTTGTATGTCAAGTCTAAGAAGGAGAACTGGTGAGGAGCTTGTAAGTCAAGTCTAAGAAGGAGAACTGGTGAGGAGCTTGTATGTCAAGTCTAAGAAGGAGAACTGGTGAGGCACTTGTATGTCAAGTCTAAGAAGAAGAACTGCTGAGGAGCTTGTATGTCAAGTCTAAGAAGGAGAACTGGTGAGCTTGTATGTCAAGTTTAAGAAGGAGAACTGGTGAGGAATTAGTATGTCAAGTCTGAGAAGGAGAACTGGTGAGGAGCTTGTATGTCAAGTCTAAGAAGGAGAACTGGTGAGCTTGTATGTCAAGTTTAAGAAGGAGAACTGGTGAGGAATTAGTATGTCAAGTCTGAGAAGGAGAACTGGTGAGGAGCTTGTATGTCAAGTCTAAGAAGGAAAACTGGTGAGGAGCTTGTATGTCAAGTCTAAGAAGGAGAACTGGTGAGGAGCTTGTATGTCAAGTTTAAGAAGGAGAACTGGTGAGGAATTTGTATGACAAGTCTAAGAAGGAGAACTGGTGAGGAGCTTGTATGTCAAGTTTAAGAAGGAGAACTGATGAGGAGCTTGTATATCAAGTCTAAGAAGAAGAACTGGTCAGGAGCTTGTATGTCAAGTCTAAGAAGGAGAACTGGTGAGGAGCTTGTATGTCAAGTCTAAGAAGGAGAATTGATGAGGAGCTTGTATGTCAAGTCTAATTTCACATTCACATGTTCAGTATTTGGTCAGTATTTTACATAAGTATTTTTAGCCAAAATCATGAGAGGAACAATCAGAGGAAAAGTATAATAGAAACACATCACCACTTCTTCAATTTTCATCCACTCCTGGTTTTGGCTTACAAACACTGATGTGAAATACTGACCGAATACTGAACGTGTCAGTGTGGCCTAAGAAGGAGAACTGGTGAGGACTGGAGCTTTATTCTTGACTACATTCTAACCTCATCCTTTCAGTTTTTCCTCTTGGTGTCCAAACTCCGACTTCCAGACTTTGTGATCCAGCCTGTCTTCCGCCATTGTGTGTCTACACCTCAGTCCTATACTTCCAGCCCCATTTGTGGTCCTTCTTGTATCCACTCCTGTCTCTCGCAATCGCTGTAGCATCCAGCTGTCAACTCCGTACAAGAGTAAAAGGATAAGATCCAGACCTCCTTCGGAATTTTTGCGTCGGGTTCAAACTCCAAGTCAGTAATATACTATTCCTTCTGCGAAAATGTTACTATGTATCAATATTGAGAGGATTCAGATCATCATCCTCATCAATATTTTCATATATTTGCTACAATTCAGGTACTACAAAGATTCTTAAGTAGATGCTGATGTAAAACCAGTTCACACTGCGCCTACAGGAATTCATCGGTACAACAGATGCGGTAAAATCTCTTAATTATCATAATGCAATCATTGCTTTAAAAAAACTTGTTTTTTTAGGGTACATGTGCATGACATTTTTTTTTTTTTTTTTAGATGGGTACGCTCCGAAACCCATCTGAAAAAGCGCTTAAAGAGTAAATGTTGTAATTTTTATTTCATAAATCAGTAGTACATATGCAATGTGTAGGAGCATGTTCACACTGACAAAACCCAAGAAAACAAAAACAAAATGGGCAGATACCCTGTAATAAGTAAATGTGTATATAGTAATAGTACAAGTAAATAACATAGGGGACTTACCGTACTTATCACTATTTTGATAAAAAAGAAGCTATCCTATCGTGACAAGGTGAACCTAATCGGGATGAATTTTTTTTAATCAAAACATTGTTCCCCTATGTTATTTACATGTACTTTTACTATTTACTTATTACAGTGTATGTGCTCATTTTGTTTTTTTTTTCTTTGGGTTTGACTATGAAATGTGTGAACGTGCTCTTACACATTGCGCATATACCAACTCGTGCTGCGGCTCATTTTTTTGGTTTTGCTTTAGTTTCTTGCACCTTCTACATACAGAAGTTTTGAGCTTGGTATTTTATCTATATAGCTTCCCACGGGCGGGTGTCTGGACAGTTGGGCCTGGGTCCTGTTCTGCCCTTGTTCACATTGAGATCGGCCCACGCAATGTGAGGTTTTAATACTAGCGATAGTACAGCACCGTCCTGATTGGGTAAACCTTGTCACAGCAGGATGGATTTTTACATTTTTTTAAATAAAATAGTTTTAACTAAGCACCCTATGTTATTTACAAGTACTATAACTATTTACTTATTTATTTACTGCAAGGTATGTGCTTATTTTTTTTGTCTTTCTTGTTTCTTTGTTTTATAAATCAATAATTCATATAAAAATAAGCAACTTTGTAGTATGTCTTATCCGAGAAATCTGCTTGATTCTCCTCTTTCCACTCTCAATTCAAGGGCAAAATCTATAAAAGCTGTATTCATTAAAGACAGATTTTCCCATTACTGAGATGGGAGATGACAGTTGGTGCTTATAAAGTTCTATGGAGGACGGAGGGGCTAGAGGTGGACATCTTAGGCTACTTTCACACTAGCGTTAACTTTTTGCAGAAAAAACGCATCCAGCAAAATATTTTGCTGGATGAATTTTTTCCCCATAGACTTGTATTGGCGACGCATTGCGACGGATTTGCATACGTCGGTATACGTCTTTCGACGGATGCGTCGAAATTAGGCGACACGTCATCTGGAAAAACGTAGATTGCAACGTTTTTTGGCTCCGACAAAAAAACGTGTCTCGGCGCATCCATCGGCATGCGTCTTTGGCTACAATGAAAGTCTATGAGCGACGGATGCGTCGAGACACGTCGTACGACGCAATGCAGCGCTGCAATACGTTTTTTTCTACTGAGCATGCTCAGAAACAGGATTTTTTTAGCTAATTGGCCAGACATCCCCAAATAGACGGATCCGTCGAAATGCTGTATGCGTTGCATACATTTTGCACTTTTTTGACGCATCCGTTTTTTTGGCAAAAAGACGTTTTTGTGACGGTTTGCAGTTAACGCTAGTGTGAAAGTAGCCTTACAGGTAATAAGCAAGTTACAGTGCAACTGTCATTTCAGGAGAACTTCCAGGAGGATGTCTGTCTCTGCCTCCAGCTCTTCTACCTCCTCTTCCATAGAATCTTATAAGCACCAATTGTCGTCTCCTATCTTAACAGGAGATTTCTCTTCACCGAATATAGATTTTACCCATGAATTGAGAAAGAAACATCAGTTCAGTTAAAGAGAGAAGCAAATATCTCTAATAAGATACATTACAAAGTTTCTTATTTTCATGTGTTCTATTGATTTAGGAAATGAAAGTTACTCGTGAAAAAGTTCTAAAAACGAATGAATATATGTTCTGTGATATAAAACTACTTGCTGCACACATGTTCTGTCTTTTTGAGCTTCTTCTTTGAACCACTTCAGGCTAGCGGTTAGAAGTGACCCGGCCATTTTTTAGGCGGCTTTTGCTTGGAAGTCGCTCACTATTGTGTACAGGAGCCGCAGCTTAACTTTCTTAGGAACTTTGGGAACGCTGTGTACGGAGCCGTCGGCTTGTGATCCGTGTTGTCTTCTTTGGAAATGCTGAATTGTTAATAGCGTAAAAATAAAAAATCGTAGGATTAGCATCGTTGCAGAAAAGCTGTAAAGTAGTTATAGAAATTTTCTCAAAGAGCGACGTGAATATCATTATGAAGAGCTGGAAACAAAAAAGCGCTAAATGTATGAATTATTCATGAGATGTGTAAGGATTGAACTTGGTTAACGCTGTTATATAAGTGCGGCAGTGATAGAGCTGGAGCGGCTGATGTCTGATACATACTGTATCTATGGAGGAGAATGATTGTGGAGGTTCTCAGCAATGGACATATGTAATATATAGATGAGACCATGGAGGTTAAGGGGGTCACCCATCTCATTTAAAGACAGCGCAGTCATATTTACTGAAGCCTGAAGTGTCTGATGACACAGAGCACAGGAAATGAGGTCCTCATACACATTAGACTAATGTCGGCCGATCCCAACCATAGCGACAGCCGACAGTCTAGCTTCCATGGGGAGCACTGGCCACTGGTCGGGATACGTGTCAATCAAACATGTCTGATTTCGGACTGCCAGTCACATTGTTCGCCCTGAAATAAGCCACCTCAGCGCTGAATCTTCTCCACCACGTCAGCCCTGGGCCTTCTCCATCACCCTGGCGCTGAGTCTCCTCCACCACCTCGGCGCTGAGTCACATCCACCACCTCGATGCCGAGTCACAACCACCACCTCATCATTAAGTCTCTTCCATTACCTGGGTGCTGAGTCTTCACCACCACGTCAACGCAGAGTCTCCTCCGCCACCTCGATGCCGAGTCACGTCCACCAACTCATCATTAAGTCTCCTCCATTACCTGGGTGCTGAGTCTTCACCACCACGTCAACGCAGAGTCTCCTCCACCACCTCGATGCCGAGACACGTCCACCAACTCATCATTAAGTCTCTTCCATTATCTGGGTGCTGAGTCTTCACCACCACGTCAACGCAGAGTCTCCTCCACCACCTCGATGCCGAGACACGTCCACCAACTCATCATTAAGTCTCCTCCATTACCTGGGTGCTGAGTCTTCACCACCACGTCAACGCAGAGTCTCCTCCACCACCTCGATGCCGAGACACGTCCACCAACTCATCATTAAGTCTCTTCCATTATCTGGGTGCTGAGTCTTCACCACCGCGTCAGCCCTGAGTCTACTCCACAACCTCGGTACTGAGCCTCCTGCACCGAGGCGCTGAGTCTCCTCCACCACCACTTTATTGAGTCTCCTCCATTACCTGGGTGCTGAGTCTCCACCACCACATCAGCCCTGAGTCTCCCCTACCACCTCGATGCCGAGTCACGTTCACCACCACATCATTGAGTCTCCTCCATTGCCTGGGCACTGAGTCACCTCCACCACCTCGGCGCTGAGTCACATCCACCACCTCGATGCCGAGTCACAACCACCACCTCATCATTAAGTCTCTTCCATTACCTGGGTGCTGAGTCTTCACCACCACGTCAACGCAGAGTCTCCTCCACCACCTCGATGCCGAGTCACGTCCACCAACTCATCATTAAGTCTCCTCCATTACCTGGGTGCTGAGTCTTCACCACCACGTCAACGCAGAGTCTCCTCCACCACCTCGATGCCGAGACACGTCCACCAACTCATCATTAAGTCTCTTCCATTATCTGGGTGCTGAGTCTTCACCACCACGTCAACGCAGAGTCTCCTCCACCACCTCGATGCCGAGACACGTCCACCAACTCATCATTAAGTCTCCTCCATTACCTGGGTGCTGAGTCTTCACCACCACGTCAACGCAGAGTCTCCTCCACCACCTCGATGCCGAGACACGTCCACCAACTCATCATTAAGTCTCTTCCATTATCTGGGTGCTGAGTCTTCACCACCGCGTCAGCCCTGAGTCTCCTCCACCACCTCGGTACTGAGCCTCCTGCACCGAGGCGCTGAGTCTCCTCCACCACCACTTTATTGAGTCTCCTCCATTACCTGGGTGCTGAGTCTCCACCACCACATCAGCCCTGAGTCTCCCCTACCACCTCGATGCCGAGTCACGTTCACCACCACATCATTGAGTCTCCTCCATTGCCTGGGCACTGAGTCACCTCCACCACCTCGGCGCTGAGTCTCCTCCACCTCAGCGCTGAGTCACCTCCACCACCACGTCATTGAGTTTCCTCCATTACCTGGGCGCTGAGTCACCTCCACCACCTCAGCGCTGAGTCTCCTCCATTACCTGGGCACTGAGTCACCTCCCCCACCTCAGCGCTGAGTCTCCTCCACCACCACGTCATTGAGTTTCCTCCATTACCTGGGCACTGAGTCACCTCCACCACCTCAGCGCTGAGTCCCCTCCACCACGTCATTGAGTCTCCTCCATTACCTGATCACTGAGTCACCTCCACCACCTCAGCGCTGAGTCACCTCCACCACCTCAGCGCTGAGTCTTCTCCATTACGTGGGCACTGAGTCACCTCCACCACCTCAGCGCTGAGTCACCTCCACCACCTCAGCGCTGATTCTTCTCCACCTCAGTGCTGAGTCACCTCCACCACCTCAGCGCTGAGTCTCCTCCACCACGTTATTGAGTCTCCTCCATTACCTGATCACTGAGTCACCTCCAGCACCTCCGCGCTGAGTCTCCTCCATTACCTGGGCACTGAGTCTCCTCAACCACCTCGGCGCTGAGTCTCCTCCACCACCACGTCATTGAGTTTCCTCCATTACCTGGGCACTGAGTCACCTCCACCACCTCAGCGCTGAGTCTCCTCCATTACCTGGGCACTGAGTCACCTCCCCCACCTCAGCGCTGAGTCTCCTCCACCACCACCATGTCATTGAGTTTCCTCCATTACCTGGGCACTGAGTCACCTCCACCACCTCAGCGCTGAGTCTCCTCAACCACGTCATTGAGTCTCCTCCATTACCTGGGCACTGAGTCGCCTCCCCCACCTCAGCGCTGAGTCTCCTCCACCACCACGTTATTGAGTCTGCTCCATTACCTGATCACTGAGTCACCTCCACCACCTCAGCGCTGAGTCTTTTCCACCACGTCATTGAGTCTCCTCCATTACCTGATCACTGAGTCGCCTCCCCCACCTCAGCGCTGAGTCTTCTCCACCACGTCATTGAGTCTCCTCCATTACCTGATCACTGAGTCACCTCCACCACCTCAGCGCTGAGTCTTCTCCACCACGTCATTGAGTCTCCTCCATTACCTGGGCACTGAGTCGCCTCCCCCACCTCAGCGCTGAGTCTCCTCCACCACCACGTTATTGAGTCTGCTCCATTACCTGATCACTGAGTCACCTCCACCACCTCGGCGCTGAGTCTTCTCCACCACGTCATTGAGTCTCCTCCATTACCTGATCACTGAGTCACCTCCACCACCTCAGCGCTGAGTCTTCTCCATTACCTGGGCACTGAGTCACCTCCACCACCTCAGCGCTGAGTCACCTCCACCACCTCAGCGCTGAGTCACCTCCACCACCTCAGCGCTGATTCTTCTCCACCTCAGTGCTGAGTCACCTCCACCACCTCAGCGCTGAGTCTCCTCCACCACGTCATTGAGTCTCCCCCATTACCTGATCACTGAGTCACCTCCACCACCTCCGCGCTGAGTCTCCTCCATTACCTGGGCACTGAGTCTCCTCAACCACGTCATTGAGTCTCCTCCATTACCTGGGCACTGAGTCGCCTCCCCCACCTCAGCGCTGAGTCTCCTCCACCACCACGTTATTGAGTCTGCTCCATTACCTGATCACTGAGTCACCTCCACCACCTCAGCGCTGAGTCTTTTCCACCACGTCATTGAGTCTCCTCCATTACCTGATCACTGAGTCGCCTCCCCCACCTCAGCGCTGAGTCTTCTCCACCACGTCATTGAGTCTCCTCCATTACCTGATCACTGAGTCACCTCCACCACCTCAGCGCTGAGTCTTCTCCACCACGTCATTGAGTCTCCTCCATTACCTGGGCACTGAGTCGCCTCCCCCACCTCAGCGCTGAGTCTCCTCCACCACCACGTTATTGAGTCTGCTCCATTACCTGATCACTGAGTCACCTCCACCACCTCGGCGCTGAGTCTTCTCCACCACGTCATTGAGTCTCCTCCATTACCTGATCACTGAGTCACCTCCACCACCTCAGCGCTGAGTCTTCTCCATTACCTGGGCACTGAGTCACCTCCACCACCTCAGCGCTGAGTCACCTCCACCACCTCAGCGCTGAGTCACCTCCACCACCTCAGCGCTGATTCTTCTCCACCTCAGTGCTGAGTCACCTCCACCACCTCAGCGCTGAGTCTCCTCCACCACGTCATTGAGTCTCCCCCATTACCTGATCACTGAGTCACCTCCACCACCTCCGCGCTGAGTCTCCTCCATTACCTGGGCACTGAGTCTCCTCAACCACCTCAGCGCTGAGTCTCCTCCACCACCACGTCATAGAGTCTCCTCCATTACATGGGTGCTGAGTCTCCACCACCACGTCGGCCCTGAGCCTCCTCCATCACCTCCTCTTCACTTTCTGGGATCTTTGGTCCAGTGGGCGGTCCTGTCAGTGATTGACATCTACCTCTCAATGCACACTTATGCAAATAAATCTGTCAATCACTGATAGGACCGCCCACTGGCTCAAACAGAAATTAGAGGATTAAATGACTAACAGTCAGGTGATACTGAATCTTTTCTCACTAAATCTGAATCTACTCATCTCCCCCTGCTTTATTACATATTGGACGGCATTTTCATGGTGACAGGTTCCCATTAAGTTATATATTAATTTTTACATGAAAATTATTTTTAATGACATTATCTAAGTTTACAATAATTAGAGATCTGGCAGTACGGTGACTTCTGAACATGACACAGCTCATGCCCACAACATTGCCCCATAGAATGAAGAGGTGAATGTAGCGGGTCCCAGCCTGTGAGACCACCGGTCATGTCTTCTCTATTGGACTGACTGGAGTAGCCGCCATCACATCAATCAAACGGCAACTCCGCGATTCCAGTTCTGCTGAATCATTGGTAATTAACTTTGGATTCATCCGCCGCACTTTAACAAGGAGACGAGAGCAGTAAAATGTCATAGTCCGCTTATTTAAAGGGATATTCCCATCTTTTGTCCCAAACGTATTGGCGTATTGCTAGACGATCAGGATGTGATGACAACACAACAATTTTGGGATTATTCTCACTCTCTTCACCAGTTTGCTGTAATGTAGATGGTGCGTTATCCTGACGAAGGCAAATTAAATATACAGTATATTTTTATAATGAAGCAGAGACATCAAATTAAAACTCCAAATAGAGAAGCTAATAAAGATTACAGGCGGAGGAATCGGAGACAAATTACATCAGATTGGATTTTATAAGGGGAGCACAGATGGAGCGCAAAGAATGATTAAATACATAATTTATTTACTGCGTGCCGTAATTAAATTGCTGTTTTGTTTATTTTGAGCTTAGACACATTAGTTGATCTTTTGTGGATTCACAAACTATTGACAGAAGGGATTCGCCCTTCCCGTACTCTGTGCCCGTCCTTGGGAAATACCAACAGCCGGGTCGTGGACTGATCTTACATAGAAGTCATTAATAACGCAGTATACAGTAAGCTCCTTGTCTCCCCCTAGTGTTGACAGCGAGAATATTAATATATCCAACTTTGGGGATAATGTTCTTTCATTATTTACCATATATTTTATTATGTATTTTGGGATTAAAATCAATTTCGCAATTGGGTTTCATTGAATATTTTGCATCATTTACGTTCTATAGCGACTTGTGTCACAATGCGTACTGCTGGCTATAGAATGGGTTAACTGAGAATCCATCAGTGAACTCCTTCTGAT
This sequence comes from Ranitomeya imitator, assembly GCF_032444005.1. Taxonomy (NCBI): domain Eukaryota; kingdom Metazoa; phylum Chordata; class Amphibia; order Anura; family Dendrobatidae; genus Ranitomeya; species Ranitomeya imitator. Next base: position 18,635,539 of record NC_091288.1, read on the forward strand.
GGTCTGGTGGGAAGTTTGTAACTGTTTGTTTTTTTCTGATCTCATCTCAGCTGATTTATTTCCCTGTGGTGGGGAAATACTGACAGCTTCATAGACTGATCATTACATGGATGTCAATAATAAAGCAGTAAGCTCCTAAGCTCCCCCTAGTGATGACAGTGAGAATATTAATATATTCACCTTTGGGGATAATAATAATAAAAGAAAATTAATTATTATTTATATTTGTTGGGATAAAATACATTTTTGTCTTGGTTTTCATTGAACATTTTGCAGCATTTACCTTACCTATAACCGCTTGTATCATACTGCATATTGCTGGCTACAAAAGGAGTTAACTGAGAATCCATCAGTGAGCTTGTTCTGCTGCATTGATTGGTAGTTTGAAACAAACTCTTATCTGGGTTTTTTTCTTCTGAACTTATCTAAGCGGTTTTATGACCAAAGACCACGGTTTTATGACCAAAGACCACGTTGCCGTTGAAGGTGCAAAGAAAGAAAGTGCCCGTAAAAGTCAAAACGCTGCCAAATTTTTTATGAAACAGAATTACAAAAATTAGGTTTTTTTTTTTTATGGTAGACAACCAGGAGAACTTACAGCAGAATATCTACTTCTGCCTCTAGTTTCTCCCTCCTCTTTCCATAGAATCTTATGAGAACCAACTGTCATCTCCTATCTCACTAATGGGAAAGTCTTCAAAGAGGAATTCCCATCTTATACATTTATGCAATATTCACAGGATAGGCCAAAAATGTACAGCAGATCCCAACCTCATTATTGGAGATAGCATTAGCCTCAAGAACGAGACCCCATCATGTGCTGCTTCAGTGGAGAGGCGGTGGTCCTCGTGATACAAAGTAAGGCTGGAGACACATCCTGGTGATTTTTGAATAACCAGTGCTGGTGAAATACGTGGTCCGTGTCTGTGTGCCATCTGTGTGTATGTATGTGCCATCCGTGTGCATGTATGTGACATCCGTGTGCATGTATGTGACATCCGTGTGCATGTACTGTATGTGACATCCGTGTGTATGTATGTGACATCCATGTGTATGTATGTGACATCCGTGTGCATGTACTGTATGTGACATCCGTGTGCTGTCGTGTGTGACACATATGGAATGAAACGCACCATAGAAATGAAAGAGTTTTATGTATTAAAGATGTTCACAGATAAAGATAGATAGTGATGAAGAACATGATAGAGAGATAAAGAGAACACAGCAGTATCTATAGGAGCCAACACTGAATAATAATAATACAGCTTAGGGTCAATGTTTTCAGTGTTTGCATATATCTTGGCTCCTATAGATGCTGCTGTGTTGTCTTTTTATATATAGTGCAGCTATCGCAGCTGGCACCTGTTCACACCTAGGAGGTGCTGGTCAGGTTTTTTCTTTATAGATAACAGATAGTTAGACATTTTCTTCTTGTGAGGGTGGTGTGCTCCTAAAGATTGACAATTTGGGCCTGCCACATGGCTGGGGACACTGGTCCAAATTGTGCTCTCTTTGATTTAGCAAGCATTGCTTTGCGTTGGAATAATCGGAGGAGCGCATGAAAACCGAAGCTGCAGTTTCAGAGCAGTGCTTGCAGGATCTAGAGCGCAGAGCTTGCAAACGTGTGCTCCTCTGGCTTGCAAGACTGCATTCCTTGGACTTACAAATGTGAACTCCTCGGGCTTACATACATGCGCTCCTTGGACTTGAAAATCCAGCAGAAAAAAAGGCAGAGATGTTTACCTGCCCAGGCCTCCAGACAAATGCACACTGGATGCAGTGGACCCATTTATCAGAGGTGCATTTTGGACAGCACCGGGCAGCCCACCTGATCTAATAGTATGGGCGTGACGTCGTCACCAGTAGGCTGTAAGCCAGATGCCGTGCATCGCCTGAGTGTGAACAGTGCCGCATACAGACCTTTTTCGTGCATTAATATGCCACACAACCACCCCCTCCGTGGACTGGCAGGCTGTGAGTGGTTGTCTCATCAGCATTTTTGCACCTGTGTTAAATGGGTCCAGTGCACCCTGTTAGTGCATTTGTCTGGAGGCCTGGGCAGGTAAACATCTCTGCCTTTTTTCTGCTGTTTTTTTTCAATTTTTTTTAGATTTTCAAGTCCTCTTTTTGCTGCTTGATGGCTCCTTGGACTTGCAAACGTGCGCTCTAGATTTTAGTATAGTGCAGTGGTGGCCGGTAACCTAAGCAACGTAAACAATAGAATTTTTTTTAAAATCCCTCCTTTCTTGAGAAGAGGTATATTGCAAAGTTGCTTATTTTTACAAGCTAATCACGACCCTTTAAACGATCAGGACAGGATATAAGTTTGCGTTGCTGATATGTTTAGTTCTGAGAGGATTGTCTAGATTGGATACATTGTAGCCATCGGGAACCAGCAATTTTGCAAATATTTAACATAAAATGTTACATAGCTTCTCATTGTGCAATGACTTATTTTTTGTTTCCAATGAAAATACAAAAACCCCCATGCAGAGCGATCGCCATCATCAGAGATTTATTCCAGTTGTTTAATCAACACTGATACATTGTAACAATCCAATCGTCAATGTGATTACGTCCAGGTCACCAGGGGTTTCAGAAACAAAGTAAAGATCTTCAAAACAAAGATTTATGTGAATTTTTTTTTTAATGTTAATCCCATTACATTTTGTTACTTTTGCAGACTTGAAGCTTAATGGAAGCAAAAGTCTCACAATCTGATTTGTGCAGGAAGAGGTGGATTTTGAGGGCATAAAAAGGGGTTAGGATTATAAATCCGTTGCATTCACCTCCTCTTGGCCTTTCTCATTCCTGCTGACGGTCCTCCGATCGTCCTCATCCATTGCGTTATGGGACCACGGACAGCGTTGCACGGCGAAATTAACGTCGTGCAACGCGGCCGTTAACGCGCCCATTCACGCTAATGGGAACGCGCTACACTAGCGCGTGCCATGTTCGGCACGCGCTAGCGATGCGCCGGAGATTCCTGGCGCGCGGGGATCTGCGAGAGCGGGGACGTTACCGCGACCCCATAAAAAACATTGCGTTAGCGCAATCCGCTAGCGCTAAACGGATTGCACTAACGCAATGTGACCCTTTACTTCTGTCTTATTCTGCCAGAAGGATCTGGCGCTGCTGTAATCCACTAGATCACATGGTGATCTGGGGGGGCGATCGGAGAATCATCAGTAGTGAGATAGGTACTGTATGAAGAGGGACGAGGGCAGGGGAGTATTAAAAGGGGTTTTTTTGTGTGTTTTTTTAAATCCCTTCCCTACAGATTTTTATATGATGCAAAGAAAATTTCTGGGGTGAATATGAATTTCGGGAGATTCGCTAATCACAACCCTCGTAGGAGCCTCACAGGCATTCATATGTGTTTATCATCCAGATTTTGCAGAAATTGTTATAATTACATTTTTTTTTTTCTTATTTTTATTTTTAGGAGCAGAAAGTAAGTGAAGAACGACAGCAGAATGTACGTCAGAAATGGAGCGGCTCCCGGCACCTGCCCCAGACTGACCATGCACAAGTATCTGCTGCTCTCGGCGATGCTGTTGCCTCTTACAAAAGCCGATTTTACACTTCAGGAAATCAAACCGTTCACTTGGAAATCAGGTAATAACTTTTATGATGTGCTATAAACAGCCGAGTTATATCTGACTCTCCCCGGGATCCTGCAGGTACGTGGACTGAGGTGGCTTAGGCTACTTTCACACTTGCGTTGTGCGACGTACGTCGCAATGCGTCGTTTTGGGGAAAAAACGCATCCTGCAAAGTTGCCCGCAGGATGCGTTTTTTTCTCCACAGACTTGCATTAGCGACGCATGGCCACATGTCGCATCCGTCGTGCGACGGATGCGTCGTGTTTTGGCGGACCGTCGGCACAAAAAAGTTCCATGTAACTTTTTGTGCGTCGCGTCCGCCATTTTCGACCGCGCATGCGCGGCTGAAACTCCACCCCCTCCTCCCCCGACATTACAATGGGGCAGTGGATGCGTTGAAAAACTGCATCCGCTGCCCCTGTTGTTCATTTATTTCACAACGTGCGTGGTACGTCGGCCAGACGCATAGCGACGGGACCGTACCGACGCAAGTGTGAAAGTAGCCTAAGGCACCCAGCTGGGGGTGTAATTATAGGGGGTGTAATTGTAGGGGTGCATTTACTAGTTACAGATTTTGCCTTTATCCCAAGAGCTTCGAGTTATCGCTTTTTTTTCCAACAAATTTGACAAAACAAGCCTATCGGGAGCGCCGTCAGATCCTCTTTAATTGAGTCGTATGAGTTCACCAAAAAACTTTTATTTTTAGCCTAAAAATGTCATCATTCCCTTAGTAGGGCACAAGCTGTAATTCCAGAAAGAGCCATCAACCAGGGGGGAGCTGTTGCAGATCTTATATCTTTTTTTTATACCAGAGTTATAAAGAATCAGAAAAGCATTGATGCCTCCTGTCATAAACAGCGCCACATCTGTCCATGGGTTGAGGTTGGTATTGCAGCTAAGCTTCATTTAAAGGGAGTCTGCCAGCACAGAAGTACAGGAGCTCAGTGCACCCTGGCCACACATTGAAGTACAACTTCCCATCTGCTTGTTTTCCATCTATCTCCGACCTTCTCTGGCTCTATGAAGACAGGGCTGTCAATCAAAATAGAGGCGAGGAGGCGGACATAGAGGAAAAACTACCGGGTGGGAAGGAGCACTTAAATGTTTGGCCACGCCAAGGAGGCTCTGAGCGTCTGTGCTTGGTTTGAACAGTCATTCCGTGGTGACAATCGCTTTAAGTGAATTGGGCTGACTTGCAATACCACACTCAGCCTGTGATCAGTAGTGGCGCTGTTCCTGAATGAAACTCTGATCCTCTGATTTTCTAATGCTAATCTATCCATAAACGAATCCCTTACAACCCAAATAATCGCTCTTACAAAGTATTGGATCTCTTTATGGACATCCAGTTGGCGTGCGGTATCTTACAGGCAATGCCTGCTGGGAAAAGTATGCAAATTAGCTCTCCAACAAAAGGAAGACCGCAGGCTCTGCAGCGCCACCTATAGGTAGGTGCCCTGTATGTCAGTGTCCGTCCCATTTCAGCACCTGCAGACAGCAGTGTTTCGGACTTCTCGCTCCTCATCAGTACACAGCAGGTTTCTCTGCGAGATCCCTGATAATCCCAGATCCGCTGCGGTTCTCCAGATCCGAATGCGATAGTCGAGTCCAGTTCGGGTACGTGATTCGCGATCTGTACTCCCTACGTAAATCGGATCTGAAAAGCATACATTAACTCTTTCCTGATAATATTGATCCATAAGGGTATGTGCACACGTCCGGATTTTTAGCGTTTTTTTTGCGGAATTTCGCAATAAAAACGCTATAAATCCGGTAAAAAAACGCTAACATTATGCATCCTATCTTTTAGAATGCATTCCGCATTTTTTGTGCATATGTTAGCGTTTTTTTCCGCAAAACAAACGCATTCCGCAAAAAGAACGGACATGCTCATTCTTTTTGCGGATTCCATATCAAAAAGGACTTTCCTGAAAAAAAAAAAAAAACGCAAAAAATCCGCGCAAAATCCGCGCGAAAAAAGACGCGGATTTCTGGCAGAATTCTCAGGATTTTGTCTGGAAAAAAACCTGACGTGTGCACATACCCTTAAGCTGATGAATCCCCAGAGGAGACGACACCCGCGTATTTTCAATCATCGCTTTCTTATTTTATATCCAACCTGACGGAGATTGCAAATTGCGGCTTCTTTATCTCAAGCTTCCAACAATTGCTCAATTTTCGGTAATCCCTTTTTTTTTTCTTTTTTTTTAATATTAAATTGAACTAAAAAAAAGAGATTTTGTTATATAGGATCTCAAAAGCAGAAATGATTTATTGCAGCGGCAATCTGCACCATTACTGTTGCCAAAGGCTATTTGTTTAGCATTTATCAGTGAAGAAGGAGCATTGTGCATATAGCGGCTGCATGCAAATTGCGAACAGTCAAATACCATAGATCATTTTCTGCAGCTCCATCCCCCCACTCTTTGCCGCCCCCCATTTCTTCCCTGTCCGTACCATTATTTTATCTGCAGTGAAATGAAACTATGAATTTTCATACATTTCTGCGGCTCGTGTAGACAGCGCAGCGAGCTAGTTTGTACATCTGTCATAATCATACTGATAAATACGGCGGCCGTGGGATATAAAATACACCGGTTTTATATTCTGCCTTACGCCTTCTGTTCTCCGCTTATTATACCGCCAGAGTGGGAGCTTTGTCTATTAACATGCCCTACCAGTTTAATAATTTACCGCAGTTATCTCACTCCTGCGCCTCTCTCTTCTCCATCGGAAATTAATTAACCCTTTATCACAGTCATTTATTTAATTTTTTTTCCCTCTTAGGAAGTTTGAAAAAGTAAATAAAGAAAAACAGTAAACACAGGAATAAATATTTCACAACTTAAAGCCAAATATTCATGTTCGCAAAATGGTAAATATTGAAGCAAAGAGGACTTCTCATACGCTAGATTATAAATATATCTAGTGGTGGAAATAAGTATTTGATCCCTTGCTGATTTTGTAAGATTGCCCACTGACCAAGACATGAACAGTCTATAATTTTAAAGGTAGGTTAATTTTAACATTGAGAGATAGAATATAAAAAATAAAATCCAGAAAATCACATTGTATAAAATGTATACATTTATTTGCATTTTGCAGTGAGAAATAAGTATTTGATCCCCCTACCAGCCAGTAAGAGTTCTGGCTCTTACAGACCAGTTAGACACTCTTAATCAACTCATTACAGCTGTCTTACATAGTCACCTTATAAAAGACTCCCGTCCACAGACTCAAATAATCAGTCAGACTCTAACCTCTACAACATGGGCAAAACCAAAGAGCTTTATAAGGATGTCAGGGACAAGATCATAGACCTGCACAAAGCTGTAATGGGCTACAAAACCATAAGTAAGATGCTGGGCGAGAAGGAGACAACTGTTGGTGCAATAGTAAGAAAATGGAAGAAATACAAAATGACTGTCAATGGACATGGATCTGGGGCACCATGCAACATCTCACCTCGTGGGGTATCCTTGATCATGAGAAAGGTGAGAGATCAGCCTAAAATCTCAAGGCAGCTGGGACCACAGACACCAAGAAAACCATTGGTAACACATTACGCCGTAAAGGTTTAAAATCCTTCAGTGCCCGCAAGGTCCCCCATCTCAAGAAGGCACATGTGCAGCCCGTCTGAAGTTTGTCAGTGAACACCTGGATGATTCTGTGAGTGATTGGGAGAAGGTGCTGCGGTCAGAGGAGACAAAAATTGAGCTCTTTGGCATTAACTCAACTCGCCGTGATTGGAGCAAGAGAAATGCTGCCCATGACCCAAATAACACCATCCCCACTGCCAAGCATGGAGGTGGAAACATTATGTTTTGGGGTGTTTCTCTGCTAAGAGCACAGGACTGCTTCACTACATCAATGGGAGAATGGATGGAGCCATGTACTGTAAAATCCTGAGTGACAACCTCCTTCCCTCAGCCAGGACATTAAAAATGGGTTGTGGCTAGGACTTCAGCAAGACAATGACCCAAAACATACAACCAAGGCAACAAAGGAGTGGCTCAAAAAGAAGCACATTAAGGTCATGGAGTGGCCTAGCCAGTCTCCAGACCTTAATCCCATAGAAAACGTATGGAGGGAGGTGAAGCTCCGAGTTGCCAAGCAACAGCCTCAAAATCTTAATGATTTAGAGATGATCTTCAAAGGGGAGTGGAACAAAATTCCTCCTGACATGTGCGCAAACCTCATCGTCAACTACAAGAAAGGTCTGACTGCTGTGCTTGCCAACAAGGGTTTTGCCACCAAGTATTCAGTCTTGTTTGCCAGAGGGATCAAATACTTATTTGTCACTGCAAAACGCAAATGTATATAATTTATACAATGTAATTTTTCTGGATTTTATTTTTGATATTCTATCTCTCAATGTTAACCCCTTCCCGACCCATGATGCCACGTAGGCGTCATGAAAGTCGGTGCCAATCCGACCCATGACGCCTATGTGGCGTCATGGAAAGATAGCGTCCCTGCAGATCGAGTGAAAGGGTTAACTCCCATTTCACCCGATCTGCAGGGACAGGGGGAGTGGTAGTTTAGCCCAGGGGGGGTGGCTTCACCCCCTCGTGGCTACGATCGCTCTATTTGGCTGTTGAAAGTGAAACTGCCAATCAGAGCGATTTGTAATATTTCACCTATTATAACGGGTGAAATATTACAATCCAGCCATGGCCGATGCTGAAATATCATCGGCCATGGCTGGAAATACTAATGTGCCCCCACCCCACCCCACCGATCGCCCCCCAGCCCCCCCGATCTGGCCGGTACACTGCTCCGGCTCCCCTCCGTCCAGTGCTCCGCTCCCCCCCGTGCTCTTGTCCGCTCCCCCCGTGCTCCAATCACCCCCCCGTGCTCCAATCACCCCCCCTGCACTCCGATCCACCCCCCCGGTGCTCCGTTCCACCCCCCCGTGCTCCATTCCAGCCCCCCCGTGCTCCGTTCCACGCCCCCGTGCTCCGTTCCACCCCTCCCGCGCTCCGATTCCCCCCCCCGTGCTCCGATTCCCCCCCCCCCCCCGTGGTCCCCCCCACCCCATCATACTTACCGATCCAGCCGGGGTCACGTCCATCTTCTCCCTGGGCGCCGCCATCTTCCAAAATGGCGGGCGCATGCGCAGTGCGCCCGCCGAATCGGCCGGCAGATTCGTTCCAAAGTGCATTTTGATCACTGAGATTATATCTCAGTGAGCAAAATAAAAAAAATAATAAATGACCCCCCCCCTTTGTCACCCCCATAGGTAGGGACAATAAAAAAATAAAGAAATTTTTTTTTTCCACTAATGTTAGGATAGGGTTAGGGGTAGGGTTAGGGTTAGGGCTAGGGTTAGGGTTTCGGTATGTGCACACGTATTCTGGTCCTCTGCGGATTTTTCCGCTGCGGATTTGATAAATCCGCAGTGCTAATCCGCTGCGGATTTATGGCGGATTTACCGCGGTTTTTCTGCGCATTTCACTGCGGTTTTACAACTGCGATTTTCTATTGGAGCAGTTGTAAAACCGCTGCGGAATCCGCACAAAGAAGTGACAGTGTACAGCGATTTTTGTTCCCGTAGGTTTACATTGAACTGTAAACTCATGGGAAACTGCTGCGGATCCGCAGCGTTTTCCGCAGCGTGTGCGCATACCTTTAGAATTAGGCTATGTGCACACTGTGCGGATTTGGCTGCGGATTGGCCGCTGCGGATTCGCAGCAGTGTTCCATCAGGTTTACAGTACCATGTAAACATATGAAAAACCAAATCCGCTGTGCCCATGGTGCGGAAAATACCGCGCGAAAACGCTGCGTTGTATTTTCCGCAGCATGTCAATTCTTTGTGCGGATTCCGCAGCGTTTTACACCTGTTCCTCAATAGGAATCCGCAGGTGAAATCCGCACAAAAAACACTGGAAATCCGCGGAAAATCCGCAGGTAAAATGCAGTGCCTTTTACCCGTGGATTTTTCAAAAATGGTGCGGAAATATCTCACACGAATCCGCAACGTGGGCACATAGCCTTAGGGTTAGGGTTGGAATTAGGGTTGTGGTTAGGGTTGTGATTAGAGTTATGGCTACAGTTGGGATTAGGGTTAGGGGTGTGGGGGGGGTTAGTGTTGGAGGTAGAATTGAGGGGTTTCCTGTTGTGAATTCTGTGGCTGAGTTCACTTCTGTGGTCACAAGTGGTATTGCAGTCTCTGGGCTTCCTCCCTCAGGTGTTTTGGTGAGCTCGTTGGCTGCCTTGCTATTTAGCTCCACCTGAGTCTGTCTTCCTTGCTCCTTGTCAATGTTCCAGTGTTGGATCTGAGCTACTGCATCTTTCCTTGGGCCTGCTGTTCTGCTAGATAAGTGCTTCTAGTTTGTTTTCTGTTTTTTCTGTCCAGCTTGCTATTAACTTTTGCTGGAAGCTCTGAGAAGCAAAGGGGTGCACCGCCGTGCTGTTAGTTCGGCACGGTGGGTCTTTTTGCCCCTTTGCGTGGTTTTCGTTTTAGGGTTTTTTGTAGACTGCATAGTTCTCTTTGCTATCCTCGCTCTGTCTAGAATATCGGGCCTCACTTTGCTGAATCTATTTCATTCCTATGTTTGTCTTTTCATCTTGCTAACAGTCATTATATGTGGGGGGCTGCCTATTCCTTTGGGGTATTTCTCTGAGGTAAGTCAGGCTTGTATTTCTATCTTCAGGCTAGTCAGCTCCTCAGGCAGTGCCGAGTTGCATAGGTAGTGATAGGCGCAATCCACTGCTGCTTATAGTTGTGTGAGGATAGATCAGGTACTGCAGTCTACAGAGATTCCACGTCTCAGAGCTCGTCCTATTGTTTTTGGTTATTGCCAGATCTCTGTATGTGCGCTGATTACTGCACGCTGTGTTGCCTGATTGCCAGCCATAACAGTACAAGGAGCCACACCAATGATTCCCAATAGAGGGAAAAAAGAAATCCTGACATCATTTTTTTTTCTTAGCTCTGTCTTCAGTCTTTTTTTTCCCCTAGACATTAGAGTGCTTCAGGACACAGCTGTGGACATGGATATTCAGGCTCTGTGCTCTTCAATGGATAATCTCGTTGTAAATGTACAAAAGATTCAAGATACTATTGATCAGAAATCTATGCTAGAACCAAGAATTCCGATTCCTGATTTGTTTTTTGGTGACAGAACTAAGTTCCTGAGCTTCAGAAATAATTGTAAGCTATTTTTGGCCTTGAAACCTCATTCTTCTGGTAATCCTATTCAACAGGTTTTGATTATTATTTCTTTTTTGCGCGGCGACCCACAGGACTGGGCGTTTTCTCTTGCACCAGGAGATTCTGCATTGAGTAATGTTGATGCATTTTTCCAGGCACTGGGATTGCTTTACGATGAGCCTAATTCAGTGGATCAGGCTGAGAAAAATCTGCTGGCTTTATGCCAGGGTCAGGATGATGTAGAAGTATATTGTCAGAAATTTAGGAAGTGGTCAGTACTCACTCTGTGGAATGAATCTGCACTAGCGGCTTTGTTCAGAAAGGGTCTCTCTGAAGCTCTTAAGGATGTAATGGTGGGATTTCCTATGCCTGCTGGTTTGAATGAGTCTATGTCCTTGGCCATTCAGATCGGTCGTCGCTTGCGCGAGCGTAAATCTGTGCACCATTTGGCGGTATTGTCTGAGAGTAAACCTAAGCCTATGCAGTGCGACAGGACTATGACTAAAGTAGAACGGCAAGAACACAGACGTCTGAACAGACTGTGTTTCTATTGTGGTGATTCTACTCATGCTATTTCTAATTGTCCTAAACGCACTAGGCGGTTCGATAGCTCTGCCGTTATTGGTACTGTACAGTCCAAATTCCTTTTGTCCATTACCTTAATGTGCTCTTTGTCATCGTATTCTGTCATGGCGTTTGTGGATTCAGGCGCTGCCCTGAATCTGATGGATCGTGTGGGACCCCGACTTCGTGTTGGGGATCTGGTTTGGTTATCTTCTCGTCATATTCCTATGAAGGTTTCCTCTCCTAAATTTAAACCTCGTTTTATTGGTCCGTATAGGATTTCTGAGATTCTCAATCCGGTGTCTTTTCGTCTGACCCTCCCAGACTCCTTTTCCATACATAATGTATTCCATAGGTCGTTGTTGAGGAGATACGTGGCACCTATGGTTCCATCTGTGGAGCCTCCTGCCCCTGTTTTGGTAGAGGGGGAATTGGAGTATATTGTGGAGAAGATTTTGGATTCTCGTGTCTCTAGACGGAAACTCCAGTATCTGGTCAAATGGAAGGGTTATGCTCAGGAAGATAATTCCTGGGTTTTTGCCTCTGATGTCCATGCCCCAGATCTTGTTCGTGCCTTTCATGTGGCTCATCCTGGTCGGCCTGGGGGTTCTGGTGAGGGTTCGGTGACCCCTCCTCAAGGGGGGGGTACTGTTGTGAATTCTGTGGCTGAGTTCACTTCTGTGGTCACAAGTGGTATTGCAGTCTCTGGGCTTCCTCCCTCAGGTGTTTTGGTGAGCTCGTTGGCTGCCTTGCTATTTAGCTCCACCTGAGTCTGTCTTCCTTGCTCCTTGTCAATGTTCCAGTGTTGGATCTGAGCTACTGCATCTTTCCTTGGGCCTGCTGCTCTGCTAGATAAGTGCTTCTAGTTTGTTTTCTGTTTTTTCTGTCCAGCTTGCTATTAACTTTTGCTGGAAGCTCTGAGAAGCAAAGGGGTGCACCGCCGTGCTGTTAGTTCGGCACGGTGGGTCTTTTTGCCCCTTTGCGTGGTTTTCGTTTTAGGGTTTTTTGTAGACTGCATAGTTCTCTTTGCTATCCTCGCTCTGTCTAGAATATCGGGCCTCACTTTGCTGAATCTATTTCATTCCTATGTTTGTCTTTTCATCTTGCTAACAGTCATTATATGTGGGGGGCTGCCTATTCCTTTGGGGTATTTCTCTGAGGTAAGTCAGGCTTGTATTTCTATCTTCAGGCTAGTCAGCTCCTCAGGCAGTGCCGAGTTGCATAGGTAGTGATAGGCGCAATCCACTGCTGCTTATAGTTGTGTGAGGATAGATCAGGTACTGCAGTCTACAGAGATTCCACGTCTCAGAGCTCGTCCTATTGTTTTTGGTTATTGCCAGATCTCTGTATGTGCGCTGATTACTGCACGCTGTGTTGCCTGATTGCCAGCCATAACAGTTTCCACTGTTTAGGCACATCAGGGGTCTCCAAACGCAACATGGCGCCACCATTGATTCCAGCCAATCTCGTATTCAAAAAGTCAAATGGTGCTCCCTCACTTCCGAGCCCTGACGTGTGCCCAAACAGTGGTTTACCCCCACATATGGGGTACCAGCATACTCAGGACAAACTGCGCAACAATTACTGGGGTCCAATTTCTCCTGATACCCTTGTGAATCTAAAAAAATGCTTGCTAAAACATAATTTTTGAGGAAAGAAAAATGATTTTTTATTTTCACGGCTCTGCGTTGTAAACGTCTGTGAAGCACTTGGGGGTTCAAAGTGCTCACCACATATCTAGATAAGTTCCTTGGGGGGTCTAGTTTCTAAAATGGGGTCACTTGTGGGGGTTTCTATTGTTTAGGCACATCAGGGGCTCTGCAAACGCAACGTGACGCCCGCAGAGCATTCCATCAAAGTCTGCATTTCAAAACGTCACTACTTCACTTCCGAGCCTCGGCATATGCCCAAACAGTGGTTTACCCCCACATATGGGGTATCAGCGTACTCACGAGAAACTGGACAACAACTTTTGGGGTCCAATTTCTTCTGTAACCCTTGGGAAAATAATAAATTCTGGGCTAAATAATTATTTTTGAGGAAAGAAAACGTATTTATTATTTTCACGGCTCTACATTATAAACTTCTATGAAGCACTTGGGGGTTCAAAGTGCTCACCACACATCTAGATAAGTTCCTTTGGGGGTCTAGTTTCCAAAATGGGGTCACTTGTGGGGGTTTCTACTGTTAAGCCACATCAGGGGCTCTGCAAACGCAACGTGACGCCCGCAGAGCATTCCATCAAAGTCTGCATTTCAAAACGTCACTACTTCACATCCGAGCCTCGGCATGTGCCCAAACAGTGGTTTACCCCCACATATGGGGTATCAGCGTACTCAGGAGAAACTGGACAACAACTGTTGGGGTCAAATTTCTCCTGTTTCCCTTGGGAAAATAAAAAATTGCAGGCTAAAAGATCATTTTTGAGAAAATAATTTTTATTTTTTATTTTCATGGCTCTGCGTTATAAACTTCTGTGAAGCACTTGGGGGTTCAAAGTCCTCACCACACATCTAGATTAGTTCCTTTGGGGGTCTAGTTTCCAAAATGGTGTCATTTCTGGGGGATCTCCAATGTTTAGGCACACAGGGGCTCTCCAAACGTGACATGGTGTCCGCTAATGATTGGAGCTAATTTTCCATTTAAAAAGCCAAATGGCGTGCCTTCCCTTCCGAGCCCTGCCGTGCGCCCAAACAGTGGTTTACCCCCACATATGGGGTATCAGCGTACTCAGAACAAACTGGACAACAATATTTGGGGTCCAATTTCTCCTATTATCCTTGGCAAAATAGGAAATTCCAGGCTAAAAATCATTTTTGAGGAAAGAAAATTATTTTTTATTTTCATGGCTCTGCGTTATAAACTTCTGTGAAGCACCTGGGGGTTTAAAGTGCTCAATATGCATCTAGATAAGTTCCTTGGGGGGTCTAGTTTCCAAAATGGGGTCACTTGTGGGGGAGCTCCAATGTTTAGGCACACAGGGGCTCTCCAAACGCGACATGGTGTCCGCTAACAATTGGAGCTAATTTTCCATTCAAAAAGTCAAATGGCGCGCCTTCCCTTCCGAGCCCTGCCGAGTGCCCAAACAGTGGTTTACCCCCACATATGAGGTATCGACGTACTCGGGAGAAATTGCCCAACAAATTTTATGATCGATTTTATCCTACTGCCCATGTGAAAATGAAAAAATTGAGGCTAAAAGAATTTTTTGTGAAAAAAAAGTACTTTTTCATTTTTACGGATCAATTTGTGAAGCACCTGGGGGTTCAAAGTGCTCACTATGCATCTAGATAAGTTCCTTGGGGCGTCTAGTTTCCAAAATGGGGTCACTTGTGGGGGAGCTCCAATTTTTAGGCACACGGGGGCTCTCCAAACGTGACATGGTGTCCGCTAAAGAGTGGAGCCAATTTTTGATTCAAAAAGTCAAATGGCGCTCCTTCCCTTCCAAGCCCTGCCGTGCGCCCAAACAGTGGTTTACCCCCACATATGAGGTATCAGCGTACTCAGGACAAATTGGACAACAACTTTCGTGGTTCAGTTTCTCCTTTTACCATTGGGAAAATAAAAAAATTGTTGCTGAAAGATAATTTTTGTGACTAAAAAGTTAAATGTTCATTTTTTCCTTCCATGTTGCTTCTGCTGCTGTGAAGCACCTGAAGGGTTAATAAACTTCTTGAATGTGGTTTTGAGTACCTTGAGGGGTGCAGTTTTTAGAATGGTGTCACTTTTGGGTATTTTCAGCCATATAGACCCCTCAAACTGACTTCAAATGTGAGGTGGTCCCTAAAAAAAATGGTTTTGTAAATTTCGTTGTAAAAATGAGAAATCGCTGGTCAAATTTTAACCCTTATAACTTCCTAACAAAAAAAAATTTTGTTTCAAAAATTGTGCTGATGTAAAGTAAACATGTGGGAAATGTTATTTATTAACTATTTTGTGTCACATATCTCTCTGGTTTAACAGAATAAAAATTCAAAATTTGAAAATTGCGAAATTTTCGCCAAATTTCCGTTTTTATCACAAATAAACGCAGAATTTATTGACCTAAATTTACCACTAACATGAAGCCCAATATGTCACGAAAAAACAATCTCAGAACCGCTAGGATCCGTTGAAGCGTTCCTGAGTTATTACCTCATAAAGGGACACTGGTCAGAATTGCAAAAAACGGCAAGGTCTTTAAGGTCAAAATAGGCTGGGTCATGAAGGGGATAAAATTTGCAGAGCTTGATTTGCCGGTCAACCAAATTTGGTGCAGATTGGTCCAGTCATTTGGATAAAGAACAGACATCAGACAACAGAAATTCATTTTTATATATAGAGATATAGGACGTTATTATTATGCTTTGCTTATATAGCACTGCCTTAGTCCGCAGCACTTTACACACATTATCATCACTGTCCCCATCGGGGCTCACAATCTACACTATCTATGCCCAGGAGGAGACATGACAGCTACATACACTTTTATCTGTGTCTGTAGTGTTAAGGCCCCCATACACATGAGTCTGATGTTGGCTGAACCCCACCCGTCCCCGATATCGACGGATTTGGTCGACATCCCAATGTGTACGGGGGCGCCGGCCGACTGATCCTCAGGAGAGATGTTGATCACACGTCCAGTCGCATTGTTCTCCCAGAGATAAGCAACCGGCCAACGTTTTAGCCGGAGGCTTTCTCATAGAGAACACAGGAACACTTGGCAGAGCGAGTGCTCATGTGTATGGGAGAGACGGGTGAGATAACGGTCAGCCAAATGATCGGCAAAAGCATCCCGCCGATACTGGGAAATCTGGGTGCTTTTAATGTGTAAGGGGGCGTTTACTATCCTGCTTTATCAAGACCTCCATAAGTACGACAGAGCTGTCATGAAATCCCTATCTATCTATATAATCGTCTAAGGGGTACTTCCGTCTGTTTGTCTGTAACGGAAATCCTGCGTCACTGATTGGTCACGGCCGGCAGGCCGCATCGGGACAGCTTTGGTGGACGCCGGAGGGTGAGTATATAACTATTTTTTTTTTTAATTTTTTTTTAACAGGGATATGGTGCCCACACTGCTATATACTGCGTGGGCTGTGTTATATACTGCGTGGGCTGTTATATACTGCGTGGGCTGTGTTATATACTGCGTGGGCTGTGTTATATACTGCGTGGGCTGTGTTATATACTGCGTGGGCAGTGTTATATACTATGTTACTATGTGGCTGTGCTGTATACTACGTGGCTGTGCTAAGCGCGACATACATACATACATACATACATACATACATATTCTAGAATACCCGATGCGTTGGAATCGGGCCACCGTCTGGTTTTATAATAATGAGATAACTCCGCTTATTCAGCCCCTATCTACACAGCAAAGGCAAAAAAAAATGCAAATTGCACACCAGTAAATAGACAATCTTGGCCTACCATGCATATTCTTCAGTGGCCTTAAATGTGGAATATTTGAAGATATTTCTGAAATGAAAAGCAAAAACAACTAGCAAAAAAACTCAACAAAAGCGTAAAAAAAATTATTATTATTATAGGGTTTTGCTTCATCATGAAATATTTCTTTTACCAGTGTTTTATTGTTTTATCTATGTTAATAAAAACTGATTTTGATTCTTAAACCTATTTCATATGAAATTTATTAAAATGCAATTTAAAAAAAAATGGAGCGGTGCAGAACTGATTACTTAGAAACAATGAGGCAGGGTTTTGCAACTTTTTTGCAAAAATGATTGTATATTTTGTCATACAATATTTTAGCACAAAAAAGTTTTGTAAACTTTTTGCCACTTTTGAAAAGTTGGTGGACAAAAGGTGAAACAGCTTTAGACAAAAGTTTTCTATTTTTGCCGTCCATCTCTAGCGACTGTAGTGAATTTTGTCACCAAAAGACCTCGTCATTGTCACGCCCTGACTGATGGGCGTGAGCCAAGGGGGTTTGTGACCCCACTGTGCCACGAACCAAACTACCCTGGAAGGGGCGTGACTATGACAGCTGCCTTGGTCTTCGCTGGAGCCTCTGATGGTGAGGTCAGACTTGTGCGGCAGGCAGCTGCCAGGTGCTACTCCAGAGTGGTGTCTGGCTGTGGCTGCTGATCCCACTTGGAGAACAGGAACACCAGGACAGGTGTGGGCATCAGGCAGGACTGGCAGAAGAGCACGGCTGAAACTCAGACGAGTAGGGTGGCACGGCTGAGACACAGAGCTGGCAGAGACACAGGGCTGGCAGGTACGGCAGACACAGGGCAGGCTGGTGTGGTGTATGAAGGAACAGGTTGAGACCTGTTCACACTGGAAGAGAACCGCAAGGCTGCTGATAGGAGTGGTAGAGCAGCAAGAGAAAGGGCAGAAACAGAAGCTAGGCAGAGCGGAACCACAAGGAATGCGGAGAGGAGCTGCAGTTAGATTTCTGCAGAAGCTAAGCAGAGCAGAACCGCAAGGAATGCGGAGGGGAGCTGCAGCAAGAGATTTCTGCAGCAGCAGGAGCGGAGCAGAGTAGAACGGAGCAGAACCCCAGGAGTGTGGTGCAGAGGCAAAGCCGCAGAGAGACAAGGGTAGAACCACAAAGTGCAGAGCCAAGAGCAGAGTGAAGGCACAGAGTGCAGAGCCAAGAGCCTAGAGCAGAGTGCATAGCCAAGAGCAAAGCAAAGGCACAGAGTGCAGAGCCAAGAGCCTAGAGCAGAGTGCATAGCCAAGAGCAAAGCAAAGGCACAGAGTGCAGAGCAAAGTCATAGCTTGCAGAGTAAGGCTGCCGTTACACTATTAGTATTTGGTCAGTATTTTACATCCGTATTTGTAGCCAAAACCAGGAGTGGGTGATAAATACAGAAGTGGTGCATATGTTTCTATTATACTTTTCCTCTAATTGTTCCACTCCTTGTTTTGGCTTACAAATACTGATGTAAAATACTGACCAAATACTGCTAGTGTGACGGCAGCCTAAGAAGCAAAGCAAGGTCGCAGAGTGCGGAGCAGAGAGGCACTGCAGGGAAAGAAACCACAGGCAAGGAGAAAGAGATTGGACAAAGGTCAGACAAGGTAATGGAACAAGACAAGGTATAAGAACAAAAACACAGGGACCAGGATATACAGCCTCCTGGAGGGCAGACAAACAAGATACAAGGCAAAGCAAGGAGAACAGCCTTCAGAGAAGGCAAGACACAGAGCAAGGCCTGGCAGCTCAGAAGCAAAACACAAACTGAGCTAACACATTGCACAGGCCCAGTCCACTGGGTGGAGCTGCACTAAATACTGGAGGCCTCTTGGTAATTGGTCAGGAACAGATTAGACAGGTGCACCTGATTCCTATAAGAACCAGAGAGTTCAGGCGACGCCGCCCCTCCCCCCTATGCACACAGCCAGGAAGCATGCAGAGAGCAGAGGAACAGAATATGGAGCTGGCAAGAAACAGAAACCACATCTTGACCTGGAGCAGTGGGTAAAATAGTGTGAGAGATGAGAGGCCATGCCGTGATGCCAGCAGAGTTGTTAGTCATTGCAGTTCTGGGACTGAACATCCTTGTAGTGGATATCAGTGGGTGGAGGAGGAGATTATTACAGCGAGAATTCTCAGCTGGACCATTATCTGCATCGTGACTAACAGTGGAGAGAAATCAGTTCATTACTATGAGCGTTCAACATTTGGGTTTCGCTAAGTGTTTTCTTTTGATAATGTAATGAATGCAATTTACAGCTATGGAAAAGTCTCTGGTGGATCACTATCGACTTTCTGATAGATCGCAGTCTCTTGGGGCATTCTATTAATCTTTCATTACCAGCCCACAATGGGTAATTGGAAAGTGTTAGCTTGAAATAAAACTTCTGTAAATTTCAAGATCAGCTTAGGTCATAGGAAGAGTCACGGGTGTAAAGATGTAGATTGCGTAGGAATCTTAGGGTACCGTCACACAGTGCAATTTTGATCGCTACGACGGCACGATTCGTGACGTTCGAGCGATATAGTTACGAGATCGCAGTGTCTGACACGCTCCTGCGATCAGGGACCCCGCTGAGAATCGTACGTCGTAGCAGATCGTTTGAAACTTTCTTTCGTCGTCTAGTGTCCCGCTGTGGCGGCATGATTGCATGGTGTAACATATATCGTATACGATGTGCGCATAGTAACCAACGGCTTCTACATCGCACATACGTCATGAATTTATCGCTCCAGCGTCGTAGATTGCAAAGTGTGACAGCAGTCTACGACGCTGGAGCGATATTGTTACGACGCTGGAGCGTCACGAATCGTACCGTCGTAGCGATGAAAATTGCACTGTGTGACGGTACCCTTAAGGTTTGGACAATCCACCCAATTCGTAATTACCCAGACTGAAACTGGTGTGGGTGTTCTCACTTCTGACACTCTTACATTATAGTTTTCTAGATAGTAATCATTAAATGTAAGCGCTCAATCAATTTTGGATCCTAAGAAGATTCATTGTTATAGAAATTTAGGTTGTTGAAAATCCTACAATGTGATTTTCTATTCTTCATTTTTAGATTCTGTCTCTCACAGTTGAAATGTAACAGCGATAAAAATTACAGATCTCTCTCTCTCCATTCTTTGTAGGTGGGAAAAGTTGCAAAATCGGCAGTGTATCAAATACTTATTTTCCCCACTGTACATTATAGTCTAAAGTATGTAGTAATCCAAAACGTGGTTAAAGAGTAGCTAAACTTTTTATTTTTTACGTTTGTTAAAGTTTTGTAATATAATTACCTTATTTTGCTTCCTTCTAAAAAGTTAAGTTCATGCTCCTTTAGAAGCTGCTTTCAACTGCTGCACAACAAGGAAATATAATATATTTAGAGAATCAGCGTACGGGACTTACCCTGTCTGAGCCTCTCTGTTTCACCACCCCCTTTACTCAGTTTGGAAAACTCTCAAACTATGATTGTTTGAATGCAGTGTATGGATCTTTTTGAGCAGCAGTAGAAAGGAGCTTCTAAACTATATTACTCACAAAGGTCTCTCAGCGTCAAATAAACTCTTTTTTTTTTTTGCTATTTGATTAACCTTCAGGCATTGCAAAATTAAAAATTTTAGTAAAATAGTTAATTACCCTTTTTGGGATTTTTTTCTCCCCCAACATAATGCAGTGATCTTTTAGATGCTGCTTTCAGCTGCTGCTCAGTAAAAATTTATATATTGCATTTAAACAAGAGCTAGGAATTCCCCTGTTTGAGCCTATCTACTCCCCCACCCTTATATTCCGACAGGGGAATTAACATACACAAACTGAATATAGTGTACAAATCTTGTTGAGCAGCAGATCAAAGCAGCGTTTAAAGGAATATGAAATGGGCACTACAATGGCACTGCACTAAAGAGTTTGGGAGAAGAATGCAAAATAAGGTAATGAAGTATGTTACAAAAATTGATCATTTCGTAAATGCAAAGTTATGGAGGATAATTAAATAAAATATAGTAAGTCAGTAGCCTGCTGTAATATAAGCTGATTAAAATGAATGGTGACCCATGAACACTTTCTTGCTATCTCTATTTTTTCAAAATTCAGTGCTGATTTCTTAATATATCGTAATAGGGGTCTAAATTCTGTTTTTCTATAAGAATTCTTCAGTCTCTGGTCTAGACACAGCAGTAGTTTATAAGATTCTGGCAAACACACCCAACACTAGGGGGAGTTTAAGAAAATATCAGTATGTAGTAAACTGTTGTGCTCCCCCGTGTGGTGGCTGCAGGCGGTGATAATGTTTATGCAGAAGGATTATAGCTCTGAATGTGAAATATAATGCTCCTACCTCTATAAAGAAATAAAGGAAATGGGCGAACACCAAGATCTGACCATGTAACAACAAATTGTGAAAAAGTGAACGTTCACGTTTAAGTTTTAAAGTTGCAATTAACTTCTTGCTCATTTTGGACCATAATGACCAATCTAAGATGACAAAGTCAATAATGATCCCTTGAAAGTCATTTTTGCGTGAAGTTAAAGAGTTTGTCCAAGTTTGAAAGTTTTCACCTATCCACGGATAATGGATAGCTTTTTGATCATTTTGGGTCCACTCACTGGGATCTTCACCGATCCAGGGAACGGGGTTTTGAAGAGCCCTGTCTGTATGAAGCAGAGGTCAAGCTTGTGCACCTCTTCCACTCCATTTGTTTGCAGTGGAAGTGCTGAAGATGGCCAAGTACAGTGCTCGGCGTTTCCCTATGGTCAGCTCCAGGGAGCCACCACCAATGTTGGAGGAGCCTCAGAGGTGATGAAGAAGAGAAGGATCATGAAGGCATTGGATAATGGTCAGAAGACCACATAGGGCCATGGGATGAGGACCATAATTAGCATAACCTTTCCTTGTGGCTACTGATGGTCATTTTTAAAGGGGAACTTAATAGTTGTGTTAACCTCCCAACTGCTGATTTTGAAAAGCATATATTTGGTTCTGATTAGAGTTCATGTGAATCAATTTATAGGATCCGGTCCGTCGGACAAGTCAGTAATTTTGTGTCCATTGGACAGGAGCCCCGAGGATCGCCTCTTACCTTTCGTCATCTGCAGCTTTTCCTGTGATTAACTGGCCTGGCACATGTGAATTACATCACAACGATGACATTGCGTCAGGCCAGTAAACCAAAGCAAGACCCATGGATGACGGGAGGTAAGAGGCGGTTCTCGGGGATCCCGTCCTACGTCCACAGATTACTGACGTGTCCGATGGCCGAATCCTGCGAATTGTGATACTTCATGGATTTTGTCATCGGGCACCGGAGTTAGTGGCATCCAACTGGTGTGTAAGCCCCAAGCTTCTGCAATATGGAAGGTTTTGAACAATTTGACAAACCCTTTGGATTGCTCGTACCTGGGAAATGAATTTTGAGCTACATGATAGGAAGCAGAAACACAAAGGCTTTGAGAGTGTGATGGAGGCTTCTCATGATAGTGGGATGGAGCAGAATAATTGAGCCCATGCTTCATCATCCTGGGTAGGACGTACAGGGAATATTAAGGTATGAAGCCTCTGTTAGACGTGTCAGGATACGCTCTGCTCTCCAGAAATGTTCACAGCAGCCGAGCGGCCTCTGATTTTTGGATGCTGCAGCTCATTTGTCAATGTCCCAGCAATTTTATAGGCAGCCAAATTTCTCTATTAGAGCGTACGGCTACAATTCATTCATCCCTTCGCACTCGGCTCCACGCTGGCAAAGTGTTGGGGCCCAGAACGGGTCTTAATTAACATCAGTCAGACAATTTATCACTGCACAGATCCCTGTCCTGGTCCATTAGGCCCCGAGATGTGTGACTGGCAAATGTATGTGGCTCAGAAATGGCAGCTATGTAAGACCAGTTACCACCATCACTGATGTGAGCCCAACGGGAACGACCCCAAAACCACACGGGAAAACTCATTTATGGGTGGTGACAGTAAACCACATCCTCGTTGTCGCCAACTGTCTCTAATTTTCTGAGGCTTCTAAAGTGCGGTTAGGCCACAACTGGGCACTGTAGGTGAATGGGGGGCAGCACTGCTGATAGACCCTGGGGAAGGGTCACGGGCAAAACTTTAACAACCCAAGAAAAGTTGCCGGCATGGGACATCCCTGAGTGTCCGAAACATCTGCACAGTCAAAGCAAATCCGGTACTATTGGTATATGAAAAGTGATCGTCAGGTTCACGCCATGTTGGGATATATAGTACGGAATGAGATTCTGAGGTGGTGTCCATGGGCGAAACTCTGTGGAGAGGGAACACGCAATCTTATCCATCCCATCCACTCAGCGGCACAAATTAAAGGCTCAGATAAACTGGCTCAGCAGACATATGTCACCCATGATACACTGGCTCGGCACCAGGAGCATAACTATAGTGGGGGCAGGGGTTGCAATCGTATCCGGTCCTAGGCGCCGAAAAAGTCCCTCTGGCACCTATGAGAAAACCAGTACTATAAAAGACCAATATTTAGGGGTCCTGTTGGAGATTTTGTATTGGGGTCCATAAGATTCAAGTTTTGTCACTACTCCGCACCCAGTGTCCCCATTAGGGTCAGATACATGACTCAGCCAACACCATAGGCTTCGATACATAGCGGGCGTTGGAGTATTGTATTTTTTTTTAGTTGTATTTATTTATTTGTGCACATTAATCATGGATTCAATATTCAAATAACACTTTATTATAATTATTATTTGTGCTGCACATATGAGATTGATATATAAAAAATTTTTTTTATAATATATTTTATATAACATATTTTTTCACTATTTTATATATTTTTTCACTATTTATTATATATTGATTTTTTTGGATCGCATGTGCCTCCTTTATTACATATGTATTCTGTATGACTTTAGTTATTTAATTTCACATTGACAATGAATTTCTTTATTATATAAAGGAAATTTTTTTCATATGTATGCGTTTATTCCAATCAGTTTGGGTTTGCCCTGTCCTGCACATACAGGGATTGTGATAAAATAAAACAGAATTAATCCAATTAATAATAAATATAAAGTTATCAAATCCCTATTAAAATCTCATTTATTGAGGTAGTTGGTTATATGCATATACATACAAAAGCATTTCAATATACCATCATTGTTTTTATTGATTCTGTATATATTTTTTATCATTTTTGATTTTAATAAAGGTTTCTATATATATATATATATATATATATATATATATATATATATATATATATGGTGAAATTATTATGATTTTATTTGAATAAAAATATATTGTATACGATTTTTGGTCTGATGAATTTTTTAAGGAGTTTTCGATACATAGCGGCCTTCACTGCACAGCGCCCACACCCCATGTGATGACTGCACGTAGAATAATTTGGCAGAGAATCACAGACACCGTGCGCTCGCCTCTTGTCCCCGTCCAACCTAATGTTCAGACCAGACTGAGAGGAATCAGAGAAATAACTTTCTTCTTTGTTTTGCTCTCTGCTGTTGAATATCAAAGCAATTTCCTGTAATCAATAGTGGAGAGGAGTCAAGTGATGTCTGCTCCATGTTTACTGAGAAAGGATTGCATCAAGGATTCGGCACCGGACGATCAAGCTGACGCAGCTGAGACAACCTTGCCATGCACTGTGTGTGTGTGTGTATGCCAGCAAAAGAAGGGGAAAAAAAGTGTCAAAGATTTAATTGTTTTGTTCTTCAAATAAACTCATGGATGGCATTGTGTCTCAGGGCTCAATGGATCACTGAAATCAATCTTAAATACATGATAATTAGTTTTCCATGTGATTCTAATTAAAGGAAAACTTCTTAAAAATGATGTTCCACATTATTAAGCAGGCCACAGGTTTCAAGCAATATGGGAACTAAAAAGGATCTCTGCTCCCTAAAAGCATCAAATAGTGCAATGCCTTGGACAAGGTATGAAAACATTAGATATTTCACGAAAACTTAAGCGTGATCATCACACTGAAGAGATTTGTGACTGAAACAGAGCACAGACAGAGTTTATGCAGATAAAGGAATAATGAGGAAGGTTTCTGCCAGGCAAATTAATTGGATTACGAGAGCAACTGCCAAAATACCATTATAAAGCAGCAAACAGTTATTTGAAGCTGCTGGTGCCTCTGGAGTCCCTCTAACCTCAAGGTGTAGGATCCTTCAAAGGCTTTCTGTGGTGCATAAACCTACTATTTGGCCATCCCTAAACAGTGTTCACAAGCAGAAACGGTGCAGTGAGCCCAGACATACATGAAGATCCAGATGGATGGAGTAGTGGATGGTTGGTGGATGGCCACCATGTCACAACAAGGCTGCGACGTCAGCAAGGAGGTGGAGGAGTCATGTTTTGGGCCGGAATCATGGGGAAACAGCTGGTAGGCCCCTTTAAGGTTCCTGAAGGTGTGAAAATGACATCTGCAAAGTATGTAGAGTTTCTGACTGACAACTTTCTTCCATGGTATAAAAAGCAGAAACGTGTCTTCAGGAGCAAAATCATCTTCATGCTGACAATGCCCCATCTCATGCTGCAAAGAAACCTCTGAGTCATCGGCTGCTATGGGCATAAAAGGAGATAAACTCATGGTGTGGCCACCATCTTCCCCTGACCTCAACCGTACAGAGAACCTTTGGAGAATCATCCAGCACAAGATCTATGAGGGTGGGAGGCCGATCACATCAAAACAGCAGCTCTGGGAGGGAAGAAATACAAGCAGAAACTCTCCGAAAACTCACAAGTTCAATGGATGCAAGAATTGTGAAGGTGATATCAAAGAAGGCTCCTATGTTACATGTAACTTGGCCTGTTAGGAGGTTTTGGAGTTAAATGGCTTTTTTTGTTCAGTGAATGTGACCTCCTAATGCTGCAAATTCCACAAATTAGCATTTTCAGTTCTTTAAAACATGAAATGTTTAGAAATTCTACTGTGCCCAATAATTTGGAACAGTGCATTGTGAGGTTTTATTCATTTTGGAGATTATACTGTTATCATTGGGAGGTTTCTTCTATAAAATTCGAGGTATACTCTAAGGAAAATCCGAGAAAAATGTCATTTGCATAATACTTTGGAACATGGTGTGTATAATAAAAAATATATATATTTATTTTGTGTGTTTTTTTTTTTAACTTATACAGTGCATAATGGGCTATTATTAAAAAAAATCAAACAATAATGTAGAGACTCTTGTAAACCGCTCATACGTTTGTTTTTATTGATGTGTCATTTTTGGATTGCCTGCCATATTGATTCCTTTTTTCCCGCACTGCTGTAGTTCCTATATTGCAGACTACTTTTCCCACGATGCCTCTGCAGAGGGGGGATGAGTCTCATCATATTGCTTTGTGGGGGGACCACAAGGGCAAATGATCCAGAAGAACGTCCGATGCATTGAGTAGCGCCAGTTCTTCTATTAATAACGCTCTTGAACATCGAGTGCACTCTC
Organism: Ranitomeya imitator; assembly: GCF_032444005.1. Taxonomy (NCBI): domain Eukaryota; kingdom Metazoa; phylum Chordata; class Amphibia; order Anura; family Dendrobatidae; genus Ranitomeya; species Ranitomeya imitator. The sequence continues at coordinate 18,661,740 of NC_091288.1, forward strand.
CACAGCCAGTGAGCTAACGGAGTGAAACTTCATCATCTGGGTCATTGCCGCCTGTTCCAATGCAAAGTGCAGCAGCTGAGATAAGTTTGTCATCGGCTGCTGCGCTGTGCATAGGCAGAGATCGAGATAACAGAAGCTGAGCAGCTAATGAATCACATGCTCTGCCTTCTCCTGCAGCTTCAGTCACTTGTAATTTTGTGGAATAGTAATAGAAATCTTCTGGGAGAGCTGTTCCAATTTTTTTTTTTCAAAAAGTGTGCCATGTGAAAAAAAAAAACCAAACACTACCATTAGAAAGAATGTTACAAAAAGTCACCATGATTTTCTTAAAAATCCAGTACAAGTGTTTGAGTACCTTCCTCAATTCAGTATTAAACCCCTTATCCCCCAGAGTGCTATCGGTCCACAGGTTTGGGAAGAGTAAAATACTTCCCTTTCCTCAGGTGCCGAGAACCTTCACTATGCCACAGCTTGGCCCTAATGGCCAATAATTTAATGGCCAATAATTTAATGGCCAACAGTAATAGATCTGAAATGTACTACAGAGTTTGAGTGTATTTATTTTACTCACTTATATAGCGCCATTAATTCTACAGCGCATTACAGACCTTTTCGGAACTGTCCCCTTTGGGGCTCACAATCTAGATTCCTAGAGAACCCGGAGGAAACCCACACAAACACGGGGAGAACATACAAACTCCTTGCAGATGATGTACTTGGTGGGATTTGAGCCCAGGACCCCAGCGCTGCAATGCTAACCACTGAACCACCATGCTGCCCTGCTATGTGATGCAGCTTCAGTCTGTCTCCCCTGCCTCCTGCTGGTGATAAGTTTCTCCATCAGCTCTTAGCTGTGTGAAGCTGCATCTCACAAGAATCCACTGTAGTTCTGCACACAACACTTATACATATAGACAGGCAGTGTAAGTCAGGGGAGGTTTATAACTTTTGCAGCTAATAGTTGCATGCACTCATGTACTATATCACTGTTCTCTTATATAAAGCAGAAATGATGGCGCAAATAAATGAAAACTGTCTAAAAGAAAACCAAAATGTGTCTACAGTAACCCATGACAGTGTAGCTTTTATCTTTCAAGGGCAGAATACATTGCATTGCCTTCCTTTGATTGATCGCTCTGGATGAAGAGTTTTTTTTTTCTTCTAGACTGTTTCATAAATCTTCCTCATCAGATAGCTTTAGCGGCATTGGAGGACATAAAGGACAAAAAAGGCAGAACTGGGTGGTGAAGGGTCTCAGAGCTGCTGGCAAGGATTTTCTGGGTAATTATGACATCATGGAGTTCACAGGAACTAAGCGACTGACTTCTGTACATGCGCTATTGTGCAGACAGGAACTGGTGGTCACACTCCTAATGAAGGGGAAGGGGGATTAATGGATGTAACTGGGCCGGGATAAAACAAATTACACAATGTTGATGGCTCGTTAGTTTTATAGGTGTAAATATGTTTTTTTTTTATGGAATGCTAAACTTTGAAAACTGTATTTTTTTTTTTAATTATACCTGCAGTGCAAAGTTGGTTTTTGCAAAGTTCATCAATATTACAGAAAAAAAAATGTGTGTGTGTGTATGTAATATATATATATATATATATATATATATATATATATATATATATATATATATATATATATATATATATATATATATTTATATTTACTGGTGTGCAATTTGCATTTTTTTGCCTTTGCTGTGTAGACAGGGGCTGAATAAGCTGAGTTATCTCATTATTATAAAACCAGATGGTGGCCCGATTCTAACGCATCAGGTACTCTAGAATATGTATGTATGTATATAGCAGCCACATAGTATGTAGCACAGGCCACGTAGTATATAGGAGCCATGTAGTATATAGCAGACAAATACTTCATGGCCTGTGCTATATACTATGTGGCTGCTATATATATACATACATATTGTAGAATACCCGATGCGTTAATACAGGCCACGCAATATATAACACAGCCCAAACAGTATATAACACAGCCCACGCAGTATATAGCAGCCACGCAGTATATAACACAGGCGACGTAGTATATAACACAGGCGACGTAGTATATACCACAGGCCACGCAGTATATAACACAGGGCACATAGTATATAGCACAGCCCACGCAGTATATAACACTGCCCATGTAGTATATAGCAGCCATGTAGTATATAACGCAGCCCACGCATATGTAGCAGTGTGGGCACCATATCCCTGTAAAAAAAAATAATTAAAAAATAGTTATATACTCACCTCCTGGGATCCAGCGAAGCTCCGACGATGCGCTCGCGCCTGCCGCCGTCTTCCGTTCCCAGGATGCATTGCGAAATTACCCAGATGACTTAGTAGGCTCGCGAGACACATAGGGTTAATAGCAGCGGTAACTGAGTGCGTTACCCACGGCCCGTTACCGCTGGCATTAACCCTGTGTGAGCGGTGACTGCAGGGGAGTATGGAGCGGGCGCCGGGCACTGACTGCAGGGGAGTAGGGAGGGACTAATCGGACTGTGGCCATCGCTGATTGGTCGCGGCAGCCATGACAGGCAGCTGCCGAGACAAGCGACGTGGGATTTCCGTTACGGAAGTTGAGGACAGAAAGATGGAAGTACCCCTTAGACAAATATATAATATTTTATATAATTTTTTTTTTTACTTTATTTTTTTGTTTATCTATGCTTATATGTAGATATTTTCTACCGTTTTCTTACCATCTGTGAGACACATGGAGTTGGCGCTGTCTGAACGACGTACAAAACTTTGAAATTCAATACACAAAGATGAAAAAGTGCCCGTATCCCGCTTGTTTATTTCCATCCCGTGGCGCGCGGTTGCTATAGTGAGAACCTCCTGGTGGATGTGGAATCCTGAACAGACAACTCTAAAGAATAATTCTCCAAATTAGAACTTCACAAAAACTTTTTTTTTTTTTTTTTCTTTCCTCGGAGCAGTAAGCCTGTCTCCCAAGGCGATTAGCAGTTTCATTCCTTTCTCAGCAGTTGGGTAATGATTACGGCTCCAGATGATGCCGGAGTGATAAAGAGATTGATTAATTTTACTTGAAAGGGCATATGTTCAAAGCGAATCCAATCGGAACACAGGGAAGGAGCATTTGACATCCTACAAGTCAGACTACCAGGACTTAGTGTCGAGCAAACAAGAGTTATGTATCTTGCCTGTTTAGCGCGCAGGGAATCAGATTTGTTATGCTGCCGTCTAATATGGGGATTGAGCTGCTGCGGCGGCGGCGGCGGGAATAAGGAGCGCAAGTAACCACAGTCAGCCCAATATGTGTCTTAGAGATTAATACGCAACGCAGAAGTATCTACTGCGCTAAGCTCCAGATTCTGTACCATTCAGGTATTTCAAAGTTTACACCCATTTAGTTTTCGGTTGACCCTTAATAATACAGTAATCTTAATAAATAATCTTTATTTTTATATAGCGCTAACATTCCGCAGCACTTTACAGTTTGCACACATTATCATCGCTGTCCCCGATGGGGCTCACAATCTAAATTAACTATCTTTGGAATGTGGGAGGAAACCGGAGTGCCTGGAGGAAACCCATGCAAACACGGAGAGAACATACAAACTCTTTGCAGATGTTGTCCTTGGTGGGGTTTGAACCCAGGACCCCAGCGCTGCAAGCCTGCAGTGCTAACCACTGCGCCACCGTGCTGCCCTCCTTAATGGAGAGTTCTCAAGTTTTCCTCTATCTTTGGGAAAAAGGATTGCATCCTGATCACTGGGGGTCCGACTTCCAGGACCCCTACTGTGCCCATGGAGTGGATAACTATCCTGCGCGTTGCTGCTCCATTCATTTTTAAGGAGAGACAGCAGAGAGCAGAGCCCAATGTATTCCTAACATCGGTGGCTGTCCTGGAGGTTGGAGAAATTACCCAATGTCCCAAATTTTGTCAAAAGGACATTCATTAACTTTTTGAGGGGCAAAATTGAACACCCACAGAGCAGTATCACCTGGTACGTATAGTGAAAGGCAGGAGTAGGCACTCATCTGGCGGTGTTGTGTGAAGGCACCACACCTTCAGTTGCGTGTAACTGCTGCTGTTGCCTCGTGGCTGAAGGAGAACTTCTTCCAGATGAATAATATTAGAGGAGGACAAAATCATGTTGAGTGGGCTGCACTGCGGTAAATGAGAGGCCTTTTGTGTTTCGAAATGGTTCTTTATTCTTTCAACATGTTTGGCAAATATATTTGTTTTTGTCTGAAACGCGTTGGTCCAAAAAAAAAAAAAAGAAAAGTTTTGGAACACAAAAGGTTTCTCATGTATGACAGCACAGCTCGTTTAACATTATATTGTCCACTACTAAAAAAGACATTCCTGACGCAGTGCTAAAGGGAGACAAAGGCACTCATTGGGTGATACCCAACAATTTTTGCATTACTGATGCATCCATGTTCACCTTGGGTGATTGCGACAGGCACAGCTCCTACTGTAGCGTAAAAGCTCAGTTGCTGCTGCTCCGTGTCGAGCAGTCCCTCAACATAAAATTTGTGTGCAGGATTGGATGTGATGTGCCCGATGTCCCCGATGACATTCTCAAGGTCCCGGGTCTGATGTGATTGGTTGATGATTAATTGCATACAGGTTTTTTAAAAATTATGAATATACATAAAATAAAAAAAAAACTACACATCATATGTAATAGTAGGCAGGTACTGAGTATGTCACCACGGCACAGACAGACCAACAGTTGAGGGGTTTAATAACAGGAATCAGGTTCTCCTCGCTGGGAGGAAGCAATGGAATATAACTAGTAATAAAACAGTGCAAAAATATGGAAGTCAAACAGTGTAACAGAAGTAAGCAGGATTTCTTGAGAAAAGGACACTTATCAGTCTGAGGACTTGCTTGAAGGGTCATCTTCTCCAACGTAGGCCCCGAGAAGCAGCGGCACTTGTGGTCCCTATGTTGTCCGTGGGCTGAGTAGTCTCTAGGAGCCCGCTGCCTGGGGTTTCGGGAGTTAATGTGATATGCACAGGCTCTGAGTCTTTAGCTTTTACAGCACAGCCAATCCCGGGAAAACGATGGCCAGTCTATTATTAAGTCTCTCACCAGGAATCGGGCTCTGCACTGATACCGTGGGTACCAGGGGTCACAGTCTCTGTACTGATATCGCGGGTACCAGGGGGTCGCAGTCTCTACATGGGCCAATGTCTCTACACGGGTCTCAAGGTGCTCCTCTCCAGCAGTGGCGTAGGAAGGGGGGTGCGGGGGGGGCGGTCCGCCCCGGGCGGCACAATGCGGGGGGCGGCCGGCGCTGCAGAAGAAAAAAAAAAAAAAAAAAAAAAGACGCCCCTTTAAATCTTCGGGCGGCGCCGTCCGCCGCCACGACCAGGGCCAGCTCCCCCCACCACCGGACCCCGCCCCCCGCTCTATACTCACCTCTCCTGGTTCCTGCGGCGCCGGCAGCTGCAGCGTCCTCTGACTCTGCGACGTCTCAGAGCAGAGGGCGCGATGACGTCACTACTGTGCGCGCCGCTCAGTCTCTCTGTCCTGAGCGTCGCAGAGCCGGAGAGACGCTGACTGCACCGGACCTGCGCTAGGAACGGGAGAGGTGAGGATTTTACTTTCTTTTTTTTTTTTCTTTATGTCTGACTGTCTGGGGCTGGGGCAATGCTGGAGACACTGGGGCAATACTGGAGACCATGGGGCAGATTGCTGGACACACTGGGGCAGTACTGGAGACCATGGGGCAGATTGCTGGACACACTGGGGCAATACAGGAGACTATGGGGCAGAATGCTGGACACACTGGGGCAGTACAGGAGACTATGGGGCAGATTGCTGGACACACTGGGGCAATACAGGAGACCATGGGGCAGATTGCTGGACACACTGGGGCAATACATGAGACCATGGGGCAGATTGCTGGACACACTGGGGCAATACAGGAGACCATGTGGCAGAATGCTGGACACACTGGGGCAATACAGGAGACCATGGGGCAGATTGCTGGACACTGGGGCAATACTGGAGACCATGGGGCAGAATGCTGGACACACTGGGGCAATACAGGAGACCATGTGGCAGAATGCTGGACACACTGGGGCAATACATGAGACCATGGGGCAGATTGCTGGACACACTGGGGCAATACAGGAGACCATGTGGCAGAATGCTGGACACACTGGGGCAATACAGGAGACCATGGGGCAGATTGCTGGACACTGGGGCAATACTGGAGACCATGGGGCAGAATGCTGGACACACTGGGGCAATACAGGAGACCATGTGGCAGAATGCTGGACACACTGGGGCAATACAGGAGACCATGGGGCAGATTGCTGGACACACTGGGGCAATACAGGAGACAATGTGGCAGAATGCTGGACACACTGGGGCAATACAGGAGACCATGGGGCAGATTGCTGGACACACTGGGGCAATACTGGAGACCATGGGGCAGAATGCTGGACACACTGGGGAAATACTGGAGACCATGGGGCAGAATGCTGGACACACTGGGGAAATACTGGAGACCATGGGGCAGATTGCTGGACACACTGGGGCAATACTGGAGACCATGGGGCAGAATGCTGGACACACTGGGGCAATACAGGAGACCATGGGGCAGATTGCTGGATACACCGGGGCAATACTGGAGACCATGGGGCAGATTTCTGGACACACTGGGGCAGTACAGGAGACAATGTGGCAGAATGCTGGACACACTGGGGCAATATAGGAGACCATGGGGCAGATTGCTGGACACACTGGGGCAATACTGGAGACCATGGGGCAGAATGCTGGACACACTGGGGAAATACTGGAGACCATGGGGCAGAATGCTGGACACACTGGGGAAATACTGGAGACCATGGGGCAGATTGCTGGACACACTGGGGCAATACTGGAGACCATGGGGCAGAATGCTGGACACACTGGGGCAATACAGGAGACCATGGGGCAGATTGCTGGACACACTGGGGCAATACTGGAGACCCTGGGGCAGATTTCTGGACACATTGAGGCAATGCTGGAGACCCTGGGGCAGACTTCTGGACACACTGGGGCAATGCTGGACACTGGGGCAGATTGCTGGACACACTGGGGGTAATATGCTGGACACACTGGGGCAATGCTGGACACTGGGGGTAATATGCTGGACACACTGGGGCAGACTGCTGGACACACTGGGGCAGATTGCTGGACACACTGGGGGCAGTGCTGGACATACTGGGGCAGATTGCTGGACACACTGGGGGTAATATGCTGGACACACTGGGGCAGATTGCTGGACAACATGGGGGTAATATGCTGGACACACTGGGGCAGATTGCTGGACAACATGGGGGTAATATGCTGGACACACTGGGGCAGATTGCTGGACAACATGGGGGTAATATGCTGGACACACTGGGGGCAGGACTTGAGGCATGGGCAGAATGTAGATACGGGGCATGATTGGAGACACGGGGCAGGATTGGATCATGGGGCAGGACGGATACGATGGAGGCTGGTGGGGCAGGATGGGAAGATCATATGGGGTAGAATGGATACTCATGAGGGCAGGATGCGAGAACATATGGCTGGAGCCAGGAATGAGAAACGGGGCCAGGGTGGGGAATATTATTACCATAGGGGATAATTAAGGGATATTATTACTGCAGTGATGTATTTATTTTATTTTTTGAGTATACTGTTTTAAATGGGGGGGCGGTCCTGTTACTGTGCAGAGTGACACTATATCACCTTTTTTTCTTCATGTGATGTAATGTAGAAGTTGTGAAAAATTAAGTAATGTGTTCTGCAAGCGGAGCTCGAGATAACTGTGTTATTTCCTGCAGAAACGAGTCCTGGCTGGAAGGAATGATGGCGGTCTGTGCTGGCTGAAAGATGAAGGACTTCACCTAGAGACGTCACTGGTGAGTCAGTGTTACCTATACACTGACACTATACACTGTATACTATATAGAGGTCCTGTGTATAATGTCACCAGTGATCTCTGTATTACCTCTACACAGACACTGCATACTAAGTACAGATCTCCTGTGAATACTGGCACTTATGGTGATAGTATTGTGGGTTTTTTTTTATTACTGATCAGTATTGTAGTATTCAGTCACTATGTGGTGGTAATATGTGGTCTGGAAATGGTGTTGTGGTATTTGTCCCTTGTATGTAGTATTATTCGGTCACTATGTGGCCTGGTCATGGTGTGGTGGTATTAAGTCACAGGTGTGGCATGTGGGGGTGACACCATTAGGCCCAGTTTAAGTTCTACAAAACAGGAAAACCGTGTTTGGTAACCTTTGTGTGTATTGAGCCGGGGGGGGGGGGGGGGGGGGCGCCAAACTCGGGAACAGCCCCGGGCGGCAAAAGCTCTAGCTACGCCTCTGCTCTCCAGTCACAGCAGAGTCCGCTTTCATGTATTCACAAGATGCAGTCTTTCTGGGCAATCTCCCTGTATTTGTCCTCTGACCGGAAGCTCTCTCTCTCTCTCCTGGAGCGCAGCTGCACCCTGCTCTGACCGCAGCTCACGCTGCTCTGTTCCTTGCGCACGTGCCTTTCCCACTCTCTGCCCAGCTTCCTTCCTGTCCCAGTCTCTAACTCTGCCCCCCTGGGGAACCTGTAGCACAGCTCAATGGTTCCAGGCATAGAGCCGAGAAGGTAACTGCCCCCGGACTCTTCTTGTGCTTCACCTCCTTACACATATGCCACAAAACAATAATACTAAAAATTAAAGGGAACCGGTCACCCCCAAAATCGAAGATGAGCTAAGCCCCCGATGTATCCTGAAAGATGAGAAAAAGAGGTTAGATTATACTCGCCCAAGGGCGGTCCCGATACAATGGGCGTCGCGGTCCAGTCCGGGGCCTCCCATCTTCTTACGATGACGTCCTCTTCTGGTCATCAGGCTGCGGCTTCGGAGCAGGCGTACTTTGTCTGTCCTGTTGAAGCAGAGCAAAGTACTGCAGTACGTAGGCGTCGGGAAAGGTCAGTGAGGCCCAGCACCTGCACACTGCAGTACGTTGCTCTGCCCTCAACAGGACAGACAAAGTACGCCTGCACCGGAGCCGCAGCGTGAAGACAAGAGGCGGACGTCATCATAAGAAGATGGGAAGCCCCGGACCGAACCGTGACGCTCATCGTACCGGGACCGCCACTGGGTGAGTATAATCTAACCTTTTTCTCATCTTTTCAGGATACATCGGGGGCTTATCTACAGCATTCTACAGAATGCTGTAGATGAGCCCCTGATGCCGGTGGGCTTAGCTCATCTTCGATTTTGGGGGTGACAGGTTCCCTTTAAGAGAAAAGTATAAAAAGTAAGTACAATCCAAGTAGTCCTCAGATCCCAACCACCCTGGGCATCTCCAAAAGATCTGGATCAAGAATTGTTTGCCCAGGACAATTTGTGTTTAGACAGAACTCATTCATGTAACACTAATATTAATCAGAACCTCACCTAGCTAAGTTATATGATGTGCACTCAATACTAAGGTTCACACCCTCCGGATGCAGAGGAGCCGACTTGTATACCCAGAAGGATTCTGTTATTCGGCCTCTGCATCACATCCGGACTGGTCTCGGGTATATGTTCAAGAATGGTCAAATGTAAATTATCTGGCCTTTTTTGGTGATACATTAGGAAATGCCACGATGAATTGTACATTTAATTTTTTTCTCCTCTTTCAAAACAATTAATTTTTAGTGTATAATTGATGTATATTATTGTTTTGTCTCATATGATGTGTAATGATGTAAATTTTATGCATATTCATGATTATTAGAAAACCCGTATGGTTGATAATTAATAGCAATCACGTCAGTGCCTGTCTCTTAAAAGCACTGAGCGTTGTGTACATTTCGTAACCACCTGATGAAGGGGTCGGATCGTCCATGAAACACATTGTGTGTTGAATAAATCGACTTTTCTGATCTTAGCTGGTTTCACATTTGTGTTTTTTGCCGCTGCGTTTTAACGCAAAAAAACGCATGCGTTTTTTTCCTATACTTAACATTAAAAACGCATGCGTTTTTTTGCATGCGTTTTGCCGCATTTTGACAACGCATGCATCGTTTCTATGCATCGTTTTGTTGCAGAAATGCAACCTGTAGTAATTTCTAGCGGCGTTTTGCTGTCTATGTAATTGCATGCATTTGCATGCGTTTTTAAACGCATGCGTTTCAATAGAAAAACACAAGAATACACACTGATAAGCCACCCCCCAACCCTAACCCTAAGGAATCCTAAAGGTTAGGGTTAGGGTCCCTAGGGTTAGGGTCCCTAGGGTTAGGATCCCTAGGGTTAGGGTTAGGGTCCCTAGGGTTAGGATCGTTAGGGTTAGGATCCCTAGGGTTAGGGTTAGGGTCCCTAGGGTTAGGGTTAGGATCCCTAGGGTTAGGGTCCCTAGGGTTAGGATCCCTAGGGTTAAGGTCCCTAGGGTTAGGGCTAGGGTTAGGATCCCTAGGGTTACTAGGAATCCTAACCCTAACCCTAGCTATTTCTGTTTATAGTGGGTTTTCTAGTTGATTTTGATGATTGGCAGCTGTCCCACACTTCTCATCATGCGTTTAAAAAACGCAAACGCAGGAAAATACGCATGTAAACGCGTCAAAACGCCGCGTTTGTTTTAACACATGCAAAAACACATGCGTCTAAAAAACGCAGCGTTTAAACGCGTTTACATGCATTTTTTTCACCACATGCGTTTGCGTTTAAAACGCTGCGTTTTTAAACGCAAATGTGAAACCAGCCTGACCTGGTTGGTTCCTGACTCAGAGCGTGGTGTCCTGTGGATCTCCATCGCCCGCCATTCATCGGCATACTTCAGATAAATGGGGCTCTGAGGATAAGTTTGATGCACATGTTTAATGGGTTTGAAGGCACATGTGAAAATGTCTATGAACATGATCCTCTTTGCTTCCAGTTGGTGAATGCACACAGTCATGTAAAAAACTAAGAAAAAAAATAAATTAATATTGATGCATCATTGGAATTTATATTTTCACATTTATAACTGGAGTCCATAGTAATATACGATAGAAAACCAGTAATTTATTAATCATTTTCTCAATAACTTGTCTTTGTTATGCTGAATGATAAATTTATACAATCGACATGTTAACATTGGCTCTAATGAATGAAAGTTAATGAACCGTTTTATTCTCTAATTGACTCTCACCATATTGAACATAAAAAAGGTAAAAATAGATTCCATATTGCCCAAATCTGTTCTGCTACCACCCCACGGCCCGTAGAGTCCTGGTCTCTGTACACAGCTTTTTAATAGCGAAGTAATGAAATCGTTATCACACTGCCAATATCTCTGCTCACTGCAGCTCAGAATATTGCTGCTCTCTGCAACCTCAAATCTCTTGTGGGTTTCTGATCAAAAAAGAGATGAGGAAGCTTCATGATCAATCAAAACAATTAATTGTTGGAGATTGCATCAGGAATAAATGACAAAGGCTTCATAAAAAGCAAATGATCTGATGATGTTGTGTGAAGCAAGACAATGTCCAATAAATGTCAAAGAATGTGCAAGAAATAACCAAAGAACAAGTAAAAATACATCTGTTCAGATCATAGTCATAAGAGCAGTATTATAGTAATTATATTCTTGTCCATGGGGGGGGGGGCACTACTATAGTAGTTATATTCTTGTACATAGGGGCACTACTATAGTAGTTATATTCTTGTACATAGGGCAGTATTATACTAGTTATATTCTTGTACATAGGGGCAGTACTATAGTAGTTATATTCTTGTACATAGGGGCAGTATTATAGTAGTTATATTCTTGTACATAGGGGCAGTATTATAGTAGTTATATTCTTGTACATAGGGGCAGTACTATAGTAGTTATATTCTTGTACATAGGGGCAGTATTATAGTAGTTATATTCTTGTACATAGGGGCAGTATTATAGTAGTTATATTCTTGTACATAGGAGCAGTATTATAGTAGTTATATTCTTGTATATAGGAGCAGTATTATAGTAGTTATATTCTTGTACATAGGAGCAGTATTATAGTAGTTATATTCTTGTACATAGGGGCAGTATTATAGTAGTTATATTCTTGTACATAGGAGCAGTATTATAGTAGTTATATTCTTGTACATAGGGGCAGTAATATAGTAGTTATATTCTTGTACATAGGGGCAGTATTATAGTAGTTATATTCTTGTACATAGGGGCAGTATTATAGTAGTTATATTCTTGTACATAGGAGCAGTATTATAGTAGTTATATTCTTGTACATAGGGGCAGTAATATAGTAGTTATATTCTTGTACATAGGGGCAGTATTATAGTAGTTATATTCTTGTACATAGGGGCAGTACTATAGTAGTTATATTCTTGTACATAGGGGCAGTATTATAGTAGTTATATTCTTGTACATAGGGGCAGTATTATAGTAGTTATATTCTTGTACATAGGAGCAGTATTATAGTAGTTATATTCTTGTACATAGGGGCAGTATTATAGTAGTTATATTCTTGTATATAGAGGGCAGTATTATAGTAACATAGTAACATAGTTAGTAAGGCCGAAAAAAGACATTTGTCCATCCAGTTCAGCCTATACTCCATCATAATAAATCCCCAGATCTACGTCCTTCTACAGAACCTAATTGTATGATACAATATTGTTCTGCTCCAGGAGGACATCCAGGCCTCTCTTGAACCCCTCGACTGAGTTCGCCATCACCACCTCCTCAGGCAAGCAATTCCAGATTCTCACTGCCCTAACAGTAAAGAATCCTCTTCTATGTTGGTGGAAAAACCTTCTCTCCTCCAGACGCAAAGAATGCCCCCTTGTGCCCGTCACCTTCCTTGGTATAAACAGATCCTCAGCGAGATATTTGTATTGTCCCCTTATATACTTATACATGGTTATTAGATCGCCCCTCAGTCGTCTTTTTTCTAGACTAAATAATCCTAATTTCGCTAATCTATCTGGGTATTGTAGTTCTCCCATCCCCTTTATTAATTTTGTTGCCCTCCTTTGTACTCTCTCTAGTTCCATTATATCCTTCCTGAGCACCGGTGCCCAAAACTGGACACAGTACTCCATGTGCGGTCTAACTAGGGATTTGTACAGAGGCAGTATAATGCTCTCATCATGTGTATCCAGACCTCTTTTAATGCACCCCATGATCCTGTTTGCCTTGGCAGCTGATGCCTGGCACTGGCTGCTCCAGGTAAGTTTATCATTAACTAGGATCCCCAAGTCCTTCTCCCTGTCAGATTTACCCAGTGGTTTCCCATTCAGTGTGTAATGGTGATATTGATTCCCTCTTCCCATGTGTATAACCTTACATTTATCATTGTTAAACCTCATCTGCCACCTTTCAGCCCAAGTTTCCAACTTATCCAGATCCATCTGTAGCAGAATACTATCTTCTCTTGTATTAACTGCTTTACATAGTTTTGTATCATCTGCAAATATCAATATTTTACTGTGTAAACCTTCTACCAGATCATTAATGAATATGTTGAAGAGAACAGGTCCCAATACTGACCCCTGCGGTACCCCACTGGTCACAGCGACCCAGTTAGAGACTATACCATTTATAACCACCCTCTGCTTTCTATCACTAAGCCAGTTACTAACCCATTTAGTGCGGCACGGTATCAAACGCTTTGGAAAAATCGAGATATACCACGTCCAATGACTCACCGTGGTCCAGCCTATAGCTTACCTCTTCATAAAAACTGATTAGATTGGTTTGACAGGAGCGATTTCTCATAAACCCATGCTAATATGGAGTTAAACAGTTATTCTCATTGAGATAATCCAGAATAACATCCCTCAGAAACCCTTCAAATATTTTACCAACAATAGAGGTTAGACTTACTGGCCTATAATTTCCAGGTTCACTTTTAGAGCCCTTTTTGAATATTGGCACCACATTTGCTATGCGCCAATCCTGCGGAACAGACCCTGTCGCTATAGAGTCCCTAAAAATAAGAAATAATGGTTTATCTATTACATTACTTAGTTCTCTTAGTACTCGTGGGTGTATGCCATCCGGACCCGGAGATTTATCTATTTTAATCTTATTTAGCCGGTTTCGCACCTCTTCTTGGGTTAGATTGGTGACCCTTAATATAGGGTTTTCATTGTTTCTTGGGATTTCACCTAGCATTTCATTTTCCACCGTGAATACCGTGGAGAAGAAGGTGTTTAATATGTTAGCTTTTTCCTCGTCATCTACAACCATTCTTTCCTCACTATTTTTTAAGGGGCCTACATTTTCAGTTTTTATTCTTTTACTATTGATATAGTTGAAGAACAGTTTGGGATTAGTTTTACTCTCCTTAGCAATGTGCTTCTCTGTTTCCTTTTTGGCAGCTTTAATTAGTTTTTTAGATAAAGTATTTTTCTCCCTATAGTTTTTTAGAGCTTCAATGGTGCCATCCTGCTTTAGTAGTGCAAATGCTTTCTTTTTACTGTTAATTGCCTGTCTTACTTCTTTGTTTAGCCACATTGGGTTTTTCCTATTTCTAGTCCTTTTATTCCCACAAGGTATAAACCGCTTACACTGCCTATTTAGGATGTTCTTAAACATTTCCCATTTATTATCTGTATTCTTATTTCTGAGGATATTGTCCCAGTCTACCAGATTAAGGGCATCTCTAAGCTGGTCAAACTTTGCCTTCCTAAAGTTCAGTGTTTTTGTGACTCCCTGACAAGTCCCCTTAGTGAAAGACAGGTGAAACTGCACAATATTGTGGTCGCTATTTCCTAGATGCCCGACCACCTGCAGATTTGTTATTCTGTCAGGTCTATTAGATAGTATTAGGTCTAAAAGTGCTGCTCCTCTGGTTGGATTCTGCACCAATTGTGAAAGATAATTTTTCTTGGTTATTAGCAGAAACCTGTTGCCTTTATGGGTTTCACAGGTTTCTGTTTCCCAGTTAATATCCGGGTAGTTAAAGTCCCCCATAACCAGGACCTCATTATGGGTTGCAGCTTCATCTATCTGCTTTAGAAGTAGACTTTCCATGGTTTCTGTTATATTTGGGGGTTTGTAACAGACCCCAATGAGAATTTTGTTACCATTTTTCCCTCCATGAATTTCGACCCATATGGACTCGACATCCTCATTTCCTTCGCTAATATCCTCCCTTAAAGTGGACTTTAGACAAGACTTTACATAGAGACAAACCCCTCCTCCTCTCCGATTTTTACGATCCTTTCTAAACAGACTGTAACCCTGTAAGTTAACTGCCCAGTCATAGCTTTCATCTAACCATGTCTCGTTATTCCCACTATGTCAAAGTTACCTGTAGATATTTCTGCTTCTAGTTCTTCCATCTTGTTTGTCAGGCTTCTGGCGTTTGCGAGCATGCAGTTTAGAGGATTTTGTTTTGTTCCAATCTCCTCGCTGTGGATTGTTTTAGAAATGTTCTTACCTCCTTTCTGAGTATGTTTTCCTGGATCTTCTTTGTTCAAGTCTAATGTTTTTCTTCCCGTCCCCTCTTCTTCTACTTTAACGCCCTCCTGATGAGTGTAGCGAGTCTTCTGGCGAATGTGTGTTTCCCAGGTTTGTTGAGGTGTAGTCCGTCTCTGGCGAGGAGTCCATCGTACAAGTAATTCACACCGTGGTCCAGGAATCCAAATCCTTGTTGTCTGCACCATCGTCTTAGCCAGTTGTTTGCATCAAGGATCCTGTTCCATCTCCTGGTGCCATGCCCGTCTACTGGAAGGATAGAAGAAAAAACTACCTGTGCATCCAGTTCCTTTACTTTCTTCCCCAACTCTTCAAAGTCTTTGCAGATTGTCGGTAGGTCCTTCCTTGCCGTGTCATTGGTGCCAACATGTATCAGAAGAAATGGGTGGACGTCCTTGGAGCTGAAGAGCTTTGGTATCCTATCGGTCACATCCTTGATCATCGCACCTGGAAGGCAGCATACTTCTCTTGCGGTTATGTCCGGTCTGCAGATGGCTGCATCTGTGCCTCTCAGTAGTGAGTCTCCCACCACCACCACTCTTCGTTGCTTCTTGGCTGTACTTTTTGCTGTCACTTGTTGTTGTGTGCCCTTTTCTTTTTTGCTTGCTGGTATTGCTTCATCCTTAGGTGTGCCATCTTCATCCTCTACAAAGATTTGATATCGGTTCTTCAGTTGTGTGGTTGGTGATTTCTCCATGGTCTTCTTGCTTCTTTTGGTCACATGCTTCCACTCATCTGCTTTTAGTAGTTATATTCCTGTATATAGAGGGCAGTATTATAGTAGTTATATTCTTGTACATAGGGACAGTATTATAGTAGTTATATTCTTGTATATAGGGGGCAGTATTATAGTAGGTATATTCTTGTATATAGGAGGCAGTGTTAAAGTAGTTATTTTCAGCCATGTTGTCATAGAATTCCACTCTCTGTAGCTGACCCTGTAAAAGGAAGTGGACACAACTCCTAACATGCATGAAAGCTGGAATTTAGCTTCCATAATCCTCTATCTATGTCAGGACGGTTCCCCAGGCAGAAACACAAAGCAAGGTGATCAGAGTAAGGGAGAACCTTCTCACTCATGGCACTGACAGCTTCAGTAGAACTCTTTAAAAGCCAAATCTATCCTACTGCTTCTGTTGGAGAACGAATAAGTGAATTTTGGCTTCCGACCTCTGTGTGAAAATGTCAGTCAGTCCAGCCTGCAAAATGATGCTATTTAACCCCTTAATCCCATATGACGTACTATCCCGTCAAGGTGACCTGGGATTTAATTCCCAGTGATGGGATAGTACGTCATATGCGATCAGCCGCGCTCACGGGGGGAGCGCAGCCGATCGCGGCCGGGTGTCAGCAGACTATCGTAGGTGACATCCGGCACTATGTGCCAGGAGTGGTCACGGACCGCTCCTGGCACATTAACCCCGGCACACCACGATCAAACATGATCGCAGTGTTCCGGGGTCATAGGGAAGTATCGCGCAGGGAGGGGGCTCCCTGCGGGCTTCCCTGAGACGATCGGTACAAGGCGATGTGCTCACCTTGCACCGAGTGTCTCCTCCCTGCAGGCCCCGGATCCAAAATGGCCGCGGGGCTACTTCCAGGTCCTGCAGGGAGGTGGCTTACCAAGCGCCTGCTCAGAGTCGGCGCTGGTAAGCCAGGAGCAGGGCATGCCAGATTGCTGATCTGACACAGTGCTCTGCAAAGTGTCAGATCAATGATCTGTCACTGTACAGTGATGTCCCCCCTGGGACAAAGAAAAAAAAATATTTTTAGATGTGTAAAAAAAAAAAAAAAAAAAAAAAAAAAAAAATTAAAAAAAAAATTCCTAAATAAAGAAAAAAAAATATTGTTCCCATAAATACATTTCTTTATCTAAACAATAAAAAAATAATAAAAGTACACATAGTTAGTATCCCCGCGTCCGTAAAGACCCGACCTATAAAACTGTCCCACTAGTTAACCCCTTCAGTGAACACCGTTAAAAAAAGAGGCAAAAAACAATGCTTTATTATCATACCGCCGAGCAATTCTGCGTTGAAAAAGTAAAACAGTGCTTCTTCCCTTCCGAGCTCTCCCGTGCGCCCAAACAGGGGTTTACCCCAACATATGGGGTATCAGCGTACTCAGGACAAATTGGAAAACAACTATTGGGGTCCAATTTCTCTTGTTACCATTGGGAAAATAAAAATTTGGGGGGCTAAAAAAAATTTTTTGTGGGAAAATAATTAATTTTTATTTTCACGACTCTGCGTTATAATCTGTAGTGAAACACTTGGGGGTTCAAAGTTCTCACAACACATCTAGATAAGTTCCTTGGGGGGTCTAGTTTCCAAAATGGTGTAAATTCTGGGGGGTTCCTACTGTTTAGGTGCATCAGGGGCTCTGCAAATGCAACGTGACGCCTGCAGACCAATCCATCTAAGTCTGCATTCCAAATGGCGCTCCTTCCCTTCCGAGCTCTGCCCAGCACCCAAACAGTGGTTCCCCCCCACATATGGGGTATCACCGTACTCAGGACAAATTGGACAACAATTTTTGGGGTCCAATTTCTCCTGTTACCCTTGGAAAAATACAAAACTGGGGGCTAAAAAATAATTTTTGTGGAAAAAAAAAAAAAGAATTTTTATTTTCACGGCTCTGCATTATAAACTGTAGTGAAACACTTGGGGGTTCAAAGCTGTCAAAACACATCTAGATAAGTTCCTTAGGGGGTCTACTTTCCAAAATGGTGTCACTTGTAGGGGGTTTCAATGTTTAGGCACATCAGGGGTTCTCCAAACGCAACATGGCGTCCCATCTCAATTCCAGTCAATTTTGCATTGAAAAGTCAAACGGCGCTCCTTCCCTTCCGAGCTCTGCCATGCGCCCAAACAGTGGTTTACCCTCACATGTGGGGTATCGGCGTACTCAGAAGAAATGGCACCACAACTTTTGTGGTCCAATTTCTTCTTTGCTAAATTTTCAAAATTTTCGCCAAATTTCCATTTTTTTTCACAAGTAAACGCAAGTTATATCGTAGAAATTTTACCACTGTCATGAAGTACAATATGTCACGAGAAAACAATGTCAGAAACGCCAAGATACGTTGAAGCGTTTCTGAGTTATAACCTCATAAAGGGACAGTGGTTAGAATTGTAAAAATTGGCCCGGTCATTAACGTGCAAACCACCCTTGGGGCTTAAGGGGTTAAGACTTAAAGGACTCACTGTCCTGCCTGAGGAACTGTCACTAGATGTCATTATGACATTAAAGTCACCCGCCATTACCACTGCGAGAGAGGTGAAGAGATACGGCTTGACATTATCGAGCAGCTGGATCCTGTCAGTCACTGTCTGTGGCCCATAGATATTAATAAGCTGTAGCCGTCTACCATGAACTGTGACATCTAGGACCAGACACCTTCCCATAACCACTTCCATCATCCTATGTACAGTCACATTGTTTGTGTTAAATAGGACAGCACCCCCAGCTTAAGGCTCTACAGCCAGTGACCAGAATGATAGACCGGACCTCCATTCCCTCTCAGCCTCTCTCATAAGCCCCAGAGATGTCATTCGTGTTTCCTGAAAATATGTCATCCGCGTCCAGATATCTAGGATGGTCATATACTGCATGTCTCATTTTCCTCACCTTAATGCTGTTCACATTAGTTGATGTAATTTTTACAGAAATCCCCACCGTAACAATACAAAAGAGGAGCAGAGAAGTAGAATCCATCATCATAATTCAGAATTGTTCTGTCCACCACAGGTCTCCATGTCTTATGTTACATTAGTGTCTATGGGTGAGGGCTTCTGCTATATCCCTGTCACATTCTGATTCTATTCTTTTCAGATCTTGTTCAAAATTTCCATCTGACTCTAACTTCATATCTGTTAGACACGACCATCACACCAACACTGTTGCTGAGTGTTTTTTCTGGCATTTTGGTCACTGTCATATCGTTGCTCGGGTTTACGGGAGGACGTGTTTTTTTTTTTTTTTTTGATCTGCTTGATGTTACCATTATCAAGTAGTAATGGAGAAACAGATGCACAGGCTTCCTGTGGCTGCTGGCCTTGGGGGTTGACCTCCATGCTGCCCTGTGCCTCCTGTTGCTCTGGTGTTACATGGTCTGACTCCTGGTGGATTTTTGATTTAGTGAGTATCTCCCCTGACATTAACGGCTCCACTTATTGAGCCTCTGCCTCTACCAACAAATCCTTATCAGGAAAGTCCCTGCAGATATTATGCCAGGCGTCTGGACAGTCCTTGTGAGGGTGGCCAATCTTCCCACGCAGGTTGCACCTTATATTTTGGCAGTCTGCAGCTACATGGCCTACTTCCCCGAACAGACTGCACTTGACCACAGTAGAGGCATTTGCCAGATGACCTGCTTTGCCACATTTAAAGCATTCACGAGGCTGCCCAGGATAGAAGCAAACACCCTTGGCTCCCTCCCAATGAAGGAGTTGGGTAAGTGGGCAGTAATGTTGTTGTTCTGCCGCAGCTTGACCAGGACTTTCCACCCTCCCATCCAGATACCATTATCTTCTCGATTCTTGGTGAGATCAGAGACAAGGTCACAAAATCTCCGGAGCCATACCACAATGTCTTGCGGGAGAACAGCCTCATTCCAAAAGATATTTACAGGAACTGTATTTGGTCTGGAAATGAGAACAAAGAAATTTGTTCCAACCGTCCGTGTCCCTGAAGTTGGGGAAATTGGCCCATAATCCGTCAAGATCAGGCATGAGCTTAAAGCTGATGTCATAGCCCTATCTGTCTAGAAGATTAATCACTGCCAAGATGCTGACTGACGCAAACCACATCTGCGGCACAGGAGCTCCCTGACCACAAATCTCCTGTCTGGCAGATCCTCATTGGCACCTCTTTGCTTAAATTGTACCACGTTTCTTCTTTTGAACACCTGGCCGGTATAGTTGGCTCCGGAGGTAAAGGACGGAGCCCCACGGCTCCAGGCATTACTGGAGGGGAACCAGCTGGGTCACTCTGGGATGATTGACGCGATTAGGGTCTGCTGCAGGGGTACCTGTCACCTCTTGTGCATTAGGTATCAACCCCTTAACCCCCGGAGCTGTTTTAGGTTTTGCTTTTCCGTTTTTCGCTCCCCTTCTTTTCATTGGGCTTTGCTGCATTTCTTTATTTACTGACACTTTTACCTCAGGTTTCCTTGTTGTTACTGGAGCTGGTGTATCTTCCATAACTTTACTCACATTCACTCTGCTTTCTTCCTTCATGGCAGCAGTGGAGCTAAAGGTACCTTCACACATAACGATTTTGTTAATGATATCGTTGCAACGTCACGCTTTTTGGTCATTGGGGAATGATCAGGACCTTTTTTTGGTCGCTGATCACCCGCTGTCATCGCTGGATCAGCGTGTGTGACGCCGATCCAGCGATGTGTTCATTTGTAACCAGGGTAAATATCTGGTTACTAAGCGCAGGGCCGCGCTTAGTAACCCGATGTTTACCCTGGTTACCCGGGGACTTCGGCATCGTTGAAGACAGTTTCAACCATGCCGAAGTCGTTCCCCTGATCGTTGGTCGCTGGTATCGCTGGTCGTGATCGTTGGTAAGTCGTTTAGTGTAATGGTACCTTTAGGCTTGTTGTTTAACATTGCTTAATGGTGGCTCTGGGATGTGTATACTATTCCCATTAGAAGCCTGGGAGCTTTCTCCCAGTGTAGGCCGAGAAGCCTGGGCCTTGCTTGGGAAGCTTTCCTGCCCAGGGTGGCCCTTCCCCGGGCTTGCTCCAGACATGAGGAGAACTGCTGAGACACATCCTCACAGCTAGGAGGCAATATCATAATAGATATATTGTTATACATAGGGGCAGTATTATAGTAGTTATATTCTTGTACATAGGAGCAGTATTATAGTAGTTATATTCTTGTACATAGGTGCAGTATTATAGTAGTTATATTCTTGTACATAGGGGCAGTATTATAGTAGATATATTCTTGTACATAGGGGCAGTATTATAGTAGTTATATTCTTGTACATAGGAGCAGTATTATAGTAGTTATATTCTTGTACATAGGTGCAGTATTATAGTAGTTATATTCTTGTACATAGGGGCAGTATTATAGTAGTTATATTCTTGTACATAGGGGCAGTATTATAGTAGTTATATTCTTGTACATAGGGGCAGTATTATAGTAGTTATATTCTTGTACATAGGGGACAGTATTATAGTAGTTATATTCTTGTACATAGGGGACAGTATTATAGTAGTTATATTCTTGTACATAGGAGCAGTATTATAGTAGTTATATTCTTGTACATAGGAGCAGTATTATAGTAGTTATATTCTTGTACATAGGGGACAGTATTATAGTAGTTATATTCTTGTACATAGAGGGCAGTATTATAGTAGTTATATTCTTGTACATAGGGGCAGTATTTTAGCAGTTCTATTCTTGTACATAGGGGCAGTATTATAGTAGTTATATTCTTGTACATAGCGGTAGTATTATAGTATATTCTTGTACATAGCGGTAGTATTATAGTATATTCTTATACATAGGGGCAGAAATACATTCTTTATATTCTTGTTTATGGGAGACAGTTTTATAGTCAGTGTATGTTTTACTGTACTTTTATTTTTTATGCAACTTTTTTCTTATTTCATGGGGTTTCAGGTTATCTGGCTATACATAATCAGCCAAATATCACTTCAGAGATGCAAAAAGTCATTTATTGCTATTCCATCCTTCTATCTTTGAAGAAATCTTGAAATATAATCATTTTTTTCCTACATAATATGTAAACCCAGAGGAACGGGAGAAGAAGTTTGAGAATCTTTTCATGTGAGCTGAGCTCCAGCTTCTGAGCATTATTCTGGATTTTGTTTTTTGTTTTTTTTTAGCGTTTTGCTGATTATCACATCTCAGTTGGGACTTACTGTATAGCTTTGTGAGTGTAATGGGAAAGCCAGAATGAATAGAGTCACAATATAACCACTGTCTTGTAAACTGTAAGCTCCTGGGACCAGTAAACCAAAAATACTTTGCATTGCTAAAGTGCGCCTGTCGCAGTGGATTAAAATTTTAATAGTGCAGTAAAGACGTTCACACTTTATGCTTTAGTCTGCTTCTGAATGCATAATGTTTTGTGGTTTTTTTTTTCTCCATTCTTTATAACTTGGGAAGGGCAAAATGATAAGTCAAGTCTGAGATGAAAGTTACTAAATTGCAAGGTTTGGACGCACAATTTCCTGAGCCCAATGCCTAGAGCTATCAATGAGTTAGTTTACTTCTACATTAAAGTCATATGCCCCATGTGAGTTAGAAGGTTAGGTTTTTGGGCCTGGGTTTGTGGGCATTTGTGTTGCTCCATCTAAAGGTAGTCATAAACGAGATGGCCAGAAGCCAAAATCTCATTCAACCACATCTGCCTATTCCCGCATGGACATGAGCGCTCGGCTTGACCAAGCGTTCAATGGGCAAGCTCCACGGTCACCAAACAAAAGGATCTGTCATTTACATTTCAAGGGGAAGAATTGGAAAGCGCCCATAGGTGGTGGGCCAATTCTTCCAAAAAAATGTTTGGTTTGGATGACTTTCATCTTATGTTTATGGTGGCCTTATGGGGAGACACACCTAAACAACTTCTATATTCTTTGAGACTCTAGGAGCCAAGACAATTTCTTAGAATGAATACGGTGCAGCGATTTTGGTAACCATTGGAAAATATCTTAGAGTGGTCTGTGCAACCTTTTGGACACCTGGGAGTTGAGTTTGATCAAAGGCTCCACTAAACATTGACTAACAAGACGAATTTCAACATTGTCAGTGGTTTAGGAGACTAGAGCACCACCGATTGTTAAGATGAAGTGGAGTCGAGATTCTAGAACCACCTCCCAGAGGTAATAATTCTCAGCCTTCATCTATATGGAAAAGATTGGCTCCAAGTGGGGATATCTTCTGCAGGATAGATGGTATCCATTATTTTGTTAGAGCCTTAGCCTACTGGAAGTTCCTCTAGACGTCTGGTGGACCAGTCCAACTCTAAATGGGATTGGACCAAACATTAGAGTGCACTCAAGTAGTCTTCTGGAGGTGCTAGTGAATGGGGGTGAAGTCTCCTAAATTGAGTTCCCCAATTGAAATCAAGGGCAGTCCAATTTGTGGATGACTTCATATGACATCAAAGCATTGGCAGAAGTCTTAACCAGTCTGAAAAGTCATAACCAATGGTACCACCTATGGTATCAAAATGTAGGACCAGTGGTGAGTGGTCATAATGAATTCATATGGGAAGTATGTCAAACATCTCTCTATATTACCGACTGTATTAGAGGGTATATTGCATTTATTAAGCCATGCTTGACCAAAACGGATTGTCGGCATCCATATATAAACATCGAATGCGTCTATTAATTTAATGAATCTTGAATACTGTGACTAATTATCCCGTATTATGGTTCCACCTTCCAGTGATTGCCATATAACAACTGTAGGAGATGTAATGGTGGCCATGTTGGTTGACCCCTAGTATTTACCAGAAATTACTGACTAGTATGAGATTTTACATTCATAGAAAGAGTTATATTCACTGTAGATTTAAGATGAAAATGATCTTAAGCTGCTCATTATGTTTCAACTATGAACAAAAAGTATAAAATTATTCTAGTTCGTTCTGATTTTTGTTGCAGTGATCCAACAGCAGGAGCGGCCCCCAGTCTACAGAACTGTATAACTACGGATATACGGCTCCCCACTTCATAGTTATCTATAGTGCAGAAATTGCACTTCAGTCTGGTAAAGAGCTCTCCAGGGCTGATTTATAAGAGCTCTTCCCTCTGCATACATCCAAATTAAATGTGAGAACCTCTGACTGAAAAGCAATTGCTCGGAGGCAATGATTCAAAAGGATAAAAAAAAAAAATCAATTTTAGTTTAATTTAAAAGGAAAGTACGGTAACTTAGATCCACATTTGCCTCCCACCTAATACTGAAATCATTGATTGAGCTAGTTTACATAGTAAATAAACACTTTTCTTGCAGTAATACTGATTAAAGGAAATGTATCAAAACTAATAAAAGAGAGAAGTTGAGCAGTTGCCAATTAAAATTCAATCATGTTTCAGAGGCCATTTTGATGCATCGATTTATAAAAGATATTTACTGGAGTACTGCCTCCCCATGTACAAGAATATAACTACTATAATACTGCCCTTATGTACAAGAATATAACTACTATAATACTGCCCCCTATGTACAAGAATATAACTACTATAATACTGCCCTTATGTACAAGAATATAACTACTATAATACTGCTCCCTATGTACAAGAATATAACTACTATAATACTGCCCTTATGTACAAGAATATAACTACTATAATACTGCTGCTATGTACAAGAATATAACTACTATAATACTGCTCCTATGTACAAGAATATAACTACTATAATACTGCTCCTATGTACAAGAATATAACTACTATAATACTGCTCCTATGTACAAGAATATAACTACTATAATACTGCCCTTATGTACAAGAATATAACTACTATAATACTGCTCCTATGTACAAGAATATAACTACTATAATACTGTTCCTATGTACAAGAATATAACTACTATAATACTGCCTCCCCATGTACAACAAGATAACTACTATAATACTGCTCCCTGTGTACAAGAATATAACTACTATAATACTGCTCCCTGTGTACAAGAATATAACTACTATAATACTGCTCCCTGTGTACAAGAATATAACTACTATAATACTGCCCGCTATGTACAAGAATATAACTACTATAATACTGCTCCTATGTACAAGAATATAACTACTATAATACTGCCCGCTATGTACAAGAATATAACTACTATAATACTGCTCCCTGTGTACAAGAATATAACTACTATAATACTGCTCCTATGTACAAGAATATAACTATTATAATACTGCCTCCCCATGTACAACAAGATAACTACTATAATACTGCTCCCTGTGTACAAGAATATAACTACTATAATACTGCCTCTATGTACAAGAATATAACTACTATAATACTGCTCCTATATACAAGAATATAACTACTATAATACTGCCCCTATATACAAGAATATAACTACTATAATACTGCCCCCTATGTACACGAATAACTACTATAATACTGCCCCTATGTACAAGAATATAACTACTATAATACTGCTCCTACATACAAGAATATAACTACTATAATACTGCCCCTATGCACAAGAATATAACTACTATAATACTGCTCCTACATACAAGAATATAACTACTATAATACTGCCCCCTATGTACAAGAATGTAACTATTATAATACTGCCCCCTATGTACAAGAATGTAACTACTATAATACTGCTCCCTATGTACAAGAATATAACTACTATAATACTGCCCCCTATGTACAAGAATGTAACTATTATAATACTGCCCCCTATGTACAAGAATGTAACTACTATAATACTGCTCCTATGTACAAGAATATAACTACAATAATACTGCCCCTATGTACAAGAATATAACTACTATAATACTGCCCCCTATGTACAAGAATGTAACTACTATAATACTGCTTCTATGTACAAGAATGTAACTACTATAATGCTGCCCCCTATGTGCAAGAATGTAACTATTATAATACTGCCCCCTATGTACAAGAATATAACTACTATAATACTGCCCCCTATGTACAAGAATATAACTACTATAATATTGCCCCGTATGTACAAGAATATAACTACTATAATACTGCTCCTATGTACAAGACTATAACTACTATAATACTGCCCCTATGTACAAGAATATAACTACTATAATACTGCTCCTATGTACAAGAATATAACTACTATAATACTGCTCCTATGTACAAGAATATAACTACTATAATACTGCCCCTATGTACAAGAATATAACTACTATAATACTGCTCCTATGTACAAGAATATAACTACTATAATACTGCCCCTATGTACAAGAATATAACTACTATAATACTGCCCCTATGCACAAGAATATAACTACTATAATACTGCCCCTATGTGCAAGAATATAACTACTATAATACTGCCCCTATGTGCAAGAATATAACTACTATAATACTGCCCGTATGTACAAGAATATAACTACTATAATACTGCTCCATGTACAAGAATATAACTACTATAATACTGCTCCTATGTACAAGAATATAACTACTATAATACTGCCCCTATGTATAAGAATATAACTACTATAATACTGCTCCTATGTACAAGAATATAACTACTATAATACTGCCCCTATGTACAAGAATATAACTACTATTACACTGCCCTATGTACAAGAATATAACTACTATAATACTGCCCCTATGTACAAGAATATAACTACTATAATACTGCCCCTATGTACAAGAATATAACTACTATAATACTGCTCCTATGTCCAAGAATATAACTACTATAATCCTGGCTCTACAGGTAAGTGTTTTTCTTGCTATAATACTGAATTTTACCAAATAAAACGATATTTTAGTATACAGGGAGTATGAATAATTGATACAACGATGGAAGATTATGTAGCGACGTTTATTGCTCTTTAAATCAGCAGTTTTATAGTTTTTATTGTGTAAGAAAAGAACGTTTTTCTAAAATGTGAAGAAGAATTGCTGCAGTTTCTTTGTTTTGTGTTGGTTTCATCCCGAGTCACTTCCATAGTCCGCTTGGCTTCCCATCTGTTCATTGTGAGGCTGCCAGGTATTACCAGCTGAGCACGCCGATACCCACGAGGCAACACTAACTGGATTGGACAGTAACTGTTCATGTGCTGACAGCCATTACTGGGCAGCTTATCTCCGTCCCAGACACAATCCTGTGATATTGGCTAAGAACTTTGTATTTACACTGTACACTGTATTTGTAGGGAACTTTGTATTTACACTGAGGATTATGGGGTAATTCCACTAAAAAACCGAACAGCCTCTTTTGATTTCTTTCCCATTTTTGCAGTGTTTATATTAGATGCATGTGTTCGCTAAGCAATGAATGTAAGAACTGACCACTTCTTATTTCTGGACAAACTGTTATCCTTTAATGAAGAGTTGCCAGCTTTAGGCAATGCCTTTTCTGTTGGTTTGGCTTCTTGCCAGCTAGTCACAGGCTTCCATGCCACTGGGATCCCTATAGATCAATTGTAATATGTGTGAATACCCAATAGAAAGCATTTAGTTTTCCTGCAGTGCCTCCACAGGAGAAATAAGGTATTACACAGTTTTCACAGAAATCAATAGCGCGTCTTTGTAGCGGAAAGGGCAGTCTTAATATCTGCTCTCCTCTCTGGCTAAGAGGTAAGGATCCCTAATTGTGGACTTTCTCTATAAATATTCAATATTACGGTATTTAAAGTGGATCGTAACCAGATGTCACAATATCAACTGCGTCTGCATACTTTATTAAATAAATCTTAGACCTGAATTAGCTAGTGTATTTACTTTGAAATTCCATGTCTGAATGGCAGTATAATTCTGAAATTTAGGTAAGCATTTTATGAATCTTAGAATAGAATGAAATAGCTTGAGGCCGAGTGTTTTCATTCTGTCGACTCAGTGTTATGGAAAGCTGCAGCTTGTACTGAGCAGTGTGAGATCTCAGCAGCAGTGAGGAGGGACACTGGGGAGCTGTCAATCAGGCTAGCTGGGTCAAGATTCAGCAGCAGCAGAGCGGAGGAACAGTGAGTAGCTGTTATTCAGGCTAGATGGGTGTAGATTCTGCAGCAGCAGAGTGGAGGAACAGTGAGCAGCTGTTAAATCAGGCTAGATGGGTGGAGATTCTGCAGCAGTAGAGAGGACGTGCACTGAGGAGCTGAAAATCAAACTACATGGGTGAACATTCTGCAGCAGAGAGCTGTCAGTCAGGCTAGATGTGTAGGGCGACTGGTGAGACCCATCAACCTTATTTAACCCAAATTATCCCATGTAACGAAGACATAACACTCAATCCAAACACTTTTCTCTTTTATTGGGTGAAGGTCGATCACAGACAAAGGTGTGCAGAGCATGTGAGTATCAAAACCACAGGTAAGGCACTATGCCCAGTCAGACTCTCGGCGCAAGCCCGACTTCGTACATACAAAAAACTCTTTTGGGTATAACAATAGACCACGGCTATGAATTAAAACCAAACACAAGATCAACCACCACACTGAACAAATAAGAGGTAAGGAATGGAGGGTGGAACAACGCAGCCTCCGGGGCCCACAGTTGTGAGGAGAGAGGCAGGAAGAGACTAGGACATAATTCATAAAGGGGGCACAAAAGGAGGGGTGCCATATGACAAACAGGAAGGGAGGAGATGAGGCAAACCAGGAAACATGGGACACAAGCCTTTAACTCTTTTTAAATGGTGGACACCAGTGCGGGGGCCATCCATTAAAGGATTGAATTGCCTCTCATTCTGCAGTAGCAGGGAGGAGAGACACTGAGGAGCGATCAGGCTGGATGGGTGGAGATTCAGCAGTAGCGGGGAGGAGGGACACTGAGGAGCGATCAGGCTGGATGGGTGGAGATTCAGCAGTAGCGGGGAGGAGGGACACTGAGGAGCGATCAGGCTGGATGGGTGGAGATTCAGCAGTAGCAGGGAGGAGGGACACTGAGGAGCTCTCAATCAGTCTAAGTGGGTAAAAATTGAGTGAAATTTTCATAAAGGATTATAGAGCCTTACTGACATTAATTTTCAAAGTAAATACAAGATCCTTATCAGGGCTAAGAGATGTATTTGCTTATGCAGTTTGCATTGTGAAATATGAAGACAGAGCAGCTTAGCAGTGGGGTTTTTCTAAGCCAGACAACCCTTAATCATCATAAGGAGGTCCAGCTGACATTTTATCTCAAGTGGAGTAACTGATTTTAGTTTTTCAGTCCTAAATTGTATGCTGTGCCAGTTATCTTTTTTGTTTCTGATAGACTACTTCCAAATTTTCCTTCATGCAGCAATTGGGGTTGTTCAAGACCTACAATATTGATGACCCCTCCTCAGGACAAGTCAACATCGCATCATTCGGGGTCTGACACTCGGCACTCCCGCCAGTTAGCTATAAGTAGGGTCTAGTAATGGCCAGAAAGTATGAAACTAAAACAGCACAGCTCCATACACTCTTTAGTGGATCCTCTCAGGTACTGCAGCTGAGGTCCTATTTACTTTAATAGAAGCCGGGCTGCAGTACCAAAGAACGGCCACTACACAGGGTAAGGCGCTGTGCTGTTTCACCTTCGTACACTTTGTACCTCCAGTGTTTGAGGAGCCTCGTAGCAGCTAATCAGTGGGTAAGCCAGATAAGACCCCACCAATGCGATATTGATGTATTATCCTGAGCATATGTCATCAATATCACAGTCCTGTATAATCCTGGACAACCGCAATAATTAATTAAATTCGGGCTGTCTGAAGCCACCACTAGAGGGGGCCAAGAAGATATAAAAAACTGGTTTAATCAACTGTACTTAACATGGGCTGGAATGCCACCGATCACCAAACTAGGGATCTCGGGTCCTCCATTTATACAGAAAGCTGATTGGGTGTGCATGTTGTTGTTCAATTTAAATTGTGTGGGATGGATGGCTCGGATTATTTTCTTAATTTAACCCTTTAAATTTATAATAATTCAATAGATAGATAATAAATATATATTTTTCCTGAGGGTCTGACTGCTGAGACGCCCATTAATCTGGAGAACAGTGTGAGACTGAAGTGATAGTGAACATGAGAGACCACCACTCCCACAAGTGGTCTCACATGCTCACTAATCCTCCATATGCACAGAGGACTTGTACATCCCCATTGGAGTTGTGATGTCGGCGCTGGGATCCCCCGTGGTCTTACGTTTATCTTCTATGCTTATGTCATACACTGACGAGCAAAAGGGTGACAATGTTTTGACCTTCTGACTTTCACGCTCCAGATCTCACCATCCACTTCTGCTGAACGTGAGACTACCATGATTTTATAGACCATCATCTTGGCTATCACATACATAAATGTGACTTGCAGCTATTTAGCATATGAGATTCTTCTTATGTCACTACATTGTTACTGTTTTGCAACTTGTTCTCACATTCCCTAATAGCTCATTGCGTTATTAGGATGATTCCCAAGTGAAAGGTCATCGGTTCGTATCGAGGAGCCGCCATGAAGAAGACTTTCCAAGAAAAGAGAAACTGCATCATCCAGCTGATTGATAGTCGTCTATCGGCCAAGAAAATTGCCAAACTGCATCATGTGAGCACCATGAGAGTTGGAAAAATATGAAACGAAGTCCATCCATTCATTCAGAAGTGAAAAGGTGGACGTCCAGGCAAAATATCAGAGTCAACAAGTCTGCTCATCCCAAGGTCACACGGCAGTGGCGGAGGCTTGTATGCTTTGTATTAGTGAGATCACAGACGTCCTTGCAAGCACCGTGCGATGCACAT
Organism: Ranitomeya imitator; assembly: GCF_032444005.1. Taxonomy (NCBI): domain Eukaryota; kingdom Metazoa; phylum Chordata; class Amphibia; order Anura; family Dendrobatidae; genus Ranitomeya; species Ranitomeya imitator. The sequence continues at coordinate 18,692,615 of NC_091288.1, forward strand.
TACACAGGTCTGGAATGGTGGACCGAAAAAAGGTTGAAGAAACCTCAACTTCAGTATCGGCATAAGAAGCGTTGGCTCGAGTGCAAAAAAAGTACGAAAAGCCGACAGTAGCAGATTGGAAACGGGTGATTTGGAGCAGTGAGACAAAAGTTAATACTCTGATGGCTGCAAATGGGTCTGGAAAAAAAGATGGGAAAAAGGGGCTAACGGATGGAGAAGTTGAAGGAACTGTCAAGTTCGGTGGAGGAAGTCTGATGATATGGGGTTGTTTCACAACCAAAGGCGTTGGATACTTGACCAGAATCGATGGTGGTCTCAATGCTGAGCTATATGTAAGTATCCTACAAGAAGAGTTACTTCATACATCGAGTACTATGGGTATGAAAAGGACGACATAGTATTCCAGCAGGACAACGACCTGAAGCATACATTGAGATTGGCAAATAAATGGTTCAATGACAGTGAAGTAGAGATGCTGCATTGTCCCCACAGTCCCCAGACCTTGACCCAAATCCAACACTTGTGGGTTGAGTTGAAGAAAAAGCTGTATACACACACAAGTGAGGCGACCAGTGTGCACCAACATGGGGGAACGTGGAGGAGAGACCTGGGATCAGAATTCGGTGGACACATGATTGAATCTGATCGAGAGCTGCCCGGAAGGATTCAGGCCAAGTTCAAAGCCAAAGGTGGATTTCCAAAATGCTAACAAAATAATTAAAATTAAAATGTAGATTTTTGAGGAGGAAAACGGTAACAATGCAGAATCTGCCTAATTAATCATATGCTAAATAGTTACATGTCACATTTATGTATCAGATATCCAAGATGATGGTCTATTAAATGACGGTAGTCTCACGTTCAAAGTAGTAGTGGATGGTGAGAAACGGAGCCTGAAAGTTAGAAGATCAAAACATTGTTACCGTTTAGCTTATTAGGGTATATGTTTATGGGACAACTCTAATGCCCTAATCTTCCCCAATTAGTGGCTGTAAGACGATAGAAGGTTGTCATTTACCGATACTTCTGTGCAAAAGAAAGCAGGGTATATGGAGCTGTGGATCTGGAAAATGAAGCTCCTGGATATTTTACAGTTGCCAACTTTTTTTCAGAGTTTGTTTAGACCCAGGGGGTCAATATATAAGGTAATACGGTATAGATTGTTTTGTGCTCAAATTAATAAGCGTCAAACACAAAATCCCATTTATTCAATATGTTCAGTACATCCACATGCCGCTCAGGGATCTAGGGCGGCTGGTCTCATTAAAAGGATCCTAATTAAACCCATATTTTTTTTATTCTCTTTACAACTCTTTGTGCGTGAGCCATTGATATCTGCTATGCGCTGGGATGTGAAAAACATTTTGCTTCGTTCTGGTGCCTCTATTATTGCTTATTTGTCACATTGTACGGTATTAAATAAAATGTAACCTTGAATAAAGGAAATGGTATTAACCACAGAGTATTGTAATTATTACAATACCAGTCTGTCTTCCCTGAAGCCCACCATAATGAATCTAAGCCCCTTTATGTGTAGCGATCACCACATTGTACAAGGAGAATATTACAGACTTAAGACAAAAGATAGTCAATATATATGCATTAGGAGCTGCTGGAAGTAATTTTTGCACTTGTTCCAGGGTTTCCAGCTGATTTCATACATCCGTGTATCATGGTCCAAGTACGGATTATGATTTACGGACCGGCCAAGGGTCTCCTGACCCAAACTCAACAGCCTAATACACTGCTCAAAAAAATAAAGGGAACACGTAAACAACAGAAAATAACTCCAAGTAAATCAAACGTCTTTGAAATCAAACTGTCCACTTAGGAAAGAACACTAGTTGACAATCAATTTCACATGCTGTTGTGTAAATGGAATAGACAACAGATGGAAATTATTGGCAATTATGAAGACACACTCAATAAAGGAGTGGTTTTGCAGGTGGGGACCACAGACCACATCTCAGTACCAATGCTTTCTGGCCGATGTTTTGGTCACTTTTGAATGTTGGTTGTGCTTTCACACTCGTGGTAGCATGAGACGGACTCTACAACCCACACAAGTGGCTCAGGTAGTGCAGCTCATCCAGGATGGCACATCAATGCGAGCTGTGGCAAGAAGATTTGCTGTGTCTGTCAGCGTAATGTCCAGACATTACGGAGACAGGCCAGTACAACAGGAGATGTGGAGGGGGCCATAGGAGGGCAACATCCCATCAGCAGGACGGCTACCTCAGCCTTTGTGCAAGGCGGAACAGGAGGAGCACTGCCAGAGCCCTGGAAAATGACCTCCAGCAGGCCACAAATGTGCATGTGTCTACACAAACGGTTAGAAACCGACTCCATGAGAATGGTCTGAGTGCCCGACACCCGTAGATGGGGGTTGTGCTAACAACCCAACACCATGTAGGACGCTTAGCATTTGCCACAGAACACCAGGATTGGCAAATTCCCCACTGGCGCCCTGTGCTTTTCACAGATGAAAGCAGGTTCCCACTGAGCACATGTGACAGACGTGAAAGAGTCTGGAGACGCCGTGGAGAGCGATCTGCTGCCTGCAACCTCCTTTAGCATGACCGGTTTGGCAGTGGGTCAGTAATGGTGTCGGGTGGAATTTCTTTGGAGCACTACACAACCCTCCATGTGCTCGTCAGAGGTAGCCTGACTGCCATTAGGTACCGAGATGAGATCCTCAGACCCCTTGTGAGTCCATATGCTGATGTGGTTGGCCCTGGTTCCTCCTAATGCAGGACAATGCCAGACCTCATGTGGTTGGAGTGTGTCAGCAGTTCCTGCAAGATGAAGGCATTGAAGCTATGGACTGGCTCATCCGATCCCCAGACCTGAATCCGATTGAACACATCTGGAACATCATGTCTCTCATTATCCACCAACGTTATGTTGCACCTCAGACTGTCCAGGAGTTGGTGGATGCTTTAGTCCAGGTCTGGGAGGAAATCCCTCAGGAGACCATCTGTCACCTCATCAGAAGCATACCCAGGTATATGGAGGTCATACAGGCACGTGGAGGTCACACACACTACTGAGCATAATTTCCTTGTCTTGAGGCATTTCCACTGATGTTGGATCAGCCTGTAACTTCATTTTCCACTTTGATTTTGAGCATGATTCCAACTCCAGACCTAAGTGGGATATTAGTTGTGATTTACGTTGATCATTTTTAGGTTTTATTGTTCTCAACACATTCCACTATGCAATGAATAAAGATTTACAACTGGGAATCTTTCGTTCAGCGATATCTATGATGTGGGATTTTAGTATTCCCTTTATTTTTTTGAGCAGTGTATATGCCTACAAGGTTGTTGAATTCAGGTTAGGAGACGGGCGACTAGTAAGTACTCTGACGTGATACACAGATATATGAAATTGGCTCTAGTAAATCTTTCCAGTGACTCACTGACTACATACAAGGTGTAATATGGCAGCCTGATAGTGAATCACTCTTCCAACTATCTCTTACTATCATACATTGACGTATCGCCGCCCCCCGCGGCAGCAATGAACTTTACCGTGTGCACAATGTACCCAGACAGTATTTTTAAATAACATTTATTACACACAGCACTTGGTGTTAGGAAAACAGTGCTCTTAAACAGATGGATCCGCTGCTATAACTGCCAGGAGCAGATGGTCTTATTAGGTTTTAATAGAAAAAGTTAGAGAGGAGAAATGTTTGAGGAACGGAGCCGAGTATGAGTCCGGCTGGATCCATATAACCAGGCTGTGCATTATAGTCGTAGAAGTGGTGCGAAAATCTGTTCACCGTTCTTTGTGTTGTAGTCATTGAAGCTCAAGTAAAAGAGATGGAAGGAAATGTCATAATGCGGTCTTTATACAGAGGTGAAAAAAACAAAACACACAAGTAGTCAGCTCACCTGGGAATCAGCCACCTCTCATCTGTTCCTGCACGGAGGTAGGAGCACACAGTCCACAGGAAAAAAATATGATATATCCAGCAGGAAATTCAATTAAAAATTCTTGTTTATTCATATTAAAATATAGATAATGGTAAACCACTCAAAAAGTATTACACAGCAACACGCATAAAAAGTTCATGGAGTGGCAGCATTATTCAGACTCGTTTCGACTTGATGTCTTAATCATGGCTTTATACAGAGGTGTACTCACTTGTAAGATGTCTCTGTTTTGGAGGGACTATCTCTACTTTTGACCGAAGATTGTGTTCCTTCTCGATCCTTAAGGAGGTAGTGTGATAACCTTTTCCATCCATCCGTATGATAAGGGGAAAATGTCTAATCTCTGGTGGCCCCATCATTTGAACCTCCACCAATCAATAGAGTGGCAGTATGAAAACCCCTGTTTTTGGAGGTGATTGAAAGCTGTACTCCACCTTATCCCATTAAGTTCCAAAAGACTGTAGACTGGAGTATAATAATGTACCAGCTACGTTTTAAAAACTTGCAAATGATAAATCTGCCAAAAACATCAAGAAAATACAAACTACTCTCACAATGAGGAACGTAAAAAGAAAACAAAAAAAACAAAACAGGACTCATGTACTGTAAAATAGATTAAAAAAAATGCAAACTAAAAGAATAGAATGCAAATGAAAAGCGCCAAAAACTAGACAAAAGCGAAAATGCAATAATGAATCGGGCCCTATCTGTCTGGTTCTTGAATGTAATGTAATGTAATGTACAATAGTAATAAACATTGCATTAATGGATCCATGGCAGAGTTTTAAAAAAAATTAAAAATTAAAAACATACTCATCCACCAGACCCCTGATGCTCCTCTATACTGATGTTGGTGTTCCTCATTGGTCTGGATCCATCCACTGGTTTGTCTCACAGACTTGAGTGTCAGATGATGGCTGCAGTCCATCAGTGGTTTCTCTGGGGTGTCAAGTGACCACTGCAGCCATTCTGTTTTTGCTCTCCCAGACTGTGGTGTCAGGTGACCACTGCAGTCAATCAGTGGTTATTGTCACCTAACATCCCTGTATGGAAAATGAAGCTGGGAGACTGGTGGATGACGCTTGCAGCGGTACAGAGGGGCGTCGTGGGACTTTTTTATTTTATCACTGCCATGGACCCACTAATACAATATTTGTTAGTATTGGACAACTCCTTTTAAATCAGTTTCTTTCGATTAAATTTGGAACTTAAACATTTTTATATATTGACAGGTTTTGTGATAATTTACTAAAGATCATTTAAGCATCTACAATACAGACATACTGAAAATAGATCTTTCAGGAAAAGTAAACACATTTTCCTCTTTGACAGCCCAAAAAGTTGGAAGCTGTGGAAGAACAGTGTCACGGCAGTAACTCGCATGCGTTCCCGCCACCGTGATATTCACTGTGTTTGCCGCTTTGCATATCCTCATATCTGACTGCCGCGCTAAGTCCAAGTAGCATTTCAAAAATCTGCAGTATATCCCTGATGTCTCCACATGGCTAGAGGGGCGCTGCCAGATCCCGCAGGAATTTAACCCTGCTGTGTCCTTCAGGATTTGTATTCCCCAGCCATTCACCACCCAGCATCCAGCAGGGGCTATATCAGGCAACATCGGCCCTCCCACCTGTGCCTGAGCTTAGGTTCCAGTTTGCTGTTAGCATCTAGTGCCGGTCAATCTGTTTTGTTATTTATCCCTCCCATTATTGACCCGGCTTGTCTTCTCGTCCTGTCTGTTCTCTCCGCTCCAGACCTCGGCTATGTATTCTGAACCTGAGCTGCCAGTCCTGACCCCGGACTGTCTGACTACGCTTCTGTCTTGCCTCTCTGTACCTTGCACACCTATAATAATAATAATAATAATAATTTTATTTATATAGCGCCAACATATTCCGCAGCGCTTTACAAATTATAGAGGGGACTTGTACAGACAATAAACATTACATCATAACAGAAATACAGTTCAAAACAGATACCAGGAGGAGTGAGGGCCCTGCTCGCAAGCTTACAAACTATGGGGAAAAGGGGAGACACGAGAGGTGGATGGTAACAATTGCTTTAGTTATTCGGACCAGCTATAGTGTAAGGCTCAGGTGTTCATGTAAAGCTGCATGAACCAGTTACCTGCCTAAGTATGTAGCAGTACAGACACAGAGGGCTAATACTGCATAAAGTGTATGAGAACATGATGCGAGGAACCTTTTTTTTTTTTTTTTTTATAAATAGGCCACACAGGGATCGTTAGGTTAATGCATTGAGGCGGTAGGCCAGTCTGAACAAATGAGTTTTTAGGGCACGCTTAAAACTGTGGGGATTGGGGATTAATCGTATTAACCTAGGTAGTGCATTCCAAAGAATCGGCGCAGCACGTGTAAAGTCTTGGAGACGGGAGTGGGAGGTTCTGATTATTGAGGATGCTAACCTGAGGTCATTAGCGGAGCGGAGGGCACGGGTAGGGTGGTAGACTGATACCAGGGAGGAGATGTAGGGTGGTGCTGAGCCATGGAGTGCTTTGTGGATGAGGGTAGTAGTTTTGTACTGGATTCTGGAGTGGATGGGTAGCCAGTGTAATGACTGGCACAGGGTAGAGGCATCGGTGTAACGGTTGGTGAGGAATATGATCCTGGCTGCAGCATTCAGGACAGATTGGAGCGGGGAGAGTTTTGCAAGAGGGAGACCGATTAGTAGAGAGTTACAATAGTCCAGACGAGAATGAATAAGTGAAACAGTCAGAGTTTTTGCAGAGTCGAAATTAAGAAAAGGGCGAATTCTAGAAATGTTTTTGAGATGCAGGTAAGAAGAGCGAGCCAGTGATCGGATGTAGGGGGTGAATGAAAGGTCAGAATCAAGGATGACCCCAAGGCAGCGGGCATGTTGCTTTGGAGTAATGGTGGAACCGCACACGGAGATGGCAATGTCAGGCAAAGGTAGGTTAGTAGAGGGAGAGAACACGAGGAGTTCAGTTTTTGACAGGTTTAGTTTCAGATAGAGGGAGGACATGATGTTAGAGACAGCGGTAAGACAATCACTGGTGTTTTCTAAAAAGGTCGGTGTGATATCGGGAGCAGAAGTGTATAATTGGGTGTCGTCAGCATAGAGATGGTACTGGAAACCAAATCTACTGATTGTTTGTCCAATAGGGGCAGTATACAACGAGAAGAGTAGGGGGCCTAGGACTGATCCTTGAGGAACCCCAACAGTAAGGGGAAGGTGAGAGGAGGAGGAACCAGCAAAACATACAGTGAAGGATCGGTCAGAGAGATAGGAGGAGAACCAGGAGAGAACGGTGTCCTTGAGGCCGATGGAGCGGAGCATAGTGAGGAGGAGCTGATGATCCACAGTGTCAAATGCTGCAGAGAGATCCAAGAGAATTAGCATGGAGTAGTGACCATTAGATTTAGCTGTTAGTAGGTCATTAGAGACTTTAATGAGGGCAGTTTCAGTAGAGTGTAAAGAGCGGAAGCCAGATTGAAGAGGGTCGAGAAGAGAGTTATCTGAGAGATAGCGGGTAAGACGGGAGTGGACCAGGCGTTCGAGGAGTTTAGAGATGAAGGGAAGATTAGAGACAGGTCTATAATTAGCGGCACAGTTTTGATCGAGGGATGGTTTTTTAAGTAATGGATGTATGATGGCATGCTTAAATGAGGAGGGAAAAATACCGGAAGTGAGGGAAAGGTTGAATATTTTTGTTAGGTGAGAGGTGATAGCCGGGGAAAGGGACTGGAGGAGATGTGACGGAATGGGGTCACTGGTGCAAGTGGTCGGGCGCGAAGATGCAAGGAGCCTGCTTACTTCTTCTTCTGTAACTGCTTCAAAGTCAGAGAGTGAACTAGATGCAGTGGGGGAGGGAGGACAGTGCATGGTATGAAGAGATTGGGAGATGATTTCCTGTCGAATGTGGTCAATTTTTTCTTTGAAGTAATTGGCCAGATCGTCAGCACGGAGATCCGTGGTTGGGGCCTGCTCTCTTGGGTTGAGTAGGGACTGGAACGTGTCAAAGAGACGTTTAGGGTTATTGGACAGGGAGGTGATGAGGGTGTTGAAGTAGGTTTGTTTGGAGAGGTGAAGGGCAGAATTGTATGTCTTTAGCATGAACTTATAATGGATGAAATCTTCGGGTTGATTAGATTTTCTCCACAGACGTTCTGCGCACCTGGAGCACCGCTGCAGGAAACGTGTTTGCAGCGTGTGCCACGGTTGTTGCCGTCTGTGCCGAGTTGTTTTATGTATAGGAGGAGCAGCTTCATCCAGAGCACTTTGCAGGGTTTCATTGTAATGCTTCAATGCAGAATCAGGACATGAGATGGAGGAAATAGGGGCCAATGAGGACTGCAAGTTCATCATAAGTTTCTGGGTGTTAATGGCCTGTATGTTTCTATAGGTGTGGAAAGTGGGGGTGACCTGAGCGGGATGGCAGTTCTTGATAGAGAATGAAAGAAGGTTGTGGTCAGAGAGCGGGAGAGGGGAGTTTGTGAAGTCATCCACTGAGCAAAGTCGGGAGAAGACCAAGTCAAGGGAGTTTCCATCTTCATGTGTTGGAGAGTTAGTATGCTGCGAGAGGCCAAAAGAGGAGGATAGAGATAAAAGGTGAGAAGCAGATGGGGAGAGGGGAGAGGCAATGGGGATGTTGAAATCACCCATGATAAGGGTGGGGGTGTCACAGGAGAGAAAGTGTGGAAGCCAGGTGGCAAAGTGATCCAGGAACTGATGAGAGGGGCCGGGAGGACGATACACCACCGCCACTCGCATGGAGAAGGGGACGTAGAGTCTGACCACATGGACCTCAAAGGAAGGGAAGACAAGTGAGGGTACTTGGGGGATAACTTGGAAAGTACATTTGGGTGAAAGGAGCAGACCAACGCCTCCACCTGTTCTGTTGTCTGATCTTGGGGTATGAGAAAAGTGTAGTCCACCATATGAAAGAGCAGCAGCAGCGGTGGTGTCTGACTGCTGGATCCAGGTTTCAGTAAGAGCCAGGAGATTAAGAGAATTAGAAAGGAAGAAGTCATGAATGAAGGAGAGTTTATTACACACAGAGCGAGAATTCCAAAGGGCACAATTGAAAGAGACAGCAGGCATGCAGGGAATATTAATTCACCTGTTTTGACCTGCGAGTCATCTGCTGCACGTCCGGACACAGCCATGGAGTGGCACCTGGTGGCTATCCTACGCCCCAAGCCTAGCCTCACGCTCAGAGCAACTAGTGAAGACCGGGTGACGCACCCACCAGCGTTACAAACAGTTCTAAACTTTTTACGAGGGAAAACTTTTACTTAGTCATTTTGCAGTATATACGCAATTCTTGGTTCATTCATCCCTCTCGGCTCTTATTCTGGCTCCATGACTAGGCTGAGTGGGTGAGACGCTTGAGAGACCGTTTCTGAGGCTCTCTACGTACTGTTACTCACAAAGTGATTTCATCAGTTCGTTTGCCTCGTGTGAAATTTTCAGAAGAAGGTTTATTTTCCAGTTGAATTTTTCCGGTATGCACAATTACAGTAGGTAAAAATAATTGCATGTTATTTTAACATTATTTTTCCACTTTATAGTAGCAATGTGTACAGTACTTGGCAGCATTAATTTGGCACTGTGTGGTTGCATGGTGTGGTGGTATTATGGTTGAAAGATATTGTGGAAGTATATTGGCTGTATATGCAGTATCATGCGGACACTCTATTACAATATTATTTAGGCACGGTTTGACAATATTATTTGGACAATTAATGGCTGTCCACTATGAGCAGTTTATACAGCTTTCCATATTAAAGAATAATCTAAAAGCGTCGAGCTGGTTCTATAAAACCATCCCTGAGTCATAGTTTTCACGTGGGCGGTTATCCAGCTTTCCCAGTCTTCATCATGGTCAATTTATCTCGTTACACAGCGACAGTCAGCGCCCCTAATCTGAGAATACCGCCTAACCAGGCACACTTAAAGAGCTACTGGTGAGCTGGGTGCTGTCTGTAAGATCGTCAGCACTGGATGTCCCTCAGATTTTCCAGACAAGGATGTAACTAAGCAATATATAATATATATGGGTCTCGTGACCCTGCTTCTGAGTGTTTGTGCTCCAGAGTTTGGAGATTTCTTATTAGTTTGTGCAGAATGAATGCAATCTCATTGTGCTCAGCCAAGTTTTTATCTTTTTTTTTTCACAAACTGCAACCTTGAGAAGAGCTGGAATACAGAAAAATGAAATATGACTAAGCTGAATAAAGAATCCCACGTAGACTGCGAAATACAACAATCCCGGCAGCAAACAATGCGGCCGCAAACAATTAACATTATTAGTATTATGTAATGAGACAGTTATCCTTCTGTGCCCTCGGTATGATTGTATGTGTGTACATGTAAGTATATTGTTACTGTAGCTACAGACCTTATAGATAATTACATCGCTGGCACCAGAGCCTCATTTACATTTACCAAAGAGGAAAAAACACATTCTTTATTGTATCAGGTATAAGTTGTAAAGAGGTGTACTGCCTGACAAATGTGGTGATGACATTTAATGATCGTTCAGTTTAAGAATCACTAAAACTACAGACCTCTAATCCACTGACCCATTTTATAACGATCATAAAATACCATAACTAAGGATGAGATTATAACTACTATAATATTCTCCGACATATACAAGAATATAACGATTATAATACTGCCTCTATGTACAAGAACATAACTACTATAATACTGCTCCTATGTACAAGAATATGACTACTATAATACTGCTCCTATGTACAAGAATATAACTACTATAATACTGTCCCTATGTACAAGAATATAACTACTATAATACTGTCCCTATGTACAAGAATATAACTACTATAATACTGCTCCTATGTACAAGAATATAACTACTATAATACTGCCCCTATGTACAAGAATATAACTACTATAATACTGCTCCTATGTACAAGAATATAACTACTATAATACTGCTCCTATGTACAAGAATATGACTACTATAATACTGCCCTATGTACAAGAATATAACTACTATAATACTGCTCCTATGTACAAGAATATGACTACTATAATACTGCCCCTATGTACAAGAATATAACTACTATAATACTGCTCCTATGTACAAGAATATGACTACTATAATACTGCTCCTATGTACAAGAATATGACTACTATAATACTGCCCCTATGTACAAGAATATAACTACTATAATACTGCTCCTATGTACAAGAATATAACTACTATAATACTGTCCTTATGTACAAGAATATAACTACTATAATACTGCTCCTATATACAAAACTATAACTACTATAATACTGCCCTATGTACAGGAATATAACTACTATAATACTGCTCCTATGTACAAGAATATAACTACTATAATACTGCTCCTATATACAAGAATATAACTACTATAATACTGCCCTATGTACAGGAATATAACTACTATAATACTGCTCCTATGTACAAGAATATGACTACTATAATACTGCCCTATGTACAAGAATATAACTACTATAATACTGCTCCTATATACAAGACTATAACTACTATAATACTGTTCCTATGTACAAGAATATAACTACTATAATACTGCTCCTATGTACAAGAATATAACTACTATAATACTGTCCCTATGTACAAGAATATAACTACTATAATACTGCTCCTATATACAAGACTATAACTACTATAATACTGTCCCTATGTACAAGAATATAACTACTATAATACTGCCCTCTATGTACAAGAATATAACTACTATAATACTGCTCCTATGTACAAGAATATAACGATTATAATACTGCCTCTATGTACAAGAATATAACTACTATAATACTGCTCCTATGTACAAGAATATAACGATTATAATACTGTCTCTATGTACAAGAACATAACTACTATAATACTGCCTCTATGTACAAGAATATAACTACTATAATACTGCCCCTATGTACAAGAATATAACTACTATAATACTGCCCCTATGTACAAGAATATAACTACTATAATACTGCTCCTATGTACAAGAATAAACCACTATTATAATACTGCTCCTATGTACAAAAATATAGTTACTATAGTACTGCCCCTATGTACAAGAATATAATTACTATAATACTACTCCTATATACAAGAATATAACTACTATAATACTGCTCCTATGTACAAGAATATAACTACTATGTTACTGCTCCTATGTACAAGAATATAATTACTATAATACTGCTCCTATATACAAGAATATAACTACTATAATACTGCCCCTATATACAAGAATATAACTACTATAATACTGCTCCTATGTACAAGAATATAACTACTATAATACTGCCCGCTATGTACAAGAATATAACTACTATAATACTGCTCCTATGTACAAGAGTATAACTACTATAATACTGCCCCTATGTACAAGAATATAACTACTATAATACTGCCCCTATGTACAAGAATATAACTACTATAATACTGCTCCTATGTACAAGAATATAACTACCATAATACTGCCCCTATGTACAAGAATATAACTACTATAATACTGCCCGTATATACAAGAATGTATCCACTATAATACTGCTCCTATGTACAAGAATATAACTCTTATAATACTGCCCCTATATACAAGAATATAGCTACTATAATACTGCCCCTATGTACAGAAATATAACTACTGTAATTAGATTAGTTATGTAGAGCATCCAATGAAATTAGTTTATATTATACTTTCCTATAAATAACAATGCACAGTTGTATAGTTGTGGACAATATGGTATAAACTGATGATTACTTATGGGTATTTTTGTTTTCCAGGTGCATGGGGGCAATGCATAGGTGAATGTGGATCGGGTGGACTACAAAGTCGATCAGTTTGGTGTGAGCATGGAGAAGGTTGGGTGGCACATATCAAAAACTGTGATCCACAGGATGAGCCTGCAAGCCAAAGGAACTGCTTTAAAATCTGTGACTGGCACAGTGACCTCTTTCATTGGGAGTCTACAGAATGGGACACTTGTATTTTTATCCCCTATGTCAGCAATGAGGTTAAAACTAGAACCTCAGAGTGTGTGACTGCTCAGCGGGGCTTACAGCACAGAGATGTCACCTGTATCCACAAGATCAACAGGTCCATTGTACATTCCGAAATCTGTGGACATTTTTCACCACGGCCACCAACAGAACAAACCTGTCTGGTTCCTTGTCCTCAGGATTGTATTGTTTCCGAATTTTCCCCATGGTCTACATGCAGTAAAAGCTGTGGGACCCATCTCCAGCACAGAACACGTTCCGTCGTGTCTCCGCCTGCGTATGGCGGAGCAGATTGTCCCAACCTTACGGAATGGAGGTCATGTCCATTACTCAGCTTCTGCTCTTTCGGAGAAGAGGAACATACATACAGTCTTAAGGTTGGGCCGTGGAGTGAGTGCAGGCTGCCTTATTTGAAGGAAATTAATCTGAGCGGAAGGACCATGTTGGATTTTGGGTCGGATTCTGGAGAAAGAAGCACATTTAGACAAGAGGGTTCAAAGTCCTACGAGCGATCGGATTCCTGGGATATGGAGATTGGTTATCAGACAAGGCAGGTGCAGTGTACACGGAGTGATGGAAAGAACGCTTTACTAAGGTAGGAATGACTACTAATTTCATGCAATATTATCTTAATTTATTAGAACACGACATTAACGCCAGGGCAAGGTATAGACAGAGAAGCTGCTTATATGGCAGTGGGGCGTCCGTGGGGTCATTGGACTGCGTAGACTTTCCTGAAGAGATGGGTTTCAGGTTGAAGGTAGTGAAGACTCTGACCAATTGGAGTAGCAAGACTGGTGGTTGCAAGGGAGATATCGTAGGACGTACAAGAGATGAGTAAGGAAGCGGGTCTTCTGAGAACAAGAGATGATCAAGGAGCTAGCTGCTAGTAGAGCGGAGATGTATGGAGTGGGTAGGTGATGGACTGGAGATTAGGTGTGTGGAGGCTTCGGAAGATTAGGTCAGAGATGTTTGATGAGGACAGGTTATGGACCAGTGATTACTTGTAAGGGGATGCCAGGAGATTGGGTCAGACATGAATCGAGGAGGCAAATGTTATGGATTTGAGGTTCTATGAGCAGATGGCTAAATGAGATTCGGACAGAGATGTATGGAGAGGACAGGTTATGTGTAAGTTGCTATCGGGAGGTTATGTCAGATATATGGAGGGGAGAGTTTTTAGACTGGAGTTTATGTATTGGGAGATTGAGTCAAAGATGTATGGAGAAGACATATTATGAACTGTTGCCATCAGGAGATTATGTTAAAGATGCTTGGAGAGGACGGGTTATGGATTGGAGATTATGCGTAGAGCGGTAGTAGGAGGTTAGATTACAGATCCATGGAGGGGACAGATTATTGACGGCCTGTAAATCATGGTCAGTGGAGTTCTCCGGTAATATTTTTTTTTTTTTTAGGTCTATTGTCTTCAGCTCCATTAAACAGTTACTCACCTACTCGACTGCAGCGCACGTGATCGCTGCGGGGAATCGGTGCTCAGCCGCTCTTGTGATGTAGACGGCACGAGCCAAGAATGACTGGGGCAACAGCGCAGAGCAGGGGAGGGTGAATAAGTGTTGAGTTTATTTTCAAGGAGCACAAGTCGATGGAGCTACACAAATGATTATTGAAAACCTTTTTATTATTGGGAACTGAATTTCATAAGCAATAGATTGTAAAATTGAATGCTTGCTAGAAGAAGAGTAATAAGGGAGAAGGGAATTAACGGCTGTGGGTGGATAAGAGGTGCGACTGCTTACTAGATGAGATGATGTTGCAATAGCCTAGGCTGAGGATTATTAGGAGTCGGACATGTTTTATCACTTTGCTCAAAGTTAGGTTTCATTCAGACATCCATTTTTTTCAGGTATGAGTGCTATCCGTGCTTTTCATGGATAGCACTTGTACCTACAATAGTGAATGGGGTCACTCTCAAATCCGTGATTTTCCGTGGACCGAATGGTCTGTGCAAAATCACGGAGACCTGTCCGATCTTGATCTGAGTGTTGGATCAAAATCGGCAATGCAAGTTTATAGGTCCATGAAAAATTTGGACCGTTCGCATATAACATCCAAGTACAGTCCGATTTTCATCCACTGTCACATAGCAGAATTTATTTTTCTCCACCTACGAGAAAAACAGATGACACTCGGAGAACAATCTGATCAAACTCCGATTACAGTCTGATCAAAATAATCTGTGCATTTTTCTTGTACGTGAGAAAATTGGACATCTGAATGAGGCCTAAGGAAAAGAGCGAATTTAAAAAAAATTGAATGAGTTGGAGGAGGACAGGTCTTTATTGTTGGGTTTGAAAGGCAGGGTGGAATGAAAGTTTACCCCAAACTGGTAGATTTGTGATACTGTGGAAAATGTGGACCTATTAAGTAGGATTCATAGATCTGTTGAGTAGAGGGGCTGAGATGGTGGGATGATTAGTTTAGTCCTTTATTTGCTGTTGTATAGAAAGTGGAAGGAAAAGTATGAAGTTTTGGGTAAGTTCACAAGACCAATTTCTCCACACCCGAGAAAAAACGTCCGATTATTCTGATCAGATTTTGATCAGAGCTTGATCAAAATCTGATCAGAGTTTCATCAGAGTGGCATTATAATTTCTCAGACTTGGAGAAAAAGAAAATTTTCTCCACCTTCTGCTTTCTGTCAGTTTGTGAAAATTGGACTGCACTTGGATGTCATCCAAATGTGGTCCAAAGTTTTTCATGAACCACACTTGGATGACATCGCATTGCCGATTTTGATTCGACCCTCGAATAAAAATTGGACAATTTTCCTTTTTTTTTTTCTGTGGAGCAATCCGTCTACGGAAAAATCAGACATGTGCACAGCCTCATAGAATATCATAGCTACGAGTGATATCCATAAAACCCATAGTTAGAACTCTTACGAGAATATCGGTCATGTGCATGAGCCCTTTATCTGATAGATACTACTTTTGGATAGTAGAGCCGGGAGGTGACATCTGGGCAAAGAGGTAAATGTGTGCGTTATTAGCATCAATGTGGTGCGTAAAGCTGGAATTCTAGGATCTGTACTCATAACACATGTCAGACATGGTCTATATCCCAATTTCAATTTTCATGTTAAAAAAAAGCTGTAATTCCAAAAAGTGACTTTTATGACATGTCAAATAGAATCCCAATTATTGGAATCCTGACCAGGGCTGTGGAATCAGTTGGAGCCCATTTTTTTGGGAGTCGGTGTCATGGAAATTGAGGAGTCTGAGTCGGAAGGTTGGCTTACCGACTCCACAGCCCTGAACCTGACAAATCCCAGAAAGTGCCGGTGCTCTTGAGATGTATTCACTGGACAATGGTGACAAGATTACTCACTATAGATAATAAACGTGAGCACAACTCTAGAGGTACACAGGTAGGTTCCCACACCATGTGTAGTAGATACAAAAAGAACCTGGCACTCAACTTAAGAGTGAGTGATTCTGTATTTTTATTGTAGTACCAATAAACATTTCGGTCTAAAAGACCTTTCTCAGTTGCGTACTGCAATTTTATGGAGCGCACAAAGTCATCTACCCCTTGAGTTAATCCCCCAAGCGGTAGATGACTTTGTGCGCTCCAAAAAATTGCAGTACGCAACTGAGGAAGGTCTTCTAGACTGAAACGTTTATTGGTACTACAATAAAAATACAGAATTATTCACGCTTAAGTTGAGTGCCAGGTTCTTTTTGTATCTAAGATTACTCACTATTGATATGTAGAAGAGTTACAGAAACCTTTGGGAACTTGTACGTTGCTACAATTCCAGTTCAGTTCATTGGTGATGCCCAACTGCTTTCTTCCTATGTTGGCACCAAAACAGGAATAAAAGAAAGTTTTCATTATTTTAATTACAGTTTGCTAAATTAGATGTAAGGGCTCATTCAGACGACACTTTCACAAAGGAATGGTAAAACTTGTACCCACTATAGTCTAAAGAGCTCCATGTTTTTCTGAGGTTCCAAACACAGAGACCAATGTGTCCAATTTTTATCTGAGACATGGATAAAACTCGTCAACTAGTAAACTTGGATAAAATCTGTGTGCCATCCGTGTGTTGTTCGATTTCATGTTTGTTCGACAGAAGATTGAGCGAACTCCTGTTGTACAAGAAAAAAGACCCTCTCATATCAAAAACTGACTGATCAAACTGTGATGAAAATCGGTCAGTTTGTTTTTGCTTACGAGAAAAATCACTGATGCCTGAACGAGCCTTTAGTGTGTGAACGAGAATTTATTTTTGAGTTTTGTAGCTGAAAACCTTCGTGCGTGACATATTTGGAGACACACACTCCCTGCTTTGCTTGTCTATTTCCCTCTCTAAGCTTAAAAATTATTTCATGCGAAAATTTAAAGTGCAGCATTCTGTTTTTAGTGATAATATATTGGCCTCTGAGCATGTTTTTGCCCCTTGAATGGTTACCATGTATAATGTGATGCAACGAAGTGCGATACATATAGTAATTAATGTCATCTGTCTTCTTAGCATTTGTACCCAGGACAACATGTCTCTACATTATCAGTCCTGTATGATGCCAAAAGACTGTGAAGTATCAGAATGGTCTGAGTGGAGCATCTGTTTTAAGACCTGTCAGCCCGAAGGGACCATTCTTGGACTGCGGAGCAGGAGGAGGACTGTGAAACATATAGCTATTGGAGGAGGGAAACATTGTCCGGCCCTGGAAGAAGAGGAGGCTTGTGAAACAGGAGGACGCCTGCCTCCATGTCTTGGGTATGTCCTTGGTTGTCCAGGTTCCATCAAACCCTTGGGGTCATGCAAGGACCTTGTAGACCGATGTCCCAACCCAGGTTGAACCAATACCCTACTGGGTGGTAAGGATTTGTGATTGATCATGGTGTAAATAGCATCGGACATAGGGTACAGCAGGAAAATGCACCAGATCCTTCGGTCCTGGAAAACAAATTTCAACACCATGTGGTCAAGATTTAAGGACTGATTCTGTAAGGTGTTTATGCTAGAATCTTGGCATAAAACAATTTAATAAGTCGCAATATTTTTCTATATTTTCATATCTCACGTATATGTGTGTGGAGTTTCATCCTATACTTACCGCTCCTTTGGACGCTGGTTGAGTTACTGTGGTGTACCTCTGGATGATTACTGCTCTCAAAGGAACAGGAGTGGCCATAGGTGTTGTAGTTAAAAAGCTGAACTTTAACCACAATTAATAGCAGCCACAGGCATAGCTAATCACGTATACAAGTTCAGATATATTGGTTTTAGGTGGCGGTACAAGGCTTAACATTCGTAATCTTGATGCACACATCTTACACAGGCTATAACTAGTGTTGATTGAGCAGTGAAATGCTAGAGTGCTCAGTATTTGAATCGAACATGTCGGATGCTCAGACGTGCGCGACTCGAGTAGCGAGCATAATGGAAGTGAATGGCAAAGACGAGCATTTTGACGGAGAATGGAAAAATTCTATCTCCTTCTCTCTCTAATTCACTTAATTGGATCCAAGCACTCGAAAACTACACGATACTTGGCACTGCTCGCTACTCGATTGAGTGCCTTGATTATTCCTAGCTAGCAGTGCAACGGTTAATCTGTTCAGTTGAGAGCTTCTGGAGCTTTCCGGCTTTGATGGTCTCAGCAGAGGGGAGTGGCCAACCCTGAACAGCTATGTATACTCATCTATGGCATTTAGGGATTGCCAGTGTTAGTTTCATACTGCCTGGTTCTGGAGTTGGAGGTGTTGGTTGTTTTGAGGAGGCATTTGGAGTATTGTTCAGAAGACTGTTGCTTGGAGTTTTGTGTGTGTACACATCCTCATCCTCTCCTGTTTAGTTTCTCCTTCATTTTCTCCCCGGTGTTCCACTCTGTAATTTATGAATGCATAATTGTATGGTATTTTCATTTATCTCTGTATGTCTTCCCTTGTTAGTCTGGTTTGTGTATTCTTATACAGTACTAGTCCCCACTTCCCTGGGTGGGGCAAGCGACAGATCAGGGCAGATATATTAGCACAGCAAGGCACGTGTCCCCAGCATCTTCACCTATAAAGCAATCCAGTGAACAGAGATCAAATAGAGAGCCCCTAGTTTGAGGCATGGGGAAGTAGCCCCTTGGCCAGGATATCCTGTTACCAAGCCGTGACCCTAAAATATTTAACTCTCTTCTGTCTGGAGTGTACACACAATGTTCAATCATGCCTGTTAACTCCTTATGGTGCACACTTTCATCACAGGTCAGTAAGTGAAGTATGGAGCTGGCTTACGAGTTTAGCTTGCTGCATACCAGGCAGATACCGGCTGTGTAGCATAGCCTTCATGTGCCTGCAGCTGTAGAGTCCAGAGCCCACCCCGATCGCTGCAGTTTAACCATTTAAATGCCACTGTCAATTTCTGACAGGGGTATTTAAATGACACCATTGGACATCTGTTCCCATACCTACACGACACAGTTGCGTGGAACCGATGGGCTACGATGGCAGTAGGGAGCCCCTATAACTGTCATATCATTCCTCATGTGAAATTCAGCCAGAGACTGAGCTTCATAGGAGACCCACAGTTTCTCCATATACTGCAATATGCTAGTTTTGCAGATTCAAAGCTCCTATGTGAACTAAAAAGTAAAAGTAAAAGTGGAAAAAAGTTTTAGTTAAAACAAAACAAAACATTATTTAAACCACATTGAAAAAAAAATCAGAATGCTAGAATTGCCATATTCCCTCAAAAAAAAATGCAACAGAAAATAACAATAAAAACATCAGCTCAGGGCGCAAAAATAAAAAAAATAAGTTACTGGTCTCCGAAAATGGCGACAGAAACAACATTTTTTTTTTTTCTTTACAAATTTCCAAAAAACCTGGACAAGTTTGGTATGACATAATCATATTGACCTGGATAAGCATGTTGCATATTTACTTTAATGCCTTATACAGTAAAATTAAAGGTGTCTTTCAAAACTACAATTAGTCCTGCAAAAAATAATAAACCCTTATACGGCCATGCCGATGGAAAAATAAAAATGTAGTTATGGTTCTTGGAACAAATGGAAGAAAAAAAACAAAAGCGCAAAAGTTAAAAACTGCTGCATCCTTAAGGGGTTAAAGTGATGTACACAATAAATACAGTATTTACAGCAAAATAACCTTCCCTAGACCTGAAGGATATAGATACATTAAAGAAACACATTCATTATTCCGGTGATGGTTCATCTTCTTACACAGGTTGCGGGCAGCTTAGACGTTGGCCTCGATTTCCGCGGTATTTGCATTATGCAGCCATTAGATTGTTTGTTTGCAGCCAATAATACTGTAAGTAACTGACTTTATAGCAAAGACTGATCATCAGGAGGAGATGAAAACTGAGACCTGGCATTGACATCACACCAGCTACAGCACATTTACTCTGCTGATAAATCCCAAGGTTTCCAGATTTCCTTCTGCTGGTGTCGTTTTTTTTTTTTTTTTTCTCTTTTGGCTTCATCTGGTGAATGCAATCACAATTTCTAATTTATTGCTGATAAAATTACTGCTTGTCTCTTTTTGGCTCATGGTAATACTCTAGAAATAAAAAGATGCTGCTGTAACACAAATGTCCCTGATATCCCAGGCTCTGCTCCCTTCTCCTGGGTCCGCCGCCCTCTGTTGTGCTCCACGTCGGGTTTTGCAGGTTGCCCGATCCTCGTGTATGATGTGACCTAATTCTAAGACTCCTCTTGAAAGTTAAAATTTTTGTAAACGTTGGCAAGTAGGCAGGTTTTTATCCAGACGGGGCACTTTTATCCTTATTATAAAATAGAAGGGCAGGTTGGATACCTGACCGAAGCTCCATTTCCATTTATTCTCTGTGGGGCTGCTGGAAAAAGCCAAAATCTGCCTTTAAGGGAATGAATGGACACTACATTCTAATAGGGTCTGATTCTGCCGATCCATGCAGATCCCAGAGATCGGACTCAATAATTATCACCTATTCTGTGGATAGGTTGATAACATGTTTTCAAAGAACAATCCTTTTAAGGGTTCAGAGAGATGGATGATAATCTATCCTATTGACCCTTTATTTTTTTAAAAGGGTTGTCTGATGGACTGCAGTGGCACACGAGATGGCTGAAAGCAATAGTACCTGCCATCATGGTGCTCCAGTAAAGCTCGGCCACAGGCTGGGCTTCATTGCAGGTCATTATTTGCACTATGCACTGCAATACTGAAAAGTTACAGTACTGAAGTGAAGACCACAAGTTCAAGTTAAAAAAACAAAAAACAATAAAGTGAAAAAGTCAACTAAAAAGTAATAAGACATCTCGCAAAAATTTTGTTCTATCCCATGATATTCATAAAAAAAAATTCTAGTTCCTTCAAGTCACCATCTATCCATACGATCAGTGAAAGTCTGATCACTAAGACCCCTCCGATCGCCAGAACAAATCCCCTCATCATCAGGGGAAGGGAACACCTTTGTGTAAGGTAGAGCAAACTTTCTTCCATTTTGCACTGACAGAATCGGAAGATTTGAGTTGGTTCCATTCCGAGAGCTCAGATTCCGCTATGTTTTTTTTTGTGTATGTGTTTGAAATTTTTGAATGCCATCAAATAAAAGACTATTTTAGCTGTCAGGACTATTACAACAATCTGCAATCACAATTTTAATTTCAGCAGATTCTTTTCTTCTGTTGTCTTGGGTAGTTATAAAATGGCTTTTTTACTCGGCAGACTAATGTACTATAAGTGCCCGATAATGTGCGTTATTCATTCTATTAAACATTACGTCTCCTCCTGGAAAATGAATTTATCGAGACGTTCGAAGAGATAATAAGTTATTGTGCCTATTGATTAGAAATGAAAGATGCAATTTTGGAAATTGTCGGAGCTCGTTGTGTTTATAGAAATATTAGTGATGTGGGAGATATTACATAATAATAGATGTATGTAAGAGGACTTGAAATGGTGCACGGCAAGAACCCCTGGTTCCTAGGGGTGAGGGAATACATATATAAGATAGTTATGGAGATAATGCCATCATCCCTGGTGGTCCAGACTAAAGGAAAAGTCAATGTCAGCTTTCCTTGTAGTCCAGAATATTGGAAATGTGTCTTCCTGTTTCCCTGGTGGGCTACAATTGAGGATTTAATGCCGGTTTACCTTGTGGTGTAGGATAGTAAATGGGTAATGATTGCATCGCTAATCAGTTGGTGTAATTGAGGGGTTATTGCCTTCTTTTCTGGTGATATAGGGGATATTTTTGAGTAACCTATAGGATAATATTACTTCCCTGATTAGTTAGAGTAATTTAGGAAAAACATTACATCCCTGGTGGTCTAGAGCAGGGGTCCCCAACTCCAGTCCTCAAGGCCCACCAACAGGTCATGTTTTCAGGATTTCCTTTGCATTGCACAGGTGATGCAATTATTACCTGGGCAAGACTAAGGAAATCCTGAAAACATGACATGTTGGTGGGCCTTGAGGACTGGAGTTGGGGACCCCTGGTCTAGAGCAAACGAGGTTAAATATTACTCCCCTGGTTGTCTAGAATAATTAAGGGGATAATATTATTTTTCTGGTGGTCTAGATTAAGTGAGGATAACTATTCTTTCCCTGGTGATCTACAATAATTACGGTAAGTGGATAATATTCCTTCCCTTGCGGTATAGAGTAACTGAGGGGATAATATTGCTTCCCTGGTGGTCTGCAGTAATTGGGGTGTTAATAATACTTTCCTGATGGTGTAGAGCATTGAGAGGATAATATTGATTCCTTGATGATGTAGAGTAATTGAGGAGTTAATATTACGTTCCTGGTGGTCTAGAGTAGTAGAAAATCTAATGTAGGGATATAGGTAGGGGATGGGTGGTCAGAGCGTCATAGCATACTGCCTATTTCTCTTGTGCTCTATTAATATTTCTTTCCCTGGTGGTCTAAAGTAACTGAGGGGATGATATTACTACCCTGGTGGTCTAAAGCATTCCAGCCTAGGTACCTGGTGATCTAGATTAATTAAGGGGATAATATTATTCCCTGTGTTGTCCATAATAATGATAAGATAATATTACTTCCCTGGTGATTTTCAAAAATAGAATGGATAATATTGCTTCCCTAGTGGTCTACAGTAATTGAGCAGTTGATATTACTTCCCAAGTAGTGTTATCACGTAATTGAGAGGATATTTTTTCCTTGTTGGTGTAGAGTAAATAAAGGGGTTAATAATACATTCCTGTTGGTATAGAATAGTAAACAAATGAATATAGGGGTGTAGCTGGGAGGGGGAAGGGTTATCAGAGCATCATAGCATGATACAGGCTTCACTTGTGTTCTAAAGCAGTAGAGAGATTAATATTGGTTTCCCTGGTGGTCTAGAGCAGGGGTCCCCAACTCCAGGCCTCGAGGGCCGCCAACAGTGCAGGTTTTCAGGATTTCTTTAGTATTGCATCGGTGGTAATGTGATCATCTGCACAGGTGATGATTCCAACCCCTGTGCAATACTAAGGAAATCCTGAAAACCTGCACTGTTGGCGGCCCTCGAGGCCTGGAGTTGGGGACCACTGGTCTGGAGTAATTGAGAGGATAACATTACATCTCTGGTGGTCCCTGGAGCTAGAATTATAGACTCTTGGAGGGACTTATATCCCCTTATAGGTACAGAGTAGGACCGTTGTTTAATTTCCTCCCCAAGAGAGGTGTTCCCCAATTGTAAGCTGAAGGTATTGTGGTGACTGCTGCCCGTCCTCTAGTGCACGTAGCACCAGCTGAAATGTGATGGGAAATGTCAGCGCATAGTGACTTATTAGTGGGGACAAAGCCACTATCGGTAATAGTTCTACTGAAGCCACTCCACAATCTAGTGTCCTCGGAGATACGTATTTCTTCCCTGATTCTTCGTAATAATTAGACGGAGGAGACAAGGAGAATATTATCCTCGGTGAGCGCCAATTATGATGATATCTGTAGTGACACCTCTTAGATGAAGGTTTCTCACTTTTTTTTTCTAAAACTAATTTTTGTGATTTGAGAATCGCAAGTAATGAGCAATTCGATATCCGCCTGGTGCCCGTATAACGCCATATAGTGTATGCGTCATACCACTCATGTTCTATGTTGGAAACAAGTGCTAGATTATCAAACAATATTATTAGTTTCCGAATTATCTGATCCCAGATGTTTGGAAAAAAAAATAGGTTTGTGCACAGTAATCCGCACCAATATGTCATACTGACTGCAGTCTATTTGCTCCAGTGTTGGCTGCACCATGAGGACGCAGTTATGATGAGTGACTCCACCTATGCTGCAATGTCCAATGGTTGTCTGCGGTAGTCTGAAATTTGCTATCTCATTTTAGGCTGCTGTTCCCGACGCAGAATTATTGAATCTATAATTTATAGGAATCAGTATGCAGAATGGCACATTATAGTAGGTGGGGGGCTGTTACCGATTTTGCATTGGGGCCCCAGAGCTTGATGAAACTCCTCAGTTTTGTCCTTTGTTGTTACCTTGTTACTTCTGTGACGAGTGTTACAGGAATACGGCAGGTCCCGCTGACTGTCTATAAAGGTCACGGTACCGTGTGCAGCTTCAGGTCAGCGTTGATGTTGTTACTCGGCATTACTGTACAAATTATTGAAGAACAAGAGTTTGATGTCTTAAGGTTCTTTTCTATTTCTTCCAGAATGTGAGACGTTCTTGGTGACAATTTGTTGCGGGTCCGAAACTACAGATGTTCCTCATTAATCTCTTTATGACGTGTAGGGGTTCAGCATCCAACCACCTATAACTGCAGCAATTGGGCTTAGCTATGAACACTGCAGTTTAGATGCTATGGCTGATCATGACTGTGGTATCTAAGGGGTTATGCAAAGGACAGTCCGCTGTCCTCCATTATCTCCAAGCTTACACTACAGCTGTTGGAGACGACCGCTTCCCGTAGAGATTAGCTAAAAATCAGCTGAACCCACTGATTTCTGAGGGATTAGTGACCTTCTAACATGTATGAGGGGGGGCACTAAATAGATGATGTTGGGGGGGGAAAAGGGACCCTGTCATTGAGATTTCAAAGGCCGATACTTTTGTTCGCCAGGGAGCTAAGCCGCTGCCAGAAGAGTCTAACGGTGAATTTCTCAAGGAAGATAAGTCCCTGCCAGAAGAGTCTGACGATGACTCTCTCAAGGGAGATAAGTCGCTGCCAGAAGAGTCTGACGATGACTCTCTCAAGGGAGATAAGTCGCTGCCAGAAGAGTCTGACGATGACTCTCTCAAGGGAGCTAAGCCGCTGCCAGAAGAGTCTGACGATGACTCTCTCAAGGGAGATAAGTCGCTGCCAGAAGAGTCTGACGATGACTCTCTCAAGGGAGATAAGTCGCTGCCAGAAGAGTCTGACGATGACTCTCTCAAGGGAGCTAAGCCGCTGCCAGAAGAGTCTGATGGTGACTTTCTCAAGGAAGAGAAGTCGCTGCCAGAAGAGTCTGACGATGACTCTTTCAAGGGAGCTAAGCCGCTGCCAGAAGAGTCTGACGGTGACTCTCTCAAGGAAGATAAGTCGCTGCCAGAAGAGTCTTGACGGTGACTTTCTCAAGGGAGCTAAGCCGCTGCCAGAAGAGTCTGACGGTGACTTTCTCAAGGAAGATAAGTCGCTGCCAGAAGAGTCTGACGGTGACTCTCTCAAGGAAGATAAGTCGCTGCCAGAAGAGTCTTGACGGTGACTTTCTCAAGGGAGCTAAGCCGCTGCCAGAAGAGTCTGACGGTGACTTTCTCAAGGAAGATAAGTCGCTGCCAGAAGAGTCTGACGGTGACTCTCTCAAGGAAGATAAGTCGCTGCCAGAAGAGTCTTGACGGTGACTTTCTCAAGGGAGCTAAGCCGCTGCCAGAAGAGTCTGACGGTGACTTTCTCAAGGAAGATAAGTCGCTGCCAGAAGAGTCTGACGGTGACTCTCTCAAGGAAGATAAGTCGCTGCCAGAAGAGTCTTGACGGTGACTTTCTCAAGGGAGCTAAGCCGCTGCCAGAAGAGTCTGACGGTGACTTTCTCAAGGAAGATAAGTCGCTGCCAGAAGAGTCTGACGGTGACTCTCTCAAGGAAGATAAGTCGCTGCCAGAAGAGTCTTGACGGTGACTTTCTCAAGGGAGCTAAGCCGCTGCCAGAAGAGTCTGACGGTGACTTTCTCAAGGAAGATAAGTCGCTGCCAGAAGAGTCTGATGGTGACTCTCTCAAGGGAGCTAAGCCGCTGCCAGAAGAGTCTGATGGTGACTTTCTCAAGGGAGATAAGTCGCTGCCAGAAGAGTCTGATGGTGACTTTCTCAAGGAAGATAAGTCGCTGCCAGAAGAGTCTTGACGGTGACTTTCTCAAGGGAGCTAAGCCGCTGCCAGAAGAGTCTGATGGTGACTTTCTCAAGGAAGATAAGTCGCTGCCAGAAGAGTCTGATGGTGACTTTCTCAAGGGAGATAAGTCGCTGCCAGAAGAGTCTGATGGTGACTTTCTCAAGGGAGATAAGTCGCTGCCAGAAGAGTCTGACGGTGACTTTCTCAAGGAAGAGAAGTCGCTGCCAGAAGAGTCTGACGATGACTCTTTCAAGGGAGCTAAGCCGCTGCCAGAAGAGTCTGAAGGTGACTCTCTCAAGGAAGATAAGTCGCTGCCAGAAGAGTCTTGACGGTGACTTTCTCAAGGGAGCTAAGCCGCTGCCAGGAGAGTCTGACAGTGACTCGCTCAACGAAAACCCAAGAACGCTCCACCAAGCCGGTTCCTCTGGAGAAATTGGGAAAAAATGACTGGTAGTCGAATAATTGCTCAGCTATCTAATATGAATCTAATATAAACTGTAAAGCGCTGCGGAATATGTTGATGCTATATAAATAAAGATTATTATTATTATTATGGGGGCATTTATTCTTGTCCTCCTACACTATTTTACAGTGAATTGGCCTTCCTTATCAAGGAAGCAAAAATCAATCAAAAAGTTCTCCAAAATGGTTCTCATAAAAACTACAACTCGTTATTAAAAAATTAATAAATAGCTCCTTACTGCTCTACGGATAAAAACCAACAACAAAACATGAAAATGGAATTCCCATCTCCAAGATCCTATCCCAATGTGTAGTAGGAAAATAATAATAATATTAGCAAATGCCTCCAATTAAAAATGTAGTGTAGTTTTTCTGATTCGCTATGTCTCTTTCTTCATGTGCCGGACATTGCAGGACCTTAGGTATCCATGGTTATGACCACTGATATAGTGACAGTTAGCTAGTTACTAGTGGTCGTAACCATGGATATCCCTAAGGTCCTGCAATGCCTGTACATGAGGAAAGAGACATAGTGAATCAGAAGAACTATACAACATTTCTAATTGGATTTCTTTTCCAATATTATTATTACACTGACTACAAATTGGGATAGGATCTTGGAGATGGAAATACCACTTCAACGGTCTCAAAATTAGCCACACAATCTATTTTTTTTTTTTTTTGCTTTAAGGTAAAAAATATTTAAAAATTGGCCAAAATTGTACTCATCTGCAAAATTAAAAATGTTTAAAAAAAAAATATTTTGTCTTACTTTACAGGTTTAAAAAAGTTAAGATAAACCCCGGGATAACGGATCACCGCTGCCCTTGGTCTTTGTTGACAGGCTGCAGCGCTGATTTCACCCCTTATGCACATACAGTGGGGCAAAAAAGTATTTAGTCAGTCAGCAATAGTGCAATTTCCACCACTTAAAAAGATGAGAGGCGTCTGTAATTTACATCATAGGTAGACCTCAACTATGGGAGACAAACCGAGAAAAAAAAATCCAGAAAATCACATTGTCTGTTTTTTAACATTTTATTTGCATATTATGGTGGAAAATAAGTATTTGGTCAGAAACAAACAATCAAGATTTCTGGCTCTCACAGACCTGTAACTTCTTCTTTAAGAGTCTCCTCTTTCCTCCACTCATTACCTGTAGTAATGGCACCTGTTTAAACTTGTTATCAGTATAAAAAGACACCTGTGCACACCCTCAAACAGTCTGACTCCAAACTCCACTATGGTGAAGGCCAAAGAGCTGTCAAAGGACACCAGAAACAAAATTGTAGCCCTGCACCAGGCTGGGAAGACTGAATCTGCAATAGCCAACCAGCTTGGAGTGAAGAAATCAACAGTGGGAGCAATAATTAGAAAATGGAAGACATACAAGACCACTGATAATCTCCCTCGATCTGGGGCTCCACGCAAAATCCCACCCCGTGGGGTCAGAATGATCACAAGAACGGTGAGCAAAAATCCCAGAACCACGCGGGGGGACCTAGTGAATGAACTGCAGAGAGCTGGGACCAATGTAACAAGGCCTACCATAAGTAACACACTACGCCACCATGGACTCAGATCCTGCAGTGCCAGACGTGTCCCACTGCTTAAGCCAGTACATGTCCGGGCCCGTCTGAAGTTTGCTATGGTCTGATGAAACCAAACTGGAACTGTTTGGTAGAAACACAACTTGTCGTGTTTGGAGGAAAAAGAATACTGAGTTGCATCCATCAAACACCATACCTACTGTAAAGCATGGTGGTGGAAACATCATGCTTTGGGGCTGTTTCTCTGCAAAGGGGCCAGGACGACTGATCAGGGTACATGAAAGAATGAATGGGGCCATGTATCGTGAGATTTTGAGTGCAAACCTCCTTCCATCAGCAAGGGCATTGAAGATGAAACGTGGCTGGGTCTTTCAACATGACAATGATCCAAAGCACACCGCCAGGGCAACGAAGGAGTGGCTTCGTAAGAAGTATTTCAAGGTCCTGGAGTGGCCTAGCCAGTCTCCAGATCTCAACCCTATAGAAAACCTTTGGAGGGAGTTGAAAGTCCGTGTTGCCAAGCGAAAAGCCAAAAACATCACTGCTCTAGAGGAGATCTGCATGGAGGAATGGGCCAACATACCAACAACAGTGTGTGGCAACCTTGTGAAGACTTACAGAAAACGTTTGACCTCTGTCATTGCCAACAAAGGATATATTACAAAGTATTGAGATGAAATTTTGTTTCTGACCAAATACTTATTTTCCACCATAATATGCAAATAAAATGTTAAAAAAACAGACAATGTGATTTTCTGGATTTTTTTTTCTCAGTTTGTCTCCCATAGTTGAGGTCTACCTATGATGTAAATTACAGACGCCTCTCATCTTTTTAAGTGGTGGAACTTGCACTATTGCTGACTGACTAAATACTTTTTTGCCCCACTGTATCAGCAGCCAATTATTGGGCTCAGCATTCTCCTGCCTGCTACCTTGTTGTTTTTAACCCCTGCAGTCCTGTTCAGTAAAAAATAATAAAAAAAAATTCTGGGAAAACCCTTTTATCATGTCATTTATACCGCAAAAAAGAAACTGAGAAAAGAAGGGCTTTTTTCATCCAGTTCATCCCACAAAAGTTTTTTTATTACATCTTTAAGTACATTTTATAATGAATTAAATGTCTCCTTGTCCCAGAGAGGGGGAAAAAAGGGATAATAAAAAAAAAAAAAAACAGTGAAAAGTTTCGATCGTGGGAAAGGTTAACACGGAGGATTTGAAAATGGATTTTTTAATACCTGAATCATTTAAAGGGACAATACCTAATTTCTCCGTAGTCACTAAACTCGAGTGATTTCCATAGTTAGATCCCCCGTAAGTTGCAAGCAAATTCATTTGTCACCGTATCGCTTTGCTTCGTACCAGCGCAAGTGAAGAAAAACCCACCGCTACGCAATGGAGTGTTGTCGTTCTGTCAGCGTTAGAACATTTCCTTTAAATTACAGTCATTACCAGATCATCAGATTGAGCTGTTTCCTCACTTAATGACACCCTGCTGCTTGTGACTCGGAAAGCCTGCAGGTTCGCTAAAAGAAAAACTCGGCGGCAACGTTGTAATTATATGTTTGTATTAATGTTTCTCTATGAAGAAGTCTGAGAGTTATTTACTAAAGAACAAACAAGCGTTGCTGATAAAATATTAATGCCCCAGGTTCGCCGGATAGAAAAGTGAGTGAAGACTCTGTCATTAGCGGGGACTATGCCCGTCACCTCCGATCATATATTCCTTAGTGGGGATCATTATCTTTATTATATTAGTTTACAAACAGTCGCAACGTTTTCGCTGATTGCCGAAATGTATCTGAACCGGCGAGTACCCACTGAAAGCAGGAGGAAAATAGGCACTTGATACATAATTGCAAATATTAAGAAATGAGAGCTTGCTACCTGGATAGACTGAGTGCCGGCTCTTGGGGACGGCAGTGTTGGGAGGTGGATTATGTTATCGCCAGTCTCGGATTATTTACTCGCTGCACTAATTAGTAGAGTAAATACATGGAGTAACGAGCGCACATTGTTTAGCGCGGAGGCCTCGCTGCAATCACTGTAGACTGTCGCTTCCTGCAAGACCGAGTCGCCATGAATGGACATCAAAGGCGAACAATTTAAGGCCCTTTTATATGGGCCGATAATCGGTGAACGAGTGCTCAGTACGCCTTGAGTCAACCCAACAAACAAGGAAAACGTCAATTTCTAAGTGATCTGATCATTTGGGTCGCAAAGGAAGAGAACCAAGATATTCATGAATGTTCTTCCCCATACAGTTTTTGTCACCTTGTGTTAATTGTCCAGTAAACGAGCACCGATGGAATTGTATGCGATCGGCACTCGATGAAGGCCAAAATCGGCCAGTGTAAATTAAATTTAAAGTGACCCACCGCCCCCGATCTTCAATGTTACATTTGGGGATGAGTGGATCCGTGGAAGTTCGGGCTTTGGTACCCGACCGAAATTGAACCTGAACCCACATCCCATTGAAATCAAACTTTGGAGCTGGAACATCTCACTCTCCCTCCTCCCGGACTCACGAACTGTAAAATGGACTTCCAGGAGAAGTCTGTGTCCAGAGTTCACCACCGTGTCCAGTACAAAGCCCTGAACTTTACAGTTTGGGTTCTCTCCTCTCCGGTGACAATACTGACGATACATTTCTCATTCCTGCTGCCTCTGTCTCTTCGTCGGATCGGCAGCTTGTTTTTCTCTACTGTAGAGGTATGTGGAACACTGTGGAAAGTCTGAACCATGCCTCCCCTGCCTTTCCATTGATGTAGGATGGACCAACGCCGATGACGATGAAGAAAGGCAAAAGGAGGAAAAGCTTAGACTTTGCACAACTCTTTCCAGGCCTCGGTAGTGACCATTGTGGAAAAGATGAGAACGGGCTGCAAATAACAAATGCAATCAGGAGCACCAGATAATGCCGCTACATGTTGGAAATGTTGAGTCACGTTTAGTTTTTTTAAGGTCACATGGTGAGCTGGCATAGTACTGACGCATTTCACTTTTCTCCTTAGTAGGATTGAGTAAAAACACACTTTACAAGTCTGGTAACACAGTGAGCAAGTCTTCATAAGAATGTTTGTTCCTGATCATTGGCCCTACAATGCTTTCCTCGCTTGGCTGAGCAGATCGTCTATACTGTTTAAAAATCATTATTGTCTGCAGCACATCTCCATATGTAAATGGGGGGGGGGGGGAGGATGTGCTGCCAACAATTGGCACAATAAAAAGGAGTGTTTTTTCACCTGGATTGGATGCTGTCCTTCAATTCTCTTTGGACAATTGCCAAACTGTCTGGAGACCAGAGGATCACATTATGGCCCTTCACCTCCGTTAGGCCTTAAATGTGTGCAAAGCGACTCATTATATTGTCATTAGGCGTTCATAATGGATAGACATCTGCCAGTGTAAGTCCACGCTAAGAAAAATAGGCACAAAAGATTTTTTTTGTAGCAGTAACTCTGATTAGACATTTTGGGGCTAAAATTATATATAGGTCTCCAGAGGTCATTGCATTTTGCATTTCTTAGTTGTACCAGAGGCAGAGAATACTAAGGGTTTGTGGGGCTCAAAACACATTAGCCCCCATTAGACCACGATAGACTCATATCGGCCGAACCTGCCGATATCGAGAGGTCCAGCCAACAATCTAATGTGCATGCAGCTTCCAACTGTTCATCAAGGAGAATGTGGTACAAGTATGTCTGATTTCGGACTGCCAATCACTTTGATTACCCCCGGAGATAGGCTGCCAGTTGAGATGTCTGTTGGTGGCATTCTAACAGAGAACACGGGAGCACTTGGCTGAACGCTCCGATGTATGGGAGAGCTGACCGAGATGGCTGTTTGCCGAA
Organism: Ranitomeya imitator; assembly: GCF_032444005.1. NCBI lineage: Eukaryota > Metazoa > Chordata > Amphibia > Anura > Dendrobatidae > Ranitomeya > Ranitomeya imitator. Next base: position 18,724,712 of record NC_091288.1, read on the forward strand.
CGATCAGCCAAAGCATCGTTTGGACGACAGACAACTAATGTGTATAGCGGGTTTAAGAGTCATTGGGTCTTGCAATGTGCTTCACGTCTCTTTGTGTTGAGAGTATGTAGAAGTCAGGAGGCTTCATCCCACAACCGTATTAGGTGTTTGGCACCATTGCAGTCCTTGGAGCTTGAAATGCTTTTCACAACTTGTGTATTCGCTTTGTTTAATGTATATAGTCCAGACTGGAAACACATTTACAGCTCTTAGTAGCCCCTCTCACTATGAGTCAGTGCGGTAGATATGGCTTATTTTTCCGAGATCGTTGGAGGTCACAACGCGTTTTAGGTTTATTTCTAATGGCTGTGATGTGAATAAGAGTCAATCGAGCTTAAATTGCATTTCATGTTTATTTGTGACAGCTGTGACCAAGGTCCCATTTAGACAGGCTCTTATTTTCTGATTTTCGACCTGTCTAAGCAAGGAGCCACTCACCCCGATGAATGAAAGGCTCATTCATCGGGTGGGATGATTCTGAAGCTCGTCATTTAATGGCCGCGGTCGACCTGTCTAAATGCAGCATAAAAGTTATTGAGCTTTGAAATGGTTTCTTTGTCTCTAGAAGGAATTCGAAAAAGTCAGTGTGGCTCAAAATGCAGATGGTAGGTTTGTCTAAGGGACTCATTTACACTACCCGATCCCAGCTGTTAAATGATCAGTTACATACAAGCCAATTGGTGGTTGTTTAATGGCTTGTTTAGACTGGCTCACCAAAATTCATACAGAACATGGCGTTTTCGGCAGCACATGTGCTGCAGAGCATGATCATTTTGAAGCATCCTTAAAGGACCACTCCAGCGCTTATTTTTTTTCCAGTGTTTAGTTTAAACGTAAGCTCCTGGCCCCGGTCATGTACTTGCCTTCCGGCGGCGGCTTCACCTCTTACCGACGCTACTCCAGTCCTGCAGCACCATCTTGCGACTGTATCTTCTGGCTGGCCGGAAGTCAGAAGATACGTCACAAGCTCCCATTGCACATCTGTGAGTGCCAGAACGAGGATGTCATAGGCTTATATTGAAAAGTGACCTCTGATGCGCTCCAGTGCACCGGCAGGACCGGAGCAACACTAGAAAAGAATGAAGGGGACGACAGGTGAGTATGAGACAGCGGGCAGAGGACTTACATTTAAAGCGCCATTCCAGCAGTGAAATGAAAAAAAAAAATGCTGGAGTGGTGCTTTGAAAATCATTTCACCTGACGAACAAGTCACCCGTTCGTTGGGTGATTGCTGGCCTGTTTAGACAAGCGACATAAGTTCCCGATTGTTAATTTGTCTAAAGGAGCCCTAATAGTTCACTGTCATTTGGTGTTTTATATCTCTTTGCGTTACCTATAACTAAGGTCCCATTTATAATACTCGATTGTGACTGTTAAACAACTAACGAACAGTTATGTAAAAACCGATCAGGAAATTTTTAATAGCGGGCTTAGATAGACTGACTTCACTTCCATGCACACAGAAAGATCATTGTCACATAATAATAGTAATAATAATTTTATTTATATAGCGCCAACATATTCCGCAGCGCTTTACAAAGTATAGAGGGGATTTGTACAGACAATAGACATTACAGCATAACAATAGTCACATCATGTTATCGGCACCACAAAATGATGTGCTGCCGAGAACAATGATATTTAAGAAAGCTTAAAAACCATTTCACTTGACAAACAAGTACTTTACTTATTCGTCGGGCGACACAAATGCTCCTAGGAAAATGTCCACATTTTTACCTTCAGCGATATAACCTCTTGCAGTCCTATGAGCTTTCAGTCTTAAACAATTATTACATGTGTCACATTTTTATGTTCTTGTTTTCCTTTAGTTTTCTTTGGAAAACATCTGAATGGACAGAATGTAAGATCTCATTGCTGACGGACCAGAGCGCTGCGTCCCGTGTGGAAGATGCAACACGGTGCGGTGGTGGCGTTCAGACTCGTCAGGTGTTCTGCGCCCAACGTATCATGGAATCTGGGACAAATAAGGAAGGTCAGTGGAGTGACCGTGCATGGGTATCAATCATCATCGATTATTTCATAGATTTAAGGGTAAAGTAAGACGCAAGTCCATCGAGTCCAACCTACAACCAAACATGAGAGAGTTAACTTGTTTTTAATAATTATGGTAAAGGGATATTTTGGGGGGAAAACAAATCGTTGAGTAGGTAATAAACGTTGGATCATTTTGTTTGTAAAGCTGCGATTCCCATTAATTGTGATGTTTTATACCTAATATCATGGGCGTTCAATATTTTTGGGAAGTCAATGCTTCAAAATGTAAAGTTTCAAAATGTTACAATACTGGAATGCCAGGAGGTTTCTAAAAACATATTTTAAAATCTAAAGAACAATGAAAACCTTCAGACTTTTACGTCTTATTGATTACAGTTGTCCCAGGTATCACAAGCTCCGCATCCTTCCCCTGGATCCTCTGCCCTATGTTGTGCTCCATGTTGCATTTTGTAGGTTGCCCGAAGGGAATCTGTGACATCATCTCCCTTTTTAGGGCCCATTTAGACACCTTTGTCTTGGGATTGAGACTCTAGTCCTTTGTTTGATGTGCTCCATTATTTTTCCTTTTTTTTTGTGCATGCATTAATCCCTGCTATGTTCCACTTCAGTCGTGCTGCTGCTCATGAGATTTCTGTGTTGCCAAGTCCTTGCTGCCCGCCTGCCTTCCTTCTTGCTGCATCAATGTCTGGAGTCCGTGTACCTACCCTCACCTGTGCTTAGTGAATCAACCTCAACTGGTGTGCCTAACATTTTTCATACTTGAAACATCAAGATATTTTCAAAATAGGTTGTTGCTCTCTTTTTTTTTTTAAAGAAATGTCTACAAAAAAAATTCCAAAATTGGTTCAATGTATGAAACCATGTATTGTCTATGGGACTTGTGGAAACGGCCAAGCACATCGCTCCGTCTACACACCATGTTATATGTTGTACCTTATATCAATGTTTTTGGAAGCCACTGATCAAATTTCTAGATCTAAATTCGTAGAATAGTGGAAGCCCATGTAGTAAGTGTATGACACAGTTAATAATTCAGAGACCGTTAAACCCTCGTAGTTTCAGGGTTTTTAAATACTTGATTCACGTGGATCACTTACCTCTTGGAACTTTTTGAAAATAGTCACAAAAAGATACCATATTGGGAGCAGTTTATAACCCCATGTGTTCGTATCGTGCTGATCTCCATAAAGGAAAATGATTCAGAAAGTTTATAAGTTTAGGAAATCATTAAACCTCGGAACACTTGGTAGAAGTGAGGAACGTCAACGCAACTATAAAAAAAAAAAAGCAACTGCAGCAAAGGAAAAATGGAAAAGTGTCTTCATGTGTCCATATGCAAATTGCCTCTTCTGAGAAAAAGAGGACTTAAACTCTATAATGCCACCTGTTGGAAGTAGCGATCCTACAAGTCACAATCAACCCTTTAAACGAGTCGTGCAATATGACTTGGGATAAAGGCCAAATCAGTATCTCAATTCGCAGATTGAGATACTGATTTGGCTTTTATCTTAAGTCATATTGCACGACTCGTTTAAAGGGTTGATTGTGACTTGTAGGATCGCTACTTCCAACAGGTGGCATTATAGAGTTTAAGTCCTCTTTTTCTCAGAAGAGGCAATTTGCATATTATATTTCCCAGAGGAGCATTGCACGGCGAATAAGCCTCCTTACCTTGACAAGCCAGAGATGGTATGTCACCCTCCATAATGAATGAAATGAAATTTAGGATTATGAGACAACAATGTGGCAACATTTCATAAACGTGCCATGAAGCAGGGAAGCCTACCGGCTTGTTTCAAAAAGAACCGGTTCCCTGTACGGTGGCCCGCCGGAGCTGACTTATTTAGGAGGCATGGGTTTATGGAACATTTATGACTCTTCCAAGTAGAAAAAAAACTTTAGAGACGCCTAATTGACAATTTGGTAAAAGATAATTTTTTTTTTGAAAAATGTTTGGGTATTAATAAAGTGCCTTGCATAGATGTGGTTAAGAATGATTCTTTAACACTTTTAATGGTACGATCAAAAGTTAAATAATTGGGAGGGGGTCCCCTTGTCCCCATCTTCCTCCTTCAGCCCTGGCAGCCTGATTACATGCATGGATGACATTATCTGGACTGGTCCCACTCCCCAAGCCTGCCCCATGGAGTATCTTTGTAATTTGTTACCAATCATATCCTCAAGATCTTTGTTAGATGTTTGCATTCTAATTTGGCTTAATAATTTAAACACTGCATCCTTAAAGGGTTAATTAAGGTAATTAAAAATGCCTGCTTCTTCCAAAATGAGCACCACTCCACTCCACAGGTTGAATGTGGTGCTACATACTGTATCAGCCCCATTCACTTCAATGGGGATAAGCTGCATAGACAACCCATGGCATGGCATTTTGTATTTTGCTTTCTAGAAGAAAACAATCAAAGTTTTTATATATTTTTTTTTTCTAATTCCATACCACCCCTTTAAATGTTATAAATAATACAAGATTCACCTGTAACTGGAAAGCAATTTGTTTTGGGTGCGACAATAACATTTTCCGCATTTTCCATCCTCCATCGTCTCTTCACTGCATCTAAGCTGTGTAATTGGTTTACATTTTCCGAGCTTTGTAAGATGAAAGTAGCGATTTAACACGGTGAACGCGGCTTTAATTAAAATTGATGGCCACTGGAATAACTATTAAAGAAGAGCTGCTATGATCCATCGAGGCTTTTTTCTAATCGAAATTTTCAAATTATTAGAGCGGCGCGAGCGTGATACATAATTTGCAATGTAAACACATCTTCTCCCCAGAACCTGAGATATAGCCGTATGGGTTCATTAAATTATTCACTGCGATGTCTCCGAATAGTTTGTATTGTCAGATAAAAGGATGTTCGGAGTAATATTCCCCGATAGGAGCCGAGCGCCGCTTCTCCCTGAATCAGTGTGAATTTAATAGCAGTTTTGGCAATGGAATGTATGGATTGTGTTTGTAATCCATTGTCTCCAGATTTAGGCATGCAAATTATTTTGACAAGTTCAATTTAATAGCTGATGAAATTCACAGTTTTACTAAATTTAGAAGGTGAGACTCGGCTGAGCCATTATATTGTTTTTCTCCTTTTGGTTTTGAAGGAGATTTCATAAAGGGACCATGAAGGCAGCGAAGTATAGAGCGAGCCGAGCTGAGCAGATTGATATATCGTTTTATGAATAATAATCAGTATACCGTGTCGTTTTTTTTTTGTTTTTTTTTCATTGATTATCCCTGTACTCTTGAAGTTCAAGAGTCCGGTGGGCGGTCCCACTCAGTGATTGACATATCCCTGCTGTCAGGAGGTTTAAGAGTCCAGTGGGCGGTCCTAGTCAGTGATTGACAGCGTCTCACAAGCAGGAGAAATTGAACAGATTGATATGTAGTTTACATTCAGTAAAACCGTAATTTATTGATGAAAATGTAGGTTTGAGAGTCCGGTGGGCGGTGCAATTCGGCGACTGGCAGCATGTTATAAGCAGAAGGAATTAAGTTAGCAAAAATAGAAGATGCTTGTAAGATATAATAAATAATATGGGATCAGAGGTCGTGCACAGGATTAGAAGGATTATATAGAAAGATGATGCAAAAACAGACCATGTGCCAAAGGAATAAAGAAATGAAATACTACATTTTTTTTTAGGAGTAATATATAAAAACATACAGGTGCATCTCACAAAATTAGAATATCATCAGAAAGTTAATTTATTTCAGTTCTACAATACAAAAAGTGAAACGTATATATTATATAGCGTCATTACACACAGAGTGATCTATTTCACGTGTTTATTTCTGTTAATGTTGATGATTATGGCTTACAGCCAATGAAAACCCAAAAGTCATTATCTCAGTAAATTAGAATACTTTATAACACCAGATTTTAAAATCTGAAATGTCGTCCTACTGAAATGTATGATCAGTAAATGCGCTCAATACTTGGTCAGGGCTCCTTTGGCATCAAGTACTGCATCAATGCGGCATGGCATGGAGGCGATCAGCCTGTGGCACTGCTGAGGGTTTATGGAAGCCCAGGTTGCTTTGATAGCAGCCTACAGCTCGTCTGCATTGTTGGGTCTGGTGTCTCCTCTTCCTCTTGACAATACTCCATAGCGTTGAGGTCAGGCGAGTTTGCTGCCAATGAAGCCCAGTGATACTGTTGTTTTTACACCAGGTATTGGTACTTTTGGCAGTGTGGACAGGGGCCAAGTCCTGCTGGAGAATGAAATGTCCATCTCCTTAAAGCTTGTCAGCAGAAGGAAGCATGAAGTGCTCTGATATCTCCTGGTAGACGGCTGCGCTGACTTTGGTCCTGATAAAACACAGTGGACCTACACCAGCAGATGACATGGCTCCCCAAAGCATCGCCCCCTACGCGCGTTTCAGCGCTTGTCGTATTCCGGGAATGCGTCGTGTTTCTATATGATCCTTCTAATCCTGTGCGCGACCTCTGATCCCATATTATTTATGTTCTATTTCTGCTAACTTAATTCCTTCTGCTTATAACATGCTGCCAATCACTGAGTAGGACCGCCCACCGGACTCTCAAACCTACGGAGGCGGTTGCAGGGGGAATTTAAGTAGAATGACATATAGTTTTATGAAAACAGGTTCCGTATCCTAGTAATGTATTGATTGAAATGATTGCTGTCTGGGGGTTTGAGTCCATTAGGTGTTCGTCTCAATTAATGATTGACAGCATAGTATTAATAAGGAGGAATTGAGCAGATTGATATTTAGTTTTATGAAAACAGATTCAATATAACTTGTAATGTATTAATATCCCTGCTGTCAGGGGGGTTGAAGAGTCCAGTAGGCGGTCCTACGCTGTGATAGCTGTCAATAGATGTCTCTATTTCCTTACAAAGAAGGCTGTCAATCAAAAAAGGAGTTAATTCTGTCGGCTCAGGAATCCATATCCAGTGATAACATTGAGCAATTTCGTTTGAGTAGAAACATAGCAGCACCCCTTTTTACAAGAGGGGACAACGGGTGACAGATGGAATCAGCCCTGCATCCTCCGTGTGAGCGGCACAAGAACGTCAATATTCCTCCACTACAAACAGTGAATCTAAAAACCGTGTACGTTTACAATATCACTCAGCTTTATTGGCTGAAAACTGTCCTGTCCTAGTCCTGCTCACACAGCTGCTGCTTTGTTACAATGTATCACGGTAAGAAAGAACAGGATTCATGGATATCTATGTAAAAAAAAAATAGATTTAAAGGAGTTATGAGAAGAAACATTGCCCACTGCCTATATTTTACCTATAAAATGGAGCCTCAGATATAAAAAAAAAATAAATTTGCAAATCAAAATAATTCAGGAGTCCCCGATAAATCGCACATAGATGACCGCTACGACCCCCGACTAATAAAGCTCCGTAAGTGACATATGCGTCGTTGTCATTTCCTTGCGAAATCCTGAAATGTCGCTAAGCGCTGGAAATAATTACATTTGTGCGACTGGCAAATGACTGGTTCATTTCCACGGCCGTCCTTCCTGGGAGATCGCTCCCTCGGAGAAAGGAGATATAACTTTATAACCCAATTTATTATCCCCAGACGGTGAAAATGAAGAGAAAATGATTGCAAATGGCAGAACGCAGACTATTGGCAGAACATTGATGTCATTTAATCCGATGCTCGGCGGATCGGGGGCTGATATCTCCCGGGCCGAGATTAGAGATGCAAACAAGGCGGTTTTTATGGAGGCGCAGATCGATCACCGGAACAGGGCAATGTAAATATTCGGGATCTGTGAGATGGAGAATAGTAAGATATCTCCACGCGCTGGGAACCGTGGTTTCCGGAGAATTTCTTTCATAATCATAGTTCAGTGAGAGGACCACACTGCAAATATTAATATGGGGCCCCCGATGGTACCAGGACACCTATAGCAAAAAACTGCAACTGTTTCTTCATCTCCTTTCCATAACCCTTGGGACACAGCGCTCTGAGGACGTCTGCACACAACGTTTTTAGCAGATGGGCAAGAAATAATGAAGTTTTCAAGCAGAAACTGATTCAGGAAATAATAGCGTTTTATTTACTTAAAGGGTTTGTCTACTACTGGGACAACCCATTCTTAAACTAAATGTTTGCCCCCCAATAAAATAAAAAAAGCTATACTCTCCTCCCGTGTTGGCGCCGTTCCAGCGAAGGTTCCGGAGCTCTCGTGCGGTGTTGTGACAGTGACTGAAGAATTCTCAGTTAACGCGTTCCAGAGCCAGCGATAGTCTGTGCAACAAAAGAAGCAAATGGTGCACATTTTTTTAACAAAACCTAATTGCAACATTTTTAAGTCCCAATTGCATGCATTTAAGTCCCTTTTAACCCCTTAACAAGCTGAGCCTGCAACTTTCCTGGCAGATGATGGCTGTGATAACCAGCCATCATCTGCCTATAACAGCCGCGGGTGGAGCAGAGCTGTTAACCCGACAAATGCCACTGTCAATCTGAGACTGGGCCATTGACAGCACACCGGCAAGAGGGCGCGCTCTTCTAACTGCTCCTCAGTGCTCCCGCAATGTGATCGCGAGGTGCCGATGGGTTTCCGTGACAGTCAGGGGTCTGCTGAAGACCCTCGTGCCTGTTATCACGGTACTCCTGTGAAGGCTATGTACGGCACAAGCGATCAGATGATCACAGGTTTCCCTAAGGGGATTAACAAATAGTGAAAAGTTAAAAAAAAAAAAAAAAATCTGAAATAAAAGAAAATAAAAGTTCAAATCACTCCCCTTTTCCCCCATTAAAAATTAAGAAATAAATAAACTCACCCTGCAAAAAAAAAAAAAAAAAAAAGTCATATGGCTATGTGAACGGAAAAATTAAAAAGTTATGACACAAAATAATCGCTTGTGTTATGGGGTTAAGGGAACCATTTTAGAAGGTAAAAAGGGATCAAGACGGAGGACAGCACAGTAGAAGCACAGTAACATGATAATAGCCTGTGTTCCAATAGATGGGGAATGTTTTTTCATTTTTTTTTTCTGGACTGCTCCTTTGAGAGACCATGTTGCCCCCGGCGCATCATCTATGCTGAGATAACGAGCTTTATACATATATTAAATATACATAGAAGATAATTGGTCGGAGTTTCAGCTACCGATTCCATATTCCAGCTCCACTTACACTTATTGGTAATTATGAGAACTTTGAGTCAAATTAATGGTTTTGCTTGGATCGGAGTCGGACCATTTAGATACATCTGGGCTGTTATCATCTCAATTTTACAAGTATGTAATTGCTCCCGATGCCGGAAGCGTATGCGCCTATTATTACTAATTCTGCATGTGCTCAGTCTTAGAAGCATCTAGAAGTATTTTTAAGTAGTTTTTCCGTTTTGTTCCTTTGTCTGAGACCCAAGCGGCAATGAGTCCCAGCGTATTGTGCTGCCGTACGATAATATCCTGCAAAATTATATCAATTAGGGAGAAATTTCCTATCCGCTCCCTTGGGGCCCGTTCTGGTATTATTATGTAATTGCTATATAGGGATAATCCAGTAATAAGGGGTTTTTTTTCGCATGAACTGTCCAGACGCTTTTTGCTGGTGGCTGCAGAATTTCTTATGAGGTTGTAAATAAAGAAGGGAGAAAGTTCACTCAAAGTTTTAATAACTAGAAGGCACGTTGCTGCTGCCCTGATGTAACCTATTTGTACAGTTCCTTGCCTTCTTGGAAAGAATATATCCCCCAGACGGCATCGGACGGGGCGTCATATTATACGGTTATTAATCAGCTAAACAAAATATTAATTAGGGCACTTCTGTGGATGGGGCCCAAGTGGGATCCTATTCCATACAAAACTTGGAGAAAACTTGGCACTTGGGTAAATGATGACACAAGGGAATTGTATTGTGCGTAGGCGATCCAAAATGAAGAGCACGTTTCGGTCATACAAGGACCTTCATCAGTTAGACTGCACATAAGGAACAAAAAACAGGTATGTACACATCAATCAACCAAAATGAAAATCCGCTATAGAAACGGGGTAATGTAACAAATGGAAACGGGGTAATGCAACAAATAGAAACGGGGTAATGTAACAAATGGAAACGGGGTAATGTAACAAATAGATACGGGGTAATGCAACAAATAGAAACGGGGTAATGTAACAAATAGAAACGGGGTAATGTAACAAATGGAAACGGGGTAATGTAACAAATAGATACGGGGTGATGTAACAAATGGAAACGGGGTAATGTAACAAATAGAAACGGGGTAATGTAACAAATGGAAACGGGGTAATGCAACAAATAGAAACGGGGTAATGTAACAAATGGAAACGGGGTAATGTAACAAATAGAAACGGGGTAATGTAACAAATGGAAACGGGGTAATGCAACAAATAGAAACGGGGTAATGTAACAAATGGAAACGGGGTAATGTAACAAATAGATACGGGGTAATGCAACAAATAGAAACGGGGTAATGTAACAAATAGAAACGGGGTAATGTAACAAATAGATACGGGGTAATGCAACAAATAGAAACGGGGTAATGTAACAAATAGAAACGGGGTAATGTAACAAATGGAAATGGGGTAATGCAACAAATAGAAATGGGGTAATGTAACAAATAGAAACGGGGTAATGCAACAAATAGAAACGGGGTAATGCAACAAATAGAAACGGGGTAATGCAACAAATAGAAACGGGGTAATGCAACAAATAGAAACGGGGTAATGCAACAAATAGAAACGGGGTAATGCAACAAATAGAAACGGGTAATGCAACAAATAGAAACGGGGTAATGCAACAAATAGAAACGGGGTAATGCAACAAATAGAAACGGGGTAATGCAACAAATGGAAATGGGGTAATGCAACAAATGGAAATGGGGTAATGCAACAAATAGAAACGGGGTAATGCAACAAATAGAAACGGGGTAATGTAACAAATAGAAACGGGGTAATGCAACAAATAGAAACGGGGTAATGCAACAAATAGAAACGGGGTAATGCAACAAATAGAAACGGGGTAATGCAACAAATAGAAACGGGGTAATGTAACAAATAGAAACGGGGTAATGTAACAAATAGAAATGGGGTAATGCAACAAATAGAAACGGGGTAATGTAACAAATAGAAACGGGGTAATGTAACAAATAGAAATGGGGTAATGCAACAAATAGAAACGGGGTAATGTAACAAATAGAAACGGGGTAATGTAACAAATAGAAACGGGGTAATGCAACAAATAGAAACGAGGTAATGCAACAAATAGAAACGGGGTAATGCAACAAATAGAAACGGGGTAATGTAACAAATAGAAATGCGGTAATGCAACAAATAGAAACGGGGTAATGCAACAAATAGAAACGGGGTAATGCAACAAATAGAAACGGGGTAATGCAACAAATAGAAACGGGGTAATGTAACAAATAGAAATGGGGTAATGCAACAAATGGAAACGGGGTAATGCAACAAATAGAAACGGGGTAATGCAACAAATAGAAACGGGGTAATGCAACAAATAGAAACGGGGTAATGCAACAAATAGAAACGGGGTAATGTAACAAATAGAAATGGGGTAATGCAACAAATAGAAACGGGGTAATGCAACAAATAGAAACGGGGTAATGCAACAAATAGAAACGGGGTAATGTAACAAATAGAAACGGGGTAATGCAACAAATAGAAACGGGGTAATGCAACAAATAGAAACGGGGTAATGCAACAAATAGAAACGGGGTAATGTAACAAATAGAAACGGGGTAATGCAACAAATAGAAATGGGGTAATGCAACACATAGAAACGGGGTAATGCAACAAATAGAAACGGGGTAATGCAACAAATAGAAGCGGGGTAATGTAACAAATTGAAATGGGGTAATGCAACACATAGAAACGGGGTAATGCAACAAATCTCCAATTTACTAAGGAAGCAGAAATATAATGTGCCCAAACAGCAGGAAAGGGGAAGAAATGAAAAATAAAATACAGGTAACCAATTTTTAATTTTTTACCCCTTTTTTCCTTTCATTCTTGGCTGACCTTCTGATAACTGATATTGGCTATTCCCCTGACTTTTCTTAGTCATCTGATTTTTATTTTTATTTTTTTTACAGTTTTTGACACCAAAATTATTACACTTGCTCTTCTTCTATTTCTTGCTCAAACTTGCCATCAGATACTTTGTGGGTGCAGCCCAGGAGGCCCTAAATTCAGATTTCTTTTTGACTCTTCTTTTGGCTGCTCTTCTGGTCCCTGATCTTGGCTCTTCCCCTGACTTTGCCTGGTCACCTAATTTTTGTCCCATTTTCACCACCCTAACTTTTGCATTTCTCTTTTTACCACTCCTCTCTCAAACTAGCTATTAGCTACTTTGTGGATGCAACACAGGGGGCCCCTGATGTAACTTCTGATCTCAGTATAGGTCAGGGTACCTCGGGAACCCGTTAAGCGGATTTACATGTGCCAGGTCTGTCCAATGTCGCCATTTTTAACTGACTGCCCTATACAGACCCATGTAGCAAATATCTTCTGTGCTCTAGTAAGCAATGTAAAAACTGCAGGATTTGGTAATTTTTGAAATTCTCAAGATTTATAAAATACAATTGGTTTCCAATTCCCTGGCGTCCGATCACCTTGCTCAGTTGACTGTTCCTCCTAATTGCATCACATCTTTTTATTTCATGCCAGTTGTGATTTTCCTATTGCAGGAAGTTTATAGTAATTGCCCAGGATGGTTCAGTTTAGTAAGTTTAGAAAAAAAAAAAATCAGCCCTGGAGTCGAGCGTCGCTGATTTAGAATAGATAAATGTTGCAGATATGGTGAATGTCAAGTTGTTGCTGCATTTTCAGAGCTTTAGATGGATGAATAAATGGTTGCAAAGTCCCAATCCTCAGCCCTGTTGTTTGTAGAGAACGTCTCTTCTTATCAAGACAAAGCTTCACTTTCCTCATGGAGAGAAATGAGAAGTTCCCCGGCTCAGATGTGGTTTTTTTATCTTACAGAAAATACACTGAACGGATTCTAAACAATTTTATGTTTTCTTATGGCCGCCAACCAACCACGCTTTTATTATCTGGATGGAAGATGGATAATGCCCGCTTAGGAAAATGTTTTTAGATGCTGATTTTTGATCCTTTACTTTCAAAAATTAGACTAAGCATGAAAATTGACAATCTCACCGCTGACTACACTGTCTGGAAGAATAGCAATGACTATGTTCTCAGATATATAGAATGATATGTACAGAAAATGGAAAATATACCATAAGGGTTTACAAAAATAAAGACCCCTATAGGCAGTGGCATAACCTGAAACTCGTGGGCCCTACTGCAAATGCTCTAACGAGGCCCCCAATTATAGCAAATCTTTAATAGTATTGGTCTTTTTATATGGGCCGAAGTGACCTTTTTTGGGCCCTATAGGCTCCAGGGCCTGAGTGTGATTGCATCCCCTGTACCTATTGTACTAATGCCCCTGTCTATAGGCAATATTATAACCAGCATCATTGGCAAATAGGAAAGGAACAGGGTCTCAAGTGCCGCTGACTGCAAGTAGCAATCCTAGAAGTCAACATTGACATTTAAAGAGCCAAACCAGAATCTCGGTATGCATTCAGCTGTTTTGGAGTTTTTGCCCCTCTTCAGAAAGGCAAGTCATGTGGCGCAGGTTTTTAAAGGGTCAATATTAACGCATAGGATTGCTGCTCCCAATAGATGGCGCTAGAGGCTCCGTCCTATTTGCTAGAGATGAATTAATTGATTTTGCTACAAAATTTAGCTCGAATCCAAATTTTAGGGGATTTGATTTCAGCAAATTCTGAGATCATAGATATATAAAACAATAAACTCATGTACAACCTCCCCTCCCTTACACGTCCCACAGACGCCGCTCCTCTTCCTTCTTCTTGTCCGTCTGGATTTCCGGCGACAGCGCTGATGACTAGGAAAGATGCCGGCACATGACGCACATCAATGTAGAGAAGCCGATCGTAGGAAGGAAGAGAAGTGGTGCTACAGGTACGCGGAGGTCCAAAGATTGGGGACAATAGTTTGGTTTTGAACCCCAGCGTCAGAATTTGCTCAAATCAAATCCACCAAAATTTGGATTCTAGCAAAATTTGTAGCAAATTTGTTTCTTTTTAGAACAGATTCACTCATCTCTAATAGAAAGGACAGGTTTTCGATTGCCATCTATTGGAAGCAGCAATCGTGTAAGTCTATATGGAGCCTTTTAAAGCCCCTCAACATATAACTTGCCCTTCCGGAGAGGGGCAAAAACACCAAAATAGAGGATTTTTTTGTCATCCCTTCCTAGCAGATTCGATTTGCACTAAACTTATTCGATGTTGAATTGAGCAGATCTGCTAAAAACAATTTTTGGGGAAATTTGCTCATTAATAATTTGCATGTCATATTTCCCAGGAAGCATTGCATGGCCTGTAATAAGGCCTCCAGTGCCAGATAGGCAGTTTCTTTACGGAGGAACTTCATCCTGTAAATCAGCATTAGGACACAATTCTCTGTCCAGAATTGTATGATCCTGAGAACAGGGAAATTTTAGCCGTGGATGCTCTTATGTGGCTGATGAATTGTATGTGATATTGACAGCAAATGCTTATTGGGGTGGTGGCACGGTGGGGGGCATCCGATGCCAGAAGGCTTCTCATCCACAAACTGTTATAAATAGGGGACTGACCTGTTATCAAAATTTCCCACCGAGGTCTAGAATCTTACGCCTCTGAGACAAAAGCTCTGTTGCGTATAAACCCTCGTAATTACCAAGGATGTGAATCCGGAAAGGTTTCTATATTTTAAGTATCACGATTTTGTCTCGTCTTGCTTAGTGTTCAGACCCTCGGAGCTGGAGTTTTGTGAGAAGTCGGCACCATCGACTGTTCAGCTGTGCAACGTCCCCTGCCCGTCAAATTGCCTGCTGACTCCGTGGACAGAATGGGGGCCATGTAGACATGAAAATTGTCTGGAGCCTCATGGGAGAAAAGGTTTGTTTTTTCTTTTAATTCTTTTCTCTGTTAAAAAAAAAAAATTAAAAAGTATTGATTTGTGTATGCAAACACCATAAAAAAAGCCCAAGAATTATCATTAACCTGGACAACAGCCCATAAGTGGAACATTTTGATACATTTCAAAATTTGATGCAATTTATTCTCAGATATAATGTATTTATTAATTGGATGGAATTTTCAATTTTTTTTTTCTCCAGGTTTTAAATTCAGAAGAAGAGAAGTTGTAGCGGAGCCCAAAACAACGGCTGGAAGCTGTCCCCATCTAGTAGAATCGGTCCCATGCGAGGACCCCGTGTGCTATCGGTGGGAGGTATCAGGACAGTTAAACTGCGTGCCCGAAAATGGAGAATGTGGACATGGAAAATACGACATAAACACAACGTGCCTGGGGGAGAATGGTGAGTATCCGGGTCATTATCATTCTCTGGGTTGTGGTGTCTGTGTAATAGAAAGTGCTCATCATCCATTGTGGAGATCCAGCTGAAAAAAAAAATGTTTTCAGGCTCAGACAACCCCTTTAAGTGTCTTCGCCTGTCAACTTTCATAAGTAAAAGGGTTATATCAGCTTGTGGATAAAGTAATGTTTCTGTTCACTGTCAGCATGCAGATATCTGGAAAATGGTGAAGAACACAAAGGATATTAGAATTTTGAAACTTTTCAATATAGGATGAATAAGGATCATTCACATAAAACTGATCACTTGGAGCAGCGCAGCATCGTGCTGAGCCATTTTGGCTCCTGGTAGCAGATCCTAAGCTTCTGTATTTGTTTTCTGGTCCTGCATTGTCTTTTTAGCTTTTATATTCATCTGATGTTGGAGTCGTACACCATATGCGGAATTATTGGTATTATTTGTATTTTTGATTAATTTTATTGTTTATAACTCCGGTGCTGTAATCAACCCTAAAGGTTAATAAACCTGAAACTTGAATAAGTAAGAAAGTAACAGTGCAGTTTTGTCTTTCTTAGGAGAATATTTCTATGTGCAGAGGTCTGGATACACATGATGAGAGCATTATACTGCCTCTGTACAAATCCCTAGTTAGACCGCACATGGAGTACTGTGTCCAGTTTTGGGCACCGGTGCTCAGGAAGGATATAATGGAACTAGAGAGAGTACAAAGGAGGGCAACAAAATTAATAAAGGGGATGGGAGAACTACAATACCCAGATACATTAGCGAAATTAGGATTATTTAATCTAGAAAAAAGACGACTGAGGGGCGATCTAATAACCATGTATAAGTATATAAGGGGACAATACAAATATCTCGCTGAGGATCTGTTTATACCAAGGAAGGTGACGGGCACAAGGGGGCATTCTTTGCGTCTGGAGGAGAGAAGGTTTTTCCACCAACATAGAAGAGGATTCTTTACTGTTAGGGCAGTGAGAATCTGGAATTGCTTGCCTGAGGAGGTGGTGATGGCGAACTCAGTCGAGGGGTTCAAGAGAGGCCTGGATGTCTTCCTGGAGCAGAACAATATTGTATCATACAATTATTAGGTTCTGTAGAAGGACGTAGATCTGGGGATTTATTATGATGGAATATAGGCTGAACTGGATGGACAAATGTCTTTTTTCGGCCTTACTAACTATGTTACTATGTTACTATGTATTAGGCAACTAAATGAAAAACGTGAATTTTCCATCTCAATTTTTTACTTTCATTTGTTACAGTGAGAATAATAATCAAGTAGCTCAATGTAAAAAATACATTTAACATTTCCAAAAAAATTTCAGTGACTGGTCTAGTAATATATGTAGTAATATGGCTGCCCTTCTTCTTAGTAACAGTGATTATCTCCATCCATGCATGGAGTCTGTCAGTATCTTCATCTTTTTGGGCAGCATGACCCTCAGCCACAAACACTGATCAGAGAGGCGACTGTTCTCCTTCACCGTACATCTACCATGTAAGAAGGGCCACAAGTTCTCACCAGGGTTTAGATCCGGTGAGGATGGGGTCGGGACATTATTCTCCATATTTAAGGCCCAGAACAGAGGAGACCTCGATGCTGTGATGGACCCTCATCCTGCAGAACAATCCTGGTTTTCTGGAGAGATGTAGACTATTTATTTCCTTCTCCACTGCTGGATGAAACATCGTCAGGAGGTTTAGGAGGTGATTTTGAGTCCATCTTCAATCTGAAAAGGTCCAACTTGCTCCTCTTTAATAATCCCACCTCGCTGGTGACTGAGTGGAAGTGGAGGTCTGTGCTCGATACTAATCCACCCACGGCCCGTCCATCCGCTCCGTCCACAGTCGTCTCATCTCATCAAGCTATAAAACTTGTGAACAATCTGTATCAGATATTTCTTGGCCCAATCCTGACCTTTCTCTTTTGTGTCTTATTCAGTGGTGGTCGGACTCAGCCTCCTCACCTCGGCCTTGTCTCTGAGCACTGAACACCTTGTACTTCTGTGTCTGGCTCAGAGGTGGTCGGGCTCAGCCTCCTCACCTCGGCAGTCTCTCTGAGCACTGAATACCTTGTACTTCTGGCTTCCAGGGAGGCTACAGCCCTGGAATATGGCAGCACT
This sequence comes from Ranitomeya imitator, assembly GCF_032444005.1. NCBI lineage: Eukaryota > Metazoa > Chordata > Amphibia > Anura > Dendrobatidae > Ranitomeya > Ranitomeya imitator. The sequence continues at coordinate 18,742,301 of NC_091288.1, forward strand.
GGAGGATAATTTTGCTTCCCGTCTGATTCTTCTTGTATGTTTAGCTGGTTTTCTGCAGTGTTTTTTTCTCAATACCTATTTTGCGCCCTGGTGTATTTGCAAAAAACTTTTGCTGGTTCTGTGATCGCCACAATATCTTGGCGATTTCCACATGCAATCAGCATTCAGGTTTATGCAGCACAGTCGGAGGAAAACCTGCAGAAAATGGTGATCTGGTCACAATACTCACTGCCTGATAATTCTGCACAGTGTGCACAGGACGTCCAAAGTTACCACCATCTAATGCACCATAAATCGGTCGTTAGTGCCAAGGGCGGACATCCCGTTCCTGGCGCTGTGGGATAACATAAGGTTAATCCTGTCCCCTACACTTCCATCCTCAGAGCGCTGGTACAGAACAGATTTTGATTAACGATTGTCCTGGGATTCAGCACGTTGCTTATTATCATGGCAGGGGTTACTGATATATGTAATAAAATAGAATTACTTTCAGCCGGCTGCTAGGACGCCTGCCCCCATATATATTGTGGTTTATGTCTAACTCCGCTCGGTGCATGAAATCAGGAATTTTACACTTTCCACAACACGATGAATATATTTTGCATTCCGCAACTTTGAAAAAAAAAAGTTTGATGCATGTGGAGATGTGATAGGTCAAGATAAAAGATTACAAATACAAAATAGATTTTAGATAATTATCTACCAAACCCCCCAGATTTCACCACAAGCATCCGCTGATCATAAAGTGTATATGAGAATGTCCCGACTCGAAAGAAAGAAGGAACGGTGCCCTGAGAACTTGTCAATGTCAAGGGTGAACTGAGCACCATTTGCTTAATAGAGCAAGATTGTTTTCTTGAAAATCATATCTAAGAAAACTAGTCTGCAATAATGATATTTTTTTCAGGGCTAGGTCCCCTTCAGTGACTTGCGAAAGTATTCACCTCAATTGCCATTTTACCTATTTTGTTTTACAACCTGTGTTTAAATATATTTGTAATCCGATTTGTGTGCGATGCATCAGCACTAAATAGTCTAAGTTGGAGAAAAATATAGGCATAAATGAAATCTATCGGATCAAATAGCCAAAAATTGGCATGTGCATATGTATTCACCCCTTTTGCAGTGAAGTCCCTAAAAATCTCTGGTGCAAGCAATTCCCTTCACAAGTCCCATGCTAAGTGACAGGACATCTGTGCAATCTAAGTGTCACGTGTCTGTCACTATATACACTTTACCTTTTCTGAAAGGTCACAGAGGCTGCAACACCACTAACAAGAGGCACCACTAACCAAACCCCATGAAGACCAAGGAGGCCTCCAAACACCACCATGAAGACCAAGGGATCTCCAAACAACAACACGAAGACCGAGGAGATCTCTAAACAACACCATCAAGACCAAGGAAATCTCCAAACAACACCATGAAGACCAAGGAGATCTCCAAACAACACCATGAAGACCAAGGAGATCTCCAAACAACACTATAAAGACCAAGGAGATCTCCAAACAACACCATAAAGGCCAAACAAGTCAGGGATAAAGTTGTTGAGAAGTACAGGTCAGGGTTGTTATAAAAAAATATCCCAATCTCTGATGATCCCCCCGAAGCACCATCAAATCCATTATCATCATATGGAAAGAACATCGTATCACAACAAACCTGCCAAGAGAGGGCCGCCCACCAAAACTGAGCCCGGGTAAGGAGGGCATTAATCAGAGAGGAAGAACAGAGATCAAAGGTAACCCTGAAGGATCTGCAGAGTTCCCAAACAGAGACTGGAGTATCTGTCCATATGACCACAATAAGCCGTACATTCCATAGAGGTGGCCTTTATGGTAGAGTGCACAGAAAAAAAGCCTTTGCTTGCATAAAAAGATTGTAAGGCTCATTTTGAGTTTGCCAAAAGACATGTGGTAGACTTCCCAAATGTATGGGGAAGGGTGATGTGGTCAGAGGAGACCAAAATTGAACTTTTTGGCCACCAAGTTAAACGCTATGTCTGGCACCAAAGAAGCACAGCTCGTCACCCCTAGAGCACCATACTCACAGTGAAAAATGGTGGTGGCAGCATCATGCTGCGGGGATGTATTTCAGCAGCAAGGACAGGGAAAATGGTCCGAGTCGAGGGGAAGATGTATATTATAAAAGGATATTCTTGAGCAAAACCTGTTTGTCAGTGATTTGAGACTGGGCCTATATATGACTATCTGATTAGTATAAATTGGGTTTTGGGGATGACAGACTCCTTCATTATTCCCATTTCTCAACATTACTGATAAAGTTATTATAGGTAGGAACGGTACAGGGACTGTCATCTAAAAAAAGGATTTGCCAAAGACTCGTTAGATGATGAGAATGGGGCAGCCATTCTGATGCTGCACAGTATCGACGTCTCGGAGTAAACGTTGTATATGTCAGACTCTACTGATATTCCAATCTTAATTCTGCTATCATCGCATAGGTCTGACCTGATTTAGTCTGGATCACCCTATGTATGAGGACCATCATTTTTTGGCAGCATTTTTTATAGTGCCACAAAGACCACCGTGGGGAATGGAGAGTTCCCGAAACTTCAAGTTTTATGCTTCTTTCCTAAAACTTTAATGTAATCTCTAAAAGAATTATGAGCAAAGTAAAACTCGGAGCGAAGGAACATCCAAGAACCATTAGGATACAGCTATGTACAAGTATATACGTCTCACTACATCGGCTGAATTTCAGGCTCATCTAAAATGCATGTCATTAGTGTTTGAGGACAAGTCAAAACCAAGGCAAGCTGCAGGCGGGAAAAAAGTAACATATCCATAGAGGATCCCTAAATGTAGTGCATAATTAAATATTCATTAGTCCTGTTGTCTGTATAATGGTCTGCCATTCACTTTCCAGCAGCTATATGTCATTATTATCCTCACTCCAGTAGTGTCGCATATATTAAGACATGTCGTTGTAGATGTGTTTGAGTGCCTTTATGAATATTTTGATTATTTTACTAGCTTATATAGCGCCATTAATTCCGCAGCGCCTTAGACATCGCTGTCCCCAATGGGGCCCACAATCTACATTCCCTATCAGTATGACTTTGGAGTGTTGGAGGCAACCCATGCAAAACCACACAAACTCCTTGCAGATGTTGTCCTCGATAGTATCGGACCCCAAGGCAACAGTGCTAACCACTGAGCCATGCTAAAAAAAGGGGAATGTAGAAAAACCTCAAGTTGAATATTGTGATTTTTTTTTTCTATCCTTTTTAATGTGGATTTTCAGCGTCATAAAAGTTAAGATCTTGGTACAGAAAATCTTGAAGCCATGAAAATGCTGCTTTTCCTGGCCACAGTTCCAGATCTATAGGCAATTTAAAGTTGCTCTCCGGAACCACAATATGTATAATTAATCCTTAGTATAGACCATCAATATCATATCTGTGAAGGTCCAAGGTATGCACCGCCATTATTCAGCTCATTGGAGGGGCCGCAATGATACCATTCATTGTTTGCTAGGTGCAGCTCCAGGATTTTTGTTCTTGCTGTGTCTGGTTTTGCAGCTCAGCCCCATTCCCTTTGCTGCCAAAGTTTCCTGCTGTCAAGACCTTCTGAAACCTTGTGCCTCGAGATGCACATTCACGGGGACTGCAGGGGGTTTGAATTGGACTTTAAAGAGTCTTTAAGGGGTTTGGAAGAGTCTTGGAAAGACACACACAAGAGGTTAAAAATGGGGAATGTCTGTCGTTTTCGTGGTGCCATTTGTGCCGACAATCATTCTCCCAGAAGGACGGCCCCAAAAATTTGCAAGTATCAACTATGCTTTGCAAACAATGAAGGGATGTGGAGCCCACCTGATATAATGACCTGTCCATACAAACCTTAAGTTTTGTAGTTCCTGAGAACTTCTTTCATGAAAAGCTCCTTGGGATAAGTGTGCCGATTAGGTCTCCTCTCTTTGGGTGGCTGCACAATGTAAGTAATTGATTAAATTTCAATTATATTTTAGGGTAGGATGGCAGTCTCCTTATAATGGGGTTTTATGGAATCCAGGCTTTGTAGGGATAATAGGAACACAATTATGGACATGCAAAACCAGTCTTACCTGGTTCCATAGACCCCTCCGAGCTTATAAATAATTCTCATCATGTGCAAACCTGATTCATATTCTGGACATACATATTAATGACCGGTGTTTGTCGCCTTTCACCTCTGAAATGACGAGATCTCCGACAGCAGTGCCTCCGCCACATGAGGATTCTCCAGCTCCTTGTGACTCAAAATACATACGAGATGATGCTGCAGATGTGAAAAAAAAGCTGGATTAAATAACAATATATGACCATTTACTTCTGTTCAAGAGGGTCAGAAAAAGGGTCCAGCTGAGCCGCTATTATCATTGCTAACTAGATTGTGTGTGGAGATTGGATAAATGCCATTTTCGAGTCAATCCGGCTAATGTGCAGCTGGCTGGTCAGATCCAAAGAACTGAAACGCTCATGAAATGACGGCATTTTTTCTGAATAAAGCCGGCCGGTGATGTCACTGAAGGAAACCGATTGAAACTTGTTTGTGATATCGCAATAGGTGAAGTATGAACCTTGGAGGCCTCCGGACTATATAGGCGCTCCGGGATCTATGCTGCAAATATGTAACCGTGGGGAGCAAGTCATAGATCCGCTCATTAAGGCTGTGTGCACACGTTGCTGAATTTTCGTGTTTTTTTCGTGTTTTTTCGCTATAAAAATGCTATAAAACTGCAAAAAAAAAGCATACATTCTGCATCCCATCATTTAGAATGAATTCTGCAATTTTTGTGCACATGATGCGTTTTTTTCCGCGAAAAAAAAACGCATCACGGTAAAAAACGCAGCATGTTCATTAATTTTGCGGGTTTTTTTTCCGAATTTCCCACTATAAAATGCATTGGGAAATGTCCGGAAAAAAGCGCACTAAAAACGCGCAAAAAATGCATGCAGATTTCTTGCAGAAAATTTCAAGTTTTTCTCATGAAATTTCTGCAATAAATCCTGAACGTGTGCACATAGCCTTATGGCTCTGCACCATATCTCACCAGATGAGTCCGTACGCTGCACATTCATTCATGCATTACCCAGATAAACGATTTGTGGATGCCTCACTGCATTATCGCCATGGCAGGTTTTAGAAACTCACAAGCCTAAAGGAAATCTGTCACCAGATTTGACCTATGTAAAGTATTACTATGGACATACAGGCTACAGACAGCTGAGAACCGTCCTCCCCGTTTCTCAGATGTGTTATGACCAAGGGGCATATTTGGCCCTGAAACGCGTAAATCGGTGTCTGGGACCCTTGCTATTTATGCTATTTTTCTATTGGTTGTCCATGCTTTTAAATGGAGATTTTGGAATAAAGCTTATTGGAGCACAACCTCTTGGTGCTGGATTTTTTACTACTTGTTGGATTTTCCCAGGATGGCATCCATGCACAGAGTGGACAGGTGAGCTGAAAAATACTTTATTTACTCATACCAGATGTGTTGTTGCTGAGAAATTATCTTTTATCACTTTATATAAATGATGTCTTCAAGGCTCCGTTGCGGATGGTGTCTGGAGATAACTCTGCCTCCAGAGCTTATTTTATATATAAGGAGGAGTTACCAGTGTGATGGTTACCTGTGTTATCAGTGTGATGGCCGCTCTCTGCTCTCCTGATCTCGCTGCTTGGCTTCAGTTTCCAGCTCACAGGCAGACAAAGTGCAATATTGTTATAATACAGCAGAGCTGAGAGAGAAGGGGAATGTGTTTGCAAGGAGACAAATGTCATTTTTCCTGTCCAGAAAGGCCGTACTGGGCCTCTGGCCCTTGGGGGAGGCCGCCATGACAGGGTGACGTGGGACAATAGGGAGCTCGTAGGAAGTTGGGGGGTTATAGGGTTAACAGAAGCTAAGAGGAGGGATGGAGTTTTTTGAATTTGAAAAAGGAAGGAGGGGTCGGAGACAGGGCATGGGGGGGGGGACTATATAAAAGGGGGTGGCCACGTGGAGGGGGCAACCATTTGGGTACTCACCAGCCACAGAAGAGAAGCTCCTTCTACCCAAGCGATGGATGTCGAGGCCTTGCTTCAGCAGCTCCGGGAGGAAGCAGCCGCCCAAGGGACGGATTGGCTGCAGGCTTCTGTGAACAGCCTGCTTCAGAGGTCGGTAGCCGGAGCCTCCATCGCCCCTCCAGCAGGACTCCGGCCGCGGAGGTCTCGGCCTCCGGCGCGCCTTAGTCCTGAGGCTACCCCCCGGGTCCGGCGCCGCATACGGAGCCCCTCCAGGGACCCTCCAGCCAGGGCCGGTGGACGCGGTCCCCCTGCTCCCCGCCCGCAGGCTGGGAGGAATCCATCCAACAGGCGGGACCTACAACAGGGGCCGGGTTCCCCCCCCCCCGCGGCACAGAGACGACGGGATCCAGGACCAGGAGCGGCGGGCGTCAGCGGCTCTGCAGGCCCCGCTCGGCGTGGAGGAGCGCGTGGAGGAGCGCGAGGTGCCAGGGGGCGGCCCCCTGTGCGGCGACGTCTCAGCGGCCGGCAGCCAGCCGGCCTGTCTTCCAGCACGCCGGATGGAGCGGCGTACCGAGGATCGATGGGGGCGGCTTCGGCGAGCAGCGGGCAGCGTTCGGCTGCCTCGGTCAGCAGCGCTGCAGCGGCGCCACTCTCCCAGGACTTCATCCAAGATGGCGCCGCTGCAGGTAGTGCGGCTCCACGTGTGAGAAGTCTCCGGCAAGATGGCGCCGGATCTGGGAGCCCGGCGCCTGCGCACCAGCACCAGGGACTACATCAAGATGGCGGCGCCCTGTGGAGACCTCCCCAAGATGGCGGCGCCCTGCAGATCACGGCGGCAGCTCCGAGGGGCCCTGCAATTCTTGCCGGTTCACCTGCTTCTGGCGGTGGGAAGCCGGTGAGGCAGGTTGACCCGGGAGCTGCGGAGCCACCAGCAGACGGAGCCAGCATGGGACCAGCACGCCTTCATCAGGACCCAGGACCTTCGGCTGCTGGGTTCACAGCGCCCAGGCAGCCAGGTGAGAGCCAGCAATTTACTAATTTTAACCCCTCCGTAGCTCCCAGTGAGAGTAGGGAACGGGAGTTATTTATGGGGGGGGCTAGCGGGGGGATGGGCCTAATATTACATGGCCTTAGAGATTTAGCCAGAATATGGTACAGGGGCCCTCAAGGGGGGGGGGGGTCACCTGCAGCGGCGCGGTTAGGAATCGCGGAAGGGCCAGTGGGTATATGGGGGTGTTATGATTAGGCAATTCAGTACCACAGTGAACATAGAGGTCAGAGCACATACAGTGATCTGACAATAATCCAAAAACATAGAACGAGCTCTGAGACGTGGGAACTCTGTTGACCGCAATCCCTAATCCTCTCCAACAACACTAGAGGCAGCCGTGGATTGCGCCTAACGCTACCTATGCAACTCGGCACAGCCTGAGAAACTAGCTAGCCTGAAGAAAGAAAATAAGCCTACCTTGCCTCAGAGAAATACCCCAAAGGAAAAGGCAGCCCCCCACATATAATGACTGTGAGTAAGATGAAAAGACAAACGTAGAGATGAAATAGATTTAGCAAAGTGAGGCCCGACTTTCTGAACAGAGTGAGGATAGGAAAGGTAACTTTGCGGTCAACACAAAACCCTAAAAACCACGCAAAGGGGGCAAAAAGACCCTCTGTACCGAACTAACGGCACGGAGGTACACCCTCTGCATCCCAGAGCTTCCAGCAAACAAATAGATAAGCTGGACAGAAGAAAAGCAAACAAAATAGCAAAGGAAAACTTAGCTATGCAGAGCAGCAGGCCACAGGAACGATCCAGGAGGAAAACAAGTCCAATACTGGAACATTGACAGGAAGCCAGGATCAAAGCACTAGGTGGAGTTAAGTAGAGCAGCACCTAATGACCTCACCACATCACCTGAGGGAGGAAACTCAGAAGCCGCAGTACCACTTCCCTCCACCAACGGAAGCTCACAGAGAGAATCAGCCGAAGTACCACTTGTGACCACAGGAGGGAGCTCTGCCACAGAATTCACAACAGTACCCCCCCCTTGAGGAGGGGTCACCGAACCCTCACCAGAGCCCCCAGGCCGACCAGGATGAGCCACATGAAAGGCACGAACAAGATCGGGAGCATGGACATCAGAGGCAAAGACCCAGGAATTATCTTCCTGAGCATAACCCTTCCACTTAACCAGATACTGGAGTTTCTGTCTTGAAACACGAGAATCCAAAATCTTCTCCACAATATACTCCAATTCCCCCTCCACCAAAACCGGGGCAGGAGGGTCAACAGATGGAACCATAGGTGCCACGTATCTCCGCAACAATGACCTATGGAATACGTTATGTATGGAAAAAGAATCTGGAAGGGTCAGACGAAAAAACACAGGATTAAGAACCTCAGAAATCCTATACGGACCAATGAAATGAGGTTTAAACTTAGGAGAGGAAACCTTCATAGGAATATGACGAGAAGATAACCAAACCAGATCCCCAACACGAAGTCGGGGACCCACACAGCGTCTGCGATTAGCAAAACGTTGAGCCTTCTCCTGGGACAAGGTCAAATTGTCCACTACCTGAGTCCAAATCTGCTGCAACCTGTCCACCACAGTATCCACACCAGGACAGTCCGAAGACTCAACCTGTCCTGACGAGAAACGAGGATGGAACCCAGAGTTGCAGAAAAATGGCGAAACCAAGGTAGCCGAGCTAGCCCGATTATTAAGGGCGAACTCAGCCAAAGGCAAAAAGGACACCCAGTCATCCTGATCAGCAGAAACAAAACATCTCAGATATGTTTCCAAGGTCTGATTGGTTCGTTCGGTCTGGCCATTAGTCTGAGGATGGAAAGCCGAGGAAAAAGACAAGTCAATGCCCATCCTACCACAAAAAGCTCGCCAAAACCTCGAAACAAACTGGGAACCTCTGTCAGAAACGATATTCTCTGGAATGCCATGTAAACGAACCACATGCTGGAAGAACAATGGCACCAAATCAGAGGAGGAAGGCAATTTAGACAAGGGTACCAAATGGACCATCTTAGAAAAGCGATCACAGACCACCCAAATGACTGACATCTTTCGAGAAACGGGAAGATCTGAAATAAAATCCATAGAGATATGTGTCCAAGGCCTCTTCGGGACTGGCAAGGGCAAAAGCAACCCACTGGCAGGAGAACAGCAGGGCTTAGCCCGAGCACAAATCCCACAGGACTGCACAAAAGTACTCACATCCCGCGACAGAGATGGCCACCAAAAGGATCTAGCCACTAACTCTCTGGTACCAAAGATTCCAGGATGACCAGCCAAGACCGAACAATGAACCTCAGAGATAACTTTATTCGTCCACCTATCAGGGACAAACAGTTTCTCCGCTGGACAACGATCAGGTTTATTAGCCTGAAATTTTTGCAGTACTCGCCGCAAATCAGGGGAGATGGCAGACACAATTACTCCCTCTTTGAGGATACCCGCCGGCTCAGATACACCCGGAGAGTCGGGCAAAAAACTCCTAGACAGAGCATCCGCCTTCACATTTTTAGAGCCCGGAAGGTATGAAATCACAAAGTCAAAACGGGCAAAAAACAACGACCAACGAGCTTGTCTAGGATTCAACCGCTTGGCGGACTCGAGATAAGTCAAGTTCTTATGATCAGTCAAGACCACCACGCGATGCTTAGCTCCTTCAAGCCAATGACGCCACTCCTCGAATGCCCACTTCATGGCCAGCAACTCTCGGTTGCCCACATCATAATTTCGCTCAGCAGGCGAAAACTTCCTGGAAAAGAAGGCGCACGGTTTCATCACTGAGCAATCAGAACCTCTCTGCGACAAAACAGCCCCTGCTCCAATCTCAGAAGCATCAACCTCGACCTGGAACGGAAGCGAAACATCTGGTTGACACAACACAGGGGCAGAAGAAAAACGACGCTTCAACTCTTGAAAAGCTTCCACCGCAGCAGAAGACCAATTGACCACATCAGCACCCTTCTTGGTCAAATCGGTCAATGGTTTAGCAATACTAGAAAAATTGCAGATGAAGCGACGATAAAAATTAGCAAAGCCCAGGAACTTTTGCAGACTTTTCAGAGATGTCGGCTGAGTGCAATCATGGATGGCTTGGACCTTAACAGGATCCATCTCGATAGTAGAAGGGGAAAAGATGAACCCCAAAAATGAAACCTTCTGCACACCAAAGAGACACTTTGATCCCTTCACAAACAAAGAATTAGCACGCAGGACCTGAAAAACCGTTCTGACCTGCTTCACATGAGACTCCCAATCATCCAAGAAGATCAAAATGTCATCCAAGTACACAATCAGGAATTTATCCAGGTACTCTCGGAAGATGTCATGCATAAAGGACTGAAACACTGATGGAGCATTGGCAAGTCCGAATGGCATTACTAGATACTCAAAATGACCCTCGGGCGTATTAAATGCAGTTTTCCATTCATCGCCTCGCTTAATTCGCACAAGATTATACGCACCACGAAGATCTATCTTGGTGAACCAACTAGCCCCCTTAATCCGAGCAAACAAATCAGATAACAACGGCAAGGGGTACTGAAATTTAACCGTGATCTTATTTAGAAGGCGGTAATCTATACAAGGTCTCAGCGAACCATCCTTCTTGGCTACAAAAAAGAACCCTGCTCCTAATGGCGACGATGACGGGCGAATATGCCCCTTCTCCAGGGACTCCTTCACATAACTGCGCATAGCGGCGTGCTCAGGCACAGATAAATTAAACAATCGGCCTTTTGGGAACTTACTACCAGGAATCAAATTGATAGCACAATCACAATCCCTATGCGGAGGTAGGGCATCGGACTTGGGCTCATCAAATACATCCCGGTAATCAGACAAGAACTCTGGAACCTCAGAAGGGGTGGATGACGAAATTGACAGAAATGGAACATCACCATGTACCCCCTGACAACCCCAGCTGGACACCGACATGGATTTCCAATCTAATACTGGATTATGGACTTGTAGCCATGGCAACCCCAACATGACCACATCATGCAGATTATGCAACACCAGAAAGCGAATAACCTCCTGATGTGCAGGAGCCATGCACATGGTCAGCTGGGTCCAGTACTGAGGCTTATTCTTGGCCAAAGGCGTAGCATCAATTCCTCTCAATGGAATAGGACACTGCAAGGGCTCCAAGAAAAACCCACAATGCTTAGCATACTCCAAGTCCATCAAATTCAGGGCAGCGCCTGAATCCACAAATGCCATGACAGAATACGATGACAAAGAGCAGATCAAGGTAACGGACAGAAGAAATTTTGACTGTACCGTATCAATGGTGGCAAACCTAGCGAACCACTTAGTGCGCTTAGGACAATCAGAGATAGCATGAGTGGAATCACCACAGTAGAAACACAGCCCATTCAGACGTCTGTGTTCTTGCCGTTCAACTCTGGTCAAAGTCCTATCGCACTGCATAGGCTCAGGTTTAAGCTCTGGTAATACCGCCAAATGGTGCACAGATTTACGCTCACGCAAGCGTCGACCAATCTCAATGGCCAAAGACATAGACTCATTCAAACCAGCAGGCATAGGAAATCCCACCATGACATCCTTAAGGGCTTCAGAGAGACCCTTTCTGAACATAGCTGCCAGCGCAGATTCATTCCATTGAGTGAGCACGGACCACTTTCTAAATTTCTGACAATATAACTCTATCTCATCCTGACCCTGACAAAGTGCCAGCAAATTTTTTTCCACCTGATCCACAGAATTAGGCTCATCGTACAGCAATCCGAGCGCCAGGAAAAACGCATCGATATTACTTAATGCAGGATCTCTTGGCGCAAGAGAAAATGCCCAGTCCTGAGGGTCGCCACGCAAAAAAGAAATAATGATCAAAATCTGTTGAACTGGATCACCAGAGGAGCGAGGTTTCAAGGCCAGAAATAGTTTACAATTATTTTTGAAACTCAGAAACTTAGTTCTATCACCAAAAAACAAATCAGGAATAGGAATTCTTGGTTCTAACATAGATTTCTGATCAATAGTGTCTTGAATCTTTTGTACTCTTGCCGAGAGCTGATCCACACATGAAGACAGACTTCTAATGTCCATTGCTACACCTGTGTCCTGAACCACCCAAATGTCTAGGGGAAAAAAAAGGCAAAACACAGTGCAGAGAAAAAAAAATTGTCTCAGAACTTCTTTTTTCCCTCTATTGAGAATCATTAGTACTCGGGCTTCCTGTACTGTTATGATTAGGCAATTCAGTACCACAGTGAACATAGAGGTCAGAGCACATACAGTGATCTGACAATAATCCAAAAACATAGAACGAGCTCTGAGACGTGGGAACTCTGCAGACCGCAATCCCTAATCCTCTCCAACAACACTAGAGGCAGCCGTGGATTGCGCCTAACGCTACCTATGCAACTCGGCACAGCCTGAGAAACTAGCTAGCCTGAAGAAAGAAAATAAGCCTACCTTGCCTCAGAGAAATACCCAAAGGAAAAGGCAGCCCCCCACATATGACTGTGAGTAAGATGAAAAGACAAACGTAGAGATGAAATAGATTTAGCAAAGTGAGGCCCGACTTTCTGAACAGAGCGAGGATAGGAAAGGTAACTTTGCGGTCAACACAAAACCCTAAAAACCACGCAAAGGGGGCAAAATGACCCTCCGTACCGAACTAACGGCACGGAGGTACACCCTCTGTTTGCTGGAAGCTCTGGGACGCAAATAGATAAGCTGGACAGAAGAAAAGCAAACAAAATAGCAAAGGAAAACTTAGCTATGCAGAGCAGCAGGCCACAGGAACGATCCAGGAGGAAAACAAGTCCAATACTGGAACATTGACAGGAAGCCAGGATCAAAGCACTAGGTGGAGTTAAGTAGAGCTGCACCTAACGACCTCACCACATCACCTGAGGGAGAAAACTCAGAAGCCGCAGTACCACTTCCCTCCACCAACGGAAGCTCACAGAGAGAATCAGCCGAAGTACCACTTGTGACCACAGGAGGGAGCTCTGCCACAGAATTCACAACAAGGGGGGTTAACAAGCCCTGAGGTAGTGTCGCAGTGTGGGGGCCAGGGTACAGCGGTCGCAGCTACATCAGGGGGGGGCGGCAGTGAAGCAGGAAGGGGGACGGGGTCAGCAGACGCGGGAGGCCAAAACGAAGGGGCTAGAAAGATAAGGAAAATGAGGACACGGTGCGTCTGGATGATTCCGCTAGGAGCGAAGTATACGTTTGTTTTGAGGGACCGCTGGGGTCACATTTGCGGGAGGAGGTGAAGGAAAAGATCTGGAAGGGGGATTACGTAGATATTTTTTCATTACTACCGTTGGAAAGATTTAATCTGGATAGGTTAAGAAGAGACGATTCCAAGAAAGATGATGAGGAAAGGAGGCGGTACCGCCTAATCCCTCGTTCTTTTTCAAACTGGTTGCAGGCGTTTGCTATATTGGCAAGCGTGATAGGCGAAAAGGCACCCGAAAATTGTTCGGGACTTTTTTGCTATATGGACGCAATTGGGGAGGCTTACAGGGTATATGGCGGTTTGGGATGGTTAAGGTACGACGAGCAGTTCAGGCAGCGCAAAGCGGTACGACCAGGTATACATTGGGATCATAAGGATATAGCACTGTGGATGAGAGTTATGGCACCGGTTAGAGCGAATCAGGGAACCCAGCCATTTCAGGGGGGCGCCGGGGGTTCAGGGCAGTCGGGACACTCGGTCGCAATGCAGAAGGGACTGTGTTTCTCCTTTAATGAGGGGACATGTAGATTTGGGAGCAAGTGCAAGTACAAGCACGAATGCTCAAGTTGTGGGGGCACACACGGGGCGGCTAGATGTTTCATAGGGGGAAAAACAAGAGGGGGAGACGGTGCTGAAAAAAGGGGAGACACCGGTGCGGCTGGACGCGATGGAAGCTTATCTAAATAGATACCCAGATATAGCAGCAGCGTCACTTTTGAGGGAAGGTTTTGGTTACGGTTTTAAAATTCCGTTTATTGAGCAGGATGTTTTTGTCAAGAAAGAATCTAAAGTCGGCACTGCAGTTTCCTAGCGTTGTTTCTGAAAAATTGAAAAAAGAGGTTGATCTGGGTAGGTTGGCCGGACCTTTTCCAACGGCTCCAATCAGTAATTTGAGGGTGTCACCGCTAGGAGTGGTTCCGAAGAAGGAGCCTAACAAATTTAGGCTTATTCACCATTTATCCTTCCCAAAAGGTCTGTCAGTAAACGACGGTATTGATCCTCAACTGTGTGCAGTTTCTTACATGTCTTTCGATGCAGCGATTAATCTGGTACGGTTGTGTGGTAGGGGTGCTGTGATGGCAAAAACGGATATCGAGGCGGCGTTTCGTCTGTTACCAGTGCATCCGGAGAGCATGCACCTGTTAGGCTGTTTTTGGGACGGAGGTTTTTTCATTGATCGTTGTCTTCCCATGGGCTGTTCGCTATCATGCGCCTATTTTGAAACGTTTAGTACATTCTTGGAATGGGTTGTTAAGGATGTATCTGGTTTGAATTCGTGTTTGCATTATCTTGACGATTTCTTGTTTGTAGGCCCGCCACAGTCCGCGGCTTGCTCGATTCTACTGCACACAATGGAGAGGGTAGCAAAAGGTTTCGGAGTTCCATTAGTGGCTGATAAAACGGTTGGGCCAGTGACGACACTAAGTTTTCTAGGCATAGAAATTGATACCGTTGCAATGGAATGTAGATTGCCTGATGACAAATTAGTTGCTTTTCGGGAAGAAGTGAGAAAAGCAAGTACCCGGCGCAAGATGACGCTGCACGATTTGCAATCTTTATTGGGCAAGCTGAACTTTGCTTGCAGAATTATACCAATGGGCCGCGCATTTTGTCGCCGTTTGTCTTTGGCGACAGTGGGGGTAAAGTCTCCCCTGCATTTCATCAGACTGACTAAGGAGTTGAAACAGGATTTGAAGGTGTGGGCTCTTTTCTTAGAGGAATACAATGGCAAATCCATTTGGATTCAAACAGTGGAAAACGCAGTAGATCTAGGTTTTAGCATTAACGTGATTGAAAAGCGTGGTTTCAATTTGTGGTATCGCGGTCAGGTGTTGGTGGCGGAGTGGCCACTCGATTGGCGCGAACGAGGTTTATTACAAAACCGGGTCCTATTACAGTTATTTCCTCGAGTAGTGGCGTTGTCAGTGTGGGGCGAGTCAGTGATGAATAAAAAGATCTGTTTTTCTTGCGAAAATGTGACTTGTGGAAGCCATCAATTCGCTGTCTGCAGCGTCTCAAGAAGTGGTTAGGGTACTGCAGCACTTGGTTTTCTTGGGGCTAAAGCTCAACTTGTGGATTGTAGCGGATTGCAAGGCAATTGAGCCTACTAATGCTGATGATGTTCTTTTCCATTCACAGTGGCATCAGTCTCAAGAGCCGAGGCCTTACTTGGATTCAGTGTGCCGGGAATGTCCAGCGGAGCTGTGGAACCTGCCTTTAGGGCCGTGAAGGAGCTATTTGCTAGATCACTGTCAGAAAGGTCTTGGCTGCAGTACGAGCAGGCCTGGATTACATGGGAAAGTTGGAAGGTGTCTTACGGGTCCGTTATGGACGACGAGAGCAAGCTGTTGTTGCTAGTAGGGCA
Organism: Ranitomeya imitator; assembly: GCF_032444005.1. Taxonomy (NCBI): domain Eukaryota; kingdom Metazoa; phylum Chordata; class Amphibia; order Anura; family Dendrobatidae; genus Ranitomeya; species Ranitomeya imitator. The sequence continues at coordinate 18,757,916 of NC_091288.1, forward strand.
TGTGTGGGAATCCGGTTGGTCGGTGTCCAAAGTGAGTAAGTTTCTAGCTGGTTTAGCATTTGGTTTCAGGGCTAGAGGTTTAAACGATGAGACAAAATCATTTATGGTAATGCAAGTGGTAAAAGGTTTGAAAAAAGGGCAGAAGTCGTTCGATGGTAGACGACCGGTCTCTTTTGAGGTGCTGTTGACAATCGGAAGGCAATTACGAGCGGTTTGTTTTTTCAGATTGGGAAGTAATTTTATTCCAAGCGGCTTTTGCATTGGCGTTTTTTGGGGCATTTCGCTTGGGGGAGTTGGTTAGCCCTTCAAGATTTAAGGGAGGGGGTTTACGGAGAGAAGACGTGGATGTTACGTCTGACAAGGTAGTGGTGTTTATCAGGTCGTCAAAAAGGGATGTAACTGGCAAAGGGTGCAAATTAGTGTTATTTCAAGTTCCAAATTGTCCATTGTGCCCGGTAATCTGCGTGGATAGGTTGTTGAGAAGAGGGGGTGTATTATCCGATCCACTGTTGGTTCATGCAGATGGTTCGTTCTTGTCGCGCTACCAATTTGTTTGTTTTTCGGAAGTGTTTGGAGACAGGGGGGATTTCGCCAGCGAAGTATAGCGGCCATTCATTCCGGATAGGGGCTGCAACGGAAGCAGCCAGGAGAGGGTTGGGGGATGAAGTGGTTAAAAGAATTGGGCGGTGGGAATCAGAAAGGTTCCGGTCTTATGTTCGCCCGGATCTGGTTTAATTTTACATGGTCACGTATTCGGTGGGTTTTCTCGAAATGATCGGTGTTAATAATGTTTATTCTCTTACAGAACACGATAGAAGGCTGGTGTGGATAATGGGACACTCGTTCGTGTTCTGGGCGGCGGAGAGGGCAGCGGTTCGCCCGGATGGCCGCCAATTGGGTTTTTCGCGGGACGTCGCAACGCTGAGATGGATCGGGAAAAGGGGGATGACTTGGAGTCAATTTTTACCGGACTTCCATCGTTTCGTGCGTTGGGACCAGGTCCCACAAATTTTAGTTATTCACTTGGGGGGGTAATGACCTCGGGAAAAGGCCATGCAGGGAACTTATAAAAGACATTAAGTTCGACGTATTGAGGTTATGGGCGATGTTTCCAAAGGTCTTGGTGGTGTGGTCGGACATCGTACCGCGGAAGGTTTGGCGGGGTGCTAGGTCACCAGAAGGGGTGAACAGGGCAAGGATTAAGGTAAACAAAGCTGTTTCGAGGTTCATGGCAAGGAACGGAGCGGTAGTGGTGCGTCATATAAATTTGGAGTCCGGTACGGGAGGTTATTGGAGGTTGGATGGGGTGCACTTGAATGCATTTGGTACCGACATGTGGTGTCTGGCAATCCAGGAGGGCATCGAAACAGCTTTGAAGGTGTGGAGGGACATAAATGGCTAAGGGGTTAGTACATTTATGTTTGTGGCTGGGGTGGTGGTCCTCGAAGTTGGTGGAAGTGGAAAATGGCGGATTGCCGGGGGGGGGGTGGCGGGATCTCAATAGGTCCTGGACTCCCCGGGGTAATTTGAAATGGTAAAAGGGGTATGGATAATCCCGTGGAGGGGATTATTGGGGGACCCACAAACTGGTGTGCGGTTTTGGCCTGGCGGGTGGAGTTTGCCTCCGAGCTGGTGCTTAGCGGCTGGGGGTAAGGCGGATATAAGGCCAAAATAGGTGGGACGGTTGGCTGAAAAACGTTAATACTGGTTTCGGGCTTCGAGGACCATCCACTTCCGGGGTTTACTGTTATTATATTGTTGTATGTTAAATTTTAATAAACGGCTACTGTGGCCAATTAATCCAATTTAATTGTCATGTGTTTAATAGGGGGTAATCCTCTGTCGCAGGAAAGGGGGAGGTGGCCGTTACTCCGGGGTGTCATAAGGTAAGGTAAATGGTTTTATACTAGAGCTCACAGGAGTCACGGATACCCGTTGTCATGTGTTCATTACTTGTCTCACACTGGGAACACCTCCTTCATGTGAAAGAAGCTCTGGAGGCAGAATTATCTCCCAGGCTGTGTGTGCAGAGGAGGGTAAAGAGACTGCTGGTTGTTCAGAGGGAAGGAGACTGCTGTGTGCAAAGAGGAGAAGGAGACTGCTGTGTGCAGAGAGGAGGAGACTGCTGTGTGTGCAGAGAGAAGGAGACTGCTGTGTGCAGAGAGGAGGAGGAGACTGCTGTGTGTGCAGAGAGGAGGAGGAGACTGCTGTGTGTGCAGAGAGGAGGAGGAGACTGCTGTGTACAGAGAGAAGGAGACTGCTGTGTGTGCAGAGAGGAGGAGACTGCTGTGTGTGCAGAGAGGAGGAGGAGACTGCTGTGTACAGAGAGAAGGAGACTGCTGTGTGTGCAGAGAGGAGGAGACTGCTGTGTGTGCAGAGAGGAGGAGGAGACTGCTGTGTACAGAGAGAAGGAGACTGCTGTCTGCAGACCAGGAGGACGAGACTGCTGTTTGTGCAGAGAGGAGGAGGAGACTGCTGTGTACAGAGAGAAGGAGACTGCTGTCTGCAGACCAGGAGGACGAGACTGCTGTGTGTGCAGAGAGGAGGAGGAGACTGCTGTGTGTAGACCAGGAGGAGGAGACTGCTGTGTGTGCAGAGAGGAAGAGGAGACTGCTGTGTGTAGACCAGGAGGAGGAGACTGCTGTGTGCAAAGAGGAGGAGACTGCTGTGTTTAGACCAGGAGGAGGAGACTGCTGTGTACAGAGAGAAGGAGACTGCTGTGTGTGCAGAGAGGAGGAAGAGACTGCTGTGTAGAGAGAGAAGGAGACTGCTGTCTGCAGACCAGGAGGACGAGACTGCTGCGTGTGCAGAGAGGAGGAGGAGACTGCTGTGTGTAGAGGAGGAGACTGCTGTGTGCAGAGAGGAAGAGGAGACTGCTGTGTGTAGACCAGGAGGAGGAGACTGCTGTGTGCAGAGAGGAGGAGGAGACTGCTGTGTACAGAGAAAAGGAGACTGCTGTCTGCAGACCAGGAGGAGGAGACTGCTGTGTGTGCAGAGAGGAGGAGGAGACTGCTGTGTACAGAGAGAAGGAGACTGCTGTGTGTGCAGAGAGGAGGAGACTGCTGTGTGTGCAGAGAGGAGGAGGAGACTGCTGTGTACAGAGAGAAGGAGACTGCTGTGTGTGCAGAGAGGAGGAGGAGACTGCTGTGTGTGCAGAGAGGAGGAGGAGACTGCTGTGTACAGAGAGAAGGAGACTGCTGTCTGCAGACCAGGAGGACGAGACTGCTGTGTATGCAGAGAAGAGGAGGAGACTGCTGTGTGTGCAGAGAGGAAGAGGAGACTGCTGTGTGTAGACCAGGAGGAGGAGACTGCTGTGTGCAAAGAGGAGGAGACTGCTGTGTTTAGACCAGGAGGAGGAGACTGCTGTGTACAGAGAGAAGGAGACTGCTGTGTGTGCAGAGAGGAGGAAGAGACTGCTGTGTACAGAGAGAAGGAGACTGCTGTCTGCAGACCAGGAGGAGGAGACTGCTGTGTACAGAGAGAAGGAGACTGCTGTCTGCAGACCAGGAGGACGAGACTGCTGTGTGTGCAGAGAGGAGGAGGAGACTGCTGTGTACAGAGAGAAGGAGACTGCTGTGTGTGCAGAGAGGAGGAGACTGCTGTGTGTTCAGAGAGGAGGAGGAGACTGCTGTGTACAGAGAGAAGGAGACTGCTGTCTGCAGACCAGGAGGACGAGACTGCTGTGTGTGCAGAGAGGAGGAGGAGACTGCTGTGTGTAGACCAGGAGGAGGAGACTGCTGTGTGCAGAGAGGAAGAGGAGACTGCTGTGTGTAGACCAGGAGGAGGAGACTGCTGTGTGCAGAGAGGAGGAGGAGACTGCTGTGTACAGAGAAAAGGAGACTGCTGTCTGCAGACCAGGAGGAGGAGACTGCTGTGTGTGCAGAAAGGAGGAGGAGACTGTTGTGTACAGAGAGAAGGAGACTGCTGTGTGTGCAGAGAGGAGGAGACTGCTGTGTGTGCAGAGAGGAGGAGGAGACTGCTGTGTACAGAGAGAAGGAGACTGCTGTGTGTGCAGAGAGGAGGAGACTGCTGTGTGTGCAGAGAGGAGGAGGAGACTGCTGTGTACAGAGAGAAGGAGACTGCTGTCTGCAGACCAGGAGGACGAGACTGCTGTGTGTGCAGAGAGGAGGAGGAGACTGCTGTGTGTAGACCAGGAGGAGGAGACTGCTGTGTGTGCAGAGAGGAAGAGGAGACTGCTGTGTGTAGACCAGGAGGAGGAGACTGCTGTGTGCAAAGAGGAGGAGACTGCTGTGTTTAGACCAGGAGGAGGAGACTGCTGTGTACAGAGAGAAGGAGACTGCTGTGTGTGCAGAGAGGAGGAAGAGACTGCTGTGTAGAGAGAGAAGGAGACTGCTGTCTGCAGACCAGGAGGACGAGACTGCTGTGTGTGCAGAGAGGAGGAGGAGACTGCTGTGTGTAGACCAGGAGGAGGAGACTGCTGTGTGCAGAGAGGAAGAGGAGACTGCTGTGTGTAGACCAGGAGGAGGAGACTGCTGTGTGCAGAGAGGAGGAGGAGACTGCTGTGTACAGAGAAAAGGAGACTGCTGTCTGCAGACCAGGAGGAGGAGACTGCTGTGTGTGCAGAGAGGAGGAGGAGACTGCTGTGTACAGAGAGAAGGAGACTGCTGTGTGTGCAGAGAGGAGGAGACTGCTGTGTGTGCAGAGAGGAGGAGGAGACTGCTGTGTACAGAGAGAAGGAGACTGCTGTGTGTGCAGAGAGGAGGAGACTGCTGTGTGTGCAGAGAGGAGGAGGAGACTGCTGTGTACAGAGAGAAGGAGACTGCTGTCTGCAGACCAGGAGGACGAGACTGCTGTGTATGCAGAGAAGAGGAGGAGACTGCTGTGTGTGCAGAGAGGAAGAGGAGACTGCTGTGTGTAGACCAGGAGGAGGAGACTGCTGTGTGCAAAGAGGAGGAGACTGCTGTGTTTAGACCAGGAGGAGGAGACTGCTGTGTACAGAGAGAAGGAGACTGCTGTGTGTGCAGAGAGGAGGAAGAGACTGCTGTGTACAGAGAGAAGGAGACTGCTGTCTGCAGACCAGGAGGAGGAGACTGCTGTGTGTGCAGAGAGGAGGAGGAGACTGCTGTGTGTAGACCAGGAGGAGGAGACTGCTGTGTACAGAGAGAAGGAGACTGCTGTCTGCAGACCAGGAGGAGGAGACTGCTGTGTGTGCAGAGAGGAGGAGGAGACTGCTGTGTGTAGACCAGGAGGAGGAGACTGCTGTGTGTGGAGGAGGAGACTGCTGTGTGCAGAGGAGGAGACTGCTGTGTGCAAAGAGGAGGAGACCGCTGTGTTTAGACCAGGAGGAGAGGAGGAGATTGCTATGTACTGTACTTGCACTCAGTCAGAATTGGGAACAGACATTGCCTCTTTGCTGCTGGACTCATCCTGTAAGGGTATGTTTCCACGGTCAGTAAACGCTGCGGTTTGGACGCTGCGTCCAATCCATAGCTGCCAGATGTTACAGCATAGTGGATGGGATTTTATGAAATCCCATCTCCACTATGCGTGCAGTGACGCCTTCGGCATCCTTGGGAATACGGACACGAGGCGCGTCTTTCTAGACTGCAGCACGTCTATTTATCTTGCGGAGACGCTCAGTCTCCACAAGATAAATATCACAGTCCAATGTATAGGATGCGGTGATTCTGATGGTTCAGTGACCCATGCGGAACTACCGCGCGTACAAAAGACGGCAGCGCTTTGGACAGAGCTGCGTCCAGAGCGCTGCCAATCTGGACCGTGGAAATATACCCTTACATGTGCACTTTTTAGTGATCTGCCATTCTGGCAGATCCTGCCTCCAAGTTCCCGTGACCTGAGTTAATGGGTCTGTGAGTGACAGTGACGATACAGCCGAAGCTGCTGTTGGGATGATCAGTGTTTTCTTAGTTCATCTTCTTAATAACGTGACTTAGATATTATAAGTCTAGTTCAGCTGTACAGAAAGTCCTGCCCCGAGAGACCTTGACCCTCCTATGATTCACCAACTTCGGCGCCCCTATGGCTGCACTTACACCCGATGACTTGGCTGCCGTGTGAAATTTATCCTGCTCACTTAGCAATGCAATATAGAGGCAAATGGATTGTGTTACCAAATGTTCACATCCCCACGACTGAGAATGCAAAGTGCAATATCTCCCCCGCCTCCAATACAATGGCCGTTTCATTGCTCATTTTCATCAGGATTACTTTTACTATCGGCTTCTTTGAGGATAAATATTCTGCAGAGACTCAATCAGAAGAAGAAATATTCAACTAAAGGACATTTTGAGACCAGATACATCCTCATTCTGGATTCTAGAAACTAACAAGATTCCAGGAAGCGGCCATTGCCTGGTGTGATAAATTCATAAATCATATATGTGGATAATATTCTGCTTGAGTTTCTAAATTACTTTCTGTTTCTCGGCTTATATTTATCTCACCCCTGAACTCTTATTTATTGCGGTTTCCAGCACCTGGGAGAAGTAATGCATTGCTGGATTATATTCATGCATATTAAATGGGAATTCTGCAGACTTCACCACTTCTTCTCATGTCGTGGATGGGCTGAGGGTAATGGTTTGGCCTAGATTTACCATGATCATTCATGTTAAGATCTAGAATGGATTAAGACTGCTCTCTGTCATCTAATTGGTGGGTTGTATCATTAATAAAGCCACTTTCCCTGTGTCCTACTAGAGCATATGGACAATACAGGCGCAGTAAGTTGTTTTTCCATTCAAAAGTCTAGAGAAAACTGGAGAACATCCACATTGTGGCTATTCCCCCCATTATAGCGTACGGTCACCCATGGGATCAGCAGGACTAGTATGCGATAACTGCAAGGTGTTAAAGGGAACCTGTCAGGACGATTTTACTGTTGCAGATTTTAGCTTTCAGTGGAATCATTCCACAATCAGACACATAGGAGAATGAACTGTTTTACTTAAGAAATGCAACAACCATTGTCTTTACCATTTTACCATCACAACATAAAGGCTAAAGAGAAGAACTGATATGCATCAAATGGTTAACATCCAGCGCCTCTTTGGACGAATGATCCCAGGAAATCCAAGATTTCTTAAAGCATCTATTTATTTCTATTTATTTATATTAAAAACAGGTAACAAAAAAGGTCAGGCAGTTTGGATACATTCATGATTAGCATGTTTCGACCCAGGCAGGTTGGCATCTCAATGATTAAGACCTGCCTGGGTCGAAACATGTTGGTCTCTATGCCTTTTTTTTTAATCATGAGTGTATCCCAACTGCCTGACCTTTTTTGTTACCTGTTTTTAATATGAAGAAATAAATAGATGTTTTAAGAAATCTTGGATTTCTCGGGATCATTCATCCAAAGAGGCGCTGGATGTTAACCATTTGGTGCATATCAACCTTCACTCAGTGGATCCGTGCACCCTGGATGACATATATATATATATATATATATATATATATATATATATATATATATATATATATATATATATACTGACACAAACATGGCTGAGAGGTCATACAGTACAGTATAGATGCACACATTAGCAAACTCTGTTAAAACAGTGCCTTGTGCTATCTGCTTAAGATAGACCCCCACAGCATAAGTCTGCAGCTGTTGTATACTCCAACCTTTAGTAGTAACACTTGTGTGGCTGTACAGGTCATAGTACAACAATAAAATGATACCTGTCTTCTAGTAATCCTACTTGACAACCCTGAGAAATCATGATTTAAGCAACATGCAAATTAACCTGAATGTGCATTGGGGGTGTGAATAAATGTAGTGTAATGACACACCCCAATGCACTTCTGGCTAATTTGCATGTGCTTTAAAGCTTGATTTCTCAGCACTGGTAGATCAGATTACTACATAAGATGTTATTTTTATTTTACTATATACCATAGGTGCCCTTTAAAAGGAAATGTGTGCCTCTCAGTCTGGACTTCAGTTTTATCTGGAGAAAATATGGCAGAAACCACAATGGGGAAACTCCAGCTGACTCCTTTATAGTCAATGGTGTCCATATAGCTCTGCAGAAGTGAACTAAACCTTTGTGTACTTGGACTGATACTTTATATCTAACTATCAGGAAAGGAGAAAGTGTTCTGTTTAGGTTTTTGTGTTTGTATTTATTTAGCTCACAGATGAACGCCTCGTGTGGATACAAGTGTAACCGTCCCACCGCTGTGACCAGTATAAGGTCTGTACTGGGATTTTCAGCCTCTGAGTGGGAACAAATAGGATCTTATTCACTGACGGCAAACCAAGATGTTGACAATGGTTTGGTCTTGGAACATAATGGAGGGAATTTACTAAGACCAGCATTTGTAAAGCAGAAGCCATCTGGACTAACACCTCTCATTAATTTTGGAGCATCGTTAGGCCTCTTTCACACTTCCGTCTTTCAACTCCCGTCACAATGTGTCGTTTTGTGAAAAAAAACGGATCTTGCGATTTTGCCCGCAGGATGCGTTTTTTTCTCATAGGCTTTGCGCTGCCTGTCGTTGGCTATATATGGACGCAGGATCCGTCGCTGACTGTCAAAAGCAGGGATCCATCGACAGATGCCGTCTTTTCAAACCGAGCATGCGCGGAAGAATTTCACGTCAGGGAAATTCTCTCTCTTTTTTACTATTGATGTTGCCTATGCAATGTTAAAAATAAAAAAAAAATTTAAAAAATCGCAATATTCTCACCTTCCGGTGTCCCGCGCAGCATTACCGATGCTCGCGATGCTCCCGGCAGCTGGCGTTCTCACAATGCCTTGCGAAATGACCCGATGACGTCGCGGTCTCGCAAGATCGCTATGTCATCAGAAGTCATTGTAACGCAAGGCATTACTGGGAACGCCAGCTGCCGGGAGCATCGCGAGCATCGGTAACGCTGCGCGGGACGCCGGAAGGTGAGAATATTGCGATTTTTTTTTTTTTTTTTTTTTTTTATTTATTTTATTTTATTTAACATGGGTTGTGTTGTGTTTGCGTTTTCACAGCGGAACACAACAGGTGCACATAGCCTCGACGGGCCCGTCAGAAAAACGGGCCCAGTGCACCCATATTTTACAATCTGCACAGGATCTGTCATTTCATCATTTTGACGGATCCTGTGCAGATTGTAAAAACGGAAGCGTGAAAGAAGCTTTAGCACCGGAAACTGATCTCTACGCCATCTGCTTCATTCAGGATGGGGTTTACTGAGGATCTCAGCTATCAGGCCCAATGGATATGGGATAAGTTTTTTTTTTGTCCATTGCATTGTATTAGATTATGCCAATTATGTGATCCGCGGCGCTATTTCATGTGACAGGTCTTCGTGTGTTTCCAGTCACTTTTTTGATGTCCTTTAAATTTAATACCGATAGGAAATCACAATTCTATAAGGGTACCGTCACACAGTGCAATTTTGATCGCTACGACGGCACGATTCGTGACGTTCGAGCGATATAGTTACGATATCGCAGTGTCTGACACGCTCCTGCGATCAGGGACCCCGCTGAGAATCGTACGTCGTAGCAGATCGTTTGAAACTTTCTTTCGTCGTCTAGTGTCCCGCTGTGGCGGCATGATCGCATGGTGTAACATATATCGTATACGATGTGCGCATAGTAACCAACGGCTTCTACATCGCACATACGTCATGAAATTATCGCTCCAGCGTCGTAGATTGCAAAGTGTGACAGCAGTCTACGACGCTGGAGCGATATTGTTACGATGCTGGAGCGTCACGGATCGTACCGTTGTAGCGATGAAAATTGCACTGTGTGACGGTACCCTAAGTTTATGATGCTAAGACACTATCTGATATGATAATTTAGCAAATGTAAAACTGTGCGCATGCGCCATCGTAAAATGCAGCAGATCAAGCCGTACATCAGATCCTTGGCTCCTGGACAGGAGATATAAATTCGAGAATACGTAGACTGTAAAATAAACTTTGCAAGAATAGGTCCTGACCTTTAGTAGAAAAACTTTATTTAAAGGGACAGTAACACCAGTATCGGCACCTTATATAAATGTAGCAGCATTATAAGATGAGCTGATATCAGTCAATGTGGATGAAAATATTTCTTGTGATTGTTAACCCTGGCGATATACTTGTATAATGTTCAGTAGTGAACGTGAGTAATGGTATTTTCTGGACTTCATAGGGGATCTGATAAGGTTCTCTGAACTGATTCCATTGATCACCCACAGTGTTTAGCAGGCGCAGCGCCATACCTTTGGTAGTGCATTTCAAAAACCTGACCGGCACATCCAAACATAGACTAAGTGTGAACAGGTGCTGAACCTAGAGTCGCCAACTCGTATATAGTTAAGTAAATAAGGCAGCACACTGCAGCGCTAGAACATGCAAACTTGAAATACAAAATTTGAACTGCATTACTGCACTAGAAATATGAAAAATGAGAGCGTTTAGCGCATAAAAATGGCCAATTTTATGTGTACCTGGTAGCCACTTTACGGCATCTCTCTTATACCAGGTCCTACACTTGCCTTACCTCGCTGAGAATAAACGTCTCCATCTGAATGGGTACATGTGAAACCTCTTCCTAGACTAAAATTCTCTCTCTGTGGAGGGGTATTGGACCTGCTGTAATTAAAACACCTGTGGCTAGGAGGCGGAGTGCACGATCAGAAGGCTAGAGAATACATTTCAAAAACCTGACCGGCACATCCAAACATAGACTAAGTGTGAACAGGTGCTGAACCTAGAGTCGCCAACTCGTATATAGTTAAGTAAATAAGGCAGCACACTGCAGCGCTAGAACATGCAAACTTGAAATACAAAATTTGAACTGCATTACTGCACTAGAAATATGAAAAATGAGAGCGTTTAGCGCATAAAAATGGCCAATTTTATGTGTACCTGGTAGCCACTTTACGGCATCTCTCTTATACCAGGTCCTACACTTGCCTTACCTCGCTGAGAATAAACGTCTCCATCTGAATGGGTACATGTGAAACCTCTTCCTAGACTAAAATTCTCTCTCTGTGGAGGGGTATTGGACCTGCTGTAATTAAAACACCTGTGGCTAGGAGGCGGAGTGCTCAATCAGAAGACTAAAGAATACATTTCAAAAACCTGACCGGCACATCCAAACATAGACTAAGTGTTTTTGGTAGTGGTCGTCTCTGGTATTGCAGCTCAGTCACTAGAATAGGCACCAGGCACAATTCTCTGCAGTCACCTGATCTATGGGGGGCGCCGGAAGTCGGACCTCCACCAATTCAAAATTGATGACTATTCTAAAGCGGTCAGCTAGTGCAAGTCTGCGTGCAGCTTCAGCCTGAAAGAAGAAAATCATGTTTATTCCTGGTAGTTAAATGTTCACTGGAACCAAATGAATTTTTTTTCTGTCCAATTAACGTCGGGATGAAGTAGCAGAGCGACTCTGAGAAATGAATCTTATGAGATTTAATAGCCGAATAAAACCCGCTCGTGTGGTCGGTAAGCGTTCCCTCTGTGTAAGAGTCAGTGATTTTTATGTCTCGTGCTCAGAAATCGCTAAATACATAAAATATATTCTGCTATTATTATATGGATGGTATAAAACTTAAAATGACATTCCGTCTTTAAAAAATATATACATATATATATAAATCCTGGATAGTTCCTTTTTAAGGGGCTGTTGAATAAGTGTGGGATCAAAAAGAGGTGTGATGATTTGTAGAAATTTTCAATGATGCGATATCAATCCCACAAGGTAACAGTTGGCATGTGTGCCCTATAGAGGCTGTTCTTCCACAGATCCAGTAACCTCATGGACACATATGAGACTGTTCGGGTCGGGTGGCCTGGGGTCAGTCTCGGCATTGCACACTGTGTTCCAAATTATTATGCAAATTGGATTTAAGTGTCACAAAGATTTAATTGTTTTGTTTTTCAAATAAACTCTTGGATGGTATTGTGTTTCAGGGCTCAATGGATCACTGAAATCAATCTTAAACACATGTGATAATTAGTTTTCCAGGTGATTCTAATTAAAGGAAAACTACTTAAAGATTATGTTCCACATTATTAAGCAGGCCACAGGTTTCAAGTAATATGGGAACTAAAAAGGATCTCCCTGCTGCTGAAAAGCGTTAAATAGTGCAATGCCTTGGACAAGGTATGAATACATTAGATATTCCACGAAAACTTAAGAGTGGTCATCATACCTTGAAGAGATTTGTGACTGAAACAGAGCACAGACAGAGTTCATGCAGATAAAGGCATAATGAGGAAGGTTTCTGCCAGACAAATTCATGGGATTAAGAGAGCAGCTGCCAAAATACCATTACAAAGCAGCAAACAGTTATTTGAAGCTGCTGGTGCCTCTGGAGTCCCTCAAACCTCAAGGCGTAGGATCCTTCAAAGGCTTGCTGTGGTGCATAAACCTAATATTCAGCCACCCTTAAACAGTGTTCACAAGCAGAAATGGTTAAAGTGGGCCCAGACATACATGAACACTAATTTTCAAATAGTCTTGTTTACTGATGAGTGTCAAGCAACCCTGGATGGTCCAGATGGATGGAGTAGTGGATGGTTGGTGGACGGCCACCATGTCCCAACAAGGCTGCGACGTCAGCAAGGAGGTGGAGGAGTCACATTTTGGGCCAGAATCACGAGGAAACAGCTGGTGGGGCCCTTTAAGGTTCCTGAAGGTGTGAAAATGACCTCTGCAAAGTATTTAGAGTTTCTGACTGACAACTTTCTTCCATGGTCTAAAAAAGGAGAAACGTGCCTTCAGGAGCAAAATCATCTTCATGCTGACAGTGCCCCATCTCATCCTGCAAAGAAACATCTGAGTCATTGGCTGCTATGGGCATAAAAGGAGATAAACTTATGGTGCGGCCACCATCTTCCCCTGACCTCAACCCTATAGAGAACCTTTGGAGTATCATCAAGCACAAGATCTATGAGGGTGGGGGGCCGTTCACATCAAAGCAGCGGCTCTGGGAGGCAAAGAAATACAAGCAGAAACTCTCCAAAAACTCACAAGTTCAATGGATGCAAGAACTGTGAAGGTGATATCAAAGAAGGCTCCTATGTTACATGTAACTTGGCCTGTTAGGAGGTTTTGGAGTTAAATAGCTTTTTTTGTTCAGTGAATGTGACCTCCTAATGCTGCAAATTCCACAAATGAGAATTTTCAGTTCTTTAAAACATATCAAATGTATAGAAATTCTACTGTGCCTAATAATTTGGAACAGTGCATTTTGAGTTTTTATTTATTTTGGAGATTATACTGTTATCATTGGGAGGTTTCTTCAATAAAATTCGATGTATATGCTAACGGATGATGACTTTTATTAGACTGACTGTCATTTGCACCGACCATTTACGAAAATCCGAGAAAAATATAATTTGCATAATAATTTGGAACATGGTGTAGTCCACATACATACCTTGAAATGCGCCAGTCTGAACCAGGACTAAAGCACCAAGAACAGCAGCTTAATTGCTGATGGGGAGAAACGTTTTCCCATGCGAAATCATTGATTAGCACTGTGCAAGATTGTTGGCACAATAGCGCCCGCTATTTCTCCATTATTAGGAAACATGTGATTTGCTAATGATTCCTCAATAGTCACAGTTTATCCACGGTTGCAGACACAATTATTAGGCCTCATTAGTTTCTAATAGTGTATGATACAGGAAAGATATATATCTTACCAAGATAGTGTATGAGGCTTTCCATGTGTTGTATTGTGGAAGGTTAATGTTTTGTGAAATGCGTTATTCTAATATAAAAAAAAAATAGGATAATCATTAAAAAACCATAAACAGGAACAAAGCCGTAAAACTGCAATAAGCCAAGGCTAAACTTTCCTAATGAGGCTCCTCTCCGGGGACCCAACCAATGCAGGACTGCTGAACGGGGATGAAATCCAGCTAATATTTTACTTTTTTTTTTTCAAACTGAAATATTTATTAGTTCGGATGATATTTTTAAAGGGCTGAAGGCGAAATATAAACCTTGAGATGCTGCCGCTTCCTCCTCCAGCTCAGGCTCTGTCATTTTAGCTTCTTACCACAAACTAACAATAACGGAATGTCGTTTAGTAATTTTTCTTCTACCGTGTTCACAATGTCTGCTTGCTGCCTGTGAATGGAAACGTTACACTTTACATTAAGGATATGAAAATGCGCTGATCACACGGGTCCGTGGCTCTATACCATGTCTGACTATCCTATCACCTAAAGTCATTGCAGCATTGGGGCTTCTTGGGGCTCCCATGATGAGTTTTTTATGGTCGCGCTTAACCATCGCATCTAAAGGGTTAATCAGAGCTTTCTCAAATTGCAGCAGTTGTCTTCTGTGTAAAACAGATGGCACCCACTGGGCATGGAGCGGGCTCAGCACATTAGCCCACTCCAACCAAATGCTCCTGGCTTCTGCCATCCACACCCAGCGGTGGTCAGGAGAAGTGGGCGGACGCCGGGCAGTGGTAGGATGCCACTGCCAGGAATAAAAAGGGTCACATTTTAGGTTGAGGCTTCTGTTGCACATTTTGCATTGGAACCCAGGAATTATTGTTCTGTAACTGAAGTTACTCCTGTCCCCACATGATGATATTCAATGACCGCAAGCAGAGATTTTAAAAGAATTAGGAAACTGATACACAGAGCATTGTTTTGTATTTTTGTTTTTTTACGATGCATAACTTGTATTTTTGCTGAAACTGGAATATCCCTTTAAGGAAATCGCACTCAGTCAACCCTGAAACATGCACAATTTCCATGCAGCCGAGAAATAATTACGACCTGCATAAGAATGAAGCAAACGCGGACCCAGCTGCAAATACATATTTTTTTTGGCCTGAGAGATTGGCATCCGCAGCGGGTTTCATCATTTTCCACGTTTGGGAATCATCTGAATAATAGATGAGGGGATCGGCGCTACTCTTCTGCTGCGCTAAGTTCTTAGATATCATTTTGGATATATTTTGGGAGCACCGCCTGGAATTGGAGGGCAGAGAATAAACTATGTATTATAGATGACGGCTCTTTCATTTGTGGGGACGTGTTTGGATAAAATAAAGATGATGGTGGTTTTTCCCTTTGTGAATCTACAAGAGCCGCTCAGCGTTCATGTTTTATGCATTCGAGGGATTAATAGTCACTTAGGAGGAAGGAAAAATGGAGCGCGACAGCAGCGGCCTCCTCTTATAACATAGGTCTTCATACTCTCCTCCTAAACTGACGGTGACCATGTTTTTAAAGGTTTATTCTTTATCATTGAAAACAAGCACCATACAGATCTTCAGGGATCTGATCTCTGGGATTTCCACCGATCCCCAGGATGTGGATCTAAAATGCCCTGCTGTACAGGAGAGGTAGCTGCACCTGCGTGGCATCACTCTGTTCATTTTCCATGGAATAGCACCCAACTTTGTCTGGCCGTCCAATAGAGAATGAATGTATCAGTGGCGTTCATGTGCGGCCACTGCGCCATTCTGATGGGCATTTCGGAGCCTTGATCTGTGGGGGTTCCAGTGATGGGACACATAACGTGCAGCCAAGAATCAAATAATATCAATGCAGCATTGCACCATAGTTATAGGGAGCGTGGTCATCTTGCAACCAGCAAGTCAACGCCACCTTAATATTCAAGTCACGAGCGGTCTAGCAAATTCTGAGTTCTTGCAACTTGTACTTTTAATTTATCACATTCACTTTCATTGTGGTATGATATTGCATTACCATTGTGTGAGATTTGATCCTGTGATACTTGTCCCATCACTTGGACTCACACCAATTCATAGGACATGGACCTGAAATGCCAGAATGGGGTGCTGGCTGCACAAGGGCACCACTGCTTAATTCAGCCTGCATAGGTCTGCTGGAGAAGACTGAGGACAGTGCTTGGCTATCTCAAGGAGGTCCAAAGAGGACAAATGGAGCGGTGCTTACTGCTCCATTCTCACCAGGCATTACCCAGCCTAGTAATTGATTCCATTGATGGAAATGGTAAAGTGTGGCCAAAGACCACAGAATTGCAATGCAACATTGCACCATTAAAGTGAATGTGGTCGCCTGTATTGCCAAGTCTTAACACGAAGGTTTGGATGCAGCTTTAAAGAAAGCTACTACTTGCGATATAACACAATTTTATTTTAAAGTACTAAATTAAAGGAATTGTATGATTGCGTGCACTTTAGTATATTTTACCATACAACTGTTAAGTACATATAAAGATTAAATACATATAAAGATTAACTACATATACTTACATCATCACCAAGGAGCGTTTAAACATCATCCGTCTGGAATATCAGAGAAGCAACACCAAGAAACAGAACCCCTGGGAAATTCACAACACTGCATGGGCGTCCCCACTTATGCAGGTATCACAACACTGTACACGTATAAGTACAGTTACCCAACTTTCTGCTTCTGTCTTAGTCATGTTTCTCTGATCTTATATAGTGATTTACGCTGTGTAACTCTGGTTTCAGCCTCCCCTTCCAGTGGCCAGCTTTCAGGATAAGATGAATCCGAGATACCAGGCAAACATCAGATAATGGGAAATAAACCCTGACAAATCAAAAGCTCTCAAGGATTAGATAAGTACTCACATCAGACAGAGGTTAAATAAACCTCCATGTTTGACAATAACAAACAACATACATAGAAAAACATAAAACTATTTGTGAGGTAAAAGCTTTCAGACAATAAGTAAACAGTTCTGAAGATTGTGTCACTATGATCATTGTCTGACTGTAAATGTATGACCAGCAATGCTACGCTGTCATGGTTTGAATGCATTCTGTATATTTCAGTGTGGACTCAAAATATCCATTTTTATATTCACACTACACCTTGAGATCAGCAATTCGCTATTACCTTGACACACAAGTCACCAGAGGTCCCAGCAGGTTCCGAGCAACTTGCACTTTTGTTTTCATCACAGTTACTTTGATTATGGTGTGATGTAGCAGTGTCATCATGCGATCATTGGCTGTGCAATGTGTCTTACGGCCAAACTCACTGTTTACCGTAGACTTAATAGTCTTGACTGCACCATGAAAATCCTAAACTTGCCACAATTAAACCATTGACGAGTTGCTGTTGTTGGATGTTGTTTTTTACATCTTCAATGACTATGGCAGAATGAACACTTCATTATGTCATCTACACCCTACCTAGAAGATGACGTGGTCACAGACATGGCCACACAGTGCACCATTAGTAGTCACCCATCCATGACACGGTCAGGCCTGTCTGTGAGGGCAACACCGAAAGGTGCCGAGTCCCACATGTGGCCCATGGGTCGCAGGTTGTGCACCTCCGCTTTAAATAGTTCTGCCAAGTGAGTGCTGCTGAATAATATAATTGGTAGTTTCCATTGCCATCAGCAGATTTCTTCTGCTTCAAGCAGATTTCTTGCTGCTGTTTCTTTTGCGGACGCTTGGGAGAAAAGCAGCAGATCAAGACGAGAGTTCTTGAACGCCGCATAGAATTTAAGTTGGCAGAAGCTGCGATAGGGAAGATCATGAAGTTGCAGGAGTTGGCACAAGGGATAGTTTAACCCTCTGAACCGTCACACCGTTGAATCTAATAAATAAGTCTAGAAGATGAAAGACTTTGTATGTGCAGATGTGTCCATCTGAGTCAGAACTTGGATGGAGGGGAGAAAAGATACAATGTAACAGCTAGAATGCAAAGAAAAGTTCTGTCACTTTCTTATACACTTTGTGTTTCACTGCTATTTGCTAAATATTTGCTTCCTGTTATTGAAGAATAATATTTATGGGCTGTAATCTCCTCCTGCTCATACAGACTCAGGGTTTGTTACAATGTATCATCAAGACAATGTTCTTACCTTGGGAAGTGGTTAACACTGATCTACAGTTCACCCACACATCTGATGTGACCCTACATGCAAAGCCTGCAGTTGGGTTACCCTACTCTCTCCACTACACATGACTGCAGGATCAGACTACACAGGGATTGTTTGTAGTCTGTAACCATGGCCACAAATAAGTCTGCATTGAAGCTGTATTCACAAAATGGATGGAAATTTATTGTTTTGTATATTTTTAATTTCTATATAAAACAAATAAGAAAGACATTTCTATAGAAACTAAAAACAACACCCCTCATTAAAGCAGCAGGAGAAACGCGCGTCGGGGCATGGGCAGGTGATCTCCCCCCCCCCCCCCCTCTCATCTACATGTGTAAGCAATATTGTCTATATTCATGAGGCTGCTTTATAGCTGTACCATGTAAGATATTTTGGTGAATACTTTATATATGTTGATGCTCTGGGTTTACTTTCTACTCATGTATTATAAATCTGCCCTTGCAACTTTACTTCTTTAGGAATTGTGAGCCTACACATTCATGTACCTAATTCTTTAATTCTCAAATCACTTAGGTTGAATCAAATTGTCTGCCTATATTTATTGGCTGTATAATCATGTTGCATTTGTCATTTTATATTTTCTTGAGGATTTTTGGATATATTAAATGGGCTAAATTCTAAAAAAAAAAATTTGCACTTGCAAATTTTCATTAATTCTTGGTGAGAATAGTTTACTCCTTTCTTCTGCAAGTCTGAGAACAATATACGTATAATATTTGTTAACCATTTACTAAACATTTAACAAAAATGTATGACCACTTAAACAGTAACTGAATTAAAAAGGAAGGGAAAGATAAACTCCACATTTACTATATTATTGTATATGGTCAAAATAAAAAATGTTATACATGAGATGTTTCTATCAAATTTTGTCTCATGAGAATATAAAAAAAGCAAAAAATCTAGGATGTTTGAGTTACAAAAAAATAAAAAATAACCATCTGTTCCAAATTTTGATATACTTATCCAATATGTCCACTATAATTGCTCTTTTTTTTTCAATTTCACATATTTCATTAAGCCATTCCTTAATACAGTGCGTTCTATTGTCTTTTCAGTGTCTCACAATTAATATTTTGGCCACATTTGATAATATGAAAAGTAAGGGGGGTGGGGTTATAGCTGATTTTCCAATTTTAATGAAAATGATTTGGATATTCTCAATAACACATTGAATAATAACAAGCTAATACTTTTTCATATTATACAAGATTCCAATCCTTTTTGAAAAGGTATAATTAATAGATCACCTCTTCCTAAGCCTATCGCTACAATATGCAAACTTACGAAGGAGTTGTTCAGGACTTTTTTCCCCCCTTACTATAGGCTTAAAAAACTAACAAATAGGTACAGTAGTTGCTAGTTATCTGCCTGTTTGACCCAACATTGGCTCAGAGCAGTTACAGACCTCTCCTGCCGGCAATAGATCTTCTCAATGTCAACAGAGCAACTCTTCTTCTTCCAGCTCTGCTCTTCCACTCTGCTTTGTTAATGGGGTGTGACTGCAGACCTCATGCTGAATGACATCCGGCTCCCCACAGCTAGACGGTGGGGAGCCGGCTAACAGTCATCATGACAACGGCAGTCACTCTCCATCAACAAAGCAGAGTGGAAGAGAAGTTGCTGCTCTGTTGATATTGCCATCAGTGGAAGCTGCTGAATCACCGGCAGAAGTCTGTGGCTGCTCTGTGCCAGGCGCCGGGCACAAATGACAGGTAGTTGGCAACAAACTTGCCCTTGGCTAAAATGAGGGGATTCCAGTGATGGTGCCATATTATGGGATTGCTACTTTTGCTGTTGCTTCAGCTATTCTATGATATGTAAAACCATCATTCAAGTATGAGCTGCCGGTATAATGATCTTATGTGAACGCATAAAGGATTGTTGTCGTGTCTTTGTATCGGATAATGAGCTGTCGTTTTTGGCACGCAGCTCTCCTCTCCACGCTTATGTCTGCTTTGTTAACAATCTTTCAGGCTTATTTCCCTACTGATGTAAGTGTTCTCCGCTGCGTTCTGCTGAGATGGCAGCATATGTCAGCACAGTATGGTTTGTGTGTGTTTTACTCGAGAGGGAGGCGATTATATATGATTGCACCCTCTGTAGATCCGTTCAGCCTATAATGCTATCTATGTGAAGTTATACATTGGTTTTTTTTTTCACCATTGAATAAGCTCCTCTGCAAGGTCACGTCCTGCATTGACTGTTATGGTACGTACAATTAAAGGACACTCTGTAATAATTATAGTGAAGCTGTCCTTTCACACAAAATCTAAACAGAAGCATGATCTTGCTGTTCTTATCCCCTACAATACAGTAAAACTGCTGCTGGAGCACATACCTGTCTAATATGTGTAGAAAATGTCTGAATTCTCATACTATATATGACAATTCCATCCACACTTTTTCAGTAGGTTGTTCCATTTTTACATGAATTATGCCAGCACTATAAGTGCTGGAACTTACTTTTCCTCACTTCCTAGTATACATTGCTCCTGTCATTGCCCAGTTGCTTGACTAATCAAAACTTAAATCCCGCATTTTTAATATACCTGTATGCTTGATAGACAAAAGAGGAGTTGGCAGCAGAGAAACATAGATATGCCCCACAATCTGTAAAGACAAAGACCCAACCACCAATTCCTGAAGGGACAAAGACCTGCCTCCTACTTCCTGTAGAGCAACAAAGACAAACCCACCACTTCCTGTAGAGAGATACAAATTCCAACACCATTACCTGTAGAGAGATACTCACTCACCACTTCCTGTAAAGAGAGAGACTTACCCACCACTTCCTGTAGAGAGATAAAAATTCCAACACCATTACCTGTAGAGAGACACTCACTCACCACTTCCTGTAAAGAGATAGACTTACCCACCACTTCCTGTAGAGGGGCAAAGACTTACCCACCACTTCCTGTAGAGGAGCAAAGACTCACCCACTACTTCCTGTACAGAGACAAAGTCTCACTGCCATGGGGATACAGAAACAGAGAGGGGCCAGAAGATGGCAGCATCTGGTCACATGAAATCCTGCACACATTAGAACTGCTTCACCATCCCATTAAACTGTTTTTTTCCTTGCTGTCATTGCAAGGGTTAATCAG
This sequence comes from Ranitomeya imitator, assembly GCF_032444005.1. Classification (NCBI taxonomy): domain Eukaryota; kingdom Metazoa; phylum Chordata; class Amphibia; order Anura; family Dendrobatidae; genus Ranitomeya; species Ranitomeya imitator. The sequence continues at coordinate 18,778,860 of NC_091288.1, forward strand.
TTCCATTTATCTCCTGTAGATCTCCATCCTGAATTGTCTCAGCTGTTCTGTGTTAGCCACTTCCCTATGGTACACATGCTTGCCACTGGCACTTGGGAATCGCCAATGATGGTTCTACTTCCTGGTTAGGTGTTGAAGAACTTCAGTGTTTGGAGTAGTAGGTTGGAAAGTTGTTGAGGAGATTTCTGCTTGGAGTTGGTTTTCAGGCTTATCCTCATCATCTCCTGTTTAGTTTTTCCTACCTATCTCTCCTGTGTTTCACTCTGTTGTTTTGCGAGTATATTTGTATGATTTGTAGTTTTCTTTCAACCCTGTCTGTCTACTCTTGCCTGTCTGGTTAGTGTAATGTTATACACTTCAGCCTCACACCTCCCTGGGTGAGGGAAGCAACACATAAGATTTAAGATAGGAGTATAGCAAGTTACGGGGTAATCTGTGGGACAGGGATAGACTAAGGTGCCCCCTAGTTTGAGGATCAGGTAGGTGCCCACCGTACCTAGTCATTATGTGACACTCACCCACCACTTCCTGTACAGAAATAAAGGTCCACCCACCATTTCCTGTAGCGAGACAAAGACCCACCCACCACTTCCTGTAAATTCCAACAATTAATATTTTCAGAAATCAAAAAATTAAAGAAAATGGCTACTGTTGGGACAATATTTTTTTTTAAACTTAAATGCATATATTTTAAGGCTTAAAATCATTTTTGCAGCAGGGTTCACTTAAAAGGTTTGTGCCCTTAGTAATTTCCAAACTCTTCTTTTCCTTGCTCATTGGTGGCTGCAGAGGTATCTTACTGGTGTGTACTATGTCGAGATAAGATAATTCACTGTCACTCACTGATATCTTGAAAGTGGTGAGGAAGTGAAACACAAAGGATTTACTAATCTCACTTTTCTTTTTGGAAAGTTTCAAAAACGACAGCGCACCCCACATTTGTTGCATAATTTACAACTTTTTCCAGTTTTTCATTGCTCTCCACTAAACGTTTTGCAAAGTGTCCGGGGCGTAGCGAGAGGGTGCAGTTTAACAAAATGATTAATATTTCTAACATTAGTGTCGATTTTAAACAGGTTCATGTGAAATATCAGTCTTAATAAATTCTCCGAAATATTTTAATAAAATGCAGAAACTTTCATTTATACAGTAATTAAGAGGGTTCTCCAGGACTTAGATATTCATAACCAGTCCTTAGGATAGTTCATCAGTATCAGGTCAGTGGGGGTCCAACCCACTATAACACCCACTGATCAGCTGTTTGCAGGTCCTGAAAGTAAACAGTGGACAGAGCCAAAAGAGCACAGCACCCTAGTGGTCATTCTTGGGTACTGCAGCTCAGATCCCATTCACTTCAATAGGAGCTGTAGTTTCAGTTTAGCAGCAGCTGGAAAAACAAGATGACACAATTTTTCTGTCCATAGAACTTTCATAGCGAGTCCTCTGCATTTATTTCCAGCATTAAATTTAGAAAGATTCAGTTCTGGGAATAACTCAGAAAGGTAGAAAACCGAATAGCGACAATTCAATTACCCCAGAAGCCGACATGTTCTGTCCATGCAGATTGATCACAGTCTGGAACAACACGCAGTTTCACAGCAAACAGCAGATCCGGGCCCATGCATATTTTATAGTGGAAACTCACAGCAATGGTGGATATGAGTGAGAATGAAATTTAAAGGGGAAGCAACATATTAACACTATAGGAATTTGATTAACAAGTGCATTTCCATGTGCCTATGCATCTCAATATTCTGTAGACTGTTTCCTCTCCTCTCTTAAAGGCAGACCGTTGTATGCAACCCCTCACAGAACATAAATGTATGTTGCATCACAATCACATTTTAATTGAAAGGGGTTGTCTGCCAATGCTGATGCCATTCTGCACCGGGCCAATGTTAGCAGCGCTGATGATAACGCATCGGCAGACACCTGCGGGGATGTGTTCACAATCGGCAGCATTATTTAACCTGTCCTATTCATTCCGGTCGGTATCTCCCAAACCAATGTTACCAGGGCCGCTCATTTCCCAATGTGGAAGTGATCACCCATATGAGTAAAAGTCTCTATTCCATTGTAGGCTTTCCTGTGTCTTCGGAGCTGTGTGTGGATGAGCCCCCCGTGCAGCTGGTGTGTAAGGTGCCCTGCAGTCTGGACTGTGTCATCAGCGAATGGTCGGACTGGTCGCCGTGCTCCAGGTCATGTTCTACTAAAAATGCAGAAGGGAAGCAAAGCAGAACCAGGTCAATCCTCGCCTACCCCGGAGAAGGTGAGTGCCCCTTCAGCGCTGTGTGAATGGGCACCTGTGTACATTTCCAGGGAAGTAGTCAGGCATGGCATTGACTAACACCCTTGTCTACTAGGAAAACAGTCAAGATTGGCCAAGCAGAGCCTGCATGTATTCGTAAGGGCTCACGAGGTTTAGCCATTAGTTGAGAACATAGTGATCCAAAGTGTATTTCCATCTTTAGAGGCTCTCCAGATGGTGGTCCTGAGTGGTGGACCCTTGTCTGTGATGTTCCATATGCCATTTTTAGGCTACGTTCACATTTGCGTTGTTGGGCGTTGCGTTGGCGACGCAACGCAAAACGCATGCAAAAACGCATTGTTTTGTGACGCATGCGTCCATTTTTGGCTTGATTTTGGACGCAAAAAAAAATGCAACATGCTGCGTCCTCTGCGCCCTGACGCTTGCGCCAAAAATGACGCATGCATCACAAAACGCAAGACAACGCATGTCCATGCGCCCCCATGTTAAATATAGGGGCGCATGACGCATGCGTCGCTATGCGTCGCCGAACCTGCGCCCGACGCAACGCTAATGTGAACGTAGCCTAACACACATGGCAAACTTTTTAGAATGACCTTCTAGGATTAAGATGTTTCCCTAAATTTCCATGACTTCTTTTTTCATGAGCGCCCACTTTTGCCTTGTTGATGCGTTCTTCTGGAGCATCTGAGGACCACTGAATCTTCACAAAATGTCCCAGAAAGGAAGTTTTGGAAGGAATTGGCTGCTCCCAAATGCTCCTGAAGAGTTGACAAGTTTGCAATTTACAGTAAAAGGACAGGGCTTGTCATGATAGTTACACCTTTACAATGGAGGATTTAAAGGAAGGAATCTCACGTAACACAATGATATCATTCCTCGTCTGCTGCAGGTGGAAAGCTCTGTCCTTCAAACCAAGCCTTGTATGAGTATCGATTGTGCAACGACCATCCCTGCTCGACATTTTACTGGGAGGCATCACCATGGGAACCGTGCGCGGCAGACGTAAAGATAGCACAAGCTAACGCCACCATGGGCTGGAACAACGAGGCGGCATGTGCCCTGGGGGTGCAAACCCGGAAAGTCTCCTGTATGAAGAGCCACGGAGGTCACGTCGCCAGCAAAAGGTCATTTACTAAATGTTAATGGAATGCAAAATAACAAAAACTTGTGTACAATGATTCCAAAGAGATTCATCATCTATGTGAAAGGCGTCTATGCTGGCGATTTCATTATTTTATTAATATCTGTGCACATTTACTAAATGTGAAGGGGAAGAGAACACTGAGGATGGACAATGGAGAAGAGTGGAGGCTCCGACACCGACCTTCTCATCATACAATTAAGTTATATATTCCTGCCTCACCGCTAGAGAGCGCTAAGGATAGATAGATAATAGATGATAGATCGATAATAGATAGTTAATAGATAGATGATAGATATGATAGATAATACATAGATAATAGATAGATATAGATAAATGATAGATAATAGATAGAAATATTGAGAGACATCTAGCTTTAACATTGTGCTTCTTTTATACTTTTAGATGCCCAGAATCTACCAAACCTGACACATTTCGGTCCTGTACTTTGCCTTGCACTAGGGATTGTATTGTTACTTTATTTAGCGACTGGACTCCATGCCCCAAAGCATGTCAGCCTGGTGAGTATGTTTCTATAGCAGACTTTGTAATGATCAGCATTATGGTAGTTATATTCTTGTACATAGGGGGCAGTATTATAGTACTTATATTCTTGTACATAGCAGCAGTATTATAGTAGTTATATTCTTGTACATAGGGGCAGTATTATAGTAGTTATATTCTTGTACATAGGGGCAGTATTATAGTAGTTATATTCTTGTACATAGGAGCAGTATTATAGTAGTTATATTCTTGTACATAGGGGCAGTATTATAGTAGTTATATTCTTGTACATAGGGGCAGTATTATAGTAGTTATATTCTTGTACATAGGGCAGTATTATAGTAGTTATATTCTTGTACATAGAGGCAGTATTATAGTAGTTATATTCTTGTACATAGGAGCAGTATTATAGTAGTTATATTCTTGTACATAGGAGCACTATTATAGTAGTTATATTCTTGTACATAGGGGCAGTATTATAGTAGTTATATTCTTGTACATAGGGCAGTATTATAGTAGTTATATTCTTGTACATAGAGGCAGTATTATAGTAGTTATATTCTTGTACATAGGAGCAGTATTATAGTAGTTATATTCTTGTACATAGGAGCACTATTATAGTAGTTATATTCTTGTACATAGGAGCAGTATTATAGTAGTTATATTCTTGTACATAGGAGCAGTATTATAGTAGTTATATTCTTGTACATAGGAGCACTATTATAGTAGTTATATTCTTGTACATAGGGGCAGTATTATAGTAGTTATATTCTTGTACGTAGGGCAGTATTATAGTAGTTATATTCTTGTACATAGAGGCAGTATTATAGTAGTTATATTCTTGTACATAGGAGCACTATTATAGTAGTTATATTCTTGTACATAGGGCAGTATTATAGTAGTTATATTCTTGTACATAGGGGCAGTATTATAGTAGTTATATTCTTGTACATAGGAGCAGTATTATAGTAGTTATATTCTTGTACATAGGAGCAGTATTATAGTAGTTATATTCTTGTACATAGGGGCAGTATTATAGTAGTTATATTCTTGTACATAGGAGCAGTATTATAGTAGTTATATTCTTGTACATAGGAGCACTATTATAGTAGTTATATTCTTGTACATAGGGGCAGTATTATAGTAGTTATATTCTTGTACATAGGAGCAGTATTATAGTAGTTACAGTTAGGGCCAGAAATATTTGGACAGTGACACAATTTTCGCGAGTTGGGCTCTGCATGCCACCACATTGGATTTGAAATGAAACCTCTACAACAGAATTCAAGTGCAGATTGTAACGTTTAATTTGAAGGGTTGAACAAAAATATCTGATAGAAAATGTAGGAATTGTACACATTTCTTTACAAACACTCCACATTTTAGGAGGTCAAAAGTAATTGGACAAATAAACATAACCCAAACAAAATATTTTTATTTTCAATATTTTGTTGCAAATCCTTTGGAGGCAATCACTGCCTTAAGTCTGGAACCCATGGACATCACCAAACGCTGGGTTTCCTCCTTCTTAATGCTTTGCCAGGCCTTTACAGCCGCAGCCTTCAGGTCTTGCTTGTTTGTGGGTCTTTCCGTCTTAAGTCTGGATTTGAGCAAGTGAAATGCATGCTCAATTGGGTTTAGATCTGGAGATTGACTTGGCCATTGCAGAATGTTCCACTTTTTGGCACTCATGAACTCCTGGGTAGCTTTGGCTGTATGCTTGGGGTCATTGTCCATCTGTACTATGAAGCGCCGTCCAATCAACTTTGCAGCATTTGGCTGAATCTGGGCTGAAAGTATATCCCGGTACACTTCAGAATTCATCCGGCTACTCTTGTCTGCTCTTATGTCATCAATAAACACAAGTGACCCAGTGCCATTGAAAGCCATGCATGCCCATGCCATCACGTTGCCTCCACCATGTTTTACAGAGGATGTGGTGTGCCTTGGATCATGTGCCGTTCCCTTTCTTCTCCAAACTTTTTTCTTCCCATCATTCTGGTACAGGTTGATCTTTGTCTCATCTGTCCATAGAATACTTTTCCAGAACTGAGCTGGCTTCTTGAGGTGTTTTTCTGCAAATTTAACTCTGGCCTGTCTATTTTTGGTATTGATGAATGGTTTGCATCTAGATGTGAACCCTTTGTATTTACTGTCATGGAGTCTTCTCTTTACTGTTGACTTAGAGACAGATACACCTACTTCACTGAGAGTGTTCTGGACTTCAGTTGATGTTGTGAACGGGTTCTTCTTCACCAAATTAAGTATGCGGCGATCATCCACCACTGTTGTCATCCGTGGACGCCCAGGCCTTTTTGAGTTCCCAAGCTCACCAGTCAATTCCTTTTTTCTCAGAATGTACCCAACTTTTGATTTTGCTACTCCAAGCATGTCTGCTATCTCTCTGATGGATTTTTTCTTTTTTTTCAGCCTCAGGATGTTCTGCTTCACCTCAATTGAGAGTTCCTTTGACCGCATGTTGTCTGCTCACAGCAACAGCTTCCAAATGCAAAACCACACACCTGGAATCCACCCTTGACCTTTTAACTACTTCATTGATTACAGGTTAACGAGGGAGACGCCTTCAGAGTTAATTGCAGCCCTTAGAGTCCATTGTCCAATTACTTTTGGTCCCTTGAAAAAGAGGACGCTATGCATTACAGAGCTATGATTCCTAAACCCTTTCTCCGATTTGGATGTGGAAACTATCATATTGCAGCTGGGAGTGTGCACTTTCAGCCCATATTACATATATAATATTATTTCTGAACATGTTTTTGTAAACAGCTAAAATAACAAAACTTGTGTCACTGTCCAAATATTTCTGGCCCTAACTGTATATTCTTGTACATAGGAGCAGTATTATAGTAGTTATATTCTTGTACATAGGGGCAGTATTATAGTAGTTATATTCTTGTACATAGGGGCAGCATTATAGTAATTATCTTTTTGTACATGGGGCAGTATTATAGTCATTATCTTTTTGTATATAGATAGCAATATTATAGTACTTCAATTCTTGTAGATAGGTGGTAGCATTATTGTATTTTTTTTGTACATCAGACGTTATTATAGTTACAATGTTTTTATTTTTTTGTGTCAGTATTATTATAAGTGACAACCATTTTCTTGGACCAGAAATACATTCAGAATAGTTGTCACTTCCCTTTCCCTTCTCCTCTGGGCAGATAATACAAAGCGGAGAAGCATGATTTAGTATATCGTATATCTTTGGAATTATCTGTGCTGTGACGTGTAATATGAAGCCTGTCTTTGTGTATTTGTGGTCTATAAAGCCAATATATAAATGAGTAGTGAGTGGAGCGTGCTGAACGTGCAGTGAACCTGACAGGGCCTCCATGTCCCTGGGCTACACTGCCTGAACATTCGAGCACTAATGAAAGGAATAACAGTCTTACGGCTCCTTGAATGGAATCTGCAACATCTGTGCTACTATTATCAGCTGCTCAAAATACCTGCACAATTATAGAAAGAAATGATAGAATGTTCATGGGGAAAGCTCACTTCTCCTTGGCGTGTGAGATAAGTATCTGTGTAAAACATTCTGCAGAATGCATCAGACCATGAATAGGAGAGGGAAAACTTAACCCTCTAAATACTTATTTCTATCCTGTAAATGATATAGTTATGACCCTTTATAGCCAGTGGTGCACATAGACATTTATCGGCTCCAGGGCAATTATTAAAATGGGGTTTCTTCTGGAGCTGGTTGATGTCACCCCAATTTCTTCTTGGACAGTAACACTTGATGCTGGTTTGCACCTCCGTTGGTTTTCCAAAATTAATGAGCTTATTACTAATTTTGTGGGGTCTGTAAAGAGGGGATCCTTGTGCAGTTTTTGACTTCCCTTTGAAAGAAGAGCTGAGCTTTGCCTTGGTGTTCCCTACACCCTTGATTTTGGCTCTCGGTCTTCAGACATCCAACATTCACCCTCCAAATGGACTGCAATGTCTGAACCTGCCATTGGTCTCCTCACTCGAACTCAACAGCCTAAAATGCATATATGAGTCTGTGTTTGGGTTACGAGACCCAGGTCCAGTCTGCGTATTTTGATCCGAATTTGGACCATGAGTAACCTATGTTTGAAGTCAGCCTTAACATGTGTGCATAGAAGACTCGTGTGTGTCACCAAGATCACTTCTTCTTGTTGTCTTGGTTTGATTCTTAAAGAGCTTGCCGAATTTAGAAACCCACTATAATATACCCTAGTGGGTAATTCTGAGTTATTTGTGATGGGTGGGCATATTCTAGCCAGTGGGGTAGAGAAGGTCTCTGGCAGTACAAGTCTTAGACAACCATTTGATATGAAGGTGCGTTGTGTAATACTGAATTTTGCCTCTTGGAGCGCTGCAGGGAAATTGAAAACTTGCTGCCAGGGTCTCCCACAGATTACAACTGATCATTGGGGGCTGGGGGTCTTAGTAATGGGACACTTTCTGATCTGTGTATAGTCAATAGGCCTCTCTAACAAGTAAGGATTGTCCAAAGTGTAAGTATGAGGCCGGTATATGCTATTGTGGAAGGCTAATGCATATACCATAGGAATGAGCCAGTGTGACAGAAGGTTTGAGTCATCCGCTCCAAGATTCCACCTGATATTTACAGTAGTCTCAAGAGGGGTAGGTTGCCGAATGGGCAAAACACCAATGTCCGGACCGATCACTATAGATTATTATCACCCCGCTATGCTGATTCTCCAAGAGATGGGATCAAATCGGGCTTCCTACATGTTTGTTGGCTGCACCGATTCGAGCTGTTACAGGTCTTTACCAAGTTGCTTGATGAAGACCTACAACATGTTGAAGCATAGCCATTACGTATCAGGCATTATAAATCTCCATTTCATCTCTGCTAACCGTTTGGACGCTGTCTACTTATTTATGGATGTGGATTCTTCCAAGTGGGACTCCTTGGTGTAGGACTCTACGTCCCGCTAATGTGAGAGCGCTGCTAGTGGCTTTATATGCCTCTGGATTAAGGGATGTGTCTTCTGAAGACCATGATGGCTTATTCTTATAGTAATTTGACCGTTTCAATCCATTTTAGGAAACGTCTCCCCGGTGAAACAGTGGCGATACAAGATACTATTACAAGATGCTGTGAATGGTGGTCAGGAGTGTCCGGATACTCTGTATGAGGAGAGGGAATGTGAGGATGTCCCCATCTGTCTTATGTACAGGTAAAGTCTGTTGTGCTATCCAAGATATAATAGGGGGCGTCCTTTATGGGGGCGTCATTTCCACATGACTCTTCCTATGTGTCTTAAATGTTGAAAACATTTCCAGGACACTGGTCATGTAGCCATGTTATAAGTCCGGGTCCACCAGACCAGAGCCCTTCACACTGGCGGACACAGACAGAATAGGGTCCCTGTGCAAGAACTATATAAGGACCCTTTCCAGCCCTAAAAATGCTAAATTGCATCTGCTGTGGAGGTAGAAATGGCCCCCCTTACCTCTTGGGTCCTTGTGCGGCCACATAGGTTGCACTAATGATATGTCTGGCCATGGCCCTGCAAACCTCCTCCTACCTCCCTGCATCGCCAGCACCTCTTCTGATTAGTAGGCTATGTTATCCGAAGAGATGTCAGCAGGTAGGAGAAGGTTCGCTGTGACTACTGATGCAGCCACTGGACCACTGGCCTGCAAAATATTTTTTTTCAACACTAGAAGCTACAGAATCTTCCAACACAAATGTGCTCTCTTAAAGGAAATATCCACTTTTTACACCACGTTTGTAATGATTTTTTTAGTCAGTAAAACATCTTTAGAGCAGACAGTGCTCCTATTTTCTGATACCGAGCCACTTATCCCTCGCATACAAAAATGATGAATTTCTGTCTGCCTTCCGTCACCACTAGGTGGTGCTCATGATTTTGCTGCATATTGTTCTATTAACGCCTTCTGAGGACGATCACATGTCGAGTTCAGGTGCATTAGAGCATGCTGCAGATTGTAGCAGTCTCAGTCATTACGAACCATGGTATCTAAACGATTGAACGATGGGCGGAGGGGCCCACAGTTACTGTTCGGCACCATCTCCTCCAGAATAATGATTGTTAAGGCCCCTGGGTCTGCCACCTTTGTTCTCTTATTAAGCCCTGCCTCAGATCTCAAAAGGATATTCCCATGTTTATAGATGATATCAGACAGTGCTTGCGAAAACAAACACTTTTGCAAATTTCTGCTTATTAAAAGTTTTAGACACATCAACACTTTTCTTTTGTTTACAGCTTCTTGCCCTGGAGGCCGACCACTGATGCTAGGGAGCAGAACATGCACAGTGCTTACAAGCTCTATTGTTTTGAGCTTGTAAGCACTGTTTTAAAGCTTTCCAGGATCACTGCAGTGCACCGTTATCTATTAGTCCTACACAGCTTTTTCGCAGTGCTTACAAGCTAGACAGCAGTGGTGGTCGGTTTCCTAGGCAACGGGATGTAAGCAAAAGTGTTAATATCTCAAGAATGCCTGAAAATTTTAATAAGCAGTGAAATACAAAAGTGCATGTTTCTAAAAGCTCTATCCGAGTACATGGAACTAACCCTTTTATAGGAGATCACTAAAAAAGCAAGATACATATAATGTCTGGATTTAAGTCGCCTAATAGCATTAAAAAAATTGAAAAAAAAAAAGTTTCAGAAATGAATAAAAATATCAAAATATAAAAAAAAAATATAGTTTTTCTTTTTCCTCCTTGGCTTCACAGCGTTCCAAGAGGTCAAAACTAATACAATAATGTATTCTGCAAAGTGAAGGCTGTAAAAAAAAAAAAAAAGGACTAGTGTAATACTCAAGGCATACAATGTAAGGCTATGTGCTCACGTTGGGGATTAGTCTACGGATTGAGTGAGTTTTACCTGCGGATTTACCGTGGAATTGCTGCGTTTTTTGTGCGGATTTCACCTGCGGATTCCTATTATGGAGTTTTTTGTTTTCCATAGGTTTACATGGTACGGTAAAACGCATGGAAAACAGCTGCGGATCCGCAGCAAAACCCGCAACGTGTGCACATAGCCTAATACATATTTTACCTGCACTTTTGTATTAGTTTTTTAGTTTCCCTCTGTGTTCGGATCAAACCATGGAGGTTAATTAACGCCGATGTGGTGTCATTGATTACATGAGTTGATTAACAGCAGCGATGTGTTCCGATATTACAGAAGATTAATTCTCCGCAGTATTTAAAATGAATGAATCTGAAAGCCAATTTCTATCAGGCGCCGACCTTTGTCAGAGAGATCTAATTACAGTTATGTTTTGTGAAACGTCGGATTAATTACAGATTATACCTAAAATAAGAGTCTCCTTTTATTACTGGAGACGGTACCTTGACCTGCCCCCTCCTGCCGACGTCTCTCCGCTCCATATTTATTCTGATGATCTGACTGCATTAACCTCATCTCCGTTCATTTATCGCTATGAGCCAATGATTGACGTCAATTTATTACTTGAATTTTTGGATAATTTAGGTTGTTTTATAAAGTCACCAATGTATCCAATGTCAATCTGTGCTAATAGCAGGTGAACAGCCATAGTTTTCCTCCCTCGGGTGCACATTTGGCAATTCGCGATCATTGAATCAGAATTAAAAAATTTTTTTTCCTGGAATGTTTCCTGCCCCATACACAGAATATAGATTGACATAAATCTAACCTACCATTCTGCAGAAAAGCTGAAATGTTCAAAAAGTATAGTTCACCTTATATATCCAACCACCAGGGAGTTTGTGGAGCGCCCCCAGACGCAGGGTCGCGGGTTACTCGGTACCGGTCCTCTCTGTCTCAGTTCTAGGATTGTCACGGTGGCTAGACCCGGTCTGTGACCCTGCTAAGGGGCGTCCAATGAAAGGGTAATGAAAGTTGTTAGGTGTTTGTGACGCCACCTGTGGTGTTCGGTCAGAGTGACCGACGCTGCTTTGGGTCCGCTGGGGTGATGTGATGGCAGCTAGATGGTATACCTTCCCACAGGTGAAGTATATCCCCAGGGCTTCCCAGTGGTGTAGGTGGCGATGGTGTGAGGCGCAGTTAATAACGAGGACACAGGGTTGTAGTCTCTCCACCTCTTTACTAGTGACTTCAGGATCCTCAATCCGGAGCACTGTTAACAGGGCTGGCTGTGACCGGCCGGTCCGAAGGCACATCCAGAGTTCCCTTTGCAGGTGGAAATCAGTGCCTACCACTAGCACCTGTGTGTTGTAGTCCTTCCCTGCTGAGTATTCGGGATAGTCCTCACAACTGTCGTTTCTGTTCTGATGTTCTGCTTCGTCCCCCAGTTTGTTATGGCTAGGACGCACCCATTTGACGGGTAGGCTCGGAGCTATTCTGGGACCCTAGAGACGCCCCTCTCCACGGTTGCCCCCTATGTCTGCTTAGGTGATGTATGTTAGACAGCCAACCTACAATCAACTGTCCTGCCGCTGTTCGAAGTAATGCTTGGAGTCAGTTACTTCCTCAGCGTTCTGGCCACCGGCTACGCGCCTCAGTAGGATGTTGCCGATCTCGGGGCACAACTCCTACTGGCTCTCCTTTGTGCTTGATCTCGTTTCTCACAGTTCCACAATATACTTCGCTTCGTGTCCTTTCTTTGGATGCCGCCGCAAGGTAGTGCAGGCGCGGCTCTGTAATGATCTGTCCTTGTCGCTAAGTCACTGCCAGGTTCCCACACCTGACAGGGACCCCTCTGAATCTTCCCTGCAACACCCCCTGCCACGGGATGTTGCCTGGGCAAAACCCAGTCAGCTTCTGACTAACTTCTTATCCAACCCCCAGTTTTACCAAAGTGTGAGGTGTGGCCTAGTAGATGGAACCTTTTGCTCCCCCTGGTGGCCGGAGTGTGAAATGTAGTGTGTGACTGTGATATCTGGTCAGGTGAACTCCTTTAGTGCCATCAGACGTACCATCACTCCCCTTAGTGGCAGAGCGACATTACTGCAACGACCAGGTCTCTGGGGCGCAGCACTTGCACCAGAGAAAAATTCTATGTAGCGGTTATGGGGCCCCTGAAGAGAAGGCTAGTGATGAGCGAGTGTGCTCAGATAAGGTGTTAAACAAATAGACGAAGACCGGGGAAACGTGCGTTGAGGTGGCAGGCGGGGTCCACAGCTCTTACTACATGTAAGCCACAGCTCTTAATTTGTGTACGTTACATTTACACATATGCACCTATAGTCTGTTTGTTTAATACGTACTATTGCGCTTTATCTCTGCTTCATTGCACACACTGATTCTCCTTTCTTGTCTATTCCTTTTGGACAGACTTACATATGCAATATTGTTGTTGCACTATGTATTAGCAATCTTATTGTATCTTTATATTATATTAGGACCCCTGATGGGACCACTTGATAATTAGATGAAGTTATGGTATTGATTTATATATTTAATCTCTATAGTATGTAATATACATTCTTAATACTAGCAATGCATATGGTATTTCATTCTTCGCAGCATATTTAATAATTTTCCTACTACCCGCCAGCAATCCTGCTTATTGTGTTACTCTGATTTGATTCAATTTTAATTATTTTGATTAATAAATTATGTAAGATTTAAAATAAAAAAAAACCTCTCAGACCTTTGTCTATAATTTGACTAGGGCTACTTTCACACTAGCGTCGGATTCGGCCTGTTGCATTGCGTTGGGCCGAGATTCCGACGCTAGCGTTTGATGCGCCGCACAATGGGGGCAGCGGATGCATTTCTCCGGCGCATCCGCTGCCCCATTGTGAGGTGCGGGGAGGTGGGGGCAGAGTTCCGGCCGCACATGCGCGGTCAGAAAAAGCGGTCCGTCGGCAGCAAAAAAAACCATTACATTTAATGTTTTTTGCTCCCGGCGGTCCGCCACAACACGGCGCAACCGTCGCACGACGGTTGCGACGTGTGACAATACGTCGCAATGCGTCGGTAATGTTACTCTATGGGGCAAAAGCGCATCCTGCAAACAACTTTGCAGGATGCGTTTTTTCCCCTAAACGACACATTGCGACGTATTAAAAAAAAACGCCAGTGTGAAAGTAGCCTATTAGAAAGGGTTATATGTGGTTATACAGGGATTGTTGTCTGTTACTATGGTGATGCATCATTCTGTAAAGGAGCTGTTGACACAAAGTGAATTACGGTACTTTTCATTTTACGGCACTGGTACAATATATTAATGGCTGTGAAGGTGTTCATATGCTTTAATACCATCAATGTCAGGATAAATCTGTTTCATCCTAAATCGGAGAAATAAGACGATGTTCATAGACATGTGGCCAGATATCCAGGAGTGACCGGTCACATACAATATAAGGGAGCGCCGTTCTGATCCCATATTCTGAAGCTCCCAGCTTTTCGGATTGATGTAGAGATTGCAGCACCTGCGGAATTATTCTGCCTTTGGACATCTTCAAGGAAGCAGGAGACGGATGTTCAGAGACGTGACGTGAAACATCTGAAAAGCGAGCGCGCAGTTTAGTGTGTCCGGATTGTGGGTTCCCACTAATCTATGCAGATAAATGGCGAAGTTGACATTGTCTAATGCAGCGAGCTCTCGATAATTCACCGATAAGTGGAATCATTTTAGAATTTATTATTTTTAACCCGTCCTGGTTTGACTTTTCACTTTTTCATGATGTTTTTTTATTTTTAACGGCAATTTGGTTGCATAATTTTTCTTTTTTTTTTTTTGCACAGCTAGATGTTCCTTTATAACACACTACGTACAATGGAAAAAAGTATTAAGAAGGATGGTAGTGCACACAACAATCCTAATGTTAAGTGGAATAAGATGCACCTAATTTATTAAGAGGCGCACACATCACTGGCCGTCTGTCCAGGTTCTGGTATAATTTATAATGTACCGTAAATGAAAAACATGGTCTGCTCCTCCATTTTACCCTTAAATAAGACCCCCAGAGTAAAGATGGGTATAATTATATTATACACAGGATCAGTACAATTGTTTCCTGAAATCCTCTGTGCTGCTGTGGGTGCTGGACATTTAACCTAATAATTTGTGGACCTCCCACTTGTCTCTATTCCCCTTTATTCACATTATACATCTGTTTCGGTCTCTTCCAGTCCAGTTTTCACATCGCTATACTAGACGGGTCAATCCCTGATAGTGGACAGGTTTGCACAGTTATTTCCTGAAATACTCTGTTCTGCTAGGAATGCAGTATAGTTCTCCTAATAATTCCTATTATAGAGCAGGTGTAAACTGCAGCGGAATCCGCACAAAGAATTGACATGCTGCGGAATGTAACCCGCAGCGTTTTCGCACGTTTTTTTTCCCGCAGCATGGGCACTGCGGATTGCGGTTTCCAAAGGTTTACATTGTACTATAAACGCATGGAAAGCTGCTGCGGACCTGCAGCTGCAGATCCGCAGCAAAATCCGCAACGTGTGCACATAGCCTAATGGCTGCAGGGTTCTGTAAAATTGTCTTCTGTACATGGATAATCTATGATAAAAGTATAGTTTATTGTAATTTTTCATAAACCACAGTGCAACAAGAACTACAACATCAAAAGCCCCTGCCCTGCACAGACAATGTGCCAAAGGTCAGGTACAAAGGCATCAAGATTGTGCACGTCAGGAATGCAAAGTGATAATGAAATGTAGGTATTTATTTTGCAGGATTAAAGGGAATGCGGTATAATTAGCCTTCGATCTTCACTTCTGCTAAAAATCCATTTTCTACCCTTCATCGTTAACTGGTTTATACCTCACAATTAATTGGGAATTAGCAGCTGCACATCTCCATCGATACCATAATGATCCATTTCCCAATGCACAGGTATATGGGGAGGGCGATCTGTGCACACCTGGTCTCATACCCGTGTCTTGTAATGGTTTGCAGGTGGAGGCCCCAGGAGTGGAGTCAGTGCGTCCTTGTGCCAGATTATGTCCGACAGGGCATTGCAGGAGCCACGGAATCCTGTGGCCCTGGGATACAATCTAGAGGTAAGTCTCTGAGAAATCTATTTATTGTGTACCTCTTGATCACATTGCTTGACCTGCAGTTTTCCCACATACAGAATGACTTGGAAGCGCTGGTCCTGTAATTGCTTGTCCTGGAGGCAGCGATTTCATTGCCCTCGGATATGATATATTGGTGACCAGAACAATCCATCATTATAAATGTGTTTTTAATGTAAGCTAAATTACGTAAAAATGGCACCTGACACCAATGTATCGTCTGATAATTGCTGCAAGTTCTGTGTACAATGAGATGAGCGTGAGACCAGCTATAAATACAAAATATGTTGTGTACGGCAGGGATAAAGGATTTATCTCGTTCGTGGGAAAATTTTAAACTCAGAAATACAGGACCGTGACCATTACAATCAACTATCCGTGGTGACCACGTTCATTATTTATTTATTTTTTTTTTTTTGGAAAGCGGTAAATTCCATGGCAAAGGCCTTTTATAGCAATTTTGCAGTTGATTCACGGAAGAGTTACAAGAGGCTTGTGGCATAATTCGTGGCTTATTGGTTTCCTTTTACGTCTGAACCTAACCCATTGAGGGTATGTGCACACATTGCGGATTTCCCGCGGATCCGCAGCGTTTTTTTTTCCACGCAGAAACGCAGATCCGCAAGTGATTTACAGTACAATGTAAATCAATGGGGGAAAAAAAATGCGGTGCTAATGGTGCGCAAAAATCTGCACGGAAAACGCAGCAGATTCAAATAAGGACCATGTCCTTTCTTTTTGCGGATCTGCAACTTTTATGCACCCATTCCATTATAGAAATCCGCAAGGGTAAAAAAAAAGTATTAAATCCGCACAAAATCCGCAAAAAAAAGCGCAGATTTTGACCTGTGTTTTCTGCCAAGAAATGCAGAATCTGCACAGAAAATTCCACAGTCTAATCCGCAACATGTGCATATAGCCTTAGGGCCCATTCAGAGATGTCCGTGGAAATCACTTCGATCACGAACACGGTGCGTCTCCTCACTCCAGCGTGACAGTTTCATGTATTTCTAGGAGGCTGTCCTGTCAGGAGACCCTCAGCCGGTCCGTGCATTGCGGTCTGAGATCTGACTGAGATCCATGGACGTCTTCATGAGCTCTAAATATTATTAGCAGCTCGAGGGCTCAACCAATAATGACGGCCATAATATCTATATCGGGCCACGTTCACTCGTTCAGGATTTTGTATCTGTATTTGTAAGCCAAAATCAAGAGAGGAACAGTCAGAGAAGTATAATAAAAACACGTCACCACTTCGGTATTTTTCACCCATCCTGGTTTTGGCTTACAAATACTGAATGTGTGAACATTGCCTTAGACTAAGTTCACATAGGCATATTTTTTGGGGTCTGTGCACTGTCCATGTGCAAACAGGCCATTGTGCACATGGTGAACTGTCCATGTAGACCTCGGCTCCGCGTGGAAAAAAAAATCCTAGTATGTGCTAATCTTCTCTGATTTATAATAGTGAATGTAAATAGTAGGGAAACCCTGCACCCGTCCACTGCACAGGTGGGCACATGAAGAAAAATGACCGTAACATAAAAAAAACAGCCATAAGCAAAACATTCCCTTCATGATAAAATTCACTGACCAGGTATGTACAAGAAATGAAGGGGTAAACTTTTATTATTTCCTCTAAGCTAGAAAACTGGCGTAAAAAAAAATAAATCAAAATTTGTCATGGACAGTATTTTATACAATATTTTTATGGCTGGTGTAGACTTCATTTTCTGCTGCATGGGCAAAGTAAATTTGCCACATCTTACTCCAGCTAACTATTGGTTCAAGACTGAGGTACAAAATATATATATTTTTTGTAGGAAGGTTGATTAGGGAACCGTCATGCAGGCATCTATCGTCTATACTGTTGTATGTCGATGACTAACTTTAATAACCACTTCGATAACCTGTGGATAAATAACAAATTTAGTAGGCCTCATTTAGGCCTCCATCTTAGAGATATGCCCTTGTTGCCCATAGCAACCAATAGTAAATGCAGTTTCATAACTTATTGATAAAAATTAAAGCTAAACTTCTTGCTTTGGACGACAAGGCCGAACCTTCTCTACGATGGCTTTCATCAATGATCCCCTCAGAGTCCATGTTGGATGAATATTTTGTCGCATCAGTGCCTCAGCCTCCATTAATAATTCAGTCAGATTGTCGAGAATACTAGGTCTAATTACGTTGCTTGAGGGGTCTTTGTGATTTATCATAGAAAAGACGTAGATGTTATCACAACCAGTCAGCATTCGGCTTTCATTACCAAACTCCTCCAGAAAATGAAGCCTGGTTGCTATGAGCGACATGACGTCTTCTTCTCTAACATGGCTGTCCTCCATTACCCCCATAGAATACATTCACCGTCCTCTCCTCGGGAGACCGCGCAGTGTGAAGCTAATGACCTTTTTTCATGTCTCAAGTAGCGAGATTATGTCTCCAGACGCCTCTAAGCTGGGGAAGATCATTGTCATGGGCCTATAATAATCTACTTATGAGGAGATATCATTGTCGTTAAGTCTGGGGAAGAAAATATACATAATTAATTTCATTGTACAAATCGCATTAAATTTGCCAATAAGAGTTTCAGTCGTCGTGTCCTGAAAGAGTCAAGAACACAGGAAAAAGTGCGACTTCATTTCTATGACGAAGGGCTTAATTGGATACGTTCATTGTACGTGTTATTATCTTATATAAAGTTCTGAAATGGTGATTATTCTATTAATGGCCCCAGTTTATTATGGTTTTCAATGTCCCTAAAGCTTCATGCTGTGTAATGTCTGATCGGATTGAGCTCATCTCGCTGAAACTGAGAAAGAGAGTTCAATTGTAGAGCACAGAACCTAAAAGACATCCGCCATCTTACTAGTGAGGGGCCCAAAAAATATTCTTTTTTTTTTTTTTTGTGGTGGGGGGGACATTCAGTGCAATAAAAATCCTTTAATCCGCCATCTGATGACCAAGAAATTGTGATATTCTACGAGAAAATCTTAAAAAAATCTAAAGTAGAGAAATAACCATGCCAATCATCCATTTCTTCAACTTTAAAGGGTTATTTTGGAAAGAAGTAGCTATCCTCTGTCCATCAGATAGGTAATAGCTTCCAGATCAGTGAGGGTCCTAACATTGAGAACCCCACTGCTCGCCTGTCAAGGATATGCACCGTGACTACATTCATTCCCTATAAAACTCTCAATGAGATTATCACTAGGCCTTATACTATCTGTTCTGAACAGAAGACTTTTCAGTAGCCTCATTATTATATTATATTAAATTATATTATATTATTATATATTAACACTTCTATATACATAGGACTTGACAGGTGAACCTCCATTTAGAATGCATAATGTCACAGCTCATCTGCTCCCCCTCCTGTACAATTATTGATAACCTCAGTATTCATTAGATACCAGAGAATCCACCATTAATAGGTGATGTCACAGCTCACCTCCTCCCCCTCCTGTACAATTATTGATAACCTCAGTATTCATTAGATAACAGAGAATCCACCATTAATAGGTGATGTCACAGCTCACCACCTCCTCCTGTACAATGACTGATAACACTAGCTCTTGTGACAAAGTCACTGGCAAAGTGCTGGAGGGGAGATACGTCTCAGTGAGGCTATTGGCTTCGGTGATTTGAAACCCAGAAGTTTGCTCCAGCACACTGTGTTGAGAAGGGTTAATTGGCCGTTACAGGGCTGGCATTTTGTAGCCAACCAAAGAGCGGGTGGGAGGTTGTCCACCTTATCTCCTCCCCAGGGTGTGGTCTGGGCTTTAAATAGTCGATCTTCTGAGGTATTCAGTGTTCAGCAGGGCTGGAGAGTGGAGCTCCAGTGCTATGTGTCCTGACAAGGAAACTGAACCTGTGTATGTTGATTTTTCCTGATCCCCAGAACAACACGGACTGTGCTGTTATGTTTTGTTTTTCCTTAGGCTAGAAAGGCCTTGTTTGTTTTTTTTTGCCAACTCTCCACTGACTTGTGCAGCATTCTTAATAAACAAGTGAGAGGTTTAAAGAGACAGCGTTCCTAAGTCTTTCTCTGTGTGCAGCCGAGTGAACTGATCTACCACACTCTATACACAGTAGATAGCAAAGGATTCACCAATCACAATAAGTGATGTTACAGCTCACCTCCCCCCCCCTTCTGTACAATGACTGATAACACCTCTATATGCAGTAGTTAAAGGCATTGTCCTATCCAAACCGATAAGTCTGCAGGCACTCTGTGTGACTGCAGACTTATGAATCCCCTCAGCGCGTGCACTGTGCGCTGCCGGGATTCGCCGGTTTCTGAGTCGGGACCGTAGGGTATGTATGCGCCCTACATACTCTTGGCCAGTGGGCGCAGCCTTCCTCTTCATACACTTGTATTGAGTGAGGCCGCACCCAGACCAGTGGTAGTGGCCGACTAGAGTGCAAGAGTATGTAGGACACATACATACCCTCCGGTCCCGACTCAGAAACCGGAGTGACTGCAGACATATTGGTTTGGATCAGACAACCCCTTTACCAGAGGATCCACCATTCAGAATACATGATGTCACAGCTCACCTCCTCCTCCTGTACAGTGACTGATAACACCTCTATATACAGTAGATAACACAGGATCCACCATTCACAATAGGGGATGTCACAGTTCACCTCCTCCTCCCTGTGTACAATCACTGATAACATCTCTATATACAGTAGATAACGTTTTCTTACATTAAAGTATGCTCGGATAACATTTATATACAACATAATAGCCGAGTCATACTGCGGGGATTATCCATGTGCCCAACAAGAAAGCAGAAATCGAATATTGGGTCTAGTGGACAGTAGTGGAGGAGGAGGAGGATGATGATGATGATGATGATAAAAACTTAAAAAATATTTTTTTCATGGAAAACTGATTTTAATATTAGTTTTTTTCCTGATGAGTCATTGTCTTATTTATGTCCTTCATCGATTGGTAAGAGCGGTAAACGGCTGCAAAAAGCTTCTCTAGGGCTGCACGGTGTCGTGTTGTGCGACCTGAAGATAACAACATATGCCGACCGTATACTTTCCCTCAATTGTATGCAGACTTGTCAGTTGCATGTGAGCTACACTGACCGGGCTCCAGGTTGATGTTTTATATGCACTGATACATTGCAGCAATGAAAACATTAAACATTTGGAATGTCCACAATGGATAAAACTGTAGCAACCTCTAAACTTTGAAACGTATTTGATCTGTAACAATTTGCAGCCTCGGAGAGATCTTGAATGTGGTGAGGAATGAATACACAGACAATATTAGATAGTTGCAGAACTTTATTTATTTTACATTGTGCCATGAATAAATCCATTTAAGATGCAGTGTCCATCATTGCTGACCCTAAAATGATCCCTACAGAGAGAACACCGCCATCCATTTGGTTTCTATTGGATTTGTAGTGCGGATCATTGTGCAGCCATGCGTGCTGCAGATCATTTAATATTCACTCATTCACTTCACACCTGGGTCTGAACATGGACTCTGCATTAACACTTCACTCCCAAATCTGAGCCCAGGCCTTAATAAAACACTCCGACTGTAGAATTTATGATGCTACCGCCTCGACTGACACTTGAACTTGTGAGAAGATGCCATTACTGCGGGGAACTTTCACAGCCAACGGTCAAACAAGACAATCAGGAGAGTGTAAAAACTTCAGCAAAACATGAACACAAAGGTTGTCGTCAGGGTCATCTTCATAGACGTCCACAAGTAATGAACCAGCGCGGGGTAATGGACGGTCACCATAGGACACAGCGCGCAGCGACACCAAGATATCAGGCTCATGCAAGTGATAATAAGACGCCGTTGTGCCCGTCCTGCCTTCTATTCGTGATAATTACACTCTTGCTTTTGACTCTGTCGGTCACTGGGACGGTGCCAGATGCGGCTTCAGCATCCAGTGCCCAAAAGGCATTTTAGAAATCGGCTACACAGTCTAGTAATTCTGCATTTCTGTTTCCTTTCTTTCAGAATAACGATATACAAAACAAATATAGGAAAAAGTCATGCTGACTGTTTCCACAATTCTCATGGAAGTGAATTTAACGAGATGTGATCAGGCACAGCTATATCTCTCCAAATTCTACACCTTCTCCATTTAGGTGCTGGCCCAAGAAGTGGGGGACGTGCACCTATCAGACATTTACAGCATGTGTTGGGAAAGCAGATGTTGTGGAAAGTTTTGTGCTGCAAGTCTTCACTTTTTTATTATGTGAAAAAAAAAATTATATATATATATATATATATTCTTTTTTTTTTTTTTACATACGGAGACTCGGCACCAGTTATTATAAAAAACATAAGTAATTTTTATCAGGGATAACTTATCGCTGGGGGTACAACAGCGGGTACCTCCAGCAATCCCAAAAACAGGACTCTAGTATGAAGTTCTGCAGAACCCCATTTTGAATTGAGAGGAAGTTGTGCATCCTCTTCCTCCACTCCATTCGAGTGCTTACAAAAGTTGAGCAAAGTGTCCCACTAATTCAGGCAGTTTCATAATCCATGAATAGAGCATGGGCACCACTGATTAATTTAGGATGGTGCTCTGCAGAGTCCGGTGCTTTAGATTTAGAAGGGGTTAACTTGCTGATTAATTCTGGTCCAACCACAACCCCCCATCAGCAAAGTTATTCCCTGCCCTGTAGATAGCAGATATATTATCATCTTGGGACTATCCCTTTTAAAGGGATTGTCAATTAAAGGGGTTGTCAAGTCCACAATAATAAGTCTGCAGTCACTGTGTGACTACTGACTTATGAATCCCCACAGCATACGTGCTGAGAGGTTCACCGGTTTTTGAACTGAGACGAGAGGGTATGTATGCGTTATACATACTCTCGGCCAGAACCTGACTAATGAGCACGGCGTCGCTCTCTATACACTTGTATTGAGCGAGCTGCACCCACTGGATGGCCTTCACTAGACGGGGTGCCGCCGCGCTCAATACAAGTGTGTAAAACGAGGTCTCGCCCAGTGGTCAGGACTATGTATAACTCATACATAGCCTCCAGTCCAGGCTCAGAAACTGATGAATCCCCTCAGCCCACAGTGCACACAGAGTAACTGCAAACTTATCAATTTGAACCAGACAACCACTTTAATTTAAAACACATTGATCCAGGCTATTGAGGAAATAAAACAAAAGAATGAATACTCATCTACTAGACTCTCTTTGCTCACCGCCATCCACACTGCTTCCAATACTAGTCTCCTAATGAATTTTGGCACATGTGAAACCTGCAGTTGATCTTCAGATGCTGACTATCTGCAGCGGTCACATGATATCCGCCACAGGAATAATAAGCAGCCAGGAGACCTGTGTGAGACCGTGCGCTGTACTGAAGAGCGGTGCTGCTCGGGTAGGCGAGTAACGATTGTTATCTTTCTATTTGTAATTTGCCACCACCCTGGGTTCATTCAGGAAGTCTATTTTAAAGTAGCAGACCGCCCCTTTAAGAAATGTGTGTGTGTGTATATATATATATGTATATATATATATATATATATATATATATATATATATATATATATATATATATATATATATATATATATATATATATATATATATATATATATATATATATATATATATATACAGGTCCTTCTCAAAAAATTAGCATATAGTGTTAAATTTCATTATTTACCATAATGTAATGATTACAATTAAACTTTCATATATTATAGATTCATTATCCACCAACTGAAATTTGTCAGGTCTTTTATTGTTTTAATACTGATGATTTTGGCATACCACTCCTGATAACCCAAATAACCTGTCTCAATAAATTAGCATATCAAGAAAAGGTTCTCTAAACGACCTATTACCCTAATCTTCTGAATCAACTAATTAACTCTAAACACATGCAAAAGATACCTGAGGCTTTTATAAACTCCCTGCCTGGTTCATTACTCAAAACCCCCATCATGGGTAAGACTAGCGACCTGACAGATGTCAAGAAGGCCATCATTGACACCCTCAAGCAAGAGGGTAAGACCCAGAAAGAAATTTCTCAACAAATAGGCTGTTCCCAGAGTGCTGTATCAAGGCACCTCAATGGTAAGTCTGTTGGAAGGAAACAATGTGGCAGAAAACGCTGTACAACGAGAAGAGGAGACCGGACCCTGAGGAAGATTGTGGAGAAGGACCGATTCCAGACCTTGGGGAACCTGAGGAAGCAGTGGACTGAGTCTGGTGTGGAAACATCCAGAGCCACCGTGCACAGGCGTGTGCAGGAAATGGGCTACAGGTGCCGCATTCCCCAGGTAAAGCCACTTTTGAACCATAAACAGCGGCAGAGGCACCTGACCTGGGCTACAGAGAAGCAGCACTGGACTGTTGCTAAGTGGTCCCAAGTACTTTTTTCTGATGAAAGCAAATTTTGCATGTCATTCGGAAATCAAGGTGCCAGAGTCTGGAGGAAGACTGGGGAGAAGGAAATGCCAAAATGCCTGAAGTCCAGTGTCAAGTACCCACAGTCAGTGATGGTGTGGGGTGCCATGTCAGCTGCTGGTGTTGGTCCACTGTGTTTCATCAAGGACAGGGTCAATGCAGCTAGCTATCAGGAGATTTTGGAGCACTTCATGCTTCCATCGGCTGAAATGCTTTATGGAGATGAAGATTTCATTTTTCAGCACGACCTGGCACCTGCTCACAGTACCAAAACCACTGGTAAATGGTTTACTGACCATGGTATTACTGTGCTCAATTGGCCTGCCAACTCTCCTGACCTGAACCCCATAGAGAATCTGTGGGATATTGTGAAGAGAAAGTTGAGAGACGCAAGACCCAACACTCTGGATGAGCTTAAGGCCGCTATTGAAGCATCCTGGGCCTCCATAACATCTCAGCAGTGTCACAGGCTGATTGCCTCCATGCCACGCCGCATTGAAGCAGTCATTTCTGCCAAAGGATTCCCGACCAAGTATTGAGTGCATAACTGAACATTATTATTTGATGTTTTTTTTGTTTGTTATTAAAAAACACTTTTATTTGATTGGATGGGTGAAATATGCTAATTTATTGAGACAGGTTTTTTGGGTTATCAGGAGTTGTATGCCAAAATCATCAGTATTAAAACAATAAAAGACCTGACAAATTTCAGTTGGTGGATAATGAATCTATAATATATGAAAGTTTAATTGTAATCATTACATTATGGTAAATAATGAAATTTAACACTATATGCTAATTTTTTGAGAAGGACCTGTATATATACAGTGGGGCAAAGAAGTATTTAGTCAGTCAGCAATAGTGCAAGTTCCACCACTTAAAAAGATGAGAGGCGTCTGTAGTTTACATCATAGGTAGACCTCAACTATGGGAGACAAACTGAGAAAAAAAAAATCCAGAAAATCACAGTCTGTTTTTTTAACAATTTATTTGCATATTATGGTGGAAAATAAGTATTTGGTCAGAAACAAACAATCAAGATTTCTGGCTCTCACAGACCTGTAAGTTCTTCTTTAAGAGTCTCCTCTTTCCTCCACTCATTACCTGTAGTAATGGCACCTGTTTAAACTTGTTATCAGTATAAAAAGACACCTGTGCACACCCTCAAACAGTCTGACTCCAAACTCCACTATGGTGAAGACCAAAGAGCTGTCAAAGGACACCAGAAACAAAATTGTAGCCCTGCACCAGGCTGGGAAGACTGAATCTGCAATAGCCAACCAGCTTGGAGTGAAGAAATCAACAGTGGGAGCAATAATTAGAAAATGGAAGACATACAAGACCACTGATAATCTCCCTCGATCTGGGGCTCCACGCAAAATCCCACCCCGTGGGGTCAGAATGATCACAAGAACGGTGAGCAAAAATCCCAGAACCACGCGGGGGGACCTAGTGAATGAACTGCAGAGAGCTGGGACCAATGTAACAAGGCCTACCATAAGTAACACACTACGCCACCATGGACTCAGATCCTGCAGTGCCAGACGTGTCCCACTGCTTAAGCCAGTACATGTTCGGGCCCGTCTGAAGTTTGCTAGAGAGCATTTGGATGATCCAGAGGAGTTTTGGGAGAATGTCCTATGGTCTGATGAAACCAAACTGGAACTGTTTGGTAGAAACACAACTTGTCGTGTTTGGAGGAAAAAGAATACTGAGTTGCATCCATCAAACACCATACCTACTGTAAAGCATGGTGGTGGAAACATCATGCTTTGGGGCTGTTTCTCTGCAAAGGGGCCAGGACGACTGATCCGGGTACATGAAAGAATGGATGGGGCCATGTATCGTGAGATTTTGAGTGCAAACCTCCTTCCATCAGCAAGGGCATTGAAGATGAAACGTGGCTGGGTCTTTCAACATGACAATGATCCAAAGCACACCGCCAGGGCAACGAAGGAGTGGCTTCGTAAGAAGCATTTCAAGGTCCTGGAGTGGACTAGCCAGTCTCCAGATCTCAACCCTATAGAAAACCTTTGGAGGGAGTTGAAAGTCCGTGTTGCCAAGCGAAAAGCCAAAAACATCACTGCTCTAGGGGAGATCTGCATGGAGGAATGGGCCAACATACCAACAACAGTGTGTGGCAACCTTGTGAAGACTTACAGAAAACGTTTGACCTCTGTCATTGCCAACAAAGGATATATTACAAAGTATTGAAATGAAATTTTGTTTCTGACCAAATACTTATTTTCCACCATAATATGCAAATAAAATGATAAAAAAAACAGACAATGTGATTTTCTGGATTTTTTTTTCTCAGTTTGTCTCCCATAGTTGAGGTCTACCTATGATGTAAATTACAGACGCCTCTCATCTTTTTAAGTGGTGGAACTTGCACTATTGCTGACTGACTAAATACTTTTTTGCCCCACTGTGTGTGTGTGTATGTATATATGTATGTATATATGTATATGTATATGTATATATATATATATATATATATATATATATATATATATATATATATAAATATAATTTCTACAAGTTTCTTCTATACTTTGGCCTCGGTTCATCAGATTGAGGCAGAATTCTGACAAAAAACAAGTTAGAATTTTGCACAACACATTGTTACAGAGCAACTTTTGGCATTTTTTACTTTTGTGAGAAGTCAAGGTCGCTCAACCCTAGTGGTGGCGCCTAGTCGTAAGGGGCATGGCCTAGAACAGTGTTCCCCAACTCTGATCCTCAAGAGCCACCAACAGGTCATGTTTTCAGGATTTCCTTAGTATTGCACAGGTGATAATTGCATCACCTGTGCAATACTAAAGGTACCTTCACACATAACGATATTGTTAACGATATCGTTGCTTTTTGTGACGTAGCAACGATATCGTTAATGAAATCGTTATGTGTGACAGCGACCAACGATCAGGCCCCTGCTGGGAGATCGTTGGTCGCTGAAGAAAGTCCAGAACTTTATTTCGTCGCTGGACTCCTGCTGACATCGCTGGATCGGCGTGTGTGACACCGATCCAGCGATGTCTTCACTGGTAACCAGGGTAAACATCGGGTAACTAAGCGCAGGGCCGCGCTTAGTAACCCGATGTTTACCCTGGTTACCATCCTAAAAGTAAAAAAAACAAAAAACAGTACATACTTACCTACAGCCGTCTGTCCTCCAGCGCTGTGCTCTGCACTCCTCCTGTACTGGCTGTGAGCGTCGGTCAGCCGGAAAGCAGAGCGGTGACATCACCGCTCTGCTTTCCGGCCGCTTTGCTCACACAGACAGTACAGGAGGAGTGCAGAGCACAGCGCTGGAGGACAGACTGCTGTAGGTAAGTATGTACTGTTTGTTTTTTTTTACTTTTAGGATGGTAACCAGGGTAAACATCGGGTTACTAAGCGCGGCCCTGCACTTAGTTACCCGATGTTTACCCTGGTTACCGGCATCGTTGGTCGCTGGAGAGCGGTCTGTGTGACAGCTCTCCAGCGACCAAACAGCGACGCTGCAGCGATCCGGATCGTTGTCGGTATCGCTGCAGCGTCGCGTAATGTGAAGGGGCCTTAAGGAAATCCTGAATACATGACCTGTTGGTGGCTCTTGAGGATCGGAGTTGGGAAACACTGGCCTAGAGCAATGACAGTTTAATTATAAATTACCCACAAGAGGGGCCTAAATTACGACATAAATAAACTCCAGTCCTGCATTTCATTCGCTGGTGGGCGGCAGCTGAAGGATACGCCGCAATCATAAATAGGCGCACGCCCTTGTGTTTCAAATCCTATCCGTTTTCAAGATTTCTGCTTGCTGACAGGATTCTGTGCTGGGCCCTGTATTGTTGAACATCTTTATCAATGATTTAGATGAAGGAATTGAAGGTACACTGATTAAATTTGCTGATGACACAAAGCTAGGAGGGATAGCTAATATTAGAGAGGAGAGAGAGGATTCATAAAGATATAAATAAACTGGGGCAATGGGCAGCAACTAACAGAATGGTTTTATCAGGGATAAATGCAAAGTCCTACATCTGGGCAATAAAAATGAAAAAAGCATATACAGAATGGGAGGAATAGGGCTAAGCAACAGCACATGTGAAAAAGACTTGGGTATACTAATAGATCACAGACTGAATATGAGTCAACAGTGTGATGCAGCAGCAAAAAGGGCAAATACAATTCTGGGATGCATTGACAGAAGCATACAGTCCAGATCACGTGAAGTCATTATTGCCCTCTACTCCTCTTTGGTCAGACCTCATCTGGATACCGTGTCCAGTTATGGGCACGACATTTTAAAAAAGGCATCAACAAGCTGGAGCAAGTTCAGAGAAGAGGGACCAGAATGGTGACCGGTCTGCAAACTATGTCCTATGAGGAACGGTTACAGGATTTGGGAATGTTTACCTTGCAACAAAGAAGACTGAGAGGAGACTTAATAGCCGTCTACAAATATCTCAAGGGCTGTCACAGTGTAGAGGATCATCTTTATTCGCATTTGCACAAGGAAAGACTAGAAGCAACGGGATGAAACTGAATGGGAGGAGACACAGATTAGATAATAGAAAAAAACTTTTTGACAGTGAGGGGTGATCAATAAGTGGAACAGGTGGCCACGAGAGGCGGTGAGTTCTCCTTCAGTGGAAGGCTTCATACAGAGGCTGGACGGACATCTGTCTGGGATGATTTGGTGAATCTTGCTTTGAGCCGGGGGGTTGGACACAATGACTCAGCTTTACCATCCTATGAATGAGAACACTCTGCTCTGATCACTCTTACGTGCAGTCTGAAGCTGCAAATCGCTGCTCAGAAGAGAAGTGGATACAATTGTATTCAGTCTAGACAATGGACTCCAGACTGATACATTGTAGCAATCAGAGCCGTTTCTGTCTCAGACTGAGTTATCCTGCATTGATAGTTTCCTACAAATGTGTCAGTCCATCATACATCAGCGCAGTGTCGGACTGCGGAGCCAAGGGCCCACCAGTAACCAACTCCATGGCCTCATTTTGTTCAAATGTGACAATATCCTCAATCGCCCATTTATATAACAATGAACTGGCAATGAACTTGTTAAATGATTAAGATGCTGCTATTGTCTATACATAGTGATTCATGTGTATTGTTACTAAGTACTGCTCATATAAGAGGGTGGTGGGCCAGTCTTGCACATGGGCCCACCGGAGGATTCTCCTGTTCACCTGTAGGCCAGTCCAAGCCTCCATCAGCCTTCAAGCCATCATGGTATGCTGGGAGTTGTAGTTAGGCCGCGGTCAGACTTGCGAGAAACACGGCCAAGTCTTGCATGTTAATACCCAGCACTGCCGCCGGCACTCGGGAGCGGAGCGTGCGGCTCCATGTATTGCAATGCGGCCGCACGCTCCAATCCGAGTGCGGGCGACAGTGCCGGCTATTAACATGCGAGACTCGGCTGTGTTTGTCGCATGTGTGATCCCGGCCTTACATAACAACTACAAAATCTCATGTTGGAGACCAGTAAAAGAATATATAGCAATTTCTCGCTTCCGTATAGTTTAATCGTGTTCATTACAGAGGAGACCCTCCAGAAGCTGAGCTCGTTTATAATGAACTTGCATCAGAGCCGCTGCCCGGGTCACTTATGTTTTACAGATTTGCAAATCTTCGTTGTTGCTCCGTATAATCTGACTCTGAGAATCGCAGCTAATTAGCGCAGCCGGATTACCGCTCACGCCTGCGAAGCTCCACTTCTCTCATCTGCAGTCATTATACAGTCATTTTTGTAAAGACCTCATAACCTTGGTGTTTAGGGAGTGGAAAAAGAATTAAAAGTACAGAGGAGACAAAAAGAAAACAACTAGTTATTATAGCGCATAACAAAATCCTGCTGGTGAAGAAAAAAATATCATAACCTGAAATATTATTGTGTAAAACTATTTATTATAAATAATTATAGCGAAAAATCAATGCTTTAGTCTGAGCTACAACACCAGACTCTCACACTAGATAGGAGTGGGGCACTGTGTCTGGAAGAAAACTACTCTTTCACTAGTTCCAAATAATCCATCTTAAACGATATGGACACCTTTTTGGCATGTTTTTTTTTTTTTTTTACTTAAATACTTTTAGCACAAACTAAATGTAACATTTTAAGTTGGGTTTCATTAAAAATTGTGCTACCTTTGCATTCTGTAGCCTCTGTATTGGGCTGTCTGTTGCTGGCTGCTCAGTGAGTTAACTGAGAATCTGGGAGAGAAGGTCCGTGAGGACTGGGCTCCAGCACCAATGAAAAAATGTCAAAACGTGACTTATACTGTGCAGTTAAAAGCATTGTGAGAAGCAACAAGATAAAGGATGCATAAGGTTACGCGTTCCGGGTTATTCTAATTCATAGCTACTTCCAGTTATGAATAAAGGTGCTTTCACATTGCGTTTTGTTACTCTTTGTGGAACTTTTCGGGGCTTACATCTGAGCAAAACGGGATTCGGACGCATGCACCAACGGGTCTATAGACTATAATGATGCTGACAGAGTGAACGTGGGCTCTGCCGTGCATTATTTTCGGCCATGTACTCCTACTGGAGATGGACACTCAGACGCAGTCTACTACGTTCACTCTGTTGGCACAATTATGGTCTATGGCCCCGTCATTGCATACCCCCGAATCCTGTTTTGCGCCAGGCGTTTGGACTGGACCAACAAGTGGGTGTGAAAGGACCCTAAAGGTTGCTAACCCGAAACGCGTAAACGTATGGGTCCTTAGTGTTTTTTTATCTTGTACAGTCAATTGTAAAGTAAGTTATGTTTTATTATCCTCATTGGGGCTGGATCCCACTCCTCATGGACCAGTTTTCCATTTCTGACCTGGATACCAGCCTGGTGCGCTCCTACACTCCCTGCACCACACCCTGACCGAACCAAGGTCTACTAGGGTTCCTATGTGTGTACAAGCAGTTTCACACTTGCCAATCGTCCTACCAAGGTGAGCCGATTACCATTTTTCTTCTCCTTTCCTAACTGAGAATCTGTCGGTGAACTCCTTTTTGAATTGGAGTTTGTAATTCTTTATCTTTTTCTGAGCTCCTCGCCGCTAATTTATCAAAGTTATGGAAACAGGAACACATGGGCTACTTGCACAGTGAACAAGTCTGTAGGAACATGCTCACACACCACCAAGAAACTTGAAGACACAAGAGCATAGTAGAACCAAAAACACTCAGTTTCAAAAAAATCACAGTAATCCGCAAGTGCTAGTAAAAAGAACAGGGTATTTGGTTGATACATTTTTTGCAAAAAATGTATACTAAGCTGCTCCACCAAACGTCAAGGTATACCCATACCAGAGCAGTCCTAACTGATGTATGCAATCCCTATTTGATGTATTTAAAAACCTGATCATCTGTATATTACCTGTGTGAACAGGGTTCAGAGAGGCGAAGTCCCTGTGTTACCCACCACTCCTCTTGGGCTATCTGCACAAAAGCTGTTCCACTCAGCATGTCCACATGGACTTTTCCTTTCTGTACTCTGTTCACACAGGTAATATACAGATGATCAGGTTTTTAAATACATCATATAGGGATTGCATACATCAGTTAGGACTGCTCTGAAATGGGTATACCTTGACGTTTGGTGGAGCAGCTTAGTATACATTTTTTGCAATAAACGTATGAACCAAATACCCTGTTTTTTACACCATTTTACTAGCACTTGCGGATTACTGTGATTTTTTTTTTTTTTTTTAAACTGAGTGTTTTTGGTTCTACTATGCTCTTTTGTGTCTTAAGAGCTGGCCCAATATTTATGGACATAACTGTTTATCACTCATGGCAATTCTGCTTCATGTCACCTGTCTTATCCATGGTTTTTTTTTTTGTGTTTTTTTTTTGTTCTGTGCTATGTTGTGCATAAATATGTGATTCTTCAGAATTTGTTTTAGTCTTTGCCTGATGAAGAGACCTGTGTAGTCTCGAAAGCTTGCAATTTGTTACCATCTTTTCAGTTGGCTATGAAAGTTCTGCTCTTCTTTGATGTTGTCATAAATCATCTGAGAGGACCTCAGTAAATAGGTGAAAGGCATATAATACTACCAATCATTCAAATGAATGGCCGACCATGGACTATGTGGACTAGCCCAGGTCCTCCAGATCTAGAGGAGGTTTTCGTTACTGTCTCTCTGTTTTCGATTTGCTGGCGGACCACGCAATGCCTTTATAAGGGAGGTCGTCATGTGATGTGAATATTTTTTTGCCTTTACTAGAATACACTGATTTATTTCCATCCTTGGTTACTTTCGCTGAAAAAAAAAGCGTAATAACCGTTTTCATGCTGTTTACAGTTATGCTCTTGACTTTTTTTGCTTTTTTTTTTTTCACTTTTATGCCATTATTATACTTTACAGATATAATGGTTCAGTTTATCATTGCATATCGAGGGGAGAAAAAAAAAATTCCAATTTGTACAACCAGAACAATGGCAGCTGCCGCTGTTCGTCTTGCTGCTGGTTACACTCCGTAAACTTAATGGAGCTGTTTGTCAGCGCGCTAAGTGCACATTAAGTATAATTTCAATCCCACAGCCCTTGATTTTCAGTAAACTGAGACATTCCCATTCTCCGCATTTTCCTCTTATTTTATTTTTATCTCCGACTGTAACGCGTTTCCATCGACGGCTCCAGCAAGGTGTTCACAAGCCTGGCATTAAAATGCAATTCGGGAAGAATTAGTTCACCCCAACGAGAACCCGCCGAGGACTTGTTACCGCTGTGACAAATGGAAGCAATCAGCGTAATGGTCACAGAAAGGTTTCCTTACTGCCATGAATTGGAATCACCTCTGGATCAATAACCAAAAAATAATCGAATGTTAAGAATATAAAAACTTTCTACATTAGTTTTGAAAAATATTTCCACCTGTAGTACGCTCTGTAGAATTTCAATGTTTATTGGTCAGAAATTGGTATAAAATAAAAAAAAGAAACCTGCTGAGTGGGTGCTGGAGTTTATGCAGTCGAATACTCCAATAAAGGGAACACATATAAACATTGGTGGCACAGCTTTGTCATATTCACTGCCTCAGCAATCAGGATTCTGGCTGTTGTTATTGCAGTCGAGTTCTGTTTTATCCTATAGAGGGCTCACTAGTCTCTATGGACCATCACGTTATATGGTAGAGACATAGCCCCTGTTATGGTTTATTTTTCACTTGGGTGATTTGTGTGTTTTTTTTAGGTTACTTTTTGAGTATTAAAAGTTACGTTTTATTAGTCCTTTTTGCTGTATTGGGATTATTTATAGGATTATTTATTGTATTTTTTTTTTTTAAATTCGTTTATTAATTTCAGAATAGACAAACATTGCACATATTACATTTATCATTATTAAACATACCATCAGATACAAATGATTACAAACATCATCGCATCCAAAGTTCAGAGGCAATAGACTGTGCATGTTGAATCACTAGTACCTACAAAATACCTACTATACATCTTAAACAACTTTAACCTTTAGTAATAAGTCGCCAAAAGAAAACAGATTCAAGTTTGCTCTGCAACGACGTCCCCAAACCCCATGCCCTCCTCCCCGTGCATATATCTAATCCACACAGACTACAGAGTATGATGAGATGAGTTCCATCTACCCCAAATTTTTTCGAATTTACCTGGGCATCCTCTATTATGGTACAGTGTTCTTTCATATGGGATAACCGAGTTCACCAGGTCAATCCAAGCTCTGAGAGACGGGGAGGAGCTACCCATCCACCTTAATGCCAGTACCTTTCGTGCTAAGAAGAGCGTTTCTCGAAGGAAGATCCCAGTATGGTGATCCCAGGTCTCTGTATCCCACACCCCAAATAGGCAAGTCAATGGTTCAAGTGGGACAGGGATTAACAATAAAGACGTTAACAATGTCGTGACTTCTTTCCAATAATGAAGGATTACCGGGCACCGCCATATCATGTGGGTAAAATCCGCATCATGTGCGTGACACCGTAAGCAGTCTGACGTCTGAAGGCGGCCCATTTTAAAAAGTCGTGTCGGAGTCAAATAAGTCTGATATGTAATATATAGCTGGGTCATCCTATTGTTAACTGAGGGAGAAACTTTAGTTGGAGATTCCAAAATATCTTCCCACTCCTCTCCCAGTGTATCGGGAAGGAGTCCCTCCCATTTCTTTTTTAAGGTGTTAATAGTGAGCCCATCTCCCACGGATAATAGGTATGTGTATAAAGAGGAAATGAGCCCCTGAGGACCCTGTGATTTGAGAATGCCTATAAGGGGTAAAGATGAAATTGCTCGACCTGCACCTGCATTTCGCATATGTGACTGGAAAGCTGACCTCAGCTGTAAATAACGGAAGAATTGAGATCTTGGGATATTGCAGGTATCCCGTAATTGTTCAAAGGACACAAAAACATCCTGGTTATACAAATTACCTACCGAGAGAACACCACATGAGATCCAGAACTCAGTAGACGGGTGATTTAGTAATTCTGGAAAATAACTATTATACCACAGTGGCATTTCGGCTATTATATCTGTATATTTAATAACTTTTTTAATTTGTCTCCATATTAATCTCGCTTGTCGAAGCAATGGCAGCAAACGGGGAGCACTGACTTTCTCCATTTCCAAAAAACCCAGTGGACAGTCAATACGGGCAGAATGGATTATATGGCTTTCTGAATTAGGTAGGGAGTTGCTAGGCATCCATTTGCTTATCGCCCTAGCCTGCCCAGCAAGATAATATAGATAAAAGTCTGGTAAGGCTGCCCCTCCCCCCCTTGTCGGTCTCTGTAGAGTAGATAGCTTGAGTTTGGGTCTAGTCTTCCCCCATATAAAGGACGTGGTCAGGGAGTTTAAGTTTGCAAAGAAAGATTTGGGTATTGGCACAGCACTATGTTGGAGACAATAATTAAATTTGGGGAGCAATATCATCTTAACTAAATTAATGCGACCTGCAACGGAGAGAGGGAGTTTGCTCCAAGCTATGAATTTAGATTTGGCCAGGTCCAATAGTGGATAAATATTAAGTCGTAGGTCCAGCTGACTATATTGAGACATATGTATTCCTAGATATTTGAAATTGGAGACTACAGGTAGTGACGAGAGATTTTCGAGACGGGGCATCGGCGCATGAGACAGAGGCATCAGAGCAGACTTATCCCAATTGATATAGAGACCAGAGAATTTGCTAAAATTATCTATAGTCGTTATTACTCGCGGTAGTGTTTCTTCTGTTTTATCCATAAATATGATCATATCATCAGCATATAGACCGATGGTATCTACACGATCCGCAATACTTATTCCCTTGATATCCGTGGAAGACCTTATGCGTATTGCCAATGCTTCTATCGTGAGGGCAAAGAGGGCCGGGGACAGAGGACATCCCTGACGGGTTCCCCTATGTAAAGTAAAGGAATCAGAGATAGAATTATTCACAATTACCCGTGCCCTAGGATTCCTATATAGTGTATCTATCCCTCTAATAAATTTATCTCCAAAACCGTATTTCTGCAGACATGCAGAAAGAAAAGGCCATTCAAGGGAGTCAAACGCTTTAGCTGTGTCTAGGGATGCCAGAGCCCAGTTATTATCCAATTCTAGGGAGCTATATTGAATCACTGATTGGACCCGCCGAATATTAATAGAGGTACTTTTCCCAGGCATAAAGCCTGTTTGATCTGGGTGTATAAGATCTAATATGATTGTATTTAGTCTAGTGGCCAATATTTTAGTGAAGATTTTATAATCTACGTTCACCAATGATATGGGGCGATATGATCCACATTCCAAGGGGTCCTTTCCCTCCTTCTTAAGTACAATGATATTTGCATCATAAAATGTTTCAGGCATAATTTCTCCCTCCCATATATTCTGAAGCACCTTCAATAAGAGTGGTGCCAGGTGGTCCCGATATTTTTTATAGAACTCAACGGGAAACCCGTCAGGTCCAGGGGCCCTCCCGGTGGCCATATCCATTATAGCCTGTTCCACCTCCTCCAGAGTAAACTCGGCTTCCATAAAAGCTTGCTGGGTTGGGCTCAGTAAGGGGAATGCCATGTCTGATAAATAGTCTATACATTCAGGGACCCCAAGACCACTACCCGATTTGTACAGTGACTTATAGTAATTACAAAAACTTTGAAGAATTTCCTCGGTGGAGGATACCAACGAACCATCGAGTGTCCGAATCTGTAGTACCGTGTTGGAGGTGTTATGCTGACGTACCAAAAAAGCTAGGAGTTTACTGGCCTGATTCCCCATTTCAAAATAAGACTGACGGGTAAAAAATAATTTACGTTTTGATTTAGTGTCTATATTTTGGGTGTATAATCTTTGGGAAGTGAGCCACTCCACCCTGTTGCCGTTAGTTTGATTGGCCACATAGGCGGCTTCCGAGTCCTTCAGCCGTCGCTCAATCTCGTCATCTTCCCCCGCCGTCACCCTCTTTATATAGGAGATTGTAGAGGACAGACATCCCCTCAAATATGCCTTTAGAGTGTCCCAGAACAGATTGAGATTCGAGGGGTCTGGGTGAGTAGAGACAAAGCAGTTTAACTGATCAACCGTTCTATCACTAGCATCTATTAGTTTCAGCCAGAAGGGATTCAATTTCCAAGGTATATTATTATTTGACTGACCGTATTTAAGTTTGAGAACAATTGGGCTGTGATCTGATATCCCCCTGTTACCATGTTCGACACTATTCACCCACAGCGCTAGGTCGCTAGATCCAAATATGTAATCTATACGGGATAGAGACTGTCTAGTTGAAGAATGACAAGTATATTCCTTTATCTCAGGGTGACGTGTTCTCCATAGGTCTAACCATCCGCTACCGTTCATAAATGATGCCAATTGAGAGGGAGATTGAGAAAGGGGCCCCCTTGACATCTCGCCGTCTAGTCTCAGTCTGTCTTTAAGATTATCCATGACTAAATTAAAGTCTCCCATACAGATAACACTAGCATTAGGATAATTTAGGGAGAAACCCAGTGCCATGCGGAGAACCGATATGCCGGCCGGGGGTGGGTTATAAACACATAATATCACATATTCCTTCATATTAATAAAGGCATGAACAAAAACAAAGCGACCTTCGGGATCGCGTCGTGACTCTCTAGCCTCCCACCTGACATTCCTATGTACCAACAGGGAGACCCCTCTGGAGTAACTGGTGTGAAATGCGTGAAGGGACCACTGCACCCACGGCTTTTGCGTACACTTAGCTGTGTCTCTGGTCAAATGCGTCTCCACAAGTGCTACAATATGTGGATGATACCTTTTAATTTGTGAAAATACCTTAATTTTTTTTCGAGGAGTCTTAATACCCCGTATGTTCCACGTCATATATACAATCTCAGATCCCATATCTACGTTCGGGAAAAGGCATAACATACACCACAGCCTGGGCGGGAATCAGGAACATCATACAGAGCATAAGGTTATCACTGGCGACTAATAAACATAACAAACAATTGAAACTGGTGTAAAATACCAAACCAAACAACATTTGAACAGTGGAGGAGTGTAATCCTACACTCCTATAGTTGAGTAGAATAGGGGATACCCTCACTGGAATCAGCGTCCGGTATAGTTGACAAACTCAGCACCCACATAGAGAGCTCTAGATTGTGTTGCCATCAGATAGAAAGAGCTACTCAAGAGTCCGGGGTACTAGGCCCCTTGTATGACCGTAACCATTCGACCGCCTCCGCCGGGTCAGTAAAGAACAGGGAGGAGCCTTCATGAACAATACGGAGTCGAGCTGGATAAAACATGGAGTAAATGATGTTTTTATCCCTGAGCTGCTTTTTGACTTCCATAAATCGAACTCGCTGCTTTTGAAGTTCCATAGAGAAGTCCGGGAAGATTGATATAGTGGCGTTATTGAATTTAATAGGGGCCTTCTGCCTTGCCAAGCGAAGAATTGCATCCCTGTCTCTGCAGTTAAGGAGACGTGCCAGAAAGGGTCGGGGCGGAGTTCCAGGAGGAAGAGGTCTCGTTGGGACCCTATGGGCCCTTTCCACAGAAAATGTTGAGGAGAATCCGTCTCCCAGGGAGGTTTTAAGCCAGTCCTCTAGAAATTGCTCAGGTTGCTGACCCTCCGAGCGTTCTGGTAGGCCAATAATTCGGATATTATTACGGCGCAGCCTGTTTTCCAGGTCATCTGCCTTTTGCTTCCAGGCATTCACAGAGCCAGTGGCCTTTGATAACTTAGCCTCCATTGGGGCAATGGTGTCCTCTATCTGAGACACCCTTGTTTCAACCTCTGAAATACGCCCTCTCATAGTTTGTATATCTTGTCGCAGACGGCCCACTTCAGTATGCACGTCTTCTATTTTCTCAGTGAGAGAGGACCTGGTGAGAGATATAGCCTGCATCAACTGCTCAGATGCTTGTTTAAGAGTCAGTTCGTCTTGTTCTCCCTCCTCATTGCTGTCAGAAAGACGATTTTTGCGTTGACTCTGCGTGGGATTATTTCTGAGAGAGCGTGTATTATCTGGGGCATCTTCTCTGGCATATTTCCTCAACTTGTCAGCAGCCCCCGCTCCTTTAGGATGATGCATGGTGATTGGCAGAAGATCCCCACCAAATGACCAGATTTATTATTATGGCAGTCTATTCTCCACTAGCAGACCGGACAGGGCCAAACACCGGGACGTACCCCAGAGAGGCAGCAAACCAAGCAAAGAGTCTCAGATATCTGCAAATGTATCAACTTAGGAGTTTGCCCAGGCACTGTGTCCCAGAGCAGCCACAGTTCCCCAGGAAGAACAGCAGGGAGGGGGGAACGATCCCTCCAAAGTAATGGTGCAAGCAGGGGTTTTGATAAGGGGAGTGCAGGGCCCAATTTTCCAGGGCGCACACCGCTCTGCCCCTTTTAGTATTTCAGGCCGGTAGCTCACCTCCTGAATGCACCGCAGTCTTGCTATATAGCGCCTCTCTCCTTGCTGCTGGAGAGTGCGCTGTGGTAATGGCCGCCGTCTCCCAGGGCCCGCCCGCCGCTCCAGACCCGGCACCTGTCTCCTGCTCCTCGATGTTCCACAGCGTCCCCGCTGTATGCAAGTGCCTGCCGTGCTCCCCGGGGGATCCACCCGGCTTCAGCCGCCGCCGGCACTGCGTCCCGCCCGTCGGAGCCGCGCTCAAAGATGGCCGCCGCAGCCCAGGGACCTCGCCGCTCCTCCAGGCCGCCACAGATATCGGCTCTCCAGCGTTCCACCGCCGCCACCCGGGGGGGGTCGCCGGTCTCCCGAGCTTTCAGAGCACCGTCTCAGCCGGTGCAGCTGCAGTTCAGGGGGATAAATGGCCGGATTCAGATCAGGATAATGGGAGCCTCCAAAAGGTGCGTCTTCTCTCTTGGCTTACATAGCCACGCCCCCTTATTTATTGTATTTATTACACAGATTTTGCTTTGTTATCATTACCAAGGTGCCACACAAGAAACATCTCATGATGGATAAAAACCAGTGGACTGTCTCAAGATCATCGCAACCTTATTGTTGAAAAACATACTGATGGCATTGGTTACAGAAGAATGTCTAAACTACAGAATTATTCATACATATAAACCTCATGCGTAGATATATAATCATAACTCATAGATACATATAAATAAACATCATGCATACTGTAGACACATACTTATACACATACAGAATTGCGGTTTTATTGACCACTAAATTCCTTTTAAGACTACAATCACACAACCATTTCATATATGCCTATGAGGCTGTTTGATTGGGTCAGGTCGGTCCGGGCATTCTAATACATTCATTTAAAACAAATTATACACTCTGCCGTGTTACTAGCAAGAATCCACATGGGGATGCTGCAACAGAATAGCAGGATTATCCGCACACCAGGAAACACCTGTGGGCCAAGTCCCTTTCTCAAGCATTTTGAGTATGATGTGTGTGGTCCTTTATTAGTTTACCTACATAGACATAAATGTCTAACATAGAGGATACATGGAGGACAGGTACATATTATACAGAGAGGATACA
The DNA here is from genome assembly GCF_032444005.1 of Ranitomeya imitator. Taxonomy (NCBI): domain Eukaryota; kingdom Metazoa; phylum Chordata; class Amphibia; order Anura; family Dendrobatidae; genus Ranitomeya; species Ranitomeya imitator. The sequence goes on from NC_091288.1 coordinate 18,819,177, forward strand.
TACACATCATACATGAGGACAGGTACACATCATACATAGAGAGAGGATATGTATATACATATACTTGGAGGAAACATATACATCACGCATGGGCGATACATACACATCATACAGAGAGAATACATATACATCATACATGGGCAATACCTACACATGATACAGAGAGAATACATATACATCATACATGGACAGGTACATATTATACAGAGAGGATACGTGTGTCATATTTGCAGGACCCATGATACTTAGAGGATACATATATATCACACATGGGAGATGCGCACACATCATGCATAGAAGCAGTGTCTGACTGGGGTGCTAAGGGCCCACCAGTAACCAACTCTAGGGCCCCACTATCCTCAGAAATGTATATAAAAATGAACTGGATGGATTGTGAAATGAATAAGATGCCAACATTGTGATTCCAAGTGTATTGTACTGCTCATACAATAGGGTGGGGGGGTCACTGTTGCGCAGGGAGGGGTCCTCCGGAGGATTTTCCTGTTCTCCTTTGGGCCAGTCCAAGCCTAATATGTGTACATTTATACATAGAGGCTATGTACTCATCATACAGGCGGGATGCATATACATCATTTAGAGACCCCCACAATATATTCCGTACTTTCAGTTTCCACCCCAGTGGAGCATGTTACCAGACTAGGATGACATTAGCTTTCCACCCTCTTTTCTGCGCGATCTCACGGAGTTTTCTACTGGCGGCTGCTCTGCTAATCCCGACCAGGGGAATCTGTCAGGTTTCTAGATTTTTATTTTTTTTTAAGAAGTTTATTAATTTTGTGTGACTGATTGTGTGAAGAATTGTGCACTGAGCTTGAGGAATACAGAGAAGCCGAGATGTGGCCTTGCAGAACTTCACGAGGGTGGGAATGAGTTCTGCCGAGCCGCCTCCTGGTGTTTTAATAACCAATCCCACTGAAAGCTTTTTATCTTCACGCTGGGCGCTGCCAACTCTGAATCCGTGTACGGCCTCTCCGGCTGTGACAGCTAAAATCGAAATGGACATCTAGTAAAACGTCAACAAAGTGAAGAGACTTCTTCTTCATTTTTATCAGTGTCTCCAGTACTTAGTGGGTTATTATGTTCCCAATGCCTCCAGCAGTGATGGACCCTTGCTGCCGTTATGTCACCATTTTCCTGGATCATTAACTTTTTTTTTTCTGTCAACGGAGCTTTATAAAAGCTTGTTTTTTTTCCATGGTGAGCTGATGTTTTTAGCGATACCAATTTGGCGTATTTATGACATTTTGATTAGTTTTGCATTTTTAAGGGGGAGGTGCAGTGACCAAAATTCTCATGTGGTTTTTTTTTTTATGTTTACCAAACATGATGTTTATATAATTTCTCCCCTTTTCTCATTTCAAAAATAAAATAAACACATTTTGTTTTAAAAGATATATACGTATATATATGTGTGTATATATATATATATATATATATATATATATATATATATATATATATATATATATATACATATATACATATATTATACATACACACACCAGATGGTGGCCCGATTCTAACGCATCGGGTATTCTAGTATCTGTATGTAGTTTATATACGAAGATTTCAGAATCGTGCAATGAATACACAGTATTCGGCCGGCCGGGCACGACCAATTAGCAAAGCGTGGTTCAAATCCCACACCAATTCGCGGCCGGACTGCATCTGTGGCTGATTGTTCATGGCCGGCCGTGAACAATGAGTGAAGCCAGGGCGAGCTCCAGGTTTTTGAGGGCCCCAGGCAAAAGAGTCTCACAGCCCACGTAGTATATAACACAACCCACGTAGTATATAGCACTGCCCACGCAGTATATAACACTGCCCACGCAGTATATAACACTGCCCACGCAGTATATAACACTGCCCACGCAGTATATAACACTGCCCACGCAGTATATAACACTGCCCACGCAGTATATAGCAATGTGGGCACCATATCCCTGTTAAAAAAAAAAAAAAAAAAATTAAAATTAAAATTAAAAACCGCTATATACTCACCTTCCGGCGTCCCCCGGATCCAGCCCTGACCTTTAGGGATGCTCCTCGCGACACTCCGTTCCCATTAATGCCTTGCGGCAATAACCTGTGATGATGTAGCGGTCTCACGAGACCACTACGTCATCTGGGGTCATTGCCGCAATGCATTCTTGGGACTGGAGCGTTGCGAGAAGCGGGAACGGCTGCCGCGGACGCCTGAAGGTGATAATATAATGATTTTTTTTTTTAACATTATGTTTTTACTATTGATGCTGCATAGGCAGCATCAATAGTAAAAAGTTGGTCACACAGGGTTAATGGCAGCTTTAACGGACTGCGTTACACTGCGTTATGCCACGGTGTAACGCAGTCCGTTTAACAGACTGCTAAAACGCTATGGGGGCACTGACTGGAGGGGAGTATGGATGGGGCACTGACTGGAGGGAAGTATGGATGGGGCGCTGACTGGGGTGGAGTATGGAGGGGGCACGGACTGGAGGGAAGTATGGATGGGGCGCTGACTGGAGGGGAGTATGGATGGGGCACTGACTGGAGGGGAGTATGGAGGGGGCACTGACTGGAGGGTAGTATGGATGGGGTGCTGACTGGAGGGGAGTATGGATGGGGCACTGACTGGAGGGAAGTATAGATGGGGCGCTGACTGGAGGGGACAATTTGCGGCCAGACTGTGCCTGTCGCTTACTGGTCGCGCCCAGCCGGCCGTGACCAATCAGCGACGCGGGATTTCCGCGACAGACATGCAGACGGAAGTGGACCTTAGACAAATATATATATAAATATTTTTATAATTTCCTCCTAAAAGACTTGATCCCGTGATCAATTGATTGCTTGTACAATATATTGCAGCATTTCAGTTTGTACCAAATATGACAAGATTAGGGTCTTCTCGATGGTAGCGGCAGAGATGCTTGTCTGCACATGCTCAGTGCGCACAACTGTCCACATTATATTGCGGAGAGCAGGACTGGCCAATCAGAGGAATCGTCCAGTGGCCGAATTAAAGAACAAACTCGTCCAATCTGGAGTCCTAGTGCCCTGTTCAAATCCTTTTATCTTTTGAACCAGTGCAAAAAAAAAACTGGAACTAAACTCTGGATGCCATAAGCCAGGATAGTAGCTATAGCCATTATACATAAGTACGCAGCCCCCCTGCCGCTTCCTGATCTTTCTCCTGTTTGTATTTCCTGGATACTGCATTAGCCTATTGTCACTTATGTCCGTTTACTTTCATATTTTGCATATGGGCGCACCCCCTATAGCTATACATCTGTTTTAGTCCTGCTACAGTTCCCTTAAAGGAAACTAAATTTCTGGTTCTGAATTTTTTTCCTTTTCTGGTTCTGAAGCTGTGAAATTAGTGGAGCTGTATTTCTCCTTGGGGATGAAGGCTCTCTTCTCATGCTGCTCCCCTTCTTATTGCGCTCAGATCTGAACAGGAAAATGATAAAGAATATTTAATGATATTCTAAATACGACGCGGCTTTGATGAAAGTCACAATGACACACGGTCGCGTCTTTCTTGGACTTTTTATCTTCACTTTTCTTCATCTCAAAGTAAGATCTGAACTTGTTAAATAGCAAATTACTTCCAGGGGGTCTCTGAGATGATCAGCGGCGCCTTTGTCATACATTGTACCTGATATTTTCGGGGATAGAACATTGTTTATCATCTTTGTTCTATGGAGCTGAATATTTAGCGCTGAGATTCTTGGAGTGATCGTTTCTTCAGATCTAATGAGGAAACCTTTTGTCCCAGCGATAGACGTCCTAATGGTTTCACCTGCATTTTCCAAAGGAACAACTAAATAATAGCTCCTCTATTAAGAATGAAAGTCCGTGTTCACCTTTCCCCTCCTTGTCTGTAAGTCTGCGCTGAATAATTGCGGATATAGAATGCTCAGAACTTTAGTCTTCTGATGCAAAGCTCCAAATCCCCTGCACTCTGTGGGCACAATTATTATTATATATTATTATATATATGATATTATTATTATTATTATTATTATTATTATTGTCACCATTTCATCAGATTTTCCACCTCCAAACTGAATAAACCTGAATACTGATTGGATGAAGCAGATCCGGTGGCAGAATTATTAGGCAGATTGCTTTCCTCAGGCCAAATGGGCCAAAAAGAAATTTACCGGATTCTGAAAAGTTACAAAGTTGTTAGAGGATGCAGCACTCTGGAAATTGCTCCCATAATGAGGCAATCGGACAACTATAAAACGTTTTGTTGTAAACAGTCACCAGGGAGCAAAAAACGTGTAGAGAAATAAAACCGCAGATTAACTGCCAAAGATAGGAGACAAATCAGACATGAAGCCACGTGGATTATCCCACAGTGCTGCCATATTCTGGAATCACAACCTACCTGGAGGCCAGAAGTACAAGGTGTTCAGTGCTGAGAGACAAAGCCGAGGTGAGGAGGCCGAGCCCGACCACCACTGAGCAAGACACAGAAGTACAAAGTGTTACATTACTTATCCTGAATTACATCCTGTATTATACTCCAGAGCTGCGCTCACTATTCTGCTGGTGCAGTCACTGTGTACATACATTACTGATCCTGAGTTACATCCTGTATTATACTCCAGAGCTGCACTCACTATTCTGCTGGTGCAGTCACTGTGTACATACATTACATTACTGGTCCTGAGTTACATCCTGTATTATACTCCAGAGCTGCACTCACTATTCTGCTGGTGCAGTCACTGTGTACATACATTACATTACTGATCCTGAGTTACATCCTGTATTATACTCCAGAGCTGCACTCACTATTCTGCTGGTGCAGTCACTGTGTACATACATTATATTACTGATCCTGAGTTACATCCTGTATTATACCCCAGAGCTGCACTCACTATTCTCCTGGTGCAGTCACTGTGTACATACATTACATTACTGATCCTGAGTTACCTCCTGTATTATACCCCAGAGCTGCACTCACTATTCTGCTGGTGCAGTCACTGTGTACATACATTATATTACTGATCCTGAGTTACATCCTGCATTATACTCCAGAGCTGCACTCACTATTCTGCTGGTGCAGTCACTGTGTACATACATTACATTACTGATCCTGAGTTACCTCCTGTATTATACCCCAGAGCTGCACTCACTATTCTGCTGGTGCAGTCACTGTGTACATACATTATATTACTGATCCTGAGTTACATCCTGTATTATACCCCAGAGCTGCACTCACTATTCTGCTGGTGCAGTCACTGTGTACATACATTACATTACTGATCCTGAGTTACATCCTGTATTATACTCCAGAGCTGCACTCACTATTCTGCTGGTGCAGTCACTGTGTACATACATTACTGATCCTGAGTTACATCCTGTATTATACCCCAGAGCTGCACTCACTATTCTGCTGGTGCAGTCACTGTGTACATACATTACATTACTGATCCTGAGTTGCCTCCTGTATTATACCCCAGAGCTGCACTCACTATTCTGCTGGTGCAGTCACTGTGTACATACATTACATTACTGATCCTGAGTTACATCCTGTATTATACCCCAGAGCTGCACTCACTATTCTGCTGGTGCAGTCACTGTGTACATACATTACATTACTGATCCTGAGTTACATCCTGTATTATACTCCAGAGCTGCACTCACTATTCTGCTGGTGCAGTCACTGTGTACATACATTACATTACTGATCCTGAGTTACATCCTGTATTATACTCCAGAGCTGCACTCACTATTCTGCTGGTGCAGTCACTGTGTACATACATTACATTACTGATCCTGAGTTACATCCTGTCTTATTCGCTCATCCTGACCACACAGACCAGTAATTCAGCCTGCAGGATACAGCTGGCTATTGGATATCATAAAGCGCTGGATACTGTACGTCTGCGTCTACTGATGCAGGTTTCTAAAACAAATTCCATTCACCACGCACATTTACTATAACTTTGAAAAGTGAAGCCCTAATCTCTCAGCTGTCACCGCGCTTATTTCCCAGCTTGCAGCGGTAACCTGGCAAGTGAATAAACGTCTGTGAGGCCTTCACGAATGACAGATGTCTGTCGCCGAGAGAAATTTAAATGCAATTTTTTTTTTGCTTAGAAAGTTATGAAACCACTTTTATATTATTGGCTGCGCTGTGTGCTGACACCGGTCACATTTATCTCCGAGACCTCACACCTCACAAACTGGACCTTGGTGCAGATCGTGGACATTGTTCCCTTCATGGCCATGTATGGGGTTATTTCCGATATATTAGGTTATCGTTTGAGCAAAGAAAGCCTGTATTATCTGGGTATGATTTATGGTAAAATAATACTGCCATACAGACAGTGCTGAAATAATAGCAACATACTCCAGATAATACTGCCATACATTGCTCAAATTAATATTGGCATACTATTCCCAGAAGATGCCGCCACACGTCACTGAAGTAATGGCAACATTTTGTACCCAGATAATACCGCCATATATTTCTAATTAATATTAAAAATGTTATCAATATTGTTAATGTGGTAGAATTTATTAAAATTACTTGAGCGTATATGGCGATATTATCTTGCTATATTTTCTTAAAAATATTTCTTTGAGCAATAAATTCTCTGTATATATTTTATTACCGTAATATTATTTCAGCCATGTATGGTGGTATTATCTAAGTATATATTGTTATTATTAACATTGCGCATAGTGTGGCATTATTATCTGAGAATATTTTATTATTAATATGAGTAAGGTATAGCACTATTATCTGGACATATTTTATTATACATATTCTTTCACCATTGAATTATTTAGTCATATTTCAGCAATGTATGGTAGTATTATCTGGGCATATTTTATCAATATTATGTCAAGAATGTATGGTTTTAATATCTACGCATCCTATGTTATATTATTTAAGCAAACGTATTATCTGTGTTTAAAAAATAAATAAATATTTATATATTTATATATTTTTTTTTAGCTTATTTATACCATGTGACCCTATTATCTGTGTATATTTTGCTCAAATAATATTACTAACAAATGATACCCAGATAATCCCACTATGTTGCTTAAATAATATAAATATTGATAACAAATGATCCTCAGATAATTCCACTATAGGTGGCTTAAATATAAATATTAATAACAAATGATACCCAGATAAATCCACTATAGGTGGCTTAAATAATATAAGTAACATAATTTACCAAGTTAATACTGCCATTCGTTGCTGAAATAATTTTGCCAAAATATGCCCAGATAATATCGACATACCTTGCTAAAATAATATTATCTGGGCAAATTTTGGTAACATTATTTCAGCAACGACTGGCAGTATTAACTTGGTAAATTATGTTACATATATTATTTAAGCAACGCTTAGTGGTATTATCTGGGTATCATTTGTTATTAATATAATTTGAGCAATGTATAGCGGTATTATCTTGACAAATATTCTTAGAAATATTATCTGAGTGCTGAATTAACTGTGTATTTCTTGTTGTTATTATTATTTTAGCAATGTATGGCATGACAATCTTAGTATATTTTTAATTAGTTTTTATTCTGTTATTTACACCATATAACCGTTATATTGCTTTATTATTAATATTATTTCAGCAATGTAAGTTGGAATTCTCTTGGTGTAATATTGTTGTAATTACTTGAGCAGCGTATTGTGGATTTATATTGGGTTGATGAGTTTTTATGATTGTGGAGATCTTCATGGGCGGGAAGACAATTAACGGGGACCGAGCCCATGCTGAACTACTACACCTGGGCCAACGAGCTTTTAGAAAGACTTCTGTAATATGATACTTTCCATTTAACATGGTTCCAGTAGGTTTATTGTATCGAAAGGAAGAGTTGCCAAAAGGAAGTTTTTTTTTTTTCGTTTTAGAGGAATCTTCTTCTAAAAACAGTCATTTGTCAACCAATCAGACGGCTGGTAGAGTTGCTGACACCGTCTTATCTATACAGATGGCGCCGAGGGCCGCCTCATGGTGTGATCCTATACAGAGCAGGCATTGTCATTTATTTCAGAGGTTCGGAAGTGAGTGTTAGCGGTCGCCGGCACGCTGTGAGGAATGTCACTTATTAACAGTCACAGGTTGTGAGGATGACAGATCTCGCTCCATTTAAAGACTTTTTCTTCACACAGCGTGGGGCGGCTTTCTTCTCCGGAAGCGGCAGCTAGTAAATCCTCTCTTAAATAGGTTCTTCTAAGGTACGATGCAAAGCGTTTTGGTGCTTTAATGTGCATCGACCTGATACATGTGGCAAGTTACTATGGTGACAAAAGAAAATAAAAAATAATATATATATATATATATATATATATATATATATATATATATATATATATATATATAATGTACTTTTTATGATCCGATGCTTGTCGGCGCTATTCACGAAAGAATTCCGCTTATACTGAAGGCTTTGTATCCGTAGTTTGGATGCGAGGAATATATACAGCTGCTGTGCGTTACAATAAAATGTCGAACAAAAGTATCTCTGCCATTCGCGGGGAACAAAAAATGTTTTTAGAATTCCATTATTTGTTTTAAATCTAAAAGTTAAAAAATTTTTTAAAAAAAGGACGATGACCGCATTTCAATCCTCGGACTGGCTGGCAGCTCTTCTTACATGTTGTCGCATTCTGGTCACAAGAGCCGCCAGCCAGTCCGAGGATTGTGATCGTGTTATATGGCGTCTGACTGCATCGTCAAAGTGAGGAAAAAAATTATTCTTGACGGTGACCATGTATTTATCCATAATTTATTGTCTGCCTGTGTTTCTTTACTTCTTCTAGAGGTGAGCTAAATGATTTGTAACAAGTTGAATTTATGCTGAATTTTATACAATTTTTCTGGCTCCAGCGATCGCAAACAATTTTGAGCTTCGATTTTGCATGAATCGCCAAAAATGGCGGCCGACAATATTTTAGATATTGAAAAAGATTGCATCAGGCACAGAAATTTGAAAAGTCAAAGAGCGTGGCTGGATGGGGTTTCCCATAATGCTTTGCAGGTTTTATATATAAAGAGCATGTATAAAAGCTGAGGCAGGGAATGCAGCAGTCATTTTGTGGGGTAACTGAATAGTGAGACAACATCACAGCTTAACAATAGAGAAAGAGAGCGAAAGCCACTGACCTAATTGTGCAGATAATGTGTGACAGCCCAGTGGTTCAGAACCGTAACCATCCATTTACCCATAGGCATATGTGCTGAGATAACTTCGACATTACTAAGACTGTCTTTGTCTTGAAGAGCTTGAAAGTGGTTGAATGCAGTCCTGGGAGACCTCAGAGCATTACTTATGTCTTTTCAGGGCATTTGGCATACCTGCAAGGTGAAATGACTTGATTCGCTAGAAATGAAATTTTGGGGAAGAATTTGGTAAAAATGTTGATTTTGAATCTTAGAAGATTTGCTCATCTCTACCATCTTCATATAGTTTGCATAGCCTCTGCTAGATAAAAGGACCCCTTGTTGTCAGTGGTACCGTAGGCGACTGCCTACTTTGCCCCCGCATTGCTCCACCCTTGCTCAGTAGCCAGACACAGAAGCATCAGGCTTTTTTTTTTCCTTTTTATATATTTTTTTTCTTCTTGCTGTATCTATTCTCGACTTTGAAACAGAAAACTATGATTACAACTCTACTGTAATAATATACTGTGACAAAGATTCTAAAGAGCTCAGACATTAATAACTCCACTGTGGTCCTGTCTTCCAGAGGTGAACTGTGTCACTGCTGATGATCGTCCTGCTGATGTGACTGAATGTCTTCGATGGGCCGATCCAGTCCCACCGTCAGCACAGGAGTGTAACGTCCCCTGCAAAGAGGATTGTACATTTACCCCTTGGACTAAATTTACGTCTTGTACCCCAAACTGCACCTCAACTAAAATAAGGAGAAGATCCCTCACAGGTAGGTTACTCACTCCCACACACCTTCCATAGTCATTAATTACTATGATATAAAATGTTGTCTTATTGAGCACTTGATGTGGTGGTGATTTGTGTTTAACTAAACTCCAGAGCAGCATTTACTGTTCTGCTGTCGGAGTCACTTTGTAAATCAAGTCCATTACGTACCCTGCACTGATCATATATTACATTACTTATCCTGTACTGATACGAAGTTACATCCTGTATTATACTCCAGAGCTGCACTCACTATTCTGCTGGTGCAGTCACTGTGTACATACATTACATTACTGGTCTTGAGTTACATACTGTATTATACCCCAGAGCTGCACTCCCTATTCTGCTGGTGCAGTCACTGTGTACATACATTACATTACTGATCCTGAGTTACATCCTGTATTATACCCCAGAGCTGCACTCACTATTCTGCTGGTGCAGTCACTGTGTACATACATTACATTACTGATACGAAGTTACATCCTGTATTATACTCCAGAGCTGCACTCACTATTCTGCTGGTGCAGTCACTGTGTACATACATTACATTACTGGTCTTGAGTTACATACTGTATTATACCCCAGAGCTGCACTCCCTATTCTGCTGGTGCAGTCACTGTGTACATACATTACATTACTGATCCTGAGTTACATCCTGTATTATACTCCAGAGCTGCACTCACTATTCTGCTGGTGCAGTCACTGTGTACATACATTACATTACTGATCCTGAGTTACTTCCTGTATTATACTCCAGAGCTGCACTCACTATTCTGCTGGTGCAGTCACTGTGTACATACATTGCATTACTGATCCTGAGTTACATCCTGTATTATACTCCAGAGCTGCACTCACTATTCTGCTGGTGCAGTCACTGTGTACATACATTACATTACTGATCCTGAGTTACTTCCTGTATTATACTCCAGAGCTGCACTCACTATTCTGCTGGTGGAGTCACTGTGCACATACATTACATTACTGATCCTGAGTTACATCCTGTATTATACCCCAGAGCTGCACTCACTGTTCTGCTGGTGCAGTCACTGTATACATACATTACTTTACTGATCCTGAGTTACATCCTGTATTATACTCCAGAGCTGCACTCACTATTCTGCTGGTGCAGTCACTGTGTACATACATTACATTACTGATACGAAGTTACATCCTGTATTATAGTCCAGAGCTGCACTCACTATTCTGCTGGTGCAGTCACTGTGTACATACATTACATTACTGGTCTTGAGTTACATACTGTATTATACCCCAGAGCTGCACTCCCTATTCTGCTGGTGCAGTCACTGTGTACATACATTACATTACTGATCCTGAGTTACATCCTGTATTATACCCCAGAGCTGCACTCACTATTCTGCTGGTGCAGTCACTGTGTACATACATTACATTACTGATCCTGAGTTACATCCTGTATTATACTCCAGAGCTGCACTCACTATTCTGCTGGTGCAGTCACTGTGTACATACATTACATTACTGATCCTGAGTTACTTCCTGTATTATACTCCAGAGCTGCACTCACTATTCTGCTGGTGCAGTCACTGTGTACATACATTACATTACTGATCCTGAGTTACTTCCTGTATTATACTCCAGAGCTGCACTCACTATTCTGCTGGTGCAGTCACTGTGTTCATACATTACATTACTGATCCTGAGTTACATCCTGTATTATACTCCAGAGCTGCACTCACTATTCTGCTGGTGCAGTCACTGTGTTCATACATTACATTACTGATCCTGAGTTACTTCCTGTATTATACTCCAGAGCTGCACTCACTATTCTGCTGGTGCAGTCACTGTGTACATACATTACATTACTGATCCTGAGTTACTTCCTGTATTATACTCCAGAGCTGCACTCACTATTCTGCTGGTGCAGTCACTGTGTACATACATTGCATTACTGATCCTGAGTTACATCCTGTATTATACTCCAGAGCTGCACTCACTATTCTGCTGGTGCAGTCACTGTGTACATACATTACATTACTGATCCTGAGTTACTTCCTGTATTATACTCCAGAGCTGCACTCACTATTCTGCTGGTGCAGTCACTGTGTACATACATTGCACTACTGATCCTGCGTTACATCCTGCATTATATACTCCACAGCTGCATTCGCTATTCTACCGGTGGAGTCACTCTACATTGATCTTGAGTTACAGTGGCCAACAAATTTCTTTCAAGCAGGAGATAACATAGTAACATAACATAGTTAGTAAGGCCGAAAAAAGACATTTGTCCATCCAGTTCAGCCTATATTCCATCATAATAAATACCCAGATCTACGTCCTTCTACAGAACCTAATAATTGTATGATACAATATTGTTCTGCTCCAGGAAGACATCCAGGCCTCTCTTGAACCCCTCGACTGAGTTCGCCATCACCACCTCCTCAGGCAAGCAATTCCAGATTCTCACTGCCCTAACAGTAAAGAATCCTCTTCTATGTTGGTGGAAAAACCTTCTCTCCTCCAGACGCAAAGAATGCCCCCTTGTGCCCGTCACCTTCCTTGGTATAAACAGATCCTCAGCGAGATATTTGTATTGTCCCCTTATATACTTATACATGGTTATTAGATCGCCCCTCAGTCGTCTTTTTTCTAGACTAAATAATCCTAATTTCGCTAATCTATCTGGGTATTGTAGTTCTCCCATCCCCTTTATTAATTTTGTTGCCCTCCTTTGTACTCTCTCTAGTTCCATTATATCCTTCCTGAGCACCGGTGCCCAAAACTGGACACAGTACTCCATGTGCGGTCTAACTAGGGATTTGTACAGAGGCAGTATAATGCTCTCATCATGTGTATCCAGACCTCTTTTAATGCACCCCATGATCCTGTTTGCCTTGGCAGCTGCTGCCTGGCACTGGCTGCTCCAGGTAAGTTTATCATTAACTAGGATCCCCAAGTCCTTCTCCCTGTCAGATTTACCCAGTGGTTTCCCGTTCAGTGTGTAATGGTGATATTGATTCCCTCTTCCCATGTGTATAACCTTACATTTATCATTGTTAAACCTCATCTGCCACCTTTCAGCCCAAGTTTCCAACTTATCCAGATCCATCTGTAGCAGAATACTATCTTCTCTTGTATTAACTGCTTTACATAGTTTTGTATCATCTGCAAATATCAATATTTTACTGTGTAAACCTTCTACCAGATCATTAATGAATATGTTGAAGAGAACAGGTCCCAATACTGACCCCTGCGGTACCCCACTGGTCACAGCGACCCAGTTAGAGACTATACCATTTATAACCACCCTCTGCTTTCTATCACTAAGCCAGTTACTAACCCATTTACACACATTTTCCCCCAGACCAAGCATTCTCATTTTGTGTACCAACCTCTTGTGCGGCACGGTATCAAACGCTTTGGAAAAATCGAGATATACCACGTCCAATGACTCACCGTGGTCCAGTCTATAGCTTACCTCTTCATAAAAACTGATTAGATTGGTTTGACAGGAGCGATTTCTCATAAACCCATGCTGATATGGAGCATGATATGATATGGATGCTAAGAAACTTCAGCTTAGAATTTTTCAGAATTGTGAATAAAGCTCTGGATGATATTATAAGCTTGATATCAGGATGAATGTAATGTATTTAAAAGGCGGTTTTTGAAGGACACCTCTGTGTGTGTGTGTGTGTGTGTGTGTGTGTGTGTGTGTGTGTGTGTGTGTGTATGTAGATAGATAGATGGTCATATGAACCTCTATCTATTAAAGGGGTTGTCCGGTCTTAAGCCACAAGTATGCATTTGTTCTAAGTGACTGCAGACTTGCAAATCTTCACATAGCGCACACTGCGAGGATTTTCCTCTGGAGCAGGTTCGCACATGACTGAGAGTATGTGATACACTCGCACTGAGCAAGGCTGCACCCTTGTAGTCAGCACATGACCACATCTAAGAGAACCACTGGAGAATGCTCACAGAGTGCAGCGTGCGTGATGTGAGGATGCACAAGTCTGCAGTCACAGAGAGTGATGCATAGTGACTAGTGATGAGCGAGTGTACTCGGTTGCTCGGGTTTTCCAGAGAACGCTCGTGTGATCTGCGAGTACTTGTTGGTGTTCGGAGATTTAGTTTTCATTGCCTCATCTGAATGATTTACAGCTATTAGCCAGGCTGAGTACATGTGGGGGTTGCCTGGTTGCTAGGGAACCCCCACATGTAATCAAGCTGTCTAATAGCTGTAAATCATTCAGCTGCTGGGATGAAAACTAAATCTCCAAACACTAACAAATACTCGGAGACCACCCGAGCGTTCTCTGGAAAACCCGAGCGACGAGTACACTCGCTCATGACTAATGGTGACCACAGACTCTCGGCTGAAGGCCGGATAACCCCTCTGATGCTGTAAGTTGTTGGACATATCATGGATAAAGAGCAGTAATCTCATGTACGGTATGCAGCATTACCTAGAAAATGCTTACTGAATATAACGGGTTTCTGCACCGCCATACTTGGCGTCCTCCTGAGATACAGCTGTTGTGTCCCGCTGCGATGTTAATTGTGCTGAGTAGATTAATTTACTGCAGCAATCCTGTCTACAGCTGATGTAATTAACAATAAATTACTTTTCTGTTAACTGAATAGTAATATTAATTCATAATAAGAGATGATCCTTTCACCAATGCTTCATTCTTCTGCTGGAGCCCACCCTGCACCTGTTCCCATAGTGAGGAGAAGCTGACCTCGCACCTTCAGCCTATATACAGTATGTCCATAGCAGTGGTACCGTCACCATTTACCCTGAGCTTTCTAACCAAGTCCCCAAATCTCCAGGGATTTGCTTTACATCAAAATAGTAGACCGGAAACAACTCATTAACTTCTATGGAAAATGGCTGAATGCACTGTGATCTGTGCAGAGATGATTGTACGGGGTGGGATGAACTGTGATATCACCTATTGTGAATGGTGGATCCTGTGTTATCTACTGTATATAGAGGTGATATCAGTCATTGTACAGAAGGAGGAGGTGAGCTGTGACATCACCTATTGTGAATGGTGGGTCCTGTGTTATCTACTGTATATAGAGGTGTTATCAGCCATTGTACAGAAGGAGGAGGTGAGCTGTGACATCACCTATTGTGAATTGTGGATCCTGTGTTATCTACTGTATATAGAGGTGTTATCAGTCATTGCACAGGAGGAGGAGGTGAGCTGTGACATCACCTATAGTGAATGCTGGATCCTGTGTTATCTACTGTATATAGAGGTGGTATCTGTAATTGTACAGGAGGGGGAGGTGAGCTGTGACATCCCCTATTGTGAATGGTGGATCCTGTGTTATCTACTGTATATAGAGGTGTTATCAGTGATTGTACAGGAGGAGGAGGTGAGCTGTGACATCACCTATTGTGAAAGGTGGATCATGTGTTATCTACTGTGTTCAGAATTATTAGTCATTGTATAAAAAAAGCCGACACCCTTATTAAACTGTGGATAACCCCTTGAAAAATGGCTATTTTTTAGTCCAAATGATGCAATATCTGACAATTACAGTCACATTTTGGTTTTGATATTAATGGCAGTGTTGCCACGTTCAGTTATCTATGGGAGGTTAATTGGCCACCCATTGCAGCATAAGAAGTCATAAAGGTATATGGGGTCCCCATATACAGTGCCGGGCAGTAGGCACGCCTGTGATGGTGTGATATGCTATGCGGGAATCATTTCTGTGTATATTTCTATTTTACTTATTTTCATGGTGTTCTCTTGTAGAAGGAGTTATTTTCATATTGATGAATGGCTGTGGTTGCCATCTGATATCAGCCCCCACAGCACTGTATTGTCTTCTCACAGGATCCGTGAATAGTCCTGTTTGCTAAAATGCTAATCACATGTTGACCTAGCTTGTTGAAACAATGAGCCCCTGCAACCTTCCCCCTCCTGACCTGCGAATGAGGAGGGGGACGTGTGGTACCGTTACACTAAACGACTTACCAACGATCACGACCAGCGATACGACCTGGCCGTGATCGTTGGTAAGTCGTTGTGTGGTCGCTGGGGAGCTGTCACACAGACAGCTCTTTCCAGCAACCAACGATCAGGGGAACGACTTCGGCATCGTTGAAACTGTCTTCAACGATGCAGAAGTCCCCGGGTAACCAGGGTAAACATCGGGTTACTAAGCGCAGGGCCGCGCTTAGTAACCCAATATTTAACCTGGTTACCATTGTAAAAGTAAAAAAAAAAAAAAAACAGTACATACTCACATTCCGATGTTTGTCACGTCCCCCGCCGTCAGCTTCCCGCACTGACTGTGTCAGCGCCGGCCGTAAAGCAGAGCACAGCGGTGATGTCACCGCTGTGCTCTGCTTTACGGCCGACGCTGACAGTCAGTGCGGGAAGCTGACGGCGGGGGACGTGACAGACATCGGAATGTGAGTATGTACTGTTTTTTTTTTTTTTTACTTTTACAATGGTAACCAGGTTAAATATCGGGTTACTAAGTGCGGCCCTGCGCTTAGTAACCCGATGTTTACCCTGGTTACAAGTGAACACATCACTGGATCGGCGTCACACACGCCGATCCAGCGATGACAGCGGGTGATCAGCGACCAAAAAAAGGTCCTGATCATTCCCCAGCGACCAACGATCTCCCAGCAGGGGCCTGATCGTTGGTCGCTGTCATACACAACGAGATCGTCAGCGGGATTGTTGCTACGTCACAAAAAGTGTGACGTTGCAATGATATCGTTAACAAAATCGTTGTGTGAAGGTACCTTTAGGCTAGGGTCACATTGCGTTAGGGCAGTCCGTTTAGCGCATAGCGCTTCGGACTGCGCTAACGCAATGTCCCAAAAGAGATCTCGTTTGCCGATCCCGCTAGCGCAGATGCCCGATCTGCGCTAGCGAGGAACGGACCGCGAACACTGCAAGCAGCGTTCTTGGTCCATCACTCAAATGACGGCACATCGCTAGCGCACGCCCAATGTGGGCGTGCGCTAGCGATGCGTTCGCCATTACAAACAATGGCGGCGTTAACGGACTACATTACACCGCGTTATGCCGCGGTGTAACGTAGTCCGTTAAACGGGTTCACATAACATAATGTGAACCTAGCCTTAAAGAATATCCGTGAGGTGAGACACAGATCAGTCTTGTGTGGATTGATGGTGTAAACGCAGCACTTCAGAGAGAAGGGGAAGCATATGGACCATTTTTTATCCTCTGTCTGCTGGATTATTGGACTCTCATCTCCTTGGACATTTATCCGGTTACTGAACTGCATTCGGCTTCTGGACTACCGTATCTTATCCTTTGTGTGGTGGATCGTATATGGACCTTTCGTGTTTTTTGCCTAACTAAAGTTTTTGGAATTGTTCACTATTCTCTTGCTCTGTTGATTGTGTGGTATCGTAGAAGGACCCCGTGACAACTGGTGGCAGCAGTGGGATCAACAGAGTGTAACCTAATGGAGAACCACCCACAGTGAGTACAGAAATTGGACTGTATCCAGTTTACAGGAGAGAGCCAGAGACCTGGGCCTGAACTACCAGGGACTGACTAAAGAAGCCTTAATTGACCTACTGGTTGGTGCCAGCCCCGGCCACCTCCTCCCATATGTCTGAAGGACGAGCACTGGAGACTAAATTCTTAATTTTCTGGAACAATTGCATGTGAATTTTGCTGTGTATTGGACAAGGATTATCTGCCAATTCCGCACCAGAATATTTCAACTCGCGTTGATGCTGCTTGATTAAATCAAAACAGTCCGCTACAGAACAATTGCTAAGACTAACCATGCAGGTCTCGATTTTATGACCCAACCGGGCCTACAGCAGCTCCATAATCCGTTCCACTTGATTTTACAGCAAGTTTTTTCAACTCCACTTCATTACAAGCCTTAATGAATCTATAACTCTGACTTGATTAGAAGATCTTGCCGGCGTATAAATCCAACTTCATTAGAACAAACAGCATAAAACATCAATAAAAAAAAAAACATAAAAAGCATAATCCTTCTCCGCTTCACCTTCATGGGCTTTAAAACTTCAAAAAGAATTGTGTACAGAAAATCTCAGCTCCACGTTAAAATTTCATTTATTGCTTTGGTGTAAAATACAGCCGCCGCCGGGGATAGCAGAAAATTGTGAATAACACTTGAAATGTTTATTGAAAACAAAGGCAGAGTAATTGTTTTACAAGGGGCATGTAATTGGGGAACATAAATAGCCCGCATAACCTGCGTATTAGCAAAGCGGCACAATGGCGTTCAGTGCCTGTTCTTTGATTTACGGCTGGTCTTTCCCTTATTTGATTGACTGTGGCGGTGCAGCGTCAATTCTAATGAGTAATTCCATTCTTTATCATCCTCTGGAGTTCGGCTCAGATCCATGTCCAAAGTACAAGGAGGGATGAAAATCGGCATTTTAGGAGTTGAGCAAGAGAAAGGGAAAAAGTCTCTTATGCCCTAGGTGGACTATTGGTAAAAAAACAAACAAACTTGAATTATAGATGTATGCAACCATAAATTTCGCAAACCCCTTTTATGACCAACCATTGTTGTACGCTTATTTCTCACGGTTAGAGATGAGCGGTGTTCGAATCGAACTGTTCGCCAATTTCAAATTCGAGCTGTTTTGGGCGGTGTTCGAGTCGTTCGTCGAGCTCGAACAATTTGCTTAAAATTCGGCTGTTCGAGTTTCTGTTCGATAACTGTTCGTTCACCAATAGCCTCGCTTGATTTGCACATTAAAATTGTTTATCATTGTTAATAGACTGTTTCAGTGTATAGTGGGCGGGGTGTGGTTTGGGGATAGATCTGTGCTGAAATAACGCCGATCCATTTTTTTTTTCTTTCCCGCATTTACAGTGGGGCGGTGCAGTCTCTCAGCCTATTAGCAGTGCACATATACAGCAATGTGCATGTGATGCACACAAGCAAGGGCATGTTTCATTGGCTGTGTATGTCACATGTCCTTGCCCTATAAGAACCAACCATTTGCCCCGTCGCCAATCCTTTTGGGCTAGTAGCATTGTCTGATAGTCATCTGAGTAGCCCGCCTGTGAAGCTAACTACACCGCCTGTGTATCTACATTTTTACTGCATCTAACCCAGTAAATAGTTTTGGGCCTAGGAGCTGTGTCTGCACGCCTGTGTATCTAATTTTTTACTGCATCTAACACAGTAAATCTTTTTGGGCTTTGTAGCAGTGTCTGCACGTCAGCGGAGTAGCACACCCACCCACCGCCTGTTTACCTAAGTACTATTTTTTAACGGCATCTGGCCCAGGAAATCCTTTTGGGCCTAGTAGCAATTTCTGCTACTCAGCAGAGTACCCCACCCATGGAGCAAGCTACACCACCTTCTTTCTTTCTCAATCTAACCCCTCGGCTCTGGGGTGTCCGCTCTCTCCTCACAGGTGGACTACCGCGTGTTTTCACTCTGTGGCGAATCTTTTGGGCCCAGGCATAAGAAGTCGTCGAGGTAATGGATAATATGTGCCGCCTTAGAAACGTCCATGACGGCACATTCGAGGAAGCAACTAAACGTCTCAAATAGTGAGCAGGATATGGAGCACCCCATGGGCAAACAGCGATCTATGTAGTATGCTCCTTCACAGAAGCAGCCCAAAGGGAGGACACTATTTGGAGGCACAGGAGGTAACCGGAACGCCCGCTCAATGCCTGTTTTGGCCATTAGGGTGCCCCTTACCAACTTCTTGACCCGCCTGATTGCCTCGTCAAAGGAGGTACAGTATATAGTACTGAACTTGGTTCCGCATCAATGTTGTCGTTTACTGACCTGCCCCTTGGATATGACAAATGGTGGATTAGTCTGAATGTATTGGGTTCATTTTTTGGTACGACTCCCAACGGGGGTACCACTACGTCTTCTAAGGAAAGTGTTCTGAATGGACCCGCCGCCATTATACATAAAGATTTTTTTTTTTTTTTTGTCACGATGTCTGGGTGTTGGTAGAGTGAGTTTAGATTTTTACTCCAGCCTTTCTTGATTTTAGAAGGGCATGACATGCCTATATCTGTGTATTTTCCTCCTTTTCCTCCTCCACCTCTTTTCTTTTCGCATGACTATATGTAGTTGTGACTTTTCCATGTGTCTGTTGTGTCTTCTGAGCAGTTTGTCAGCTTTTGGACACCTTTTAAGGTGTTTTCTATGTGTTTGTATGTGTTTGTGTTTTCCTGACATTGGTTTCAATGGGGTTCAACGCTGTTCGTCGAACGTTCGACGAACATTCGTCGAACACGCCCCAGTTCGACGAACCGAACTCGAACACTAGGAGGGTGGCTCAGCACTACTGACGATACAACATAAGCACTTTATGGTCGCATGCTTTGCAGGCTGCAATTCATGTCCTAACTATTGGATGGTCACGTGTAGACACCTATAGAATAAATGACTCCCAACAGAGTATTGTGAAATCCTATTATTTTCACCAAAGGCGGCATTCTCACGCCACACATTTCCAGTTGAACCAAGAGGAAGTATCAGATAGGAAACATCTGTATATACTATAGTGGGAAAAAGCGGATCATGAATGTGGGGTGTTGTGAATTCTGTGGCAGAGCTCCCTCCTGTGGTCACAAGTGGTACTTCGGCTGATTCTCTCTGGGAGCTTCCGTTTGTGGAGGAAACTGGTACTGCTGCTTCTGAGTTTCCTTCCTCAGGTGATCTGGTGAGGTCGTTAGGTGCTTCTCTACTTAACCCCACCTAATGCTTTGATTCATGCTTCCTGTCAATGTTCCAGTGTTGGACTTGTGTTTCTCTGGATCATTCCTGTGGCCTGCTGCTCTGCATAGCTAAGTGCTTCTTTGCTATTTGTTGCTATTTTTTCTGTCCAGCTTGTCTATTTGTTTTGCTGGAAGCTCTGGGACGCAAAGGGTGTACCTCCGTGCCGTTAGTTCGGTACGGAGGGTCTTTTTGCCCCTTTGCGTGGTTTTCTTTAGGGTTTTGTGTAGACCGCAAAATTATCTTTCCTATCCTCGTTCTGTCTAGAATATCGGGCCTCACTTTGCTGAATCTATTTCATCCCTACGTTTGTCTTTTCATCTTACTCACAGTCATTATATGTGGGGGGCTGCCTTTTCCTTTGGGGTATTTCTCTGAGGCAAGGTAGGCTTATTTTTTCTATCTTCAGGCTAGTTAGTTTCTCAGGCTGTGCCGAGTTGCATAGGGAGCTTTAGGCGCAATCCACGGCTGCCTCTAGTTGTGTTTGGAGAGGATCAGGGATTGCGGTCTGCAGAGTTCCCACGTCTCAGAGCTCGTTCTATTATTTTGGATTATTGTCAGATCACTGTGTGTGCTCTGACCTCCATGTCCATTGTGATACTGAATTGCCTTTCATAACAGTACAGGAAGCCAAAAGTACTAATGATTCTCAATAGAGGGAAAAAAGAAGTTCTGAGACCATTTTTTTTTCTTGGCTTTGTGTTTTGTCTTTTTTTTCCCCTAGACATTTGGGTGGTTCAGTACACAGGTGTAGCGATGGACATTAGAAGTCTGTCTTCATTTGTGGATCAGCTCTCGGCAAGAGTACAAAAGATTCAAGACACTATTGATCAGAAATCTATGTTAGAACCAAGAATTCCTATTCCTGATTTGTTTTTTGGAGATAGAACTAAGTTTCTGAGTTTCAAAAATAATTGTAAGTTATTTCTGGCCTTGAAACCTCGTTCCTCTGGTGATCCAGTTCAACAGGTTTTGATTATTATTTCTTTTTTGCGCGGCGACCCTCAGGACTGGGCATTTTCTCTTGCGCCAGGAGATCCTGCATTAAGTAATATCAATGCGTTTTTCCTGGCGCTCGGATTGTTGTACGATGAGCCTAATTCAGTGGATCAGGCAGAAAAGAATTTGCTGGCTCTTTGTCAGGGTCAGGATGAGATAGAGGTATATTGCCAGAAATTTAGAAAATGGTCAGTGCTCACTCAATGGAATGAATCTGCGCTGGCAGCAATATTCAGAAAGGGTCTCTCTGAAGCCATTAAGGATGTCATGGTGGGATTTCCTATGCCTGCTGGTTTGAATGAGTCTATGTCTTTGGCTATTCAGATCGGTCGACGCTTGCGTGAGCGTAAATCTGTGCACCATTTGGCGGTATTACCTGAGCTTAAACCTGAGCCTATGCAGTGCGATAGGACTTTGACCAGAGTTGAACGGCAAGAACACAGACGTCTGAATGGGCTGTGTTTCTACTGTGGTGATTCCACTCATGCTATCTCTGATTGTCCTAAGCGCACTAAGCGGTTCGCTAGGTCTGCCACCATTGGTACGGTACAGTCAAAATTTCTTCTGTCCGTTACCTTGATCTGCTCTTTGTCATCATATTCTGTCATGGCGTTTGTGGATTCAGGCGCTGCTCTGAATTTGATGGACTTGGAATATGCTAAGCGTTGTGGGTTTTTCTTGGAGCCCTTGCAGTGTCCTATTCCATTGAGAGGTATTGATGCTACGCCTTTGGCCAAGAATAAGCCTCAATACTGGACCCAGCTGACCATGTGCATGGCTCCTGCACATCAGGAGGATATTCGCTTTCTGGTGTTGCATAATCTGCATGATGTGGTCGTGTTGGGGTTGCCATGGCTACAAGCCCATAATCCAGTATTGGATTGGAAATCCATGTCGGTGTCCAGCTGGGGTTGTCAGGGGGTACATGGTGATGTTCCATTTTTGTCAATTTCGTCATCCACCCCTTCTGAGGTTCCAAAGTTCTTGTCTGATTACCGGAATGTATTTGATGAGCCCAAGTCCGATGCCCTACCTCCGCATAGGGATTGTGATTGTGCTATCAATTTGATTCCTGGTGGTAAATTCCCAAAAGGTCGACTGTTTAATTTATCCGTGCCTGAGCACACCGCTATGCGCAGTTATGTGAAGGAATCCCTGGAGAAGGGGCATATTCGCCCGTCATCGTCGCCTTTAGGAGCAGGGTTTTTTTTGTAGCCAAAAAGGATGGTTCGCTGAGACCTTGTATAGATTATCGCCTTCTTAATAAGATCACTGTTAAATTTCAGTACCCCTTGCCTTTGTTATCTGATTTGTTTGCTCGGATTAAGGGGGCTAGTTGGTTCACCAAGATTGATCTTCGTGGTGCGTATAATCTGGTGCGAATCAGGCGAGGCGATGAATGGAAAACTGCATTTAATACGCCCGAGGGTCATTTTGAGTATCTAGTGATGCCATTCGGACTTGCCAATGCTCCATCAGTGTTTGTCCTTTATGCATGACATCTTCCGAAAGTACCTGGATAAATTCCTGATTGTGTACTTGGATGACATTTTGATCTTCTCGGATGATTGGGAGTCTCATGTGAAACAGGTCAGAACGGTTTTTCAGGTCCTGCGTGCTAATTCTTTGTTTGTCAAGGGATCAAAGTGTCTCTTTGGTGTGCAGAAGGTTTCATTTTTGGGGTTCATCTTTTCCCCTTCTACTATCGAGATGGATCCTGTTAAGGTCCAAGCCATCCATGACTGGACTCAGCCGACATCTCTGAAAAGTCTGCAAAAGTTCCTGGGCTTTGCTAATTTTTATCGTCTCTTCATCTGCAATTTTTCTAGTATTGCCAAACCATTGACCGATTTGACCAAGAAGGGTGCTGATTTGGTCAATTGGTCTTCTGCTGCTGTGGAAGCTTTTCAAGAGTTGAAGCGTCGTTTTTCTTCTGCCCCTGTGTTGTCAACCTGATGTTTCTCTTCCGTTCCAGGTCGAGGTTGATGCTTCTGAGATTGGAGCAGGGGCTGTTTTGTCGCAGAGAGGTTCTGATTGCTCAGTGATGAAACCATGCGCTTTTTTTTCCAGGAAGTTTTCGCCTGCTGAGCGGAATTATGATGTGGGCAACCGAGAGTTGCTGGCCATGAAGTGGGCATTCGAGGAGTGGCGTCATTGGCTTGAAGGAGCTAAGCATCGCGTGGTGGTATTGACTGATCATAAGAACTTGACTTATCTCGAGTCTGCTAAGCGTTTGAATCCTAGACAGGCTCGTTGGTCGCTGTTTTTCGCCCATTTTGACTTTGTGATTTCGTACCTTCCGGGCTCTAAAAATGTGAAGGCGGATGCTCTGTCTAGGAGTTTTGTGCCCGACTCTCCGGGTTTATCTGAGCCGGCGGGTATCCTCAAGGAAGGAGTAATTGTGTTTGCCATCTCCCCTGATTTGCGGCGGGTGCTGCAAAAATTTCAGGCTAATAAACCTGATCGTTGTCCAGCGGAGAAACTGTTTGTCCCGGATAGGTGGACAAATAAAGTGATCTCTGAGGTTCATTGTTCGGTGTTGGCTGGTCATCCTGGAATCTTTGATACCAGAGAGTTAGTGGCTAGATCCTTTTGGTGGCCATCTCTGTCGCGGGATGTGCATTCTTTTGTGCAGTCCTGTGGGATTTGTGCTCGGGCTAAGCCCTGCTGTTCTCGTGCCAGTGGGTTGCTTTTGCCCTTGCCGGTCCCGAAGAGACCTTGGACACATATCTCTATGGATTTTATTTCAGATCTTCCCGTCTCTCAAAAGATGTCAGTCATTTGGGTGGTCTGTGATCGCTTTTCTAAGATGGTCCATCTGGTACCCTTGTCCAAGTTGCCTTCCTCCTCTGATTTGGTGCCATTGTTCTTCCAGCATGTGGTTCGTTTGCATGGCATTCCAGAGAATATCGTTTCTGACAGAGGTTCCCAGTTTGTTTCGAGGTTTTGGCGAGCCTTTTGTGGTAGGATGGGCATTGACTTGTCTTTTTCCTCGGCTTTTCATCCTCAGACAAATGGCCAGACCGAACGAACCAATCAGACCTTGGAAACCTATTTGAGATGCTTTGTTTCTGCCGATCAGGATGACTGGGTGTCCTTTTTGCCTTTGGCTGAGTTCGCCCTTAATAATCGGGCCAGCTCGGCTACCTTGGTTTCGCCATTTTTCTGCAGTTCTGGGTTCCATCCTCGTTTCTCTTCAGGACAGGTTGAGTCTTCGGACTGTCCTGGTGTGGATACTGTGGTGGACAGGTTGCAGCAGATTTGGACTCATGTAGTGGACAATTTGACCTTGTCCCAGGAGAAGGCTCAACGTTTCGCTAATCGCAGACGCCGTGTGGGTCCCCGACGCCGTGTGGGTCCCCGACTTCGTGTTGGGGATCTGGTTTGGTTATCTTCTCGTCATATTCCTATGAAGGTTTCCTCTCCGAAGTTTAAACCTCGTTTCATTGGTCCTTATAGGATTTCTGAGGTTATTAATCCTGTGTCTTTTCGTCTGACCCTCCCAGATTCTTTTTTCATACATAACGTCTTCCATAGGTCATTGTTGCGGAGATACGTGGCACCTATGGTTCCATCTGTTGACCCTCCTGCCCCGGTTTTGGTGGAGGGGGAATTGGAGTATATTGTGGAGAAGATTTTGGATTCTCGTGTTTCAAGACGGAAAGTCCAGTATCTGGTTAAATGGAAGGGTTATGCTCAGGAGGATAATTCCTGGGTTTTTGCCTCTGATGTCCATGCTCCCGATCTTGTTCGTGCCTTTCATGTGGCTCATCCTGGTCGGCCTGGGGGCTCTGGTGAGGGTTCGGTGACCCCTTCTCAAGGGGGGGGTACTGTTGTGAATTCTGTGGCAGAGCTCCCTCCTGTGGTCACAAGTGGTACTTCGGCTGATTCTCTCTGGGAGCTTCCGTTTGTGGAGGAAACTGGTACTGCTGCTTCTGAGTTTCCTTCCTCAGGTGATCTGGTGAGGTCGTTAGGTGCTTCTCTACTTAACCCCACCTAATGCTTTGATTCATGCTTCCTGTCAATGTTCCAGTGTTGGACTTGTTTTTCTCTGGATCATTCCTGTGGCCTGCTGCTCTGCATAGCTAAGTGCTTCTTTGCTATTTGTTGCTATTTTTTCTGTCCAGCTTGTCTATTTGTTTTGCTGGAAGCTCTGGGACGCAAAGGGTGTACCTCCGTGCCGTTAGTTCGGTACGGAGGGTCTTTTTGCCCCTTTGCGTGGTTTTCTTTAGGGTTTTGTGTAGACCGCAAAATTATCTTTCCTATCCTCGTTCTGTCTAGAATATCGGGCCTCACTTTGCTGAATCTATTTCATCCCTACGTTTGTCTTTTCATCTTACTCACAGTCATTATATGTGGGGGGCTGCCTTTTCCTTTGGGGTATTTCTCTGAGGCAAGGTAGGCTTATTTTTTCTATCTTCAGGCTAGTTAGTTTCTCAGGCTGTGCCGAGTTGCATAGGGAGCTTTAGGCGCAATCCACGGCTGCCTCTAGTTGTGTTTGGAGAGGATCAGGGATTGCGGTCTGCAGAGTTCCCACGTCTCAGAGCTCGTTCTATTATTTTGGGTTATTGTCAGATCACTGTATGTGCTCTGACCTCCATGTCCATTGTGATACTGAATTGCCTTTCATAACAGTGGGGGCCTTTTTGAGAGAGGTGGCTGATCTCTGGTAGATTTCATATGGAAACAGCTATTTGGCCGGGATCACACCTGAAACACGGCCGAGTCTCGCATGTTAATACCCGACACTGCTCCAACCTCATGGGTCTCAAAATAAACAACAGGGTCCCCAACGATCAAGGGTCTTTATTAGTATTGGTTTTCTCATATGGACAAAAGGGACCTTTTGGGCCCCTGGGTGTATGGGTGTGATTTTAATCCTTGCGTCTATTATAGTTATTCCCCTGAAGGACATACAATATATATATATATACACCTTATGCTCTGGGGGGAGACTCCCCACTATTCATCAAACCAGGAACTCAAAATCCACTGTGTGAAGAGATGAGTAGTGAGCATTAGAGTTGAGCGACCTTGACCTTTTTAGAGTCGAGCCGGGTTTCACGAAACCCGACTATCTCAAAAGTCGGGTCGAGTGAAATCGGCCGATTATGACGTAAAGTCGGGATCGACCGAAACACGAAACCCAATGCAAGTCAATGGGGCAGCATAGTCGGCAGTGAGTGGGGGCCAGGAAAACACCTAGAGTGCCCATTTTAATGTCAAAACCATCCATTCTTCTTAATGAAGCTTGTCAAGCGTAATTTACCTTATAATAATTGGAAGGCATTTGAAATTGGGGGTCATTTGGCTAAAGTTGTGGTGGGTAGGGCTGGTTCAAGTAATTAGTGGGCCCAGGAAATCTGGACCACGTCACGGCAGTGGAGCAGGGAGAGGTAAGTATTTCAACTTTGCAAGTGCTGTGAACCTGAGCAAGCAGGGGGGGCCCACTCGTTGGCATTGGCACTGGCACAGGGCCCCTCAAAGTACAGCGGTGTGTTTGCACGGCGGGGGCGCCTCCCACCGGCAGCAACACTTTTGCGTACCATGAGAGGCCCTGTGCCAGTGACGTCGCCAACTAGTATTCCTCCCCCCACCTGATGAAGGAACCTGCACTTTCATCTGCACCTTCCTGTTTGTCCCCGTGTAAGGTGGTATGGTATGCGGGAAGGGGGACCTGACTTTCAGCAGGGTCACAATCTTGCAGTGTAGCGTGCACGGGAAATGTTGCGTTATGGGTCAATGTACCAGCAGACTCATCTATCACTGGCTGGGCAATGGGCAGGATGAGGAGGAAACACAGATATAGGCCCAAAGAATAAAGTGGGCTAAATGCAGTTCAAAATTGGTAACACAGGACTAATCAGGGGGCATTGCAGTGGAGGACAACTGGAATGAGAGGCTGACACAGAGAGTAGGCCCAAATCAGTAAGTAGTCGAAATGCAGTTCAAAATTGGCAACAGTAGTAAACAGGCGGCACAGCTTTGTTCAGTGGAGGAGAACAGCAAGGAGTGGCAGACACCTATAGTAGGCCCCAACCCAACTAGTAGGCCAAATGCAGTCTAACATTAACAACTACTTAACGAGCGCCTGAAAACGGAATTTCAGGACAGGAAACCAGGAGAACAGCAAGGAGCGGCAGACACCGATAGTAGGCCCCAAACCAACTAGTACGCCAAATGCAGTTGTTCCGTTTAACCACAATTTAATGAGAGCCTGAAGATAGAAGTTCAGGAAAGGCAACCTGGAGAACACCTTGGAGTGGAACACACCATCTCTCTACACCCCATACCCAATTTGTAGGTCTAATGCAGCGTAGTTTCCAACAACTACTAAACGAGAGCCGGAAGATCGAAGCAATGGAGAGGAAACCTGGGGAACACCTTGGAGTGTAACACACCATCTCTCTACACCCCATACCCAATTTGTAGGCCTAATGCAGCGTAGTTTCCAACAACTTCTAAACGAGAGCCGGAAGATCGAAGCAATGGAGAGGAAACCTGGGGAACACCTTGGAGTGGAACACACCATCTCTCTACACCCCATACCCAATTTGTAGGCCTAATGCAGCGTAGTTTCCAACAACTACTAAACGAGAGCATGATGATCGAAGCATTGGCGAGGAAACCTGGGGAACACCTTGGAGTGGAACACACCATCTCTCTACAGTGGAACACACCATCTCTCTACACCCCATACCCAATTTGTAGGCCTAATGCAGCGTAGTTTCCAACAACTACTAAACGAGAGCCGGAAGATCGAAGCTCAGGAAAGGCAACCTGGGGAACACCTTGGAGTGGAACACACCATCTCTCTACACCCCATACCCAATTTGTAGGCCCAATGCAGCGTAGTTTCCAACAACTACTAAACGAGAGCCGGAAGATCGAAGCTCAGGAAAGGCAACCTGGGGAACACCTTGGAGTGTAACAAACCCTCTCTCTACACCACGGAAGGGCTGATTCTTAGGAAGGAAGGCTGTCGGAAAGAAGCGGGGCGCGTCCGAGGGTGATTATATTCTTATTAGGTATATACTCACCCTCGGACGCGCCCTGCTTCTTTATTTGTAATGAATGTTTATTTGCAATGTGGTTTTGACTTACTCTATTTTTTTGGTAAATAATGATTTTATTATTTTCATTGTTTTGCATCTTCTTGGCAATAATATAAAGAAGACGCGACAGGACAACACTCGGTGGATGCCATATCTGTGTTTAAAATTGAAAAAACCTTTCAGTTAACTACTTGCAGGAGAAAGTTATTGTAGCTGGTGGCCATTTTTAGTACTGTACCAGATTTTTGTTGTATGTGTTTGTTTTTAATGTTAAAATGTCTGCATTTGATATCTCTCCAGTATTTTCTTTTTTATAAGCAACATACTTATTTTTATATTTTCTGATGTTGGTTCCAGGGGTACACGGGCAGCAGTGGTGGTCAGTGGAGGCCTAGTGGAAGGAGTGACCGCAGACAGGCATTGAAGGCCTAAAATAATAACACATGGCTGTAGGCAATTTTAAATTGGTTACAGGGGTACACGGGCAGCAGTGGTGTGGTCAGTGGAGGCCTAGTGGAAGGAGTGACCGCAGACAGGCATCGAAGGCCTAAAATAATAACACATGGCTGTAGGCAATTTTAAATTGGTTCCAGGGGTACACGGGCAGCAGTGGTGTGGTCAGTGGAGGCCTAGTGGAAGGAGTGACCGCAGACAGGCATCGAAGGCCTAAAATAATAACACATGGCTGTAGGCAATTTTAAATTGGTTCCAGGGGTACACGGGCAGCAGTGGTGTGGTCAGTGGAGGCCTAGTTGAAGGAGTGACCGCAGACAGGCATCGAAGGCCTAAAATAATAACACATGGCTGTAGGCAATTTTAAATTGGTTCCAGGGGTACACGGGCAGCAGTGGTGTGGTCAGTGGAGGCCTAGTGGAAGGAGTCACCGCAGACAGGCATCGAAGGCCTAAAATAATAACACATGGCTGTAGGCAATTTTAAATTGGTTCCAGGGGTACACGGGCAGCAGTGGTGTGGTCAGTGGAGGCCTAGTGGAAGGAGTGACCGCAGACAGGCATCGAAGGCCTAAAATAATAACACATGGCTGTAGGCAATTTTAAATTGGTTCCAGGGGTACACGGGCAGCAGTGGTGTGGTCAGTGGAGGCCTAGTGGAAGGAGTGACCGCAGACAGGCATCGAAGGCCTAAAATAATAACACATGGCTGTAGGCAATTTTAAATTGGTTACAGGGGTACACGGGCAGCAGTGGTGTGGTCAGTGGAGGCCTAGTGGAAGGAGTGACCACAGACAGGCATCGAAGGCCTAACATAACAAAAATGTCAATACAATGGTATTGTCAGTGGCAGGCATTGAAGGATGTCAGCGCATAGACTAAACATTGGTGGAGCTGTGAGATAATTTTGCAAGTGGTAGAGCACTGTTTGAGCTGGGGTGGGGGGAAACTGTCTTGTGGCCGGCGGTACAGGCCCAGGGCCCCTCATATTACAACGGTGTGTCTGACGTTGGGTGCGCACCACCACCGCCAGAGACACTTTATTGTACTAGGAGGGACCCAGTGGCAGTGCCGTCGACCAAAAGCGGGCTCACCCACCTCTTCAGACAAACTGCACTCTCACGGGTGCTGTCGCCAAGTGTCGATACCACGGCCCCGTGTGGGGAGTTTGGCCATTTAGTGAGGTGTAAACATGTCGTATGCTGGACAATCAGGTGCAGAAAATTACGAGATTGGAAAAGGCATTCAGAATAGTCCACAGGCAAGACCTTTTCATAGGAAAGCTAGGTGTCAGCCGGGCAAGGTGGGGCAAAAGATTTCGAAATCCAGTTGTGGTTCATTTTAATGAAGGTTAGATCATCTACATTTTGGGTAGCCAGACGAGTCCTTTTTTCTGTTAGTATTGAACCTGCAGCACTGAATACTCTTTCTGATAGGACACTAGCTGCCGGGCAAGCAAGCTCCTGCAATGCATATTCTGCCAATTCTGGCCAGGTGTCTAATTTTGATGCCCAGTAATCAAATGGGAATGACGGTTGAGGGAGAACATCGATAAGGGATGAAAAATAGTTTGTAACCATACTGGACAAATGTTGTCTCCTGTCACTTTGAATTGATGCTGCAGTACCTGTCCTGTCTGCGGTCATAGCAAAATCACTCCACAACCTGGTCAGAAAACCCCTCTGGCCAACGCCACTTCTGATTTCTGCCCCTCTAACTCCTCTGGTCTGATGGCCCCTGCAGCTCGTGTGAGAACGATCACGGGCGCTGTGTGCAGGGAATGCCAGAAGCAAACGGTCAACAAGAGTTGATTGTTTGGTTGCTAATATTAGTTCCAAGTTCTCATGTGGCATTATATTTTGCAATTTGCCTTTATAGCGAGGATCAAGGAGGCAGGCCAACCAGTAATCGTCATCATTCATCATTTTAGTTATGCGTGTGTCCCTTTTGAGGATACGTAAGGCATAATCCGCCATGTGGGCCAAAGTTCCAGTTCTCAAATCTGCGGTTGTGCTTGGTTGAGGGGCAGTTTCAGGCAAATCCACGTCACTTGTGTCCCTCAAAAAACCAGAACCCGGCCTTGCCGCGCCACCAATTTCCAGTGGCCCCGGAAAAGCTTCCTCATTAAAAATATAATCATCCCCATCATCCTCCTCGTCCTCCTCTTCGCCCGCTACCTCGTCCTGTACACTGCCCTGGCCAGACAATGGCTGACTGTCATCAAGGCTTTCCTCTTCCTCAGCTGCAGACGCCTGATCCTTTATGTGCGTCAAACTTTGCATCAGCAGACGCATTAGGGGGATGCTCATGCTTATTATGGCGTTGTCTGCACTAACCAGCCGTGTGCATTCCTCAAAACACTGAAGGACTTGACACATGTCTTGAATCTTCGACCACTGCACACCTGACAACTCCATGTCTGCCATCCTACTGCCTGCCCGTGTATGTGTATCCTCCCACAAAAACATAACAGCCCGCCTCTGTTCACACAGTCTCTGAAGCATGTGCAGTGTTGAGTTCCACCTTGTTGCAACGTCTATGATTAGGCGATGCTGGGGAAGGTTCAAAGAACGCTGATAGGTCTGCATACGGCTGGAGTGTACGGGCGAACGGCGGATATGTGAGCAAAGTCCACGCACTTTGAGGAGCAGGTCGGATAACCCCGGATAACTTTTCAGGAAGCACTGCACCACCAGGTTTAAGGTGTGAGCCAGGCAAGGAATGTGTTTCAGTTGGGAAAGGGAGATGGCAGCCATGAAATTCCTTCCGTTATCACTCACTACCTTGCCTGCCTCAAGATCTACAGTGCCCAGCCACGACTGCGTTTCTTTCTGCAAGAACTCGGACAGAACTTCCGCGGTGTGTCTGTTGTCGCCCAAACACTTCATAGCCAATACAGCCTGCTGACGTTTGCCAGTAGCTGCCCCATAATGGGAGACCTGGTGTGCAACAGTGGCAGCTGCGGATGGAGTGGTTGTGCGACTGCGGTCTGTGGACGAGCTCTCGCTTCTGCAGGAGGACGAAGAGGAGGAGGAGGGGGTGCGAACGGCTACAGCCAATTGTTTCCTAGACCGTGGGCTAGGCAGAACTGTCCCAAACTTGCTGTCCCCTGTGGACCCTGCATCCACCACATTTACCCAGTGTGCCGTGATGGACACGTAACGTCCCTGGCCATGCCTACTGGTCCATGCATCTGTTGTCAGGTGCACCTTTGTGCTCACAGATTGCCTGAGTGCATGGACGATGCGCTCTTTAACATGCTGGTGGAGGGCTGGGATGGCTTTTCTGGAAAAAAAAGTGTCGACTGGGTAGCTCGTAGCGTGGTACAGCGTAGTCCATCAAGAAAGGCCGTACTTGGGGCCCACGGCACGTAAAGGGAGGCCGCCATGACGGGGTTACGTGGGACCTGGGGAGCTGGAGCAGTTAGAAGGGATACGGTGGTAAGGGGTTAACTGGGAACTTGAGGGGTGGCTTTAGGGGCATTTTTTGAAAATAAGGGGTGGAACTAGGGGACTGTGGGGAGGGGGCACATAAAAAGGGGCACGCTCCTCACGCAGGCATCCATTTTAGGTGCCTGCGTGACAAGTGAGGAATCTCTGTCACACTTACCAGAATGGACGTTGAAGCGATCCTCCAGCGTCTCCGGACGGCAGCCAGCTCCCAGGGGACAGATTGGCTGAATGCATCCGTTAACAGCCTTCTCCAGGGGACATCGGGAGCACCATCGCAGGCACCGCAGGACGGGCGCCGGCCGCGGAGGACTAGGCCTCCGGCGCGCCTAAGCCCGGACATCATCCCCATTGCCCGGCGCCGAAATAGGAGCCCCTCTGCGGACCCTCCGGTAAGCAGCGCTGTTCCCTCCACCTCACAGCGCGGCGCCGGGAGGAATCCTCCAGTGCGGCGGGGCCTACAACGGGGGGTGGATCCTTCCTCCCCTCCTTCAGTGTCCGGGCGACGTGGGGCGGCAGGAGCAGGAGCCGGTACGGCGGCCGCCAGCATGCCCGCTGGCGCCGCTCAGCGTGGGAGGCAGCGACAGCCGAGGAGACGGGGGTCAGGTGCGGTGGCCCCTCAGCGCCGAGGATTATGCGGGCGGCAGTCGGCTGGCCCTGGCATCAGCGTGCGGCCTTCTGCAGTGCACAGAACTGGAGTCTTCAACGCAGCAGCGCCCTCTGCTGGTGGTGGCCTGGATATTGCAAGTTCTGCGCCCTCTGCTGGTGTTGGCCGGGATTTTCCTGCAGCTGCGCCCTCTGCTGGTGATGGCCGGGATTTTCCTGGATCTGCGCCCTCTGCTGGTGATGGCCGGAACTTTCCTGGATCTGCGTCCTCTGCTGGTGGTGGCGGAAATTTTCCGGATTCCGGCAGGCGACATTCCGTCGCTTCGGTACGCAGTGTCGGGGACGTATCCGTGGCAAGGAGCCGCACATCTTCCATCGGGCGGCAGGATGCTGGCTCGGCCTTTTCCCTTTCCGCAGCACCAGGGCAGTCGACGGCATCACCGAGTCGCCAGGACACGGATACGGCCGCCAGGAGTTCGGCGGGCAACATCGCGGATCAAGCCGGTCGGGATGCAGGACACCTTCGGCTGGGAGCTGGATCTTCGGCTGCTGGGCTCACAGCACCCAGGCAGCTAGGTGAGAACATTTTCCCTATCTTTAATTTGCCAGGCATAGTTTCCCCTGAAGCTAGGAATAGTGACATTACTTCGGGAGTTGCTAGCGGGGGTATGGGTTTAATCCTTAGAGGTTTAGGGGAGCTAGCGGGCTTGTGGGGGTCCGGTCTTAGCAGGGGGTCTTTGCCGTCAGCTGCTTGGTTGGGAAATACGGGGTCGTTTGAGGGGTCTAGACAGTTGTCTGAAGTTACGGGTACATCCAGCAGTGCGGGTCCTGCGGCAGACACGGGGAGCTCATCAAGGGAGAAGGACGGAACAGCACCAGGGCCTGGGTCAGGAATTGATGCACCAGGTGAGGGAGCTTTGCAGGATAAGGAAAAGGAGGATGTACCGCAACTAGACGATGCGGCTAGGGGGGAGGTCTATGTCTGCTTCGAGGGCCCGTTAGGGGCACATTTAAAACAAGAGGTTAGGGAAAAAATCTGGAAAGGGGAGTACATAGAAATATTTTCTCTTTTACTCCTAGAGAGATTTAATTTGGATAGACCTAGAAGGGAGGACTCTAAAAAAGAAGATGAGGAGAAACGGAGATATAGGCTGATTCCCAGATCATTTTCAAATTGGCTGCAAGCTTTCGCTATTATGGCTAGCGTAATCGGGGAGAAGGCCCCGGAAAATTGCTCGGCATTATTTTGTTACTTAGATGCCATAGGGGAGGCTTACAGGACCTATGGGGGACAGGGTTGGTTACGCTATGACGAACAGTTTCGTCAGCGTAAGGCTTTTAGGCCAAGTATCAGGTGGGATCACAAGGACATAGCGTTGTGGATGAGAGTTATGGTCCCGTCCCGTTTAGGTCAGACTAGCCAGCCTTTTCACGGGGGCGCCGGGAGTTCAGGGCAGTCAGGACACTCGGCGGCTTTGCAGAAGGGACTGTGTTTCGCCTTCAATGATGGCATATGCAGATTCGGGAGCAAGTGTAAATATAGGCACGAGTGTTCAACCTGCGGGGGGGTGCATAGCGCTTCAAAATGTTTCAGGGGTAACAGGCAAAAAGTTGGAGATTCAGCTGACAAAAGGGGTGACTCCGGTGCAGTGGGTCGTGATGGAGGCCTTTCTAAGTAGATACCCTGATAGGTCAGCTGCAGTTTTATTGCGCGACGGTTTTAAGGAGGGTTTCAAAATCCCTTATGTTGAGCAGGATGTTAGTTTAAAAAGAAAAAATTTGAAATCGGCGTTACAATTCCCGGAGGTCGTGTCGGAGAAGTTGAATAAGGAAGTTGCTCTGGGAAGAATGGCAGGCCCGTTTGTCGCCCCTCCGATTGCAAATCTGAGGGTGTCACCTCTTGGCGTGGTCCCTAAGAAAGAACCTAATAAATTTAGGTTAATCCATCACCTGTCATTTCCGAAGGGATCTTCGGTTAATGATGGTATTGATCCCGAGTTGAGTTCGGTGTCGTACTTATCATTCGATTCAGCGATGGAGTGGGTTAGAGCATGTGGAAAGGGGGCTAAGCTGGCTAAGACCGACATCGAAGCGGCCTTTCGTTTGTTGCCAGTTCATCCTGACAGTTTGCATTTATTGGGTTGTTTTTGGGATGGCGGCTTCTTTGTTGATCGTTGTCTTCCCATGGGTTGCTCGATTTCATGTGCTTACTTTGAGGCCTTCAGCACGTTCCTAGAATGGGTGGTGAAAGATGTGTCTGGGATACGCTCATGTTCGCACTATCTGGATGACTTTCTGTTTATAGGGCCAGCGGAATCAGCAGATTGTTCGATTTTGTTGCATACAATGGAGAGTGTGACAAAAAACTTCGGGGTGCCTTTGGCGGAGGATAAAACAGTCGGTCCGGTGACAGTGTTGAGCTTCCTAGGCATTGAAATCGACACGGTAGCAATGGAATGTAGGCTACCTGCAGACAAGGTTACCGCGTTGCGCCAAGATGTGGTTAATACGATTGGTTTGAAGAAGATAAATTTGCGCAGTTTGCAATCGTTGTTAGGGAAACTGAACTTTGCATGTAGGATCATGCCGATGGGTCGAGCGTTCTGCCGCCGCCTATCCTTGGCAACAGTAGGGGTAAAGTCCCCTTTGCATTTCATCAGGATAAAGAAAGAGTTTCGGGACGATTTGAAGATGTGGGCGGATTTTCTGGACGAGTACAATGGCAGATCTCTGTGGATTCAGCCGGTGGCAGATGCTACCTCCTTGGGCATTTTGGTGCATGTCGTTGAAATGAGTGGCTTTGGTCTTTTCTTTCATGGTAGCTGGTCAGCAGCGGCTTGGCCGGAAGAATGGAAGGAGGAGGGGTTAACAAACAACCGGCTACTGTTGCATTTGTTCCCCAGGGTAGTTGCGTTGGCCCTGTGGGGTGACAAATTGAGGAATTTGAAGATTTCTTTTCATTGTGAGCATGTTGGAACGGTGACGGCGGTAAACTCGTTGTCAGCGGCTACGCCTGCAGTAGTGAAGGTCTTGCAGCACTTGGTTTTCCTGGGTCTTAAGTTTAACTTATGGATTGTATCTGCAGTTAGCTTGTCAGCGCCTGATCCAATAGTTGTTGCTCTTTCTCAATTTCAGTGGCAGCTTTTCCGGGATTTGGCACCACAGGCGGAGAGCGTGGGCCGGGATTGTCCAGTGGAGTTGTGGAACCTGCCGCGAGGGCCGTAACAGAGTTATTTACCAAATCGCTCGCGGATTCATCTTGGTCTCATTATAATCAGGCTTGGAGCTTGTGGGAATCCTGGATGTCAAGTATGGACCAGGATATGGAGGAGGAGTATGGTTTGTTGTTGTTCTTAGGTCATCATTGGGAGGCAGGTTGGTCTGTGACACGTTTGAATAAGTTTCTGGCGGAGCTAGCCTTCAACCTTAAATGGAGGGGGGGTAAGGATATAACGAAATCCTTCTTGGTTCAGCAAGTTGTTCGGGGTTGGAAGAAAGGCTGGAAGGCTTCGGACGGTCGCCGACCCGTATCTTATGAGGTGCTCTCAGCGATTGAGCGGAAGTTGCAAGAGGTGTGTTTTTCCGAATGGGAAGTGGTTCTGTTCTGTGCAGCCTTTTCTTTGGCCTTCTTTGGGGCATTTCGGTTAGGTGAGTTGGTTAGCCCGTCCGTTAGTAAAAAAGGTATTTTGTTAAGAGAAAACGTGGATGTCGAAGGGAATAAGGTGGTAGTGTTTATTAAGGCTTCCAAAACGGACGTGTATGGGAAAGGGTGCAAAGTGGTGTTGTTCAATGTTGAAGGATCCCCGGTGTGCCCGGTGGCATCCGTGAAGAAGTACATGGCAAAAGGCGGGGTGTTAGACGAGCCATTCTTGGTGCACGAAAATGGGTCTTTCTTGTCCCGTTTTCAGTTCATTTCTGTTTTTAGGAAATGTTTGGCGGCAGCGGGCTTACCTGCAACACAATATAGTGGTCACTCCTTCAGGATCGGGGCAGCGACTGAGGCCGCTAGGTGGGGCCTTGGTGAGGATGTGGTTCGGAGAATTGGGAGGTGGGAATCTTCAAGATTCCAGTCGTATGTTCGCCCAAACCTATTGTGAGTTAGAAGCTGTGTTAAGTTAATTGTTTGTTGCCTTTCTTTCTGTGTTGCAGGGCCTGATCCGATGCTCGTCTGGATCATGGGGCATTCGTATGTTGTATGGGCTGCGTTGCGTGCTGCGGTTCGTCCGGACGGTCGTCAGTTGGGTCTTTCTCGAGAGACAGTGACTTTACGATGGATCGGTAAAAGAGGGATGGTGTGGAAGGAATGGTTACCTGAATTTCATCGTTTTGTTAGACTGGATAGAGTGCCGGAGATCGTGGTGATACATTTAGGGGGGAATGATTTGGCTAAACGGTCTTGTAGGGAGCTGATTAAGGATATCAAATTCGATATCCTGAGGTTCTGGGTCATGTTTCCAAAAGTGTTGTTGGTGTGGTCCGACATCATTCCCCGTAAAAGATGGAGAGGTGCTAGATCACACGAGGGGGTGAACAGGGCCCGGATTAAAATAAACAGGGCCATATCTCGGTTTATGGTGAGGAATGGCGCGTTGGCCGTGAGACATGTGGACTTGGAATCGGGTCAAGGAGCTTACTGGAGAGCTGATGGCGTGCACCTGAACGCGGTGGGTAATGATATGTGGTGTTTGGCTATCCGTAGTGGCATTGAATTAAGCTTGAAGGTGTGGAGGGACATGAATGGCTAAGGTGTCAGGCCATTCGTGTTCGTGGCGGGGGTGGAGGTCCTCGAAGTCGGTGGAAATGGTAAATCGTGGTTCAATGGGGTGGGGATCTTGAGAGGTCCTGGACACCCCATGAGAGAATTTAACAAGGCGCGGTACGGTTATTCCGCGTGAGGTGGATTTATGGACCCCTGGCATGGGGGTGGGCTCGGTGGACCAGGATTGGTTGTTATCTATCCCTGAGCTGGTGCTTTACGGCTGGGGGTAAGACTCATCCTGGGCTGAACATTGTGGAGTTTTTGGGATACTGAGTTTTTTATAACTTTGGGGCTTCGAGGACCGCCCCTCCTATTCTGGGTTGTCATAACAGTTCTGTTATCTTTTATTTAATAAAATGGCTGCTGTGGCCAATTAAATCCAACATATGTCTCCGTCTGCTGTTTTGAGTACGTTAGAAGTTTATTCTTTAGATTGTTAAGAGATCTGTTTAAGGGGGTTGGGGTAATTTTTTCCAGGTCACGGAACTCACGTATACCCTATGTCAGGGCTTTGAAAGCTTCGCTTTCAACTAACCGGTAGGGCATCATCTCTAACGAGATTAGTCTAGCTATGTGTGCGTTCAAACCCTGTGTACGCGGATGCGAGGCTAAGTACTTCCTTTTTCTAACCATAGTCTCATGTAGGGTGAGCTGGACTGGAGAGCTGGAGATCGTGGAACTAGCGGGGGTGCCGGTGGACATGGCAGACTGAGAGACGGTGGGAGATGGTATTGTTGCCACCGGTGCCCTAGATGCAGTGTTTCCTACTACGAAACTGGTGATTCCCTGACCCTGACGGCTTTGGCCTGGCAAAGAAACCTGCACAGATACTGCAGGTGGTGCGGAAAATGGTGGCCCTACACTGCCGGAAGGGATGTTGCGTTGCTGACTAGCTTCATTGGCCGAGGGTGCTACAACCTTAAGGGACGTTTGGTAGTTAGTCCAGGCTTGCAAATGCATGGTGGTTAAATGTCTATGCATGCAACTTGTATTGAGACTTTTCAGATTCTGTCCTCTGCTTAAGGTAGTTGAACATTTTTGACAGATGACTTTGCGCTGATCAATTGGATGTTGTTTAAAAAAATGCCAGACTGTACTCTTTCTAGCATCGGATACCTTTTCAGGCATTGCAGACTGAGCTTTAACCGGATGGCCACGCTGTCCTCCAACAGGTTTTGGCTTTGCCACGCGTTTTGGGCAAGATACGGGCCCGGCAGATGGAACCTGTTGCGATGTTGATGCCTGCTGCGGCCCCTCCTCCTCCGCTTCAGAACTGCTGCCGCCTGCACCCTGTTCCCCCAATGGCTGCCAATCGGGGTCAAGAACTGGGTCATCTATTACCTCTTCTTGTAGCTCGTGTGCAACTTCGTCTGTGTCACCGTGTCGGTCGGTGGTATAGCGTTCGTGATGGGGCAACATAGTCTCATCAGGGTCTGATTCTTGATCAGCACCCTGCGAGGGCAATGTTGTGGTCTGAGTCAAAGGACCAGCATAGTAGTCTGGCTGTGGCTGTGCATCAGTGCACTCCATGTCAGATTCAACTTGTAATGGGCATGGACTGTTAACTGCTTCACTTTCTAAGCCAGGGACGGTATGTGTAAAGAGCTCCATGGAGTAACCCGTTGTGTTGCCTGCTGCATTCTTCTCTGTTGTTGTTTTTGCTGAAGAGGACAAGGAAGCGACTTGTCCCTGACCGTGAACATCCACTAACGACGCGCTGCTTTGACATTTACCAGTTTCACGAGAGGAGGCAAAAGAGCTAGAGGCTGAGTCAGCAAGATAAGCCAAAACTTGCTCTTGCTGCTCCGGCTTTAAAAGCGGTTTTCCTACTCCCAGAAAAGGGAGCGTTTGAGGCCTTGTGTAGCCAGACGACGAACCTGGCTCCACAGCTCCAGACTTAGGTGCAATATTTTTTTTCCCACGACCAGCTGATGCTCCACCACTACCACTACCCTCATTACCAGCTGACAATGAACGCCCCCGGCCACGACCTCTTCCACCATACTTCCTCATTGTTTTAAAAACGTAAACAAACTAACGGTATTTGTTGCTGTCACACAAATTACACGGTGAGCTATAACTTCAGTATGATTTAGCTACCCCTTTACAGGTGAGTGAGACCACAACGAAAATCAGGCACAATGTTACACACTCTGTTGTTGGTGGCAACAAATGAGAGAGATGCCACACACGCAGGACTGTCACTGAAGCACAAATGTAAATATTAATCTCCCACTGATTTGATTTTTTTTTTTTTTTAAGGGAGACTTTAGGAAAAAAAATAATAGAATAAAATGATTTTTTCAGGAAGAATTTAGAAACCAAATAAAATAAAAAAAGGCTTTCTATGGCCCACGGAGTGAGAGATGACGCACACAGGAGTCAGGAGTGGCACACAAGCCCAGAGGCCAATATTTATCTCCCACTGATTGATGTAGTGATTTTTTCAGGTAGATTTTGGAACCCAAATCAAGCTAAAAAAATAATAGGCTTTCTATGGCCCACAATTGGAGAGAGAGAGAGAGATGGCACACCCAGGAGTCAAGACTGGCACACAAGCAGAAAGGGCAATATTAATCTCCCACTGATTTGTTTTTTTTTGTTTTTTTTTTTCAGGGAGATTTTAGGAAAAAAAAAATAGAATAAAATGATTTTTTCAGGAAGAATTTAGAAACCAAATAAAATAAAATGATTTTTTCAGGGAGAATTTAGAAAACAAATAAAACAAAAAAAGGCTTTCTATGGCCCACTGAGTGAGAGATGACGCACACAGGAGTCAGGAGTGGCACACAAGCCCAGAGGCCAATATTTATCTCCCACTGATTGATGTAGTGATTTTTTCAGGTAGATTTTGGAACCCAAATCAAGCTAAAAAAATAATAGGCTTTCTATGGCCCACAATTGGAGAGAGAGAGAGAGAGATGGCACACCCAGGAGTCAAGACTGGCACACAAGCAGAAAGGGCAATATTAATCTCCCACTGATTTGTTTTTTTTGTTTTTTTTTTTCAGGGAGACTTTAGGAAAAAAAAAAATAGAATAAAATGATTTTTTTCAGAAAGAATTTAGAAACCAAAGAAAATAAAATGATTTTTTCAGGGAGAATTTAGAAAACAAATAAAACAAAAAAAGGCTTTCTATGGCCCACTGAGTGAGAGATGACGCACACAGGAGTCAGGAGTGGCACACAAGCCCAGAGGCCAATATTTATCTCCCACTTTTTTTTTTTTGTTCCAGGGAAAATTTATAAACCCAATAAAAAAAATAATAAATAGGCTTTCTATGGCCCACTATCTGAGAGACAGAGAGAGATGGCACGCTTAGGACTGGCACACAAGCCCAAAGGCCAATATTAATCTCCCTTTTTTTTTTAAGGGAGAATTTATAAAACCAAAAAAAAACAAATAAATAGGCTTTCTATGGCCCACTATTTGTGAGAGAGATGGCACGCTCAGGACTGGCACACAAGCCCAGAGGCCAATATTAATCTCCCACTTTTTTTTTTTTTTTCCAGGGAAAATTTATGAACCCAATAAAAAAAAAAATAAATAAATAGGCTTTCTATGGCCCACTATCTGAGAGAGAGAGATGGCACGCTTAGGACTGGCACACAAGCCCAAAGGCCAATATTAATCTCCCACTGATTGATTTATTGATTTTTTCAGGTAGAATTTAGAACCCAAATAAAGCAAAAAAAAAAAAAAAAAAAAGGGCTTTCTATGGCCCACTGAGTGAGTGATGATGCACACAGGAGTCAGGACTGGCACACAAGCCCTGAGGCCAATATTTTTCTCCCACTGATTGATGTAGTGATTTTTGCAGGTAGATTTTATAACCCAAATCAAGCAAAAAAATAAATAGGCTTTCTATGGCCCACTGAGTGAGAGATGGCACACACAGGGATGGCACTCTAGCAGAAATGTCAATCTTAATCTTCCACAAAAAAAAAAAAAAAAACAGGGAGTGTCCTTCAATTACTATCTCCCTGCAGTAATCTCAGCCAGGTATGGCAGGCAGCTACTATCTCCCTGCAGTAATCTCAGCCAGGTATGGCAGGCAGCAATAAGGAGTGGACTGATGCACAAATTAAATAAAAAGTGTGGACAAACAAACAAGATAGCTGTGCAGAAAGGAAGGAACAAGAGGATTTGTGCTTTGAAAAAAGCAGTTGGTTTGCACAGCGGCGTACACACAGCAATGCAGCTATCAGGGAGCCTTCTAGGGCAGCCCAATGAGCTACAGCGCTGAGGGGAAAAAAAATAAAATGTAGCTTCCACTGTCCCTGCACACCGAAGGTGGTGTTGGGCAGTGGAAATCGCTACAACACAAGCGGTTTGGTGGTTAATGGACCCTGCCTAACGCTATCCCTGCTTCTGACGAAGCGGCAGCAACCTCTCCCTAAGCTCAGATCAGCAG
This sequence comes from Ranitomeya imitator, assembly GCF_032444005.1. Lineage (NCBI taxonomy): Eukaryota > Metazoa > Chordata > Amphibia > Anura > Dendrobatidae > Ranitomeya > Ranitomeya imitator. The sequence goes on from NC_091288.1 coordinate 18,861,572, forward strand.
CAGTAACATGGCGGTCGGCGGGAACGCCCCTTTATAGCCCCTGTGACGCCGCAGACAGCAAGCCAATCACTGCAATGCCCTTCTCTAAGATGGTGGGGACCAGGACCTATGTCATCACGCTGCCCACACTCTGCGTTTACCTTCATTGGCTGAGAAATGGCGCTTTTCGCGTCATTGAAACGCGACTTTGGCGCGAAAGTCGCGTACCGCATGGCCGACCCCGCACAGGGGTCGGATCGGGTTTCATGAAACCCGACTTTGCCAAAAGTCGGCGACTTTTGAAAATGAACGACCCGTTTTGCTCAACCCTAGTGAGCATGTGCAACCACTGCCCCATTCACTGTCTATAGGTGTGGCGATTGCACATGCTCACTCCTGGTTCTTCCACATAGTGGATTTTGGGCTCCCCGATCTTAGGAATAGTGGGTTACTCAGGATCCTTAGTGACTATAGATTCATAATCTATAAAACTAGTTGTGGAAGAACCATCTTCAAAACAGTAATAGATTGAATAGGGCTCCTAAAATGTAAATCAATGAAAATGAGTATGTGACATTTACGGATGGGTATAAGAGTGCCTGTGACTACTGCATGCCGCCCTAATCCTAATAACCCTCTGGACAATTATTTTTTTTTAAAGGATAGTGCAGTTTAGATATTTCCGTATTATCAAGCCCAATTATGGAATTCTGCTTTTGCACATGGGGTCCAGTGTCCTCAATCTCCATATTTTAGCCAGAGTGGATGCAAAGAACGTCTCTCGTTCTGGAGGACTGTATAAGGGTATATGGGTACAGAGACAACCTATAGATTTTACTAACCACTATGTAATACTCCATTACACCAGTGATGGCGCTGCAGGGAAATGTAATACTTTACAGCCAGGTTTAACCAAAGGTATTAGCTGGCGATCTAAGCAGGAGGACACGGTCTGCTTATTTTCAAGAGACCTTTCGTATAAGTAGGAATCATATAATATATTTACATTTTGCTTTGTGTGAATTAGGTAAAATAGCAGCTGACTGCAATCATTTTGCTGAATTGCAAAGGACTGCCAAATGGGAGTGGCTCAGTGGTTAGCACGGCAGCTTGGCAGCGCTGGGGTCCTGGGTTCATATTCCACCAAGAACAACAGCTGCAAGTAGTTTGTACGTATGTTCTCTCCGTGTTTGAGTGGGTTTCCTCCGGGTTCTCCGGTTTCCTCCCACATTCCACATACTGATAGGGGATGTAAATTGTGAGCCCCAGTGGGGACAGTGCCAATAATGTTTGTAAAGCGCTGTGGAATTAATGGCACTATAACAGTGAGTATAATAAATAAATAAATAAAAAAAAAAAACGTTGCTCTCCTTTTGGGGCTCGGCTGTCCTGCCGTTGCAGCCCTCTGCCTGGTCCTCTGCAAAGCTCCATCTGGCAGCTTCCTGCCTTCTTTGGTGAAACATTCTATCAGGGGCAGCACGGTGGCGCAGTGGTTAGCATTGCAGCGCTGGGGTCCTGGGTTCTAATCCCACCTTGGACACCATCTGCCAGGAGTTTGTATGTTCTCTCCGTGTTTTCGTGGGTTTCCTCCGGGTACTCTAGTTTCCTCCCACATTCCAAAGACATACTGATAGGGAATTTAGATTGTTAGCCCCATTGGGAACAGTGATGATGATATGTGCAAAAACTGTAAAGCGCTGCGGAATATGTTAGCGCTATATAAAAATAAAGATTATTTATCTGGGTATCTTCACTCTTCCACTGAGCTGTACTGGCACCAACCAGTGCATTGTCCAGGAGCTGGCTAGACCTTTTAGGACGTGTATTGTGACATTAAACACCTACTCTGCATCGGAAGTCCCAACACAGAATAAAAATGATCAAAGATGACACCGTGAGCCTATCAATAAAGATACCGATAAGAACTTCATGGAGGAGTGCAGGTAAGTATTTGTTTTACACTTTGTGATTGATGTCCTGGGGTCTAACAGGGACTTAATCATAAGGAATATTCGATTTCTAGCTACAAACATGAACGTACATAGAATTTTCTGGTCAAATTAAAGCAAACTGATGAAATCGAATGTTGCCAGATTAATTCAAAACTGCTAATGATAAATCAACGTGTGCACAACCTACAGTGGTGCATGGGTAGATTCCCAAACCGTAATACCAAGCAAGTAAGAAACCCAGCACTCAACTTTGCGGTGAGAAGAAAATTTGGTAGTTTATTGTATCCCAAACAAAACGTTTCGGTCACATACAAGACCTTCGTCAGTAACTGAAAATTACATATATCAAAACAAATCATGTAATAAGGATAATATCAACACAAAAAACTAATAAACAAAGTATATACACAGAATACACATTGACATAGGGTATACGTGAGTTCCGTGACCTGGAAAAAAAATTACCCCAACCCCCTTAAACAGATCTCTTAACAATCTAAAGAATAAACTTCTAACGTACTCAAAACAGCAGACGGAGACATATGTTGGATTTAATTGGCCACAGCAGCCATTTTATTAAATAAAAGATAACAGAACTTTTATGACAACCCAGAATAGGAGGGGCGGTCCTCGAAGCCCCAAAGTTATAAAAAACTCAGTATCCCAAAAACTCCACAATGTTCAGCCCAGGATGAGTCTTACCCCCAGCCGTAAAGCACCAGCTCAGGGATAGATAACAACCAATCCTGGTCCACCGAACCCACCCCCATGCCAGGGGTCCATAAATCCACCTCACGCGGAATAACCGTACCGCGCCTTGTTAAATTCTCTCATGGGGTGTCCAGGACCTCTCAAGATCCCCACCCCATTGAACCACGATTTACCATTTCCACCGACTTCGAGGACCTCCACCCCCGCCACGAACACGAATGGCCTGACACCTTAGCCATTCATGTCCCTCCACACCTTCAAGCTTAATTCAATGCCACTACGGATAGCCAAACACCACATATCATTACCCACCGCGTTCAGGTGCACGCCATCAGCTCTCCAGTAAGCTCCTTGACCCGATTCCAAGTCCACATGTCTCACGGCCAACGCGCCATTCCTCACCATAAACCGAGATATGGCCCTGTTTATTTTAATCCGGGCCCTGTTCACCCCCTCGTGTGATCTAGCACCTCTCCATCTTTTACGGGGAATGATGTCGGACCACACCAACAACACTTTTGGAAACATGACCCAGAACCTCAGGATATCGAATTTGATATCCTTAATCAGCTCCCTACAAGACCGTTTAGCCAAATCATTCCCCCCTAAATGTATCACCACGATCTCCGGCACTCTATCCAGTCTAACAAAACGATGAAATTCAGGTAACCATTCCTTCCACACCATCCCCCTTTTACCGATCCATCGTAAAGTCACTGTCTCTCGAGAAAGACCCAACTGACGACCGTCCGGACGAACCGCAGCACGCAACGCAGCCCATACAACATACGAATGCCCCATGATCCAGACGAGCATCGGATCAGGCCCTGCAACACAGAAAGAAAGGCAACAAACAATTAACTTAACACAGCTTCTAACTCACAATAGGTTTGGGCGAACATACGACTGGAATCTTGAAGATTCCCACCTCCCAATTCTCCGAACCACATCCTCACCAAGGCCCCACCTAGCGGCCTCAGTCGCTGCCCCGATCCTGAAGGAGTGACCACTATATTGTGTTGCAGGTAAGCCCGCTGCCGCCAAACATTTCCTAAAAACAGAAATAAACTGAAAACGGGACAAGAAAGACCCATTTTCGTGCACCAAGAATGGCTCGTCTAACACCCCGCCCTTTGCCATGTACTTCTTCACGGATGCCACCGGGCACACCGGGGATCCTTCAACATTGAACAACACCACTTTGCACCCTTTCCCATACACGTCCGTTTTGGAAGCCTTAATAAACACTACCACCTTATTCCCTTCGACATCCACGTTTTCTCTTAACAAAATACCTTTTTTACTAACGGACGGGCTAACCAACTCACCTAACCGAAATGCCCCAAAGAAGGCCAAAGAAAAGGCTGCACAGAACAGAACCACTTCCCATTCGGAAAAACACACCTCTTGCAACTTCCGCTCAATGGCTGAGAGCACCTCATAAGATACGGGTCGGCGACCGTCCGAAGCCTTCCAGCCTTTCTTCCAACCCCGAACAACTTGCCGAACCAAGAAGGATTTCGTTATATCCTTACCCCCCCTCCATTTAAGGTTGAAGGCTAGCCCCGCCAGAAACTTATTCAAACGTGTCACAGACCAACCTGCCTCCCAATGATGACCTAAGAACAACAACAAACCATACTCCTCCTCCATATCCTGGTCCATACTTGACATCCAGGATTCCCACAAGCTCCAAGCCTGATTATAATGAGACCAAGATGAATCCGCGAGCGATTTGGTAAATAACTCTGTTACGGCCCTCGCGGCAGGTTCCACAACTCCACTGGACAATCCCGGCCCGCGCTCTCCGCCTGTGGTGCCAAATCCCGGAAAAGCTGCCACTGAAATTGAGAAAGAGCAACAACTATTGGATCAGGCGCTGACAAGCTAACTTCAGATACAATCCATAAGTTAAACTTAAGACCCAGGAAAACCAAGTGCTGCAAGACCTTCACTACTGCAGGTGTAGCCGCTGACAACGAGTTTACCGCCGTCACCGTTCCAACATGCTCACAATGAAAAGAAATCTTCAAATTCCTCAATTTGTCACCCCACAGGGCCAACGCAACTACCTTGGGGGACAAATGCAACAGTAGCCGGTTGTTTGTTAACCCCTCCTCCTTCCATTCTTCCGGCCAAGCCGCTGCTGACCAGCTACCATGAAAGAAAAGACCAAAGCCACTCATTTCAACGACATGCACCAAAATGCCCAAGGAGGTAGCATCTGCCACCGGCTGAATCCACAGAGATCTGCCATTGTACTCGTCAAGAAAATCCGCCCACATCTTCAAATCGTCCCGAAACTCTTTCTTTATCCTGATGAAATGCAAAGGGGACTTTACCCCTACTGTTGCCAAAAATAGGCGGCGGCAGAACGCTCGACCCATCGGCATGATCCTACATGCAAAGTTCAGTTTCCCTAACAACGATTGCAAACTGCGCAAATTTATCTTCTTCAAACCAATCGTATTAACCACATCTTGGCGCAACGCGGTAACCTTGTCTGCAGGTAGCCTACATTCCATTGCTACCGTGTCGATTTCAATGCCTAGGAAGCTCAACACTGTCACCGGACCAACTGTTTTATCCTCCGCCAAAGGCACCCCGAAGTTTTTTGTCACACTCTCCATTGTATGCAACAAAATCGAACAATCTGCTGATTCCGCTGGCCCTATAAACAGAAAGTCATCCAGATAGTGCGAACATGAGCGTATCCCAGACACATCTTTCACCACCCATTCTAGGAACGTGCTGAAGGCCTCAAAGTAAGCACATGAAATCGAGCAACCCATGGGAAGACAACGATCAACAAAGAAGCCGCCATCCCAAAAACAACCCAATAAATGCAAACTGTCAGGATGAACTGGCAACAAACGAAAGGCCGCTTCGATGTCGGTCTTAGCCAGCTTAGCCCCCTTTCCACATGCTCTAACCCACTCCATCGCTGAATCGAATGATAAGTACGACACCGAACTCAACTCGGGATCAATACCATCATTAACCGAAGATCCCTTCGGAAATGACAGGTGATGGATTAACCTAAATTTATTAGGTTCTTTCTTAGGGACCACGCCAAGAGGTGACACCCTCAGATTTGCAATCGGAGGGGCGACAAACGGGCCTGCCATTCTTCCCAGAGCAACTTCCTTATTCAACTTCTCCGACACGACCTCCGGGAATTGTAACGCCGATTTCAAATTTTTTCTTTTTAAACTAACATCCTGCTCAACATAAGGGATTTTGAAACCCTCCTTAAAACCGTCGCGCAATAAAACTGCAGCTGACCTATCAGGGTATCTACTTAGAAAGGCCTCCATCACGACCCACTGCACCGGAGTCACCCCTTTTGTCAGCTGAATCTCCAACTTTTTGCCTGTTACCCCTGAAACATTTTGAAGCGCTATGCACCCCCCCGCAGGTTGAACACTCGTGCCTATATTTACACTTGCTCCCGAATCTGCATATGCCATCATTGAAGGCGAAACACAGTCCCTTCTTCAAAGCCGCCGAGTGTCCTGACTGCCCTGAACTCCCGGCGCCCCCGTGAAAAGGCTGGCTAGTCTGACCTAAACGGGACGGGACCATAACTCTCATCCACAACGCTATGTCCTTGTGATCCCACCTGATACTTGGCCTAAAAGCCTTACGCTGACGAAACTGTTCGTCATAGCGTAACCAACCCTGTCCCCCATAGGTCCTGTAAGCCTCCCCTATGGCATCTAAGTAACAAAATAATGCCGAGCAATTTTCCGGGGCCTTCTCCCCGATTACGCTAGCCATAATAGCGAAAGCTTGCAGCCAATTTGAAAATGATCTGGGAATCAGCCTATATCTCCGTTTCTCCTCATCTTCTTTTTTAGAGTCCTCCCTTCTAGGTCTATCCAAATTAAATCTCTCTAGGGGTAAAAGAGAAAATATTTCTATGTACTCCCCTTTCCAGATTTTTTCCCTAACCTCTTGTTTTAAATGTGCCCCTAACGGGCCCTCGAAGCAGACATAGACCTCCCCCGTAGCCGCATCGTCTAGTTGCGGTACATCCTCCTTTTCCTTATCCTGCAAAGCTCCCTCACCTGGTGCATCAATTCCTGACCCAGGCCCTGGTGCTGTTCCGTCCTTCTCCCTTGATGAGCTCCCCGTGTCTGCCGCAGGACCCGCACTGCTGGATGTACCCGTAACTTCAGACAACTGTCTAGACCCCTCAAACGACCCCGTATTTCCCAACCAAGCAGCTGACGGCAAAGACCCCCTGCTAAGACCGGACCCCCACAAGCCCGCTAGCTCCCCTAAACCTCTAAGGATTAAACCCATACCCCCGCTAGCAACTCCCGAAGTAATGTCACTATTCCTAGCTTCAGGGGAAACTATGCCTGGCAAATTAAAGATAGGGAAAATGTTCTCACCTAGCTGCCTGGGTGCTGTGAGCCCAGCAGCCGAAGATCCAGCTCCCAGCCGAAGGTGTCCTGCATCCCAACCGGCTTGATCCGCGATGTTGCCCGCCGAACTCCTGGCGGCCGTATCCGTGTCCTGGCGACTCGGTGATGCCGTCGACTGCCCTGGTGCTGCGGAAAGGGAAAAGGCCGAGCCCGATGGAAGATGTGCGGCTCCTTGCCACGGATACGTCCCCGGCACTGCGTACCGAAGCGACGGAATGTCGCCTGCCGGAATCCGGAAAATTTCCGCCACCACCAGCAGAGGACGCAGATCCAGGAAAGTTCCGGCCATCACCAGCAGAGGGCGCAGATCCAGGAAAATCCCGGCCATCACCAGCAGAGGGCGCAGCTGCAAGAAAATCCCGGCCAACACCAGCAGAGGGCGCAGAACTTGCAATATCCAGGCCACCACCAGCAGAGGGCGCTGCTGCGTTGAAGACTCCAGAGCTGTGCACTGCAGAAGGCCGCACGCTGATGCCAGGGCCAGCCGACTGCCGCCCGCATAATCCTCGGCGCTGAGGGGCCACCGCACCTGACCCCCGTCTCCTCGGCTGTCGCTGCCTCCCACGCTGAGCGGCGCCAGCGGGCATGCTGGCGGCCGCCGTACCGGCTCCTGCTCCTGCCGCCCCACGTCGCCCGGACACTGAAGGAGGGGAGGAAGGATCCACCCCCCGTTGTAGGCCCCGCCGCACTGGAGGATTCCTCCCGGCGCCGCGCTGTGAGGTGGAGGGAACAGCGCTGCTTACCGGAGGGTCCGCAGAGGGGCTCCTATTTCGGCGCCGGGCCCTGGGGATGATGTCCGGGCTTAGGCGCGCCGGAGGCCTAGTCCTCCGCGGCCGGCGCCCGTCCTGCGGTGCCTGCGATGGTGCTCCCGATGTCCCCTGGAGAAGGCTGTTAACGGATGCATTCAGCCAATCTGTCCCCTGGGAGCTGGCTGCCGTCCGGAGACGCTGGAGGATCGCTTCAACGTCCATTCTGGTAAGTGTGACAGAGATTCCTCACTTGTCACGCAGGCACCTAAAATGGATGCCTGCGTGAGGAGCGTGCCCCTTTTTATGTGCCCCCTCCCCACAGTCCCCTAGTTCCACCCCTTATTTTCAAAAAATGCCCCTAAAGCCACCCCTCAAGTTCCCAGTTAACCCCTTACCACCGTATCCCTTCTAACTGCTCCAGCTCCCCAGGTCCCACGTAACCCCGTCATGGCGGCCTCCCTTTACGTGCCGTGGGCCCCCAGTACGGCCTTTCTGGACAACCGTACATGTACATGGCAATAAAGGTGTTACTATGGTGCGCATATGGTAATGGAGAGTAATAGATAATGGCACAGTGAGTGAGAGGGAGACAGAGGAAAGATTACGTACCAAATGTCGGGATAGAAGATGAATGCTTATTGGCTATATACGCTGCCTATAGAAAAAAGGGGAAGATAGTGGCTACTATATTACTACACTTCCAAATCTTATCGGGTTTTGCCACTATCTTCCCCTTTTTTCTATAGGCAGCGTATATAGCCAATAAGCATTCATCTTCTATCCCGACATTTGGTACGTAATCTTTCCTCTGTCTCCCTCTCACTCACTGTGCCATTATCTATGGCCGGCGTCACACATGCGAGTTTTACGGACGTAAGAGCGCAGAATCTACGTCCGTAAAACTCGCAAAAAATACGGCACAATTATTCTCTATGCCCCTGCTCCTATCTGCCGTATTTTACTGATCAGTATTATACGGCTTTCTACGGCCGTACAAAATCGCAGCATGCTGCGTTTGTCACCGTACTGCGCAAGAAATACGCCAATGAAAGTCTATGGAAGCGTGAAAAATACGGATTACACACGGACAAGCAGTGTGACTTGCGAGAAATACGCAGCGCTGTTAGAGAGAAAAGCCGGTAATTCAGTGCGGTGTACAGTAAAATCACACTGACAGCTTACAGTAGAATAGGTAGAATAAATGTGTACACATAGAATAGGTATATATATATATATATATATATATATATATATGTCAGTGAGACACATATATGTATATATATTAATATTTATTCCAGCGCTAGACAGCTTGAAAGCCGGTAATTCAATTACCGGCTTTTTCCTTCTCCTTCCTAAAACCCGACATGATTTGAGACATGGTTTACATACAGTAAACCATGTCTTCTCTCCATTTTTTTTGCAGATTCCACACTACTAATGTCAGTAGTGTGTATCTGCAAAATTTGGCCGTTCTAGCTCTTAAAATAAAGGGTTAAATGGCGGAAAAAATTGGCGTGGGCTCCCGCGCAATTTTCTCCGCCAGAGTAGTAAAGCCAGTGACTGAGGGCAGATATTAATAGCCTGGAGAGGGTCCATGGTTATTGGCCCCCCCCTGGCTAAAAATATCTGCCCCCAGCCACCCCAGAAAAGGCACATCTGGAAGATGCGCCTATTCTGGCACTTGGCCACTCTCTTCCCATTCCCGTGTAGCGGTGGGATATGGGGTAATGAAGGGTTAATGCCACCTTGCTATTGTAAGGTGACATTAAGCCTAATTAATAATGGAGAGGCGTCAATTATGACACCTATCCATTATTAATCCAATTGTAGTGAAGGGTTAAATAAAACACAAACACATTATTTAAAATTATTTTAATGAAATAAAAACAATGGGTGTTGCAGTATTTTATTCAACGCCCAATCCAGTCACTGAAGACCCTCGTTCTGTGAGTAAAAAAACATAATAAACCAACAATATACTTACCCTCCGCAGATCTGTAACGTCCAACGATGTAAATCCTTCTGAAGGGGTTAAAACATTTTGCAGCAAGGAGCTGTGCTAATGCAGGCTGCTCCTCGCTGCAAAACCCCGGGGAATGAGGCTAAAAATAGATCAATGATCTATATTTAGCTTTATTTGCGGTGAGGCGCCCTCTGCTGGCTGTTCATAGATCGTGGGAAATTACCTAGAAAGCTCCCTGGCTCCCTGGCTTTCTAGGTAATTTCCCACGATCTATGAACAGCCAGCAGAGGGCGCCTCACCGCAAATAAAGCTAAATATAGATCTCCAGGCTATTAATATCTGCCCTCAGTCACTGGCTTTACTACTCTGGCGGAGAAAATTGCGCGGGAGCCCACGCCAATTTTTTCCGCCATTTAACCCTTTATTTTAAGAGCTAGAACGGCCAAATTTTGCAGATACACACTACTGACATTAGTAGTGTGGAATCTGCAAAAAAAATGGAGAGAAGACATGGTTTACTGTATGTAACCATGTCTCAAATCATGTCGGGTTTTAGGAAGGAGAAGGAAAAAGCCGGTAATTGAATTACCGGCTTTCAAGCTGTATAGCGCTGGAATAAATAGTAATATATATACATATATGTGTCTCACTGACATATATATATATATATACCTATTCTATGTGTACACATTTATTCTACCTATTCTACTGTAAGCTGTCAGTGTGATTTTACTGTACACCGCACTGAATTACCGGCTTTTCTCTCTAATATATGTGTCTACTGACACATATATATATATATATATATATATATATATATATATATATATATATGACAGTATATATATATTTTCTTTTCTTTTTGGGACACATGGATCACTTCTATAGCGGTATGTTGGTTTTGCTAGCCTGCGAGAAAACCACGCAGTACGGATGCCATACGGATTACATACGGAGGATGCCATGCGCAAAAAACGCTGACACACCCTGCCTACGGAGGAGCTACGGACCACTTTTTTCGGGACTTTTCAGCGTATTACGGCCGTAATATACGGACCGTATTGTTTTACGCTGTGTGTGACGCCGGCCTATTACTCTCCATTACCATATGCGCACCATCGTAACACCTTTATTGCCATGTAATAATAATAATAATAATAATAATTTTTATTTATATAGCGCCAACATATTCCGCAGCGCTTTACAAATTATAGAGGGGACTTGTACATACAATAGACATTACAGCATAACAGAAATACAGTTCAAAACAGATACCAAGAGGAGTGAGGGCCCTGCTCGTAAGCTTACAAACTATGAGGAAAAGGGGAGACACGAGAGGTGGATGGTAACAATTGCTATAGTTATTCGGACCAGCCATAGTGTAAGGCTTGGGTGTTCATGTAAAGCTGCATGAACCAGTTAATTAATTTTTTTTTTTTTTTTTTTTTTTTTTTAATATAGGCCACACAGGGATCGTTAGGTTAATGCATTGAGGCGGTAGGCCAGTCTGAACAAATGAGTTTTTAGGGCACGCTTAAAACTGTGGGGATTGGGGATTAATCGTATTATCCTAGGTAGTGCATTCCAAAGAATCGGCGCAGCACGTGTAAAGTCTTGGAGACGGGAGTGGGAGGTTCTGATTATTGAGGATGCTAACCTGAGGTCATCAGCGGAGCGGAGGGCACGGGTAGGGTGGTAGACTGAGACCAGAGAGGAGATGTAGGGTGGTGCTGAGCCATGGAGTGCTTTGTGGATGAGGGTAGTAGTTTTGTACTGGATTCTGGAGTGGATGGGTAGCCAGTGTAATGACTGGCACAGGGTAGAGGCATCGGTGTAACGGTTGGTGAGGAATATGATCCTGGCAGCAGCATTCAGGACAGATTGGAGCGGGGAGAGTTTGGTAAGAGGGAGGCCGATTAGTAGAGAGTTACAATAGTCCAGACGAGAATGAATAAGTGAAACAGTAAGAGTTTTTGCAGAGTCGAAAGTAAGAAAAGGGCGAATTCTAGAAATGTTTTTGAGATGCAGGTAAGAAGAGCGAGCCAGTGATCGGATGTGGGGGGTGAATGAAAGGTCAGAATCAAGGATGACCCCAAGGCAGCGGGCATGTTGCTTTGGAGTAATGGTGGAACCGCAAACGGAGATGGCAATGTCAGGCAAAGGTAGGTTAGTAGAGGGAGAAAACACGAGGAGTTCAGTTTTTGACAGGTTTAGTTTCAGATAGAGGGAGGACATGATGCTAGAGACAGCGGTAAGACAATCACTGGTGTTTTCTAATAAGGCAGGCGTGAGATCAGGAGAAGAAGTGTATAGTTGGGTGTCGTCAGCATAGAGATGGTACTGGAAGCCAAATCTACTGATTGTTTGTCCAATAGGGGCAGTATACAACGAGAAGAGGAGGGGGCCTAGGACTGATCCTTGAGGAACCCCAACAGTAAGGGGAAGGTGAGAGGAGGAGGAACCAGCGAAACATACAGTGAAGGATCGGTCAGAGAGATAGGAGGAGAACCGTACATGTACGGTTGTCCATGTGTATTCTGTGTATATACTTTGTTTATTAGTTTTTTGTGTTGATATTATCCTTATTACATGATTTGTTTTGATATATGTAATTTTCAGTTACTGACGAAGGTCTTGTATGTGACCGAAACGTTTTGTTTGGGATACAATAAACTACCAAATTTTCTTCTCACCGCAAAGTTGAGTGCTGGGTTTCTTGCTTGCTTAATTCAAAACTGCTATCCACTCTATTTTGTACAAAAATCTATCACTTATTTTGCCGACGTCCTTGCTATGATAACTGCCCTTAAGGCTATGTGCACATGTAGAATGGTTCTCTGCGGATTTTTACGCAGCGGATTTCATAAATCCGCAGGGCAAAAACACCACGTTTTTCCTGCGGATTTATAGCGGATTTAACGTGGTTTTTGTGGGGATTCCACTGCGGTTTTACACCTGCGGTTTCCTATTATGGAGCAGGTGTAAAACCGCTGCGGAATCCGCACAAAGAAGTGACATGCTGCGGAATATAAACCGCTGGGGTTCCGCGCGTTTTTTTCCGCAGCATGGGCACAGCGTTTTCAGTTTCTCATAGGTTAGCATTGTACTGTAAACTCATGGGAAAATGCTGCGGAAACTCTGCGGACCCGCAGCAAAATCCGCAACGTGTACACATACCCTAAACGTTAAGACACCTGAAAAGATGAATCTTTGTGTGTTTAGCGGAGTTCTCTAACACTTTACATTATTTTAGATTTCATTAATACTATTCTGCTCTGGTTACAGGGAGAAGCAAGAAGCGGGACAGATGTCAGAACGCAGAGGCTTATCCGTTAGTGGAGACAGAGGCGTGCGCCTGTGAAGTATATAAATCTCAGCCGTATGGAAATTGGTCGGACTGCATAATACAAGATGCAAGAAATGAGATGCAGCTGGGAGTGAGAACTCAGGGAAACATGAAAGGCTGCGGCGGAGGCATCCGACTCCGAGCCATCGCTTGTTATGATTTAACTGGCAGAATAGTTGAGCCCACTCTCTGTAGTCATTCTGGTAAGAAGAAATACAGGATTATTTTTGGAGCTGCAATTTATCATTGAATGATTTTAATTGTAAAGGCGAGGAAAGGATTTGTGTCCATGTAGTCTTCGTTTCAAACAAGAAAAGTTGTCTAACAATTAGAAGATCCAGGCCTGTGCATTGTGGGAAGTGGGAAATTCTCAGTCAGATGTTCATATAATTACCAGACTGGATAGGAGGAAGTGCAGAGAAAATCTAACAGTCAAATGTATTAATATCTGCAAAACTTATAGTAAATTTCTGTCCATAATGGCCAGCATTATAGTAGTTATATTCTTGTACATAGGAGCAGTATTATAGTAGTTATATTTCTGTACATAGGAGCAGTATTATAGTAGTTATATTCTTGTACACAGGGGCAGTATTATAGCAGTTATATTCTTGTATATAGAGGCAGCATTATAGTAGTTATATTCCTGTACATAGGAGCAGTATTATAGTAGTTATATTCTTGTACATAGGAGCAGTATTATAGTAGTTATATTCTTGTACATAGGGGCAGTATTATAGTAGTTATATTCTTGTACACAGGGGCAGTATTATAGTAGTTATATTCTTGTACACAGGGGCAGTATTATAGCAGTTATATTCTTGTATATAGAGGCAGCATTATAGTAGTTATATTCCTGTACATAGGAGCAGTATTATAGTAGTTATATTCTTGTACATAGGAGCAGTATTATAGTAGTTATATTCTTGTACATAGGGGCAGTATTATAGTAGTTATATTCTTGTATATAGAGGCAGCATTATAGTAGTTATATTCCTGTACATAGGAGCAGTATTATAGTAGTTATATTCTTGTACACAGGGGCAGTATTATAGCAGTTATATTCTTGTATATAGAGGCAGCATTATAGTAGTTATATTCTTGTACATAGGAGCAGTATTATAGTAGTTATATGCTTGTACATAGGAGCAGTATTATAGTAGTTATATTCTTGTACATAGGAGCAGTATTATAGTAGTTATATTCTTGTACATAGGAGCAGTATTATAGTAGTTATATTCTTGTACATAGGAGCAGTATTATAGTAGTTATATTCTTGTACACAGGGGCAGTATTATAGCAGTTATATTTTTGCATATAGAGGCAGCATTATAGTAGTTATATTCCTGTACATAGGAGCAGTATTATAGTAGTTATATTCTTGTACATAGGAGCAGTATTATAGTAGTTATATTCTTGTACATAGGGGCAGTATTATAGTAGTTATATTCTTGTATATAGAGGCAGCATTATAGTAGTTATATTCCTGTACATAGGAGCAGTATTATAGTAGTTATATTCTTGTACATAGGAGCAGTATTATAGTAGTTATATTCTTGTACATAGGGGCAGTATTATAGCAGTTATATTCCTGTACATAGGAGCAGTATTATAGTAGTTATATTCTTGTACATAGGAGCAGTATTATAGTAGTTATATTCTTGTACATGGGGCAGTATTATAGTAGTTATATTCCTGTACATAGGAGCAGTATTATAGTAGTTATATTCTTGTACATAGGAGCAGTATTATAGTAGTTATATTCCTGTACATAGGGGCAGTATTATAGTAGTTATATTCTTGTACATAGGGGCAGTATTATAGTAGTTACATTCTTGTACATGGGGCAGTATTATAGTAGTTATATTTCTGTACATAGGGGCAGTATTATAGTAATTATATTCCTGTACATAGGAGCAGTATTATAGTAGTTATATTCTTGTACATAGGAGCAGTATTATAGTAAGAAGAAAAAGCAGAAGTCCAGCGCGGGTGATGTCCATAAAAAATACCTTTTATTCCATATTCGTTAAAAGCACATAAATCCAAAGTCCATCTTCATATCCATAGACACAAAAACGGGTGATTCATACCAGTGACAGTCACAGGCTTAAAGTGCATTAAAATCATACGCGTTTCAACGGTCGTGCCGCCTTACTCATTGTGATAAAAATAAAATGAAAGAGGGCTGCCATATAGGACTAGGCCCATTAGGTTACACCCCCTGATCTTGCAGACAACAGAAACAGGGCAACACCTACAGGTAGTTAATGAGTTTAGCCTGAAATTTGCATGTACAAATACTAAGCTTAAGGCAGGAGAAAGAGAGGGGGAAAAAAAAAAAAAAAAAAAAAAAAAGTCTATGGACTTTTATATGGATGTTATATATACAAGAATTATAACTTATCATTCATAATAATTCATAAGATCCTGCCGGATATTCATGCCTAGGGGGGCTCTGGACTTAAGCTGATACATCCACCATATCTCTCTGTTGGTTATTTTTCTTTTTATATCTCCCCCTCGGAATGGAGCTTTAACCCTTTCAATCCCGCGGACCTCCAATGAGCTGACATCCCCATTGTGTTTATGGATGAAGCGTCTTATGGGTGATTTTATTCACTGCATCAGACAAGTGCCTCCTTATTCTCACTTTCAGGGGACCCCCTGTGCACCCCACATATTGCTGCTCACAGGTGGTGCAATTAATCAGATACACCACATTGGAGGTGTTGCAGTTAATGTAGTGGTTAATTTTGTAGGTCTTTTTGGTGACAGATGAGTGGAATTCCTTACTGTTCACCATGTATTTACAGCAGGTGCAGATATTATATATATATATATATATTGTGCCCACACTTGTATGTGCCTTTAGTACTGAGCCAGTTTTCTTTCTCTTTTAACCTTTTGTCTTCACTAACACAGAGGCTGGGGGATAAGATGTTGTTCAGACTAGGGGCTTTTTTAGCGATATAGCGCACTGGTTTGGACAGGATTTGATTCAGCTTTTTATCCTGGCTCAGCATAGGGATTCTTTTTCTGATAATATCAGTAATCTCTTTGAACTGAGGGCTGTATGTAGTGGTGAAGGTGATGTGCTCCTCACTGGACACACGGTTACTGCTCGTTTTACTCAGCATAGTCTCCCGATCTATATCCTCCACAATGCTCTCAGCCCTCTGCAGCATCCAGCTGGGATAGCCCCTATGAGCCAGCCTGCCCCTCACCTCCCTCTTACTCCGGTCATACACTTCCTTGGTGGTACTGTTCCTCTTAAACCTGTAGAGTTCCCCCACAGGTATGTTTTTTATTACATGTCTCGGATGACATGATTTGGCATGTAATATGGAATTAGTCGCGGTATTTTTCCTGAAAGGGGAGATTGTGATGATTGAATCTGAATTTAGATCTAAAGTAACATCTATAAAATTAATGTTTCTACCCCCAATTGTATAGGTGAATTTCAAATTCATTTCATTATCATTCATATATTTGATAAGTTCAGATATCAAGTCCGCAGGTCCCTCCCATATGAGGAGCAGGTCGTCCAGATAGCGCCCCAGCCACCTAATATAGGGGGAGAAGGGGTTAACATGTGAAAACATGAACAAGCTCTCCCAGGCTGCCATATACAGGTTAGCGATAGATGGCGAGAACCCTGCGCCCATCGGGGCTCCGCAAACCTGCAAAAAAAACTCTTTATTAAAGGAAAAAAAGTTATGTTTGAGGAGAAAGTCCACAGAGGAAATCAAAAATTCCTGTATAGCCGGAGTGTAGTCACTGTAGTCCTGGAGATGTCTCCTCAGGATGGAGATAGTCAGATCATGCATCAGGGAGGGATACAAGGCCTCCACATCACAGGAGATGAAGATACAGTCTCCAGACCATGCAGTCTTATCCAGGGAGGAAATCAAATGCTTTGTATCTTTTATATAGCCTGGTAGTCTAGAAATCAGTGGTTGCAGATACATATCCACCCAGGTACTGAGGTTTTCACCCATGCTTCCAATCCCTGCTACTATGGGTCTGAATGTAGGAGGGAAGACTTCCTTGTGGATCTTAGGCAGGGAATGGAAGATGGGGATTATAGGGTGTTCCACAAATAAATCCTCAGACAGTTTTTTATCCAGTGCCCCTATAGCAAAACCCTCAGAAAGCAGATGTTTTAGTTTTTTCTGGAATAGTTCAGTGGGATCATGCTGTAGTCTCCTATACGTGTTGCTGTTATTCAGCATCACCATGTTCTGCTGGACATATAGACCTGCATTCAGTAGGACCACAGCTCCTCCCTTGTCAGCTCTTCTGACCATCAGATCCTGGTTGCCTCGGATCTCCTCCAGACCTTTCCTTTCTAGTTTACTCAGATTGGGTCTGTTATGGTTACATGAGGATTTTTTCTTGAGTTCTATCAGGTCCTCCTCTATGCATTCCTGGAATGAATCCAAGATGTTAGGTCTTGAATTGACAGGGTAAAAATAGGGTTTTTTTGATTTATAACCAGAGTTTAGGTTTTTGGTGGATTCTATAGATTCACTCTCAAGGGTCCTCAGGTCACTAATGGAGCAAAGTTCCTGGAAAGTCCCTATTTCACCCAGTGTGGTCTGGTCACTCTGTGTGGTCAGGTTCTGTATAGCGTCCTGGTCAGATTTTTCCTTGAAAAAGTGGCAGTATTATAGTAGTTATATTCTTGTACATAGGGGCAGTATTATAGTAGTTATATTCTTGTACATAGGGGCAGTATTATAGTAGTTATATTCTTGTACATAGGGGCAGTATTATAGTAGTTATATTCTTGTACATAGGGGCAGTATTATAGTAGTTATATTCGTGTACATAGGGGCAGTAGTATAGAAGTTATATTGGTGTACATAGGAGCAATATTATAGTAGTTATATTCCTGTACATAGGAGCAGTATTATAGTAGTTATATTCTTGTACATAGGAGCAGTGTTATAGTAGTTATATTCTTGTACATAGGAGCAGTATTATAGTAGTTATATTCTTGTACATAGGGGGCAGTATTATAGTAGTTATATTCTTGTACATGGGAGGCAGTATTATAGTAGTTATATTCTTGTACATAGGAGCAGTATTATAGTAGATATATTCTTGTACATAGGGGCAGTATTATAGTAGATATATTCTTGTACATAGGAGCAGTATTATAGTAGTTATATTCTTGTACATAGGAGGCAGTATTATAGTAGTTATATTCTTGTACATAGGGTGCAGTATTATAGTAGATATATTCTTGTACATACGGGGCAGTATTATAGTAGTTATATTCCTGTACATGGGGGCAGTTTTATAGTATTTATATTCTTGTATATAGGAGCAGTATTATAGTAGTTATATTCCTGTACATAGGAGGCAGTATTATAGCAGTTAGATGACCTAATTTTCAGTATGAATGCTGAAGTCATTGATTGGCGTCAGTGGTCATGTGACTTTGCTCCTGAAATGTAAACAAAGTGAGTCTATAAATTTAAAAGTTGATTCGGTCTTTAAATATTATCGAATACAATTTGCTGCTGTATTTTCTTTTTATTTATATCGCAAAACTAGTTTAATACTGTGCAGAAATTTATCATCTGTAAGCTCCGTCTAGTGTTGGCTATATGCCGCCAGAATTTTATCACTCTCTAATAGGGGGATTTGTGGAAGGATGCAGAAGATTAGATTTTGACCCCCATATAGTATGTGTGTATATATATATATATATATATATCTATAATATAACGCTGGGAGCGTCACTCTGTCCGAAGCCTCTATAGACTGCGCAAGCGCCGGCGCAGTCTGGGCCTCACAGAGCGACGCTCCCGGGAGATCGCGGTATGCGTAAGCACTGAACGCATACCGCGATCTCCACCGGAGAGTCAGGGACCGCCAGGAGGGAGGGTAAGTATACTCACCTTTCCCGGTTCCAGCGCTGCTTGCGGCTCCGTCTCCCGGCTCCTCTGCTCCCGGCTCCGGAGGGCCGGAATCGGCGCCTGCGCAGTCCTCGCTTTCCGGCGCCATTTTCTTGAAGACACACTCCGGCTCCACTGCAGGTGTGTCTTCAAGAAAATGGCGCCGGAAAGCGCGGACTGCGCAGGCGCCGATTCCTGCTGCGGGAATCGGCGCCTGCGCAGTCCCCGCTTTCCGGCGCCATTTTCTTGAAGACATACCTGCAGTGGAGCCGGACGATAGGTGAGTATGGTATTTTATTTTTTTTTTTATATGGCAGCAGCATTCGGGGGCATACACACTGGAGCGGGGGGCATATAATACAATGGTGGCGCAGGATGGGAGCAGCACATGACAGAACGGGCGCAGGATGGCAGCAGCACATGACAGAACGGGCGCAGGATGGCAGCAGCACATGACAGAACGGGCGCAGGATGGCAGCAGCACATGACAGAACGGGCGCAGGATGGCCGCAACACATGACAGAACGGGCGCAGGATGGCCGCAGCACATGACAGAACGGGCGCAGGATGGCAGCAGCACATGACAGAACGGGCGAAGGATGGCAGCAGCACATGACAGAACGGGCGAAGGATGGCAGCAGCACATGACAGAACGGGCGCAGGATGGCAGCAGCACATGACAGAACGGGCGCAGGATGGCAGCAGCACATGACAGAACGGGCGCAGGATGGGAGCAGCACATGACAGAACGGGCGCAGGATGGGAGCAGCACATGACAGAACGGGCGCAGGATGGCAGCAGCACATGACAGAACGGGCGCAGGATGGCAGCAGCACATGACAGAACGGGCGCAGGATGGCAGCAGCACATGACAGAACGGGCGCAGGATGGCAGCAGCACATGACAGAACGGGCGCAGGATGGCAGCAGCACATGACAGAACGGGCGCAGGATGGGAGCAGAACATGACAGAACGGGCGCAGGATGGCAGCAGCACATGACAGAACGGGCGCAGGATGGCAGCAGCACATGACAGAACGGGCGCAGGATGGCAGCAGCACATGACAGAACGGGCGCAGGATGGCAGCAGCACATGACAGAACGGGCGCAGGATGGCAGCAGCACATGACAGAACGGGCGCAGGATGGCAGCAGCACATGACAGAACGGGCGCAGGATGGCAGCAGCACATGACAGAACGGGCGCAGGATGGCAGCAGCACATGACAGAACGGGCGCAGGATGGGAGCAGAACATGACAGAACGGGCGCAGGATGGCAGCAGCACATGACAGAACGGGCGCAGGATGGCAGCAGCACATGACAGAACGGGCGCAGGATGGCAGCAGCACATGACAGAACGGGCGCAGGATGGCAGCAGCACATGACAGAACGGGCGCAGGATGGCAGCAGCAAATGACAGAACGGGGACGCAGGATGGGAGCAGCAAATGACAGGATGGGAGCAGCAAATGACAGAATGGAGGCGCAGGATGGGAGCAGCACATGACAGAACGGGGGCGCAGGATGGGAGCAGCACATGACAGGATGGGGGCGCAGGATGGAGCAGCACATACCAGGATGGAGACCATATACCAATATAAATGCTCGCCACCCGGGCGTAGAACGGGTTCAATAGCTAGTATTATATAAAGCTGTATGTGTGTGAGTATGTCCGGGATTGGCTTCTGCACCGTCGCAGCTACAGCCACAAAATTTTGCACAGTCACACGCCTGGACCCCGAGAGCGTCATAGGCTATGTTGTGAGGTGAAATTTTAACCCCGCGCGTTCCAATTCACCAAACAATTTTGCCCCTATCTACATAATGGGGAAAAAGTGAAAGGAAAAGTGTTGGAGGCAAATTGACAGCTGCCAGATGTGAACAAGGGGGACTTAAAGAATGAGAGCGATGGCGCCAAAGAGTATATACTGTACAGTTGCTAAGGTGGGGCCCCGACATGGGATACTCACCACAGACGGGGATATGTACACACACACACAAAATGCGCCACACACTACCACGTGCTTGAACACATATACCACCCTCAGCACACATTTCACCACACATACACCAACCTCGCCACATAAAAGTCGAAACACAAAAGTCGCCGCTCAAAACTTCCACGCGCAAAATTCGCCACATGCAAAATTCACCACATGCAAAACTCGCCACACGCAAAACTTGCACATGTGGAAAAATTGCCACATGCACAAAAGTTGCAACACATGCAAAAGTTGCCTCACACAAAACTTGCACATACTCAAAATGCATGACACATAAAAATTGCCACGCGCAAAACTCGCCATGTGCAAAACTTGCTGCACACAACTTGCTACACTAACCTGAAACACACACACAAGTCTGGTATTATCCTTCAAAAATAAATCTGATTAATAAGCAGACAAACTACAAGAGCAACAAATGTACCATATAGGAAATCCGGCAGCTGTCAGTCACATGACCTGTCTATTATGTGTATGTGTGAGCTAATATATACTGCCAGGGGGGAGGGCTTCCTGTTGGCTGGGGATTTATCAGGCTGCCAATAGCAACCAATCACAGCTCCGCTTCTATTTTGCTACAGTTAATTAATCTGAGCTCTGATTGGTTAATATAGGCAACAAAGGACATTCTCAGTATAACAAAGCTTGTGTGAGGTAATAGCCTGTCAGTTAGGGTGTGTTGGTGGAAAGGCTGATGTCAGTCACATTACCTCTATGTGAGCAGATATAGAAACTGCCAGTTACAGACTATTTTTACCACAATAATGCCTCATAAGAAAAGGAATTCCATGGCATGAATGTCAGCTGATGTGAAAAGAAAAGCTGCATTACGGGCCAATGAAGTGAAGTGAAAACCATTCCCGGTGACTACCTCTTGAAGCTCATCAAGAGAATGCCAAGAGTGTGCAAAGCAGTCATCACAGCAAAAGGTGGCTACTTTGAAGAACCTAGAATATAAGACATAATTTCAGTTGTTTCACACTTTTTTGTTAGGTATATAATTCCACATGTGTTAATTTATAGTTTTGATGCCTTCAGTGTGAATGTACAATTTTCATAGTCATGAAAATACAGAAAAATCTTTAAATGAGAAGGTGTGTCCAAACTTTTGGTCTGTACTGTATATATCCAATCCGTACAGACTTTTGAACCTCCTTAGATTGAAAGAAATAAAGATTGGTATAATTTTGCACTGATATTTCTTACATAACCGAAGGGTCATTTTAAACTATTACATCAGTAAGAAAAAAAAAACGGCGTCCTCTTTTTATGCATATTGGCATTTTTCACATTGCATCGATAAAACGACATCAAATGTTAGATCCTTTTCCCCTTTGTCTAGTGTAAAACCATTTATTGCTCTCATAAACTGTCCTATTTTGTCTCCGCTGACTCCATTCTCCGCCGACCCGATTATATCTTGCAGGTTAACTCACTATTATAGATAATCTTGTTTCATTTACCAGTAGCGCAGTTCTGTAAGGTCTGTGATAAGGCGATCCAGCTTACATGAGATGTTCCTATTATAAAATGGCTGCAGTTACAGCTGGATCAAGATAATCATACGGGGTATGTGCAGAAAAGCCGAAACACCGTTACTGGGAGATAAAGCCTGTTTGTGTTTGAAGGGTCAGCGCAGAGTTTTCCTGAGCTCCTGCATGTTACATCCAATGCTGCAATAACTTTCTTATCGCAGCCAGCAGATATTCGGCTTTAAAAGGGTCAATGTGTGTCAGCGTCAATAGGAGGCGAAGGGGCAGAAGAAAGACCCAATGCCCGATCCTTGCTCCTGCCCTCTTACTGCCACTTTAAATGAAAACTTCTTATTAGTAAAGGGCAATTCTTGTCACGATGGATATTTCAATATCAATGATACAGTAATGTTTCCTAAGTTATATGACATTTAGAAATCAAACCCTGCTTAATACCATTTTTGCATTTTTATCTTTGCTCCCATCATGACTTGGGGTTACGAGTATAAGCGCGGATAGAATAAGCAGGGATAAAATGTAAAATAATGCTCAATATAACTACTATAACACTGTCCCTTATGTACTAGAATATAACTACAATAATACTGCCCCTATGTACAAGAATATAACTACTATAATACTGCTCCTATGTACAAGAATATAACTACTATAATACTGCCCCTATGTACAAGAATATAACTACTATAATACTGCTCCTATGTACAAGAATATAACTGCTATAATACTGCCCCTATGTACAAGAATATAACTACTATAATACTGCCCCTATGTACAAGAATATAACTACTATAATACTGCCCCTATGTACAAGAATATAACTACTATAATACTGCTCCTATGTACAAGAATATAACTACTATAATACTGCTCCTATGTACAAGAATATAACTACTATAATACTGCTCCTATGTACAAGAATATAACACTATAATACTGCCCCTATGTACAATAATATAACTACTATAATACTGCCCCTATGTACAAGAATATAACTGCTATAATACTGCCCCTATATACAAGAATATAACTACTATAATACTGCTCCTATGTACAAGAATATAACTACTATAATACTGCCCCTATGTACACGAATATAACTACTATAATACTGCCCCTATGTACAAGAATATAACTACTATAATACTGCCCCTATGTACAATAATATAACTACTATAATACTACCCCTATGTACAAGAGTATAACTACTATAATACTGCCCCTATGTACAAGAATATAACTACTATAATACTGCCCCCTATGTATAAGAATATAACTACTATAATACTGCTCCCTATGTATAAGAATATAACTACTATAATACTGCCTCTATGTGCAAGAATATAACTACTATAATACTGCTCCCTATGTACAATAATATAACTACTATAATACTGCTCCTATGTACAAGAATATAACTACTATAATACTGCTCCTATGTACAAGAATATAACTACTATAATACTGCTCCTATGTACAAGAATATAACTACTATAATACTGTCCTTATGTACAATAATATAACTACTATAATACTGCCCCTATGTACAAGAATATAACTACTATAATACTGCTCCTATGTACAAGAATATAACTACTATAATACTGCCCCTATGTACAATAATATAACTACTATAATACTGCTCCTATGTACAAGAATATAACTACTATAATACTGCCCTATGTACAAGAATATAACTATTATAATACTGCCCCCTATGTATAAGAATATAACTACTATAATACTGCTCCCTATGTATAAGAATATAACTACTATAATACCCAGATAGATTAGCGAAATTAGGATTATTTAGTCTAGAAAAAAGACGACTGAGGGGCGATCTAATAACCATGTATAAGTATATAAGGGGACAATACAAATATCTCGCTGAGGATCTGTTTATACCAAGGAAGGTGACGGGCACAAGGGGGCATTCTTTGCGTCTGGAGGAGAGAAGGTTTTTCCACCAACATAGAAGAGGATTCTTTACTGTTAGGGCAGTGAGAATCTGGAATTGCTTGCCTGAGGAGGTGGTGATGGCGAACTCAGTCGAGGGGTTCAAGAGAAGCCTGGATGTCTTCCTGGAGCAGAACAATATTGTATCATACAATTATTAGGTTCTGTAGAAGGACGTAGATCTGGGTATTTATTATAATGGAATATAGGCTGAACTGGATGGACAAATGTCTTTTTTCGGCCTTACTAACTATGTTACTATGTTACTGCTCCTATGTACAAGAATATAACTACTATAATACTGCTCCTATATACAAGAATATAACTACTATAATACTGCCCCTATGTACAAGAATATAACTACTATAATACTGCCCCCTATGTACAAGAATATAACTACTATAATACTGCCCCTATGTACAAGAATATAACTACTATAATACTGCCCCCTATGTATAAGAATATAACTGCTATAATACTGCCCCTATGTACAAGAATATAACTACTATAATACTGCCCTATGTACAAGAATATAACTACTATAATACTGCCCCCTATGTATAAGAATATAACTGCTATATTACTGCCCTATGTACAAGAATATAACTACTATAATACTGCCCCTATGTATAAGAATATAACTACTATAATACTGCCCCTATGTATAAGAATATAACTACTATAATACTGCCCCTATGTATAAGAATATAACTACTATAATACTTCCCCTATGTATAAGAATATAACTACTATAATACTGCCCCTATGTATAAGAATATAACTACTTAATGAAAATCAACTTCAGGGATTGAGGCCATTTTGACCATAGTCCTAAGGCAATTTAAGACCATTTTTTAAATTGTTGCAGCGTACTGTAGGTTTCCTGTAAGAAATGTTCAAGGATGGAGGTCTCCATTTAACACAAGTGAGGGTGGAAGCAGCGAACTTCTTCTGGTGTGTTTTCATTAGGCATTTAATCTAGCTGAAGCTTGGGACATAACTACATGATAAGTCAAGTGAAATTTTACAGATTTGTGATTGTTAGTAAATATTCTCGTTATTTTATCGTCTGTGAGTTCAAACCTGACTAATGTATGTTCAGCACTTTAGAGACTGTTAGTTTCCAGTGCCTAAGATTGAGATGTAGTTATTTCACCATAACATTATGTTATTTTAGTGATATTATTTCAATTTACCGTATATAAACTGTATTTCTGTGCTGTTCTGAAAATATAACTTCTATTTTCTCCTTTGTAGATTTCTTTTCTTTTTTCCTTCTGTGATAAACAGCTACTATCGCTCATTACAGGCCCCAGTAAACGCTATAACATTATCGCCATCAGAAAGCCATTGAATGCTTTTACTGAACAGAGCAGTTTCCAGAGAGGTGTTAGTAGTCTCTGCCGCCCTTGCAGGTCAGGGAGCGCAGGAACACGGCGTGCCGACTGCAGTTATTACCTGTCACTCCCACAGCACAAGTGATACTTCTATAAAGCTTCCGGCTCACAGAGGTACAATGTACTCAGGACTTTACAAGAGCAAATCAAATGGGAAGAAAAGATTAAAAAAAAATAACGAACTGGAAAGACCACCCAGGGGCAGAGTTCTACTTTCAAGACTCCATTGCTATAAGGCTACTTTCACACTAGCGTTTTCTGCAATCCGTCACAATGCGTCGTTTTGCAGAAAAAACGCATCCTGCAAAAGTGCTTGCAGGATGCCTTTTTTCCCCATAGACTTGTATTGACGACGCATTTGCGACGGATTGCCACACGTCGCATCCGTCGAGCGACGGATGCGTCGTGCTTTGGCGGACCGTCGGGAGCAAAAAACGCTACATGTAACGTTTTTTGCTCCTGACGGACCGCTTTTTCCGACCGCGCACGCGCGGCCGGAACTCCGCCCCCACCTCTCCGCACCTTACAATAGGGCAGCGGATGCGCCGGAGAAATGCATCCGCTGCCTCCATTGTGCAATGCGTTAAACGCTAGCATCGGAATCTCTCCCCGACGCATTGCGACGGGGAGATTCCGACGCTAGTGTGAAAGAAGCCTAACACTTTCCAGGCACAAATAGTAGTAGCAGAGAAGCGATCATTCAAATACTTGTTCTTACTCTGGAGCTTTCATTATTATTTTAATGCTTTAAATTAATGATTAATCTTTTATCTTTTGTACATCCATAACGATTGAGGCAATAGATGCCATTGTATCTTTTATTTTATTGTATTATGTATATCTTCTATGAAAAAACATTTTCTCTGATTAGTGTTTTTTTTTCCTGTAGCATGCATGTGCTAAATTACAATGCAAGCTGCTTGATGCTTTTCAGTGTCAACCCTTCCCCCCTGGGCTCCCTTTCAGCCCATTTGCGAGCCTCTGCTTAATGTGAATCTAAACTTCATTAAGAAATTGGAATCGATGGCGCTATATAAATAAATGATAACAATAAATTGGAGGAAAGTGGGAGGTTCAGACCTCGGATGGCCTCGCTGTCTTAATTGTCACTGAACTGCATCAAGCAGCTTGCAATGTACTGCAATGCAGGCAAGCTGCGGAAAAAAAAAGTGCTTAAAATATTTTACCTTCCAACAAATGCAATGCCTTTTTAAAGAGGATGTCAAGTGAAAACAAGTGATCTTGTATCCACAGGATCAGTGACAGCTTGTTGATTGGTGGAGATCACACCATTAACAGTACAAGGAACTTTTATCTCTGTAAAAATGGAACTTTAGTGCTCATGCTTGACAATCTGTACATTTCATTTGCTATGGTGCTATCTACTGCTGCTCTCTGCTATTTCATGTAAGCCCCAATGAAGAATTAATAGTGTGGCGTTAAGGTATCCAACCTGCCGCTCAATTTTGTAAGCGGGATATAAAAATGACTCAAAAGGATAATCTTTCACCATTCCGCTGATCAGTGCCAGTCACAACCTCACTGACTAATAAGTTACCACGTATCCTGTGTGCTGCACAGGCTGATATTTGAAGTCAATGCAACTGGAAACTAACGCTGCTGCCTCTGCATACTCAGAATGGGTGTGATCCAATTGATTGGACCCCTACAAGCATAAGAAATACTTTGTGCAACACTTATGGAAGGTGGATGTGTGATGCAAAAAAATATCAATTTTTATTTAAAGGGAACCTGTCACCTGAATTTGGCGGGACCGGTTTTCGGTCATATGGGCGGAGTTTTCGGGTGTTTGATTCACCCTTTCCTTACCCGCTGGCTGCATGCTGGCCGCAATATTGGATTGAAGTTCATTCTCTGTCCTCTGTAGTAGACGCCTGTGCAAGGCAATCTTGCCTTGCACACGCGCAGTATGCTTTGCCCAACTGCGGGCAAAGCTGAAAAGCATTAGTGCGCATGCGCCGGCGCACTATGTCCCGGAACACAGCGAAATACTTCCGGGACATCGTGCGTCGGCGCATGTGCACTAATGCTTTTCAGCTTTGCCCGCATTTGGGCAAAGCATACTGTGCATGCGCAAGGCAAGATTGCCTTGCGCAGGCGTGTACTACGGAGGACAGAGAATGAACTTCAATCCAATATTGCGGCCAGCATGCAGCCAGCGGGTAAGGAAAGGGTGAATCAAATACCCGAAAACTCCGCCCATATGACCGAAAACTGGTCCCGCCAAATTCAGGTGACCGGTTCCCTTTAATATGCTTTGCTTATATAGCACTATCATATTCTGCAGCGCTATACCTACTTCATCATCACTGTCCCCAATAAGTATGTCTTTGGAGTTTGGGAGGAAATCTAAGAATCGGGAGGAAACCCACGCAAACATTTGGAGAACATACTTGCAGATGTTGTTCTAGGGGAGATTTGAACCCAGGACCCCGGTGCTGCAGTGCTAATCACCGCGCTGGATAAAAAAAAATATACCCCCTTCATGCTTTGTTTCTCCCCTAAATGTTCATTTGGATGCCAGAGCTTCCAAAGTTATTAACAAGGAAACTACTTGAAGTCCTCATTTTTGGGAGGTTTTGCCAGGTTTAGGTGTTTGCCCAGGGGATTCGTTAAATGTTCTGGGAGTCTGAAAGATCTTTTTATTGTATGTGACCTCTCCAGGCATTCAGGTGAGTAGGGAAGGATGTCTTAAGGTGACGTATATCTTAGAGAAATAAGAATTCAGCTCTCATTAGGTAGTAGTGATAAATTACAGCCATTCTGTTATGCTTAGTATAGGATCCGCGAGGGCGGAGCAAGACAAAGTGATTATCATTTTTTTCATTGGCTTACTGGGTCATGCCCCACCCCCTCGGATCCTGCAATCATAACACAGCGTGTCACTTGTGGTGGGGTTACCTAACTGGTTTGAGCTTTTCCGTGAGACTTGGAAGGTTCAGAAAATAACTGTAATCCTGATTTAAAAAATAATTTCCCAGTTGTCTCCATGTTTTTTTTGTTTGGGTTATAAAACATATTTGCTTCAAATAATAATTTAACTTTGTTCCTTGTATAAAAATGATCTTCTCCTTCGGTCCTTTGTCCAACAACATAAGAAAGCTTGAAGTCTCAGGGGAAATCTCCGATAAAATTAGCTGTGTGCATTGAGAAGGCATAAACTACTTTATTACAGGTGCTAAAAGAGAATACAAATAGATTGGTTCTTGTTCACACCCGTAATAATAAAGTGTGATTGTAATTGAAGGGTAGAGCAGGCGGTCTTATATCACAGCCCCCGGCCACTGACCGTCCGGACGACAAGAGAAGAAGCACTTTAAATTGGTTTTATGCTGACAGAGCGACAAGCGGTTATTAATATTACAAGACACTGTTGGTTCTGCATTTATGGATGACTGAGCTGAGTGATTTGGTCTCGAGCTGCAGCATAAGCAATATATCCAGAATATATTCTACGCATTCAGCATCCGCTCTCTAGACAATCGTCTGCATTTATCCTGATATCCTCCTTATAGCAAACTGTACAGAGGAGACTCAAGTGTCCAATTTTGGGAAAACATATCCCCCAAATTGAGATAGAGATGGAAAATGGCAGCACCTAGACACTGACCTATTTTTCACACAATGGAGTCGAAAAAAAGTGGCAGCACTCCAAATAGAGTATTAAAAAAAATAAGTGGGGTTAGTCTCATTGAGCTGGGTTAAAAAGTAACCCCTTTGTAGAGCCTTCTTTTGCGGCGATTACATCTGCAAGTCGCTTTGGATAAGTCTCTGAGCCTTCCACATCTGGCCATTTGGATTTTTGCCCATTCGTCAAGACAAAACTGCTCCAGCTCCTTCAAGTTAGATGGATTCCTCTGGTGAACAGCAATCTTCAAGTCTGACCACAGATTCTCAATTGGATTAAGGTCTGGGCTTTGACTAGGCCACTCCAAAACATTTTTACGTTGTTTCCTCTTAAACCACTCGAGTGTTGTTTTAGTAGTATGCTTTGGGTCATTGTCTTGGAAGTTCAACCTCCGGCCCAGTCTCAAATCACTGAGACTGAAACAAGTATTGCTCAAGAATATCCCTGTATTTCACACCATCCATCTTCCACTCGACTCAGATCATTTTCCCTGTTCCTGTTGCTGAAAAACATCCCTACAGCATGATGCTGCAACCACTATGTTTCACTGTGGGGATGGTGTTTTTTGGGGTGGAGAGCTGTGTTAGTTTGGCGCCAGACATAGCGTTTACCTTGGTGGCCAAAAAGTTCCATTTTGATCTCATCTGAACACAGCACCTTCCTCAATACATTTGAGGAGTCTCCCACATCTTTTGGCAGACTCAGAACAATTATTGTGTCTAAGTAAAGGCTTTTTTCTGCCCACTCTTCCATAAAGGCCACCTCTATGGAGTGTACAGCTTATTGTGGTTAAATGGACAGATACTTCAGTCTCTGCTTGGGAATTCTGCAGCTCTTTCGGGGTTACTGTTTGGTCTTTGTTCTGCCTCTCTAATTAATGCCCTCCTTGCCCGGTCTGAAAGTTTTGGTGGGCGGCCCTCTCTTGTCAGGTTTGTTGTGGCTGTTTGATGATAATGGTTTTGATGGTGTTCCGGGGGATCATCAGAGATTGGGCTATTCTTTTTATAATCCAACCCTGACTTGAACTTCTCAACAACTTTGTCCCCGTCTTGTTTTAGAGGTCTCCTTGTTCTTCATGGTGGTGTTTGGTTAGTGGTGCCTCTTTGTTAATGTTGTTTCAGCCTGTATGTCCTTTCAGAAAAGGTAAAGTGTATATAGTGACAGCTATGTGACACTTAGGACGTCTCACTGTGTGCAATCTGTCACTATTCATGGGACTTATGAAGGGAATTGCTTGCAACAGAAATTTTGGGGGGCTTCATTGCAAAAGGGGTGACTACATATGCAAATTTTTAGTTAATTGTTCCTGTAAATAATTTATGCCTATATTTTTCTCACTTCAACTTAGACTATTTCGTGCTGATGCATCACACACAAATCGGCTTACAAAAATATTTAAACACAGTGTCATGCAGTGACCCCTGTTACAGCTAGGGGGCGCTGCATGTGCTCCTCAGGATATGTATGGAGGCATATCTGTAGTTGTAATGGTTGAACTAGCCACACACACCTCCCACTTATGGGAGTGGCTACAAGTATATAATGTGACCATGTGGGTCATATGGGGCAAAAAGATGGATGGACCTGAGTGGTCTGTGTGCCAGGTTCTGGAGGGCCTCTGTGTTGGGAGGTCCTGGGAGTAGGACTAGATCCCTGAAGAGCACATGGGGAGGCCTTGGACCTGGGGGCCTGTGTGTTGGTTGTCCCAGACTGGGAAGGACGCCCTGAATAGCGCACACAGGACGCGTGTGCGGAGTCCGTGATGGCACTGCGTTTGGGGAAGCTACAGCCCGTCTGAGGATCTGGACTGTCAGGTGACCTGGTGAGCAAGGCATTGCCCGGGACGGTGATCCCAGTTCAGCAGCTTCCCTGAGAGAGTACTGACAGGAGTCAGCGTATGGAGCAGGAGCTCCTGGAAGGTAACCCAGCATATGGGGAACCGTGCAGTCACCCATGGTAACTGGACGGAGTAAGGTCCAGCATGATTAGAGACTGCAACCGTAATGTTGTATGTTGGTGCCTGTTGTGCTCCATGGACATTAATGAACTGTATGGCGTGCGGTCACCCACGATAACTGGACACAGAGGTTCGGCGTGTTTAGTGACCGCGTTTCAAAGCTGTATACTATGATGTGAAGATTGATGTAAAGACTGTTTGCTTGTTGTTCATATTTCTGTGGCTTATGACTCCATAATAAACCACATGGACTGTTAAAGTAAAAACCCATGCCTGACTGCGTACATCCGCTGCCAAATGAGTGTCCCCCAATACACTCAGTAAGTGCAATCTTACAACAGGTAATTAAAAATGGGCAAACCCAAACAATAAGTTTGGGGTCAGTACCAAACACCTACTGTCTGGGAACGGACCCCGAACTCTGACTTCACCAGAAAGTCTGTGTTCCTGTTTGGGTTCGTATTAGTAGTCCCATCTGCCGACGCCAGTGCCCGGAGGTAAACTTTCTACCTTTGGTCACAGCTGCGGGCTCACGCTGTCATTTGACAGCGTGGGAACTGCGGCTCTCTGGCCGGCGGTAATGATTTTACCACCAATCAGAGGCAGTGATTGCTGCGTTGTTATGCACATGACAGCATGGCACACACTGCATGTTCAGGCCCCCCATTCAAGTGAATGGGGTTCAGGGTCGGGTACTGTTGTGGTAACCAAACCTTTTTTAACTGTTCGGCTGAGTCCACTGTACCCAAAACATCCAGGGGTTCGCCCATCTCTAGTCGGTGAATATTTTTCCAATCCACTGTACATAAGATAGAAGAACAAAATCTGTTCATCTATTAGAAAATCATGTAGAATGATTGACAGATACTGTATACTAGTGTAAGAAAAGATGATACATACTGTATAAAATAGAATACTGGGTAGTAAGGCAGAATTTGTAGATTCAGCATTTGTAGCAAAAAGCATAAAGAAAATAGAAATATTCACATACAGGGTAGATAAATACTGTACATAAGAGAGGATGAGATGGATAGATATGTGATAGATAAGTATATTATAGATGGATAGATAGGAAGTAAAAAAGGAAGATAAATATAAAGTAAACATATAAATAAATAGATACAATCATTGTAGGTAACATACACATAAAAGTAACAAAGCTTTAAAATTATGAAAGTCTATAGGTTTTTTTATGGAATTTCAGCCTTATTGAACCGCATTTTGGGGTGAAATTGAAACCTAGTGACTTTTTCCTATAACCATGTTACCAATTCTTCAAAGCTAGTTAACAGGCAGTGCAAAGACCAGCGCTACGGCTGAAGACCCCAGTGTGTGGTAGAAGGTAATGGGGACCAAAGATGAGGCCCCCAAGGTCACATTACCCTAATTCTTTAGTCTAGGATTAGAGGAGGTGATTATGTCCCCATCCCTTACTTTGGACTTTTCTGCTTATTTTGCAGGATTCCTGGAGGAGCGCTGTGAGATTCCTTGTCCATTTGACTGTAAGCTGAGTGACTGGTCCGGCTGGTCCTCCTGCAGCGCCTCTTGTGGATCCGGAGTGAAAGTTAGATCAAAATTTTTGAAAGAAAAACCTTATAATGGGGGGAGACCCTGCCCAAAGCTTGACCTTAAAAATCAGGTGAGTAGTGACCAAAACTAATCTGTAAAATACTATACAATATTTCATTTTAATATGAAAATGTCACATTATATGAGAACGGTTCTGCTTGCTTTATACGTTTTGCTACAAATACTGTATTTACAAATTCTGTCTCTGTCCATTTCATTTCAATCATCCAATTTTCTTATCTATTTTCTACCTTTCTTTGTTATTCTATCTTTATTGTCTTTCTCTCGCGCCCTCTTTCTCTCGCGCCCTATTTCTCTCGCGCCCTCTTTCTCTCGCGCCCTCTTTCTCTCGTGCCCTCTTTAGCTCGCGCCCTTTCCCTGTCTCTTTCTCTCGCTTTCTCTAATTCAAATTCAATTAGGCTTTAAAGGGAACCTGTCACCCCGTTTTTTGAGATTGAGCTATAAATACTGTTAAATAGGGCCTGCGCTGTGTGTTCCTATAGTGTATGTAGTGTACCCCAATTCCCCATGTATGCTGAGAAATAACTTACCAAAGTCGCCGTTTTCGCCTGTCAATCAGGCTGGTCAGGTCGGGAGGGCGTGGTGACATCGGTGGTTCTTCCTCAGCTTTACGTTGGTGGCGTAGTGGCGTAGTGGTGAACAAGCAGCGCGCGATCTGCGCTGTAATCCCTTGCATCGGTGGGGGCGGCCATCTTCCTGGGGCCGCGCGTGCGCAGATCGAGTGCTCTGCTGCACGGGGCTTCAGGAAAATGGCCGCGGGATGCCGCGCGTGCGCATTAGAGATCGCGGCGGCCATTTTCCCAAAGCCGAGATGCAAACTCGGCTTTGGGAAAATGGCCGCCGCGATCTCTATTGCGCACGCGCGGCATCCCGCGGCCATTTTCCTGAAGCCCCGTGCAGCAGAGCACTCGATCTGCGCACGCGCGGCCCCAGGAAGATGGCCGCCCCCACCGATGCAAGGGATTACAGCGCAGATCGCGCGCTGCTTGTTCACCACTACGCCACTACGCCACCAACGTAAAGCTGAGGAAGAACCAGCGATGTCACCACGCCCTCCCGACCTGACCAGCCTGATTGACAGGCGAAAACGGCGACTTTGGTAAGTTATTTCTCAGCATACATAGGGAATCGGGGTACACTACATACACTATAGGAACACACAGCGCAGGCCCTATTTAACAGTATTTATAGCTCAATCTCAAAAAACGGGGTGACAGGTTCCCTTTAATGTCATTACCAAAATAAAATTAGTGTTGCCAAAGCAAAACAAAATAAGTGACCGGGGAGGGAATCAGGCTTAAGGGGATGGAATGTTAGGGGGCACAGCTTGGGCAGTAACGGTCCATTTGGAGGTCTTGTGTCCCAATCAGCTTATGACATGTGGTGACATATTAGACGGTGATCCCCACCATTGATTCCTCTTCCCCCAGTAGGATGTGGCATTTCCTCTCCTCGTCCATTGATGGGAAGTCCGGGATGTGAGTGGAGAGTCTCTGGAAGTGCGAGTCCCTCACTTCTGAGTATTTGTTGCAGTACAGAAGGAAGTGCCCCTCCTGCTAGCATTGCTGGCACAGTCTGCTCTCCCGCGGCTTGTATGTCTGTCGGCGCCGCCCTGTTCCCACCTCTAGGCTGTGGGCAATTGGTCTGTACAGGTTCAGGGTCTGCTTGCCTTTGGGGTGGCGTAACCTCTCCAGATATGGGGCCAGTGTAGTTCCTCCATTCTGTAATTTACTCTTCCATCCCTTTATCTCTTCTTGCAGCTCTCTGAGGTCCCGTTATTTGGGCTTATGTCAGGGTGTGTTGCTGACTTTGGCTGGACTGGCTGCCGGGATTCGCGGCTTGTTCTGGGCTCCGGCTCAGCAGGGCTTTATGATGGTAGGAGCTGGGGTTGCTGCTCTGTATTTGCGCCCGGTGTGATAGTGCCCTCTTGTGTATAGTGAGCTATATGAGGAATTGTGCCAGCTCTGCCCGACAGGCTATATTTGAGGTGCCGCGCTGAACCTGGAGGAGATATTTCCAGAACTCCAGGAGGGAAGACTTTGGTTAGGTTGAGATCCTACTTTGTCTGGTTAGGACCCTGGGCCCCATATCTTTTTTTATTTCTTTTCAGGGCCTGTGCTGTTTGCTTGAGGCTCCTAGTTTGGTTTAGCTCCAGACCAAGGTAGGTATAGCTGCTGGTCTTCTCCAGCATGGAGCCATTTAATGTGATGGAAGGAGTAGGGGTCTTGTTCTGGTTCCTTCTCTGAAACACCATGACTTTGGTTGTCTTCTGGTTGATGGGCAGCGTCCATGTGGTGCTGAATGTTTCCAGCAATGCCAGGCGCTCTCTCTCTCGCTTTTTTCTCGCACTCTCGATTTTTCTCTTGCGCTCTCTCTCGCTTTCTCACGCTCTTTCCCTCGCGCTCTATCTCTTTCCCTCGTGCTCTATCTCTTTCCCTCGCGCTCTATCTCTTTCCCTCGCGCTCTCTCTTTCCCTCGCGCTCTCTCTTTCCCTCGTGCTCTATCTCTTTCCCTCGTGCTCTATCTCTTTCCCTCGTGCTCTATCTCTTTCCCTCGTGCTCTATCTCTTTCCCTCGCATGCTCTATCTCTTTCCCTCGCTTGCCCTCTCTTTCCCTCGCTCGCCCTCTCTTTCCCTCGCTTGCCCTCTCTCTTTCCCTCGCTCGCCCTCTCTCTTTCCCTCGCTCGCCCTCTCTCTTTCCCTCGCTTGCCCTCTCTCTTTCCCTCGCTCGCCCTCTCTCCCTCGCTCGCCCTCTCTTTCCCTCGCTCGCCCTCTCTCTTTCCCTCGCTCGCCCTCTCTCTTTCCCTCGCTCGCCCTCTCTCTTTCCCTCGCTCGCCCTCTCTCTTTCCCTCGCGCGCTCCATCTCTTTCCCTCGCGCGCTGCGCTCTCTTATGTGATTCTCATATATACAAGCAGATTTCTCTATCTAGGGGTCACTATCTCTGTATCTCTATTTATTATCCATCCACCTTCATGTATTTATACTGTAGCAGCCATAAATTATTATGGTTACAGTTTCTTCCTTCCAATATAGACTTTTATAATTTCCTCCTCAGTAAATGACATTAACGCCTCGTCGCAGTGGGGAGTCATAACTACATTATGTATGCACACAGGGACGAGATTACACAACGCAAACATAATGAATCTCATTTTTGTCCGTCTTCACCAGATGATGTAAACCTCTAATAACAATACTATCAGAGCCACAAATGTGGTTACAAGGTGCGGATGCGGTCCTGTCCGCCATACACATGTAATGGGATTAGTATATGGACGTAGTGGAAACCCATTATCACTAGCCCTCAGCACTGCGTTCATCTGATGGTGGAAGCCTTATTAATGATGGTAAATGTTTTTTTCAAATAAATGTGCCAGGATGGGTCATCCTGTTATTACAGTATATGGGAGGCTGTGTGTCATAAGGGAAATTTTAAATTATGGCTACTAATGCCATACTGGACATTGGTTATCAGATCTGCGGAGAAGAGGAGCGAAGGCTCAATCCCCAGGAGGCGAAACTGCAAACAGCTGATTATAAGTAGTAGAGATATAATTACCCCAGAATTGACCCTATAATAATAATTATACCCGAACTGACCCTATAATAATAATTATACCAGAACTGACCCTATAATAATAATTACCCAAAAACTGACCCTATAATAATAATTATACCAGAACTGACCCTATAATAATTATACCAGAACTAACCCTATAATAATAATAATTATACCAGAACTGACCCTATAATAATAATAATTACCCAAGAACTGACCCTATAATAATAATAATTATACCAGAACTGACCCTATAATAATAATTATACCAGAACTGACCCTATAATAATAATTATTATACCAGAACTGACCCTATAATAATAATTACCCAAAACTGACCCTATAATAATAATTACCCAAGAACTGACCCTATAATAATAATTATACCAGAACTGACCCTATATGAAAAGCAATTGGACTTAAAACTTAACTTTTAATCTAAAAGCTTAAAAAGGGACAAACTGTTGTGATACCATCACCACGTGACACATACAAAGAAATACTAAAAACAAAAGAGGGGTAACCACCCACTCTAATAGACACAATCGGGACAGGAAAAAATTGCTAATACGCCTGTATGGGTATAAGACAGTATGGTATAACCGTGCTGCCTTTTAATATACGCTTATATCACCCCAAAATGACAAGGGAATATGTATGTGACTATTGCTTGTGGTATCTGTACTTGGTCCGTATTACAGCCACACTTGCACAACTACCGTGACCACTTATAACCACATATCCATGAAACATGTCATTTACCAGAAAAAAGCGTATCCAAACCGAGTATATGTACATAGACAACGGCGTATAATATATAGCAATTAGGAGGCCGGTGGTCACGGTAGTTGTGCAAGTGTGGGTGTAATACGGACCAAGTACAGATACCACAAGCAATAGTCACATACATATTCCCTTGTCATTTTGGGGTGATATAAGCGTATATTAAAAGGCAGCACGGTTATACCATACTGTCTTATACCCATACAGGCGTATTAGCAATTTTTTCCTGTCCCGATTGTGTCTATTAGAGTGGGTGGTTACCCCTCTTTTGTTTTTAGTATTTCTTTGTATGTGTCACGTGGTGATGGTATCACAACAGTTTATCCCTTTTTAAGCTTTTAGATTAAAAGTTAAGTTTTAAGTCCAATTGCTTTTCATATACAAATCAATTATTGGATTATATCCTGCTATACTTGTTCAGAACTGACCCTATAATAATAATTACACCAGAACTGACCCTATAATAATAATTACCCAAAAACTGAACCTATAATAATAATTACCCTAGAACTGACCCTATAATAATAATTACACCAGTACTGATCCTATAATAATAATTACACTAGAACTGACCCTATAATAATAATTATACCAGAACTGATCCTATAATAATAATTACACTAGAACTGACCCTATAATAATAGTTACACTAGAACTGACCCTATAATAATAATTACACCAGTACTGATCCTATAATAATAATTACACTAGAACTAACCCTATAATAATAATTACACCAGTACTGACCCCATAATAATAATTATACCAGAACTGACCCTATAATAATAATTACCCAAGAACTGACCCTATAATAATAATTATACCAGAACTGACCCCATAATAATAATTTATACTAGAGGTGATTTGATAATAATTTTACCGCTACTGATGCCATCATAATAATTATACCAGTACTGACCCCATAATAATAATAATTATACCAGAACGGACTTCAGAATAATATTTAACATAAATTATGTCTTTAGTAGAGATGAGCAAATCAATTTGATGTAAATTGAATTTCTATATATTTTCGGGAACTTGTTGGACCCAGCAATACTGAACAATTTGTCACTTGCTTTGCGTAAATCGCTAAAAATGGCCGCCATCATTTGCAGCAGCCAATTTGTGGTGAATCTGGAAAGTGAGAGGACGTCACAACTTGTCCAAAGAGATAGAGAAAAAGCATTATTAGAAATTATTCGAGAAACTACAAGGCTGCATTCACACATGGTGGACTCATTGCATTTTTATGGCGTAATCTTGGATAAAAACACATTGTTTCGCCACAATTTTCCATATCTTTGCGGTGAACACAGCCTAAAGATCGAGTGTCACAGCTCAGCACTGAAGAAGATTTGTGTTTTGTATAGGTTTTTCTGGACAACTGGAGGCTTTGGAGGACTTTCCAGTTGTCATAAATGGAATTTTCTAAATTTGGTCAGTCTGGCAAATTCTAATTTTTATTATTATTATTTTATTATTATTATTATTATACATTTTTATAGCGCCATTTATTCCAATTTTATAGCGCCATTTATTCCAATTTTTAAAAGATTTTCTCATCTCTAAATTGTTGATGTTGGATCGGAGGCGTAGGGACTCCATCTTCCAGTTCTGTGCACACACCCGAGCCATATACATATATACATAAGGTCTACCCGTTACAATCCCATAACACTATTATGAGATTTTTTTTATCAAAATGTATAAAATTAAATAAATAAAAAACGGCAAAATCTAGTGTGAGAATCCTCTGTTCTGATCGTTAATGTTCCTCCTTTTGTCTGCATTGATGGTGAATAGAAGATACGAATTCTTCGTTCTAAAGTTTTCCGCACCGCAGGCAAAGATGAAACCTACGGAGAAATCAATATTCCCTCCTTGTGCTAGCGCTTTATTTTGTTTGGAGTTGGTTTATATTATTACGGAGTCTGGATAAGCAGACAGAAGAATGAAATCAATTAAAAGTAGTTGAGCCAATATCTGTGGCGACCAGCGTGGAATGCGCTTTGATTTTCTTTTGGCGCTGTCATTTTTACACTGGGGTAATAAATCCTGAAAACATGGCCGTCCCTGCATGGATTTAAACAGCCACTTCCTATTTGTCAGATCCAAAGCTGTAATGATGCTACTCACAAGTATACAATTTCTACATTAATGATGATGAATGTGCTCCTGCCATGACTAATCAACTGCAGCCATGATTTTCCTAATCGGGAAGAAGTAAGATGTGTTTGAGTCCCGATACAAAGAGGTCTCCAGTGCCACCAATTGAAGGTCGCAATGATCCAAGCCAATATTGACCCTTTAAAGGAGTTCTATGTGAAAGGAGGAAAATAAATAAATGATAAAAAAAATACATTATTATAAATTGATAAATACCTTTTTAATTATAATATTTACGCTCCTCTTGTGTAGGGGGCAAATGTAGAGTCAGGGAAAGATACACCATGTTCCAAATTATTATGCAAATTATATTTTTCTCGGATTTTTCTAAATGGTCGGTGCAAATGACACTCAGTCTAATAAGTCATCACCCGTTAGATTATTACATCGAATTTTATAGACGAAACCTCCCAATGATAACAGTATAATCTCCAAAATGAATAAAAACTCAAAATGTGCTGTAGAATTTCTATACATTTGATATGTTTTAAAGAACTGAAAATGCTAATTTGTGGAATTTGCAGCATTAGGAGGTCACATTCACTGAACAAAAAAGCCATTTAACTCCAACACCTCCTAACAGGCCAAGTTACATGTTAACATAGGAGCCTTCTTTGATATCACCTTCACAATTCTTGCATCCATTAAACTTGTGAGTTTTCGGAGAGTTTCTGCTTGTATTTCTTCCCTCCCAGAGCTGCTGTTTTGATGTGAACGGCCTCCCACCCTCATAGATCTTTTGCTTGATGATCCTCCAAAGGTTCTCTAAAGGGTTGAGGTCAGGGGAAGATGGTGGCCACACCATGAGTTTATCTCCTTTTATGCCCATAGCAGCCAATGACTCAGAGGTTTCTTTGCAGCATGAGATGGGGCATTGTCAGCATGAAGATGATTTTGCTCCTGAAGACACGTTTCTGCTTTTTATACCATGGAAGAAAGTTGTCAGTCAAACTCTATATACTTTGCAGAGGTTATTTTCTCACCTTCAGGAACCTTAAAGGGCCCTACCAGCTGTTTACCCATGATTCCGGCCCAAAACATGACTCCTCCACCTCCTTGCTGACGTTGCAGCCTTGTTGTGACATGGTGGCCATCCACCAACCATCCACTACTCCATCCATCTGGACCATCCAGGGTTTCTGCTTTTGAACACTCTTTAGGGGTGGCTGAATAGTAGGTTTATGCACCACAGCAAGCCTTTGAAGGATCCTACACCTTGAGGTTCGAGGGACTCCAGAGGCACCAGCATCTTTAAATAACTGTTTGCTGCTTTGTAATGGTATTTTGGCAGCTGCTCTCTTAATCCCATGAATTTGTCTGGCAGAAACCTTCCGCATTATGCCTTTATCTGCATGAACTCTATATGTGCTCTGTGTCAGTCACAAATCTCTTCACAGTATGATGATCACTCTTATGTGTTCGGTAAATATCTAATGTTTTCATCCCTTGACCAAGGCATTGCACTATTTGATGCTTTTCAGCAGCAGAGAGATCCTTTTTCTTTCCCATGTGACTTGAAAACTGTGGCCTGCTTAATAACGTGGAACATAATTTTTAAGTAGTTTTCCTTTAATTAGAATCACCTGGAAAACTAATTATCACGTGTTTAAGATTGATTTCAGTGATCCATTGAGCCCTGAGACACAATACCATCCATGAGTTTATTTGAAAAACAAAACCATTAAATCTTTGACACTTAAATCCAATTTGCATAATAATTTGTAACACGGTGTAGAGTCCAGCTCGCCCGTATTCATTATTTGAAGATCCGGAGTAAAGGAAGCTTCCGTGCCTTGGAAGTGAATAATTGCAAAGAAAGAAAAATATTCCAGCTGCACGAAAATCCCCAAACTTCTTTATTGGTGTGAATGGAAAACACTCCAGTCGGTGGATTAAACTGTCAAATGTAGAGTACCGTATTTCAGCATGACGGCCGATTTTAGTGGTGAGCGAACGTGCTTGGAGAAGATGTTATCTGAGCATGCTCCTGTGCTAACCGAGTGACTTTGGCGTGCTCGAAAAATATGTTCGAGTCCCCGCAGCTGCATGTCTCATGTCTGTTCAACAGCCGCAACACATGCATGGATTGCCTAACAAACCGACAAATCTATGCAGGTGTTGCGACTGTCGAAGAGCTGTGATTATGCAGGCACGGAGAGTCGAATATATTTTTTGAGCACGTTGAAGACACTTGGTTAGTACACGAGCATGCTCAGATAACACCTAATTCGCTCATCACTTCTGCCGGTACATTACTGAACACAAAAACTGTCCTGAACACACACCAGGATGGGCTGTGTAAGTAGAGAATGCTCTCCTACTTTCTCTGGCCTTGAGGAGAGACTGGAGTGAATGTGTGCATATCAAAGCTGAGATTATCTTTCAGCTGAGGCACAGGCAGCTAGGTTGGAAGTTGCAAGCACAGAGGAGGAGGGACGGGACTAGATGCCTGCTGTGGGAGATGTAAATGCTGCTGCTTGTATACACTGCTTGAAAACCTCTTCCACAGCTCTGATCTACTCCCGTCCATCCTCCTCACGGTTCATGATTTCCGACATTGCTGCCTGTGCTTCAGCTGAGTTGATATTTCAGCTTTGACATACACAGGCAGGAGAACCGTCACAATTAACACAACCCATCCTCCTGTTTGTTTAGGACGGGTTTTATTTACAGTACTACGATTGCAGCTGTTTTTTTGTTTTTTTTTGTGACCAAGACAAGTGTAACTAAATAATACTGTACAGTACTTATCGATTTACTTATAATGTAATTTGTCATATATTAATGTTCTAGAACCCCTTTAAAGATCCTTGCCGCATGACTTGACAAGATCTTCTTGCGTAGACAGCTGTTTCAAGGTTCTTTCCCCTGATCAGAGCAAAATAGGAGACGGGTTGACTGAGTGAGAAGCCATTGACTTCTGGAGGGTAAAGATAATCTTTTAAGGCGAGTGCAAAGACAGCATAGGGAGACTTATAAGTCAGAAAATGCATCCTAGGTAGTGATGAGCAAATGTACTCGTTACTTGAGATTTCCCGAGCATGCTCGGGGGTCCTCCTAGTATTTTTTAGTGCTCGGAGATTTAGTTTTCTTCACTGCAGCTGAATGATTTACATCTGTTAGCCAGCATAAGTACATGTGGGGGTTGCCTGGTTGCTAGGGAATCCCCACATGTACTTATGCTGGCTAACAGATGTAAATCATTCAGCTATGGCAAAGAAAACTAAATCTCCGAGCCCTAAAAAATGCTCGGAAGACACCCGAGCGTGCTCGGGAAATCTCGAGTAAAGAGTATATTCGCTCATCACTAATCCTAGGTAAAACGTAAGCAAATAATCCTGAAACAGCTGTCTATAAATGGAGTTCTTTTCCTTTTGGAAAAATTTTGGTTCAGCATTATGTCCTAAGTTACGTGACAAGGCTTAGTGTTGACTTTTAGGATTGCTACCTCTAATAGGAGGCACAAGAGACCCAGTTTGCTTTGTCTGCAAAGAGGATATTTGCATACCTTTTTTCCCAGAGTGCATTGCCTTGGCTTTGGCTCTCCCTAGGTAGGATTGGTGTTCTCCTCAAAAATAAACTTTACTCCTCAGAGTGACACTTATCTGGTCATAGCGGTAATGAGGGAGGGGAATGGGGTCCATAGAAAGGGCGTTGGTGCAGTCAAAGTTGTCTCTTTCCCTCTGTGGGCAATATAAAAGTTTGGCGGTTTTGAAGTAGACATAGGATGGGAAGAGCATGAACAATTTACCAATTCCAGGTGACAAGAGTTGATATGGCTCCTGGAGGGCCTATGGGGAGGTGTCTGTGCTCAATTTGTCTCCATTCTTATTCTAAAGTGTTCTACCTTTCCATATTAAAGCCGGCCATAGACGTTAGACAGCTGTTGAGTGGATGATTGTTTGGCGGCTATCTTCCCCGACTCCCTCAAACTCAAGAACACTTGACTTGGCGCTCTTGTGATCTCCATGATATTCAGTGATCGTATCATCTGGTAGCGTCTTATTTCTCCACAGAAACAAATGGATCTGTTTTATCTTGTGTGTATGGAGGACTAAATGGTCACCAGAGGTCATGAGGAATGGGGGTGGAACGTAAACCAGTCCCAAGCCTTCCTATGATCAAGAGGAAAGGATTCTTGCATTGTCACACGCAGTGTATTAATCTTTTCACACCCAGCCAGTTGCTGATATTTGTGATCTGTACGTGATTATGTTTGCTCATGAGGTCACAATTAGTGAATTTGAGTTCTGTCTGCGGCACAATACAGCATGCAGCGCTATGTGGTACAGTACATTACTGCCGCAGTACATTAGTGCCAGGCATAATGAGCGGCTAATGATAAATCTGAGCAGTTTACAGTAATTCTGCTGCGGTACAGTGAAACAAGCAATGCCTCTCCTCCATACTGATCCTCATCATGTCCTACAGGAACATCCAGATATCCAATTACCTAATAATTAGATGAACTACAGAATATCCCAATAATTGTCCATTTTTTCTATTTATATGGGTGTTTAATTGGGATCTGGCATCGGAGGTTTGAGTTTTTAGGTTATAGATATCAGACATTAATGATCTATGTGTCTAATTTGCAGCAGATTAGATATGGATTTGATGTATATAGAACAAGACCATATAATAACATCATGCAACAATTTTAGAGCTGTGATCTTGCTATAAAAAAATTGCAAAAATTGGAGACCAGTCTCGTCCAAGTCATGATCGCGCCCAACTTGAAATGCGATCTGTGATGGCAAAATCACTTCTGACCTAAAATCCAACTAGTTGGGAATTTTTAGGGAGTATCACAATCGCGCATTTCTTTACTATCATTAGATGTGATGTTACAATGTGACATCATGACCTTCATGTTGTGC
Organism: Ranitomeya imitator; assembly: GCF_032444005.1. Classification (NCBI taxonomy): domain Eukaryota; kingdom Metazoa; phylum Chordata; class Amphibia; order Anura; family Dendrobatidae; genus Ranitomeya; species Ranitomeya imitator. The sequence goes on from NC_091288.1 coordinate 18,906,045, forward strand.
ACTTGCTGTCCAAGCTTTTAAAGAGATTGTTTGGTTGAGTAATTTCTTTTTTTTTTTTTTTTTTTAAGTATATAAACTCTATTAGGAGATAAAATGAATATATTATATACACAGCTCAAAAAAATAAAGGGAACACTTAAACAACAAAATATAACTCCAAGTAAATCAAACTTCTGTGAAATCAAGCTGTCCACTTAGGAAGCAACACTGACAGTCAATTCCACATGCTGTTGTGCAAATAGAATAGACAACAGATAGAAATTATTGGCAATTATTAAGACACACAATAAAGGAGCGGTTCTGCAGGTGAGGACCACAGACCACATCTCAGTACCAATGCTTTCTGGCTGATATTTTGGTCACTTTTGAATCTTGGTTGCGCTTTCAGACTCGTGGAAGCATGAGATGGACTCTACAACCCACACAAGTAGCTCAGGTTGTGCAGCTCATCCAGGATGGCACATCAATGCGAGCTGTGGCAAGAAGGTTTGCTGTGTCTGTCAGCGTAGTGTCCAGAGGCTGGAGGCGCTACCAGGAGACAGGCCAGTACACCAGGAGATATGGAGGGGGCCGTAGAAGGGCAACAACCCAGCAGCAGGACTCCTACCTCAGCCTTTGTGCAAGGAGGAACAGGAGGAGCACTGCCAGAGCCCTGCAAAATGACCTCCAGCAGGCCACAAATGTGCATGTTTCTGCACAAATGGTTAGAAACCGACTCCATGAGGATGGCCTGAGTGCCCGACATGCACAGATGGGGGGTTGTGCTCACAGCCCAACACCGTGCAGGATGCTTGGTTTTTGCCACAGAACACCAGGATTGGCAAATTTGCCACTGGCGCCCTGTGCTCTTCACAGATGAAAGCAGGTTCACACTGAGCACATGTGACAGACATGACAGAGTCTGGAGATGCCGTGGAGAGCAATCTGCTGCCTGCAACATCCTTCAGCATGACCGGTTTGGCAGTGGGTCAGTAATGGTGTGGGGTGGCATTTTTTTGGAGGGATGCACAGCCCTCCATGTGCTCACCAGAGGTAGCCTGGTTGCCTTTAGGTACAGAGATGAGATCCTCCGACCCCTTGTGAGACCATATGCTGGTGCGGTTGGCCCTGGGTTCCTCCTAATGCAGGACAATGCCAGACCTCATGTGGCTGGAGTGTGTCAGCAGTTCCTGCAAGATGAAGGCATTGAAGCTATGGACTGGCCCGCCCGTTCCCCAGACCTGAATCCGATTGAACAGATCTGGGACATCATGTCTCGCTCCATCCACCAACGTCACATTATACCACAGACTGTCCAGGCGGATGCTTTAGCCCAGGTCTGGGAGGAGATCCCTCAGGAGACCATCTGCCACCTCATCAGCAGCATGCCTAAGCGTTGTAGGGAGATCATACAGGCACGTGGAGGCCACACACATACTGAGCATTATTTCCTTGTCTTGAGGCATTTCCATGAAGTTGGATCAGCATATAACTTCATTTTCCACTTTGATTTTGAGCATCATTACAACTCCAGACCTCCGTGTGATATTAGTTGTGATTTACTTTAATAATTTTTGTTTTATTGTTGTCAACACATTCCACTATGTAATGAATAAAGATTTACAACTGGAATATTTCATTCAGTGATATCTAGGATGTGGGATTTTAGTGTTACCTTTATTTTTTTAAGCAGTGTGTATAATGTGCAACCGCCACCACTCCCAGGTTCCTGCTGGCTTTTGCTCCTTGGTCATGGATTGAGGTGGAGCACCACATTGGCCGGTGATTGTCTGAATGGACATTAGCTGACATTACCTGTGTGTTGAGATGACACAACCAATAGGAAACTGGGAGGCATCGATCCAGGAGTGTTGGGGGATCAGTGAGGGAGAATATTATTTCAAATTTTTTTTTTGTTCTACATGAAGTCTTTAATGATGATGAACCAGTTAACCCTTCTATAACTGTTCTTTATGGCTGGAGTGTGGACACTCACAACCACGTTCCTTACTGGTCCATGGGTCTTTGGCAGGTCGTACCAATTAACATATTCAGTTCTACTATATAAACAAACTCAATTGCCCCAAACTTGTATGTATGGGGAGAGTCAAAGGTCAAGAACCAACCAAAGTTCTTACCAATAATCGGGAATGCTCATTTCTCCCAAGACCAATCACGCTACGAACAAGCAAAACATTCATGCATCTGTTGAAATGACTTTTAAGCTTGCTTAAAAATCGTTCTTCTCAGCAGCACATTGTCCTATGTGAACAGAACATGTGCTGCCGAGAACAATGATATTCTTTGCACACAGGACGATTGTAGTGGTCTTGGTTCATGGACGTGCAGTCGGCCTGACTAAACGGCCTACTAAACAATGGGCGATCTGTTTGCACAAAGTCGATCAGCGGTCGTTTAGCAAACTAAATTGACCAATGCTAACGCATCTTTAGACACTTACAGTCCTGCTCACCAATATTGGCACCCCTTCATTTTTTGGTTTAGCCATATTCAAGCTTCTTGCCCTTCTCAGCTGGTATCTTCTCCCACTCTTCCTTTGCAGTTCGTTCAAGCTCTTGAAGGTTTGCAGGGTTCTTTTTCCTAATTGCAGATTTTAGCTCACCGCAAAGATTTTCTATAGGATTGAGGTCAGGACAGATTGTTGGCCATTTTAAAACCATCTTTTTTTTTTCTTTTTCAAGCATTCCTGTGTACTTTAGGATGTGTGCTTTGGGTCATTGTCTTGCTGGAGGACCCATGATCTTTGACTAAGATCAAGTTTTCTTACCGGGTAGGACATTTTGCTCTAAAATCTCTTGATAATTCTCTATTCCTGTGATACGGCCAAGACATCCCGTACCAGATGCAGGAAAACAACCCCACAGCATTATGGATCCTCCACCATGCTTATCTGTTGGTAGGGTGTTCTTTTCTTTATGCGCTTTATTGCGCAGTCTGTAAACAAACTGTTGCTTTGCATTGCCAAAAAGCTCTATTTTTGTTTCATCTGTCCACAAAACATTTTCCAAGAAGGATTGTGGCTTGTCAAAGTACTCTTTGGCAAAGATCAGACGCTCCTTTTTATGTATTTTCTTCAGCAATGGCTTCTTCCTTAGCCTGCGCCCATAAAACTCTGCTTGGTTTAGTGTGCGGCGTATGGTAATTGTTGAAACCATGACCCCAGACTGTTCCAGGTTGGCCTTCAGTTTTTGGAATGCTTGACGTGGTGTTTTTTCCATCATTTGCGCCAATCTTCAAAGACCTCTCTTGTCGCTTTTCCTCGTTCCCCCCACATCCAGGAAGGTTCTTGACGGTTACATGCTTGGCAAAATTCTTAATAACATTGTGCACTGTTGTAACGGGGATACCAAGGTCTTTGGAGATGGAAGTTATACCTTTTGGAAGTCAGCTCCTTTGTCTTCACCATTATAACAAAGGAACAGGGCTGTTGTGAGTTCTGTGGCCAAGCTCCCTCCTGTGGTCGTGAGTGGTACTTCGGCTGGTTCTGTCTATGGGCTTCCTTTGGTGGATGAGAGTGGTACTGCGGCTTCTGAGTTTCCTTCCTCAGGTGATGAGGTTAAGTCGTTAGGTGCTGCTCTATTTAACTCCACCTAGTGCTTTGATCCTGGCCTCCAGTCAGTGTTCTAGTATTGGTCTTGCTTTCTCCTGGATCGTTCCTGTGGCCTGTCTCTCCTGCATAAGCTAAGTTTTGCTTGTGTTATTTTTGTTTGCTATTTTTTCTGTCCAGCTTGCTATATTGGTTTTTCTTGCTTGCTGGAAGCTCTGGGACGCAGAGGGAGCACCTCCGTACCGTTAGTCGGTGCAGAGGGTCTTTTTGCCCCCTCTGCGTGGTTGTTTGTAGGGTTTTGTGTTGACCGCAAAGCAATGTTTCCTATCCTCGGTCTGTTCAGTAAGTTGGGCCTCACTTTGCTAAATCTATTTCATCTCTGCGTTTGTATTTTCATCTCAACTCACAGTCATTATATGTGGGGGGCTGCCTTTTCCTTTGGGGTATTTCTCTGAGGCAAGCTAGGCTTATTTTTCTTTCTTAGGGCTAGCTAGTTTCTCAGGCTGTGCTCGAGGCGCATAGGTCTGGTCAGGAGCGCTCCACGGCTGCCTCTAGTGTGGTTGGATAGGATTAGGGATTGCGGTCAGCAGAGTTCCCACGTCTCAGAGCTCGTCCTATGTCTTTGGTAATTGTCAGGTCACTTTGTGTGCTCTGAACTTCAAGGTCCATTGTGGTTCTGAATTACCTGTTCATAACACAGGGCCTACCATGTGGATTTTTAAAACACTGAAGTCCTCATTCATTGGCTAATTCGTGTCACATGGGCATCAACAATTAATCACAAGTGATTGTCATTTGTGATTTACAACAGGTGAGTCAAAATATATTTCCATGCTAATGTAATGTAAAGGGGGCCAATACCAGTGTCACAGCAAACTTTAATTTTTTCTATTAAATTGCATTGGTTTCTGTTTTAAATTATTATCGTTTGCTGTTTTGTATTTCACACGAGTTCTCTATACAGAAAAACTCACTTGATTACATTTTTTTTCAGGAGATATTCCACATTATGTACTTCATGGGTGCCAACAACGATGAGCAGGACTGTAGTATTCTTCATAAAACCGTCCCGCATACTGCGGCTATCACTTAACATAACCGCGCATCCTAAAAGATGCCGCTGCAGCTTTTCAAAAAAGTTTTTATAATAAAAGGTTTAAAATGAAAATGTGTAATAAAAGTTTATTCTATTGTTAAATCCTATCATCTTACCGGTCACATACCGCAGTGTCTCAGTGTGCCGAGATCTTGTATAATTAGTTTCCGCGATTCCCCGCCACATATTTATTGTACGGCGATCACGGCGCAAAACCCAAATCAGACCTAGAGAGGTTGGTGAAGTTATGAGAGGCTGATAAGCATCTGGTGGGCATTTGTCATCAAGCAGGTGAACTAATGGCTATGTAATTTTCTTTTCTCTCTGCTTGTCACGCACACTGCTAATCTGGACCTCGACAAAGGCTCAGGTTGGTATTTCATTCTCTGTATTGATTATCATTTCAAATCCAGTGTCATTACTCGTTTGTAGACGCCGACAGCGGGCGAGTTCTCTATTTAGTCTGCGCTCTGTGTGAAAATACTAATTTGCCTATGAAGTGTTGTATGTAATTTCCATAATACAGACTAGCATGAGATGTCAGATAAATCTCAGGGGAGCAGGGGAGAATTCATGCCGCGGTTTCTGCTGCTGCTGCTGCTTTCTTGTGCTGTTTACATGCCAAAAAAAGTTTGCATTAAAAGATCTTATAAATAAAAGTATCATCATTTCACCTGCTTGCATATATACTCACAGGAGGCTAAGGAGAGCTTCGCACAGAATTTAATATTTTTAATTTGCTTGCTAAATGTAAAGTTAAGCAATTTCCTATATTCATTTTTTTTTAAAAATTGTTCCATTTGTTGCTTCAGAGTTTATAAGTCTATTATCGAGCGGGTGCTCTGAAATAATGATACAAATTTATTAGAGCACCTGATGGTTCTCTGTGCAATCCTCCTCCCTTGTCTCAGTGTTAGATATAGCAGCAGGGAGGGGGCTGTACACAGGTCTGCACATTGTGGAGAGAGGGCAAAGCATGTAAAGTGTCAGGGAGGTTATAGGAAACAGGCTACAAATAAGAAGGAAAGTGCAGGATAGAAGTTGTGCTGATCTATAAGCTTAAGCTACAAGATTAGGAGCACACAGAGCTCATATCCAGCCTAAAATACTGGGAGTGGTGTTATGAGCTGGTGGTTAAGAGGCCACACTGAAATGACCTGGTGGCTAAAACGCAACATGGAGCGAGCTCTGAGAAGGTGGTATCTCTACTGACCTCAGTCCCTAATCCTAACAACAACACTAGAAAAAGCCGTGGGATGTTCCTGACTCTCCCTAGACACCTCTTCACAGCCTAAGAAATAACTACCCCTAAAGAAGGAAATAGAAAGCTATCTTGCCTCAGAGAAAACCCCCAAAAGGAAAGATAGCCCCCCACAAATATTGACTGTGAATGGAGAGGGAAATGACGTACACAGAAATGAGATCAGAATTCAGCAAAGGAGGCCAATACTAAACTAGATAGACAGAGAGAAAAGGATACTGTGCGGTCAGTATAAAAACTACAAAATCCACGCAGAATTTACAAAAATGAACTCCACACCGACTCACGGTGTGGAGGGGCAAATCTGCTTTCACAGAGCTTCCAGCTAGCCTGAATAAGACATAGTGACAAGCTGGACAAAAAGAGACATATTTGCAAAGCAATAGAGTCCAAACAAATGGACAAACAAAAACTAGCAAAAAGTTATCTTTTGCAGACAAGGACTGGCCATATGAGAATTCCAAGGAGAGAACCAAATCCATCCAAGAACATTGACAGCAGGCATGGACTAAAGCCCAGAGCAGGTTTAAATAACAAACCCAGGCAAGGCGATTAGTGAAGGCAGCTGCTACAGCTACCTAAAGGAGCAGCAGTTCCACTCGAAACCACCAGCGGGAGCCCAAGGGCAGAACTCACAAAGATACCATTAGCAACCACAGGAGGGAGCTCCAGAACAGAATTCACAACAGAGGGGCACTCCTGCAAAAGAAAAATCTTTAATTTGTATCTGGCTTACGAACTGTATATCAGATGCTCTGATAACTGAAGCAGTGAAGAGTGCAGAATAGAATTTTATTTACTAGGGGTAACCAGTAACCTATGTCAAAAAAAATGTTTTTGTCCGTGAGAAGTGCCTCAGCATCACAATCTGTGAGTTGGGATTGTCAAGGTCATTAGCAAGGAGGGTATGTCATAAACAGAAGGAATAGACAAAGGAGTAACGGTCCAAGGTCAAAATACCAGGAGCATAGTGGATCTGTGCAGAGGGGTTAAACAGACGGAGGCTCAATACGAGGTCTTAGATCAGCAAGCAAAGCACTAGGCACAGAGAAAACAAACCACACTCAGCTGAAGCTACGGTAGCCAGCTATCTGCGCCTGCCAGCCTAGTTAAGTAGTGATCAAGGGAATAGTGAAGACCTGAGGAGAGCTCAGCACCTCCCAGTCTCAGATTGGATGGCTGAGCTGTCAATCAAAACACAGAAAGCTTAGCACGTCCCTGCACCAGACTGGATGACTGAGCTGTCAATCAAAACACAGAAAGCTTAGCACGTCCCTGCACCAGACTGGACGACTGAGCTGTCGATCACTGCACAGAGCTCAGCACACCCCTGCACCAGACTGGACGACTGAGCTGTCGATCACTGCACAGAGCTCAGCACACCCCTGCACCAGACTGGACGACTGAGCTGTCGATCACTGCACAGAGCTCAGCACACCCCTGCACCAGACTGGACGACTGAGCTGTCAATCACTGCATCCTAAGACACATTGAGGGGTTGAAGCATTACAGTTTTTTTTTCAATGTCAAAGGTGTTCATAGACATTAGACATTGGTGTACCCATCATGGGCTCAACATAGAAAATGTAACTGCCTTGGGTCCTTTGATGGACATGTAATTAATTCTCCTGATTGACAGTCACTGGTTAGAACGTTATAGCAGTTTCCTCTAGTTACCACTATTGGGGGGTCACAAAGGCAGACCTCTTATTGCCTCAATTGGAGAAAGATAACTTTAAGGGATTATCTGGAGAGTGTAAAAAAAAAAAAAAAACCCTCCCATGACAAAAACTTGTTAACAAAAGGTAAAAGAAGCAATAATCACCACGCTGAACCTCCTCTTTCAACAAAGTACTTTGCTGCTTTGGTATCCAGTTCCTGCTGCAGCAATGATTTCACAGAATCATGTGATTGCTGCAGCCAATCACTGACTGTCGGTTATACATTAAAAGTCAGCGATGTTCCTGTGATGGCATATTATCAGTGTAGCGGGAAGTAGAGACAATCGGCATCGGGCGGCATAAGAATGGGAGATGCAGGGAATATTAGTAAGTTTTCTCTTATTTTGATCCAATCTGAGCATTTTAAAAACTATTTTGGGACTTTTTTACAATTAAAATCCTATAAATGTGGCTATAAATCATATTTGCATTTGGGTTTTATTACACATTTTGCAATAATAACCTTCTCTAGCCTCCGTGTTGCACTTTCCACTGCTAGCTGCAGAATAAGTTAACTGAGAATCTGTCAGTAAGTCCATTCTGTCACCCGTTCTGATTCCCCATTCTTCTCCATGGTCCACACTGGATAGAGTGATGTGGTCGCACATTTTTGCAATCATTGTCTATAGAGATGATGATGGCCAAACACTGTGCTAGGTTTCTGTGTCCTTTAGGGTCCAAGCAGAGGGAGCCCCAACAATCCTATATGTATCATAGGATATTACTTGCACCTGACACCATCTCACATCTGGCCAGTGTTTGCTCTTTTGCCTTTATTTTATTCCCACTGGTCTCTTTGGTATTTTAGAATCTGCCAAACTTTTCCAGATACATGGGCATTTTTATTTTGTGGGATAATATTTGAGGTCTTTTCTAAGAGGATGTGGTCCACAGGGTAATTATGCAGAGAACTCTACAGACACGCCCCTGAGGATCCTGCGAGCCATGCACCCTTGGTAAAAATCATAAAAATTTGAACTGTTAAACCATGTGGCGGATTTATGGAAAAAAAATAAAAACCCAGGCGGATCGGTAGAAGTAAAATAAGAGCGGAAACTGGTCCTTTACGAATACATGAGATACTCCAAGCAATGCGCTCTTCCTGCTGCCATTGACTATTTTTCTGCCAAGTTCTAAACTCTTCTTGGTTTTTCTAAGTGACATATATAAAGGCATAGAAATATATATAGTTAGTACGGTAATACCCCCTCTCTGAAAATGGGAACACAGAACCCATTCTCCATTTGTAAAGTAATAGTCGACTGCTGCGCACCAGAAAACCTCATGCACCCTACACATCTTATGTGGGTCGGGAAAAAGCAGTGAAATAATTACTGTAATCTGTTTTTAGTCCCCATAGATCACTGAACCACACATGGAGTTATTTATTCTGGGAAAGGAAGGACACCTGCAAGTGGTAGTAATTACCCATTCCGGCTTTACGGCACATCTTATATCTTCAGATGCAATGTGCGTTCACTGTAAATTATTCAGTAGCATTTCCGAGTCTTCACAAATGTCGCACTAAGAATTGCTTGTGTCTTATACAGCAGTCAGTGGATTTCAGCCAAATGACTCCTTTTTTAAGAATAAGTGAAATTACACCCACACTGCTCGGTCCTAAAGCTTCAAAAAAAAGCATAGGAAATGAAAAAATAGAACAATGAAAAAACGGGATGGAGGTAGAAGTTTCTATTAAATGTATAGAAATATTCAAAAGTTAATCCTATTAAAAGGAAAAAAATAAAAATAATGGTGATCTGCACAAAAATCGCATTGTAAACCTTTTTTCGGAACTGGAAGAGAAGCTGCAGGGAGGAAATTAAGTTATATTCTCCCTGTAGCTGCTCACTTCATAACGTGTGCCTACTGTTCTACTTTTGCTTATATTTTATTTGATGAAAATGGCGCTGATGTCTTTTCTCAAATGTCAATCCCCTAGTTTAGAACCATTTTAATGACCAAAAAAAATCCATCAAAATCAAGACTGCAAATGCTAAATGGGTTTTTGTGGGTCGCAGGGGGATGCAGCTGCAGTATCTTTTTCTGTGCCAGTGAGACTGCATGCTGTGTGAGAGGAGGAGAGTCAGAAAAAAGGAGACATCTGATTGGCTAATGGAAGCTCTGACCTCACACCAGAAATGCCTGCCCTCTAATAAAGCATGGTGGGAGAAAATGTGCATTTACAGAAACCATCAGAGGGGGAAAAACAGTCCTTAAATTTACTTTTTGCAAACTTTTTATATTTATTATATCTACAGCTTTCAAAGCGGATATTGTAATTCTTCCTTCTGTAACTATGAAAAATCCGAAGTAAAGTTTTTCTACAACCTTGTCCCCTGCATTCAAGTTTCCAAACTACTCATTAAAGGATTATTTCCCCCCCCTAAAGAAAATAATCCCCCTTCAACAGGGTAAGGGAAAAATTTGCCAACTTATCAACCATGGTCAGGAGCCTTTGAGCAGAACATCGCCATAAAGCATTCAATGAAGCTCTCTGCTCGAGTCGCCTGACCGCTGCAGGCAATCACTGGCTGCAGCAGTGCAGCGGTTGTGGTTTCCTGTCTCTGCACTAGATCCAAGTGCGTTCCGGTAGGTTAGTGTGACTGAGTTTGTTTGTTTTTTTATATCCGGTCCCTTTGGAAGAGTTGTATTTTGCTAGGCAGCCCCTTTCAAAGAGTTAATGATTCCACTTTGTAAATGTAAGGATCTAGTAGATAATCGTTACTCCAAATAATTAAAAAAAAAGTGTCTAATCTACATATTAACTGTATAAATCACACACTGAAGAATAATGAAGTCAGATCACATCAGTTGGTCCTGGTACAATAACAATGTGAATATACTGAATATACGTTTAAGGATCTTTAACAGAAACTTTATAAGAAATCATTTTCCTAACTGGTTTTGTCTTTCAATAATTGGACTGGAGGGAATATTGCCGAAGCAGCGCGAAAATGAGTGATTCACGGTGTCCAGCAAGAGTAATGACTTTGGAGAGGTCTCGTCATTTAACAAATTATTCTAAGAAGTGTCATAATTATGATTGATGAAATATTTTATCGCACGCCAGCACTTACTCTAATGCGTTCAGTGGTGAGTGCGAGCTTGCCACCGCTCTCTTTTATAACCCAATTTCTAAATTAGTAACCCGAAAGGGGAGGTAAAGGGTTAATGGTTCGCCTAAATAAAGACTCGGATCCCTTTTATTTAAAGGGCTATTACCTGCAGAAACCTTTTATCACCTATGCACTGGATAAGCAATAAATGTTAGACCAGATCGCTAGAAATCCCATCAGTCGATTTTAATATAGGGAACATCAATCGCCCATCTTCCCAAACTGCACGACCATGGCATGGAGAAGTTTTAGCGGCACGACTGTCTAGAGGTTAATGACTAAGGAATGAATGTTATTGGCTGGAATATCCCTTTAACATGGCTCATTTTTACTTTTTATCTCAAATCGAGATCCATGGATTAAACTGTTCAAAAAGTTTTCAAAACTTTTTTTTTTATATTATTTTCATAGCTAATGAAATACGCAATCCCTGCATGTGTTGCGGCTGTCGAACAGCCGTGGGGACTCGAGCTTATTATTCAGGTACACCGAAGACACTCTTTAGCACCCGAGCATGCTCATATAACACCTTATCCGAGCATGATTGCTCATTACTAATCCTTACCTTTAGTGAGCGGTCTAGTCAAAGGTACTGAGTTTTGAGTTTTGGTATGTGTAGGGAAGGGTGCCTCTTGAGCATTTCCTTTTTTCTTTATCCATCCATCATCCTTTTGTGCACATCACTATCGTTCACTGATTTGATCTTCACTAAGTGTTCAAGACAACCGCAAACAAGAACGCAGCTTTCAGATGACAGCCGACTGGCGGGAACAGATTACTAACACTATATTAGGCTGCATCCACATGTTCAGTAATTATCCATTGACAGGGAAGTTGTGCCGGCACATACATTCTGTCTGGCTGCAAAAAAACTGATTTCAACTGGGTCAGTTTTTGTTTTGTTTTTTTTACATTGAAGGGTTGGGTAAACAAGATCCGTTAATTGGCCATCCATTTTTTTTCCGTTTGAGAAGGATCCGTATTTGCTCACTGGATCAGTTTCAAAACTAACAAAACGTAGGGCTTTTTTTAGCGGATCTGTTTTCCATAGACTTCAATGTTTGAAAAAAAAAACAGATCTTGATAAAATAAACATTGAAGTCTATGGAAAATGGATCCGCTAAATAACCATCCGTTTTCTTCTATTTGAAACTGATCCAGTGAGCAAAAACAGATCCTTTTCAAATGGAAGAATAACGGATGACTAATTAACGGATCTGTTTTCCATAGACTTCAATGTTAAAAAAAAAATGGATTTTGTTAAAATAATTAAAATTTTTTACAGGACAAAAAAGTTGTGTATGTACAACTTCCTTGTCAACGGATTGCTGCTGGATCTGTTCTGATGGATGATTACCGGACATGTGAACATTGCCTTCGTATCTTGGTGCATTGATAAAGAAAATGGTGCTGAAATGAGAAAGTTCAATCTGTTAATAAGGCCGATTGCACACAACTGTAACTCGCCACTAAACACCAGGGATGGCTATGCTAAAGCACTACATGGTGCGAAGTTACAAAAGGCAGGGGAATGCGGCACTAAATCTCTAAACACCTGAGCTAGAAAACTGGGATTGTAGCACTGATGAACACTTGGCTTTAAAGGGACTCTGTCACCTGAATTTGGCGGGCTCTGTTAATGGTCAGATGGGCGGTGTTTTCTCTCCTTTCATGCACCCCTTCCTTTCCCTCTGGCCGCAATATTGTCTTGAATTTGATTAAGTTTCCTCCATAGTACACGTGTGCGCAATGCAATCTTGCCTTGCGCACGTGCAGTATGCTTTGCCCAACTGCGGGCAAAGCCGAAAAGCATTAGTGCGCATGTGCCGGCGCACGATGTCCCGGAAGTATTTTGCTGTGTTCCGGGACATAGTGCGCCGGCACATGCACATTAATGCTTTTTGGCTTTGCCCGCAGTTGGGCAAAGCATACTGCGCGTGCGCAAGGCAAGATTGCATTGCGCACGCATGTACTACGGAGGAAACCTAATCAAATTCAAGACAATATTGCGGCCAGCGGGAAAGGAAGGGGTGCATGAAAGGAGAGAAAACACCGCCCATCTGACCATTAACAGAGCCCGCCAAATTCAGGTGACAGAGTCCCTTTATGGCACAAATTCTCCAGCTAAATACCAGGAACAGGGGCTGGAAAAGAACTTGGACATATCAAGAACATTGAGAATTTGGAGAAACTGAATATTCCTCCAGCACCACAGACGATCCTGGAGCACCAAACTAGTACTGTGGCACTAAATTACGAGCCCTTCAGGACTGTGGCACCAAACCAACCATGGCATTGAACTTCTTGACTCTAAGGACTGTGACTTCCACCTACCATAAAATACTTGGACTACAGAGCTGAACCACTTGATATCTGGCATGGCAGCCGTGGCATAACTTGAAGTTCGTGAGCCAAAGTGCCGAATTTCCAAGGGAGCACCCAACTATCACAGGTCATAGTGGACCCATATCCCATCCTTTCCTCAACGAGGTTTTACACCCTTCTTTTTAGGTGGTAGATCGTCAGTATCAGATTGTTGGATAACGGATGCTGCCAACGATCAGCTGTTCAATGTAAACAGTGAATGTAGTCAGAACATCGCGGCTCCATACATTGTAGAGTGGCCGTTCTCCGATCGGTTCGCAGGTCCCACTGAAGTTAATTAAAACAGAAAACCGCTAATCAGAGGGAGTTCCGGGTACTGGATGCTCCCCACCAAATTGGTGTTAATGAGCAGACTTAAATGGGAAAAAAAAACAAAATGCAATCCATATTCTCCCAGATCCCTAGAAGTTGGCAAGTATGTGATAACTTTGTCACCTACGGGTAAGAGGAGCAGTTTCGGCGATTAATCCCATCCAGTTGTGATCCGAGCAGAATCCTGGTTTCTTGTCCTCGCTGACATTCATTACACTTGAATAAAAGTGTCTAACTCTAGATGATGGCGATGTGTCTTTAATGAGACATGAGGGTTTTTTTTTCCCTTCTCTTTACAGCGATCCTGAACTTAAGTTAAAAAGCTGATCTTGAAATGTCAATCTTTGAAGTCTCTCCGCACAGACAAGACTGGAGAGCCGTTCTCTATTGAACTGTACTGGAAATGTCACAGCGAAAGCACAACTATTTCATAAGGTTAATGATGGAGGTTGAAGCTGACGATGGAGACTCCCGATGAGAGATTTCACTTTTGCACCCCAGACTCTAAATGTGTGAAATGTAGACTGATAACATAACGTGATTACGTTGTTAATGAAAGGCAAGATTTCTATCCAAACAAGCGTTCATCTTCATTCCATTACCTGGAGGTCTGCACAGTCTTCACCTATTAGAGCCTCAGTTTGTGCTCAAGAGCTGCAATTCTCTGTAACTGTGAACAGCTGATTGCAACCATAGTCAACCATTTGAGAGGTAATGGAGGCTTCTGGACACTCGCTCACCCATTTGTTTATACACAGTCACATCTGCAGTTTTTCGCTGGCCCACCAGAGTACCATCGGGCAAATTCACAGAGTGGAGAAATTAGAGATGTCTTTACCAGTTTCTTTACCACCTTCCCCCGGATGATCTCTGCCATCTAGTCGCTGAAGCGTCCTATTCTTAGCCTCAATAAGAAAGTTATGTTCTTATTTTCTTGGGTTGTCATTGCACCAAGGGGTCTACTGAAGCCCCTATCACTGCCATTTTTATCGTTCTATCAATGAGACCGAGACCGGTAATTTCCCTAAAAATTGTATTATTGCAGCATATAATACTAGCAGGTTCAAGACCCAAAGGGGGCTACAAAATTAAGTGAAAATTAATGAAAAAAAAGTTAAAAAATAAATAAAATTAAATTACACACTTTTCCCCATTTTAGAAAATGAATAATGTAAAATAAAATAAACATATTTGGTATGGCAGCGTCCATAAATCAATCAGAGACAAAGAACCGAACAGTTTGGTTGTAAATAATCACATAGATTTATAAAAGTAAAAGACCTTCATTAAACATATAGTTGGTTATATGATATTACTAAAATAGACAGATAGGTGCACACACATCACATAAAACATATACATACAGTGGGTACGGAAAGTATTCAGACCCCTTTACATTTTTCACTCTTTGTTTCATTGCAGCCATTTGGTAAATTCAGAAAAGTTAATTTTTTCACATTAATGTGCACTCTGCACCCCATCTTCACTGAAAAAAAAACAGAAATGTAGAAATTTTTGCAAATTTTATTAAAAAAAAGAAAACTGAAATATCATGATATTTCACATTTATTGAGATATATATATATATATATATATATACCGGTATATTGATTGTATTGATACAGTATATCTATACTAGTACATATATACTTATAGAGATAGAAAAAGAGAGATTTTCCAGCTCCAAAGTTCAGGTTAACATTAATTTTTAAAGGTTTCGGGTTCAGGTAAAACTCTGGTGCCTGAACGAAACTTAGGAGTAACGTTTGGTTGAACCCAAACTTCCATGGGTCCACTCATCCCTATTTACATCCCGTTTAGGCCGGGGGGGAGCTTCCTCCTTTGCACAGCTCCATCATGCATTGACCTTACAAAAGCAATGGGATAAGAAGGCAAAAGAACAACCCGGATTTACTTTTTATATCCTAGAAAAGAAAGCTGAATATCTTTAATACATCAGTGCTGTCCGCTGTCATACCCCCCCCCCCCCCACCTTCTTCCCAAGGACATTAATTTCCATATCTAGCTGGAGATCCCCTTTAAGAATCGTGCAGCTGGATAAACAACCATAAATAAAAAATATTTTGTCGGTGTCCCTTAAGATTTCTAATACGGCAAGTCTGAAGGAACATAGACACTTATAACAGGGGATTCGTGCCGAGCTGCCGGATTAGAAACCAATTGGGCCGAGTGTGTTTATAATTGATGTTGAAGTATTAAAGATACTTGTTATTGCCATATGGAGCTTCAAAGAGCACAAACCTTGAGGACGCCCGACTCCAAATCCAACTATCTCAAATAGATTTCACACATGTGATGGGACCGAAATGTGAAATATGTAAATGTTCTGTTTGATTCCAGCTTTCCCAGGCCTCTGATATCTCCAAGGAATGATTAGTTTTGTCTCTACAGACTGTCTCTTGTTTTGAGTCTCTGTCAAATGAAATACAACGTGATGACATTTAAGGCCGTCTGTTGTACGGGAGAAGGTTTCCTTCGAGTCTGTCAATCGAAACCTGCTTCAGATATCGTTGTAAATCAACTTCATACATCTCATCAAATGACGGGAAACTTCTCAATAAATATCCATGTTTACGAAAGCTCCCAAGACTTACTGACTGGAGTGTATGGCAATCAAGGTCGTCCTATGTAATAGAATGACGCACGCAGCATGATGGACTATTATGTCTTGGGATCGAAAGCCGCAATATTACATATAGAATGGTTCCATGTAAGAAGTTGAGCAACTTTGAAAATGCATTTCATTACTTATCATATACTGTGCTGCAGAGCTGAACTCACTATTCTGCTGGTGCAGTCACTGTGTACATACATTACATTACTGATCCTGAGTTACATCCTGTATTATACCCCAGAGCTGCACTCACTATTCTGCTGGTGCAGTCACTGTGTACATACTTTACATTACTGATCCTGTACTGATCCTGAGTTACATCCTGTATTATACCCCAGAGCTGCACTCACTATTCTGCTGGTGCAGTCACTGTGTACATACATTACTGATCCTGAGTTACATCCTGTATTATACCCCAGAGCTGCATTCACTATTCTGCTAGCTTCAGATTGGAAATTTCCCATCATTCACTACGGCATCATTGGCAGTACGGTATTATTTGCACCTTGGGATGTATTATTTTTACACCACATGCTGTCCTATACTTTGGATGACACTCTCCCTTTACGTGATGGGACTCTGTTATTACCCTGGGAAACATCTGTCATGATATGTACTTTTGCCCTGTCCTGTATTTGAATAATACGCCATTTGATGTATGTAACTGTTCTCTGTTGTCTATTAGCTGTAATTTATGTATTTTCTTGGCTGGGAGTTCACCTGTAACAATATGTCTCCTTCCCCCAATACTTGCAGCCCTAAGCTCTAATGTAATTAAGCTTTGTCAACATCACTAGTGGAGGAATAGCCATTCTTCCTCACAGCAGGTGGCTAGTCAAATGTACATATTACATAGACTGCCTGGAGCCCACCAGTCTAGAATCTTCTGGTGGACCCAACCATTGAATAGAAGGTGTAACCCCTACCCCTTCATGGGCGGATCCCAGGAGCTCAGACAATCCATTCTTATTTTGAGATCAGATGTGAGTTGATCCTTGAAGGAGAAGGAGTGGGGATTCTTAGCTGAGGCAAGACCCCATGTCCATCTGGGACTGCGGAAGCGAACGGGGCGAGACTTGAGCTGAGGACATATCTCGTCGTTCGTGAGATTGTTTTGGGATCCCTTGGACTAATTGTGGACTATTGCTTTGTTACCTGGCACAAGGATTATCGGGAGGTGCCCCTGAACCTGTTCCATGGACTAATTGTGGACTCTGTAGATCTACCTGCATGTGTTGTTCCAGCGTTCTTGATAATAAATCTGTTGAATCATCCCTCGGCCTCTTGTCCCTTCTTGCTCTGCCGTACACCCCGTCACAAACTGGTGGCAAGCAGTGGGATCAGAGCAGAAGGAATGGAGGACAATGGCCCAACATCGGGAACCAACACCGCAGAGTACAAGAACTGGACTTTGGGGAGCCTACAATCAAAGGCCCGTGAAGTAGGAGTCCGTTTTAAGGGACTCTCCAAGGAGCAGCTTATTGAGGCTTTGGAAGGAGTTCGCCTGCAAGATGACGCTGAGGAAGGACCCTCACAGCAAATGGAGGAAAGACTGAAGCCGGAGGTAAATACCCAAAAAAGTCAGTGGGTTATGTGGTACGAGGCGGAGTTGGCATTGCTGGGAGAAGAGGCCACCATGGACGATAAGAGGGAGGCCATTCACAGAGCTCAGGAGAGGGAAGCCATTCACAGAGCCGAGGAGAGGGAGGCCATTCACAGAGCCGAGGAGAGGGAGAGGGAGGCCATTCACAGAGCCGAGGAGAGGGAGAGGGAGGCCATTCACAGAGCCGAGGACAGAGCTCAGGAGATGGCATTGCTGGAGAGGCAGATCGCTTTGGAAGCAGCTAGAAGCTCCAGACAGACTGTAACCCCAGCACCCACCATGAGGGAACTCCCCAGAGTGTCCCGCAAAGACTTCAAGCCCTTTAATGAGGCTGCAGGCGACATTGAGGGCTTCTTCCAGGACTTTGAGCATCAGTGTCGATTAATGGAAGTCCCGGAAAGGGAGCAAGTCCGACATCTGGTGGGGCTCTGAGGGTGGAGCTGCCGCAGCCTATAGAGCTATGGACCCTCAGGGGAACTGTGAGTATGCGGAGATTAAACGGACTATTCTAGAATATTATGCTGTTACCCCAGACACTTACAGGACTCAGTTCCGTACTTTAGCCTGTGATGAGGAAGTGTCTTTCAAGATGTATGCCCACAGACTCAAACAGATATGTCATCGCTGGCTGGAGGCAGATGAGGCCTTAACCTGGGAGACCTTCCTCCAGGTTATCCTAAAAGAGCAGTTTTACTTCAAGTGCCCTGCTGAGATCCGGGAATGGGTGTGTGAGAGGAGACCAGCCACTGTGGAGGAAGCTGCAGCTCTAGCTGATGAGGCTCTCACCATCAAGCCTCAGTGGAGGGTTCTGTTGGAGGATGGAGAGAGGCCTACCAGCTCCACAACACTGGTGGCCCCCTGTTCTTCTGTCCCCATTGTTCCCCGTTCCTCTAAGCCACCACCTCATGCTGATACCCGTGTAAATGTACCTCCAGTTGCTTCTACTGCGTTTTCTGGAATACGACGAGGAGAGGAAGTAGCAGAGCGCAGGTGTTATGGTTGTGGGCATCCGGGGCATCTGCAGGCCTCATGCCCAGCCAGCTCATGGAGAACTCGTCCTCAAACCCCTACAGCACCTTCAGGTGGGAGCCGGCCTCCAGATTCCCTTACCCCTCGCCCAAGAGGACGCCTTGGATGGAGTGAGACCCAGCAGAGATGCTATCGATGTGGACAGCCGGGGCATCTGCAAGCCTCCTGCCCAGCTGTTCAAATGAGGATTAATCCTGTACCCAGTCGTATTATTAATTATGTACACCCAAGTGCCATGGAGGACGACATGTCACCACTACGTGAGGACTGGCCTAGTGCCTCACCCACCCATGTTGCACCACTAGGAGTTTATGGTGTGCGACCCGCAGCTATGACGACTTCTGCTCATCGAGGTAAGCACTTGCAGGAGGTCGTGCTGGATGGACAGAGACTTATTGGATTTTGTGACTCAGGGGCTTTCCTCACACTGGCTGATCCCCGAGTGGTTCGGCCTGAGGCAATCCATCGAGGACCTGGGATTGTCATTGAACTGGCTGGTGGACAATGGAGGACTATTCCCACAGCCACTGTGGATCTGAACTTTGGTTTTGGGGTCAGGCGATGTGTGGTTGGGGTGATGGGTGGTCTGCCTGCAGATGTTCTCCTGGGCAATGATGTGGGAGAGCTACGATGCCAATTCGTGGCTGCATGAAGCCACATGTAAGTTACGCTCTGCCTGTGTGTACTTAACCAGTGACCTGTAGAGGTCCCTAGTACGTACACGAATTGGGAGGGGAAGGGATTGTCATGATATGTACTTTTGCCCTGTCCTGTATTTGAATAATACGCCATTTGATGTATGTAACTGTTCTCTGGTGTCTATTAGCTGTAATTCATGTATTTTCTTGGCTGGGAGTTCACCTGTAACAATATGTCTCCTTCACCCAATACTTGCATCCCTAAGCTCTAATGTAATTAAGCTTTGTCAACATCACTAGTGGAGGAATAGCCATTCTTCCTCACAGCAGGTGGCTAGTCAAATGTACATATTACATAGACTGCCTGGAGCCCACCAGTCTAGAATCTTCTGGTGGACCCAACCATTGAATAGAAGGTGCAACCCCTACCCCCTTCATGGGCGGATCCCAGGAGCTCAGACAATCCATTCTTATTTTGAGATCAGATGTGAGTTGATCCTTGAAGGAGAAGGAGTGGGGATTCTTAGCTGAGGCAAGACCCCATGTCCATCTGGGACTGCGGAAGCGAACGGGGCGAGACTTGAGCTGAGGACATATCTCGTCGTTCGTGAGATTGTTTTGGGATCCCTTGGACTAATTGTGGACTATTGCTTTGTTACCTGGCACAAGGATTATCGGGAGGTGCCCCTGAACCTGTTCCATTGGACTAATTGTGGACTCTGTAGATCTAACTGCATGTGTTATTCCAGCGTTCTTGATAATAAATCTGTTGAATCATCCCTCGGCCTGTTGTCCCTTCTTGCTCTGCCGTACACCCCGTCACAACGTCTGATTACATTGACCTCTTGCAGTTAGGAGTTTGAGTCGCGAATCTTCGCACTGTGACTCTGTCCGATCAGTGCTGTGGAAGGTCACACCTCTTTGACAAGAGAACTGTTACACCCATTTGTCAATTTTTTTTCTCATAAATGTCCAGGAGGAAGAACAGAAGAACGACTCAACATAAAGTAATGAGAAAAGATGATGCAGAATTTGTACATTATGGGGAATGCAAGTAGCTACTAAACAGACCAGTCAGAAGAGCTGACACTTCCCCTTTAACCCTGCTGTTATCTTCGGTCTGGGGCAGGGGTCCCCAACTCCAGGCCTCGAGGGCCGCCAACAGTGCAGGTTTTCAGGATTTCTTTAGTATTGCATCGGTGGTAATGTGATCATCTGCACAGGTGATGATTCCAACCCCTGTTCAATACTAAGGAAATCCTGAAAACCTGCACTGTTGGCGGCCCTCGAGGCCTGGAGTTGGGGACCACTGGTCTGGGGAGACCGATTTTGAACTTTGGTATTTTTTGGGGTGCTCAAGATGCGGTTCTGAAACTTGTGGTTGATTGACTTAAATGAGGATGGGTCGGTCGGCCACGGGTTTCAGAGTCGCATCTTGAATATTTTAAAGAATATTGAAGTTCAAGGACGGTCGTTTTTGACCGAAGACAACAGCAGGGTTAAGGAACTTCTGAACGTTTTCTTGCAGATCAGATTCTAATGTTGCATTTTATGTAATGGGGGCAGCTGACAGATTGTATGACATATGTACTGGGGCCCCTAAATGTATATATATCCAGAAAAGCTGGTGTTGTATAGAATGGTGCGGGTCTGACCGTTGCTAACTCTGAATAGTGTTGTTTACGCCCGGCACTTTTGTGTCTCCTGACAGGTCTATGAGGCAGTCCCATGCTACAATGAATGCAATCAGTACTTGTGGGTGACGGAGCCGTGGTCTGCCTGCAAACTGCACAGCGAGGAGAAGACGGCCAACTGCGGGGCAGGAATACAGATCAGGAGAGCGCGGTGAGTGGCGCTGTCACCGACTAACACTTCCAATGACTGATGATCCATAGAGATCTGACACACAGTTTTTTATGCTTTTTTTCTCTACTGATATTTCATTTCAGCAAGTCAATATATTACATTCTAATATGTCAGAGCAGACTGATCCAAATTTAAGGGATATATACCGTATGTAACACATTGTGAGAACATCGTCAGGACATTATAGAGATTTGGCATCTAAAATAAACGAGTCTGTAATGGGCTTCTCCATCCCATAAATCATGGGTGACCAGCAGGGGCCGGAGGCCATGATGCAGCTGGGATATACCTGCTGGATAGCACATAGATCTACGAGGGTTAGGCAGATCTGAGATGGCGAACTCAGTCGAGGGGTTCAAGAGAGGCCTGGATGTCTTCCTGGAGCAGAACAATATTGTATCATACAATTATTAGGTTCTGTAGAAGGACGTAGATCTGGGTATTTATTATGATGGAATATAGGCTGAACTGGATGGACAAATGTCTTTTTTCGGCCTTACTAACTATGTTACTATGTTACTATGTTACAAAGCGGAGCTGGAAGCACTAGATGCAGCAGGGGTGCGGATGCAGACAGGAATAAGGCTACGTTCACATTTGCGTTGTTGGGCGCAGCGTCATCGACGCATACGTCATGCGCCCCTTTCTTTAACATGGGGGGTGCATGGACATGCGCCGGTATGCGTTCTATTGCGTTTTACGACGCATGCGTCAATTTGACGCACCAGACAGGGCGCGGATGACGCTACTTGTAGCGTTTTCCCTGCGCCAAAATTCATTAACATTACTAGTCTATGTCAATGCATGCATCAAAAAATGCAGCGTTGTGTATATGTGTTGTTGGTTGCGTCGACGACGCTGCGCACACCAATGCAAATTTGAACGTAGCCTAACAGAGATGTATGAGCGATCTGGAATCTTGTAGAAGAGATGCAATTGCACACCAGAGATGGATCCGCACTCTGGAACCTTGCAGCAGCAGAGTAGGTTCACACAGGAACAGCAGAGTTGTGAATATGCGATAGCACTAGAACAGCAGAAACATTTATCGGGTAATTTGATTGAAGAGAGCAGTTTGCAAACCTGTAATTGACACAGCAGAGGCAAGAAAGCACCATTAATGGCTGGCTTACAGACCCGAATAGCTAAGAAGAGGTGATTATCTGGTTCCTTAATGGTAGCACTCCATGTTTCTGTGTGCACTGTGTATGGGAGACATCATAGCAGCCAGTCTCTACTCACTAGCTCAGAGGCAACTGAAAACTGGAGATGGAGAATGCAGAAAGGAAAGATGAAGAAAGTACAGACTACAAGTCCTATAATGACCAGAAATTGCTTTATTTCTCACGTCATCACCCAGAATGGCTTATTCTGAAAAGTCACCTGAAATGACAGGTGTGCTTTAACTCTTTAGAGGCCTCTTCTTCTTGCCCTTATGTAAAGTGTCGCAGCTCTTGAAATATTATTTAAACTTGCCAAGCTGTCTTCTTTTCACAGTGCGATAATACCACTAGGTTTGCAAAACTTGTTTTTCTACGGCAGATGCCTTGGCTGAGTTAATTATCTGGCATAAAGGACATTTTTGTAACATCGGTTAACAAATTCAACCCAGGTTATTGCCGCTGAACAGAAACAGATTATTATCTGACTCGCTAAAGAAGTCTGGATGTAGAGATTGAATAATATTAATCTGAAGACTCATTCATCAATGTGCACAACATTTCCATTACTGCAAGACGTGAACCTTGGCCTCTCGTGTCTGCCACCTGGATGATCAACATTGTAGATATAGACTGGGCAGCTCCGAAAACTACCAGGGGTGTACAAGTAGGGGCACCCATGATGGCCAGCTGAGAATGTGATGTCATAGATCATAATAGGTGATGTCATGGGTCATTAGCTGAGGATAAGTGATGTCCTGGTTTTGTGTTGAGGAAAGCATCACTAATGCCCTGAGACAACATGGTGGGTATTAGTGATTTATTGGTTTCTAGTGGGACATGTTTGGATTCTATGGATTTCCATGAAAGTATTAGTATGTTCATGAGTTTCTAAAATAGGATTGTTGATGTCATTGGACACCATGTAAGGATTAGTGATATCATTGATATCCAATTTTAGGATTTGTGACGGCATGGGTTCCTAGTAAACTGTTATTGATGTCATGGGTCACCTTGTCGGAATCAGCAATGTCAGGATTTTCTAGGAAATAAGAATGTGACAGCAGTTTTCAAGTATTGAGTTTTAGCTATATCGTGGGTTTCTGTTCAGAAATTATTAATGCCATCGGTATCCAGATGAGGATTAGTGTTGGGATAAATTCCTAGAATAAAGTTGGTGATGTCAGGAGTTCCCAGTAGATGATTGGTGATGTCACCAGGTAATGATAAATGATGCCTTGGTTTTCGAGTGCACAATTGGTAAGGTCATGTGTCCACAAGTTATTAGTGATATCATGGGTTTCAAGTAGGAAATTGTTATCATGGATTTCCAAGTAAGGATTAACATTGTCATGAGTTCCTAAAATAGATTTGATGATGCCATGGGTCACCAGATGAGGATTAGTGATGTCATGAGTTTCTAGAATAGAATTGGTGATGCCATCGATCACCAGGTGAGGATCAATGAGGTCACGGTTTTGTAGGAGACAGTTGGGAATGTCATTGGTAGACACGTTCAGTAGAGATAAGTGAATCAATTTGCAGGACCCTGGTCACTTCCGTATGCCATGATTTTCAGAAGCTATGAAATGCCTCCTACATCCTACTCTTTTAACTAGCCAGCTTGGCTCGACAACATCATGGTGGAGTGCGGCACACATGATGTCGCGGCTAGCCGGCTAATCAAGACATAAGCCAAGGATGCTGGTAGGTAGGAGGCGTTTCATAGCGCTCCCGTCTGAAAACCATGGAATACTGATGTGACCATTGGACCAGGGTCCTGTAAATTGATTTAATTCACTATGACCTTCCCAACGACTAATCATGACCTAAGCCAACGATGCTGGCAGGTAAGAATCAGTTGGCGGCCAGGGAATACTAACGTGATGGCTAGACCAGGGTCCTGCAAATCATTTTGCTCATTTTAAATGGTCAGAATTAATGATGTCGTCGTTTTCTAGTAGGGAATTTGGAATGCCCATGTCTTCACACCTAATCTACAGGTAAAGAATAGGATTGGTGGAGTCTTTAACATAAGGACAACTACAGAAATTGGTTTTATGGTGATTATTAGTGATGTCATCGTCTACAGGTGAAGATGTGGCACTAAACCGAATAATACAAAATTAATAAAAATACTAAATTAATACAGTGTACCAGCAAAGAAAGCAGTGGTGGCCACTGGAGGAAGGCTTCTTGGCGTCCCCTCGTCCCGTTCTTGTGGCTTTCTCCATCCTCCAGCTGGAGTCTGTTACCATATATCTTATATTTTTTAAGCTGATTGAGCCCTTTAAGTCATTTGTGAAGCGGCTGTGACAAATTTATGACAACTTTTTGTAGTGACTCCAGGCATCTCGGCAGCACGAGGACAGGAAATAAACTCTTTGGCACGAAGAACAAAAGTTAATCCATTTCATTGATTAGTGACAGCGTCTGATACTGACACCTGGTAATCAGAACGGCCGCATTAGGACATCAAAGCACATATTTATGCCGGGCCCGGCACTGATTCATTTATTTTTCAAGCAGGTGACTCGTTGGTTAGAATTTTTCTACACATTAATGAATTGTGATGTGGCCGTTAAATCATCACCCTGAAATTGCTGTTTATGGGGTTTGAGAATAATAATAAAAATACAATGTTTAGATTTAATTAAATTCCGGAAATGTTTTTTAGCCCAAGATTATATCCCGCGCGGCTGACATTTATATAACGTATGAATACAATAATTGGGAGTGTGTTTGAAGGTTATGGAGATTTATGAAGGATATTGCCGTTTTCATACTCTATACATGACTCGGAGTGTAAATATTGAGAAATGAGTCGTGTATGCAAATGGGCTGTAATTCAGGAGGAAAAAAAGCTGCAGAAATGTCCAAACTTGATTATCCAGAGTACCTACACTTCTCAATATTCAATTTGCAACACCAAGATCGAAAATGTATGCAATTATGGAAATCCTTAGACATGTTAATTAGCTGCAAATGATAAAAAAAAAAAATGGAAACAAAATTTACAAATTATCTCAAATTATTCAGTATGGAGTATGTGCAGAAATCCCAGCACTTACAGCCTCGGCTGCACTTGGGCACATCATCAAGATCCACTGCTGGCAGCTGCTGTATAATCACCGAGTAATGACATCCCAGATGTGCTCGATGGGAGACAAGTCCGGAGACACTGCAGCCATGGGAGCATATGTAGGGAACGCAGGCTGCTCACAGTAGCACAAGCAACTTGTGGCCTGGCATATTTTTTAAATAAAATTAAAAATAAAAGACGGCTCATGGAAAACTTTGGTGAAATTACTGTACCACTTTAAGAGTTTCTTTATGTGGCACTCATAGCATTGTTCATCCTGGTCCTCATGATTAATTATTGTAATGCCTATGGATTGTGAACCCACTTCGCTATGGCTGGGCTTACCCTGAAGGGGTGTAACTAAGCAGCTACCTCGTATTCACTGGAGCCACTGATGGGGAGGTCAGGCTTGTGCGGTAGGTAGCTGCCAGGTGCCATTTCAGGGCAGTGTCCATAGCAGCTGACCCGATGGGTCAGGGATGCTGGTTCGGATTGTTTGTCCCAGACAGGATAGGATGGCCACTGGTACAGGTTCCAACTGTGCAGATTCAGGATAGCATACTGGTCAGGAATGCAAGCAAGATACAGGTTAAACAAAGCAGGATCTGATTAGACAAAGGGACCTAACACAGCATGCAGGCAAGTATAAACTAATTGCACAAATGTTGCTCAGGCACCTCCCAACAGGTGGAGGTGCATTAAGTAGTAAGTGTCTCCCAGCTATTGGCTGGGGACACTTTATGACAGTGTGCACTGTCTCTTTAAGCAACAGGAAGCACACTGCCAGGAGACTTGCCAGATATGCACAGACCCTGGGGAGCAGGAGCGGAGGCAGGAGACACAGACGTGCCATCAGGGTGGTGAGTAAGTTGGCGTCCTTGCCAGGGGAAGGGAGCGGAGGCATACCATGGGTTCCCATGATCTCTCCTTGGAACTGAACCCCTTCCAATCCACAAGTAAAAAGGTTTTTCCTCTTACCCTCTTTGTGGCCAAGATGCTCTCAGCCTTGAAGACCTCCTCAGAGCTGTCTGCTGCAGAAGTGGTACTCGGATCCACGAAGAAGGGACTTATGATGACTGGCTTATCTCCTTACTGAATGTTTGATGATCCAGGTATCTCTTGTTGGCATGCCTTTTCATATGTTCAGAGGAGAGTTGCCTGGGAGTCTTGTTACAGGCACAGAAAGGATAGGCTGAGACAAACTCCATAATATCCCTTTGCATTGTTGACCACCAATAATCACGCGAGATAAGTCACAAAGTCTGTTTCCGCCCAGTATGACCAGCCCAGCAGGACTTGCTTCTCATCAGATTCCGGCACAAACTAACTCCCTGGAGGAATCGGAGTCAAGACGAATGGAGCCACAATGACTATCTTGACAGGTTAAACAAAGCAGGATCTGATTAGACAAAGGGACCTAACACAGCATGCAGGCAAGTATAAACTAATTGCACAAATGTTGCTCAGGCACCTCCCAACAGGTGGAGGTGCATTAAGTAGTAAGTGTCTCCCAGCTATTGGCTGGGGACACTTTATGACAGTGTGCACTGTCTCTTTAAGCGACAGGAAGCACACTGCCAGGAGACTTGCCAGATATGCACAGACCCTGGGGAGCAGGAGCGGAGGCAGGAGACACAGACGTGCCATCAGGGTGGTGAGTAAGTTGGCGTCCTTGCCAGGGGAAGGGAGCGGAGGCATACCATGGGTTCCCATGATCTCTCCTTGGAACTGAACCCCTTCCAATCCACAAGTAAAAAGGTTTTTCCTCTTACCCTCTTTGTGGCCAAGATGCTCTCTGCCTTGAAGACCTCCTCAGAGCTGTCTGCTGCAGAAGTGGTACTCGGATCCACGAAGAAGGGACTTATGATGACTGGCTTATCTCCTTACTGAATGTTTGATGATCCAGGTATCTCTTGTTGGCATGCCTTTTCATATGTTCAGAGGAGAGTTGCCTGGGAGTCTTGTTACAGGCACAGAAAGGATAGGCTGAGACAAACTCCATAATATCCCTTTGCATTGTTGACCACCAATAATCACGCGAGATAAGTCACAAAGTCTGTTTCCGCCCAGTATGACCAGCCCAGCAGGACTTGCTTCTCATCAGATTCCGGCACAAACTAACTCCCTGGAGGAATCGGAGTCAAGACGAATGGAGCCACAATGACTATCTTGGAAGGCTCAATGACAAGATGTGGGTCATCCCTTTGACCGGAGGAAGGGAAGGACCTACAAAGCGCATCCATCTTGATATTCTTGTCAGCCGGCAAGACTGGACAGGGAGGGACAAGACAACTTTCGTGGCAAGACTGTCCACTACGAACCACCTTACCTGATCTCCAGTCTAGGACAAGTTCATGACTTTGAAGCCATGAAAGGCCCAGGAGAAGTGAATGTGACAGACAAGGCAACATATAGAAGGCAATCTTCTCCATGTGCAGCCCTTCTAGCCGAAGCTCCACCAGTTCAGTAACAAAAAACACTGCCTCGGACAGGGCACTTCCATCAACAGTCAACACTAATCAAGCACTCTGGAGGCATCGGATGAAAATCTGATACTGATCAACCATGGCTTGCTGACAGAAAATTCCCTCCGAACCGCAGTCAAAACAGGCAGTCTCAGTAAAGCGAGTAATTCCATGAGACAGCCGGCTTAACGCGGTTGACCTGCATAGGTTCTGGAAGGACAGCTGCCACAGGTGGCTGAGGAAAGAGCGGCTCCTGAACGGGCAGTACACCTCTCTGGAACATTCCTGAAACCTGAAATCAATCTGGATGGCCAGGGAAATTGGGTCATTCAGGGAAATGGGCAAGTCATGACCAGCCAGTTTGTCCCTAATTTGTCTGGATCTCTATAGTATCCGTATGATTGATATAATATTTGATATTAGTTTGGTTCCATATTACAATACTATGTAACAATGCCAATATATGAACACATTTTAGAAAATGTGTACAACATATGCAAATACTGTCATATATACAGTATATGTAAATCTACAAAATCATATTTTTA
Source organism: Ranitomeya imitator (assembly GCF_032444005.1). Taxonomy (NCBI): domain Eukaryota; kingdom Metazoa; phylum Chordata; class Amphibia; order Anura; family Dendrobatidae; genus Ranitomeya; species Ranitomeya imitator. The sequence goes on from NC_091288.1 coordinate 18,934,512, forward strand.
CTAATGAATCTTATACCATTGACAAAGTGGAACCCTGTACCCTAAAATACGGAATTATTTGGAGTATCTGTGTATTGTAATCCACATGACAAATGACTGCGTGTGGGATTATTGGGGAACTCGCTTGTTAATATGTAACAATGCCCGAACTATGTAATCCACCCGATCCTTTATCCCTGCACTTAGATTATATTTACATAGAGAAATTGCCGGCGTCTCATTGACATGAATTCACTTGGCGTTCAGAGCGAGCATGAAATATAGACCAGTAAAATGCATGTGATGGTAATGTAGGCAGAAGAGCAGGGGGCATGCTATCAAATGGGACATGTATGTATGCCTAGCCGGCACAGAATCCCATCCATTGGGGCCGTTCCAGTGAGCCGGCGGCGCCTCCTGAGACCTCATTCATCATCACTACGGACTCTATCTGTTCAAAGACGTTTTCTTCTCTTCTGCTATATAATTGCTTTCAGCTACAAAGTGGAGAGATTTCCTGCAATGTTTTCATAGCTTTTCATGCAAAGTTTTAACAATTTTAACTTTTTTTTTTATTTTTTAAATGTTTTTTTTTTTATTATTTCGATCTATCATCAATTTCAAAGTGGGCTATAGGCTTGATGCTGAAGGTCAATGGAAATGGTATGGAGTTGGAGAGTTTAGGCTCTTGATGTAGGACCCAGTTCTGTCCTCATTAGCCAACATTATCCGACACCAGAAGGTTGGACCATGAATGGTGGTGCTATAGAGAGCTCTCATTATGTCCAGAGAAACAAAAAAAAAAAATGGAAACAAATCTTATTTATTGCTCTATATCACAGATGGGGAGAGCAGTGCAGACACACACGAGACAACAGCCGTTTCGCTTTACTTGATGCTTCATCTGGCCAACATTCCTGAGTCCCAGAGGAAGCGTCCATTGATACGAAACGTCAGATGTCATGTCTGTGATGCTTGGCTCATCTGAGATTTGGTGCAATAGGCAAGTTTTGTCTCCACCGGTGAGTGACACTATTTTCTTCTTAGTCTCCCTGCATTGATATGTTCAGGCGTATTGCTGTACTGTAGAGCACAACTGTTTGCAAGTGTTAGTGGGTCCCTGTGCCTTAAATGGAACTAATTGTTACTCATCAAAAGGGATATCCAGTCACATCATATTGATAACCTATCCATAGGATAGGTCATCACTATCGGTTTGATGGGGTTGTGGCATTAGGCACCTCCATTATACGGCTGCCATAACCGCCAGATGTAGACACATTGACCGCTGCTGCAATGCGCACCACTTATAGCAGACCTTGCCGGGTAACGAAGAACCTCTCCTACAGGCTTGTAGAAGCTATTCTGTGATTCCTGGCAGTGACTGCTACCCATTGGTTGTAATGTCAGTTTTTGCACCCCCATAGATCTAATATTCTCTGATGGAAACCTTAGCAATAGCTGTAATCTTTGTAGCCAATATCCTTTCTAGCCAAAAGTTGAACTCCATGATGTGGTACATAAATTGGGTTTTCTAAACTACACATCCCTTATGATCCAGAATATTTTACATGTAAAGCAGAAATTGCTGCATGTTTCTGAATATTATTGATTTTTCATGAATTTAACATCTTATTCAGCCCTATTGGAAGCTATGGAGCGGATTCTACTGGTGGTTCGTTACCTGCTCCCAAATGTATTTCTTATTTCTTTTTTTGACCCTTCCTGCCCCATTTTTTTTTCTCCCTTTCTTTCTATCATGTGCTTATCCATTAAATAAAAATATCCCATGTTCACCTACATTGATTGTGGAACATCCACACGACAGCCCACATTTATAGTATCTACCAATACATCACATACTTATTGCCTGGATGATTGAGTACTAATGAACCAACTGATTTGTTTCCTCCTAGATGTGTGAATATTTCTGATAATGCCGAGGATGCTTTTGTAAATGATACATATTGTAATCACCTGGAATCCCCCTCATCCAAGCAGGAATGCGCCATTTCTTGCCCGGGAGAATGTGTAATGTCTAACTGGGGTCAGTGGAGCCAGTGCACAAAGGTAATGTAATAATTTCTATATTGCTTACTGTACTAAGAAAATGGATCTGTTTTGTGTGAAAGCTTGTAGTATGTGTAGTAAGATAGTCAGCTATATGTCAGTCATCCTATACATGAGGACTAAAATAAGGCTGTAAATAAAGGTATGTGCACACTGAGATTTTTGGACCAGGTCTGCTTAAAAAAAAAAAAAATAAGTCATTTAAAAAATGTTAACACATACTAATAAGCTTAATGGATATTCTGTTTTATAGAACTAAGCTCCCCAAGTATACAAAGGTGCAAAAATATAAATGTATTGTATAAATGCAAACAACTTGTGCAGAGTAATTAATATCAGAAAAGGGAGAACATTTAAAATTGTTTGAAAAAGACTGACAGACATTGCACATAAAGTTTTATTCACACTCATTTATAGGTCAGTAAAATGCAGTGTTGCCTTCCAATTTGTTTTCTATCCACACTGTTATTCAGTAAGGTGCGGCGCCATATATGCTAAATGGCATCTGTCCTCTTCAGAGATACGGTGCATAATACTCTACTCATTCTGACTCATGGACCTGGCTACAGCTACGCCAGTATAAGTTAATGTAACTGATTGTACTTTACCAAACTAAGCTCCTTAATTATCCAAGGGTGCAATTATGTTTATATAGTCTCTATGTGACCTTTGTGAGTTAGATGAGTATTTGACGAACCCGCAAGAGTACAATAATATGAAGGATGTTTCTTGTAAGCATTATTATTTATTTTATAGCACCGTTAATTCCATGGTCCTGTATATGCAAAGAGGATTTAGATACATACTGTAAATAATTACGAAAAAAAAGCATAAAATGCAGCAAACAAAACAAGAGACAGACTGGTACAGAGAGGAGAGGACCTTGCCATTAAACACTCACAATCTATAGGGTATTGAGGAAGGAAGCAGTAGGTCGGAGGGGTGAAAGGGGTTGCAGCAGCTCTGGTGGTAGTGGGGTGCAGCAGGGTCATCGCAGGCGGAAGGGGTTTCTGAGGATTATTTTCAGGCCGCATCTGAAGCTTCAATCTTGGAGAACAATGGATGTGTTGAGGCACTGGATTCCACAGGACTGGAGATGCTCCGTAAAAGAGGAGACGGGGTCTTGTGAGGACCGGAGATTACGTGTTAGGAACTGACTCGGACTGGCCCACAGGCGCATAGGAGAAACCTCTGGTAGGCCCCTGTGAAGGAGTGAGGAGTGCTAATGAGTTGTGCTATTACTCTTTATTCACAATCTTCAGAAAATTATAAAATCTAATAATTCATTAAACAAGCCAGCCAAATTAATATTACATCTGCAGAAGTAGATTGGTGTACAATGGTCAGGTTTTTTTTTTTAGGTAGCTGAACAGTGGGGCCCAAGCATCAATGTTACTGGTGGACCTTTGCCAACCATATCCGACACTGATTTTGAAGATATTGAGAGATTATTTTGGACATGTATGGAGGAGACGGAATATGGACGACCTTGTAAATCATTGATGGTAGTTTAAACTGGATTCACTGAATTGGAAGCCCGTGAAGGGATTGGTAGAGGTGTAGCGAGGGGAATAAATCGGACAGCAGAGTAAAGTACAGATTTGTAGGATGCCCGAGTGTTAGTTTCAGAGGCCTCAGAGGAGGTATTGCAGTAGTCAAGGCAAGAGATGATGAGGGCAAACATCGGCTCTTCACTAAACGGAGTTTTTCAGTGTTCTTCATTTCTCCATCCATTTCCTGGCAGCGGAGACCCCTTCAGCTGCCAGAACTTCTGCCTATACCCACGGTGACATCTCCATGTATGATGGATGTTTGATCTACCCTCATTGTTGATTACTATTGTGTTGTAAAAAGTCATTTCCATTACAATAATGTATCTAAAACCACTAAAACTCAATTTTCAAGGGAACCTAAATCGGAGGAACTCGATAACAACAGGATTGTCATTTCCACAATATAGTTGTGTAGCATGGCTCCAAACACAATAGCTGCTCATTACTATTCACCCCGCTGCCGGAATTAAATTGCATTCATGTTGTACACTTGACTCCGCCGGAAATTGTCAGTCTCTTCTTTGCTGCCAATTTGGATTCCGAACGTACAAAACGGCATCTTGTTTGTCAATGTCGCTCCTTCTCCTCTTTATTTCCCCTCTACTTTTCTGTATTGTGAAATCTACATAACCGACATGGACACATTTATGGAGAGGCCATATGAGACACGGGTGCCTTCTCTGTTCGCCCTTCTCATGCCAGAGAGGATCACGTTCATTAACATAAACACCAGAACGTATTCCTAGGAAACCTGTTGAATATGGATAAAAATAGAGATGGATGGCGCCTTAGCACGGCGGAATGACTGTCACCCCGTCTGGCATTTACATTTTTTTCAGAAGATCGGAGTGTGATGTACCTGCCATTCCCACAGACGTGCATCATTCATCTGTAGAACGAGTCACGAGACGGCGCCCTGGGGTCTCGCCTGGACAGTGGAAGCTACTCAAGAACATATATTTTTCTTAGGGCTTAGGGTTTATGTGGGGTGTAAGTTTTAAAAATGTCCAAGTATAATTGCCTAACGTCAGAGAAGTATATCAAAGAAGTTGTCCAATAAGTAATCAGAGGGAAGATGATAAATGTATGACCGCAGAAGGTCCAGCTGTAGAGCCCCTCACCAATTTCCTAAAGTGAGAATCAAGAATCCTTGTGTGTATAGAATGGTAATTACTGAGCATGTGCAACCCATAGACACTTAATGGACCAGTGGTTGCACATGCTCCGTAATTACCATTCTGTTCACACGAGTTTTCTTGATTCTCACATTTGGAAATTGGTAGGGGGCTCTACAGCTGAACCACTACCACTCCATTGACACGGGGGACTTTAATCTCCCTGTTCTCTAGAATGGTGGAGACCCCAATAATTAGACCCCAAGTAATGATACATTTATCATCTGAAATGTGGACTTGTCATATCCACAGCCCTGCTTCAGACCACAGGTGGTGACTCCGGCCACTTTTTTTTTTTTTTATTCCTCCAAATTTGTCAGCTTCGTTCAACACCGTACGTGCGCTCTCATGTATCTTGAACTGCTGTGGAATATGTTGGCACGAGGTTAGTACTGGGCACAAAGCCCATCTCATGCAGTATCCTCTTACCTTTTCTTTTGACTCTCTGTGGTTAACAGATGATTGTTTCTATCTCTTCACTTCCATTTCTGTGGCAATTTTCCACTAGCAGCAATCCTGTACTTGACTCGTCATAGCTGATATTCCTAGGACTGGCCGACTTGCAAACAAGCCATATTCAGTCCAAATAGCAAATCGTGCAACTGCATGTACATTGCCCTAAAATACAAAATTACTGGAACTTGATATTGCCGGTAAAAACAACTATATTTCTAACAAAGGTTTCTCGGCACCAAAGAGAAACTAAATAAGCTTCTTTTCCCTTTAAATATCCTCCAGGCATTGCAAAGTTAATAATTTTTGCAATATATTTCATTGCCTTATTTTTCTGTCTTCTCTCCCCAACAATATACTGCAGTGCTCCTTTAGATGCTGCTTGCATTTGCTGCTCAGCAAGATCCATACATTGCATTCAAACACAGTATAGGCTCAGACAGGGGAATTCCTATCTGCTTCATAGTCCTGGGGAATTCCTGCACAGAAACTGAATATGGAGTACAGTTTTCGCTGAGCAGCAGATCAAAGCAGCTTCTAAAGGAACAAGAAATTTCTTTGGAACAGCACTGCCGCATGGTGGTACAGTTTCTGTTTGCAGCTGCTCCACTTGTGTGGGTATCTTGGTAGTTGTGACATAATTATGCAGGATGATCTGAACAAATATTGCTATTATTATTCTCTCCCAGACAACAGTGCAAGATATAGTGGGAGAATATATGAAACCTGGGATTGGCATCAGTCAGAAATGCTACCCGGCATGCCTGGTTTGATATTGGCTGTCAGGTGGGGGTCCTCAGCCTTTCCTGTATCTGATCTATGGAAGCCTCTGCAGTAACTTTTTATTTTTTAGCAGATTTGCACTGTAAATATAAGACGCCTCGATGTTGACAGCCGCCGTCCGGGGAGCGTGCTGAGATCCGCCGCGCTTTTTAATCATTATTTTGATCATTCCAATTAAGCTACCTGAGGGTGAACGTGAAATATGGTTTTATACAGAGAGACGTTGATGAGGACTATGGAGAGAATCTGCTGACGTGCACCCTACACAGGAACATTAGGTGGCAGATAAAGGCCAATTAGCCGCCTCGCCCGTCCACTGCGATTATTAATCGTTTTTCTCAGGACAGACTCTGTAAATTAATTCACCCCTATATTTCTAGATAACGAGCCGTCACCTTACAAAAATGGCAGAAATTTAATAAAATCCAGGAAATTTCCTGTTTATCTTGCAGACTTTTTGTTGCTTCACTTATTTGAGCTTATCGGCCCGGAGTAATCCGCCGAGCTGCCAGTACTGAGCGAAGGATCGCAGGAAGTTAATTAAACACATGAGAACGTACAATGAAAAGTAGAATAGTGAGTTATTGACGGAAGTTTAATAATTGGCTCCGGCGGCTAATTGTCTGCTACGGGTGCCAGTTATTGGAAAGCTTTAATATACATGTAATTAATAAATTAATCAAGGCTCATTCTGAACTGGGAGTCCCTATAAATGTAACATGCCACCGTTGCAAGTCTAAAATTCTGTTCTGGTCAATTTCACAATATACGTACCTCTAGGGGGCGATGGATGCATATGGCGTTATAGGGCTAGAAGCGGACTACATGGGATTGTCTCCGTTTGTAGGCTGTCGGCTCCCCCTGGTGGTGGCTATCTAGTGTCACTGCAAGCAGGGAAAGCAATTTAGCCCCCTACTTCTTTTTTTGGACCCTATTGTATGGCCTTTCCCTATCTCTTTAGTAGGAAGGACCCTGCCGTGACTTGTCCTCAAGCAGCATGCTATTATATTGTATAATGGAAGGCTGTTGAATTTCAATTACTGGCAGATAATTAAAGGGGGTGCACAGTGCTGAGCTATCTAAGGGCAATGTGCGCCATTCACAAGCATTTTCTTCATGCCTTTCAAATTAAAAAGTGAAGCCACATTGTAGTTGGCGTTAATTAGAAAAATCCTAACTGCTTTGTTTCTACAGCTGCTGTGGCCCCGATTCTTTATTTGCAAAATTTTGTTCACGTCGCTTTTGCTTTGTGTTCATCGCTATTTTTTTTGGCAAAAAATTCTTCAAAATGCTGCATGCAGTTCATGAATTTTACGTAAAGTCAAAATTTTGTCTTTATCTGCATCTGTAACCTTTTCCTTGCAATCTTTTAGTGCAAAAAAGTTTTTTAAAATGGCACAAAAGTTGCACTAAAATATCGTGCGTACATAAAATCACTCCGGAGGGGGACACACTGCAAAACTAAAAAAAAAAAAAAACACAACAAGTAAGCAAACACATAATATAGACTTCAAAAGATGTACAAATGGAAAGATGAACATGAGGCCAACAAAAAAAAGGTGCAAAATGGCAAAAACTCAACAAATAAAGGCACAAATACAATAATGACAACACACGGTGTATGTGTCGTCCGATCCTGTAGTCGTGTACTGCTTTCCATCTGTCCCTTATGTCTGCAGGAATTTTACACCAGTCTATTACCATGGAAACACATTCTTTACATCGGAGCTGTGTAAGCAATCATACATTTTGGATTAAAGTGAGTATGTCGGATCTCCTATCTGAGAGGAGCATAGCACAGAGGAAGATGCGCTGATCTCGGCAATATATACTTTCTATTATTTATTTTCAATTTTTTATGTAAAAACCTGCCGAAAAGCAGCCAGGACTCGTAGAAAAAGCCTGTGAGTCCTGATGACTCCGCCCACACAGTTTGGAGTGACAGGTTTTTCCTCTGAGTATTAACTCATAAAGTTGTCCGCCGCTGTATGTGAGCAGAATGCAACGGCTTTCTCTAAGAAAGGAGGGGGAAGTAATAATGACATGCGTTCTTTATGAGTGAGTGTGGGAAGATGGACTTAAATGATTTTTCCATGAGTGGACAGGAGGACTCTGAGGCTTTTATTATGAGTTGATGGGGGGAAATGGGTATTACAGACTTTCTCTATGATTGGACGGGGGAATGTGGGTTTATCAGCTTTCTCTGGTTGGGAAAAATAACGCTCACATGCAGTGGGAGGGGGAAGCAGGACTCACAGGCAGGGCCGGACTGGCCATCTGGCAATTCTGGCAAATGCCAGAAGGGCCTGTCTGGTTGTGGGCTGCCTTGCCTGCTATGTTGTTAACAGAATCGGTGTTCTCAAGTCACCCATACTGTTAAGAGTTGTGACGGGGCTCAAGCCATTGACTCTGTCACTTACCCCAGCAGCCACAGGTATCATTATACATATTGGTCTTGTACATCCAGGGTAATATTCGTAATATATCCCATCTGGTTCATGGGGACGGGGACAACATGGGCCTGGGTGAGTTCAAATGCCAGGGCTGAATTTCATCCCCAGTCCATACCTGCTTACAGGCTTTCTCGGTAAATAGGTGGAGACTAGAAGACTTAAAGGATTTGTCTATTCATGGGTGGGGAAAGTGGAACTTAAAAGACTCTGAGTCTTTCTGGGATTACAGGAAGAGACTGAAGGAATTGCACAAGTGACATCCACAGAAGATCTGTGGTCAGTTCTCCAAGAGGTTTGGAACAACCTCCTGCCAAGTTCCTTCCCAACTTGTGTACAAGTGACCGAGAAGACCTGAAGAAGTCTGACAGGCGGTCACCAAATATTGATCGAATGTAAATGTCACTTTGCATTTCGTTAATTGATAAAAGTAAACTATTATTTCAAGCTTTGGAAGCTTTTTCTTGTTTTCTACACCTGCTTAAATCTTGAAAACACAAAAGCGCACAGAGAGGTCAAAAAATACTCTGTTGTAAAAAAGTCACAGTAAATAAGCAAGTGCTAGTCAAAAAATGAAAAAATACAGGGTATTTAGTTGATAAGTTTTTTTGCAAAAAAAAGTATGTTAAGCTGCTCCACCAATCGTCAAGGTATACCCATAATAGAGCAGTCCTTCTTAAATCTTTTGCACCATTCTGTATAATAACAAAAATCTATCTCTTGCCTAATATGATCTATTCTTCGACTAGAATTTGTCTCATCTGCTACCCGATCTTAACATCGAAATCTCGAGCTTGATCGATGTCTGTGAAATTTTCTTCCGTAGATGTTTCTCGCGGAGGCCGAGATGTTCCTGACACTCACCGCTTTCTCCTCTGCTTTTTCCATCAGTCATGCGACACCACCTCTGCGAGGTCAAGGACGAGATTTCCACTGAGAACAGCGACTAACGGGAAGACTTGTCCTGAGGACCTGGAAACTGAGTCGTGTGTCCTGAACAGTAATTGTTTCCACTACCAGTATAATGTCACAGGTACGAGCGCAGCGCCCGGATATTCTAATCTGTACTAGCAGCGCTGACTAATAAATCCCCCCCGGGGCACCCAGAGCCTGCCATAGTGACGGGTACATCAGATGTGCCCATGTATTATTCATTCGTTTGGTCTTCCTGGCTTCAGGTTTGTGTCACTTACTTGGGAGATTTTATACACTATATCTTATTATATAACGAACTGATCCCCAGAAGAAGCCGATGAATAGAGAAACGTATGAATACCGGTGGATAATTAGCAGGGCCGCATTACAGGAAGGGCACAAGAAGCCTCCTCCAACTCCCAAATATAAACTTTTACTACATAAAAGTGTAAAGATTTTATTATGCAGCTTGAATTATGAAGACGTCGACATTTTCGGCAGCAGATCATGCAACAAATCCGCAGAGAATGCGCATAAAGACCATGCGCATTTTTTTGCAAATTCACTCTAGTTTTTTAAAACGTGCTACATTTAAAGGGATAGAAAAAGAAACTGACACTTTGCTCCACATTCTGCAAAATGTGGATCAGATTTGTAAAAGATCCATGCACTTGGCTGGTATTCTAATCCAAATCCGCAGCAATGTCATACTTTGTGGCCCCTAAAGATCGGAGCGCTGCATGTTAAGTAGGTAGCTGTGATATTCCTATTTATTTGTCATAAACATGGAGATCAGAAACTGCCAGGTAGCACTGGATCCAATTATCTCCTCGATGATGGACGAATCAGAATCCAGGAATTTCACGTGTACTCTTCATCAAAAAATACCACACTTCCCAACATTTCTTTGGACAGAATAGGTATGTTTAAAGGGTAACTATTACTTTGTGAAACTTTGTATATTGTTTAAAGTTGCTCTATAGTGTTGATGATTGGTGGGTGGTCGGGTCATCGGAAGTGAAATGCTCCTGCGTGAGCACCAAGCAGTTCACAGGCTAAATAGGTAGTCTATGGACCACCAGTAGGGGGAGCTCACTGCTTAAGAATTTGTACAAGTCTCACTGAATGCAATAATTAGTCAGTGTGCAATGCTGGCAGAACGTTGTATGTATACACTAGATGGATAGATAATTAGAAACATAGATACATATATACGGAGACATTAGATGGGATTAGATAGGCAGATATTGGGTCCTTTTTTTAAAGATACAATCATGATGGAATTTCTATCTAAATATTCTACAAAGTAAAATAATATTGTATTTCTTAACCATTGGTTATCATGAATGACACATTGCTCCTTCATGTCAGTAATGTAGGACTTAACTGTCTGTAGCAGTATATTTCTTGAAACCATAAAAATCAGTAGTGTAATTTTCGCTCTCGGTACTTTGTCATTAACCGGTTTAATGATGCACTGGGAGAAGAATTATTAATTGTATATTTCTTAGGCTCGTAAATACACTCTGTTCACGCGTCATTACTTGTGGTCTCTGGCACATTAATATTGTCCACATCTCAACAAGTTCACTAATAGAAAACTTTCAGACTTCAGAAACCAAAGTATAATTTATAATGTTCATTTTGCACTATGTAAATACATTACAGACTGCAAAGACTCTGCTCCAGACTCATCAGTATTAAATGATGTAACTGCACTGATCCTGAGTTACATCCTGTATTACACCCCAGAGCTGCACTCACTATTCTGCTGGTGCAGTCACTGTGTACATACATTACATTACTGATCCTGAGTTACCTCCTGTATTACACCCAAGAGCTGCACTCACTATTCTGCTGGTGCAGTCACTGTGTACATACATTACATTACTGATCCTGAGTTACATCCTGTATTACACCCCAGAGTTGCACTCACTATTCTGCTGGTGCAGTCACTGTGTACATACATTACATTACTGATCCTGAGTTACACCCTGTATTATACTCCAGAGCTGCACTCACTATTCTGCTGGTGCAGTCACTGTGTACATACATTACATTACTGATCCTGAGTTACCTCCTGTATTACACCCAAGAGCTGCACTCACTATTCTGCTGGTGCAGTCACTGTGTACATACAATACATTACTGATCCTGAGTTACCTCCTGTATTATACCCCAGAGCTGCACTCACTATTCTGCTGGTGCAGTCACTGTGTACATACATTACATTACTGATCCTGAGTTACATCCTGTATTACACCCCAGAGTTGCACTCACTATTCTGCTGGTGCAGTCACTGTGTACATACATTACATTACTGATCCTGAGTTACATCCTGTATTATACTCCAGAGCTGCACTCACTATTCTGCTGGTGCAATCACTGTGTACATACATTACATTACTGATCCTGAGTTACCTCCTGTATTATACTCCAGAGCTGCACTCACTATTCTGCTGGTGCAGTCACTGTGTACATACATTACATTACTGATCCTGAGTTACATCCTGTATTATACCCCAGAGCTGCGCTCACTATTCTGCTGGTGCAGTCACTGTGTACATACATTACATTACTGATCCTGAGTTACATCCTGTATTATACCCCAGAGCTGCACTCACTATTCTGCTGGTGCAATCACTGTGTACATACATTACATTACTGATCCTGAGTTACCTCATTTATTATACTCCAGAGCTGCACTCACTATTCTGCTGGTGCAGTCACTGTGTGCATACATTACATTACTGATCCTGAGTTACATCCTGTATTATACCCCAGAGCTGCACTCACTATTCTGCTGGTGCAATCACTGTGTACATACATTACATTACTGATCCTGAGTTACATCCTGTATTATACCCCAGAGCTGCACTCACTATTCTGCTGGTGCAATCACTGTGTACATACATTACATTACTGATCCTGAGTTACCTCATTTATTATACTCCAGAGCTGCACTCACTATTCTTCTGGTGGATACTTTTTTAGTGTGTGGATTACTGCCTAGGTAACCTCTATCTGTTATGGCTGATAACAGGGGACAATTGATTTCCCTTTTGTTGATAGATTAAATGCACACATAGGCCTTAGGTGCAGCATTTCTCACTTCTCACTATGATATACCAACACTCAAAAAAGGTTTAGGCGCCTCCTGAAGAAGTCTTGACGAAACGTGCGTTGGGGTGGCGGGGACTGTCTTTCACCGCCACACAAGCCTGGTTCTATTGGTGAGACATGTCGCATTTCTCCTAAACCTTTGGGTTATGTGGCACAGCGGTTCTATTTGGATTATATGATTCTACCCATACTTTATGGCCAATGATACATACATCCTAGTTAGCTATGTGTAGCGGTTAGTGCTATGTTTTCGGTGTATGCGTCATTATAAATGTATCCTAGGCTGTCATTGTGTGTTGGGTGTATCCGGGCCCTATGACTTGGTGTCCAGTAGTTTTATTTTTTATTGTATTCATTTTATGTTCATAATAAAGATATCATTTTTGGATTATACTCCGTTTGTGGTCTTTTTGCACCATTACTTTCTTTATATTCACTGTGATATACCGTATATACTTTTGGACTGTATTCAGCCTCTTCCTTCAATAATGACTGATAACGAGGAACAATAGATGTAATTTCCCCCCTGTATATTTGATTGTATTATTTCCGTAACCTCCTAATAATCTCGAGCTCTGATGAAACGAATCACATCCTATTTTTACTCACTTTAAGATATTCACAGAAATTTCAGTCTTATTACAATGTAAAACCGACATTTAATTAAAATGCAAATGATTGTATTTCATTTAATTATGAAACAATGATAAAACTTAATTAATTTTGGTTGAAATTCTTGTAATTGCTTAATTATTCCATCCATTACCATCGGCTCTAATATTTATTACAATATTCCCGTGTAGCATCTGTCATTATCTCCATGGAGGAGGTTTTCTTGGATTCTGTTCTGGGTGCGAGAAGCTCAGGGTTTCGGGCTGAGATTTTTCACGTTTATCACATAGAGAACTAATTTATACAATGTGGCAATGATCACTTAAATTTCCACTTATATTATTCCACAGATATTGTCGGACACTGCTTGTAAAAACAAGCAATTTTCCAATTTGCTGCTTAAAATTTTGAGCCATTCTTGAGATATTAACACTTTTGTTTGCAGCTTATTGCCTTGGAGACCGACCACCGCAGCTAGAAAGAACATGAATAGTGCTTAGCAGCTCTTTTCTACTGAGCTTGTAGGCACTGTTTTGAAGTGGCCAGCGTTGGAGTCCACTAATACCTCCTAATCCCGGCCAGCTTCAGCCCAGTGCTTATAAACTAGGCAACAGTGGTGGTCGGTCTCCTAGGCAACAAGCTGTAAACAAAAGAAAAGTGTAAGTATATCAAAAACAGCTGCAAATATGAATAAGAATTAAATTGCAAAAGTGCTTGTTTATACAGGCACTATCTGACAATATCCATCTAAGAAGATGGGAAATAATAACCCCTTAATGGGGTCCACTCCACCTTTATCGCCAGCTTTGACAGAATTTTTTGTGGAACATGCTCTACAGCAGACAGGACTTTTTCTTTACATTTTTTTTACATCTATCCCGGAGCAATTTTTTTTTGTTTGAGATTTCACCTTTCACAGCAGCTCCGCCTCCCACCACACACAATCCCACCCCCCACCTCATTACCACACACAATCACGCCCCCCCAACCCATCACCACACATAATCCCACCCCCCACCACATCACCACACACAATCACGCCCCCAACCCATCACCACACACAATCCCGCCCCCACCACATCACCACACACAATCCCGCCCCCCACCACCACCACACAATCCCGCCCCCAACACATCACCACACACAATCTCGCCCCCCAACCCATCACCACACACAATCACGCCTCCCCAACCCATCACACACAATCCCGCCCCCCACCACATCACCACACACAATCCCGCCCCCCAACCCATCACCACACACAATCCTGCCCCCACCCCATCACCACTTATAATCCCGCCCCCAGCCCATCACCACCCATAATACCACCCCCCCACCACATCACCACACACAATCCCACCCCCCACCACATTACCACAGATAATCCCGCCCCCCACCACATTAACACACATAATCCCACCCTTCACATATTCCCGCCCCCCACATTACCACACGAGGCTCCGTCCCCACACATTACCACACGAGGCTCCGTCCCCACACATTACCACATGAGGCTCCGTCCCCCACATTACCACACGAGGCTTAGTCCTCACACATTACCACACGAGGCTCCGCCCCCACACATTACCACACGAGGCTCCGTCCCCACACATTACCACACGAGGCTCCGTCCCCACACATTACCACATGAGGCTCCGTCCCCCACATTACCACACGAGGCTTAGTCCTCACACATTACCACACGAGGCTCTGTCCCCACACATTACCACACGAGGCTCCGTCCCCACACATTACCACACGAGGCTCTGCCCCCCCATATTACCACACGAGGCTTCATCCTCACACATTACCACACGAGGCTTCGTCCTCACACATTACCACACGAGGCTGCGTCCCCCCACATTACCACACGAGGCTGCGTCCCCCCACATTACCACACGAGGCTGCGTCCCCCCACATTACCACACGAGGCTGCGTCCCCCCACATTACCACACGAGGCTGCGTCCCCCCACATTACCACACGAGGCTGCGTCCCCCCACATTACCACACGAGACTGCGTCCCCCCACATTACTACACGAGGCTCCGTCCTCACACATTACCACATGAGGCTCCATCCCCCCACATTACCACACGAGGCTGCTCCCCCACATTACCACACGAGGCTCCGTCCCCACACATTACCACACGAGGCTCCGTCCTGTTGTGAATTCTGCTCTTGGGCTCCCTCCGGTGGTTGAGAGTGGTAGTGCTGCGGTAGTTGGATCGCAGCATTTATCAGGTGTATCTATTTTTTGCAATTTGGGCTGGGCTATATAGCCTTGCTTGATCCTTTAGTCAGTGCCAGTTGTCCATTGTTTATGGAGGATTCACATCCCTTCTGGTCTCTCCTGTTCACTGTGCTTTTCTTCAAAGATAAGTCCTGGCTTTTTTTTTCTGTCCACCTGCTGTGGACCTTCTAGTTCTGTGCATTTTCCATGTTTTGTCTTGTCCAGCTTTGTTGTGAAGGATTTTTTGCAGCCTAGCTGTGTCTCTGGAGATGCAGATATACCCTCTGTTATGAAAGGCAATTCAGTTCCACAATGGACATAGCGGTCAGAGCACATACAGTGATCTGACAATAACCCAAAATCATAGAACGAGCTCTGAGACGTGGGAACTCTGCAGACCGCAATCCCTAATCCTCTCCAAACAACACTAGAGGCAGCCGTGGATTGCGCCTAACTCTGCCTATGCAACTCGGCACAGCATGAGAAACTAATTAGCCTGAAGATAGAAAATAAGCCTACCTTGCCTCAGAGAAATACCCCAAAGGAAAAGGCAGCCCCCCACATATAATGACTGTGAGTTAAGATGAAAAGACAAACGTAGAGATGAAATAGATTCAGCAAAGTGAGGCCCGACTTTCTTAACAGAGCGAGGATAGGAAAGGTAACTTTGCGGTCTACACAAAACCCTAAAGAAAACCACGCAAAGGGGGCAAAAAGACCCTCCGTACCGAACTAACGGCACGGAGGTACACCCTTTGCGTCCCAGAGCTTCCAGCAAAACAATTAGACAAGCTGGACAGAAAAAATAGCAATCAAATAGCAAAGAAGAACTTAGCTATGCAGAGCAGCAGGCCACAGGAATGATCCAGGGAAAAACAAGTCCAACACAGGAACATTGACAGGAAGCCAGGATCAAAGCATTAGGTGGAGTTAAGTAGAGAAGCACCTAACGACCTCACCACATCACCTGAGGGAGGAAACTCAGAAGCCGCAGTACCACTTTCCTCCACCAACGGAAGCTCACAGAGAGAATCAGCCGAAGTACCACTTGTGACCACAGGAGGGAGCTCTGCCACAGAATTCACAACAACCCTCCATGTCTTTAGTCAGATGTGGTGTTTTGCATTTTCTGTGGTGGATATTTTCTAGTGTTTTTATACTGACCGCATAGTACTCTGTTCTATCCTTTCTTTTTAGCTAGTAAGGCCTCCTATGCTAAATCCTGATTTCATGTCTGCGTATGTTATTTCCCTCTCCTCTCACAGTCAATATTTGTGGGGGGCTGTCTATCCTTTGGGGATTTTCTCTGAGGCAAGATAGGTTTCCTGTTTCTGTCTTTAGGGGTAGTTAATTCTTAGGCTGTGTCGAGGGGTCTAGGGAGCGTTAGGTACCCCCCACGGCTGCTTCTAGTTGCACTGCTAAGTTCAGGGATTGCGGTCAGTACAGGTGCCACCTTCTCCAGAGTACGTCTCGTGCTGCTCCAAGGCCACCAGATCATAACACCGTCCCCACATATTACCACACGAGACTGCGTCCCCACACATTACCACACGAGGCTGCGTCCCCACACATTACTACACGAGGCTGCGTCCCCACACATTACCACACGAGGCTTTGTCCTCACACATTACCACACGAGGCTCCGTCCCCACACATTACCACACGAGGCTGCGTCCCCCCACATTACCACACGAGGCTGCGTCCCCACACATTACCACACGAGGCTCCGTCCCCACACATTACCACACGAGGCTCCGTCCCCACACATTACCACACGAGGCTGCGTCCCCACACATTACCACACGAGGCTCTGTCCCCACACATTACCACACGAGGCTCTGTCCCCACACATTACCACACGAGGCTCCGTCCCCACACATTACCACACGAGGCTGCGTCCCCACACATTACCACACGAGGCTTCGTCCCCACACATTACCACACGAGGCTTCGTCCCCACACATTACCACACGAGGCTGCGTCCCCACACATTACCACACAAGGCTCCGCCCCCACATTACCACATGAGGCTCCGCCCCCACATTACCACATGAGGCTCCGCCCTCACATTATCACATGAGGCTCCGCCCCCACATTACCACATGAGGCTCTGCCCCCACATTACCACACAAGGCTCCACCCTCACATTACCACATGAGGCTCCGCCCCCACATTACCACATGAGGCTCCGCCCCCCACATTACCACAAGCAGCACTTCCTTTCTATGTAATTCAACCACTTCTGCCAAGGTAAACGTACATTTAATTTCATCCGCATTCTCCCAAACAAAATGAGCCAAGAAAAGTCGCCTGGTCCATCTCACAGGCCACAGGAAAATCCGGACAACGATGCAGTAGCTGATCGACAACAACAATATCGACAAAATCGTAGGCTTGGTTATCAACAACGAACACCTGAGCAGATTGATAAGGACAGAGAGAGATATCACAAGGTTTATATTAGATAGCAATGAGCGTGCCGAGCGTTAGCTGGCTGGAAACGGCTAGTTTTTTATAAATACTATCGAAATGCCATAAATGTCCCAAATGGGACAACCTTTTTAAATCTCTAGCTCCAGGTTGCAAGTTTTCATGAACAAGGACTTAATGGATTGTCTAGCCAAAATTGGGACTGTTGGAACATGCATTATTTGTCCTAATTTTTTAAGAAACAGATTTGGCAAACTTAAGGATGTTCTGGACCAAAAAAAAGGCCATTTTTGCAAAGATCTTGCCCCAGTGGAGAAACTTGGAGATTTTGCATTGAGGTCCACAAAGTTCAACAGGTGCTCCCATCGATCATGGCTCTTTGTTGAGAACCTTTTCGCTCTCCAAGTCTCCAGTTGTTGAGTGCGATTCCAACCCCTGCACCTACTATATTTATACCCCTACCCCAAAAATAGGGCAGGGTTGGTGGTGGGAATGGGGACAGGGCTAAAACCTTCTTAATTTGCCAAATCACATACTGATAGCTACGATACAGGAGTTTCTAAAATGTAGCAACAAATGTATCACCTATCGTGTGTTATCCCCGTGGCACATTATATCCGTCCTAGTAAATTCCAGTTGTATGTCATTACCTTCCATTATCCTGGTGTCCGATACTCTGTCATATGATAGCGAAGCTAAATGCTAAATATAAAAAAAAAAATGGAAAGTGGAAATACATTTATGTATCATGGGAAATAACTAAAATAAACACCAATGCGCAATTTTCAATCCCAATCATCCTTGGCCTCCTATAGTGGTTCTATTAATGTGGCATTAGGTAAAGATTGGTATTTCTCTGATTTTCTTGCATATTGGGGATACACAAGAAATTATAGAGTTACAAGTGGGAGCGAGTGAATTTAAATGATCTCCGGAGCTCGAGTGGCACTTAAGGGGTCAATGATGTAGTAAAATGGATAATTTATTGCAGTGTCTGAATCTAGATGGGTTTTTGTTGGTGATTTCAGAGTGGAGCGCCTGTCAGCTCGGTGAAAAGGCCATCTGCGGCGAGGGAATAAAAACTCGGCTTCTGGACTGCACCCGCAGCGATGGGAAATCTGTAAAAATGGCCTTTTGTGAGCAGGTAATGTGCAGCTTACAAAACGGATCCAGCCGGGCGCCTCCTAAACTCCGCTGTGCCGGGGCCCAGCGTGACGGCTCTGGAGTTCACTCATCACACAGTCTTTTTTTTTTTTTTTTTTCTGTCCAAACAATAACTGTTACATTCACCAACTTAAGAAAAAAAAACTCCAGAAAAAGTTTTCATAAAAAATTAAAACAATAGAAAAGTGCAGGAAAAAAAAACGCAATTTAAAAAAAATTTTTAAATCAGGAAAGATTATATAAATATTATAGTAAAGACTCCTGTATTCATATTCCGTGATGAGATTTCACAGTAAATCCAATTCTATGAAGTTGGAATTCTGCTAAATAATAAATGTTCGTATGAAATCTTGGGTGAAACGGAAAATTTCTATTAACCCAAGTCTAAATTGCAAAATAAATTGATAATTTGTAAAACATCAAAAAGCAGAACGAGTGGAGAAAATTGTCCTGTGCATAGACCTAGCTTAGAAAAAAAAAAAACATACTTCCTGCAGTCACCACTAGTGGGAGCCTAAACGTTTACTGCATACGTACTATCCATTGAAGTGATTGATAAAGCAGTATGCAGACAGCTCCTCAGCTCCCTCTAGTGGTGTCGAAAAGATGCTAAGATTTGTCATTTTGCTCAATGCCGGAGTTCTGTACGAAAACAATGGAGGTCCAGCAATTTAATAAATTCATCAGCACAAAATATTAAATATACTAACCCCTTCCCGAAATCCACTGTGCATGTACAGCACTTGTCAGGTGCGGGTGTATGGAGCGGCATAGCCCCTTAGTTATACAACCAACTCTCATCACTGTTGTTCAACCACTGTCAACTTCTGCGGCACAATCCGAATAGGCAGAATTGCGTTTTTTCCACCATTTGATTTCACCCTCACCCCCATTTTTCAGTACATTATACGGTAAAATGAGCAGTGTCATTCACAACTACAGTTCGGTTCCACAAAAAACAAGACCTTGTACGGCCATATCAATGGAGAAAAAAAAATGACCCTTGGTTAAAGGGGAGGCAAAAAGGAAAAATGGCCGTGGCAGGAAGTGGTTAAAGACTAGAAAGTGAACATTCCTTTTACAGCAGGGGTGTCAAACTGCATTCCTCAAGGGCTGCAAACAGGTCATGTTTTCAGGATTTCCTTGTACTGCACAGGTGATAATTTAATCACCAACTCATTATTTGTGTAGGTGATTAAATTATCACCTGTGCAGTACAAGGAAATCCTGAAAACATGACCTGTTTGCAGCCCTTGAGGAATGCAGTTTGACACCCCTGTTTTACACAATCTATTGACTGTCAGATGAAATGTGAGTCGTCTTCTGTTAGTGGCTGATATTTCTTGGATCTTTTCAGGAAGTTTTTATTATTTTTTTCTTTTGCTTTTCAGCTTGGATTGAAGAAACCTGAAAAGCTGAGTCTTCGCTGTCTGGTGGAGTGCACCATCGACTGTCGGGTGTCGGACTGGTCATCCTGGTCATCCTGCTCACAGACGTGCGGAGTTGGAGGTGCGCCATACAATCGATGTCAAGAACATGGCATGGACGAAGCACATCACCATCTGCATTCCTGCCGTTCCAAAATCTGCGGGCAAGATTTCCAGAAAAGAGCTTTAATGCAATATGTTAATTAGGATGTTGGTGCTTCGGGGGCTGTCCGCAGCACCTTCCCTCCCTTATTCTGCCCTCCTTATACCTCCTGCCTCCATTGCCACCCGCGCATGCACAGGGTGTTGCAGTGTCCGTGCATGCGCATAAGGGAGCAGACCAGTTCCAGGAGAAATGGCAAGTGTCAATATTGGGATGATTGCTGTGCAGTCAACGCTGCTTCATCTGTCAATCAATAAAAAGGGGAGGAGCTGAGAAGGCAGATTAAATGAGGGAAGGTGCCACTGATGCGCTGAGCACCTAATTAGCATATCACGTTGAATACTTTTCCCATAATTCTTGCTCACAGATTTTCGAACTACAAGTATTGTCTTTTGAGGGCAAGCTGCCGTAAATGCAGAGATGCTTAGTCCATCACATAATTTTACTCCTGATGCCTTTGAAGGCAATTATTATTATTATTTTTTTTTTTTGCCTAAATGCATGTATTTTTGACATTCTTTTGTTATAGGGTTTTATTAAGAATGTTGGATTGTTTGTCTTGGACATCTATGCATCAAAGTACATGGCAGAATACAAGATGAGCTGACAGTGAATCAGTCAGCGAGCTCATTCTCTGGTCTGTAGCTCTTTAGGCTACTTTCACACATCAGGTTTTTTGTGTCAGGCTAAATCCGGCTAATGTTGTAAAAAACGGATCCGACTTTTTTTGAGAAAAACTGATGCGCCGGATCCGGTCTTCCTTAATGCGCATGTAATTTTTGTCTTCCTGGTTCCGGGGAAAAAAAAGGGGAGAGAGACTCTAAATGATTTGCATGGAAAATACTGTGAAAACCTGATCCGGACGCCGGATTCTTCTTTCACACCTCCGTTTCATCTGTTTCTGGCCGATTCCGTCACTGTGCGTTTTTTTCCGCCGGACAAAAAAACGTTGCAGTGGACGTTTTGCCCGTCCGCCGGAAAAGACTATTTGGACGGATCCGGCAAAAAAAAAAAACGGATGAAACGTGTGGCCATCAGGCACAATCCGCCGCTAATACAACTCTATGGGAAAAAAACTGATCCGGCGTAAAAAAAAAAAAACGGATCCGGCGTAAAACAAAAACTGATCCTTTTTTTAAAAAAATTGCCGGATTGTGCCTGAAACAAAAAGCCTGATGTGTGAAAGTAGCCTTAGCTTGATTGAGAGCTCACTGTTTGAGTGATGTCAGTCGTCAGGCAATAAGAAATCACACAGTAAGCTATCAATCAAGCTAAAGAGGCTTTTGCTGGGTGGGGAAACAACCACTGGAGGTAGAGGCTTGGGAAGTGCTCTGTCACACCCAGAGCACTTAACACCTCATTTGCATACGAATTAAAGTAGAAGATATCAACGTGTCAATGGATAAAGCTTTCAAAGATCTTCATGCAGTTGGGGGGGGGGGTGGATGTTATTGATAGCTTCCCTTTAAATATCAGACATTGTGGGGACACAGACCGGGCAGGCAGTAATGTGTGGCACCAGGTGTCTGGCAGCCGCTCACCTTACCCGTCTCCGTAGGATTGACACCTACATTAAATCATTGGACTTTTATTTGGTGATTTTTATTTTTTATCTTGCAGATTTAGAAATCTTGTGTAATGATGAAGCCCCCGATCATACTCGCTGTCCCGGTGTGTGTGGGCTCGCCGTGACTCTGATGAGTGGGATTACGAGGCGTCTCGGGGCTCTGCAGATGAGTGCAGCATGTGAATAGGCTGCCGCTCATTTCCAGCACGCCGAGCGCTTCTATTTCCTCCAGAATTGCCGAACGAGGCAGAGCGATTAACGGAACGCTCCGCTCCTCTTATTAAGCCAGATAGAATTAGGAGATCGGCTACAGAGAACATTTCAATTCATTTCTGCTCAAGGTCGCCTTAACTTTCGGCTTTTTGCTCAGAAGTTTGGAGACGTGAGACTCCGGGGTGTTTAGTATTTAACTAGATATTTACTTCAGACCAGACAAAATGACACAGCGAATGTGCTGTACAAGCCAGGATGTCCTCTACTGGGGCAAAGCTTCAGCTTCCTACCCGTTGCCCCACTCCTGGCAATCAGCTCCCGCAGCACGTGCCCAATATTGCGATGTGTAACATAGGAATGGTCAAGCCCCGCCTCTAGTCCCACCCAGGAGGAGCTCCAATCCCACCCATGAGCACCCCAAAATTGGAAATTAATGCCCTCTTTTGGATACACTTTCCAACTCAGGACATCCCCATGATTTCCTGCATTGTATCTGAAGGACAATTCTAGATTTATGACGGCCGCCAACTTTAAGCTCTCACCTCTGATTATACACCTCATGGCGCAGCTGTATAGGTCTGTCTGGGTAAGTGGTTGCTAGGGACCAGCCTCCTGACAACCATATGCACTTAACAGGCTGTGGTTGTTGAACACGGTCCTAGAAACCAACCAGCGGGCCCCTCCGTCCATGAGGCCCATCACCGGCCTCAGCTCCAAGGGGCAAATACCGGCAGAACCGAAGACAGACCGTGGCCTAGGATAGAGGAGTAGAATATATTTTATTATTTAACCCTTTCCCTGCAATCGGTTCATTATTTTGGGAGGAGTCTGGAGCATAATAAACATGTTTTTACGGCAATTAATTTGGATATATTCTATTCCAATTGAATCAGATCCGCTGGACAGATTGAGCAAATCAACAAATTTTGGGAGATTCTCTCATCTCATGTAACTTTCACTTATTAATTTATTCCTTCCTTTCCCCAAGTAATAACAGAGGAACAACACGGAGTTAAAAAAAAATATCAGAATCATGATTACTATAATTAATAATAATAATAATAATATTAGTAATGGTGATAATAAAAGCATTATATTTATTAATACTTTTATTATACCTATAATTAATAATAAAATAGTACTATTATCAGATGTACAGGTATTATTAATTTTATTACTATGTTTATTCATACTAATATTTACAGTATTACAAATACTATTTTTTTATATTGCTATTACTGTTATTAATATTTTTAAGAACACTGTGATTTTATTTTTACGTATTTATATATTGTGTTTTTACATTTTATAGCGTCATCGTCACATAAACATGGGACAATTGCCCACAGCACCAATCAGATGACTTTTCATTTTCCCACATGCATAGTAAGCTGGATTGTGATTGGTTGCCATTGTAAACTCCTCCCCTTGTGACCTGCCCAGGTGATGCTCACGGTCTGTGATTCTGCCAGAAGCGCGACGCAGTGCATTTTTCTCCATTTTTCGACGTTGCTATGACAGTTCCTCTCACTCAGTGACCTCCTCATTATGTAAAGGAGACGCGGCGCCTTTAAGGGATTTATTTTTCGCGTGTTTGTTTAATACGTCGGTAAGAGCAGCAATGAAGTCTCGCTGTTAATAAAGGCAATTTCTATTTTTAACAAGCAGATAAATCCATTTATTATTATTAAATCCGGAGATTTGTGTTTGATGGGTTCATTTTTATCAGCTGTCAGTGAATGAGCAGGCGCAGATTGTGTTCCACATTACCGAACAGTTAACGTTCACTGATTATTACTTACTAGATGGTGGCCAGGATTCTAACACATCGGGTATTCTAGAATATGCAGTCCACGTAGTATATTGCCCAGCCACGTAGTATATTGCCCAGTCACGTAGTATACAGCACAGACACGTAGTATATTGCCCAGCCACGTAGTATACAGCACAGACACGTAGTATATTGCCCAGTCACGTAGTATATTGCCCAGTCACGTAGTATATTGCCCAGCCACGTAGTATACAGCACAGACACGTAGTATATTGCCCAGCCACGTAGTATATTGCCCAGACACGTAGTATATTGCCCAGCCACGTAGTATATTGCCCAGTCACGTAGTATACAGCACAGACACGTAGTATATTGCCCAGCCACGTAGTATATTGCCCAGCCACGTAGTATATTGCCCAGCCACGTAGTATACAGCACAGACACGTAGTATATTGCCCAGTCACGTAGTATACAGCACAGACACATAGTATATTGCCCAGTCACGTAGTATACAGCACAGACACGTAGTATATTGCCCAGTCACGTAGTATATTGCCCAGCCACGTAGTATACAGCACAGACACGTAGTATATTGCCCAGTCACGTAGTATACAGCACAGACACGTAGTATATTGCCCAGTCACGTAGTATACAGCACAGACACGTAGTATATTGCCCAGTCACGTAGTATACAGCACAGACACGTAGTATACTGCCCATAAAATACTAACAGCACTGATAGAGTAAATAAGATGAATGCTACTGTGTCCTGAGGTCGCAGCATGTCCGCCGTGCGCACCGTGCAGCCTGGAGATGCCGCCAGGGGCGGAGCGTTCCCGGACACATGCTCCACACCGGGGGTCCCGGGATAACACGGCCGCGCTTCCCGGTGCTGGATGAGAGGAGCGCCCCCTGCCAGCGGCTGCTGGCAGTGGAGGCTCCAGTTCAGTACATGTAGTGCTCTTACCGTTACCGGAGCGTGTATTCCTCCGCAGAAGATGGCGGGACTGTGCCCGGTGCTACAGCCGCAGCCAGCGTGACGGCGCCCTGGGCCGAGAGGTACATAGAGCACCCGGTCTGCCCCGGGGACACCCTGCAGGGCATCGCTCTCAAGTACGGGGTGACGGAAAGCAGGGGACGGGCCTGGGAGGCTGAGGGCGGTGTGCCAGGCTGGTGGGAGTGTGGGGCCCACCACCTGAGCTGTGTGCGGGCAGGAGACTGGCACTGCCAGGGTCTGCGGGGGGAGACCGTGGTGCACAGGGCATGCTAGGCCCAGCGCACACTGCAGGGTGTGTGTGTGTGTATGACCGGAGGGGAGTATGCGGGCGCCGGGCAGTGACTGCAGGGGAGTAGGGAGAGACTAATGTGGCCGTCGTAGATTGGTCGCGGCAGCCATGACAGGCAGCTGGCGAGACCAATCAGCGGCTTGGATTCCATGAGAGACAGAGGCCGTGACCAATGAATATCTGGGACAGACAGACGTACCCCTTAGACAATTATATATACGGTATATATACAGTGGGGCAAAAAAGTATTTAGTCAGTCAGCAATAGTGCAAGTTCCACCACTTAAAAAGATGAGAGGCGTCTGTAATTTACATCATAGGTAGACCTCCACTATGGGAGACAAATGACCTCTGTCATTGCCAACAAAGGATATATCACAAAGTATTGAGATGAAATTTTGTTTCTGACCAAATACTTATTTTCCACCATAATATGCAAATAAAATGATAAAAAAACAGACAATGTGATTTTCTGGATTTTTTTTCTCAGTTTGTCTCCCATAGTTGAGGTCTACCTATGATGTAAATTACAGACGCCTCTCATCTTTTTAAGTGGTGGAACTTGCACTATTGCTGACTGACTAAATAATTTTTTGCCCCACTGTGTGTATATATATATATATATATATATATATATATATATATATATATATATATACATATATATATATCCCTACATTTTACACCATTTTAAGGGCAATTTGCTATTTCTGTAAATCAGATCAAAATAAGCAGCGAGAACTGGCAGAGATCTAATAACGACATATTAATCACATGACCAGAAGACGAAATCTATGTATTGTGCTCTATGGGAGATGAACTACAACTCCCAACATGACCTGACCACCGGACACAATCCTATTATAGTCTATGCACAGAGCAGTAAATATGTGTAAACATACCACACTTTTTCCTTCCATTCAACTTTAGCAATGACCTTTTGTGGCTTCCCCTCCTTGTGGAGTGTCTCAGTGACGCCTTCTGGTCATCTGTCAGGTCAGCAGTCTTCCCAATGATTTTGGAGCTACTGAAACAGACTAAGGGACCTTTATAAACACTTAGGAGCAGCCTTTGCAGCTGTTTTTTGTTAATTACCGTATTCTAATTTACTGAGATAATGACTTTTGAGTTTTCATTGGCAGTAACCATAACCATCAACATTAACAGATTTAAACACATGAAATAGATCACTCTGTGTGTAATGACTATATAGGAGTTTCACTTTTTGTATTGAAGAGCTGAAATAATTTAACTTTTTGATGATATTCTTTTTTTTTTCCAAACTGTTTTTATTAAACATTTTCAATTAAACATTTTCAACATTAGTATATTAACATGCAAACATAGGTACAAGGAATTACCTCCCTCTTTCCGGTATTACAGAAGCCCATTATTAAAGACGGTAACTATTTTAGCGTTCCAATTTGCAAATTAAGGCAAAGTACCTCTCAATCAAGATAAACATAAGGCTAAAAACATAGAATTCAACATGGAAATACAATACGAGTGGGCTACCACTCTGTAACTAGATAACCCCAAATGATGAGAGAGGGGAAGTTATAGCTAGAGAAAAAATGAAAAACAAAAAAGAGGGGGGAGGGGTCA
Source organism: Ranitomeya imitator (assembly GCF_032444005.1). Classification (NCBI taxonomy): domain Eukaryota; kingdom Metazoa; phylum Chordata; class Amphibia; order Anura; family Dendrobatidae; genus Ranitomeya; species Ranitomeya imitator. The sequence goes on from NC_091288.1 coordinate 18,961,482, forward strand.
ACAAACAGACTAGGGAAAGTCGATTTTGATGATATTCTAATTTAATGAGAAGCACTTCTACTTATGATCATAGTTACCAATCAATTACCATAGGGGTCAGTATTGGGCCGTCTTCTCTTTAATATTCTTCTTTATAACCTTAATAACACCTATGCAAATCCAGCACAAAACCAATGATGAAATATTAAAATAATCTTTATTGAGAACAAAGTGGACATTACCTGAAGAAGCATCATGAATGTGCATTGGAGGGTAAAGTGGAGGACCAGCAGTGCATGTTTTTATTTTTGTTGCATCTATACATTCAATATTTTTGAATCTTCTTTGTGAACAGCAAGTACTCCAATTGCCATGAATAGACATGATGGCTCTGAGGTCTCCTAGAACTGTATGTATCCTCTTTCAATCTCTTTAATGCAGATACAGTCTTAGTAATGTCCAGGTAACCTCAACATATACGGCTATGGGTGAATGGATGGTAGCTGTTTTTCCTTACTGTGCCGTCACATACTATCTGTAATCTTTATTCAGTGTTTTATGGCTTTCTTTTCCTATCTTTACATCCCTGCATGTGACCCCTTCTTTCCTCCTGCAGGGATGCCGGCGTGTTCACGTACCCATCCTCGTTCCCCTGGCATCTCTCTCTGATCCCAAGACCTGCACAATGCACACAGGTCTCCTGGGAGAGTGCTTAGGGCATGCACATGCTCCCTGCTTCTTAAAGGGGCGTTTCTAAAATGTCCCCAGCCAATGGCTGGAACACATTAAGTATTTAAGGCACCTTCCCCAAAGGGGAGGTGCCTTAGCAACCTCAGTAATCAGTGTACATCCTGCCATCTAGTTGTAATGTCCCCATACCTGTACTCTCTGAATCTGATTCCATTGGTCCCATTTACCTGACACTGTCCACTCTGTCACACCTATACCCAAACCAGTCCGACCTTTGCCTAGTCTTGTTCCTGATCCATCTGAACTAGCACCTATGTACCTGCACCTGTGATCTCGTACCTGTGGCCATTCGGTGTTCCTGTACCTGTCCTGACTGTGCTTGATTCTGCATTTGTCTACCAGCCGTATTCCTCCTGCTAATCCAGTTCGTGGCTGGTTCTGTTTCCTGTCCCCTTGGGAGTCAGCTGCCACAGCTCCAAGGGTCCGCTCTGTAATACTACGTGGTGTCCACATGGATATAAGTCTAACCACACCATCAGGGGCTCTAGTGACAAACCAGGTCTTCACTTAGTTTCGCTTGTCCAGGCTCTCCCCTGACCGCAGCACAGTGGCTCCACAACCATTTGCGTAACAGTCTATACTGTGAGCTGTCCTCTCACTATCAAGATTCACTACAAATTGGTTGCTGCATTCCCTTCCTAGGCTTTTATACAGGCTACAATAGTCCCTCTTGATTGGCTGTGGGCTATAAAATGCGATGTGATAACTGCAAGACATTATTGGGAAGTCCACCTAGCTGTTCCTGAAGTCATGTGAGTCTTCTCATACTGATGCAATCTTCCGCATCATGTAAAATCTTGGTACGCATTTTGTGGCAATTTGCTTGAATCAAATGTCAAATTATTCAAGTTCATCGGTTCCAGTGAATGTAAAATAAATTAACACAAATTTGATTTGCATCAAATCAATTCATTTATTTATACTATGTACTAAATAGTAAAGCTGTCACTAAAAAAAAGACTTGGGTGCATCGGTGGACAGAAAATTCAGTTTTAGTGACCAATGCCAGGCAGCTGCTGGCAAGGCAAATAAAATTATGGGAAGCATCGAAAGAGGCAGAGATGCTCAAGAGAACAGCATAGATTTGCCTCCATACTGTTCACTAGCATCTTCTACCATGTCACTGGGATATATCAGATGGTGGTTTCAGGTTGGGTTTACCCCTTAAATTTCTAGCTTTCCCATCGGATCTCCTCATCTATAGGGTGATATTCCAGAAGTAGGACCCATACTAGTTAACAGATAGCCAACAGATAACAAAGTTCACTTATTAGCACTGAGACGCAGTTTCCTAAGTGATTTTTCGGGAAGAGATGCAGAATAATGCAGGAAAGAAAAAAGCGAATCCGTAATGAGGTTCAGAGATGACAATAGCGGGATGTTGTGGCAAATCAATAGTCGTCTTATTACAAAACACTTCTTCAAAGGCAAGGGAGCCGCGTTGTGACTCTAATTGTATCCCGGTAGAAGGGACCCGTCAGAAATATTAACATTGCAAGAAAGGGAGGGATCAAGAGGGCTCTCTGCAAAATTACAGCCAATTTATTCGATAATTATAACCCGTAGCCTGTAGACCAGTCGCCAGCGTCTCCGGTCACAATTACACGTGTGTTTTCATCTGAGATAATTGTGAGTACTGTACTCTTCATAATCATATAAAATAGCTGGTGGATTTTCCAGCAATTTTGAGACAAATTTACAAGTTTTGCTCTTTTCTTTAATCCTTTGAAAATATCCTTGGATAGAATAGTTGCCTATGTATGAAGGCATTATGGTGACTACTGTGCTTATAGATGGGGCATTAGAATGTCTCACCATATAAATGGAACACATTATCGGAACATGGTAGTAAACCCGCCAAAGGCTGCAATGCCTATCGCAACCACCGTGTGGCCACATTTACATAGGTAGGTGGAGCATAAACCTCTCCCCACAGAGTATCAACTAATCATTTTTTTTAATGCAAATTATTTTGAGTGGCTCATCTTGGGATATGTTGAACCAAAAAGAAAGGTAAGGAAGGACACATTTGTATAAACACTATCCTCAAGATAGGTCATCAGCACCAGATTGGTGGGTGTGCGACACCCGGTACCCCCACCCATCAGCCGTTCCTGCTGTCAGCGGTAGCTGGGTACGATTAGCTAGAGATGAGCAGCACAGCTCCACCAACTTCATAGTGGCCACAATGGGGTGCAGATCCACTTCTTTGCATTTGAATAGGTGCGTATGTGCAGTACCCTATGTAGCTGGGAACAGCTGATCGTTGGGGGTACCGGGTGTTACACCCCCACCAATCTGGAACTGATGACATGAGGATAAGTCATCAATATTAAGGTAATGGGAAAGCCTTTTGGTACTAGTGTCTTGACATGCACAGAGGGACCTCAAGGAGCAACAGGGCTCGGGTACAATTGCCATCTGCGCCCTGTTGCTGTACGCTTCGCATACTTACTATCCTTTTGAACTTAAAATTTGGGAAATTTAAGTCCCACCCAAGGCCACTGGGAACACATCTAAAAGACTCAACAACACCAACATAATTGCCAATTTGAGTTCGGCTTCACTAAGCCTTGCCTCTTCTGTAGTCCACTTCCCAGGAATGTCCTGGTCAAGCGGGAGGACTGTTGCTAGTGTTCCAGTAGCCCTTGGTCCTTTATTCTGATCCTCTGTGTAATTGCACATTTGGTCTCCTAGATTCAAAATTGATGAATATTTCAGTGTTTCTCGAAGTTTCTCGAATATGTGCTGCAATGAAGTGACCATTACGTTTCAATCCTAGGTCAACAGATGCGATCTCGCCTCGTCAAGATGCAAGCTGAAGGAGGTGGGAGACCTTGTCCAATGCAACTCGCCCAGTACAGAAGTTGTGCCGTCTACCCCTGCTATTCCTGGAACTTTGGGGAATGGTCAGTGTGTAAAGTGGAGGTAAGCAATGTGAAGGGATCAAAAGGGATTTCAATTTTGAAGGTGTTAATTAGGGATGAGCGAACCCATGGAAGTTCGGGGTCTGGTACTCTACCCAAACTTTATTGCAAAGTTCGGTTCGGGTACCAGAAGTTTACCTGAACTTGAACCGGAACCCGAACCCAAACTTTGGAGCTGGAATATATTCTCTCACTGACTTCCCCCGGAACTCTGAACATTACAACGGACTCCTGGGAGAAGTCCCTGTTCGGCGTTTCGTACTGGACACCTCAGCTCTGATATTGATAACCTATGCTTAACATAGGCCATTAATATTCTTTCAAATGGTTCTCTGCATTTGACAATTCGTACTCATTAGAAGCTGATCACACAGTGTCTCCATTTTGGGATGCGGGACCCCCAGCAATCAACTGTAATCTGTACAGAAATCTGGCAGTAAGTGTTTATTTTCCCTGCAGTGCCAACACTAGGATAAATCAAGGATTACACATTGTCCACTGAAATGAATAGGTTGTGTAATGCAGGATAGGACAGGTCCTCCAGAGCATGTCCACTATGGCCATGGGATCCTGACCAGGGGACCCCAGTCTATAGCCTTATTGGGGTATATGACCTTGGGTTTTCTATGTCGGATACTTCTCTAAGTATAATATAAAGGGTAATTACCAAATATCCACATTGTACAAAGAGTAGATCCATCAACAGCAGCTTGGTGTCCGTTTCAATGGCAATAAGTATTAAAAATTGAAAAAAATACTGAAGAGATATTGCAAAGATGTTGCTTGCCATATACCCACTGATTACCACAGGCAATGAATTAAAGGGGTTGACCAGTGAAAATCACTTATCACCTATCTGTCTAGCCACAAGATAGGTAATAACTTATTGACCACTCGGCCCCGCTCCGATCGGCAGAACCAGGAACTCTTTAATCCCAGTAGAATGGAGCACAGTGCGTATGCTCAACCGCTGCTCCACTCATTCACTATAGCGTTGCGCTCCCATTTTCCGGAAACCCTATAGAGAATGGAGTAGCCATCAGAATGAGGCAGCAGTGCTCACTTACAACTGCTGCTCCATTTATTCTTAGTAGGGCTTCTGGAAAAAGCCGAGTGCAGCGCCATAGGGAATGAATGGAGCAGCAGTTGAGCATACGCGCTGCTGTTTCATTCTGATGGCGATTAATGTGCCCCTTTCTGCTGATCGGTGCGGGGACCAGCAGCCAGATCTCTACCAATCAATAAGTTATTGTCTGTCCTGTAGATAGGCGACAGCTTATGCTCCCTGGACAACCCCTTTGGGCAATTATCTGAGCAGTCAGTTTACATGATTCTCTGATTGAAGCAATGTCCTGCCTGTCTATCGTGCTGAGCACTAACATGGTTATTAAAGGTCAAACATTTCCAACACAAATTCCTGCTTGATCTTGATGTGTAAAATTAGAATACTGGTTCTCCCAACAGTCTTGTCCTTATTGGCTTATTTGCCTCTGACTATATTGACGAGGAATATCAATATTGTACAGGAGATACTTGTGTATCACTCATGAGAAACTCAGAAGCCCTTCTGTAATGCATTGTACACCTTATGTTATTGATTTGCAGAGCAGTGTCTCTTGCTGCAGGAAGGCCTTGCAATTGGCACGTTTGAGTGCATATTCTCTATCTATACAAGTTAGGTGGACGGGCCCATCCTGGGGTGATGTCTGTTATGAAAGGTAATTCAGTACCACAATGGACATAGAGGTCAGCGCACATACAGTGACCTGGCAATAACCCAAAAAACAAGAACGAGCTCTGAGACGTGGGAACTCTGTTGACCGCAATCCCTAATCCTCTCCAACCACACTAAAGGCAGCCGTGGATTGCGCCTAACGCTCCCTATGCAACTCGGCACGGCCTGAGAAACTAGCTAGCCTGAAGATAGAAAATAAGCCTACCTTGCCTCAGAGAAATACCCCAAAGGAAAAGGCAGCCCCCACATATGACTGTGAGTTAAGATGAAAAGACAAACGTAGAGATGAAATAGATTTAGCAAAGTGAGGCCCAACTTTCTGAACAGAGCGAGGATAGGAAAGGTAACTTTGCGGTCAACACAAAACCCTACAAAAACCACGCAAAGGGGGCAAAAAGACCCTCCGTACCGAACTAACGGCACGGAGGTACACCCTCTGCGTCCCAGAGCTTCCAGCAAGCAGTAAAAAACAAATTGACAAGCTGGACAGAAAAAAACAGCAAACAAATAGCAAAGAGGAACTTAGCTATGCAGAGCAGCAGGCCACAGGAACGATCCAGGAGGAAACAGGTCCAATACTAGAACATTGACTGGAGGCCAGGATCAAAGCACTAGGTGGAGTTAAATAGAGCAGCACCTAACTACTTCACCACATCACCTGAGGAAGGAAACTCAGAAGCCGCAGTACCACTTTCTTCCACCAACGGAAGCTCACAGAGAGAACCAGCCGAAGTACCACTTGTGACCACAGGAGGGAGCTCTGCCACAGAATTCACAACAGTACCCCCCCCTTGAGGAGGGGTCACCGAACCCTCACCAGAGCTCCCAGGACGACCAGGATGAGCCATATGAAAGGCACGAACAAGATCGGGAGCATGGACATCAGAGGCAAAGACCCAGGAATTATCTTCCTGAGCATAACCCTTCCACTTAACCAGATACTGGAGTTTCCGCCTTGAAACACGAGAATCTAAAATCTTCTCCACAATATACTCCAACTCCCCCTCCACCAAAACCGGGGCAGGAGGATCAACAGATGGAACCATAGGTGCCACGTATCTCCGCAACAATGACCTATGGAATACGTTATGTATGGAAAAAGAATCTGGAAGGGTCAGACGAAAAGACACAGGATGAAGAACCTCAGAAATCCTATACGGACCAATAAAACGAGGTTTAAACTTAGGAGAGGAAACCTTCATAGGAATATGACGAGAAGATAACCAAACCAAGTCCCCAACCCGAAGTCGGGGACCCACACAGCGTCTGCGATTAGCGAAACGTTGAGCCTTCTCCTGGGACATAGTCAAATTGTCCACTACATGAGTCCAAATCCGCTGCAACCTGTCCACCACAGTATCCACACCAGGACAGTCCGAAGACTCAACCTGCCCTGAAGAGAAACGAGGATGGAACCCAGAGTTGCAGAAAAACGGTGAAACCAAGGTAGCCGAGCTGGCCCGATTATTAAGGGCGAACTCAGCCAAAGGCAAAAAGGACACCCAGTCATCCTGATCAGCAGAAACAAAGCATCTCAGATATGTTTCCAAGGTCTGATTGGTTCGTTCGTTCTGGCCATTAGTCTGAGGATGGAAAGCCGAGGAAAAAGACAAGTCAATGCCCATCCTACCACAAAAGGCTCGCCAAAACCTCGAAACAAACTGGGAACCTCTGTCAGAAACGATATTCTCTGGAATGCCATGTAAACGAACCACATGCTGGAAAAACAATGGCACCAAATCAGAGGAGGAAGGCAATTTAGACAAGGGTACCAAATGGACCATCTTAGAGAAGCGATCACAGACCACCCAAATGACTGACATCTTTTGAGAGATGGGAAGATCTGAAATAAAATCCATAGAGATATGTGTCCAAGGCCTCTTCGGGACCGGCAAGGGCAAAAGCAACCCACTGGCACGAGAACAGCAGGGCTTAGCCCGAGCACAAATCCCACAGGACTGCACAAAAGTACGCACATCCCGCGACAGAGATGGCCACTAACTCTCTGGTACCAAAGATTCCAGGATGACCAGCCAACACCGAACAATGAACCTCAGAGATAACTTTATTCGTCCACTTATCAGGGACAAACAGTTTCTCCGCTGGGCAACGATCAGGTTTATTAGCCTGAAATTTTTGCAGCACCCGCCGCAAATCAGGGGAGATGGCAGACACAATTACTCCCTCTTTGAGGATACCCGCCGGCTCAGATACACCCGGAGAGTCGGGCACAAAACTCCTAGACAGAGCATCCGCCTTCACATTTTTAGAGCCCGGAAGGTATGAAATCACAAAGTCAAAACGGGCAAAAAACAACGCCAACGAGCTTGTCTAGGATTCAACCGCTTGGCGGACTCGAGATAAGTCAAGTTCTTATGATCAGTCAAGACCACCACGCGATGCTTAGCTCCTTCAAGCCAATGACGCCACTCCTCGAATGCCCACTTCATGGCCAGCAACTCTCGATTGCCCACATCATAATTTCGCTCAGCAGGCGAAAACTTCCTGGAAAAGAAGGCGCATGGTTTCATCACCAAGCAATCAGAACTTCTCTGCGACAAAACAGCCCCTGCTCCAATCTCAGAAGCATCAACCTCGACCTGGAACGGAAGCGAAACATCTGGTTGACACAACACAGGGGCAGAAGAAAAACGACGCTTCAACTCTTGAAAAGCTTCCACCGCAGCAGAAGACCAATTGACCACATCAGCACCCTTCTTGGTCAAATCGGTCAATGGTTTAGCAATACTAGAAAAATTGCAGATGAAGCGACGATAAAAATTAGCAAAGCCCAGGAACTTTTGCAGACTTTTTAGAGATGTCGGCTGAGTCCAATTATGGATGGCTTGGACCTTAACAGGGTCCATCTCGATAGTAGAAGGAGAAAAGATGAACCCCAAAAATGAAACCTTCTGAACACCAAAGAGACACTTTGATCCCTTCACAAACAAAGAATTAGCACGCAGGACCTGAAACACCGTTCTGACCTGCTTCACATGAGACTCCCAATCATCCGAGAAGATCAAAATGTCATCTAAGTACACAATCAGGAATTTATCCAGGTACTCTCGGAAGATGTCATGCATAAAGGACTGAAACACTGATGGAGCATTGGCAAGTCCGAATGGCATTACTAGATACTCAAAATGGCCCTCGGGCGTATTAAATGCAGTTTTCCACTCATCGCCTCGCTTAATACGCACAAGATTATACGCACCACGAAGATCTATCTTGGTGAACCAACTAGCCCCCTTAATCCGAGCAAACAAATCAGATAACAATGGCAAGGGGTACTGAAATTTAACCGTGATCTTATTTAGAAGGCGGTAATCAATACAAGGTTTCAGTGAACCATCCTTCTTGGCTACAAAAAAGAACCCTGCTCCTAATGGCGACGATGACGGGCGTATATGCCCCTTCTCCAAAGACTCCTTCACATAACTCCGCATAGCGGCGTGCTCAGGCACAGATAAATTAAACAGTCGACCTTTTGGGAATTTACTACCAGGAATCAAATCGATAGCACAATCACAATCCCTATGCGGAGGTAGGGTATCAGATTTGGGCTCATCAAATAAATCCCGGTAATCAGACAAGAACTCTGGGACCTCAGAAGGGGTGGATGACGAAATAGTCAGAAATGGGACATCACCATGTACCCCCTGACAACCCCAGCTGGACACAGACATGGATTTCCAATCTAATACTGGATTATGGAGTTGTAGCCATGGCAACCCCAACACGACCACATCATGCAGATTATGCAACACCAGAAAGCGAATAACCTCCTGATGTGCAGGAGCCATGCACATGGTCAGCTGGGTCCAGTACTGAGGCTTATTCTTGGCCAAAGGCGTAGCATCAATTCCTCTCAATGGAATAGGACACTGCAAGGGCTCCAAGAAAAACCCACAACGCCTAGCATACTCCAAGTCCATCAAATTCAGAGCAGCGCCTGAGTCCACAAATGCCATGACAGAATACGATGACAAAGAGCAGATCAAGGTAACAGACAGAAGAAATTTTGACTGTACCGTACCAATGGTGGCAGACCTAGCGAACCGCTTAGTGCGCTTAGGACAATCAGAGATAGCATGAGTGGAATCACCACAGTAGAAACACAGCCCATTCAGACGTCTGTATTCCTGCCGTTCAACTCTGGTCAAAGTCCTATCGCACTGCATAGGCTCAGGTTTAAGCTCAGGTAATACCGCCAAATGGTGCACAGATTTACGCTCGCACAAGCGTCGACCGATCTGAATGGCCAAAGACATAGACTCATTCAGACCAGCAGGCATAGGAAATCCCACCATGACATCCTTAAGGGCTTCAGAGAGACCTTTTCTGAAAATAGCTGCGAGCGCACCTTCATTCCACTGAGTGAGTACAGACCACTTTCTAAATTTCTGACAATATACCTCTATTTCATCCTGACCCTGACACAGAGCCAGCAAATTCTTCTCTGCCTGATCCACAGAATTAGGCTCATCGTACAGCAATCCGAGTGCCAGGAAAAACGCATCGATATTACTTAATGCAGGATCTCCTGACGCAAGAGAAAATGCCCAGTCCTGAGGGTCGCCACGCAAAAAAGAAATAACGATCATAACTTGTTGAACTGGGTCACCAGAGGAGCGAGGTTTCAAAGCCAGAAATAGTTTACAATTATTTTTGAAACTCAGAAATTTAGTTCTATCTCCAAAAAACAAATCAGGAATAGGGATTCTCGGTTCTAACATAGAATTCTGAACCACAAAGTCTTGAATACTTTGTACTCTTGCCGTGAGCTGATCCACACATGAAGACAGACCTTTAATGTCCATCACTACACCTGTGTCCTGAACCACCCAAATGTCTAGGGGAAAAAAAAGGCAAAACACAGTGCAAAGAAAAAAAAATGGTCCCAGAACTTCCTTTTTCCCTCTATTGAGAATCATTAGTACTAAGGGCCTCCAGTACTGTTATGAAAGCTAATTCAGTACCACAATGGACATAGAGGTCAGCGCACATACAGTGACCTGGCAATAACCCAAAAAATAAGAACGAGCTCTGAGACGTGGGAACTCTGTTGACCGCAATCCCTAATCCTCTCCAACCACACTAAAGGCAGCCGTGGATTGCGCCTAACGCTCCCTATGCAACTCGGCACGGCCTGAGAAACTAGCTAGCCTGAAGATAGAAAATAAGCCTACCTTGCCTCAGAGAAATACCCCAAAGGAAAAGGCAGCCCCCACATATGACTGTGAGTTAAGATGAAAAGACAAACGTAGAGATGAAATAGATTTAGCAAAGTGAGGCCCAACTTTCTGAACAGAGCGAGGATAGGAAAGGTAACTTTGCGGTCAACACAAAACCCTACAAAAACCACGCAAAGGGGGCAAAAAGACCCTCCGTACCGAACTAACGGCACGGAGGTACACCCTCTGCGTCCCAGAGCTTCCAGCAAGCAGTAAAAAACAAATTGACAAGCTGGACAGAAAAAAACAGCAAACAAATAGCAAAGAGGAACTTAGCTATGCAGAGCAGCAGGTCACAGGAACGATCCAGGAGGAAACAGGTCCAATACTAGAACATTGACTGGAGGCCAGGATCAAAGCACTAGGTGGAGTTAAATAGAGCAGCACCTAACTACTTCACCACATCACCTGAGGAAGGAAACTCAGAAGCCGCAGTACCACTTTCCTCCACCAACGGAAGCTCACAGAGAGAACCAGCCGAAGTACCACTTGTGACCACAGGAGGGAGCTCTGCCACAGAATTCACAACATATGTCAGAGCTATGCTGGGTGCTGTGAGCTGCTCTTCCTCCTCTCTCACAGCATGCACTCTCATGTAAACAAATAAGGAGGCTAATTGCAGCTGCACCTCCCTCCTTCCCCATCATACTAGACTGATATTTTTAGTTCAGGTCTACCATCTCAAATAATACACACGTTCTACCGTATTGTGCAAGCAATTCTTTTAGCTTTATTAATTTTAGAGCTCAGCATTGGTAATTGTTTATTGTAATTATGAGTGCACCTATAATTATGAGGACAGCTTGTCACAGGTGTATATTCATAGAGGCATCTATAACGGATGACTGCCGATCCTTTACTAATAGAGAATGGAGCTGCTACCGGATGACAGCCGATCCTTTACTAATAGAGAACGGAGCTGCTAACCAATGACAGCTGATCCTTTACTAATAGAGAACGGAGCTGCTAACGGATGACAGCCGGTCCTTTACTAATAGAGAACGGAGCTACTAACGGATGACAGCCGATCCTTTACTAATAGAGAACGGAGCTGCTAACGGATGACAGCCGGTCCTTTACTAATAGAGAATGGAGCTACTAACGGATGACAGCCGATCCTTTACTAATAGAGAACGGAGCTGCTAACGGATGACAGCCGATCCTTTACTAATAGGGAACGGAGCTGCTAACGGATGACAGCCGATCCTTTACTAATAGGGAATGGAGCTGCTAACGGATGACAGCCGATCCTTTACTAATAGAGAATGGAGCTGCTAACGGATGACAGCCGATCCTTTACTAATAGAGAATGGAGCTACTAACGGATGACAGCCGGTCCTTTACTAATATAGGATGGAGCTGCTAACGGATGACAGCCGATCCTTTACTAATAGAGAATGGAGCTACTAACGGATGACAGCCGATCCTTTACTAATAGAGAACGGAGCTACTAACGGATGACAGCCGATCCTTTACTAATAGAGAACGGAGCTGCTAACGGATGACAGCCGATCCTTTACTAATAGAGAACGGAGCTGCTAACGGATGACAGCCGATCCTTTACTAATAGAGAACGGAGCTGCTAACGGATGACAGCCGATCCTTTACTAATAGAGAATGGAGCTACTAACGGATGACAGCCGATCCTTTACTAATAGAGAACGGAGCTACTAACGGATGACAGCCGATCCTTTACTAATAGAGAACGGAGCTGCTAACGGATGACAGCCGATCCTTTACTAATAGAGAATGGAGCTGCTAACGGATGACAGCCGATCCTTTACTAATAGAGAACGGAGCTGCTAACGGATGACAGCCGGTCCTTTACTAATAGAGAACGGAGCTGCTAACGGATGACAGCCGATCCTTTACTAATAGAGAACGGAGCTGCTAACAGATGACAGCCGATCCTTTACTAATAGCGAATGGAGCTGCTAACGGATGACAGCCGATCCTTTACTAATAGAGAACGGAGCTGCTAACGGATGACAGCCGATCCTTTACTAATAGAGAACGGAGCTGCTAACGGATGACAGCCGATCCTTTACTAATAGAGAACGGAGCTGCTAACGGATGACAGCCGATCCTTTAATAATAGAGAACGGAGCTGCTAACGGATGACAGCCGGTCCTTTACTAATAGAGAATGGAGCTGCTAACGGATGACAGCCGGTCCTTTACTAATAGAGAATGGAGCTGCTAACGGATGACAGCCGATCCTTTAATAATAGAGAACGGAGCTGCTAACGGATGACAGCCGGTCCTTTACTAATAGAGAACGGAGCTGCTAACGGATGACAGCCGATCCTTTACTAATAGAGAACGGAGCTGCTAACGGATGACAGCCGGTCCTTTACTAATAGAGAACGGAGCTGCTAACGGATGACAGCCGATCCTTTAATAATAGAGAACGGAGCTGCTAACGGATGACAGCCGGTCCTTTACTAATAGAGAACGGAGCTGCTAACGGATGACAGCCGGTCCTTTACTAATAGAGAACGGAGCTGCTAACGGATGACAGCCGATCCTTTACTAATAGAGAACGGAGCTGCTAACGGATGACAGCCGGTCCTTTACTAATAGAGAACGGAGCTGCTAACGGATGACAGCCGATCCTTTAATAATAGAGAACGGAGCTGCTAACGGATGACAGCCGATCCTTTAATAATAGAGAATGGAGCTGCTAACGGATGACAGCCGGTCCTTTACTAATAGAGAACGGAGCTGCTAACGGATGACAGCCGGTCCTTTACTAATAGAGAACGGAGCTGCTAACGGATGACAGCCGATCCTTTAATAATAGAGAACGGAGCTGCTAACGGATGACAGCCGGTCCTTTACTAATAGAGAATGGAGCTGCTAACGGATGACAGCCGGTCCTTTACTAATAGAGAACGGAGCTGCTAACGGATGACAGCCGGTCCTTTACTAATAGAGAACGGAGCTGCTAACGGATGACAGCCGATCCTTTACTAATAGAGAACGGAGCTGCTAACGGATGACAGCCGGTCCTTTACTAATAGAGAACGGAGCTGCTAACGGATGACAGCCGATCCTTTAATAATAGAGAACGGAGCTGCTAACGGATGACAGCCGGTCCTTTACTAATAGAGAACGGAGCTGCTAACGGATGACAGCCGATCCTTTACTAATAGAGAACGGAGCTGCTAACGGATGACAGCCGATCCTTTAATAATAGAGAACGGAGCTGCTAACGGATGACAGCCGATCCTTTAATAATAGAGAATGGAGCTGCTAACGGATGACAGCCGGTCCTTTACTAATAGAGAACGGAGCTGCTAACGGATGACAGCCGATCCTTTAATAATAGAGAACGGAGCTGCTAACGGATGACAGCCGGTCCTTTACTAATAGAGAACGGAGCTGCTAACGGATGACAGCCGGTCCTTTACTAATAGAGAATGGAGCTGCTAACGGATGACAGCCGATCCTTTAATAATAAAGAACGGAGCTGCTAACGGATGACAGCCGGTCCTTTACTAATAGAGAACGGAGCTGCTAACGGATGACAGCCGATCCTTTAATAATAGAGAACGGAGCTGCTAACGGATGACAGCCGGTCCTTTACTAATAGAGAACGGAGCTTCAGATCTGCGGATCCCAACCGTTGTTTGCCAAGGCCATTACTGGCACAGGCCAGGACCGTTGGCATAATTTGGGTAGCTTGGGCACCTTTCCTTCTGGCACCAGACGTTCAGCAATGTAATCCTGCCTGCTTTTCCATATGGCTGAGCCTCCGTTTGTCATTGCCAGATAAAGAATCCCATTTCCTTCTAGCACGATGTGTGGGCCTCGTATTTCCAGAATATGGTAACCAGTAAGTTATATAGATCTTTTTACTGGTGACCTTCTGCTCTCAATAACAGGAGTTAAGAGGCAGTAAAAGTGACTGAGAGCTCGGTTAATCTTAGCAATTGGGAAGATGAATACGCATTTTCCTCCTGCGAAGCTTTCACAAGACGCGGCCGTTATAGGACGCTCTCCATCTATGCCCCAGCGCGAGTATATAAACATTCATCTATCAAACTGCCACGAGCGTCCATAAACGGAAAAACCTATAGAAATATCTTCATATTCACGGACGCCTAATGCACCTTTTTTATTGGGCTATAAGACAACAACATCTTGGAAAATTGCAGGATAGATGCGTTTATTAAAATCTTCTTCTACCTAAAAACTGAAAGCAATGGTCCGGGTGCAGTCGGAAGAGTTTTATATATGTATATATATATATATTTTTATCATCTCTGCTGCTCAACCCCTGGTCGAGCGTCCTTCAAAACTGTTTTAGGATAAATGTACTGGATGGTGATACTTTTCTATTTAATTTCTTTTTATATAGGTTTGCTGTGTAGTTTTATAGGGTTCAGAGTTCTGTTGATTTGTTACCAAATTTCAAATATTCTGATTTCCTTTGAAAATGCTAAAATTTTCACTGCTTACAGTCACCACTAGAGGGAGCTTAGGAGATAGTTTAGACATTAAAGGGAACCTGTCACCCCCAAAATCAAAGTTGAGCTAAGCCCACCAGCATCAGGGGCTTATCTACAGCATTCTGTAATGCATTCTGTAATGCTGTAGATAAGCCCCCGATGTATCCTGAAAGATGAAAAAAGAGGTTATATTATACTCACCCAGGGGCGGTCCCGGTCCTGGTCTCGTCCGATGGGCATCGCGGTCCGTTCCGGGGCCTTCTATCTTCATCAGATGATGTTCTCTTCTTGTATTCACGCTGCGGCTCCGGCGCATGCGTACTTTGTGTGCCCTGTTGAGGACAGAGGAAAGTACTGCAGTGCGCAGGCGCTGGGCCTCTCTGACCTTTCCCAGCACCTGCGCACTGCAGTACTCTGCTCTCCCCTCAACACGGCAGACAAAGTACGCCTGCGCCGGAGCCGCAGCGTAAAGACAAGAAGATGGGAGGCCCCGGACCGCGACGCCCACCGTACCGGGACCGCCCCTGGGTGAGTATAATCTAACCTCTTTTTCTCATCTTTTAGCATACATCGGGGGCTTATCTACAGCATTACAGAATGCATTGCAGAATGCTGTAGATAAGCCCCTGATGCTGGTGGGCTCAGCTCATCTACGATTTTGGGGGTAACAGGTTCCCTTTAAGATCATTGGCAGCTATATACATCTATATAAAGTTTGCTCCCCCAAGTGGCTGCTCCAGGTAACTACACTGAAAGATGTATGATCGCTGGAGGTCCAGCAATCACAAGGACAGGGGTCCTGTGCCCTGTGGCTCCCATTTGAATGGTGTATGTCGATTCGACTGATGGAGATGGTGAGCATTGTACTAGGCTACACTAAATAGATAATGATTGGAGTAGTAATGCACATGGTAGGCAGTGGCTGCACACAAAAAGAGAACACTAGGCCCTTATTTACCAAAATTAGTGTTGGGGGAGTGTTAAAGTAATGCATCCAGTATTTTGGGAATGCTCCGACAACCCAGAACTGCCCACTTTTGGGTGGTTTTAAATAAACCTAGCAACTATGAGTTTTAGACAGTCCCAAATTTGCCAGGACTGTATCGTAAAATGCTGTAAAATGCAGGACCACGTTCTTGTGCTGTCCTAGAGATAGGATTGTTAGTAATCGAGCATTGTTACTTGAGTAAAGGGATTTGCAAGGGCCTTGTCGTGTGGCCACATCAGTAGTCTTATTGGCATCCCCGGCGTAGGCCAGCACAACGTCATCGTTACAGCACAACACATACATGAAAGACATTTTGGGGACTGACTAATCAGAAAAGGTGCCAGGGATGCAGACATGTAGGAGGGGATGCTGAAGGCATTGGTTTGGGGTCCGGGGTGCTGCAAATCATTTTGCTCAACTGATTATTCCCTATGCAGTGTGCCGCCATATATGCTCCATAGCACCGCGCTACTGTGTGCACGAGCCCAAACAGCAAGGCAAACAGATTTTAAAGACCCAAACTCAGAAATGTGAACTTTTGCTGGCGCCTTCCCCCGCTGCGCCTGTGTCGGCGCGTCGTGTACACTCCTGGATTTGTGAGGTTATTTCCTCCAGCAGCGAGTCTCCTTTACGCTTTTATTTTCTTATCTATACAAGAAACGGCTTTTATTGGTTCCTTTTTATTTGTTTTCATTCTCTCTTATCGTTTAACATGCCGCGGTGAAACGCTCGGCTGGAATTGGACTATTGCTTTGTCTTATAAGACACACTTATGTCTTAAATGAACATTGTGGCTCTCAACCAGAAATAATGTCGCTTGTAATGAAAGGCGGAAAGTTTTAATAAGTCAGAAGTGCCCGGGAAGGGTTTATGTTACTTAATAAGAGACGTGTGTTTTTCCGCCGTCTGGTGATTTTCCTTGACAAATATCGATTCGGTAAGACATTTTGGGTCTCGTACATATAAAATGGTGCGAATAAATTTAGAGCAGTTGCCTGTAACGACCAGCCATGTTTGGGTAGAAGGCACACAACTGCTGTCGTCGTACCCATCCCTAAAATTAATCTCAGCCCTTGAACACCATTTATTTTATTCTACATAGGTCTAAAGTTCAGTACGGATTAAATTCTTAATATTTACTCAGAAATTATCCATTCTAAATTTTTGGACCTGACGTGATCATAACAGGTGCATTTTGGGATATGCAATCACGTTATTATGAATGGGGGTAAGATTTCTGAGACCCCCATGATCCTGAAAAGGACGGACACACAGAAACAAGATTTCTGTGCAGACATTTGGTACTGTGCCAAGCATACACGGTCTTCATGCATGGTGCAGAGGTGCAAGATTACATGGCAAAAGACCGTGACAGAGTGCTACTGCCAGGAGCAGACACAGACCGAAGAGGGCCCCTGTGCAACAACCTGATATGGGCCCTTTCCAGTCGTATAGCTCATCATAATGCACAATTCCACCTGCTATGGTGGTGGTAGTGGCCCCCTGACCTCTTGTGCTCCTATGCGGCTGCGATATGTCTGCCCCTGGCTACAGCCTTCAATTTCCTCTCGAAGGGGAGGCATCAGGTGGGGTACAGTGTGAAGAGGAGAGCTGGGGCACTTGCCAGCTCATTTGCACAAGTTCATTTCAATGCCTCATCCCGTCGCTGTCTAGCTCTAATTTTAAAAGGGGTTGTGCACTTTGGACATTCCCACTTTTAGACAAGAGCCTTATGAATTAGGTATGGTCAGAAGCTGTGCTGCTGCAAAGATCCCCAACGATCAGCTGAAATATAAGTGAGAACCTTGCAACAAGTATTCCCTACAGTGCCACCACAGGTATCATTGTGTACCACACGCCCCCACTACAACCAATGGAGTGTGTATGCAACGCCATGCCCTGCGGGGTCCTCCAGAGTGTAGAACTCTCTTTATAGTCCTATTGTCCCCACCGGTTCTCTATTATCACCCTAATAGGGTATTGTAAAAATCCAAAATTGGTATCATTGTCATGTGCCCGCGTGTCATGGATCACTCCATGGTGGTAGGACTCGTGCCAGTTTTTTTTTTTTTGATGCAACCTTGGATGACCTTCAACCTGTATCCTGCCGTCTCCCTTGAGGACCGGACGGAAATCATAGAGTTGACTTCTATGTTGCTTTTTTCCCGGCTGACATCTAAATTGCTTGTATCTTGTTCCTAAATTCTTCCAGCTGTGGCGCAGATTTGTAAGAACGAGATAATGGATTTTCTAAAAGATGTTATTTACTGGGACATTTCTACAAGTCTAAGACTCTGTACATACTGTACGGGGTAGGATGGCACAACAGAAGGCGTTCAGCGTTCACCGCAGATTATATACTTAGCATAACACGCTCAGCGGGAGCGGTCCATACTGCTACATGCAAAGTAAATATTCCAGTCTGAATAACAAGTCGGAGCAATTTTCTCACTTTCTCGCTTACTTTACCTCCCGGGGGGGGACCGAAGTTTAGAACATTTTAGAGAAGTTTTAGCATCGCAACTTTTCGTAGCCTGAAGTGTTTTCAGGGCTTGTTGATTTAGAAGGGAACTCGTGTATCATGAATATTTAAAAGAGAGTTGTCATTGGATTACACGCAACTCGGGGCCCGCAGCTCCTTATCTACAAATAGCACCATACGTTTTTACCATGTCCTTTTCTTATATGGAACTCTGAATCCTCCTGATTTCTAAAATGCATCCGAAATTCCTAATGTATCCAAAATTGTACCTATTATTACTGCCTGCAGTCACCACTAGGGGGAGCCCACTGCATATCGCTCCAAAACAACATGGCCACAGCGGCAATTTTTAGGAACATGTGGTATGAAAAAAGTAGTAAAATGGAATTGAGCATGGCGGTCAAAATAGGAGACCGGTTAGTGACTATACCTTTTATTTATTTAATTTCGCCACTACGTTTAAAAAATAAAAATGTTGTAGACCATCCTTTAATGGCCCCCTGAAGGGTAATTTTACTATTTAAACCCATCTCAAAAAAATTAAAAAGAGGGGAGGATCAGAGTGGTGGAAATTGTGTTTTTTATTTTTAACTAGAGTTCAGCAAAAAGATTCATGTTGCCCTGGTCTGGTGTCCAGTCCTCCATGGCAGATGGAGCAGGGCAGTCGCCACTTCTAGCGCCAGCTTTCTTGGCCCAACATCCTTAGTTCCTTCTGTCCTGACGTGGGGGCATGACGCACATCATGACAATGCATGAGGTGTTGTGACTAGACCTCACGTGGCATCGTGACGTGGCTGGGTCTAGGAAGTACAAGAGGTGCCCAGGATATCGGACACAGAAGTGAAGACCGCCATGGTCCTGCTGCCACGGAGGACTGGACTGTACTCCAGAAAAAAAAACATCAGATCGCACCCCGACCAATGTAATTCCATGGTGCCGCACACATTAGATTTTTTTTGTCTGACCGAGCCGGGAAAAAAATCTCAGCATGCCCAAGTTTCATCTGGTATTAGAATCACACTCTGCCATGCAAGTCAATGAGCGGGTGGGAAACATCTGACTACAATCGGATGAGTGCAGACCAATTTCCACGGACTAACTGAATGGAGAAGACGGTGACATTTTTTTTTCTCCATCTTCTCATCTGAGAGAATCTGGCCACACTCTAATCACTCTGGTCATACTCTGGTCACTCTGGCCACACTCTAATCACTCTGGTCACTCTGACCACACTCTGGTCACTCTGGCCACACTCTAATCACTCTGGCCACGTTCTAATCACTCTGGTCACGCTCTAGTCACTCTGGCCACACTCTAATCACTCTGGTCACACTCTAATCACTCTGGTCACTCTGGCCACACTCTAATCACTCTGGCCACACTCTAATCACTCTGGCCACGTTCTAATCACTCTGGTCACGCTCTAGTCACTCTGGCCACACTCTAATCACTCTGGTCACACTCTAATCACTCTGGTCACTCTGACCACACTCTGGTCACTCTGGCCACACTCTAATCACTCTGGTCATACTCTGGTCACTCTGGCCACACTCTAATCACTCTGGTCACTCTGGCCACACTCTAATCACTCTGGCCACATTCTAATCACTCTGGTCACGCTCTAGTCACTCTGGCCACACTCTAATCACTCTGGTCACACTCTAATCACTCTGGCCACACTCTAATCACTCTGGTCACACTCTAATCACTCTGGCCACATTCTAATCACTCTGGCCACACTCTAATCACTCTGGCCACACTCTAATCACTCTGGCCACACTCTAATCACTCTGGCCACATTCTAATCACTCTGGCCACACTCTAATCACTCTGGCCACACTCTAATCACTCTGGCCACACTCTAATCACTCTGGCCACACTCTAATCACTTTGGCCACATTCTAATCACTCAGGTCACACTCTAATCACTCTGGCCACATTCTAATCACTCTGGCCACACTCTAATCACTCTGGCCACATTCTAATCACTCTGGTCACACTCTAATCACTCTGGCCACACTCTAATCACTCTGGCCACACTCTAATCACTCTGGCCACACTCTAATCACTCTGGCCACATTCTAATCACTCTGGTCACACTCTAATCACTCTGGCCACATTCTAATCACTCTGGCCACACTCTAATCACTCTAGCGCCAGCTTTCTTGGCCCAACATCCTTAGTTCCTTCTGTCCTGACGTGGGGGCATGACGCACATCATGACAATGCATGAGGTGTTGTGACTAGACCTCACGTGGCATCGTGACGTGGCTGGGTCTAGGAAGTACAAGAGGTGCCCAGGATATCGGACACAGAAGTGAAGACCGCCATGGTCCTGCTGCCACGGAGGACTGGACTGTACTCCAGAAAAAAAAACATCAGATCGCACCCCGACCAATGTAATTCCATGGTGCCGCACACATTAGATTTTTTTTGTCTGACCGAGCCGGGAAAAAAATCTCAGCATGCCCAAGTTTCATCTGGTATTAGAATCACACTCTGCCATGCAAGTCAATGAGCGGGTGGGAAACATCTGACTACAATCGGATGAGTGCAGACCAATTTCCACGGACTAACTGAATGGAGAAGACGGTGACATTTTTTTTTCTCCATCTTCTCATCTGAGAGAATCTGGCCACACTCTAATCACTCTGGTCACTCTGACCACACTCTGGTCACTCTGGCCACACTCTAATCACTCTGGTCATACTCTGGTCACTCTGGCCACACTCTAATCACTCTGGTCACTCTGGCCACACTCTAATCACTCTGGCCACACTCTAATCACTCTGGCCACACTCTAATCACTTTGGCCACATTCTAATCACTCTGGTCACACTCTAATCACTCTGGCCACATTCTAATCACTCTGGCCACACTCTAATCACTCTGGCCACATTCTAATCACTCTGGTCACACTCTAATCACTCTGGCCACACTCTAATCACTCTGGCCACACTCTAATCACTCTGGCCACACTCTAATCACTCTGGCCACATTCTAATCACTCTGGTCACACTCTAATCACTCTGGCCACATTCTAATCACTCTGGCCACACTCTAATCACTCTGGCCACATTCTAATCACTCTGGCCACACTCTAATCACTCTGGCCACATTCTAATCACTCTGGTCACACTCTAATCACTCTGGCCACATTCTAATCACTCTGGTCACACTCTAATCACTCTGGCCACATTGTAATCACTCTGGCCACACTCTAATCACTCTGGCCACACTCTGGCCACATTCTAATCACTCTGGCCACACTCTGGTCACACTCTAATCACTCTGGCCACACTCTGGTCACTCTGGCCACATTCTAATCACTCTGGCCACACTCTGGTCACTCTGGCCACATTCTAATCACTCTGGCCACACTCTAATCACTCTGGCCACACTCTGGTCACTCTGGCCACACTCTGGCCACATTCTAATCACTCTGGCCACATTCTAATCACTCTGGTCACACTGGTCACACTCTAGTCACTCTGGCCACACTCTAATCACTCTGGCCACACTCTGTCCACATTCTAATCACTCTGGTCACACGCTAATCACTCTGGTCACACTCTAATCACTCTGGTCACACTCTAATCACTCTGGTCACACTCTAATCACTCTGACCACACTCTAATCACTCTGGTCACACTGGCCACACTCTAATCACTCTGGCCACACTCTGGCCACATTCTAATCACTCTGGTCACACTCTAATCACTCTGGCCACACTCTGGTCACTCTGGCCACACTCTGGTCACTCTGGCCACACTCTAATCACTCTGGCCACACTCTAATCACTCTGGTCACACTCTAATCACTCTGGCCACACTCTAATCACTCTGGCCACATTCTAATCACTCTAGTCACACTGGTCACACTCTGGCCACATTCTAATCACTCTGGCCACATTCTAATCACTCTGGCCACACTCTGGCCACATTCTAATCACTCTGGCCACATTCGAATCACTCTGGTCACACGCTAATCACTCTGGTCACACTCTAATCACTCTGGTCACACTCTGGTCACTCTGGTCACACTCTGGTCACTCTGACCACACTCTAATCACTCTGGCCACACTCTAATCACTCTGGCCACATTCTAATCACTCTGGCCACACTCTAATCACACTGGCCACACTCTAATCACTCTGGTCACACTCTAATCACTCTGGCCACACTCTGGTCACTCTGGCCACACTCTAATCACTCTGGTCACACTGGTCACACTCTAGTCACTCTGGCCACACTCTAATCACACTGGCCACACTCTAATCACTCTGGTCACACTCTAATCACTCTGGCCACACTCTAATCACACTGGCCACACTCTAATCACTCTGGTCACACTCTAATCACTCTGGCCACATTCGAATCACTCTGGTCACACTCTAATCACTCTGGTCACACTCTAATCACTCTGGTCACACTGGTCACACTCTAGTCACTCTGGCCACACTCTAATCACTCTGGCCACATTGTAATCACTCTGGCCACACTCTAATCACTCTGGCCACATTCTAATCACTCTGGCCACATTCTAATCACTCTGGTCACACTCTAATCACTCTGGTCACACTCTGGCCACATTCTAATCACTCTGGTCACACTCTGGTCACTCTGGCCACACTCTGGTCACACTCTAATCACTCTGGCCACACTCTGGCCACATTCTAATCACTCTGGCCACACTCTGGCCACATTCTAATCACTCTGGTCACACTCTGGTCACTCTGGTTACACTCTAATCACTCTGACCACACTCTAATCCAGGGGTCCCCAACTCCAGGCCTCGAGGGCCGCCAACAGTGCAGGTTTTCAGGATTTCTTTAGTATTGCATCGGTGGTAATGTGATCATCTGCACAGGTGATGATTCCAACCCCTGTGCAATACTAAGGAAATCCTGAAAACCTGCACTGTTGGCGGCCCTCGAGGCCTGGAGTTGGGGACCACTGCTCTAATCACTCTGACCACATTCTAATCACTCTGGTCACACTGGTCACACTCTAGTCACTCTGGCCACACTCTAATCACTCTGGCCACACTCTGGCCACACTCTAATCACTCTGGCCACACTCTAATCACTCTGGCCACACTCTGGTCACTCTGGCCACACTCTGGTCACTCTGGCCACATTGTAATCACTCTGGCCACATTCTAATCACTCTGGCCACATTCTAATCACTCTGGTCACAATGGTCACACTCTAGTCACTCTGGCCACACTCTAATCACTCTGGCCACACTCTGGCCACACTCTAATCACTCTGGCCACACTCTAATCACTCTGGCCACACTCTGGTCACTCTGGCCACACTCTGGTCACTCTGGCCACATTGTAATCACTCTGGCCACACTCTAATCACTCTGGCCACATTCTAATCACTCTGGTCACAATGGTCACACTCTAGTCACTCTGGCCACACTCTAGTCACTCTGGCCACACTCTAATCACTCTGGCCACACTCTAATCACTCTGGCCACACTCTGGTCACTCTGGCCACACTCTGGTCACTCTGGCCACATTGTAATCACTCTGGCCACATTCTAATCACTCTGGCCACACTCTAATCACTCTGGTCACAATGGTCACACTCTAGTCACTCTGGCCACACTCTAGTCACTCTGGCCACACTCTAGTCACTCTGGCCACACTCTAATCACTCTGGCCACACTCTGGTCACTCTGGCCACACTCTGGTCACAAACTTTGAGAAAACAAATGGTCTCTATACAAAAATCTGGACAACCCTTTTAGGCACCATATCATTAAAAGTTCTGTAACTTTGTAAAATACATCAGAAAATATTTATTAAGGCGGATGTGTGATGTGCTATTATAAAGTGCGTTGGAATAAAATGCACCTTATTTATTGGCCTAATAGTCCCATTTATAGTGGGGTTATAGACCTTTGGTGCCCCTTATTGTGTCAGATGTAGGGCCAACCCGGACCACTCGTAAAATACTGTCATTCATCACTGTAATGGTGCAGTATCTCCAGCAGTGATCATCACCCAGTGGTCATTACTGGAACTGCAGCGTTATTATATTATGTAAATTAGGGGCGGGCTGTATATTAATGGGCGGGGCCTATATTTGAAATTGTCGTCCCCCCATTTAATACATCGATCATCAGGCTCTCATCATTGTTGATTACTTTCGGACATGACTTCGAGGCTGATTACATCAGTATTTATAAAGTAAATTTAGCAACTTTTTTAATAATGGATATACTGTACAGGATTATCCTAGTGCAGTGTTTGATGAGCTACTTTTCTTTTCTCCTTTTCTTCCTCGTCGCTGTGTATTTAAATCCCTCCAAATTGCAATTTCACATATAAGGCTGGAGGATTTTGAGCGATAATGCTGAAATAATGAATCTCTGGCCAAGAATAACTTCTGAACAACTCATTAGTTCTAAAACGCTTCTATTTTTACAAACTGGATTATTTTAATGGTTTTGTTCTTGGTTTGGTGTGTCCACTCCGGCCCCCTCCCTCGCTCATTATCTCTCCCCGCTGCTGGAATATAGATTTGCTAACCTGCTATTCCCCTGTCTGCTTTCCCTACTCTTACAAATAATGAGATGCTTCCTCGTTTACAAGTCCCTTCTTTTGCCACAGTTTTTTTTCTTTTAATTTTCCTTTGACACTTGTCAGAATGATTGTAAATGGCGCTGACGGTTTACATCTCAGGAAAAATTTGTGAAAAGTCAATATAATGCAACACCGTAGACTTTAATGTCGCTCACAGGTGAGGGTCCAAAAAGTGACTAATTACTCTCACTCCTGTGCTCAGTTTGGGGAATATGGTTTTACCATAGAATTACAGTATTCTAGGTGACGATTGTGGTAATTTACAGATATTACCTTGGGTTATACCCCAGAGCTGCAACCACTATTCTGCTGGTGCAGTCACTGTGTACATACATTACATTACTGATCCTGAGTTACATCCTGTATTATACTCCAGAGCTGCACTCACTATTCTGCTGGTGCAGTCACTGTGTACATACATTACATTACTGATCCTGAGTTATATCCTGTATTATACTCCTGAGCTGCACTCACTATTCTGCTGGTGGAGTCACTGTGTACATACATACATTACTGATCCTGAGTTACATCCTGTATTATACTCCTGAGCTGCACTCACTATTCTGCTGGTGCAGTCACTGTGTACATACATTACATTACTGATCCTGAGTTACACCCTGTATTATACTCCAGAGCTGCACTCACTATTCTGCTGGTGCAGTCACTGTGTACATACATTACATTACTGATCCAGAGTTACATCCTGTATTATACCCCAGAGCTGCACTCACTATTCTGCTGGTGCAGTCACTGTGTACATACATTACATTACTGATCCTGAGTTACATCCTGTATTATACCCCAGAGCTGCACTCACTATTCTGCTGGTGCAGTCACTGTGTACATACATTACATATCCTGTACTGATCCTGAGTTGCATCCTGTATTATACTCCAGAGCTGCACTCACTATTCTGCTGGTGCAGTCACTGTGTACATACATTACATTACTGATCCAGAGTTACATCCTGTATTATACCCCAGAGCTGCACTCACTATTCTGCTGGTGCAGTCACTGTGTACATACATTACATTACTGATCCTGAGTTACATCCTGTATTATACCCCAGAGCTGCACTCACTATTCTGCTGGTGCAGTCACTGTGTACATACATTACATATCCTGTACTGATCCTGAGTTGCATCCTGTATTATACTCCAGAGCTGCACTCACTATTCTGCTGGTGCAGTCACTGTGTACATACATTACATTAGTGATCCTGAGTTACATCTTGTATTATACTCCAGAGCTGCACTCACTATTCTGCTGGTGCCGTCATTGTCTCTCCACATTATATTGGTGACACACTGATTTTTTTTCCTTTACAGAACGGTGAATGTGGAGAAGGCCTGAAGTCCCGGACCTTGACATGTCGGGTACACAATGCCTCAGTCTCTGCAGTGAAGATACAGGTAGACCCAAAATTCTGTGGTCAACTGACAAGAGAGGAAGGTGCCCTGAGATTGCCCTGCCATGTGCCCTGTCCAGGTAACGTGGCTGTGTGTATTTATCACCATGGGGTTCATATAGTTATGGAAAGTCGGTGCACTGGCGACACAACCAGCTACTACAAAGTCACTTAAAGGGATTGTCCAGTTCAAAAAATTGGCTTATGATCGTCCTAATATTAAAAAAACACACAAAACCCCTGTCCCTCTCCCTCCTAGTACTGCTGCCGGTGTCCCCCATCAGCGTTCTGGATTCCTCTTCCTCCAGCTGGGACCGGTGTCTGCTGCGGACAATCTGTGGCCACGGATTGGCTGCAGTGGTCACAGTCTGTTTTTTCCTAAAGAGGAAGTCAAGGGACTGATAATGGACACTGCTAGAAGTACCGAGGTGCTGCAGGGATCATGTAGGTGAGGGTCCTCGACCGGTGTCTTATTATGTAGCATTTAGACCTTTTGGGTCCCGTCTGAACCCAGGAATGACCGCTACCTCAATCTCACCCCTGGGGACCTAAATATATACGGTACATATAACCTCTGCTTTATTTGTGTACCCTGAATGAGGATATGGCAGGTCTGTTAAGGTGACAGACTCCTTTTATAGGTGGTCAGTATCCGGTCAGTGGAGTCCAACTCCCTTCAATCTGCTGATTTCATTGGTTTCAAGCCACAGCGCTGCACATTTTGTCACCTGCATCTTAAAAACATCTCCAGAATCCGACCTTTTCTCACCGTAGAAACTGCTAAGACTCTTACTGTCGCTCTCATTCATTCCCGTCTGGACTACTGCAACTCTCCTCTGATCGGTCTCCCTCTTCCCAAACTTTCTCCTCTCCAATCCATCTTGAATGCTGCAGCCAGAGTCATATTTCTGTCCAGCCGCTTCACCGATGTCTCCATCTTGTGCCAGTCATTACATTGGCTACCCATTCGCTACAGGGTCCAGTATAAACTCCTCTCTCACCCACAAAGCTCTCCACAGTTCTGCACCACCTTATATCTCCTCTCTCATCTCTGTCTATCGCCCTACACGTGCCCTCTGTTCTACAAATGACCTAAGACTAACATCCCCCGTAATCCGAACCTCGCACCTCCGTCTCCAAGACTTCTCTCGTGCTGCGCCAGCTCTCTGGAATGCACTTCCCCAGACGATCAGACTGATACCTAGCCCCGACCTATTCAAGCGCGCTCTGAAAACCCATCTCTTCAAACAAGCCTACCACATCAACTACTCAGTAAACTAACTTTGTCCTGTTCCCTCCTTCCAAATATTATCTGCATGTGAATCTGCCCCCTACTATTCATCTGTCTCCACTCCCTCCATGCACATGATAACTGCACTTGATACTTGACTATTGCACTTAAACACACGGGCTGATGACCGGATCATTCAGCTTTATATGAAAATCCCTATTTATTATAATTGCCAGACCTGAAATAACGAGCACTTTTCACCTATTGTGTCCCCCCATTTCCTTGTAGATTGTAAGCTTGAGAGCAGGGACCTCACCCCTAATGTCACTGTTTAAATTGTCTTAACTCGTACCGAATTTATTGTCTGTACATGTCCCCGCTTAATTGTAAAGTGCTGCGGAATATGTTGGCGCTATATAAATAGAAATTATTATTATTTATTATTAGTGGCCATGTGTGGTACTGCAGCCCAAGTTGATGGGCCTGTAATACCAGGTACAGCCATTGCATAATGTCTGGCGCTGGTGAGCAATGAAATAATGGCAGCAGCCGCATCAATCAGCTGATCGGTGGCAGCGCCAGAGGTTGGATCCTCCACTTATCTGATACTGATTAACATTAAAGCTCTGGAACGTTCAAGCCCCTTTAATTGTACAGTAGCGAAAGTGTATTTTGTGATGGGAACTTTAAGACTCATTTATCCTGTCTACCTTAGGGAGGTGTGAAAACAATGGGGATGTCTGCCTTACTTTATATATCAGATATTCAGTGTGAAATGTGCAGCTCCCCCTCCATGATTATCTGCTGCTCGGTGCTTTCTTACTCCCCTGGAATATATGCTGCTTTGCATAAATAGAGCCGCCGCGTGCCGTGCCGCAGTGCGGGTCAGGTCCCGGGTGCATCATTACACAGAGTACTGACATTTCTGGATGGCGCGATATTGGGCATCACTCACAGTATAATTGCCCTGACCTGTCTGCCTGGGTCCTAGGTGACTGCCATCTCACAGAATGGTCTCCGTGGAGCTCCTGCCAGGTCCTCTGCATCGACGGACGAAGCTTCGAAGCCAGCGGCCGCCAGTCCCGATCCAGAACCTTCATTGTACAATCCTCCGAGAACCAGAACTGCCCGGAGCCGGTGATTGAGACTCGGACGTGCACAGGTTGGTGGCTCAATACCTCTAGGCCAGGAAGGGGTTAAAAATTGCTTTAATATTCACACGAGTGATGAGCAAATGGATCGAAATTAAAATTTGTCAGATCTGCTTGAGTTTGGCCAGGAAATTAGACTACACTAAATATATTCTGTCTCATTCTGCTCCGCGGTCTCTCCCGGCCCGACCACGAGTCTCCTCACGGCTCACCTTTCCTGCAGCCGCTGCTCTCGGACTGGTCGTCCAATTTTTCCCTGTGGCTCCGGTGAATCCTTTTCTTCCCGCCATCATTCAGATCATCTTTGCCGGTGCTACCGGAGCAGAATAGGGTTCGGGCGACGCATGGTCCATGATGACGTTACAATGTCAGGACACGCATCCTTGTACCCTGAGCACAGTCATGGGGAACAGACAAGGGTCTCCCCCCACCCCACCCCCAAAATGTTCCCACAAAGCTGAAGCTACAATTGTCTGCAATGTATTGTGCTGAAGATTAAGGTTTCCCATCAGTGGAACTAATGAGTCCAGGCCACCACCCAATAAGGGCCCATAGCATTATCCTCCTCCACCATCTGTACAGGGGGCACAGTGCAGTCAGGGGGTAACGTCCTCCTGGAATCACCAAACCCAGACTCCTCCATCAGATAGAGAAGTGCGATCTGTCACTGCACAGAACACGTCTCCTCCAGAGTCCAGTGGTGGTGGCTTTACACCGCTCCATCCAACGCTCGGCATTGTGCTTGGTGATGTACGGCTGCATGCAGCTGAAGCTCCCGGGGGGGAGGGCGCAGTGTTTGTGCTGATGTTATGCCAGAGGAGGTCTGGACTCTGTAGTTATGGGGTCAGCTGAGCGGTGGTAACTTTTCTGCCCTCTGCTCCTCAGCACTCGACCCCCCGCTCTGTAACAGTATGGGGGTCTCCACTTTGTGGCTGAGTTGCTGCAGTTCCTTCCACTTCTCTATAATATCACTCACAAGTGATGGGAGAAGATTCAGGAGAAAGAAAAGTTTTGAACAGACTTGTTACCCCGGTGGCTCCTATTACAGGACCGCGCTGGTATCGTGAGCTCCGCACCACCGGCTGCTGTGTCACATGTCCATACAGGCTGACTACATGGTGGGGAGACAGAGGTTATACACTGGGGGTGGGGGGGCAGAGGTTATACACTGGGGTGGGGGGGCAGAGGTTATACACTGGGGGTGGGGGGCGGAGGATATACACTGGGGGTGGGGGGGTGGAGGTTATACACTGGGGGTGGGGGGCGGAGGATATACACTGGGGGTGGGGGGGGCAGAGGTTATACACTGGGGGTGGGGGACCAGAGGTTATACATTGGGGGTGGGGTTCAGAGGTTATAGACTGGGGTGGGTGGCGGAGGTTATACACTGGGGGTGGGGGGGGTGGAGGTTATATACTGGGGGTGGGGGCTGGAGGTTATACACTGGGGGTGGGGGGCAGAGGATATACACTGGGGGTGGGGGGGTGGAGGTTATATACTGGGGTGGGGGCTGGAGGTTATACACTGGGGGTGGGGGCTGGAGGTTATACACTGGGGGTGGGGGGCAGAGGATATACACTGGGGGTGGGGGGCCCGACTTTCCCACAGTCCTCCGAGTCCTTGGGCCGCATGTTGTTGCTATAGGACCTGCTTTTAAGGTCCCCACCTTCAGATCTTTATATCCTCTGCACCTTATAACCTATTTGAAGTGATTCTCCATCATAATCTGATATTGCTCAGTTGTCCGGCATTGTGATCCCTTCCGCTAAATCCTCACCTACCTGGGGGTCCTTCTGTGCTGCTTCCCCTGGAGGATGGTAATGGGCAACTATCATGATCAACCTCAGTGTAGACAGAAACACTCCCCCTGCTGGAGGCCGTCATGTCCTACAAGCACTGTATTTGTAGATCTATCATGGGGGGAATGTGGAAGGGATGGGTTGATGGCTGCCGCCCCCCTTTTCTTTGCACCTTTTATTCCCCTCTAGATATGTTTTTTTTATGGCATTTAAAGTTGTCAAAGTAATCATTTCCACAATTTCTACAGAGGCCGACTTGGCAGCAAAATCCACAGCTGAGAGGCAGAACTTGGCAGCGCCGGCCTGGAATAATGGCTGGCATACATTTCACTTACTCTCTGGGCCTCACTTAGTGTTTATTAATAATCCAGGAATCCGGCTCCGTGTTAGAAGCTTTTGCACCTTTTTGGCTCCAGCATCCTATTTGCACGGTGCTACGCTCCGCAGATATTAGATATCATATCCCCGGGATCGAGTCCTTCGCCTCCATCTAATTCAAGCAATTAGTCGCCGACAGATGGAGGTTTCCTGCTTTGGAGAGAGAAGGAGATAAATAATAATGCGCAGGTGACTGGCGGGATAGTAACGCGGCTCGTCTGCTTTCTCGCAGGGGGGAAGTGTTTCCGATACTCGTGGAGGATGAGCCCCTGGATGGATAATAAGAGGTCGGTCTGGTGCCAGCGCTCGGACGGGATGAACGTTACAGGTACCGGACTCATCCCCCGAATATCGTCAGTCTGCCAGCGACATTTATTACCATCTCCTAATGTTGAGCCTCCGAGGATGGAGGTTCAGCCTCTGGTCTGTCTCTGGAGACGTTTCGTTTCGTCATTAGTTCCTGTGTCACTCACGGAATAAATACCTGGATAAATCAGATTTTTTTTTTTTTTAGATTTGTAAATTGCAACATTTCTGTATTTCCACTGCTGATTACATCACCATAAAAAATGCAAACTCACCCCAGTGCCCCTGCAACGATGAAAGTGACCCGGCGGCCACACTCCCACCATAACGGCTGTCGGCCAAGCAGAGGTTGCCCCGAAAAAGAGCTGGGCAGCAAGATAACCCCATAACTGTAACATCTCTAGCATAACAGAGCCA
Source organism: Ranitomeya imitator (assembly GCF_032444005.1). Lineage (NCBI taxonomy): Eukaryota > Metazoa > Chordata > Amphibia > Anura > Dendrobatidae > Ranitomeya > Ranitomeya imitator. The sequence goes on from NC_091288.1 coordinate 18,993,320, forward strand.
AGCTGTCACAGATCCCCAGAACTGCGCCATCAGCACCCCCATAATATGTTCATATTGCGCATTTAAAGCCTCAAAAAACTTATTTCAACCTACAACCTTAAAAATACGATTAAACGATTTTAGAAATTTGGGTTTAAACTGTTGAATTATGCAAATGAACGAATCACAAGTGCGAAATGGCGGGCACTGAACTTACAGCTCTGCTGCCTCTCCGCGCCTGCCGCCTCTCCTCAGTGATTGACAGGTCACCAAGAGCGCATGCGTCCGTCATTTCCCAGGGCGGCGCATGCGCAGGAAGAGCCTGATCTCCAATGTCACCATCTTCTTCACTCTTGCCAGGCGGTCAGTGTCTGGCTAGCTATGCAGATCACTCCAGACACTGTCTGGCCGCCTTCTACATCAGGACCATACTGTGCATGCGCCGCCCTAGGAAATAATGGCACTGTAATCTCACCCTGTTGGCTCCTAATACACCGACCTGGTGAGGTTAATACATGGACTGGTGGGCAGCCGATCCCCAGCAATCGGAATCTTATTCCCTATCCCCCAAACTTAAAAATATCCATTTAACTCATTATTCATGCGGGCAAAGAACATAACATCACCCTATAAAATACAACTAAGTGTGGTAGAATTCATATAACACGACCAGAATGACCCAGAGCTAAATGATACAAAATGAATCCGATTCTGAGAATACCGGACGTCCTAATGGCGAGGGGGCGGATCTGCAAGAAGTTACCGATCTGAGCATCAAGGGCGACCCCAGGATTATATAGGGATTCTGACTGATTATTTTCTGAAAACTTTCTTAACCGGCAGTCCCATGTAAAACCATACCCATGAAAATGACTCATTTTGGTGACATAATCCTGCCTTTTGAGCGTTACCTCTGCGCTCTTTTCCGTGACTTATTTATTGCATCCATTAAGTGGGCAGTAGCCAAAAACGACAGGTTTACTTATGCGCGATTTATGATAAATAAGCTTTAATTACGACCCTGAAGAAATGAGCGGATCCAGAATGAGAGCCGGGCCAGCGGTGGCGGGGATTAACCTGTAAACCCTGTATAGGACTCCCATATTGCTGCCGTCTTCCTAAATCCAAGGGCTGATAATATTTTGATCCCTGCTATAACCAGAGATGTGATGACAAGTCAAGGTCATTTGCTCAATGTAGCGCTGCTGCCTTCCCGCCACTAGGGGGCACAATGCATGGCGTTCCAATAGGACCAGGTAGAATACAGAGCGGCCCCTAGTGGTAGCAACCCACAATGAAGATTGATTTATTTATTTATTTTACAATGAAGATTTTAACAAGAGAAGTTCTGTGCTCAGGTTGAGATGTAAGTGGTGCATGATGCATCTCATAGCAAAAAAAAAGCCAGATTCCCCACAATGCAATGCAGCAGAGCCTAATGTGTTACAGTTGGATATGTAAAGGGTGCATCTCCCACAATGCAATGCAGCAAAGCATAATGTGTTAATATAGATCTGTTAACATGCAGCTTTTGCTGCTGAAAGATCACATCCTTTCAACTTACTCTCTTAAAGGGCATCTGTCAGCAAGCTTAGCCTATGGAATCTGAGAGCCGGACGATGTAGGGTCCGAAACTCTGATTCCAGCGATGTGTTACTTACTGGGCTGCTTGGTGCAGTTTTGATAGAATCCCTGTTTTCTCTACTGTTCTAGCAGTGCTTAGAATGCTGAGCTGTGTATAACCCCGCCCACACCTCTGATTGGCAGCTTCCTGTATACACTGCCAATCAGTAGTGGGGGGGCGTGGTTACACAGATTAGCTGGACTGCCTGGCACCTGACACCTAGTCCTGCAGTGATAATCTCCTATTGATAAAACACTGATTGTATTGAAACTACAGCACACAGCCTAAAAAGTGACACATCCCTGGAATCAGGGTAGCTGCCCCTATACTTTTACTCCAGATTTCAGATTATACCTGGTGACAGCAGATTCCCTCTAACTATAACGCACCATGCTCTGATGCATTGCATTATGGGACATATAACATTTTTTGCTTAAAGATGCACCTTACATTTCCCACAATGCAATGCAGCAGAGCGTATAGCAGTAAAGTGCATCTGCTAAGACATAGGGGTTGCATGTTTTACCCGCCGCCTTGTTCCCACATGAGCTTTGGAATTGATACAATGTCGCAGACTTTGGAGAATATTGTGAATTTTCGTGTCTCCCCTATTGGGTGTGTGCTCACCCCTCCCCCGCTACCATCTTGCGGTGCCGCAGAATACTGTGCTGTATAATGAACACTATAATAGGATATTTGTAGCATCGATCTGTGCCGCTGCCACTCAGGATCAGCAAAACTCCTCACCGGCACAAAAGGAACAAAAACTCAGCCGGAGCGCAGAACATTTTGCAGAAGGCTGATGTGGAGGTGGGAGGAGGGTGAAGAAAGTGGCTTAAATAATATCAGGTATTGATGTTTTTCTCCTTGCAGGAGGCTGCGCTCCGAACTCCCGGCCGGCAGCTGTTCGACACTGCGACCCACCCTGCAAAAAACCATTTTCCTATTGTATGCAGGTAACCTACTTAGTGTCTGAAGGGAAACTCTGCCTCCTAGTGGTGGTTTGGGGTAATGGTAACATGGACATTGCTCTGAGCACACTTGGTTCCAGCTTAGGCTAGTTTCACATTTGCGTTTAAAAACGCAGCGTATTAAACGCAAACGCAGGTGGTGAAAAAAACGCATGTAAACGCGTGCAAACGCAGCGTTTTTGCATGTGGTAAAAAAAATGCAGCATTTTGACGCGTTTACATGCGTTTTTTCCTGCGTTTGCGTTTTTGAAACGCATGATGAGAAGTGTGTGACAGCTGCCAATCATCAAAATCAACTAGAAAACCCACTATAAACAGAAATAGCTAGGGTTAGGATCCCTAGGGTTAGGGTTAGGATTCCTAGGGTTAGGGTTAGGATCCCTAGGGTTAGGATTCCTAGGGTTAAGGTTAGGATCCCTAGGGTTAGGATTCCTAGGTTTAGGGTTAGGATCCCTAGGGTTAGGGTTAGGATCCCTAGGGTTAGGATTCCTAGGGTTAGGGTTAGGATCCCTAGGGTTAGGGTTAGGATTCCTAGGGTTAGGGTTAGGATTCCTAGGGTTAGGGTTAGGATCCCTTTAGGGTTAGGATTCCTAGGGTTAGGGTTAGGATCCCTAGGGTTAGGGTTAGGATCCCTAGGGTTAGGGTTAGGATCCCTAGGGTTAGGATTCCTAGGGTTAAGGTTAGGATCCCTAGGGTTAGGATTCCTAGGTTTAGGGTTAGGATCCCTAGGGTTAGGGTTAGGATCCCTAGGGTTAGGATTCCTAGGGTTAGGGTTAGGATCCCTAGGGTTAGGGTTAGGATCCCTAGGGTTAGGATTCCTAGGGTTAGGGTTAGGATCCCTAGGGTTAGGGTTAGGATCCCTAGGGTTAGGATTCCTAGGGTTAGGGTTAGGATCCCTAGGGTTAGGGTTAGGATCCCTAGGGTTAGGATTCCTAGGGTTAGGGTTAGGATCCCTAGGGTTAGGATCCCTAGGGTTAGGGTTAGGATCCCTTTAGGGTTAGGATTCCTAGGGTTAGGGTTAGGATTCCTAGGGTTAGGGTTAGGATCCCTAGGGTTAGGGTTAGGATCCCTTTAGGGTTAGGATTCCTAGGGTTAGGGTTAGGATCCCTTTAGGGTTAGGGTTAGGATCCCTAGGGTTAGGGTTAGGATCCCTTTAGGGTTAGGATTCCTAGGGTTAGGGTTAGGATCCCTTTAGGGTTAGGGTTAGGATCCCTAGGGTTAGGGTTAGGATTCCTATGGTTAGGGTTAGGATCCCTAGGGTTAGGGTTAGGATCCCTAGGGTTAGGATCCCTAGGGTTAGGATTCCTAGGGTTAGGGTTAGGGTTAGGATCCCTAGGGTTAGGATTCCTAGGGTTAGGGTTAGGATCCCTAGGGTTAGGGTTAGGATCCCTAGGGTTAGGATTCCTAGGGTTAGGGTTAGGATCCCTAGGGTTAGGGTTAGGATCCCTTTAGGGTTAGGATTCCTAGGGTTAGGGTTAGGATCCCTTTAGGGTTAGGGTTAGGATCCCTAGGGTTAGGGTTAGGATTCCTATGGTTAGGGTTAGGATCCCTAGGGTTAGGGTTAGGATCCCTAGGGTTAGGATCCCTAGGGTTAGGATTCCTAGGGTTAGGGTTAGGGTTAGGATCCCTAGGGTTAGGATTCCTAGGGTTAGGGTTAGGATCCCTAGGGTTAGGGTTAGGATCCCTAGGGTTAGGATTCCTAGGGTTAGGGTTAGGATCCCTAGGGTTAGGGTTAGGATCCCTAGGGTTAGGATTCCTAGGGTTAGGGTTAGGATCCCTAGGGTTAGGGTTAGGATCCCTAGGGTTAGGATCCCTAGGGTTAGGATTCCTAGGGTTAGGGTTAGGATCCCTTTAGGGTTAGGGTTAGGATCCCTTTAGGGTTAGGGTTAGGATCCCTTTAGGGTTAGGGTTGGGGGGTGGCTTATCAGTGTGTATTCTTGTGTTTTTCTATTGAAACGCACGCATTTAAAAACGCAAGCAAACGCATGTGCTTAAAAACGCATGCGTTTACATAGACAGCAATACGTTTTTTTGCCGCAAAAAACGCATGCTTTTTTGCCGCAAAAAACGCCTCTAGAAATTACTACATGTTGCATTTCCGCAACAAAACGCAAGCATAGAAACGACGCATGTGTCGTCAAAACGCGGCAAAATGCATGCAAAAAAAGCATGCGTTTTTAATGTTAAGTATAGAAAAAAAAAACCGCATGCGTTTTTTTGCGCTAAAACGCAGCAGCAAAAAACGCAAATGTGAAACCAGCCTTATTGAGGATCATTTGCCAATTAGTCAGTGGGCGTCAGATGGTTTTTAGTTCCCAACGTCTGCGGGGACCATTTTTTTTTATGAAACCCAAATGCAAAAATTATTTTTGCAAATGGGTTTTATTAACAATTTGGCATCATTTGCCTTTTACGGGCTTTTTGTTTTTTTCGCTGTACATTGTTGGCTGCAAAAAAAACGAGTCAACAAAGGATCCATCAGCGAGCTCGTTCTAACAAGGAGTTTGCACCTATATTATCTTTAATTTCTCTGAACTCTGATTTATGACCACAGTCCACCTCCAAGTACTTTGTGGTCATAAATCAGATAACTCTGAAAAAGAAAGATAAAAGAGCAACAAACTCCCCGTCAGAACGAGCTCACTGACCGTTTCTTAATGAAATCATTCTACAGCCGGCGAGGTACAAACAAGGAAACAAAGAGCCCATAAAGCCAAAATGGTTCAAAGTTGTATTTTTTAACTCACACCAATCATTTAGATAAGAGAAACTGACCGGAAATGTCCTGGCCTCCAGTGATGATCTCGTTCTTATACATAGAAACCGACCTGATAAAAGAAAAGCTGCAGTATTAAGCATAGAGGAGAAGGAATGCCTATACCGGCATGAACTGATCAGTAGCCATGAATTCAGTGATAACACTTTCTGATACCACTAGGGGGCGCTCACTAAATATAAAGTAATCAATAAGTTCAGTACTATTTTTTTTTTCAGAAACAGCGCCACCATGGACTGCACCTGGTATTGCAGCTCCTTTCACTTAAAAGGATTGTCCAAGATTAGAAATCCATGGCAGGTTCTTTTCAGAAACAGCGCCACACCTGACTGTGGTTGGTGCGTAGTATTGCAGCGCAGCTCCATTCACTCCTATGGGGCTGAGCTGCCGGGCCAGATACAACCTTTCACCATTTTGCCAATGTGATTTGGTGGCAGACTTTTGTCTCTTTCCAGATATTCTTAGCAGCTATGGACATAAATGGAGAAAACAATGTGAAATAATTAAAAATTGGCACAAGACCGTTATGAAAAGTCTTTCCGTGTTGTTCAATAGAGCAATGATGTGATAAATTCGAGTTCTTTTCAGCACTGAGATGACCCAGAGTCCCAGGCTGACTACCTCTACCCTACGCGGGCTGGGAGAAGAAATAATAGTCCGGTACTGATAGAATAGTGACTGGCGCTAAGTGACCAGTCCTTCCAGGGCGCATTGTGGGCACAGGTCAGTGCAGTCTGCAGGGCACAATGAATCATTATGTCAGCAGCATCAATTACTTTCCCTCTTCTAAAAGGGGAGGCTTGTCATCCTCAATGTAGATTTCCAGCAATGGTTTGCAATAGAAACTTTCATTAAAGGGATATACAAATGTTTAGCTGCAACTTCAAAAGTTGCCTGAACTGCAGCACCGGACACACAGAATATACAGTATATGAGTGGCGCGATCAATACGAGATTGGAGGAGGTCCGAGAACCAGCACACCCTCCAAACAGCAATTTGAAGGTCCCATGGAAGCTGAAAACAAACAGTATATGGAACAAGAATAGCACCACTCTGTGCAATGTGTAGTGGCCATACTGCAACTTACTTCCCATCCCATTCACTTAAAGGGGTTGTCTGGGACTTTAACATTGATGGTCTCACATCCAGCCTATATTACTGGGAGAGACACAGACCTCACATCCAACCTATATTACTGGGAGAGACACAGACCTCACATCCAGCCTATATTACTGGGAGAGACACACAGACCTCACATCCAACCTATATTACTGGGAGAGACACAGACCTCACATCCAGCCTATATTACTGGGAGAGACAACCAGACCTCACATCCAGCCTATATTACTGGGAGAGACAACCAGACCTCACATCCAGCATATATTACTGGGAGAGACACAGACCTCACCTCCAGCGTATATTACTGGGAGAGACACAGACCTCACATCCAGCCTATGTTACTGGGAGAGACACACAACCCTCACATCCAGCCTATATTACTGGGAGAGACACACAGACCTCACATCCAGCCTATGTTACTGGGAGAGACACACAAACCTTACATCCAGCCTATATTACTGGGAAAGACACACAGACCTCACATCCAGCCTATATTACTGGGAGAGACACAAAGACCTCACATCCAGACTATATTTCTGGGAGAGACACACAGATATCACATCCAGCCTATATTACTGGGAGAGACACACAGATCTCACATCCAGCCTATATTACCGGGAGAGACACACAGATCTCACATCCAGCCTATATTACCGGGAGAGACACACAGATCTCACATCCAGCCTATATTACCGAGAGAGACACACAGACCTCACATCTAGCCCTTATTACTGGGAGACACACACAGAGACCTCACTTCCAGCCCTTATTACTGGGAGAGACACACAGACCTCAAATCCAGCCCTTATTACTGGGAGAGACACACAGACCTCACATCCAGCCCTTATTACTGGGAGAGACACAGAGACCTCACTTCCAGCCTATATTACTGGGAGGGACATTCCCACTGTATAAAAATCTGTTTGTCCCTGTCAGTAATATAGGCTAGATGTGAGGTTTGTATGTCTTGCTCTAGTAATATCCCTTTTGTCCGGTACTTACATCACATGTTTTTCTTGTCTGTAGTATTTGTTCTGTTTACATTACTTGTAAGAAAGCACAGATAATGCTGAGCATGTTACAGTGCCATGTAAAAGTTGTGGCACCCCTGGTCAAAATTACTGTTATTGTAAACAGAGATGCAAGATGAAATGATCTCTAAAAGGCCTAAAGTTAAAGATGACACATTTCCTTTGTATTTTAGGCCAAAAAACCCCCAATCTTTTATATTTTTTAAATTACAAAAAGTAAAATGGACTGATGGAGAAGTTTGGGCACCCTGCATGGTTGTACCTAGGAACACCCCCTTTTGTTATTATCTCAGCTTGTAAACGCTTTTTGTAGTCAGCCAAGAGTCTTTCAATTCTTGTTTGAGGGCTTTTTATCCATACTTCCTTGTAAAATTCTTCCAGTTCTGTGAAATTCCTGGGGCGTCTTGCATCTTCTGCTATTTTGTGGTCTAGCCACAGATTTTCAATGATGATCAGATCAGGAGACCGTGAGGGCCATTGTAAGGTGAGGACACAGGAGAGGTTTTCTTCTTATGACTCGTCCATGAAGGCCATAATTGTGCAGGTGTCTCTGAACAGTAGAACAATGTGCCACAACTCCACAGTCTGCTAAATCTTTCTGAAGGTCTTTTGCAGTCAGGCGGGGTTCTGATTTGCCTCTCTAGCAATATTAAGAGCAGCTCTCACTGAAATTTTGCTTGTTCTTCCAGACCGTATCTTGACCTCCACTGTTCCTGGTAACTGCCATTTCTTAAATACATTTTGAAATGAGGAAAGGGCAACTTGAAAAGGCTTTGCGATCTTGTTATAGCCTTCTCCTGCTTTGTCGGTCTCCACCATTTTCATTTTCAGAGTGTCGGCAGCTGTTTAGAAGAATCCATGGCTGCTGTTTTTTAGCACAAGGTTTAGAGGAGGCTGGGTTTTTACAAAGCTGGTAAATTTGCATCACCCGGCCTTTCCTAAGGATGATGGTGAACAAGTCATAAACCTAACAGGCTAATTAAGGTCTAAGTTATCTGAGCACACAAATCCCCAAGGGTGCCCAAATTTGCAGCGGCCCATTTTCAATTTTGTAATTTTTTAAATATAATAAATGAATAAATATATACTTTTCTTTGCCTAAAATATAAAGGTAATGTGTCATCTTTAATTTCAGGCCTTTTAGAGTCTATTTCATCTTCAACTTGCTTAACTGTTCACAATAGCAGTAATTCTGACCAGGGGTGGCCAAACGTTTACATGCCACTGTATATGGATTGGATACATGGATGGGGGTTGTGCACTCCTGAGTAGCCCCCGGTGACCCCTTTAATGTGCCATGTGTATATATACATTTCCTTTTATACATTGATATCTGCAGTTTAATCGTGCGAAGCTTCTCTTTACATTCATGACATGGAGAGGCCATCACATGAAACCGTAGCATCAATAGCCCTAAACCAGAAGAGCCGTCTGTGGTCTATCATCCATATTGATCAACCGCGCACACAAATCAATAATCCTCCTTTATGTTTCTGCTCGAGCTGCATTCACCGTTCATTGCACTAAACCTACAAAAATGTCTCCTCCGCAGGCGGCCGGAGTGCACGACACCGCAGAAGGCTTTGATAGGTTTCCATCGGATATGGCGGTGTTTAGATCTTTTTTTTTTTCTTTCCGATTCCACAGAGCGGAGTTTGCGGCTGCGAGAGCGGATACACGCAGATCATGAGATCGAGCGGCGTCCTCGACTACTGCTTGAAGGTCCCGGGCATCGAGTCCAAGAAGGCCGATGTGAAAACGTTTATTCCCAAGAGTAAACCCATCAACTCCAAACTCCCGGAGATATTCAACTGGTCGATTCAGCTGTTTGACCAGGGCAAGTACGAGGATAAAAAGTGTATGGCGCCTACTTAGGTCCCATTGTGAAAAACCGAAAAAGAAACCATGGCTAATACAACCCTATGGACACAGGTTTACATTTTTAGCTCCGGAACTTGACCCTGCGATCGTTTCATTGCTTGTTCTATGTACTGCAGTACAACTGTATGACCGTCATGGGGGCTTTCAGCAGGCACCTGGTAGCAATCGTGATGGGCGGCGTTGGCGACCATTGTGCACGTGCGCACCGGCAATCATCAATTTAATGTGGCTCTCAGTGATTGCAGTGATTGACAGCGGTGTTGAAATGGTTAAATATCAGCAACTCTGCTGCTGTTCCAAGCAGATACTGGCAGTGTAGCACAGCCGGCATCTAGTGGAAATGGAGCCGGGTCAGATCCTGGGCTCTCCACACAGGAGGACCCGACATAGGAAGAACTATTGTCTGCACGTAGGGAAGGTGTAACTAATCAGACTAGAGAGAAGTTGCAGCTGCTTAGCCTTCTTTATGTATTTATTTATTTTATATGAAAAACAAAATGTTTAAAAATACAGATTTAAACAGTAACTAAACTTTCCTATCCTTTTTGTTTTTAAACAATTTTGTCCAGCGTGGAAAGTTCTGAAACTTTGCAAATCACTTTATTAGGGAATTTGTCCCAATTTCTGTAAAGAAAAAAATTTGGAGTGCAGCTGATGGCAGTGATGGGTCAGCGCCGGTCTCCTCCGCTCAGTGAACAATCTCCTGCAGCAGCAGCTTACCCCCGGAGTTAGTAACACCGGTGCTGACCCATCACTGCCATCATCTGTGCTCCAAATGAGTACGTTCTGATATCAAGGTAGATGAAGGCAGAGAAATAGACCGGGGAAAAGTCCAGGTTTTTACAAGCTATTTACATGTATTTTTGTATTCTACAAGGATGAAAACAAAATCCCTTAATAAAGTGATTTGCAAGTTTCATAACTTTCCATGGTGGACCAAAGTTATTAAAAAAAAAATAAAAGTTTAGTTTCCATTAAACAATAGATCATTTCCTGATGACACATTCCCATGCAGTTGAAGGCTGTAGAAAAGTAAGCGATTGTCACAATGATGCTACTAAATGGAGAGATCAGGATCCCACGACGCGCGCCTGCAAGAAGCTTCTGGTCCCGTTAACATCCCCGGGTTTCGTCACACTGCAGATCCCAACCAGAGGTCCTGTCCATTAAGGCAGTGCGGAGAGAACACAGAAAACCCGATTTTAGGCACCATCAGGTTTGGCGCTGTCTCCATTGGTGTTGACGTATTTCCTATCTCGTTTGCAGACGGACGAGTGAGTCTCTGGGTCTACGTCGTAGGTGTTGGGAGCTTCCTCATCTTGGTTTTCCTCATCATCATTTCTTACTTAGTCTGGTATGTATTTCTTTCTTTTCTTAAGATTTTGTGACATCCAATGACAATCTGCCTCCCATGCATGTCAATGGTGTTCCCATAACCCTCGGTCACGTGCTTCGGAAAATTTCTGGGCAGATTTCGGCCATGGAAATTACAGATTGAATTTATTTGAAAAGTCCATTTTCTCCAAAAACAGCGCCACATCTGTCTATGGGCTGTATCACAACTCCGCTCCATTGAAGTGAATAGTCCTGAGCTGCAATACCGCACACAACCTGTAGACCAGTGTGGCACTATTTCTGGAGGAAAGTTCTTCCTACGTTTTTTTTATTTCTGGTATTTTCCCTGTAGATAGTTTATATAACGTTTTGTTGTTTCCTGTTTTCCAACTTGCAGCAGAAAACCGTCGAAACCGAAGACCGTATTTCCTCCGCAAAAGCCCCTGACCTTGGCCTACGACGGAGATTTCGACATGTAAATCACGTCTACAACATGGAATATTCAGCTGCCTTAACTGTCATCCCAAGAATTCTGAAAAAAAATATAAAAAGTAAAAAATTTCCCAAGGATTCTAAACAAACAAAACTAAAAAAAAATATAACGGGAAAATTTTTGTTGTTGCAATTATTCTGGGTGAAATCTAAAATGTGTAGGACTGGAGACAATATGGAGGATGCGGGATGGATAACCCAACTGAGTCGTGAAAAATTTGCCTCTGTGGATCGTGATGGATCTTGTAAAAATGCAGGATTTGTTTTTATGCGTTTTGGTCTCTGCAAGATGCCATTTGGACGACCGAATTAGACCTTTTTAGACCAACACTTGAACGTCTATAGTCATCGGCTCCAATATTGCTGTCTGTCCATAAAAAATTAACGGGGTCGTCTCTTGACCTGTTCATATACCTATAAGGGCACGTGGACATTATACAAGGGGGTCGGGGAATGAGCCAAGATGGAGGGTCACCCGGTAGGAATGGCCGCCAATCTGCCGGATTCGAGTCCTTCTTACCGCAGTCCGCAGCTTTCCCCTGCAAGTTACTTGGGTGTTAAACTTCAAGGTGCGGCGCCGATCCGGGGTCTCATGGTTCAGATGGAGTTTGCAGATCCTCCTTTCTTTGCAAGTTATATTCACACGGTTCTCCGGAGAAAATCAAGAGGCTCTTGCAGTGAATACGGAGACACATCAGGAGCACATGGCGGGCGCCAAATTTATTTTGTGTTTTTGACACTTAGGTCCGCAGCTGTCGGTGCATGCTGGGAGTTGTAGTTTTGCAGCTGGAAGGTATCGACATACAGCCGGCACACAATCGTTTCTCAGCTCCTGGCCGTGCCGCCATCTGTCCGTCACGTGAAGGCCGGCATCGCCTCTCGTCCCTCCCCAGTATTATATGCAGTTGTATATATTGTATATACCTGATCTCACATTTTAACACCTGCAAAACTGTTTTTTCTACATGGGATTTTGTGATATATTTATAACCCGAATTTTGTATTTATGTACAAATCTATCATCCGTCCGCCTCCACCAGTGAAGCCTTCAGCGAAAGACTCGTGACGGGTTCTGTAATTATTGCAAATAAACGTCAGTCAGAAACCTTCTGCGGATCGTTCCGCCGTCTTATATCGTGAGTTTCAGCCTTGAGCAAGACCTCATGGGATGTGTTCTCAAGTGTGGGAGGGTCCGTCTTGGTGGACGTTCTGCAATAAGGACGCTACATAGAGTGGCATTGCCATAAACGTTGTATAGATGGCCATCGTAACTGGCCAAACCTTGTGTTACAACTGGTCGATGGCAGTGGTGCAACTTGAATCTCATGGGCCCCAATGTAAAAGTTCCAATGGGCCCCTAATTATTGCAAGTTGTTAAGTGTTGGTCTTTTCAAATAGACCAAAAGTACTTTTTGGGGCTCCAGGGCCCAGGTGCGATGCCAACCTCTGCACCAATTGTACTTACACCCCTGATTGATGGGTTCTCGTAAGTAAATTGGCCATGACTGCTTGTCACGGAGCGTCTCCAATATAAACCGTTACAGGACTTCTATGTACAAAAAGAGCTCTTGAAAAAGTTTAGTAGAAGTCCAATTTGGACATTTTGGGATCCTGAGTAGAGAGGTCTACTGGAATCCATGGACAGCCCAAAGGCACACATTGCATCGTATTTTCATGTTCCCTCATGGAAGCCTAACTGCTGAGCAAATTATTGGAGGCCCCGTAAATTAAAGTGTGATTGTCCATCTGCCTTGTCCATGGTCCAAAATTCAATACTTTTTAATTTCTTAATATATCGGTATGTTGGTCCGAGCTCAGAGTTTTTGAAACCAAATGTTGCAGTCGCCACTAGAGGGAGCTCACTGCATACAGATTTATTATGAAAGTCTATGTGTAATCAGTATGCAGCTGACTCTCCAGCTCCCCCTGGTGGTGACTTGAGAAGCCAGCGTGTATAATACGGATTTGGAACGCTGAATTAAAGAAAAAAAAAAAACATTCTCCTCTCCTTTTAAGATATAAGAAATTAGAGATTTGGAACCTATGTTAATGAAAAAAAGCATATAAAACCAAAATAGTGTTCATAGATTTTTTTTTTTTTAAATTTAACGTCATCAAACTGCGTGTGAAGGGGCTGACTGACTCATGTCAATAGCTCCACCAGCCCTTTTCTCTGCACAGAAAAAGAAGGGGGCTGGCTCAGCTACAGTCAGCCGCTCCCATTCACACACCGCATTCATGATGACCAAAAGTGGAGCAAATTCCAGAAGAATGGGAAAGTTTTATGATTGAACCCATCAGCACGTTTTTACGTATGATTGTAGCGGTATGGCTCCCAAGAAAAATAATATTTTTTGTTACAGATCCTATGTGCCACTCATAAGAAATCATATGCAAATCAGGCTGGAAGCGCATTGGGGGCGTAGTCCCCTGCCTTTACTAGATGCATAGACACGCCCTAGTGCACTCCCAGCATGATTTGCATATGATTTCTATGCTGCATTTCTCATGACTACAGTATGAAATCTTTACAAATAAGGTATAATTTTTATTGGCGAGCAAGCACCCATACAGTCATACCACTACCTCCATATGTAAAATCCTGCTGACTGGTTCCCTTTAAAGGGGTATTCCTATCCCAATATGTAGTAGGTGTAATAATAATAATAATAGCAAATACCTCAAATTAGAACTGTAGTATAGTTCTTCTGATTCACTGTGTCTTTTTCCTCATGTGCAGGCATTTGCAGGACCTTAGGAATCCATGGTTACAACCACTGATATAGTGACAGCTAGTTACTAGTGGTTGTAACCACTGATACCTAAGGTCCTACAATGCCTGTACATGAGGAAAGAGACACAGTTAATCAGAAGAACTATACTACATTTTTAATTGGAGATATTTACTAATTTTATTATTGTTACACCTCCTACATATTGGGAGAGGATCCTGGAGATGGGAATATCCCTTTCAATTTAACAGTCTGGTATGGTGAAGCTGTATAACCACTGTGTAATCCGGTGAATGTACGGAGCTAAATATGTGCACAAACTACACAACTACTACAATATAAAGCTACAGGAGCGGCTCCGACAAGGAACATTTGGCTCCAAGGAGTTGTTAATTCAGGCTGGAAATTCGCTCATGTGACCGAGCACTCACTCAATCGCTTCCCTCGAGCAGTTTTACCAAACAAGTGAGATTGAAAGCCCCGGATCTACAGAAGACTTATGTCGGCTGTCAGGAGTCTGGAGAATTGGGACATGAAATGTGTACAGATCGCGCTGAGCAAACCCGAGGGAGATCAGAGCCTGACCGAGAATCTTAATGGACTCGGCCAAGGAGAAGCCGGGGTATTGTAGAGATGTCATGCCGCATCACAAAGGTACGAAACGGAGACGGAGAGGTGTAGGCATCATTCTGATAAAAGGATGGATTATTATTTATTATTATTATTATTTATATAGCACCATTAATTCCATGGTGCTGTACATGAGAAGGGGTTACATCAAAATACAAATATCACTTACAATAAAGAAAACTAACAATGACAGACTGGTAGAGAGGGGCGAGGACCCTGCCCCCGCGGGCTTACATTCTACAGGATTATGGGGAAGGAGACAGTAGGTCGGGGGGGGGTTGCAGTAGCTCCGATGGTGTTGAGGTGGCCGTGTGGTCTTTACAGGTTGTAAGCTTCCTTGAAGAGATGGGTTTTCAGGTTTCTTTTGAAGGATCCAAAAGTAGTGCATAACCGGATGTGTTGGGGCACAGAATTCCAGAGGATGGGCGGATATTCGGGAGAAGTCCTGGAGGCGATTGGGTGAGGAGTGAATAAGCGTGGAGGAGAGGAGGAGGTCTTGGGAGGACCGGAGATTACATGAGGGAAGATATTGAGAGATTAGTTTGGAAATATACGGAGGAGAAAGGTTATGGATGGCTTTGTAGGTCATTGTTAGTAATTTAAACTGGATACGCTGGGAAATTGGGAGCCAGTGAAGGGATTTGCAAAGAGGTGAAGCAGGAGTGTAACGAGGAGAGAGATTAATTAGTCGGGCAGCAGAGTTAAGGATGGACTGGATGCGAGAGTGTTAGAAGGTAGGCCACAGAGGAGGATGTTGCAGTAGTCGAGGCGGGAGATGATTAGGACATGCACGAGCATTTTTGTAGAGTGAGGGTTGAGGAAAGGATGGATTCTGGAAATATTTTTGAGCTGGAGGCGACAGGAGATGGCGAGAGCTTGGATGTGCGGTTTGAAGGACAGGGCAGAGTCAAGGGTTACTCCGAGGCAGCGGATTCTGTGGACAGGGAAAAGTGTGATTTTCATTTATTTTTATAGATAGATCAGGTAGGGAAGATATGCAAGATGGAGGAAAGATAATGAGTTCAGATTTGTCCACATTGAGCTTGAGGAGGCGAGAGGAGAAGAAGGAGAATATGGCCGATAGACACTCTGGGATTCTGGAGAGCAGAGAGGTGACATCTGGGCCAGAGAGGTAGATCTGAGTGTCATCGGCATATAGATGGTACTGAAAGCCATAGGACCTTATGAATTGTCCCAGGCCGAGTGTATAGATTGAGAAGAGTAAGGGTCCTAGGACAGAGCCTTGAGGGACTCCAACAGAGAGGGGGCGAGATGAAGAGGTAGTGTGGGAGTGGGAGACGCTAAATGTGCGGTTGGCAAGGTATGAGGAGATCCAAGATAGGGCGAGGTCTTTGACCCCAAAGGAAGAGAGGATCTGTAGTAGGAGGCAGTGGTCAACTTTGTCGAATGCAGAGGACAGGTCTAGAAGGAGGAGTATAGAGAATTGTCTGTTAGCTTTGGCTGTAAGTAAGTCGTTAGTAATTTTGGTCAGGGCAGTCTCAGTGCAATGGTGGGGACGGGAGCCAGATTGTAGGTTGTCGAAGAGAGAGTTAGATGCAAAGTGAGAGGAAAGTTCAGCGTGGACATGCTTCTGAAGGAGTTTGGAGGCAAATGGGAGCAAAGATATGGGGTGATAGCTGGGCATAGCGCTTGGGTCAAGAGATGGCTTTTTGAGGATAGATGTGATTGTGGCATGTTTGAAAGCAGAGGGGAAGGTACCAGAAGTTAGTGAAAGGTTGAAGAGATGGGTTAGGGATGGGATTAGGCTACTTTCACACTGGCGTTTTTTTTTTAATACGTCGCAATGCGTCGTTTAGGGGAAAAAACGCATCCTGCAAAGTTGTTTGCAGGATGCGTTTTTGCCCCATAGAGTAACATTAGCGACGCATTGCGACGTATTGACACACGTCGCAACCGTCGTGTTGTGGCGGACCGCCGGGAGCAAAAAACGTTAAATGTAACTTTTTTGCTCCAGACGGACCGCTTTTTCCGACCGCGCATGAGCGGCCGGAACTCCGCCCCCACCTCCCCGCACCTCACAATGGGGCAGCGGATGCGCCGGAGAATTCATCCGCTGCACCCTTTGTGCAGCGCTAACAACGCTAGCGTCGGAATCTCGGCCCGACGCAATGCGACGGGCCGAATACTGACGCTAGTGTGAAAGTAGCCTTAGTGTGGTGGTGAGGTTGGGAAGGAGGTGGGATGGGATGGGGTCAAGTGCACAAGTGGTGAGGTGTGAGAGAAGATGAGCAAGCTCCCCTTCAGAGATTTTGGAGAATGAAGATATGGGGTTTGGGCATTGGTCTCTCATACAAAGGGGTTGTGGTGGTTGAATAATGAAGACTTGCCTTGTTTGGTCTATCTTATTTTTGAAGTGTGTGGCAAAGTCCTCGGCAACGATTAGGGAACTCGGAGGGGGCAGTGGTGGGCGGAGGAGGGAGTTTAAAGTGTTGAACAACTGTTTGGGGTTGTGGGATAAGGAAGATACAAGGGTTGTGAAGTAGGCCTGTTTAGCAGAGGTGAGAGCTGATTTGAATGCGAGTGTTGCTTGTTTGAGTGCAGGTACAACAAAAGGAAAAAAGACTAGACTAATAATGATATGCACACCCATAAATAGTAAGAAAAACAGAAAAACTTTTATTATACCTCAAAAAAGACAGACACACAATAAAACCATTTAAAAGGGCCTAAATATAGGACCAATAGCCGTCACCCCTATAGTAATCATGCATAGTATGACATAACCAAAACATAAATTACAAATACAAATCAATTCGGATAATACAGTTGGTTATACAGATACAAAACGTCTCTAGCTCATATACCTAATAACCCAAATATAATAGTGGCATACTGAAAAGAGCACAATAATACAAATGGGACTAAATAGTGGCACACAACATGCTGTAGACATGTATAAATATTGTGATAACCCCATAAAGAACGAATATAGTGCAATGTAAAGACAAACCAGATGCAAAGATATGAGGCCCCCTACCTTAAATACAACTATATGGCAGGTTACAGTACACTCTGAGCATGCTCAAATACTAACGCATGTAAGTCACCCTAAGCCCAAATATTAATGCCGCAATGTGGACCTTAAATGTAGGCATAGACCCCAAAAGATATTAAGAGATCTATACTGACTTGGTCCAATGAAGGAACAATGTAAAAAAGTGATACATGGGATCAATAAAGCAGAGAAACCCATGCAATAAGATGTAAGAGTAGAGGGTATAATACCAATTGTAATGAAAGGTCCACAAACCCACAGAGTTGAGCGAGATCAAGAAATATACCAAAGGTAAAAGGTACAGCGCCAACTACTGGGAGTCGCGGCGGGCTGAAGGCACCCATAGGAGACCAGAGAAGAGGGGTGAGGCGAGAGCCCCATGTGTATCGCTGCGACTGCAGCTTCGTCAGGGGAAGCCCTCACAGATTAGGTTTTGCACCCTGCATTATCATTGTCATAGGAGTGCACCCTATTTATGCATATTTGCTTGTTTGAGTGCAGTGAAATCATCCTGTGAATGTGATTTCTTCCAACGCCGTTCTGCAGTTCTGGATTCTTGCCGAAGCTTTTAGTGATGTTATTGTGCCAGAGTTGTCTACTGGTTCGTCGCACTCTATGCATGACAGGGGCGACAATGCAAGAGTGGCATTGTAGAGAGCAGTGGCAGTGTCTGTGTCGTGGAGTGAGGATATGGATGCCAGTGGCAGGATAGAGTCAGGGAGTGGTGTCTAGGTGTGCGAGGTTCCTGCGTGGGTGCGCATGGTGCTGGACATGGGCGACAAGTGAGGAGGACAGGGAGGAGAATGTGCGTAGATGGTGGTCAGATAGAGGGAGAGGGGAGGTTGTGAAGTTAGATAAGGAGCATAAACGAGTGAAGACCAGGTCTAGTGTGTGTCAGTCTGTGTGGGTGGCTGCGGAGGACCACTAAGTAAGTCCAAAGGATGAAGTAAGGGACAGGAGTTTGGAGGCTGCTGACTGGTGGGTGTCAATGGGGATGTTGAAGTCACCCATGATGATGGTGGGAATGTCAGCAGACAGAAAGTGAAGGAGTCAGGTGGAAAATTGGTCAATAAAGGCAGTGGTCAGGCCCGGAGGTCGGTATATGATGGCCATTTGGAGGTTGTAGGGGGAGTAGATGCGGACAGAGTGGACTTTAAAAGAGGGGAGGATAAGCGAGGGTAGAGGTGGGATTGGGTTAAAGGTGCAGTTGGAAGAAAGGAGAAGGCTCACTCCTCCACCATGTTTGTTGCCAGGGAGAGGAGTGTTGGTGAAGTGGAGGACTCCGTAACATAGTGCAGCCGGGGAGGCTGTGTCAGAGGGTGTCAGCCATGTTTCGGTGATGCCCAGAAAGAAAAGATTACGAGAGGTACAGAGGTCGTGAATCACGTGGAGTTTATTGCAGATGGAGCTGGCATTCCATAGTGATCCAGAGAGAGGGTGCAGGGGGGTGGGCGTCATGGGCACGGATTTGAGGTGGGCAAGATTTCGGGTGTTTATATTGGGTTGGGAGCGATAGGAAGGGGTAGTAATAGGAGGTATGAGCTGTGGGGGCCCAGGGTTGGGAGATATGTCGCCAGCAGTGAGGAGAAGCAGAGAGAGACAGAGCAGGTGGGAGAGGGAGAGTGGGCGGCTTGTTTTGTGTTTTATGAGGAGAGATCTGAGGTTGAGGAGCAGGTCAGCAGAGGAGGACAGGTGGGGAGGCAGGAGGGAAGGAGAGATTATTACTTGGTTAGACGGTGCTGGGGTTTGAGGATAGCGAAGGAGAGTGAGGAGTAAAGGAGCCAAAACTGTTAGAGCGTATGTCAGCATGATAAGAATAGGTGTGGCAGAAAGGGAATGAAATTTAGTACATTTATTAACAGTGGTTTGTCTTACCTTCTGTTCACTTCTGGCTCATTTCTGCTGCTATCATTTTAAAGACATCCTTTTAGAGACAGACCACGGTCCAGACAGACCTGTGTCTCTGAATTTATAACAAGCTAAGAGCTCAGGAAATAGTTCAGGTGTGATCAGGAGGAAGGGGCAGCAGGGAGACCGGTCACATACACAGGAGGGGATTAATTAGAAGTCAGAAGGGAAAATGCAGGAGGAAATAGATCCAAATGGAAAGGTAAAGCCAACTGTGTGTTGGCATCAAGGAATTAAAATGAGAAAACATGCCGGGAAAAAAAACCAGTAATAGCAGCCAGCGGACATACCAGGAAGGAATAGCAGGGTGAGGAAGATCAGGAAAGTTGGGTGATGGTGATGGGATTGGGGTAGCAGCCAGCGGACATGCTGCTCTCCTAAACCTTCTCTGGGCTGATCTCCCTTCTCTTTGTCACGCAAACACTTCTCGCAGTCTCCAATGGACGGATGGAAGCAAACCAAGAGCGGGTCTACCTACACCAACATTGTAATACAGACAGACGTCCATAACCGTGTCAGAAGAAAAACTAACCAAAGGCCGCGTTCACACGGTCAGTATTTGACATCAGTATTTGTAGCCCAAACCAGGAGTGGAACAATCAGAGGAAAAGTATAATAGAAACTCGTCACCACTTCTGTATTTATCACTCACTCCTGGTTTCAGCTTACAAATACTGATGAAAATACTGACCAAACACTGAATGCGTGAATGTGGCCTTATACTCAAAATAGATCCAATATTTGGGGAATTAAATTGCGGAAAAGATTTTTTCCAAAGCTCTAGACTCCCTGCATAGGCACAAGAGCAAAATGATAACATTGTTGCTACCTGCAGTCTCCACTAGAGGGAGCTGTATAATCAGTGTACAACAGCATGCAGTGAGCTCCCTCTAGTGGTGGATGCTGGCAGCCTGGATTTTATCATTTCACTCTAGGTTTATAGAAGAAAAAAATGCAAACACTGCCCCCGATAAAGACCTATTAAGACATTAAAAGGCAATTAAAAGAAATGTCATATATGTGTGATAGATGTGGATTAGTGATGAGCGAGTATACTCGTTGTTTGGGTTTTCCCGAGCACGCTTGGGTGGTCTCCGAGTATTTATGACTGCTCGGAGATTTAGTTTTTGTTGCAGCTGCATGATTTACGGCTACTAGCCAGCCTGATTAAATGTGGGGGTTGCCTGGTTGCTAGGGAATCCCCACATGTAATCAAGCTGACTGGTAGCCATAAATCATGCAGCTGGGGCAAGGAAAACTAAATTTCCCAACAGTCATGAATACTCGGAGACCACCCGAGCGTGCTCGGAAAAACTCGAGCAACGAGTATACTCGCTCATCACTAATGTGGATCCCAACTCTGGAACTGACCCCCATCTCCAGAACAGGACCCTCCAGTCTTTGTCTCTGCCTGATGGCACGGCTCCGCTATCGTCAGAAATCTTATAGAAGTGCACGAGATGGATGTGCGCGATCCACCGATCCTATATGAATGAAAAGGGCAGCAATATGAAAGTGAGCGACGCCACAATAAATCTTTATGCTTTATCCAATGTTCAATTTTTGCTGCAATTATTTTATCCTAAAATTGCGGCAATGAGAGCAGCAGTTTTACCTCTGCAAAAACTGTGATGTTGCTGCATCGAATGAATATACCCGGAGCTTTCCTGGAGACTATGTGGCAGATACGTTTAGGAATTGGCGCCTCCATCACATCTAACAAGACTGACGGGGAAAGTTCCGACGTTCCATTCATTGCTCGTAAAGATGCAGCAAATATATGCAGAGTCTCATGTTGCATGGAAAGCTGTTTTTTATGTACATTGTGTAACTGTTTGAGGCAGATTTTTACTTTTTTTTACCCCCAAAACTGCTGCAAACTTTTTAAGTTTCAGACTATGATGCAGATATTGACTCGTGCTGGCGTTTCATATCCCAGTTGTAGCCAGATTACGCTAAACACGACTGTGATCCCCAGTAAATTTGGTGCCAGTCCGCGCAAGAAAATAAAATCCGCGCTATGATCTGGCACAGATTTGCGCTATAAAACTTCTGACAACTTATGACCCGACTACCTTTCTAGACGCTTTTGAAAAGTGATTGGAGAAGCACAAAAAGTCCCATGGGAAACTGCTGAAAAATAATAACTCATCATCCCGGCCTCACCTGTCCACCATGACGCCATCTCATGCATCGCCACATGCCGCTACGTGGGGCATCGAGACCTAGAGGGTGAAGAGAGGACTGGAGCCTCAGGAGGCCAATGGAGGATCAGCAGGGACAGGAGAGGGGCGAGGTGATTACGATATTTCATAATACCTTTCTAACCATTCATTATACTTGGGGTCAGAAGACCACGGAACATAATAAATGGCTTTTTTTTGTTATCTGCAATCTGGGAACGTGATGCCAATCAATTTCTATTTCAACTTGAGAATATCTGCTAAATTAAAATTTGGGGACATTCACTCATCTTGTGACATCAGCCTTAGAAGACAGACCCCATTGACTAAAATGGGGTCCACCTTGTTTCCGTCATGGAATCTGGCATTTTATTGACGAAATTAGCACAGCTTGTGTTGCCTGCAGATGTCACGGATCATCTGATGTGGTCAGATGTGAACAGGGTCTTAGAAAATAAACCGAAAATCTGCACCAAAATGATAGCATGGCACACTGGTGACATCTGCTGTTCATACATGGTATTGCAATCCTGCTACAGAAAGGCTGATCATTATTATTATTTACACCAAGTGGGACCAAAAACCCAAATAGATGGGAGAAAAATACACCAGAATTCAGATTCAGGTTCTGCCCCCCAAAAATGTCTTGCAACACTTCTGATTCTAAGTCGTTTGTGCTAATTGTGTAGTCCAGACACTAGCCTACATTTTTTGAGTCTGAATTCTTTCGGATAATAGTGTGGTCTAGACACACTATCTCAGCAAATAAACACTGATTGTTTAATTAGTGACAGGTGACTGACAAGTCTGGGCCTATGGTTGTGAAACAGCTGGTTAAAAAGAGCGGAGGGGTACATCCAACATGAGTGGGAACAAGCGAGGTCGTGGTGGAAGGGGAAATAGGTTTGGTGTTCAAGGTGTACGTGGGTTAGGTGGTAATGTTAGTGTCCAAAGACCACTGACAACTTCTGTTACTGGATGACCTTCTTGACTCTTTTTTGGCAGCCGCACAGTGGTACGTCTTGTAGATGAGGGCCAGAAAGAGCACGTGCTCCAGTGGATGGCAAGTGCTGCATCAAGTGGCCTCACACACAGTACAATACACAGAGGTGGCACCCAAATTACTCTTATTTCCTCCCGTGTCACAATTCTCCAACCACAAAGCTAACTGTGGAGAACGACAGATGGGAGAGTCTGCAGAGCTGTTCACACATTCTATTCTATGGGCATCAGAGGTTTGCTCCAAATATTCACAGAGTCAAGAGGAGGAATTCATCTGCACCAATACCCCCAATTCTTTTTCAGTTGGACACAGGGCCAGATGAAGTAGGGTCCAAGCAGAATCCAGATCCTCATCACCAGATGTTAACCCCCGGGGGTGGAGGTAATCCTGATGATACTCAGATACCTGAGGCGCACGTGGACTGTACTGTTTTCTCAGGTCAGAAAGAGGAGGAGGGTGACCCCAGGGCAAGGAGTGGAAGAACAGAGAGGATGACTATGAGTTTGTAGATCTAACTTGGTGTGAACCCAGAGGCATGCAGCTGAGTAGCTCAGCAGAGGAGGTAGAGAAAGAGGAAGACGAGGAGGTTATGTTGCAGTTTGCCACACAGAAATGGAGTGGAGTGATGTAATGGCTACAAGCACTGCATCCTCAGCCACAACTCTGGCTGTGGCCAGCAGCAGTCGCAAGGTCTGCAGTTAGCTGGAGCGGCAAGGGATGCTTAGCTTGGGTCTTTTTTAAGACTGCAAAGGATGACCCAACTCATTATCTGCCAACTTTGCAAAAAACTACTCAGTGAGCTAAAAATTACAATAATTTGACTTCCACAATGCACGAACTGGCACATGTGTGATCAACAGGCATTAGTCTGGGAATCTCACTGCGCTAAAATGCGGACTAGTGGGCAATCCAAAATTGGCCTCAACTGGTCTTCAAAAAGCTGAATAGGGCATTTCTGGGAATAGTAGGATACTATCGGCAATTTATCCCAAAATTCTCCACGATAGCTGCCCCCTGACTGATCTTCTTAAGGGCACAAAGACGTCAATGGCCAAATGAAATGGTGCTCTAAAGCGGAGATGGTGTTCCAGGAGTTGAAGCTTGCCCTATGCAAACAGCCGGTCTTGGTTGCACTGAACTTCACTACGGAGTTCATAGTCCAGACGGACGCCTCAGAAGTCGGGTTGGGGGCTGTGTCGTCCAAGGAAGTAAGCGGGGAGAAACATCCCATCCTATACATAAGCAGAAAACTCTCTGCCTATGAGAAAATCTATGCCATTGTGGAAAAAGAGTGCTTGGCCATCAAATGGGCGATTGACTTGATGACCGACCTGTGAGGCCAGAAGTTTAAGTTATTGTCAGACCTTGCGCCCCTGAGATGGAACCGGAAGAATGCCCGGGTGACTGGGTGGTTTCTGGCGCTCCAGGATTTAACCTTCCACGTGGAGCATAGGCCAGGGAAACTACATGGTAACGCAGATGCCCTGTCCAGATTTCCCTGCTTAGTGAGAAAAGGTGCCAAAACCCCTGGCTTTTGGCAAAGGGGAGGGGATATGTGACAAAGTCACTGGAAGAGTGTTGGAGGAGAGATACGAATCACTGAGAATATTAGCTTCAGTGATTTGAAACACAGAAGTTTTGCTCCAGAACACTGTGTTGATAGGGGTTAATCGGCCATTTGAAGGGGGTTTTAGTGGACAACCATGGAGCTAGAGCGGGTGGGAGGTTGCCCACCTAATCTCCTCCCCAGGTTATGGTCTGGGATTTAAATAGGGGGTATTCTGAGGCATTCAGTGTTCAGTAGGGCTGAAGAGTGGAGCTCCAGTGCTTTGTGTCCTGACAAGGAAGCTGAACCTTTGTATGCTGATTTCTCCTGAGCGGGCAAATCCCCACAGACGTATGGACTGTGATACACCAGTATATTTTGCTTGCCTGTTTTGCCCTAAGGGCAGCGTTTATTTTTGCCTCTTCGTGGTTTATGCCGCATGTAGATAATAAACCCGTGAAGGAGTTATGGCTCTACCATAATATATAGATAGATTAGATAGATTGATCGATTGATGAATAGCCAGCAACTCATCTACCACGTACAGTAAATCATAGCGTGACAGATTAGAATAGAATAGATTGCATACAGTATATACACATAGAATAGAAAGATGTCAGTCATATATATAATTAGTGCACTGCTTGTGCAGCTTACTGTATATGTATTTAATTAATAAGTGATTATTTTTCAGAAAAAAATGGCTTGGGCTCCAGCATAATTTTCATAACCTGCAGAGGGAAAGCCGATGGCTGGGGGCAGATGTTTATAGCCTGGGAAGGGGGTAATACCCATGGAGCTTCCCAGGCTATTAACCCCATACTGCCATCGGATGTACTATTACACCAATGGCAGTATCCCCCGCTTTGATGTGGGCTCCGGCGGTGAGCCCACCTCAAAGGCGGGACATGTCAGTTGCTTTGTACAGCTGACATGTGCCCGCAATAGGCGCAGGTGGAATCGCGATCTACCCGCACCTATTAACTAGTTAAATGCCACTGTCAAACTGACAGCTGCATTTAACAAGCGCTTCCGGCCATGCGGCTGGAAATGCGCGCACCGGTGACCCCGTCACATGATCGGGGGTCATCGGTGCATTGGCATGACAACCAGATGTCTCCTTGAGACCTCTATGGTTGTTGATGCCGGATTGCTGTGAGTGCCACCCAGTGGTTGGCGCTCATGGCAAGTCTGCAATTCAGCTACATAGAGGCGATCTGAGCATCGCCTCTATGTAGCAGAGCTGATCAAGTTGTGGCAGCTTCTAGCTCCCCATGGAGGCTATTGAAGGATGCCAAAAGTAAAAAGAAAAGTTTTAAATATATTAAAAAAATAAAAAAAACAATTAAAAAATCCCAAACCTATACATTTGGTATCACCGCGTTCAGAATCACCCAATCTAACAATAAAAAAAGGATTAACCTGATCGCTAAACTGCGTAGCGATAAAGTAAAAACACCAGAATTATGTTATTTTGGTCGCCGCGACATTGCATTAAAATGCAATAACGGGCGACCAAAAGAATGTATTTGCACCAGAAATGGTATCCTTAAAAATGTAAGCTTGGCTGGCAAAAAATAAGCCCTCACCCGACCCCAGATCATGAAAAAGGGTATCGGAAAATGGCACAATTTTTTTTTTTGTTTAGCAAAGTTTGGATTTTTTTTCACCACTTAGATAAAAAAGAAAATATACATGTTTGGTGTCTATGAACTCGCAATGACATGGAGAATCACAATGGCAGGCCAGTTTTAGCATTTAGTGAACCTAGCAAAAAAGCCAAACAAAAAACCAGTGTGGGATTGCACTTTTTTTGCAATTTCACAGCACTTGCAATTTTTCCCCCCGTTTTCCAGTACATGGGAAAAACCAATGGTGTTGTTCAAAAATACAACTCGTACCGCAAAAAACAAGCCCTCACATTGCCATATTGACAGAAAAATAAAAAAGTTATGGCTATGAGAAAGAGGGGAGCGAAAAATGAAAACGCAAAACAAGCTCAATGGGTTAAAGGGTTAATATCAGGTCACAGCTGTATACTTAGCCATTCCTGGTAATTAAAATGGGGGACCTCCCTCCCCAAAAATGACGTAGGGTCCCCCTATAATTAATTAATATCGATAGTGGCCTCACCCCAAAATAAAAACATCAGCTCTCAGCCGCCCCAGAAAAGGTGCATCTATTAGATGTGCCAATTCTGGCACTTAGCCTTGCTCTTCCCACTAGCCCTGTAGAGGTGATAAGTGGGGTGATAGTTGGGGGGTTGATGTCACCTTTGTATTATCAGCTGACATCAAGCCCAGAGGTTAGTAATGGAGAGGAGTTTATAAGACGCCCCCATTACTAACCCCATAGTGATATTGTATAAAAAAAACACACACACACCTAGAATAAAGTCCTTTAATTAAAAGAATGACACAGACTCCTTTAATGAATCTAAATTAAACCATACTTACCTTATCGCCCATTCCAGTGAAGCCAATGTCTCTTGTAACAAAAAAAAATAATAAAGCAACCTAATACCTCTCCGACGAGAAGATCATAATCCAATTGTCCAGCGACGGATCTAGCTCTGATACATCTAGGTGGCAGGCTGCATTGTTGCATGAAGCGATTATACAGCCTGCCATCCAGCAGAGACACTGAGCAGCGTGTGCTAGTGATCCTCTGCGGCTCACGGTGATAAACTCCTATGACCTGACTGACATCACCGCAAGCGTCAGAAAGTTCACACAATCACGGTGCCGTCAGAAAGGTTCTCGGAGTTCACAGCCAATGAACTCAGTTCAACTCAGCGCGAGCGCCGTTAGAGCTTTTATTTTAGATCTCAGTTTGTCGTCAGCGAAAGTGAATATGGCTGAAAATTCTATCCTGAAACATCTGAGCATTTGTTACAATTGCATCCAGCCCAGATAATTATCTATGTGCTCCTGATGCATTTTCTATCCCAAAGTTTTCATCTGTCCTGAGCGTTTGCTTCAATGTGTCAGTGCTGTAAAGGACTTTGACCTGTAAAGGATACATTTGTAGCAAACTCTGAGTTGTGAGAAAGAAAAGGAAGGAAACTAGAAAACTGATAAAATTAAAATAAAGAAATAAATAAAAATAGGCATTTCATGGGGTTGTCTGGTTTGGATAAGGGTGGAAAGCGACAACAAAGAGTACCTGTAGCTCTGGGGATAAATCTGCGCATTACTTGGGCTGCCCTGTAATCCTAATATGTCCTGTGCAATGTTCCGATTCCCCTGTGGAGGCGCTGCAGTAAAGTTGAGGTCCCGCAGGCGCAGCGCCCTGCAAGCTACTGACTGACTCCTGTACATTGAACTTGTAAGCTATTCTGTTCTATGTTGCACTGCTGACATCTGGTGGACAAAACTGAGAACAACCAGGAAAAACTTTTCTGACCAGAGATAAAAGAAATTATAATATAACACATGAATGTGTCAGTCCATGAGCAGAAAATTAAACTACACTGTGAAATACTTTTATACCCTTGCTGTAATGCTGCCACAGCGCAGTATCGTGCGTCCTATCCCAGGGGGTGCTGGAGAGGGAAGATAGGTAGCACTCACGGCGTAACACTAGAGAGTGGCAGCACAGACGCCACTAGGTGGTGAGAGAGATGTCAGACAAGCCGAGTCAGGAACGGACAGGAAAGGCAGTACCAGGCGAAATAGCAATACACGTGATCAGATACAAGCCAAAGAAGTCAGAACCAATCGGGAGCAGAGATGCCAGATATGTGAGACAGAGAAACAGGTCAGAGGACAAGCCGGGTCAGAAACCAAGGTCACAGCATGGGGAGCAAATAGCAAGACGAGCGGGGAAGCAGGAATGGGAACTGATCAAATGGTCAGAGGCCAAATCAGGGTGTAACGGGTCAGTCATTCAAGCCGCGGGCAAAACAGATCCCAAAACGAGGAAAAGAAGGTTAACCCCCGCATCAGGGGTGGACACAGACAGCTTGGGGGCCCTGTGCAGGAAATGTCTGAGCCCCCTCCTTATATATATATATATATATATATATATATATATATAATGTTTCCTGTCCCGCACTGATGATGTCATTCAGCCGCTGCTGTGTGAGACAGGAAGTAGGACAGATCCCTGCAGCTCTGCTCCGCTGCCATTTTCTCTTGCAGGAAGTGAAGCTACAGGGATTGCTCCCTGCCCGCCGCACATGAGGGCAATCTGGCCAGGGGCCCCTCGGGGCCGGAGAAACTGGCCAGATTGCCCTCATAATTAGCCACCCTGTAGGTGCCCCCCGGAGCCTCCGGGCCCCGATGCAGCCACACCGGTTGAACAGCTGGTATGTCCGCCCATGCCCCACATGACCAGACCAGGGAGAGAAGAGCAAGAAACAAACCCCCGGCCTGGATCATGACACTTGCTTTTCTTTAAGCTGTTTTTTTTTTCCAAACGAGGATAGATTAGATGAAAGCAAAAAATAAAAAAAAAGATTTTCTTAAAATACAATTTTTTTAAAAAATTCTAACCTGTACTAATACAGCCTCCATCGCCTCTACATAAGCTCTCAAGTTTTACATTACTCGACTCGTTCCCTTCTGGCACCGAAGCAAATGTGGGGTGACATGGCATGTGGGGTGGTGGCGGGGGTGATGCATGATGTCAGTATGACTTCAGAGAACTAAACAGGAGCAGAAAATGTTTGATTTTTTAAACCCTTCGCTTCGCTAATAGCAAATGTTATACTTTAGTTTCAGACCAAACTTATTTGCACCCAATTGAATCAGCAATGAATTTGAGCAAATCTGCTTGAATCGCATTTGGAGAGATTCGCTCATCTATGGCCACTGATGTAATTTAGTGACTGTGAAATGCTGCCACCTAGTGTTCAGAAAATGAAATTGCAAGCGGTCAAAAAATGCATAGGAGACATAACAATTTTGAGTTTTCCTGCTGTTTCTGCAGCACTTATATAATGCATGCTGCCATGTAAGGGTGGTTTCACACTTGCGTTTTTGTCTGCAGCGTTTTTTTTTCACAAAAACGCATGCGTTTTTTTCCCTATATTTAACATTGAAAACGCATGTGTTTTTGTTTGTACGCGTTTGGTCGCGTTTTGCAACGCATGCATTTTTTTACTGCATGCGTTCATTTTCAGAAATGCAACTTGTAGTATTTTTGAGAGGATTTTTTTGGACCAAAAAAACCGCATGCGTTTTCATGCATTTTTTTTGGGTCAAAAAATACATTGGAGTAAATGGGAACGCATGCGTTTTTATATTAAAAAACCAGAAAACACACTGATATGCCACCCCCCAACATAAAGGTGATAAAGGGATCCTAACCCTAACCCTACCCCTAACCCTACCCCTAACCCTAAGGGATCCTAACCCTACCCCTAACCCTAAGCCTACCCCTAACCCTAACCCTACCTCTAACCCTAAGGGATCCTAACCATAACCCTACCCCTAACCCTACCCCTAACCCTAAGGGATCCTAACCCTAACCCTACCCCTAACCCTACCCCTACCACTAACCCTAATCCCGTTAGGGTTAGGGTTAGGATCCCTTAGGGTTAGAGGTAGGGTTAGGGTTAGGATCCTTTAGGGTTAGGGTTAGCGGTAGGGTTAGGGTTAGGATCCCTTTAGGGTTAGGGTTAGGATCCCTACCCCTAACCCTACCCCTAACCCTAACTATTTCTGTTTATAGTGGGTTTTTTACTTTATTTTGATGATTGGCAGCTGTCACACATTTCTCAGCATGCGTTTAAAAAACGCAAACGCATGAAAAAACGCATGTAAATGCGTCAAAACGCCACGTTTTTTTCACCACATGCAAAAACGCATGCGTAAAAAAAACGCAGCGTTTGCACGCGTTTACATGCGTTTTTTCACCATGCGTTTTTTGCGTTTTTTACCGCAAAAACGCACCCAAAAAAACGCAAATGTGAAACCAGCCTAACACACAGAATAACGATACGTCCCTCACTAGGAATCCTTACAGTGGCCTAAATACTAAATGCACTATTTAATTGACCCAGCTGCCATTCCATAGAGAATGCAGAGGAGATCCATTAGTGTGAGTTATGTCATGCCAGAATCTTCAGAAATCTATAAGTCTTATTAAATAACAGATGAAGGAATGAAAGAAAACACTTTTGGTAACTACTTCTGGTGAATGAAGGTTTATGGCGACACCGTGAAAATCACACAGACGCAGCCTGCACCTAGATTTGTATGAAATGCAAAAATTTATGACAATCTTGCAACATTTCTGGCATGCTGCAATTTTTTTTTACTGCGTTTAGATTCTAAAGACTTGTTACAGATTTTGGGTGCAATAACGCCCCCAAATCACAAACTATCGCAAACTATTTTAATATCAGCCACAAGTCTCTTGTGATTATTTGGCTGCGTACTATATAGTAAAAAATTACTCACTGATATTTTGGATATTAATTGCAGTACATTTTTAAGTTAATGAGCCGCCAAACTGTCCCAGCGGGAATTATTAACATTGCAGTTCACATTATCAACAGCAGGTGGCAGCAGCTGCCTATATACTTATACACATATACATCTATAGTTTTATATTCAGCAAGAATTATAAAGAAAAGTCGTATTCTTCCATATAAACTCATATGAATTTTTTTTTGCTGTGAAAACGTTTAACTGGAGCAGATAAAGTCCTCAACCAGGTCCAAATCATGTACCTGGACTCTCACCTGTCACATTACACTATATAGGGACTATATACAATGTACACAAAAGATTGTGAGCCCTCGCGGGCAGGGTCCTCATTCCTCCTGTACCAGTTATGACTTGTATTGTTTAAGATTATTGTACTTGTTTTCATTATGTATACCCCTCCTCACATGTAAAGCGCCATGGAATAAATGGCGCTATAACAATAAATAATAATAATAATAATAATGTACGAATGAAGTCTCCATGTGTCTAATGATCTAACATTCATTCATATTGATTAAAAGGGACAAGTGGAGACAGCCGAACGCTCCCATAAGGATGAACAGAGCGGCAGTGAGGATGAGCGACCTCCATTCATAAGTCATAAAAGAAGGGAGAAGGCGAAAAGTAATAAGGAGTCTATCCAAAAATGTGAATACAATCCTAAACAACAAGGAGACTCTACTACAATACATGATACAAAAACCTTTATAATTATTACATAAAATACCCAGTAAAAATGCATAAAATACAAGGAGAGCAATACAAGATGCAGGGTAAAGTATGGTGGCCAGCGGGAATGATGTTAACAAATTATTATTACTGAGTACAGGTCTGGCTGTGAGGATCACAATGAAGGACACATCCAAAATCTGCGATTAGTCCAATCTCAGCGAAAGTGAAACAACATGGAGAAAGTTCTTTGGAACATCACAAAAAAAAAGTATGATGCCCGGAACAGGACCAATCAGCGTGGAATCCACCAAACCCAAACAGAGCAGAGAGGAATAGAAGGAAAACATAAAGCAATAGAAAGTAATACATAATCGCTGAGAGGAGACTGCGTGTCCACAAAAAAATCGCCTCCGACGCGCGTTTCACTTTAGTGTTTCGCCTCAGCTTCTTCAGGTGGAATTTGAGGAAAAGTCAAAAGGAGGAATTTTCTGTAGAAAGATGCGCCCAATGAACTGATCTAACCTCTAATGAGACACCTGGCCTCAGAGACTGTCGGGGTCCAGAACAGCGACATCCTGCCCCTCCCTGATGCCTCAGAAGAAGTCACTTCGGCTACTTTCACTCATCTTTTTTTTTGTTTCAGGTAGAATCCAGCAAATTTTTGAAAAAACGGATCCATCACAAATAGTGAAAAACTGATGGATCCATTTTTCTGCTGAATCTGGTTTTTTGTTTTTTAATAACTTCCTATTCCGGGGGGAGAGAGAGAGAAGAGAGGAGAGAAGAGAGAGAAAGAACTAATTTTAGATGGATCCAGCAAAAATCTGATGAAACGTGTGGCCATCAGGCGCAATCCGGTGCTAACACAACTCTATGAGAAAAAAACGGATCCGGCGGGAAAAAAAAACGGATCCGTTTTTTTTTTCAAAAATTGCCGGATTGTGGCTGACGGCAAAAACCTGATGTGTGAAAGTAGCCTAAGGGAGTCACTAGGGGGTCACTAAGCTGATAATGTTTAGTGTTGAAAAAAAAGTCGTATTCCATAGAATCAGGTTTTGGCGTTGTTGGTGCATTTTTTCATCACTCATTCATTTTTAATGGGTGAAAAATGCTGAAAAAAGTGACATGCTCCATTGTGCGAAAAGCATGCAAAGCACAAGATCCCGAGGCCAAAAAAAAAACCACACAAGTCGCGTGCATGAGATTTCTGAACTCTCACAGACTTTGCTGGTACTGTAAAACACAGCTGAAAATTTGCATAAAAAAGTATATATATAAAAAAAACCAGCATAAACGCCCAGTGTGAACTTAGCCTCACTCTTCAGAGCCCCGGTTATTAGAATTAGTGTGCTTCCCGGGTATCGGACCCCCAGAGATCGGACCCCCAGAGATCGGGGGTCACACTCCAGGCTGATACATTTTACCTGCACTGAGACATTGTAGCGAATGACAGGAGACAGATTTATGCTGCAGATGTTCTCTAGGCCTGGATGCAATGGTAACAAACTCTCAGCTGTCAGAAGTATTAAAGCTCTAAATCTCTATTTCCATTTACTGAAAGCACAGACCTTAATATTGTTACAAACAATGAATACATTATATATATATAATAAACTTTCCGTGGCCTCCGCACTGGTGGTCGCTGCTCCTTCTTGCACAGAGATGACCTGTGACCGGCAGCGAACACATCACTGATATCACTTTTTGCACAGTGGCTTCTATGGCTGACAGTGGGGAGACATTGTAGCATTGGGGGTACAGATTTACTGACAAGGGATGAATTGTGTTTGGCACTGGGGGGCGTAGTGTTTCCCCACCATATAGGATCACCTTTGCCGACACCGCAGTGCACAGATCAGATAATGCTCATTTTCATTTAGTAGATGATGCAATCATGTTATTCAAAAGAGGCTCTGCAGCAGCTGAGGACATAGAGACCTCATCTGATGTAGTCTGCTCTGACCTGTAGGCATAGAACTACTGTACTGCCCTACCTGTCCTGTCCAGCAGGTGTCACTGTGGTCCCTGATATTCTGGGATCTGGCAGAAATATTAATGAATTCTAAGTGTATTCATAAATGTGGATCCGACACCGTCACAATTATTATCATCAGAGCTGATCCGTTCACATTCATTCCCTCTACAAATATACGCTGCAGCCTTCCCAGGTCCATACATCTCCTGATCCTGGAAATATTAATATTAAACAAAGTTTTATTTTCTTATATTACAGGAAAAAGTTATTACAGCGGCGAGCAGGTAACCGTCTCCCCCGACAAGCCGACACAAGCAAATCACTTCTGGAGCAGACGAGTGAATGTACAAGACGGCGGACTCCATCATCCGCTCCTTCATCAGGATGGTGAGAAGTGTGATTTTACTGTAAATTAGTATGTTCTTAATTCTGGGGGCGGCGGGGGCCTCGCTGTACATTATCTGACAGAGGCGGCAGCGCCGGATTCATTTTTTTTTGTGATTTGAAACAAAATTGCATTTGAAGAAGACCCTGAAACTTGAAAAGGATCTTGAAGAACGAGGAGCCATTCAGCCTCTGAGAGCTGTGGACTCATAAAGCTGAGGGGTTAAATGGAGGGAGGTCCTGGGACTAAAAGGAAAACTACAAGGAATGGGAGGATACGCACTGGCGTAAGGATGGGCGCTCACTGGGCAATATCTGGTGACTCTTTAAGGCTATGTACACCTTTGAAATGGGAAAAAATAACATTAGATATGTTAGTGGTGACATTTTGTTAATATAATTAAAGATTAAATATTCATTCCTTCATTTATTTTCAAACTCTGATTTTCAATTTGGCACTTGAACCAAGTTTCAGATTTTTTTCTCGTGGGAGTGTCTCTCCCAGTAATATAGGCTGGATGTGCGCTCTGTGTATCTCTCCCAATAATATAGGCTGGATGTGAGGTCTGTGTGTCTCCCCCAGTAATATAGGCTGAATGTGAGGTCTGTGTGTATCCCCCAGTAATATAGGCTGGATGTGAGGTCCGTGTGTCTCTCCCAGTAATATAGGCTGGATGTGAGGTCTGTGTGTCTCTCCCAGTAATATAGGCTGGATGTGAGCTCTGTGTGTCTCTCCCAGTAATATAGGCTGGATGTGAGATCTGTGTGTCTCTCCCAGTAATACAAGGCTGGATGTGAGGTCTGTGTATCTCTCCCAGTAATATAGGCTGGATGTGAGCTCTGTGTGTCTCTCCCAGTAATATAGGCTGGATGTGAGCTCTGTGTCTCTCCCAGTAATATAGTTTGGATGTGAGGTCCGTGTGTCTCTCCCAGTAATATAGGCTGAATGTGAGGTCTGTGTGTCTCCCCCAGTAATATAGGCTGAATGTGAGGTCTGTGTGTCTCCCCCAGTAATATAGGCTGGATGTGAGGTCCGTGTGTCTCTCCCAGTAATATAGGCTGGATGTGAGGTCTGTGTGTGTCTCTCCCAGTAATATAGGCTGGATGTGAGGTCTGTGTGTCTCTCCCAGTAATATAGGCTGGATGTGAGGTCTGTGTGTCTCTCCCAGTAATATAGGCTGGATGTGAGATCTGTGTGCCTCTCCTAGTAATATAGGCTGGATGTGAGATCTGTGTGTCTCTCCCAGTAATATAGGCTGGATGTGAGGTCTGTGTGTGTCTCCCAGTAATATAGGCTGGATGTGAGGTCTGTGTGTCTCTCCCAGTAATATAGGCTGGATGTGAGATCTGTGTGCCTCTCCTAGTAATATAGGCTGGATGTGAGATCTGTGCGTCTCTCCCAGTAATATAGGCTGGATGTGAGGTCTGTGTGTGTCTCCTAGTAATATAGGCTGGATGTGAGGTCCGTGTGTCTCTCCCAGTAATATAGGCTGGATGTGAGGTCTGTGTCTCTCCCAGTAATATAGGCTGGATGTGAGGTCTGTGTCTCTCTCCCAGTAATATAGGCTGGATGTGAGGTCTGTGTGTCTCTCCCAGTAATATAGACTGGATGTGAGGTCTGTGTGTCTCCCAGTAATATAGGCTGGATGTGAGGTCTGTGTGTGTCTCCCAGTAATATAGGCTGGATGTGAGGTCTGTGTGTCTCTCCCAGTAATATAGGCTGGATATGAGGCCTGTGTGTCTCTCCCAGTAATATAGGCTGGATATGAGGTCTGTGTGTCTCTCCCAGTAATATAGGCTGGATGTGAGGTCCGTATGTCTCTCCCAGTAATATAGGCTGGATGTGAGGTCTGTGTCTCTCTCCCAGTAATATAGGCTGGATGTGAGGTCCGTGTGTCTCTCCCAGTAATATAGGCTGGATGTGAGGTCTGTGTGTCTCCCAGTAATATAGGCTGGATGTGAGATCTGTGTGTCTCTCCCAGTAATATAGGCTGGATGTGAGGTCTGTGTGTCTCTCCCAGTAATATAGGCTGGATGTGAGCTCTGTGTGTCTCTCCCAGTAATATAGGCTGGATGTGAGGTCTGTGTCTCTCTCCCAGTAATATAGGCTGGATGTGAGGTCTGTGTGTCTCTCCCAGTAATATAGACTGGATGTGAGGTCTGTGTGTCTCCCAGTAATATAGGCTGGATGTGAGATCTATGTGCCTCTCCCAGTAATATAGGCTGGATGTGAGGTGTGTGTGTCTCTCCCAGTAATATAGGCTGGATGTGAGGTCTGTGTGTCTCTCCCAGTAATATAGGTTGGATGTGAGGTCTGTGTGCCTCTCCCAGTAATATAGGCTGGATGTGAGGTTTGTGTGCCTCTCCCAGTAATATAGGTTGGATGTGAGGTCTGTGTGTCTCTCCCAGTAATATAGGCTGAATGTGAGGTCTGTGTGTCTCTCCCAGTAATATAGGCAGGATGTGAGGTCTGTGTGTCTCTCCCAGTAATATAGGTTGGATGTGAGGTCTGTGTGTCTCTCCCAGTAATATAGGCTGGATGTGAGGTCTGTGTGTCTCTCCCAGTAATATAGGTTGGATGTGAGGTCTGTGTGTCTCTCCCAGTAATATAGGCTGGATGTGAGGTCTGTGTGTCTCTCCCAGTAATATAGGCTGGATGTGAGGTCTGTGTGTCTCTCCCAGTAATATAGGCTGGATGTGAGGTCTGTGTGTCTCTCCCAGTAATATAGGCTGGATATGAAGCCTGTGTGTCTCTCCCAGTAATATAGGCTGGATGTGAGGTCTGTGTGTCTCTCCCAGTAATATAGGCTGGATGTGAGGTCCGTATGTCTCTCCCAGTAATATAGGCTGGATGTGAGGTCTGTGTCTCTCTCCCAGTAATATAGGCTGGATGTGAGGTCCGTGTGTCTCTCCCAGTAATATAGGCTGGATGTGAGGTCTGTGTGTCTCCCAGTAATATAGGCTGGATGTGAGATCTGTGTGTCTCTCCCAGTAATATAGGCTGGATGTGAGGTCTGTGTGTCTCTCCCAGTAATATAGGCTGGATGTGAGCTCTGTGTGTCTCTCCCAGTAATATAGGCTGGATGTGAGATCTGTGTGTCTCTCCCAGTAATATAGGCTGGATGTGAGGTCTGTGTGTCTCTCCCAGTAATATAGGCTGGATGTGAGCTCTGTGTGTCTCTCCCAGTAATATAGGCTGGATGTGAGATCTGTGTGTCTCTCCCAGTAATACAAGGCTGGATGTGAGGTCTGTGTATCTCTCCCAGTAATATAGGCTGGATGTGAGATCTGTGTGTCTCTCCCAGTAATATAGGCTGGATGTGAGGTCTGTGTGTCTCTCCCAGTAATATAGGCTGGATGTGAGCTCTGTGTGTCTCTCCCAGTAATATAGGCTGGATGTGAGCTCTGTGTCTCTCCCAGTAATATAGTTTGGATGTGAGGTCCGTGTGTCTCTCCCAGTAATATAGGCTGGATGTGAGGTCCGTGTGTCTCTCCCAGTAATATAGGCTGAATGTGAGGTCTGTGTGTCTCCCCCAGTAATATAGGCTGAATGTGAGGTCTGTGTGTCTCCCCCAGTAATATAGGCTGGATGTGAGGTCCGTGTGTCTCTCCCAGTAATATAGGCTGAATGTGAGATCTGTGTGCCTCTCCTAGTAATATAGGCTGGATGTGAGATCTGTGTGTCTCTCCCAGTAATATAGGCTGGATATGAGGTCTGTGTGTGTCTCCCAGTAATATAGGCTGGATGTGAGGTCTGTGTGTCTCTCCCAGTAATATAGGCTGGATGTGAGATCTGTGTGCCTCTCCTAGTAATATAGGCTGGATGTGAGATCTGTGCGTCTCTCCCAGTAATGTAGGCTGGATATGAGGTCTGTGTGTCTCTCCCAGTAATATAGACTGGATGTGAGGTCTGTGTGTCTCCCAGTAATATAGGCTGGATGTGAGATCTATGTGCCTCTCCCAGTAATATAGGCTGGTTGTGAGGTGTGTGTGTCTCTCCCAGTAATATAGGCTGGATGTGAGGTCTGTGTGTCTCTCCCAGTAATATAGGTTGGATGTGAGGTCTGTGTGCCTCTCCCAGTAATATAGGCTGGATGTGAGGTTTGTGTGCCTCTCCCAGTAATATAGGTTGGATGTGAGGTCTGTGTGTCTCTCCCAGTAATATAGGCTGAATGTGAGGTCTGTGTGTCTCTCCCAGTAATATAGGCAGGATGTGAGGTCTGTGTGTCTCTCCCAGTAATATAGGTTGGATGTGAGGTCTGTGTGTCTCTCAGTAATATAGGCTGGATGTGAGGTCTGTGTGTCTCTCCCAGTAATATAGGTTGGATGTGAGGTCTGTGTGTCTCTCCCAGTAATAAAGGCTGGATATGAGGCCTGTGTGTCTCTCCCAGTAATATAGGCTGGATGTGAGGTCCGTGTGTCTCTCCCAGTAATATAGGCTGGATGTGAGGTCTGTGTGTCTCCCAGTAATATAGGCTGGATGTGAGATCTGTGTGCCTCTCCCAGTAATATAGGCTGGATGTGAGGTGTGTGTGTCTCTCCCAGTAATATAGGCTGGATGTGAGGTCTGTGTGTCTCTCCCAGTAATATAGGTTGGATGTGAGGTCTGTGTGCCTCTCCCAGTAATATAGGCTGGATGTGAGGTTTGTGTGCCTCTCCCAGTAATATAGGTTGGATGTGAGGTCTGTGTGTCTCTCCCAGTAATATAGGCTGAATGTGAGGTCTGTGTGTCTCTCCCAGTAATATAGGCAGGATGTGAGGTCTGTGTGTCTCTCCCAGTAATATAGGTTGGATGTGAGGTCTGTGTGTCTCTCAGTAATATAGGCTGGATGTGAGGTCTGTGTGTCTCTCCCAGTAATATAGGTTGGATGTGAGGTCTGTGTGTCTCTCCCAGTAATAAAGGCTGGATATGAGGCCTGTGTGTCTCTCCCAGTAATATAGGCTGGATGTGAGGTCCGTGTGTCTCTCCCAGTAATATAGGCTGGATGTGAGGTCTGTGTGTCTCCCAGTAATATAGGCTGGATGTGAGATCTGTGTGCCTCTCCCAGTAATATAGGCTGGATGTGAGGTGTGTGTGTCTCTCCCAGTAATATAGGCTGGATGTGAGGTCTGTGTGTCTCTCCCAGTAATATAGGTTGGATGTGAGGTCTGTGTGTCTCTCCCAGTAATATAGGCTGGATGTGAGGTCTGTGTCTTTACAATTGTTATAGGATGACTATAAGGTCTGTGTGTCTCTCACAGTAATATAGGAAGAGCACACACCCAGTGAAAACTGTCTGATAACACCCACTTGGTGGGTTAACTCATTATATGCCAATATTCTGATTGCTAATATCTCCATAATGGTAAGGCAAAGTTAAAAAAAAACAAACAACTCTTTAGTAGGCCTTGTTCACACGTCTGGGTTTTTGTTTTGTTCGTATGCGGTCTGTTTTATAAGAACTGCAAATTCGGACACACGTACACCCATTGTATTCAACGGTAGTGTGCACATGTCAGGTACTTCACACAGATCGTGCGTCCGTGTGAAAAACCCACAAACATGTCCTTTTTTTTCCCGGCACTGCGGAGGAAATGCGTGCCGCACACGTGCGCACTGATGACATATAGATGACATCCATGTGACAAGTTCCTGAATAAAATCCGGCGACATGCTCTGGTGCCTGGGAAAAGCATTACAGTTAGCACTGTTCCCAGGCTCGGGGTGCTGATTACAACTCTCACCATCCTCATCTGTTCTCCCTGCAATCAGCGAGACCAGGCGACGCTGATGACAGTTGTAGTCAGCACCCCACCCTCTGGGAATAGCGTGGATTATATAAAGTATTATCTTTTTGGGAAAGAGCCAATATGCATGGAGATTCCCAGACTATTAATATCAGCTCACAACTGTCTGCTTAACCTTTACTGGTTATTAAAAAGGAGAAAGTTCTCACGCTCTGAGCAGTAATGTCAGTAAGGATAAAGCAGTTCACAGCTGGTGGATCACATAGTGTTTACCATGAGAACCACCGCCTGTGACCTGTGGTAACCTTAATGCCGCCACCACTCGTCACTGCAGCCGGATTCTCACGCTCCTCTCAGCGGTAACGTTGCTGATGTCACCGCTCACCACAGCCTCCCGATATTGGGGATCGTCATTGGACCTCCTTATTATGGATTTACGGTACCCTTATGAATTACATTTTTTGTTGATGGAACTAAATGGGTAAAAGAGGGTATTTGTCTGGGAGTGCAATTAAAATTAATGGACTTTTTCCCTGTATGTGTTTATTACTTTTGACTATTGGGTTAGTAATGGGGGTGTCTGATACTTCTCCATTAGTAACCCCTGCGCTTGATGCCAGCTGACATTACACAGCTCACATCAACCCTAAATTTTTACACTGCTTGCCAACACACCAAGGCAAGTGGGAAAAAGCTGAGACTAAGCACCAGAATTGGTGCACCTAATGGATACTCCATTTTTGGGGCAGCTGATGGGTGGTGTTATTAGTCTGGGAGGGGGCCAATATCATTACCCCTTCCCAGCCCATTAAGATCATCCTGCAGCTGTTTGTTTAGCCTTTGTTGGTT
This sequence comes from Ranitomeya imitator, assembly GCF_032444005.1. NCBI lineage: Eukaryota > Metazoa > Chordata > Amphibia > Anura > Dendrobatidae > Ranitomeya > Ranitomeya imitator. The sequence continues at coordinate 19,033,591 of NC_091288.1, forward strand.
ATTAAAAATAAGGGGACCACCCACGTCATATTTTTTAGGGGGTTTCACCTTTTTGGTAACCAGCAAAGGCTACGCAGACAGCTGTGAGCTGATATTAATAGCATAGGAAGCTCCAGAGGTATTGGCACCTTCCTAGGTTTGGAAGTTAGCCCATTATCCATGGAATGGAACATAACTTCCCAATTGCTGGGGGTCTGATAACTGGAACCCCAACCAAATCCAAGAACTTGGGCTCTGAAAAGGTGGATGATCATGCAAACTGTGCTCATGTTGTCTTCAGCATTCCCCAATTAAAGAATGATGATCGCCATCAGCTCCATTAAGGAAGGCATGCTTAGAGCCCTGGTTCTAGATATTAATAACGGTCCCCAGTGGTCAAAATACCAGTGATCGAGAAGTTATTCCCTATCCATGGGATTTTCCAAACTTGAGAATACTCTTTTAAAAAAAGAAATGTAGCTGGCCTCAATTTTTGCTATTTTTGCAATTTTGATGAATTTTCTGCATGATTATGAAACAGTATTGTGGAACTGCTGCAGAAAACACAGGGGTGAATACCCCTATGATCAGTTCCATATTTGGCTGATGACCCATTGAGGCTGCCATCCTAACCTAGGGGGCATGTTCCAGTTATACGTCGTCTTTCTGCAGACAGGGCAGAGGGAGAGGTTTCTGCTGCAGACAATGAGGAGGATGGACTTAGAAGAGCTCCTGACGCCCAATGAAAATTTATTTGCCTTATTTTACAAATAAAGCTGAAAAATATATAAATTAATACAGAGAAAAATGAGATTAAAAAGAAATTAATGGAATTTTCATGTTCTAACAATCTGTGTTGAAATTTAGTAAATTAAGTTGCAGTGAAACAAATTACCGCACCACGAGCCAACATTAGAAATATCAGCTAACTGTTCTACAATGATTTAATCAATGTTAATGAACTTCTCTCACACTAATTAATTCACGTCCTGTACAAAGGTTTATTACACAATGTCCATCCTGTTCAATCACAGGGACATAAACAATCTATATGTAATTACAGAATCACAACCGACGTGTTCAGGTGACAGCGGCAGAATAATGATCACACTGACAATGCATGTAATTGATCCATTGTAGGCAGATCAGGAGGAAGAGGTGGAGGAGGGTACAAGAACATATTCTGAGACATCACAGCACCCAGTGCAAGTAATCCTCCTGCTGGGTAATCTCTTATGGCTAATTGTCAACAACAAAAATAACTACTATAATACTGCCCCAAAGTACAAGAATATAACTACTATAATACTGCTCCTATGAACAAGAATATAACTACTATAATACTGCTCCTATGAACAAGAATATAACTACTATAATACTGCCCCTATGTACAAGAATATAACTACTATAATACTGCCCCTATGTACAAGAATTTAACTACTATTATACTGCTCCTATGTACAAGAATATAACTACTATAATACTGCCCCATGTGCAAGAATATAACTACTATAATACTGCCCCTATGTACAAGAATATAACTACTATAATACTGCTCCTATGTACAAGAATATAACTACTATAATACTGCCCCCTATGTACAAGAATATAACTACTATAATACTGCTCCTATGAACAAGAATATAACTACTATAATACTGCCCCTATGTACAAGAATTTAACTACTATTATACTGCTCCTATGAACAAGAATATAACTACTATAATACTGTCCCTATGTACAAGAATATAACTACTATAATACTGCCCCATGAACAAGAATATAACTACTATAATACTGCCCCTATGTACAAGAATATAACTACTATAATACTGACCTATGTACAAGAATATAACTACTATAATACTGCCCCTATGTACAAGAATATAACTACTATAATACTGCCCCATGAACAAGAATATAACTACTATAATACTGCTCCTATGTACAAGAATATAACTACTATAATACTGCCTCTATGTACAAGAATATAACTACTATAATACTGTCCCTATGTACAAGAATATAACTACTATAATACTGCCCCATGAACAAGAATATAACTACTATAATACTGCTCCTATGTACAAGAATATAACTACTATAATACTGTCCCTATGTACAAGAATATAACTACTATAATACTGCCCCTATGTACAAGAATATAACTACTATAATACTGACCTATGTACAAGAATATAACTACTATAATACTGCTCCTATGTACAAGAATATAACTACTATAATACTGCCCCAATGAACAAGAATATAACTACTATAATACTTCTCCTATGTACAAGAATATAACTACTATAATACTGCCCCATGAACAAGAATATAACTACTATAATACTGTCCCCTATGTACAAGAATATAACTACTATAATACTGCCCCTATGTACCAGAATATAACTACTATAATACTGCCTCTATGTACAAGAATATAACTACTATAATACTGCCCCTATGTATAAGAATATAACTACTATAATACTGCACTTATGTACAAGAATATAACTACTATAATACTGACCCTATATACAAGAATATAACTACTATAATACTGCACCTATGTACAAGAATATAACTACTATTAACACTACTCCTATGTATAAGAATATAACTACTATAATACTGCCCCCTATGTACAAGAATATAACTACTATATTACTGCTCCCATGTACAAGAATATAACTACTATAATACTGCCCCCTACTGTACAAGAATATAACTACTATAATACTGCCCCTATGTACAAGAATATAACTACTATAATACTGCCCCTATGTACAAGAATATAGCTACTATAATACTGCCCCCTATGTACAAGAATATAACTACTATAATACTGCTCCTATATACAAGAATATAACTGCTATAATACTGCCCCCTACTGTACAAGAATATAACTACTATAATACTGCCCCTATGTACAAGAATATAACTACTATAATACTGCCCCCTACTGTACAAGAATATAACTACTATAATACTGCCCCTATATACAAGAATATAACTACTATAATACTGCCCCTATGTACAAGAATATAACTACTATAATACTGCTCCCTGTGTATAAGAATATAACTACTATAATACTGCCTCTATGTACAAGAATATAACTACTATAATACTGCCCCTATATACAAGAATATAACTACTATAATACTGCCCCTATGTACAAGAATATAACTACTATAATACTGCCCCTATGTACAAGAATATAACTACTATAATACTGCTCCCTGTGTATAAGAATATAACTACTATAATACTGCCTCTATGTACAAGAATATAACTACTATAATACTGCCCCTATATACAAGAATATAACTACTATAACTGTCCATATGTACAAGAATATAACTACTATAATACTGCCCCTATATACAAGAATATAACTACTATAATACTGCCCCATATACAAGAATATAACTACTATAATACTGCTATAGTGCACAGGAATGTAACTATAATATATGTATATTGACACTATGTACATACATTACATTTATCCTGAGTTGCACCTGGAAACACATGAATGGAAGTGGTTACATTCTCTTTGAACAATCCCGTTTTGTGAGAAATGTCTCCTAATTAATCACTCAGACTTCTAGCAATCAGGTATTATTAGTGCGCTGCGTTTTTGGTGCAGATTTGTAGCAACGTTTTATATTGCTTTTTTTTTTTTTACAGAAGTTTCTATTATTCTCCACTTAAACATGCAGCATTCGCTGATGACAAGCACTAAAATACACTTTCAGCAGCATCTTTAGGCTATGTGCACACATTACAGATTTCCTGCGGATCAGCAGTGGTTTTTTTTCCGTGCAGAAACGCTGCAAATCCACAAGTGATTTTACAGTACAATGCAAATCAATGGCCAAAAAAAAAAAATGCTGTGCTAATGGTGCGGAAAAATCCGCACGGAAAACGCAGCAGATTCAATAAAGGACCATGTCAATTCTTTTTGCGGATCTGCTACGTTTTTGCACCCATTCCAGAATATAAATCTGCAGGGGTTAAAATAAAAAAGGAAGAATTCCGCAGCAAATCCGCAAAAAAAAAAAAGCACAAAAACCGCAAAAAAAATGCGGAGATTCTGACCTTCGTTTCTGCCAAGAAATGCAGAATCTGCACAAAAAAATTCCACAGTCAAATCCGCAGCGTGTGCACATAGCCTTAGACGCACAGTGGGGGGGAGATTCCAGGAAATCACTTCCACTTTTCTTGGACAGTTAAAGAAAAAAAAACCCACAAAGTGTAAAATGGAGTGTGGATAAAAGGGATTTTCCACTCTGCAAAAATGCGGAGTAATGCTGCGGAGGATTGTGTTTTCTCGAATTCTTCCCTATACAGAGACATGGTGGTTTTCGTGTCTTCCGCAGGCCGCAGTCACTTCCTGGGCTCTCGCTTGTGCCAGAATCTGTGGGAGGGGAGAGGCTGAGTCTACAAAACTTCACATTGCAGTCACAGCAGCCGGTGGTGAGTACAGAACAGAGAAAACTGCAAACAAAGCTCCTGCAGAATAGTCACAGTAATGTCCCTGTGTGAGCGCCCCCCGGAGGGCGAGGAGAGGACACAGGGGACGACCACCACTACTGGCCCCAGCTGCCCCTCTCCTTCCTGTTTCTTGCCTTCAGTGTTTCCCCTTAGATACAATCTATCAGTTACCAGAGCTTGTGGGCCCCAATGCAAAGTCTCTTCTAGGACCCCCACAGGTTTTTAATAGTAAGAGTCTTTTTTTGGACCCCCGTAGTCATCAGGGCTCGGGTGTGATTCCAACCCCTGCACCTATTCTAGTTCTGTCCCCGCAGTTACCCCTGCGGTCCGTCCACATTTACATTGAGTTCTATGTATTCTTGGGAAGGCAGATCCCGGAACGGACATAATCCGGCAATTTGTGGCTCCCACTGATGGCCTGATATCATTGATATATACACCTTTATATTGGGACCCATGGTGGCCTCTAGACGTATGACTCCATGGTGCACATTAGGGTGTCATGTCCATGGCAGATTCGAGATGTTCCACCATGTAGAAGATTGAGCCGTGGTCTTCGAATGGGTAGTTCTGAACGTGAAAACTAGCGAAATCTAGGGACACCCCAGTGTGATGAACTTTTGGTTTGATGATCTTTGCAATGATTGGTAGTAGGTAATTCCAAGAAAGCTTGGGAATAAATTAAGAGTTATGTGCAGTCTCCAAAGAGCAAGAACTTATTTAATCTGGAAGTGCCCTCAAGGTCTTGGAAAACCTATTGAAGGAGAAGAGAAGGTTCCAGTGGGTGATCGCCAGTGTGAGAAGCTGGAGCAGAGGTCACCTAATTACCTAATTACTTCATTCTCATTAAAGGTTGTCCAGTTGGAACGATCCCTTTTCAGATATGTCTGTGCCTGACTGATCGGAGTGATAATCAATGTGTCAGGTCCATTGGATTCCAATCTGATCAGGATCGAGGTCAGAACGGAAAGTCCGATTTTATGATTAGCTTTATAGAGATTTACCAGAATTACATTACTTTGTTTCAGAAACAGCGCCACCGCTGACCGTGGGTTGTCTCTGGTATTGCAACTCAGCCCCATTGACGTTAATGTAGCTATGCTGCAATACCATGCAAAAACTATGGTAAGGGAGTGTTGCAATATCTGAAAGAAATACGCCATGTTTTTCCAATCTCAGACAACCCTTTAAATTGTTAGAATGTCATCAGCTTTCTCATATTATAGGAGACATTGGAGCAAAATTGATGCAGTGTGATGTGTAGTGCTGCTTCTCCAGTGCCCCCTATTGGCGGTAGCTACCCGTAAGTCAAAGTCTTCTCCTTTAATGAGCTATGATCAGGGATATTAGCCAAACCAGCGCCTCATTCAGAGGGAAAGACCCCCATTTGTAGACACCTGTTTCAGGGTTCTTGCCCCTCATCAGTGCAGAGCAGGGTGCTGGTTACCTAGGATGTCTTTAATGCCCCAGATGCGTTGGATTATGACCCTGCAGTAATGCGGGAGGTAGTAGTCCCACATTAGGGCCCCTCTTCCAATGTTTTGCACAATATTGCAGTATAGAAGGTCTGCGTGTTGCAGAGATCTGGCAGTGAAGGGATCGTGCAGAGGATGAGTACACAGGGCGCTGTATGCACAGACATCTACCTATCCGGCATTATAGCATTGCACCAGTCTCCCGAGGAGAGATCTATTCTCAGGCAGGAACTTGTACCGAGGCCAAGAAAAGCACAAGAACGACTCCTCTGCTCCCTCCTCGCTGCACAGGAAGAAACATGGAGACTGGGATGAGAAGCCTGCTGTCGGATAACAGCCGATACGTGGAGTCTTTCCGCCTCTTCCTTAAGAATTCCACCGAGCACCAGTGCATGCAGCAGTATATAGAGAGCAGGCTGCCCGACGTCGTGTCCAGGTAATCCGTCATCTCCCCATGTTCTGGCAAATAATACTGCCATACTGGATGTGCTGCCCCACTGCCGCCCGCCCTCATACACTGGGATCAGTGGATGGGATTTCAGACACTTCCAACTCCCCACAAGATGAAGCCCCGGGCCGTAACTACAGTCCGATGGGCCCTGGTGCAAAATGTGGACCTGGGCCTCCCGCCCTGCATGTTATTCGGATGTATGGACCCTTGTAGTATTCTAAATCCTATAAAGACTCGTGTCCCCCTTCGTTATGTAGTAATGTCGCCCAGCCTGGGCCCTTCCATGTATATATATGTCCCTCATTCTCGGCCCCTGTATATATGACCCCCCTTTCTGGGCCCAGTCTTGGTATATATGTCCCCCATCCTGGTATATATGTGCCCCATCCTGGTATATATGTCCCTTATCCTGGGCCCCATCCTTCCTCATCCTGGTATATATGTCCCCCCATCTTGGGCCCTATCCTATTATATATGTCCCCCATCCTGGTATATATCCCCCATCCTGGTATACATGTCTTTTATCCTGGGCCCCATCCTTCCTCATCCTTCTATACATGTCTCTTATCCTGGTAGATATGTCCCTTATCCTGGGCCCTTGCCTAGTATATATGTCCCCCATCCTAGTATATGTCCCCCATCCTGGTATATATCTCCCCCATCCTGGTATACATGTCCCTTATCCTGGGCCTCATCCTGGTATATATCTCCCCCATCCTGGGCCCTAGCCTAGTATATATGTCCCCATCCTGGTATATATCTACCCCCATCCTGGCCCTATCCTAGTATATATGTCCCTCATCCTAGTATATATGTCCCCCATCCTGGTATATATCTCCCCCATCCTGGCCCTATCCTGGTATATATGTCCCCCATCCTAGTATATATGTCCCCCATCCTAGTATATATGTCCCCCATCCTAGTATATATGTCCCCCATCCTAGTATATATGTCCCCCATCCTGGTATATATCTCCCCCATCCTGGCCCTATCCTAGTATATATGTCCCCCATCCTGGTATATATGTCCCCCATCCTGGTATATATGTCCCCCATCCTGGCCCTATCCTGGTATATATGTCCCCCATCCTGGACCCTTTCTGTCCTCGTTCTGCCTCTGCAATAAACCCTCCATTCCATTCACCTTCCTCCGATCCCACGATGTGCGGCGTCCTCGGCTGTAGCCAGCACAGAGGCCATCAGCAGACATCGGCGTGCCTGCCATGATGTCACTGCCATGTGACGCCAATACCTGGTACACTGACATCAGTTGCCGGCCTCTGATTGGCCAGTGGTGAATATTGCAGCACAGCGAGCCGGAGGGTCCCTGCGCTGCAATATACTTCAGCTGGATGTGCGTCCTCGGCAGCCCCCCTCCTGCATGGGCCCGGTGGCGGTCACGCTCTCTGTGACTGCGATCTTTACGCCCCTGCTGAAGCCCCCAAGGTCCGCTCCCTCTGAATGATTTTTACCATAACCTATAATAGAATAACAAGACTTTTCTCAGGACACCCCCCCCTCCCGCCAAACAGCACGATGAAGGGATATCCGGTGCAATACCGCTCACAGCCACAAACATACGTATGGCGCTGTTTCTGTTTGACTTCGATTGTAAGGGTTCAGTCCCAGGACACTGCTAATCAGAAAGGGCCACTGCACTCCAATCTTAAAACACCTTATAATATAATATAAGGTGAATGTAAAGTAAACTAACTCCAGCACGGGGGTGCATGCATCCTTACCGTTTTCTGAATTTGATTAAACACTTTTATCTCTCACAATAAAAGTCAGGAGCTTTTTTGGAACCGTGTAGCAAAACCTAGGTAGCAGTTCACATCACAACCACTGGGTGCGGCATGCAGAAACATATAGCATAAGCATCTCCCAACAGAGTATCACAGAATCCAGCGGGACATCGAGCAGACAACACTTTGGGGTATGGCGAACCAAGAACAAAGGTAATCAGGGGCACATCTGCATATCAGAGAAAGGCATTGCAAAAGTAGGCGTTGAACCTGTTTCTTAGTGCTCGAAGATGGCATAGTATTATATATAGGTAGGTAGCTGCATTAGGGTCCGAGAGCTTTAAAGGGATGTTTGTTTGTCCCCCAAAACCAGTAAACTATTTACAAGTATCTTGTTTGTTTTTCAGCATAGGAAACGGAAAAACCATCATCAATGTTCTTGGCGTAGGAAGTGGTTCAGGTAAGATCAGAGTTAGCACCTGAAGGTCATTGCATATTGGGGTGTAAATTGCTATACAATGTGCAGATGTATTTATGATGGATTTTTCTGAGTGGAGACGTCTGGGTAATGAAGTCTCCATCCATCTGTAGAGTAGAAAGATTGCATTTTGTCCTGAGCCGAGTGTTCCTGTGTGCTGGGGAATCGGGAGACGCTCTGATCTGCTCAGTCGTGCAGCCAACAGCTATCTAAGGTGTGTGGCCCGATAGGTCACCAATATCAGATCAGTGGGGTCCAATCCAGATGTATGGGGCCAATCCAGATGTATGGGGCCAAAGCGGTTCAATAGGAGCTGAGCTGCAGATCTAGGGTCTACACAGTGAACGTAGACCTGTTCCACCTCCATCCACTGTTTACTTCTGGCCGGCGCAATTGACCTATTATGGACAACCCTGGACCCTCAATGTTGGGCAGCGAAGCACCTGGTGGGGCAGGACTTGCCTAATGAGCCGCGGTTTGCATAATTCTAAATGACTAAAGTTGTCCTAACCATCAAATGTGTATGGCGGCCTCCCAACTCTCCCCCAAGAGATGACCTCGGGGGGAGAAGGATATGGTCCATTGCAATTTTAATGCTCATTCCTTTTGTTCTTCGGGAGATGAACCAACTAAGTGTGACAATGGCTCTCTCAGAGAGAACTCAGGAGGAGTGACCCGCCGAGATGTGCTTTCCGGAAGTCAGGAGAGGTAGCGGTCAGCCGGTAGAGCGTATATCCGGCTTTAGAGCAGTACTGTATATGGAGAATGACAAATTACACCATGCTCACGTTGGGATCTGAGGGTCTAGTTGGGTGCACACCTGTGTTCGACATCTTCTTTAAAGTGGTCAATGACCTGGGTGGGTTATGTTACAGAAGAGACCGCTGGTAAAGTGAAGTAGGTCTGGTCCAGAAGAGAGAATTAGGGCCAAAGCACATGGGAGGGAGGTGTACCGGGCTGTGCCTTCTGGTGGAAGGTAAAGAGTATGCAACCGAGAAGAAATGGGGTCCTATTTATGTTGGTGTGGCAGTAGAAATTGAGACACAGAGACCGTTAGTGTGGCGGTAGTAGAGTGCTATCATAACGGGAGGGATCCCAAGGAAAATGGACAATAAATAATAAACATTACTCAATGGAGGTCCGACTGCTGGGAACTCCACCAATCTCAAAAACATATGGCTAAGCTCGTTACGGATTAGACATGGACTTACAGGGTGGCAACCTCAGTCTTTTTTATTTTTTCTCAATAACTTTACTACTCCAAATGTTTTAGAGAGATTCATCAGATTTTAGTTTTACCAAATTTATTTTTTTTTAGGCTCATCTCAATGCCGTCTCTACTTAGAGTAAGGTTTTAATTTTTGATTTTGGTCCAAGTTCATCAACCAGATGGGCCATTTTGAAGAAATTTGTGGAAAAATGTGAGAAAAGTACCAAAAGACAAAAAAAAAGCGACTTCAAGAAATTGCAACTGATGAATCTGGCTGTTAAACGTGATCATTATTTGGTCGTTTGACACCTTTTGTTTATAAAATTCTACATTTAGGTGAAATAGACCTAAAAATCTTCTCCAAAATACAAGCGCGATATCCCGGAGTCCCCATCAATACCGACATTGTGGAGCCAAGCCCAGAGCAGATGCTCAGCTACAAGGGTGAGTGTCTTGTCCCTGCTCCTTGCTTGGTGGACCTTGTACCTTATTTTGTCAATGTGTCACTTTCTTGTGAACTTTGGAAAGAATTAAGTCTTTTCTGCTGTTGTTTTATGGCTGTAATCTGATTCTGCTCGCTGCCTTCCAGAGCGTGTTGCCAAGACCCCGGGTCTTGAAAATATAAATTTCAACTGGCACAAAAAAACATCCTCGGAGTTTGAGCTTCAAGTAAAAAAGGAGAAGTCAGAAAGAAAATACGATTTCATCCACATGATCCAGGTGATTGGATTTTAGTGTTTGCCTATCCTGCGCTGATGAGAGCGAAAAAGTCAGAAACCGTCCTGTGCCCTAACCCACGTGTTACACACCTGCAATGTTCGTGGGCAACATGGACATCGGAGATGGGTGATTCTAGCGGAAAGTGTATCACAATATAGGACGCCCAGGCCAGTGCTCTATTGTTCTTTGTGCTTCCAGATGCTGTACTATGTAAAGGACGTGCCAGCAACTCTGAAGTTCTTCAGGAGACTTTTGGCACCAAATGGAAAACTCCTTATCATACTTGTGTCTGGTAAGACATTGAAGAGCACCATTTACTACTCATCATATGAAGGCACCTCCAGCGTGGACAGAGATATGTGAACGTGTGGCCACGGATGGCTTTAGAGAAAGTATAGGCTGGGCCAAAAAATAAACATGGGGTCACAAATGTTAACATATTGCACCGTCACATAGAAACATTTGGGGTGCATTTACACGATAGGAGTTCAGACCATAAAACAGGCAACAGTCGACTAAAGTCAAGTCGATGATATTAGTTTGGCCTAAACAAGATCAACCCTCTATAATGAAGTGTATATAGATTTTTTTTGTCTTTCATCTGACTTTCTTTTTCCCCATTAGGAAAAAGTGGATGGTCTACTCTGTGGAAGAAGTATAGGTCCCGCTTGCCCCTTAATGACCTCTGCCTGTACATCACAGCTGGCGATATTGCCGAGATGCTGAGTTCCGACGGTGCGAAGTATCAGAGTTATGAGCTACCATCTGACATGGACATCTCAGAATGCTTCATCCATGGGGACAGGAATGGGGACTTGTTGTTGGACTTTCTAACAGAGACCTGCGAGTTTAACAAAAATGCCCCTTCGGCGCTGAGAGAGGAAATAATTCAAGATCTCAAGAGCCCGGGATGCAGCTCCGTAAAAGATGGAAAGACCATTTTCAATAACAATCTTAATGCTTTGGTGGTGGAGGGCGACTAGGTGTGATGTTGAAGGATGAGCGAGTGCAAGTGACTGGTCCACTGGGAGCAAACTTTCTGGAGGATTCCAAAAATCCTGGATTCCTTCTTTCTGTTCTTGGATGCCCGATTTGTCCATTTTTTGATATTCTGGGATTGTTGATAGAGTAGAATTCAGTATCAAGGAGAGACAAACTTTGAGAATTACCTGGACATCCCCTTGGTCTATTCTATACTCTTCCTTATTTTTAGGTAATATACAACATCTCTCCACCCAGAAACTTTTCCCCAGTGGTCGCCCCTTTCCATAACCATCAGCAAAGTAGACCACACGCTACACAGAACTGTCGGACATGGAGCACGCGACCCTTTCCAATAGATATTGCACCCTGAAGACACAGTATGCCATAAATGTATAAGTTAGGGAAGGCTCATTGACGATTGTGTATAAAGGTACAGATTAAAGATGGATGCACGAGTAAAAATGTCAGAAATCTGCTCCATGTTTCCAAGTGAACATTTTGTACAATCTACAAGTCAAGAGACCGAAGTCCCTAAAGATGGAGACAACGTAAGCAGCTCCTTGAGACACTAATTAACGCTTTCTGAATTCTCAGGTGATGATGACCTTAAAAATAACAAGTCTCACAATATGAGCGCTGGTAAAGCTGTTCCTGTTTTCCATATTTTTACTTTTTTTTTTACGTATTCCTCCTTTTTTCTTATTACGTGTTAATGGCTTATTATGGGCCAGTTGTGCTAACAGGATAACAGCAATATAGAGTAGAGGCTCTGGGTCGCGGCGTCATGTCAAGTGCTCTACAAGGGTCTGGCGCCTTGTGGCTCGAAAGTCGTCTTGTTAGTTCTGTAGAGATCTTTTTATTCTGTTTGTTATTAATGTTTAATTTTTTTTTTAATATATGTGTCTAATGACCATAGCAACTTAAAAAAAAAAAAATTTTTTTTTAAAGTTTCAGCTACACAAAATCTCGGTTGTCATGACAGTTTTAGGAACCTCTTTAGTAGTGGGGGTGTAAATGGCTGTATCCGTGGCACTGTTCTTAAATGGTCACAGTTTTATTAACTAATTTTACATAAAAACAATAGTTAAAGAGAGTAGAAAAAAAAACTTTGTTATATATCTTATAAGAAAATATTCTTCTTTCTCCACTTATGAGACACTTCTTCTCCCACTGCCTCTAGAATGTGTCATTCGCTGAGAAATACAGCTAAAATACAACTTGCTGCCCATTGAAGTCCCATAGAGAGAGGGTAGGAATAAGGAATGAGCAGAGTGAGAGAGGCAAAAAGACCGAGCCACTGCTTTCTAGTGAGTGTTTCATCCCAACTTTATGTTGGATTCACAGCTACACTGCTCAGTGTTGATTTATAATGACCTCCTTAGTGCTGCTACTTCTGAACATGTGCTACAGTGAGACAGGAGAGCAGGATTCCTTCATGTTTCTGTGTGCTTAGTCTTCATTTAGCCACTTCTTTTCCTTCCGATTCCTTCTGATGCCTTCTACATCTCACCATTTACTAAGAGCAAAAATCTGTCTTGCTCAAAAGATGAATTGTCAGCTCACCAAGGGTTGAGACTACAGCTGCCTATTGGTGTCTACGGGAAGGAAGCGGGAGGGCAGAGAAGCAGACACACACACTCATCCTATTGCAATCTTCCAATAAGTGTTTTATCCCACCCCAGAGATGGATTCTCAGCTACACCGCTTGGTACCACTATATAATGTCCACAAGCTGCTTCTGAACATGTTACGTAGAGACAGGAAAGTAGAAACCCCTCATGTCTGTGTGTTATGTGCATGAGAGACATCATAACTGATACTCATGGAGATAGCTACATCATAGCTACCTTGGCAGACACCCACTAGCTCAGAAACACATGTAAATTAGAGATAAAGATAGCAGATGGGAAAACTAAAAAATGCAGGATACAAGTCATATAATGTCCAGAAATAGTATTATTCTGCCCGTATACATATGACAGCTTATTTTGAACAGTCACCAGAGACGACGGGTACAATGAAAGGCCAATGGGGCCCATATATGGCCTTTGCATAGGGGCCCTTTGCTGTCTATGTCCATCCCTGCAGTAGCGGCATACCAGCATATCCTTACCTGGTGCTTAGTCAGTGGGGTGATGCCAGCGTACAGACTGGCCCAAGGTTGGTTCAGTGCAATGCCCAATGCTGCAAATGCAACTGCCCCATCCCCTGTAGTTAATTTGTGGCACATATAGGTATTAACATTACCCACATTTTCAGAACTCAACAACCAACACATTACATTTTGCAGGACAACTCACCATGTAGCCTTTATCTGTTTTATTATAGAGTGTAAATGGATTTATAGGATTAGAAAATCACAGCTGCTCTGTAAAATCGCAATGCAACCGAGCTGCAATACCACACACAGCCTGTGGACGGAAGTGGCGCTCTTTTTGGAAGCAAGCAACAATCTTTTAATTGAGATGAATTATTAGGTATTATTCACGTCTGGTAATTTTCATGATCTTCCCCCGATTGGACATATTGACCAGCGATGTCCTGAATGAGCAACGAGAGTGAAAAATAGAAAACCCAGGAGGAAGACGAGGGAGAGATGTTTCTTCCTTACCCTGATCCCACATCAAAACGAGTTAGCGCGGCACTCAGACATATCCGTGAGATAAAGCGTCTGCGTGTGAAGAATGCGTGTCTTGAAGGCGAATTTGATTTACAGGTGCTGTCAAAAAAACAGGCCGAGCGCCCGGGAGTCCTTGTTAGTAATGCCGTGGTGGGTCCCCGAATAAAGCAAGTAATTCACCTAAAAGGGCGTTTTATTAAAGATATAACCCCAGAGACGTGAGCGCGCATCTATAACTGCGGGTGTCTGCATATAAGGTGTATGCAAGGATGTCAGCGCCACAACGCAAATAGGAAATATATATCTATAATATAACGCTGGGAGCGTCACTCTGTCCGAAGCCTTTATAGACTGCGCCGGCGCAGTCTGGGCCTCACAGAGTGACGCTCCCGGGAGAACACTGAACGCACACCGCGATCTCCAACAGAGAAGCAGGGACCGCCAGGAGGGTGAGTATCGGCCAGATTCACCTGTCCTACGTTCCACCGCTGAGCGCCGCCATCTTCCCGGTCTTCGGCCTGTGACCTTCAGTTCAGAGGGCGCGATGATGCGCTTAATGCGCGCAGGCGCCGCCCTCTGACTGAACAGTCACAGCCAGGAGACCGGGAAGATGGCGGCGCCCAGCGGTGGAACGCAGGACAGGTGACTATAGTAAGTGCTGGGGGGCCTGAGCTGGCGGCGATACCGGCACCTGACCCCCACAGCGCGCCGGTGTCCCCGCCTGCTCAGGCCCCCCAGCACTCGGCGCCGAGCGGGTCAGAGGCAGTATGGGGACGCAGGATGGAGCAGCACATAAGGATGGGGACGCAGGATGGAGCAGCACATAAGGATGGGGACGCAGGATGGAGCAGCACATAAGGATGGGGACGCAGGATGGGAGCAGCACATAACAGGATGGGGACGCAGGATGGGAGCAGTACATAAGGATGGGGACGCAGGATGGAGCAGCACATAAGGATGGGGACGCAGGATGGGAGTAGCGCATGACAGGATGGGGACGCAGGATGGGAGCAGCGCATGACAGGATGGGGACGCAGGATGGGAGCAGCGCATGACAGGATGGGAGCAGCGCATGACAGGATGGGGACGCAGGATGGGAGCAGCGCATGACAGGATGGGGACGCAGGATGGGAGCAGCACATAAGGATGGGGACGCAGGATGGAGCAGCACATAAGGATGGGGACGCAGGATGGAGCAGCACATAAGGATGGGGACGCAGGATGGAGCAGCACATAAGGATGGGGACGCAGGATGGAGCAGCACATAAGGATGGGGACGCAGGATGGAGCAGCACATAAGGATGGGGACGCAGGATGGAGCAGCACATAAGGATGGGGACGCAGGATGGAGCAGCACATAAGGATTGGGGACGCAGGATGGAGCAGCACATAAGGATGGGGACGCAGGATGGGAGCAGCACATAAGGATGGGGACGCAGGATGGGAGTAGCGCATGACAGGATGGGGACGCAGGATGGGGACGCAGGATGGGAGCAGCGCATGACAGGATGGGGACGCAGGATGGGAGCAGCACATGACAGGATGGGGACGCAGGATTGGAGCAGTGCATGACAGGATGAGGACGCAGGATGGAGCAGCACATGACAGGATGGGGACGCAGGATGGAGCAGCACATGACAGGATGGGGACGCAGGATGGGAGCAGCACATCACAGGATGGGAGCAGCGCATCACAGGATGGGGACGCAGGATGGGAGCAGCGCATGACAGGATGGGGACGCAGGATGGAGCAGCGCAAGACAGGATGGGGACGCAGGATGGGAGCAGCACATGACAGGATGGGGACGCAGGATGGAGCAGCACATGACAGGATGGGGACGCAGGATGGAGCAGCACATGACAGGATGGGGACGCAGGATGGGAGCAGCGCATCACAGGATGGGGACGCAGGATGGGAGCAGCGCATGACAGGATGGGGACGCAGGATGGAGCAGCGCATGACAGGATGGGGACGCAGGATGGGAGCAGCACATGACAGAATGGAGGCGCAGGATGGAGCAGGACATGACAGGATGGGGACGCAGGATGGAGCAGCACATGACAGGATGGGGACGCAGGATGGAGCAGCACATGACAGGATGGGGACGCAGGATGGAGCAGCACATGACAGGATGGGGACGCAGGATGGAGCAGCACATGACAGGATGGGGACGCAGGATGGAGCAGCACATGACAGGATGGGGACGCAGGATGGAGCAGCGCATGACAGGATGGGGACGCAGGATGGAGCAGCACATACCAGGATGGAGACCATATACCAATATAAATGCTCGCCACCCGGGCGTAGAACGGGTTCAATAGCTAGTATATATATAACACTACATTATCACAAACGACCGACTGCAATTCCCATCACAGCCACTGGGCGGCCACATATTAAAGGGTCACTTCTGTCTGTCTGTCACGGATATTCATTGGTCGCGGCCTCTGTCTTTCATGGAATCCAAGTCACTGATTGGTCTCGCCAGCTGCCTGTCATGGCTGCCGCGACCAATCAGCGACGGCCACAGTCTGATTAGTCCCTCCCTACTCCCCTGCACTTACTGCCCGGCGCCTGCTCCATACTCCCCTCCAGTCACCGCTCACACAGGGTTAATGCCAGCGGTAACGGACCGCGTTATGCCACGGGTAACTCACTCCGTTACCGCCGGTATTAACCCTGTGTGACCAAGGGACGAGGCAGGCTTGAAGTGACAGGGGATTTGATGAGGAGTATATTTATTTTTTATTATTTTAACTCATTATCATCTTGTAGAAGTGGACAGAAGTGGCAGTATGGAATAAACTGATAGATGCCCACCAGTGGTGACTGCAAGTAAGCAGTTCTAGGGTATTTGGAGTTAGGTATGAGGAAAACGGAGCTCTTACCCCTAAAAGAATATATTAAAATCATCATCCCACTATTATATATAATTTCCATTTCAAATATCATAAAAAAATGAACAATATTTGACATTGTTCAGGCTTTTAAAAGTAATGACCGAGTAAAGAGTTCTGACATATACTTACATAGCATAGCGCCACCTGGTGTTCAAAGCGTAAAGCAACGTGCACATCCATCTAATAGAATGAACGATGGTGGACACACATGCTCAGTCACTCTCCCCCAGTCTATAGTATAGTGATCCTGTTCTTGCGATAGAGTAGCCAGTAACAATAAATTTCTGTCCTGCTTGTCAGGGGAAAAGAGCAAAACTTTTGCAAATGTGTAGTTGTATAGCTGAGAAAATAATAGAAAATAGGAAGAGACAATATTTTCAGCTGCCAGAGGGGGGAGAAGACTGATTTTGTCCAGAGCCATGTAAACTAGCGGTAGGAGCGGAGGGATATTATTCCAAAATTCCTTTAAGAAGTTAGTCAACATAGAATCTCATTGTGAAAATCGGTGTCACTTTAAGCTGTAAAATGAGGAAAATACAAACTTTGAAGTTTATTTATGGAAGTTTGTAAAGTTTTCAACCAGAGAGCAGGAATCTGTGGCTCAGAAAAAAAAAAAAAAAACCTGGATGGTAACATTAGGTAGTTGGCTCTTTCTGAAAATATCTATTTCTAGAAGGAAGATTGGACCCAATCATTAATGGAAGCAAAAGGAGCCAAATGAAAGCTATTCATTGAAACAATTAATATGATTGAGCGGCTCGCCGGACACGGTGTGAATAGAGAGCGCGCTGATTACTTATTAAATAAGATACATTATCAGACACATCAGTTTGCAGTTGTCACGGAACGAGATCGCTTCCCCTCATTTCCTCTTTCTTGCTGCATTGTTGCATTTGTAGAAAATATCATTTAAGAAAATGTAGGATGTCATCTCATCAGCGCGAACGCGGTCTGCCAGGAAAGCCGCCCTATAATCCAAACTTTTCTAAGGAAACGTAAATGACGCTGGTTCATCTGAAAGTGACACTAATAATATTTGTATAAGGAGAAATGAAAGAAGATGAAACCTGAAAAAAAAACAAAAAGAGAAGGCAAACTGTGGACATGTTCATTATCACCTAACTTTCCTACAAACAGGAGCATTCTGGTTCTGAATAAATAACTGGCAGATTAGTGGGGTCTGATATCCAGGACCCCCAAGCCACCAGTAGTACACGTAAAAAAAAGCACTGTGTAGTGACCATTCCCCATACTGAAGCTCGGATCACATTCACTTCAATAGGATCTGAGCTGCAATACTCGAGAACGGCCACAACACCGTGCATGGAGCCGTGCTGTTCCACCTCGGTTCTTTCCGGAAGCTATAGAATCTGAAAACATCTGATCGATAGCAGTGTAGGGTGTCGGCCCCTCACCAATCTGATATTAATAATTACAGGACAGGACATGAATACTGTATCTTAGTTGTGAACAACTACTTTAAGTACAACGGAATGTCCCAGTCATGTGATGGATGCACAGATGCACTGCTCGAATTTATCCTAGTCATGTGACAAACACATTGTTATTGGGCTCATTACAAGACGTAACTCTGATACTGAGTGTAGCGAATCGTGCACCTGAAAACAAAATTTTCTTGATGTTAATAGACTTAGAATTGCTGAACAAATGAAGGTTTTTTATGGAGATTAACCCTTAAGGGCCCAGTGGGTGTTCCCAAGTGCTCTGACTCATCACTAAATCCTCACCAACACCTCCTCTTTGGCGTTGGCTGACAACACTGGATTCGTTTGCAAAACTGAAATCTTTCATCTGCACCATGAATTCCATTGTGCAACCGTTGCCTCCTGAGTGCATGACACAGCTACAGTATAGGACTTCAGTGCCAAAAACTTTCACTGGACGCATCAATCAACAGAAAAAGGGAGGAATGTTGAAAGATTTAGTGGCTAGAGCAATTGTACTTGTCTAGCTTGGAAATGTCCTCTGGACTCTGTAGTAGAGAGATATCTGAAAACAGACTCTCTTTGACCTATTTCCCAAATACTTTCCTACATAAGATCTCTGCTTGCTGTTATTTAATAGTAACCTTCAATGTGAACTCCCAGGGGTTAATAATTTAAGCTGGTCATGTCAGAGACACAAAGGTGCTTGGCTGATGACCAGATATAACTCTGTTATCTGTACAACTGTAACGAACCGTGCACCTGTATGTCCAGCCTGATCATGAGATGGATGCACAGTTGCATTTCTCAAATGTATCCTAGTCAGGTGATGGACACTGATGTTCAGCTAATTACAAGGCATAACTCTGATGTCTGCAGTATAACTAACAAGACTTGGTTGCTGGGTGTCTCTAATGCTAGGGGCACCCTAGCTTGCCCTGTTCCCCAAATTACTTCTGGTGGTGAAGACGACGGGACCACAAACCTTGCCAAACCGTGCACTTTGATATCACAGTCATGTGCTGGATGCACAGTTGCACTGCTCAAATTTATCCTAGTCATGTGATGCACTTGGGTACTTGGCTGATTACAAGACATAACTCTGATGTCTCTACTATAGCAATTATGAGCCATTCACCTGAATGTTCTTGTCAGGTGATGGATGCACAGATACATTGCTTGAATTTATACTAGTAATCTGATGGACACTGTTGCTTAAACTCATTGCAAGACATAACTCTGCGAACTGTTCTAACAATATCGAGCCATGCACCTGAATGTCCCAGTCTTGTGACGGATGCACAGCGGCACTGCTCAAATTTATCTTAGCCATGTGATGGACCCATGGGTGTTGGGCTCATTACAAGACATAACTCTGAACTTTGATACTGTAGTGTAATGAGCCAGGCCCCTAAATATGACTGAATGTATAAGTCATGTTAGAGATGAAAAGGGGCACTGCTTGTTGCAGTAGTTGATCTTTGGTTGAACTAGATGGACATATAGTCTTCCTTCAACCTTAATAACTATGTAACTATGTACTAGGTGCGAATATTTTCCACCCGGTGTCTAATGGTAGCCACTGAAAAAAGGTGGTCAAACCATATGAATAATATCATGTAAGGTATGGTTATAAGGCAAAAATTAAAACTCCAGATTCCTTCAAGCTCTGCCCATGTACTGTACTGTACTCCGAGCAACAAGGCGAATAGACAAAGTTAGAACCATTGGTCTTGATGTCCCTAAGAGGAATCCAGAGGTGAAGCATTCATGTTTATTGCCACTGGGGAGAAGAAGACAAGGGCTACCAGAAATCTCCAACTCTGTTTACCTCCAGGGGAACAAGGGATTGTGCCATAAGATAGTTGAATTATTATAGTATGCATTTGAAGGACTCAAAATACCCAAGTCCTAATACTTTCTTGATCTCCCTACTATCTGTCGGTTGTAGTTTTACCATTGCTTGGCCCACATCTCTATGATAAGATTCATCAGGCATTCTCTTTCAAAATTGAGCACCTAGGGCGGTCTACCGGGAATATCCCCAGGCAAATAGCTGGAAATTTGCTCCTCAGCCGGTCAATTCAGATGAATAGTTGTCCTTGTAATACGATGATGTCTTGAGCCCACCAATACCTCATACAGAGGCCCATAAAGCGAGGTCTTGAGTGCGGAACCACCTGCTGTGTTGTCCAGGTGCCCTAATAGAACATATGAAAAGGGGACATCTTACGAGACAACCCCTTCAGGACAAAGTTAAGAAGT
The DNA here is from genome assembly GCF_032444005.1 of Ranitomeya imitator. Lineage (NCBI taxonomy): Eukaryota > Metazoa > Chordata > Amphibia > Anura > Dendrobatidae > Ranitomeya > Ranitomeya imitator. The sequence continues at coordinate 19,054,365 of NC_091288.1, forward strand.
CAACAGGCAAGAGCTGGAATTCAACTTCTTTACTCAACGAAAGAGGATCCGGAATTAACTCATTTCCCAACCTGACAAGTGCAGATGGATTTCAGAGCTCGGTAATCCGCACAATATCATTAATTCCTACAGGATATACATAATCTGATCAGGATTCCCTCTTTGTAGTGTAGACGAGCACTTTGATATGTTGTAATATCTGAACATTGCACTTATTTAGGCAAATCTCTGTTCCCGGGCAAGGCCAGCAGGTAGCGCATTGTAATTCACGACAAGAAGGCTGTTTGCCAATCGGATCAACGCAAATGGAAGATGTGCCCGCCGACGACAATCCGGTCACATCGCTACTTTATATTAATGCTACAGAACTGAGATCAAAGATCGCTCTGACTTTCTTTTATTACTATTATTATTTTTGAAGGACTTTCATTGGAACGTTGCGTTAAGTGAAGAAATTACTGGAATCACAGCCACGGTTAACGAGGGATTGAGGATGGAGAGCGGCGGCGGCGGCGTTTGGCAGAAGCTGCGTTTCTTTACAGGACCAGCTCTCCTTGTAAAAAGCAACCTGCTGCAACTCCCGAGGCTGCGGCTGGAAGATAAGCCCATAAAGCCGACTATCTGCATGCAGCGAGGACGCCGCACACATGAAAGGCGTAATGATGATACAAATACGCTCAGACTGTCTCGCACTAGACAGCTCATTTTTCATACTTCAGTAATTTATGGAAACATAGTCAGTTTTCTAAAGACGCTCATCCACACCATTGTTTTGGAAAATATTTTTCTGTTCTTTTAGGGTTTGCAAGGAGATGTGGGAGGCGCATATGGACATACCTATACAATACATATATTTTTACTTTTTCTTTTCTAGTTTTCCTTGTTTTTAACCCCTTGAGTTTGCATTTCTTTGTTTTTGCTTCACCGCATCTAACACCACATCACATATATATATATATATATATATATATATATATATATATATATTATTGCTTTGTTTTTTTGTAGGTTTTCATTTTGTAATATATTATGCATTTTTTTTTGCTATGCAAATAAAATAGAATTTATTATTTACTTTGTTACTTTTTTTTAGAAGGACGCTGAAAAAAAGGACTTCTGCCACAGCTTTGTTCACTGAATTCTATAAATGAGCTATTAAGCTATGGGCACATGGAGTTTTTTGGACCATATCTGGTAAAAAAAAAAAAAAAGAAAAGTAATTTTACAAGAGCTTGAAAGACTTTCCCTATTCATTTCTTTTGTAAAACCTCTTTGCTCTTCACATGTTCAGCGTTTTGAGTGTTTTTTTTTTCCGCTTTAGGATTTGAAAACCGCCTAGTGGGAAAAAAGAAAGTGCATGTTAAGTGGCTCTTGATCAAAACTGCTCCGGACTAAGCACTGTCCAATCAAAAGGCTGCAAAAAAAAAAAAATCTTCCAAATGTCTTCAAAACCACTGAAGGAAACGAAAAAAACTCCCCTGCAGAATTATAGTTGTCGCATTCTTGCACATCTCCCAAAGAATCAATGTTCCCTGAAGTGGTTTCTGCTTGACTATTTGTTGTTTCTGATCCCCCCTAAAACGCTCCATCTGCACACACCCTTAAGGCCAAAATGGGAATTTCATATGATAATGAATGACTTTTTTTTACTTAAAATTCTTTTTTTTTATATACCGTATACATATATAATAACTGTCACGATTCCGCCACTCACGGTGTCCTATAGACGCTGTGAATGACAGCTCTGCCGCCCTATGGGATGGAGGGCTGGCTGAGCTGTCAGGATTGTGAGTGACAGCTCTGTCGCCCAATCGGAGTCAGGGGTGAATAATATGAATGACAGCTCAGCCGTCCTATCTGGCTGGGTCTGTGGGGTCTCCTCCAGGTGTTATCTTTTCGGGCGCCAATAGAGCTATTTAGCACTCTGACAATGGTCAGACCTCTGCCAGTTGTAGCTTTGCTCATGTGGTGCATGTGTGTTTGCTCTGTGCAATTATTTGTATTCTGATCTCCGTTGCAGACCTTGGATTTACCTTTGACCATTCATTTGACTTACCCCTTTGTCTTGATCTATTACCCTCCTGATACTCTAACCTCAGACTGTGACCCGATTACGCTTTTGTCTTTTCCCTTTTTTCTATTATGAACCCTCGTGGTATTGACCCTGGACCTTTGAAATAACCTGCCTCATGGCAAGTCCGTGAGTGGTGACTAGCGTCACATTGAGTAGTGACTAGCGTCACTAAGATATATATCTTGGTACCGTGTTAGCCAGTAGATAGGAAAATATTTAGAATTGAGAGTCCTCAGTGGTTGATACCTTTTAATGGCTAACTGAAAAGATGGTAACAAATTGCAAGCTTTCGAGACTACACAGGTCTATGCCTGATTAAGAGACCTGTGTAGTCTCTAAAGCTGCAATTTGTTACCATCTTTTCAGTTAGCCATTAAAAGGTATCAACCACTGAGGACTGTCAATTCTAAATATTTTTCTAGCATCACAAAAGCATTCTTGGTTTTATTCCCTTTTGCAACTATGTAATGACGCAGCCTACTTATGGACGCTGCTCCCTTTTTTAGAATCTAACGAATGTCACATAATGTGGAAAGAACTTTGGAATACTTTTGCTTATTAAAGGCTTTGTACCAAGTATGGATGTCATTCCGCTGGACACCCCCCAATCGACCACCAGGCGGAACACCCCCAGATCAGGAAGTCATCTCATATCCTAGGAGATAGATTCGATACTTGACACAAAACCCTTAAATGTAATATTTTAGTAGGAATTTGAGGTCATAGTAACATAGTTAGTAAGGCCGAAAAAAGACATTTGTCCATCCAGTTCAGCCTATATTCCGTCATAATAAATCCCAGATCTACGTCCTTTTACAGAACCTAATAATTGTATGATACAATATTGTTCTGCTCCAGGAAGACATCCAGGCCTCTCTTGAACCCCTCGACTGAGTTCGCCATCACCACCTCCTCAGGCAAGCAATTCCAGATTCTCACTGCCCTAACAGTAAAGAATCCTCTTCTATGTTGGTGGAAAAACCTTCTCTCCTCCAGACGCAAAGAATGCCCCCTTGTGCCCGTCACCTTCCTTGGTATAAACAGATCCTCAGCGAGATATTTGTATTGTCCCCTTATATACTTATACATGGTTATTAGATCGCCCCTCAGTCGTCTTTTTTCTAGACTAAATAATCCTAATTTCGCTAATCTATCTGGGTATTGTAGTTCTCCCATCCCCTTTATTAATTTTGTTGCCCTCCTTTGTACTCTCTCTAGTTCCATTATATCCTTCCTGAGCACCGGTGCCCAAAACTGGACACAGTACTCCATGTGCGGTCTAACTAGGGATTTGTACAGAGGCAGTATAATGCTCTCATCATGTGTATCCAGACCTCTTTTAATGCACCCCATGATCCTGTTTGCCTTGGCAGCTGCTGCCTGGCACTGGCTGCTCCAGGTAAGTTTATCATTAACTAGGATCCCCAAGTCCTTCTCCCTGTCAGATTTACCCAGTGGTTTCCCATTCAGTGTGTAATGGTGATATTGATTCCTTCTTCCCATGTGTATAACCTTACATTTATCATTGTTAAACCTCATCTGCCACCTTTCAGCCCAAGTTTCCAACTTATCCAGATCCATCTGTAGCAGAATACTATCTTCTCTTGTATTAACTGCTTTACATAGTTTTGTATCATCTGCAAATATCGATATTTTACTGTGTAAACCTTCTACCAGATCATTAATGAATATGTTGAAGAGAACAGGTCCCAATACTGACCCCTGCGGTACCCCACTGGTCACAGCGACCCAGTTAGAGACTATACCATTTATAACCACCCTCTGCTTTCTATCACTAAGCCAGTTACTAACCCATTTACACACGTTCCCCCAGACCAAGCATTCTCATTTTGTGTACCAACCTCTTGTGCGGCACGGTATCAAACGCTTTGGAAAAATCGAGATATACCACGTCCAATGACTCACCGTGGTCCAGCCTATAGCTTACCTCTTCATAAAAATTGATTAGATTGGTTTGACAGGAGCGATTTCTCATAAACCCATGCTGATATGGAGTTAAACAGTTATTCTCATTGAGATAATCCAGAATAACATCCCTCAGAAACCTTTCAAATATTTTACCAACAATAGAGGTTAGACTTACTGGCCTATAATTTCCAGGTTCACTTTTAGAGCCCTTTTTGAATATTGGCACCACATTTGCTATGCGCCAGTCCTGCGGAACAGACCCTGTCGCTATAGAGTCCCTAAAAATAAGAAATAATGGTTTATCTATTACATTACTTAGTTCCCTTAGTACTCGTGGGTGTATGCCATCCGGACCCGGAGATTTATCTATTTTAATCTTATTTAGCCGGTTTCGCACCTCTTCTTGGGTTAGATTGGTGACCCTTAATATCGGGTTTTCATTGTTTCTTGGGATTTCACCTAGCATTTCATTTTCCACCGTGAATACCGTGGAGAAGAAGGTGTTTAATATGTTAGCTTTTTCCTCGTCATCTACAACCATTCTTTCCTCACTATTTTTTAAGGGGCCTACATTTTCAGTTTTTATTCTTTTACTATTGATATAGTTGAAGAACAGTTTGGGATTAGTTTTACTCTCCTTAGCAATGTGCTTCTCTGTTTCCTTTTTGGCAGCTTTAATTAGTTTTTTAGATAAAGTATTTTTCTCCCTATAGTTTTTTAGAGCTTCAATGGTGCCATCCTGCTTTAGTAGTGCAAATGCTTTCTTTTTACTGTTAATTGCCTGTCTTACTTCTTTGTTTAGCCACATTGGGTTTTTCCTATTTCTAGTCCTTTTATTCCCACAAGGTATAAACCGCTTACACTGCCTATTTAGGATGTTCTTAAACATTTCCCATTTATTATCTGTATTCTCATTTCTGAGGATATTGTCCCAGTCTACCAGATTAAGGGCATCTCTAAGCTGTTCAAACTTTGCCTTCCTAAAGTTCAATGTTTTTGTGACTCCCTGGTCGATATGTTTTGGGTTTGTCAAAATATATTCTGCAATTTACAGGAAATTTGGAAACGTTTATACTTTCTAATTTTTTTTCAGCAATTTTAAAGAAACTTTCAGACGCCTGTTTTTTAAGGATCGAGTTTATCAGTTTTTCTCGTACATAAAAAAATATAATGGTTTATGCACCTTCTATCTGTTAGTCCATGACTAATTGACTTGCATTGCCGATTGTAATCCGATCCTCGGCTCAAATTTGGAACATGTCTCCGCAATATTGCGTGGACCTCTTGATCTGCAAAAAATCTTAGACATGTGAATAATCCCATTCGCATTAGGTACGAGTGCCATCTGGGAAAAACAGAAGTCTGAATGAGCCCTTAGGCTGCTGCCACAGGGTGCTATCCGCTAAACACGCCCTACAAAGTTAAGTGGGCAATACAATGGTTGTAAATATGACTGCCAGCACTGTACAGCACAGGAAAAATATATGATGTCTGATCTTTTTTTTTTTAGAGAAGTATTTGCCTTTTTGGGCACTCCATGTCCCTTCCTGGAGCAGAGAAGGGGGCGCTGCAGGTAGGAGGAGGCGTGAATATTGTTCAGACAGGCAGTCTAGCCCTGATTATCATGAAGGCACGATCCGGCTGGCACAGGTAACAGGGACACAAGTGATTTTTCTTTTAAGATGTCAAAAAAACAAAATCTTAATTATTATTTCCGACAATGAACGATTCTACCAAAATCCAAAGGGTGCTACCCATAATTTGTGCTGTAAAAACCGTCTTAATGATTAAAACGACTTATTTTGCATAAATATTTTTGCACAGGTTAAATATGTAAATTTAGTCAATCAGAGCGAAAAAAAAAAAAAAGAAGAGAAAGATTGTTCTTTAAATGAACGGAGGCGACCGCTGCGCGGAGTGACATTACCTATATTAAGCGAACAGGAGGTAAAGTGTTTTCATAAATATGCAAATCTCCCCCACGAAGGTACGGCACCGCATCCCGCTAATGCGAGACATTACACAGACAGGTAAATAAAATACTGGAAATATATATTTTTTTTCCTTTTTCTTCTTGGAACATTCATCATAATTGACTACAACTTAAAAAGCATTTTCCCTATATACAACCCCCTGACCCTTAAAAACAGCAGTCAATATTAATCCTTGAGACATCCTCTTCTTATAAAAAAGTATAAAGGGAATGTAGATTTTCACCTAAGGCCGGCATCACGCTAGAGAGTTTTACGGACGTATGAGAGGCGCAAAAACTAAGCATTGCACACAGACCAATGATTCTCTATGGGGCAGCTCCTATCTGCTGTATATTTCGCAGCTGTATTTTACGTGCGTAGAAAATCGCGGCATGCTGCGTTTGTCAAAAAATCCGCCAATGAAAGTCAATGGCGGCGAGAAAAATACAGACTACACACGGACCATCAGTGTGACTTGCGAGAAATACGCAGCGGTGTTCTATAGAAAAGCCGGCAATTCAGTGCGGTGTACAGTAAAATCACACTGACAGGTTAGAATAGAATAGCTAAAATAAATGTCTACACATAGTATAGGTGTATATATACAGTATATATATATATATATATATATATATATATATATATCAGTGAGACACATATATATATATTTATATTTAATACAGAGCTAGATAGCAGAAAAGCCGGTAATTCAATTGCCGGCTTCTGCTATCTCCTTATCCATCCCGACAGGATATGAGACCTGGTTTACATACAGTAAACCATTTCACAAACCTTTTTGGTTTTTCCATATTCCTCACTAATAATGTTACAAGTGTCTGTGTGCAAAATTTGGGGGCTCTAGCTGTTAAAATAAAGGGTTAAATCGACGGAAAAAACTGGCGTGGTCTCCTGCGCAATTTTCTCCGCCAGTGTGGGAAAGTCAGTGACTGAGGGCAGATATTAATAGCCTAGGGAGTTACCATGGTTATAGGACCCCCTGGCTAAAAAAAAAAAAATCTACCCCCAGCCACCCCAGAAAAGGCACATCTTTAAGATGCGCCTATTCTGGCACTTAGAAAAAAAAGAAAAAAGCAACACTATCCCATACCTTTCCGGCGCTCAGTCACGTCCCACACTGCAAATCCATCTGAAGGGGTTAAATAATTTTACAAACAGGAGCTCTGCTAATGCAGCTGTACCCCTGGCTGTAAAATCTGGGGAATGAATTGCGCAGCACGGCAAGTCTAGGTAGCTACGTTCCCCTGCTTTCCATTCATTCCCCAGATTTTACAGCCAGGAGCACAGCTGCATTAGCAGGCTCCTGTTTGTAAAATTATTTAACCCCTTCAGAAGGATTTACAGCGTGGGACGTGACTGAGCGCCGGAAAGGTATGGGTTAGTGTTGCTTTTTTCTTTTTCTTCTTTTACAGAACGAGGGTCTTCAGGTGGATTAAGTGTACAATAAAGATTTTACAACTCCATGTGTGTATTTATCTCAATAAAATACTTTATTCTTAATGTGTATTTAATATTATTGGATTAATAATGGATAGGTGTCTTATTGACGCCTCTCCATTATTAACCAGGCTTAATGTTGCCTTACAATAGCAAGGTGACATTAACCCTTCATTACCCCATATCCCACCGCTAAACGGGAATGGGAAGAGAGTGGCCAAGTGCCAGAATAGGCGCATCTTCCAGATGTGCCTTTTCTGGGTTGGCTGGGGGCAGATGTTTTTAGCCAGGGGGGGGGGGGGGCAATAACCGTGGACCCTCTCCAGGCTATTAATATCTGCCCTCAGTCACTGGCTTTACTACTCTGGTGGAGAAAATTGTGCAGGAGCCCACGCCTGTTTTTTTCCGCAAATTAACCCTTTATTTGAACAGCTATAGCCCCCAAATTTTGCACACACACACACACACACACACACACACTACTAACATTATTAGTGAGGAATATGCAAAAAAAAAAGGATATGAAATGGTTTACTGTATGTAAACCATGTCTCATATCCTGTCGGGCTTGATAAGGAGATAGGAAAAGCCGACAATTGAATTACCGGCTTTTCTGCTATCTAGCGCTGTATGAAATATAAATGTATGTGTCTCACTCACATACAGTATATATATATATATATATAGAGAGAGAGACTGTATATATGTTTTTACGAATATTTGAGCCCATGGATCCATTCTATGTCCATTATGCAAGGTTGCAAGAAAAAAACGCAGTACGGATGCCATACGGATTACATACGGAGGATGACATGCGTAAAATACACAGACACACCCTGCCTACGGATGACATATGGATCACTGTTTTGGGATCATTTCTGCATATTACGCCTGTAAAAACGGACCGTATTTCCCTACGAATGTGACACCGGCCTAAAACAGAGGTTTTTGCAGGTTTTATTCTTTACCTGATTTTCGCAGCCATGGGTAAGTTGTTGACCTCAGGAGACATGGTCAGGCTATTGCCCGAGGCTAAGGTTTGCTCACTGCCTGTGACTCGCATGCTGCTGCTCAGGCACATTCTGCCGCCCCTCCTGGGCCATGGACAGTTAGAAGTGACATTCCAGCACCAGGCTCCCAATTTGATGTTATTTATGTATTTAAGTCTTATGAAAGATGTCATCTCTGTGACATAGGGCATGCAATTACAAGAGCAGCTCACTACAGACAGTAATATCTGTAGCTGTGCATTTCATGAATTTGTGGGATTTTACTTTTTTAATTTAACTTGCAAAACATAAATATATTTAATAAGTGATGGCAAGTGACATATCATGAAATCACTATTACACCAGAGTCGCCAGCCAGCATTCCTTTTTATGTATCACTCATCTGTTTGAGTATACAGAGATAGGGTATATAAAATGGCATTAAAAGTCTAAAGACCAAATATCACAAGGTTGTGTGCACAGAGATTCATCCAGTAGCATAGGGAGGAGGAGGTGGGAGCAGAGTGATTGAGGCAGAGCCAACACACAGACTGTGCTGCTGATTCCTTGTGTTTATCTCATCCCACAATGCTGGATTTACAGCTACACTGCTCAGTACTGCTGTATAATGTCCTCCATGCTGCTGCTGCTGCTTCTGAACTTGTGCTACATAAAGCATTTTATCCTGATTGAGTTGGGAAAAAAGATTTATCCAGCTTTCAAACGTCTGCCTCCCTCTAATAAAACAATGATGAAGTGTTTTTATCTTTATGGACCATCCCTTTAAGCTTCATAATTCCAGCAGTTTCATTAAATAATCCTAAAGTATTGTAATCCCCAAGCATAAAAATGTGCTACCACGAGGCACTTTCTGCAAATAAATGATAATTTCGGAGATGCAGTGAGCACTTAGGGTTAATCGGCCTGTGCCCTATGATGTGACTCTACCCCAGATGATGGCTGGGATGACAGCAGTTCTGCGGACGGTCCCACGTGTGCTCCTTGTGGGCCAGTGTGAATCTGTGCGTATGACATGAGCGGGGATTTAATGTGGTGATAGAGAAGGATCTGCTCCCAGGGGCCTGTCCCCTCCTAATAATATGTAATCGTACCCGGCATATGTGGCGTTTTATGGCATCACTTTTTATAGAGGCCGACATCATTTTAATTAAAAGTGACGTTCGATTGTTGGAGGACATCCTGTATAATACGAGATAACGGGAGACAGCGCTTCACCAGAAGAAGAATATCCTGGTAATATTGTAGAAAGACAGTATCTATAATAGTGCCATATGTAGTGCACGTATAATAGTGCCACAATGGTGCATATATAATAGTATCATATGTAGTGCACGTATAATAGTGCCACAATGGTGCATAAATAATAGTATCATATGTAGTGCACATATAATAGTGCCACAATGGTGCATATATAATAGTATCATATGTAGTGCACGTATAATAGTGCCACAATGGTGTATATATAATAGTGCCATATGTAGTGCACGTATAATAGTGCCACAATGGTGCATATATAATAGTATCATATGTAGTGCACATATAATAGTGCCACAATGGTGCATATATAATAGTATTATATGTAGTGCACATATAATAGTGCCACAATGGTGCATATATAATAGTATTATATGTAGTGCACGTACAATAGTGCCACAATGGTGCATATATAATAGTATCATATGTAGTGCACATATAATAGTGCCACAATGGTGCATATATAATAGTATCATATGTAGTGCACATATAATAGTGCCACAATGGTGCATAAATAATAGTATCATATGTAGTGCACATATAATAGTGCCACAATGGTGCATATATAATAGTATCATATGTAGTGCACATATAATAGTGCCACAATGGTGCATATATAATAGTATCATATGTAGTGCACATATAATAGTGCCGCAATTGTGCATATATAATAGTATCATATGTAGTGCACATATAATAGTGCCACAATGGTGTATATATAATAGTGCCATATGTAGTGCACGTATAATAGTGCCACAATGGTGCATATATAATAGTATCATATGTAGTGCACATATAATAGTGCCACAATGGTGTATATATACCGTAATAGTATCATATGTAGTGCACATATAATAGTGCCACAATGGTGTATATATAATAGTGCCATATGTAGTGCACATATAATAGTGCCACAATGGTGCATATATAATAGTATCATATGTAGTGCACGTACAATAGTGCCACAATGGTGCATATATAATAGTATCATATGTAGTGCACATATAATAGTGCCACAATGGTGTATATATAATAGTATCATATGTAGTGCACATATAATAGTGCCACAATGGTGTATATATAATAGTGCCATATGTAGTGCACATATAATAGTGCCACAATGGTGCATATATAGTAGTATCATATGTAGTGCACATATAATAGTGCCACAATGGTGCATATATAATAGTATCATATGTAGTGCACGTATAATAGTGTCACAATGGTGTATATATAATAGTGCCATATGTAGTGCACATATAATAGTGTCACAATGGTGCATATATAGAAAAGTAAACATCGAGTATGGATCAAGCCAAGAAAAAACGGATAACAGGGAGTATTCAGAATAGTTCACTTTTATTTATATGTAGTAAGCAGTAATCAAAAAAATTTATTCATTTAATATGTATAATATAAAAAAATAATGTATATGTATACTTTAAAAATACGCTTTTTCTGTGCACATGTCAAGAAAAATACAGCAATTAATTTGCACTGGGCAGGTCAAGGAAGTATATATATTATCACAAAAATTGTACTGGATACCCCAAAAGAACAACAAATCGTAAGCATAAAAGTATGGATCATATGTAAAAAGAATATAAAAATATATAATATGAAAACGAATATCTAAAATCCAATAAGGATTAAAAAAGAAAAAGAAAACACAAGAGTCACTAATGTAGAAAAATATATATATATGTATGACAATATATCCACGTATACCTATACATATATAAAAAAAATATATATATTTATACCATATACAAAAACTCAAAAGGTGCAAAAAAGTGTAAAAAAAAAAAAAAAAAAAAAAAAGGGACTATTTGTGTAATGAAATTAATGAGAGGTATACATTGCCTCACTGACGTGATATAATTTATATATAGAAATTCAGACAAAAAAAGTGCTACGTGCAATAGAAAAGGTGCTATGAGGATATTATGTATATAGGGTATACTAGATATGAATCAGAAAGTGCAATGTGCTATTTTAAATCCAGTCTAGTTAGTACTATGTGACCTACATGGTCTCTATAGAGGAGACAGGAAAAGTGTTTTAGTAAAGAGAGGATTCGTTATAACTTACTTCTAATCAAATAGGGTACAAATATCCAGGACCGCCAGTAGGATCCGTGTGCACCCCGACGCGCGTTTCGGACCCAAAAAAGTTCCTTCGTCAGGGGGTGTAGTGGACAGAGACCGAGGGGTTTTTATAGTGTGTTGGTATGAATCATATTGCCGATATCAGCGTCCACAGCAACTACGGCGCAGGCGCCACCCAGGAAGCCCGGAAGTCCAGAAGATCCAGCGCCACGTGACCGGACGCACATGATGGTACATGGTGTTGCCAAGGTCACCGCGACGCTGTACCCTGAACCCAAGAGCCCCAGGCGCGCATGCGCACCGCTGCGGGCCCGATATGGGAGGTGAGATGGGGTGTGACTAATAAGTGCCGATGTCCAATACCTGCCGTGTAGGCGGCACATGCGCAATCCGAACACCAGGAACCCGAGACGCAGAGAACGGCAGCCACCGCTCTAAAGCGTACCTATGGCAACCAAACAACTGCGCCCCAGGTAAATGACTCCGGATACGCACGCGCACCACAGCATGGGCTACTATGAATATAATAAGGCATGAAACGAGGCAATATACCAACAAATCTGTGCATGCCATGTTAAGGATCCCGCAAATGCAGCACAACACCTAGTCCAGAACGCAAAACCATGCACCACAGTGAAACACCATGGCCACAGGACATCACGCCACAGACCAGAGGGGTGCATGTAAAAAACAGGGTCCACAACAGGCAGCCGCAGAGATAGGTGGTCTGTGGCGTGATGTCCTGTGGCCATGGTGTTTCACTGTGGTGCATGGTTTTGCGTTCTGGACTAGGTGTTGTGCTGCATTTGCGGGATCCTTAACATGGCATGCACAGATTTGTTGGCATATTGCCTCGTTTCATGCCTTATTATATTCATAGTAGCCCATGCTGTACATGCTGTGGTGCGCGTGCGTATCCGGAGTCATTTACCTGGGGCGCAGTTGTTTGGTTGCCATAGGTACGCTTTAGAGCGGTGGCTGCCGTGCTCTGCGTCTCGGGTTCCTGGTGTTCGGATTGCGCATGCGCCGCCTACACGGCAGGTATTGGACATCGGCACTTATTAGTCACACCCCATCTCACCTCCCATATCGGGCCCGCAGCGGTGCGCATGCGCGCCTGGGGCTCTTGGGTTCAGGGTACAGCGTCGCGGTGACCTTGGCAACGCCATGTACCATCATGTGCGTCCGGTCACGTGGCGCTGGATCTTCTGGACTTCCGGGCTTCCTGGGTGGCGCCTGCGCCGTAGTTGCTGTGGACGCTGATATCGGCAATATGATTCATACCAACACACTATAAAAACCCCTCGGTCTCTGTCCACTACACCCCCTGACGAAGGAACTTTTTTGGGTCCGAAACACGCGTCGGGATGCACACGGTCCTACTGGCGGTCCTGGATATTTGTACCCTATTTGATTAGAAGTAAGTTATAACGAATCCTCTCTTTACTAAAACACTTTTCCTGTCTCCTCTATAGAGACCATGTAGGTCACATAGTACTAACTAGACTGGATTTAAAATAGCACATTGCACTTTCTGATTCATATCTAGTATACCCTATATACATAATATCCTTATAGCACCTTTTCTATTGCACGTAGCACTTTTTTTGTCTGAATTTCTATATATAAATTATATCACGTCAGTGAGGCAATGTATACCTCTCATTAATTTCATTACACAAATAGTCCCTTTTTTTTTTTTTTTGCACCTTTTGAGTTTTTGTATATGGTATGAATATATATATATTTTTTTATATATGTATAGGTATACGTGGATATATTGTCATACATATATATATATTTTTCTACATTAGTGACTCTTGTGTTTTCTTTTTCTTTTTTAATCCTTATTGGATTTTAGATATTCGTTTTCATATTATATATTTTTATATTCTTTTTACATATGATCCATACTTTTATGCTTACGATTTGTTGTTCTTTTGGGGTATCCAGTACAATTTTTGTGATAATATATATATACTTCCTTGACCTGCCCAGTGCAAATTAATTGCTGTATTTTTCTTGACATGTGCACAGAAAAAGCGTATTTTTAAAGTATACATATACATTATTTTTTATATTATACATATTAAATGAATACATTTTTTTGATTACTGCTTACTACATATAAATAAAAATGAACTATTCTGAATACTCCCTATTATCCGTTTTTTCTTGGCTTGATCCATACTCGATGTTTACTTTTCTCCATTTTTGTAGTGGTTTCACTATCTCTTTTTAAACACTAGTGGTGGATTGGTGTACGGTCTAATGAATTATTTGGGTATATATCACTGAGATATTAATTAACTACATTGGAAACACCTAATCTTACTCCTGTGTCTGTTTTTTGGTGCATATATAATAGTATCATATGTAGTGCACGTATAATAGTGCCACATGTAGTGCACATATGTACCATATATAGTGCACATATAATACTACCATACGTAGTGCACATATAATAGTGCCATAATGCCGCACATATAACAGTAATATTTGCACTGCATACAAATTTGTGCAGTGCCCCCATAACGCAGACATAATAGCGCTATATATAGTGTGTGTAACATAGTGCTGATAGTGGTGCACATGTTATATAGTACCATATACAGTTCATATCAAAGGTTCATTGCTGACAGTAAGACATGTGAGAGGCCGATGCCTTTGCAGACAGTCGCTGTGTACAGAGCTCCTCACGGTTGCCCCCACGGTTGCCCTATTATTTATCATGTCCGGACGGTTCCCCCTGGCAGCGGTGTTCCCGATCTCCACAGTAGGGATGTCGATGGCGGTCACCGAACTTTTCCAAAACAGATTTAATTCTCACACATAATTTCTCATTACAAAAAAAGAATTAAGCAATTATTATTTTATTTTAAATGTCCAAATCTCTAGTAATTTCTGAGCTACTGAATTATGTAGCAGTGTGGGAAATTTACATATTGCAGCAGATCTGACACATTTCACGTCCCGGGCGAAGCAGCAGATCTGATTGGTTGACAGGCCTATAAACCCTGGTGGATAATTTCACACAGTAAGCGCTAATCACATTTGCATACACAGGCAATTGCAAAACAGCTCTGAAGGCATAATGATAGCAAAACCAGCTGTGCTTCATCCTAACAACTGAACATACAGTGAAAAGATCGAAAAACATCATTTAACTGTATGTAAACATCTCCACTTATCACAATGCAGTCATTACCGCGCAGATATTGTGTCCAGGCTTTGGAAGGACATCAGTATGTTTTGGGGTCGCTCTATGCAAATGCTGTAAAAAAAAAAAAAAACTTTTTGGTAATTCTTTCTGAAGCCACCAGGGGGAGCTCAATGCATTGAAGCTGTATGAATCTGTATGCCCCATGCTCCCTCTAGTGGTGGCCGAAAGCAGAAATAAATTATTATAATGAATTCTGTGTACATTTTCTGCCATTCAATATTCATATTGTGAATTTTTTTTAAAGAGGATTAATAATGCAGGCAATTTCCACCCTGCATTATCCCCATTATACACAGATCTCATAGCAGTTGTCACTGTTTTATGCACCTCTTGGGTGACATTTACAATTTTGATATCACAGAAATAGTTCTGCAGAAAAGCGGTGTACAAAAAAATGGTATTAGATTCTTAAATGGATTGTTGCATCTTCATCCCTTAGGTGTGCGCCAATCCTCTGCCTATAGGCATCTTGCTTTTCGGGGGGGAGGGATGCACTCATGAACAATGACAGTTCAGACCAGTAGCACAAATGTAGCCACTGGCCTGACCAGTGCATATCTGTATCGTAGAGGCCCTCCTTCCTGTGGAGCATCGGAGGTGCTGGCCGGATCCAATGATCAAGCCAGTGTCTCAGCAGCACTTGCAAGCTCTGCAGCAAAGAGTTTATAAATGCTGCACTTGGGAAACTGGCCACCGCTGATAGACTGCAGAGGTGGCAACAAGCAGTAAACAATCAAATTAAAATTTTCCTATCAGGAGTTTCAAGGGGGCCTGAAAATTTTGCCAGTATGGGACCTCGAAATTACTGGTGGCAGCCCTGGGTATGATTCGGTCACTATGTGGTGTAAAGATATTTATTTTAACCAGCACGTTATAATTGTATCTATTTAGGATAACGAAACAGTTTCTTTAAACAAGGTAACTTACAAAGCTTCTTAAAGAGGTTGTCCTGCTTTGGAAGTTGTCCTCTTTTTCGTATTTTCCCACTAAAAATGTTGTACCGTTTGTCTTTTATAGTCTCTTTTTCACTGTCTATTGATAGCAGAATGAGTTAAAGAAGCTCTCCTCCTCCACCTCCACCTTCCATCAAAGTTTATCTCCTCTTAATGTATTGCAGACATCATATTATATAGCACTGTGTACTTGGTTACAATTGCTCATTTTGTCTTTCTACCCAGCTAATTCTTCTCTTTTCCATTAGGTCTATGACATCACGTGATTACGAACCGACGAGCGGAATCTATGTAGAATCAGGAAGCCGGTGATGACTCATTTTTATGTGGTCTGTGATCAGCTGAGAGGAGCTTAGAAAGACTTAAAAGAGTTACAAATAGCCTATAAAAGCCGAGTGATGCAACATTATTAATGAAACCTAACTACAAAATCGATTTTCAGCCCCAAATACATGAATTTAAGCTTAAAAAAGGCCCCAAATGTGAACAACCCCTTTAATTTTTCTATTTTAAATGCATTGGAACAATTGTAATGGTTTCAAGCACAGTATTTGCACAGGATAAAATCACATCAGGCATGCTACATATGACTCCTATTGTATCTATGGACCCGATTTATGCATTAATGGTACAAAATGTCTCCAATTCACTTTGCAGTTTTTTCCTAGAGGGTGAAGCAATGATGAATCCTGGAGCGTCAGTGCAGCTCCGTCACCTATAATCAGTGCAGAGGCGTCTTCTAGTATTCCGTAGATGCAGTGAGCGGGTCAGCGCCAGGAATGTTATATCTAAAGTCTTATCACAGATCACTAGAGGACAGCACCGGCACACAGAATCACTGAGCGGGACCCGGCTCCTGCACGGCAGTAAGGAGCATTACATCTTCATTCACTGCATTTTTAATTATAAAGACTTTCCTTTTAATCCACCATATAACAGCCAGAAAATTCCAACAGTTGGAGGATTGTTCTCTTTATAGACCTGCACGATATTTACCGAATACGGTGTATAAAATCACTTCGCTACAGTTACATCTGTCTGATTCTTAGGAAATGGAGATTCTACATAGACTTCTAATTAGTGATGAGCCAACGTGCTGGGATAAGGTGTTATCTGAGCATGCTCGAGTGCTAACAGTGTCTCCGGCGGCTGTCGAACAGCCAGGACACATGCAGCCGCAGGGACTTGAACATATTATTTGAGCACGCCAAAGTTGCTCAGCACCTGAGCATGTTCGGATAACACCTTATCTGAGCAGGTTCGCTCGTCACTACTTCTAATGTACTAGTGGACAGACACCCACCCACCTGCAACCCCAGCCCCCCAAATGCTCAATGTCACAGTACAACTACCACGGTCTTTAAACATTTTGCAAAAATTAATAGTACGAGTGAATATAAAAAAATTAATGTATCTCATCAGAGAAATATGCCTCCTCCTCAGCTTCTTTTCCTCTACTTGCTCTTGAACTCATCTACTCGGACAAATAGATTTTACTCGTTTTTCAAAGTCTACATGACTCCGACTGAGGGATTAGATTACAGCTTCCTATTGAAGTCTATGAAGTGGGGAGAAGGAAGGAGCTTAGTGAGAAGCAAAGTGAAACAAAGTCAGGCAGACAGACAGAAACAGATCTAGCTGCTTTTATCTCAACCTGGAGATGGACTCGCAGCTACACTGCTCAGTACTGCTGTATAATGCCCTCTATGCTGCGGCTTCTGAATGTGTGTTACATAGAGACAGGAGAGAAGGATTTCCTCTGTATGTGCTGTGCATTGGAGACATTAAAGCAGAGAGTCAGCACCCACTAGCTCAGAGACAACTAAAAATAAGAGAGAGAATGCAAAGGCGAAAACTGGATACAAGCTATGTAATGTTCATCATGTACATACACAGGACAGATTATTCTGATCAACCCCCTTGAAATGATAGGATATGTTTTAAAACCTACATAGGATGATTGTCAAAAAAACATGAATAAATAAATGAATTAAAAAAATCAATAAATATTATAAATAAAAATAAAATTTCAATAAATATTCAAATAAATGCCTGTGAAAATAAATCAATAAATAAAAAATCAACATAATTTATATTAAAAATAAAATAAAACAAAGTTCCATCCCTCCACAAAAAAATGCTCTTTTTCCTTGGCAAATTCATAGTTGGAAGCACCAAATCAATAAGAACCCATTCAAGAAACAAAATGTAATAATTTAATCAGAACAGTAATGGCGAAAAAATAAATAAGTAAAAACAAAAAAAAAAAAATCCAGAACTGAGGTTTATCTAACTTTCGAAAAATGGAAATAAAAGTCAGCCAAAAAGTCGAATGCCCCCATTTGGTGCTGCGCCAATCGTAAAATCGCTCAGAATAAAAGTTATCATGTCATTAATACAGAAAAGAAAATGCGGTAAAACCCTCTATTCAAAAATAAGCAGATGAGATGTCCCGGTAAGGCTGCGTTCACACACGGTGGCCATACTGAGTCGCTGTTTTATTAATTGTTCTTCTGCCATCTTCCTGGAAAATAGTTATTTCACCAGCAAAGCTGTGCACCCCCATCTCAGAAATGGCCTGTAATAAAGTATCGATTTTATGGAGCAGGAGGCGCTAATGTTATAGGGCAATGATAGATTCATTTGGATTCAATTTTCATTTCTATTATTTGGGTTCTGCCTCCTGCATCTTTTTTTAAATATCAGATTCTCATCCTTAGTAAACACAATATACCTATTCACACGTTAAATATTTGCAAAAAAAATCCAAACAACAGTGCAGCCACTGGGGGGCGCTGTATGTATTCTGAAATGGGGTCCTCCTTTGACCTGTGATTATATCAGTAGAACATGAAACACAAAAACTTCAGTTCTTGGGACAATAAATTATGGACAACTCCTTATTTGTCGAGCACATCCATAGACTTCTAGGAGAAGAAGATTGGAGCTTGTGCGGAGCTCCTTCTAAATAAGAGACACGAGTCCTGGGGGCATTTTTATGTCCAGAAATTAAATTACAACGGTCTTACATCTGGCATTAATCCTGAGTGATGAGTCCACTTGTTTGGCCAGATGGGCAGAGATTTACAGCAATTTTATCATCAGCCACAAGAAGACATAACGATATAGGGAGAAGCAAGAAATGGTGGAAAAGTCCTGAGGTCATAATGTTGCATACGTACGGACATAGATATTGTGGTGACTTCTGGATAGATAGAACATGTCTAAGAAATATGTATAGCTATAAGACAGAGTGATGGAGAGATAGAGAAAAGATGATTGATAGATAGAAGATACATAGATGGATAGATAATATATACATGATAGATAGATAGATACTAGATAGATAATAGATAAATATATAGATAGATAATAGAAGGAATTAGAAAGATATATAGATGGATAGATAATATATACATGATAGATAGATGATAGATAGATAGAAGGAATGAGATAGATGGATAGATAGATGATAAATAATAGATAATAGATAGATGATAGATAGATAATAGATAGATGATAAATAATAGATAATAGATAGATGATAGATAGATAATAGATAGATAATAGATAGATGATAAATAATAGATAATAGATAGATGATAGATAGATAATAGATAGATGATAGATAATAGATAGATAGATAATAGATAGATAGATAATAGATTGATAGAAGTAATGAGATAGATCATAGATAGATGATAGATAAATAGATAGATGATAGATATGGGATAGATGATAGATGATAGATAGATAGATAGATAGATAATAGATAGATAGATAGATAGATAATAGAAGGAATTAGAAAGATAGATAGATGGATAGATAATATATACATGATAGATAGATGATAGATAGATAGAAGGAATGAGATAGATGGATAGATAGATGATAAATAATAGATAATAGATAGATGATAAATAATAGATAATAGATAGATGATAGATAGATAATAGATAGATGATAGATAATAGATAGATAGATAATAGATTGATAGAAGTAATGAGATAGATCATAGATAGATGATAGATAAATAGATAGATGATAGATATGGGATAGATGATAGATAGATAATAGATGATAGATAGATAATAGATGATAGATAGATAGATAATAGATAATTATAGATGATAGATAGATAATAGATAGATAGATAGATAATAGATAGATGATACATAGATAGATAGATAGACAGATAAATGTTTTTTGCAGCGTTTTAGGCATGGGAAGGTCCTAACAGAGATTTCAGTGTAAATGATAATAAAACAAAGTCAACTCAGAAATATTGTGCAATTTATGGGCGGTGTGTGTATTGTTACACAGCAGTAGAAGCTGAGCAGATTGATATCAAGGTTTGTGGGGAAAAATAATTATAACTTTTTCATTTATTGAAATTTCTACTTATTCTGATCTGACCAGTGATTGGTAGCCTCCTTTGCACAAGTACCGCCCACTGGACTCCTAAGACCAGACTATTTAAATAAATATAATACAAGTTATACAGATTATTCTCCCACAAACCATTGCTCACCTCCTCCTGCTCTACAGCCTGCAGATCAGACACTATACTCAGTATGGCAGGTTTCCTTACAGAAGTGCTCTCTATCTTCTTCCTCCTCCCATCCAAATTTTCATCCTCTTAATATACTGCAGTCATCATATTATATAGCACTGTGTACTTAGTTACAATTGCTCATTTTGTCTTTCTACCCAGCTAATTCTTCTCTTTTCCATTAGGTCTATGACATCACGTGATTAAAAACCGACTAACTGAATCCTCTAAGCTCTATGGAGAAACAGTTCTAATTCCCCTGGATGACGCATGAGTCACTACAAAAGTCAACTGCGGGGCGAGGAGGGAGCAGCTGGGTCAGGAGGTGCAGAGGGGAATGATTTATGCAGAGAACTAGAGACTTCCTATTTCTACATAGAGCAGAGAAAAGAAGAATTATCTGGGTAGAAAGGCAAAATGAGCAATTGTAAGTACACAGTGCTATGTAATATGATGAGTGCAATATATTGAAAGGAAGAAAACGGAGATGGTAGGAGGGCTTATTTAATTCTTGAAATTTAATTGTGCAAAAAAAAGTGCGAGTTATTATACCACAAGTGTGAATGTAGCTTGATACAAAGATCATGGCCGTTCTGCTTCAAAACACAGAGAAAAAGAAACAGAGACATCAGGGCGTCTCGCTGAGCCTCTAATTCTCAGTCCCTGCTGGAGAACATCTTGGCTGGATCCCTGTCAATGTGCTAGAAAATAGAAATGCACCAGAAGCGGCAGAGCTGAGCCCCTCCAGTTGTGTCTGCAAACTTTAAAGGTTCAGTGTTAGCGCATAGCCAAGAAGATCACGCCAAATTCTGGCTTTTTCCAATTCCTTTGTTTTGTGGACGTAGGACAGAGATTACAATGTGTTCTCAGGTATTGTTGCCTGGAATTCCGGAAACACTTGTGAACTGTACAACTAAAACAAAGGTGCAAATGTAAAATCAATGATTATACCTGTACCATAGCTGCTGTGCCGCACTGCCGGAATTGGGCACCATTTTCTGCACAGTCAGCATATGGCAAATATTTTAAGGCAGATGTTGTATTATGTCCCGCAACGTAATCTTATAGTATGCTGTATAGCGAAACAATGAATAGAAATTCTTATAAAAATTCTAAAATACCTGTCAGATTCATATTTATTCCCAAAGCAGGCGGTATTATACCAGTTATTAACTTGGCAGCAGTATTATAGTAGTTATATTCTTGTACATAGGAGCAGTATTATAGTAGTTATATTCTTGTACATAGGGGCAGTATTATAGTAGTTATATTCTTGTACATAGGAGCAGTAATATAGTAGTTATATTCTTGTACATAGGGGCAGTATTATCGTAGTTATATTCTTATATATAGGGGCAGTATTATAGTAGTTATATTCTTGTATATAGGGGCAGTATTATAGTAGTTATATTCTTATACATAGGAACAGTATTATAGTAGTTATATTCTTGTACATAGGAGCAGTATTATAGTAGTTATATTCTTGTACATAGGGGCAGTATTATCGTAGTTATATTCTTATATATAGGGGCAGTATTATAGTAGTTATATTCTTGTATATAGGGGCAGTATTATAGTAGTTATATTCTTATACATAGGAACAGTATTATAGTAGTTATATTCTTGTACATAGGAGCAGTATTATAGTAGTTATATTCTTGTACATAGGGGCAGTATTATCGTAGTTATATTCTTATACATAGGAACAGTATTATAGTAGTTATATTCTTGTATATAGGGGCAGTATTATAGTAGTTATATTCTTGTACATAGGGGCAGTATTATCGTAGTTATATTCTTATATATAGGAGTAGTATTATAGTAGTTATATTCTTGTATATAGGGGCAGTATTATAGTAGTTATATTCTTGTACATAGGAGCAGTATTATAGTAGTTATATTCTTGTACATAGGGGCAGTATTATAGTTATATTCTTGTATATAGGGGCAGTATTATAGTAGTTATATTCCTGTACGTAGGAGCAGTATTATAATAGATATATTCTTGTACATAGGGGCAGTATTATAGTAGTTATATTCTTGTACATAGGGGCAGTATAATAGTAGTTATATTCTTGTATAAAGGGGGCACTATTATAGTAGTTATATTCTTGTACATAGGGAGCAGTATTATAGTAGTTATATTCTTGTACATAGGGGCAGTATTATAGTAGTTATATTCTTGTACATAGGGGCAGTATTATAGTAGTTATATTCTTGTACATGAGGCAGTATTATAGTAGTTATATTCTTGTATATAGGGGCAGTATTATAGTAGTTATATTCTTGTACATAGGGGCAGTATTATAGTTATATTCTTGTATATAGGGGCAGTATTATAGTAGTTATATTCCTGTACGTAGAAGCAGTATTATAATAGATATATTCTTGTACATAGGGGCAGTATTATAGTAGTTATATTCTTGTACATAGGGGCAGTATTATAGTAGTTATATTCTTGTATAAAGGGGGCACTATTATAGTAGTTATATTCTTGTACATAGGGGCAGTATTATAGTTATATTCTTGTATATAGGGGCAGTATTATAGTAGTTATATTCCTGTACATAGGAGCAGTATTATAGTAGTTATATTCTTGTACATAGGAGCAGTATTATAGTAGTTATATTCTTGTACATAGGAGCAGTATTATAGTAGTTATATTCTTGTACATAGGGGCAGTATTATAGTAGTTATATTCTTGTACATAGGAACAGTATTATAGTAGTTATATTCTTGTATATAGAGGCAGTATTATAGTAGTTATATTCTTGTATATAGGGGCAGTATTATAGTAGTTATATTCTTGTATATAGGGGCAGTATTATAGTAGTTATATTCTTGTACATAGGGGCAGTATTATAGTTATATTCTTGTATATAGGGGCAGTATTATAGTAGTTATATTCCTGTACATAGGAGCAGTATTATAGTAGTTATATTCTTGTACATAGGAGCAGTATTATAGTAGTTATATTCTTGTACATAGGAGCAGTATTATAGTAGTTATATTCTTGTACATAGGAGCAGTATTATAGTAGTTATATTCTTGTACATAGGAGCAGTATTATAGTAGTTATATTCTTGTACATAGGGGACAGTATTATAGTAGTTATATTCTTGTACATAGGAGCAGTATTATAGTAGTTATATTCTTGTACATAGGAGCAGTATTATAGTAGTTATATTCTTGTACATAGGAGCAGTATTATAGTAGTTATATTCTTGTACATAGGAGCAGTATTATAGTAGTTATATTCTTCGGGTACTCCGGTTTCCTCCCACATTCCAAAGACATACTGATAGGGATTCTAGATTGTGAGCCCCAACAGGGACAGTGATGATAATGTGTGCACACTGTAAAGCGCTGCGGAATATGTTAGCGCTATATAAAAATAAATATTATTATTACTAGATGGCAGCCCGATTCTAAAGAATCGGGAGTCTACAATCCATATATACTTTATTTATTCAAATGTAAGAATAATACAATTAATAAATAATAGTAAGAAAGAACAAAAATAATAGGCAGTATATGGAGAAAACACCAAACAAAAGTTCAAAATTGGTGTGAAAATGTCACTGAACCACTTCACAACTAAATATATATAGTTTTGGTAAATGGTATTATCATTTTTTTGACGAAATTCGGCAGGAGCTTGAAGAGCAACGTCACTGGGCCCGCCTCCACGCAGTAGAAACTTGCTGTGAGGTAAAAATTCAAAAATCACACCAAAATGGCGGGCGGAGTGTGTCACAGTACGGCACGTTTCTGATTGGTCGCTCGCAGCAGGCGGCAACCAATCAGACACTGGACACTGTTGACGTCACTTAGCTCCGGACATTAGCTCCGGACAAAGCCACGGAAGTTGGCACAAATTGCAGGAAAACCTAACAAATACCCCTTATTCTATAGGACGCATATTTCAAAACTAAATAGAATAAATAGTGCAGCGTCCACATAAATACATAGTTAGCACATGTTCTACGCTATAGATATAGAGAAACCATACAAAGAGACTGCGTATCTTGAACCAAATTTTTATTAAAGTACAAAAACTATTGTCTTAAAACCATTTAAACATACATACGGTAGTTAAAATCTGGTAGCCAAAAAGAGGGCGCTCAAATTGTGAGCCAAACAAATACATGTGGCACCACCACTGAGAAACCAGCTTACGGCTACGTTCACATTAGCGTTCCGCCAATGTGCAGGAAGTAGTATTCTAGGCAATTATATATTAGATTATTAGTTTTGCTTTTACAACACAATACATTAGTGTACACCATTGAACAACAGTCTGTTTTATTAAATAGATCCAAAATTCGGAGCGAAGTTTCATAAGATACTCTAGTAGCAAATTTTGTTTTTCACTTACAGAGCTCCAAAACTTCTGCTGTTTATACAGGGAGCTTCCTGCATACATTTATCTCTCTCTTAGGCCGGCGTCACACACAGCGTAAAACAATACGGTCCGTATATTACGGCCGTAATACGCTGAAAAGTCCCGAAAAAAGTGGTCCGTAGCTCCTCCGTAGGCAGGGTGTGTCAGCGTTTTTTGCGCATGGCATCCTCCGTATGTAATCCGTATGGCATCCGTACTGCGTGGTTTTCTCGCAGGCTAGCAAAACCAACATACCGCTATAGAAGTGATCCATGTGTCCCAAAAAGAAAAGAAAATATATATATACTGTCTATATATATATATATATATATATATATATATATATATATATATATATATATATATATATATATATATATATATATATATATATACAGTGGGGCAAAAAAGTATTTAGTCAGTCAGCAATAGTGCAAGTTCCACCACTTAAAAAGATGAGAGGCGTCTGTAATTTACATCATAGGTAGACCTCAACTATGGGAGACAAACTGAGAAAAAAAAATCCAGAAAATCACATTGTCTGTTTTTTTAACATTTTATTTGCATATTATGGTGGAAAATAAGTATTTGGTCAGAAACAAACAATCAAGATTTCTGGCTCTCACAGACCTGTAACTTCTTCTTTAAGAGTCTCCTCTTTCCTCCACTCATTACCTGTAGTAATGGCACCTGTTTAAACTTGTTATCAGTATAAAAAGACACCTGTGCACACCCTCAAACAGTCTGACTCCAAACTCCACTATGGTGAAGACCAAATAGCTGTCAAAGGACACCAGAAACAAAATTGTAGCCCTGCACCAGGCTGGGAAGACTGAATCTGCAATAGCCAACCAGCTTGGAGTGAAGAAATCAACAGTGGGAGCAATAATTAGAAAATGGAAGACATACAAGACCACTGATAATCTCCCTCGATCTGGGGCTCCACGCAAAATCCCACCCCGTGGGGTCAGAATGATCACAAGAACGGTGAGCAAAAATCCCAGAACCACGCGGGGGGACCTAGTGAATGAACTGCAGAGAGCTGGGACCAATGTAACAAGGCCTACCATAAGTAACACACTACGCCACCATGGACTCAGATCCTGCAGTGCCAGACGTGTCCCACTGCTTAAGCCAGTACATGTCCGGGCCCGTCTGAAGTTTGCAAGAGAGCATTTGGATGATCCAGAGGAGTTTTGGGAGAATGTCCTATGGTCTGATGAAACCAAACTGGAACTGTTTGGTAGAAACACAACTTGTCGTGTTTGGAGGAAAAAGAATACTGAGTTGCATCCATCAAACACCATACCTACTGTAAAGCATGGTGGTGGAAACATCATGCTTTGGGGCTGTTTCTCTGCAAAGGGGTCAGGACGACTGATCCGGGTACATGAAAGAATGAATGGGGCCATGTATCGTGAGATTTTGAGTGCAAACCTCCTTCCATCAGCAAGGGCATTGAAGATGAAACGTGGCTGGGTCTTTCAACATGACAATGATCCAAAGCACACCGCCAGGGCAACGAAGGAGTGGCTTCGTAAGAAGCATTTCAAGGTCCTGGAGTGGCCTAGCCAGTCTCCAGATCTCAACCCTATAGAAAACCTTTGGAGGGAGTTGAAAGTCTGTGTTGCCAAGCGAAAAGCCAAAAACATCGCTGCTCTAGAGGAGATCTGCATGGAGGAATGGGCCAACATACCAACAACAGTGTGTGGCAACCTTGTGAAGACTTACAGAAAACGTTTCACCTCTGTTATTGCCAACAAAGGATATATTACAAAGTATTGAGATGAAATTTTGTTTCTGACCAAATACTTATTTTCCACCATAATATGCAAATAAAATGTTAAAAAAACAGACAATGTGATTTTCTGGATTTTTTTTTCTCAGTTTGTCTCCCATAGTTGAGGTCTACCTATGATGTAAATTACAGACGCCTCTCATCTTTTTAAGTGGTGGAACTTGCACTATTGCTGACTGACTAAATACTTTTTTGCCTCACTGTATATATATATATATATAGATATAGATATATATATATCTATATCTATATATATATATATATATATATATATATGTGTCAGTAGACACATATATTAGAGAGAAAAGCCGGTAATTCAGTGCGGTGTACAGTAAAATCACACTGACAGCTTACAGTAGAATAGGTAGAATAAATGTGTACACATAGAATAGGTATATATATATATATATATATATGTCAGTGAGACACATATATGTATATATATTAATATTTATTCCAGCGCTATACAGCTTGAAAGCCGGTAATTCAATTACCGGCTTTTTCCTTCTCCTTCCTAAAACCCGACATGATTTGAGACATGGTTTACATACAGTAAACCATGTCTTCTCTCCATTTTTTTTGCAGATTCCACACTACTAATGTCAGTAGTGTGTATCTGCAAAATTTGGCCGTTCAAGCTCTTAAAATAAAGGGTTAAATGGCGGAAAAAATTGGCGTGGGCTCCCGCGCAATTTTCTCCGCCAGAGTAGTAAAGCCAGTGACTGAGGGCAGATATTAATAGCCTGGAGAGGGTCCATGGTTATTGGCCCCCCCCTGGCTAAAAATATCTGCCCCCAGCCACCCCAGAAAAGGCACATCTGGAAGATGCGCCTATTCTGGCACTTGGCCACTCTCTTCCCATTCCCGTGTAGCGGTGGGATATGGGGTAATGAAGGGTTAATGCCACCTTGCTATTGTAAGGTGACATTAAGCCTAATTAATAATGGAGAGGCGTCAATTATGACACCTATCCATTATTAATCCAATACTAGTAAAGGGTTAAATAAAACACAAACACATTTTTTAAAATTATTTTAATGAAATAAAAACAATGGTTGTTGCAGTATTTTATTCAACGCCCAATCCAGTCACTGAAGACCCTCGTTCTGTGAGTAAAAAAACATAATAAACCAAGAATATACTTACCCTCCGCAGATCTGTAACGTCCAACGATGTAAATCCTTCTGAAGGGGTTAAAACATTTTGCAGCAAGGAGCTGTGCTAATGCAGGCTGCTCCTCGCTGC
Source organism: Ranitomeya imitator (assembly GCF_032444005.1). Taxonomy (NCBI): domain Eukaryota; kingdom Metazoa; phylum Chordata; class Amphibia; order Anura; family Dendrobatidae; genus Ranitomeya; species Ranitomeya imitator. Next base: position 19,082,323 of record NC_091288.1, read on the forward strand.
AAAACCCCAGGGAATTAGGCTAAAAATAGATCAATGATCTATATTTAGCTTCATTTGCGGTGAGGCGCCCTCTGCTGGATGTTTATAGATCGTGGGAACTTGCCTAGAAAGCCTGGGAGCTTTCTAGGTAATTTCCCACGATCTATGAACAGCCAGCAGAGGGCGCCTCACCGCAAATGAAGCTAAATATAGATCATTGATCTATTTTTAGCCTCATTCCCTGGGGTTTTGCAGCGAGGAGCAGCCTGCATTAGCACAGCTCCTTGCTGCAAAATGTTTTAACCCCTTCAGAAGGATTTACATCGTTGGACGTTACAGATCTGCGGAGGGTAAGTATATTGTTGGTTTATTATGTTTTTTTACTCACAGAACGAGGGTCTTCAGTGACTGGATTGGGCGTTGAATAAAATACTGCAACAACCATTGTTTTTATTTCATTAAAATAATTTTAAAAAATGTGTTTGTGTTTTATTTAACCCTTTACTAGTATTGGATTAATAATGGATAGGTGTCATAATTGACGCCTCTCCATTATTAATTAGGCTTAATGTCACCTTACAATAGCAAGGTGGCATTAACCCTTCATTACCCCATATCCCACCGCTACACGGGAATGGGAAGAGAGTGGCCAAGTGCCAGAATAGGCGCATCTTCCAGATGTGCCTTTTCTGGGGTGGCTGGGGGCAGATATTTTTAGCCAGGGGGGGCCAATAACCGTGGACCCTCTCCAGGCTATTAATATCTGCCCTCAGTCACTGGCTTTACTACTCTGGCGGAGAAAATTGCGCGGGAGCCCACGCCAATTTTTTCCGCCATTTAACCCTTTATTTTAAGAGCTAGAACGGCCAAATTTTGCAGATACACACTACTGACATTAGTAGTGTGGAATCTGCAAAAAAATGGAGAGAAGACATGGTTTACTGTATGTAAACCATGTCTCAAATCATGTCGGGTTTTAGGAAGGAGAAGGAAAAAGCCGGTAATTGAATTACCGGCTTTCAAGCTGTATAGCGCTGGAATAAATATTAATATATATACATATATGTGTCTCACTGACATATATATATATATACCTATTCTATGTGTACACATTTATTCTACCTATTCTTCTGTAAGCTGTCAGTGTGATTTTACTGTACACCGCACTGAATTACCGGCTTTTCTCTCTAACAGCGCTGCGTATTTCTCGCAAGTCACACTGCTTGTCCGTGTGTAATCCGTATTTTTCACGCTTCCATAGACTTTCATTGGCGTATTTCTTGCGCAGTACGGTGACAAACGCAGCATGCTGCGATTTTGTACGGCCGTAGAAAGCCGTATAATACTGATCAGTAAAATACGGCAAATAGGAGCAGGGGCATAGAGAATAATTGTGCCGTATTTTTTGCGAGTTTTACGGACGTAGATTCTGCGCTCTTACGTCCGTAAAACTCGCATGTGTGACGGCGGCCTTACCAAGCAAGGAGCTTGTAATAGGAAACTGAGTGATGACTCATGCGATGATATATTAGGAAAATAAATCAGCAGTAACATGATTGTATCAAAATTGGATATTTGCTTTAACTATTTAATAAACCAACTTTTTGCATGTCGCTAAAGATTCTCTTGCGGTGCCCCATTATTATTAGCATCAATTTTAATAACATGGATAAAATGTTACCGAAACAATTCAGAACAGCAGGTATGAAGTCTGGCAGGATCATGCTTCGCAGGCCCGGTGATGCCCCCCGGGGGGTTTTATCAAGTGACTAAGATGGATAGCAGGAATTTTTCACACAGTCGCTGCACAGATTACAGTGTCCATGATGGGAGTGATCCACGGAGTAAATCCTCCTTACTGATCAGATAACTTTTCTAATTAACCTGGAATAATGTAAGCAGTAATGTTTCCCACTGAAGATACAGGCATTATAAGAATCATCATTAATCAGGTTCCATTTTACGTACAGGGGCCTTTTTTCAATTCACATAAGAAAAAAACCAGTATAACCAGTAGCCTTTCATTAACCAGCTCAAGTCTGGGCATTTTCACCTGTTCTTGAGCTTTTGTTCTGCAAGTTTGAAAGCTATAATCGCGTCTCTGGTTTGGTCATTGAAATAATAAAAACATTTTTTAGTCTTTTATTTTTGTTATAAACGGGATTTATTTTTATACTTTCTTTATAGAGATTTGTTAAGTTTTTTAATTTCATATAACATTATTGTAAACCTGTCATATTTAGGGTGGTCCTAGGTTATAAAGGGGCATGGTTTGTGAAAAAAAAAATCCACCCCAAAATGGGCAGCCCTGCAGTATTTGGGCGCTGTCCCCTGAGAAGCTTGGATCAGTGCTTGGTAAATATTTAATTAGGGAAAAATGTAAAAAACAAAAAAAGTATTATTATTATTATTTATTTATTGAGCACCATTAATTCTCTGGTGCTGTACTTAAGAAAGGGTTATATACAAAATGCAAATATAGAACACGCTGAACAAACCAACAATGACAGACTGGTACAGAAAGGAGAGGGCCCCGACAGTCTAGAGAATAGGATAATGGGGAGAGAGACAGTAGATTGGGGAGTTGTGGCAGCTCCAGTGGTGGTGAGGCGGCAGTTCCAGTGGTGGTTAGGTGGCAGTTCCAGTGGTGGTGAGGTGGCAGCTCCAGTGGTGGTGAGGCGGCAGTTCCAGTGGTGGTTAGGTGGCTGTTCCAGTGGTGGTGAGGTGGCAGCTCCAGTGGTGGTGAGGTGGCAGCTCCAATGGTGGTGAGGTGGCAGCTCCAGTGGTGGTGAGGCGGCAGATCCGGTGGTGGTTAGGTGGCAGCTCCGGTGGTGGTGAGGCGGTAGCTCCAGTGGTGGTTAGGTGGCAGCTCCAATGGTGGTGAGGTGGCAGCTCTAGTGGTGGTGAGGCAGCAGTTCCAATGGTGGTTAGGTGGCAGCTCCGGTGGTGGTGAGGCGGCAGATCCAGTGTTGGTTAGGTGGCAGCTCCAGTGGTGGTGAGGTGGCAGCTCCAGTGGTGGTGAGGTGGCAGCTCCAATGGTGGTGAGGTGGCAGCTCCAGTGGTGGTGAGGTGGCAGATCCAGTGGTGGTTAGGCGGCAGCTCCAATGGTGGTGAGGCGGCAGCTCCAATGGTGGTGAGGTGGCAGCTCCGGTGGTGTTGAGGTGGCAGCTGGGTCAGTGCAGGCTGTAAACTTTCTTGAAGAGATGGGTTTTCAAGTTCCATCTGAAAGTTCTGAATGTGGTGGATAATCGAACGTGTTGAGTCACAGAATTCTAGAGGATGGGGGATACTCAAGAGAAGTCTTGGAGGCGATTGGGTGAGGAGCGCAGAAGTGTGGAGAAGAGAAGGCAGTCTTTAGAGGAACCAAGGTTACGTGTTGGAAGATATTGGAAGATTAGTTTGGAGATATATGGAAGAGACAGATTATGGATGGCTTTGTAGGGCAATGTTAGTAGTTTGAACTAGATACTTCAGGAATTGGGATCCAAAGAAGGGATTTGCAGAGGGGAGAAAGGTGGTTTAGTTGGCCAGCCGACTTAAGGATGGACTGGAGAGAAGCAAGAATGTTAGCAGTGAGGCCACAGAAGAGGATATTGCAGTAGCAGAGGCGGGAGATGATGACGGCATGCATAAACATTTCAGTAGATTCAGTTTTTAGGAAAGGACAGATTTAGGAAATATTTTCGATTTGGAAGCGTCACGAGGTGGTACGAGCTTGGATGTGAGGTTCGAAGAACAGGACAGAGTCAAGGGTTACTCGGAGGCAGGGCTGGGACAAAGGGGTAGACACCTGCCTAGGGTGCCACCTCCTGACTTCCAGAGGGGGGCGCACCAAAAAAAAAAAAAAAAGAAGCTGAATGCCTACGGCCACCCGCCACCCTTACCTTCCTCGGTCCATAGACAATCAGCACAGTGACGGCTGTGGTGCAGGCACAGTTGTGAGCGATATCCCTCTGTCCTGTGCCCTAGCCGTCGCTCCCTCCCTGCACTCAATTGTTTTTAAGTCTGGGGGCTGCCCAGGACAGGAGCAGAGGAGCTGTAATCTCCTCTGCTCTGCCAGGATCTCCAGCAAGACACAGACCGCAAATGTTGCATCTTCTTGGCATCTGTGCAAGCAGTGGACATTGGATGGTGCAATGGAGTGACATTATTGCACCGTCCAGTGTTCACTGTTGCACTTCAGAATAGAGAAGACCGTGGACGGTAGCCAGGATTAGATGAGTTAAGCTTTTTGTTTCATTCTTAAATTACTGTGCAGAGGGGGGAATAAAATGAAGGGCTGTGCAGAGGGGGGAATAAAATCAGGGGCTGTGCTTATGGGGGGGTGAATAAAATGACCGGATGGGAGCGGCTGTGATGATGGAGGAATAAACTGAGGGACTGTACACATGGGGGAATAGAGTGAGGGGCTGTGCAGATGGGGGGGATAAAATGGAAATATGGATGGATATGGAGAGCGGACAGTGTGAAATGGAGGGATATTATGGAGAGGCGTTAGCATGGCAGGGGACAGTGTGGAGAGGTAGAAAATGTAATTGAAAATTATAGAGGGGACAGCCATGGTATAGGCCGTAGTTCATGAGTGCGGATGGTGTGGCGGTTATATCCGATAATGGTAGACAGTGTGGAGGTCATATACCATATTATTTACGGTCATAATATTACAATGCCTTCTGCATAAAAGTGTCTGTCCATAACACTCTTATTTTTAAGGGAACTGGGTCGGGATGTGCTGCAAAAGACCAGGGAAGAGGGAGGTCTGCAGAGAACAGCTGTGGATGTGAAAAGTCATCATGTCAACTAAACAAGATGGACATGAAAAGATAGAGACAACTCCTGAGAAGATGTAATCTATAAGCTACCTTGATATAAATGTTTATTTGTGATACTAACTCTCCTCCATGCTGTGGTTCCTGTATGGTCCGCAGTCTAATGGTGGCTGCTATTAACTTCTAGTATCTTCTTACCATTGTTAAAGACATACTGGGAGTTGTAGGTTCATGCAATACAATTGTTTATGGAGTTGACTTGATATTACAATTCTTGTATTCTTGGTTCTAGTCATGTATTCTTGTACGTATGGTGGTTCTGGTTACGTATTTATGTACTGATGGAGGTTCTCGTGATGTAGTCAAATATTGATGGTGGGACTGTTGATGTATTCATGTACTGTGGTGAATCTAGTGATGCATTTATGTACTAATGGTGGTTCTGCTAACGTATTCATTTACTGATGGTGCTTCTGGTGACATTTATGTACTGATGGTGGTTCTGGTAACGTATTCATTTACTGATGATGTTTCTGATGCCATATTCATGTACAATCGATGGCTGGGGTGCTCTAATTATGTACTGATGATGATTTTGGCTTTGCATTTATGTACTAATGATGGTTCTGGTGATTAAATATAGAACCAGAATCATCATCACTACATGAGTACAGCACCAGAACAACCATCACTACATGAATATGTCACCGGAACCATCATCAGTTTTGCGCAAGCTGTATTTGTCGCACGATGGATGCAAAAACCATCAGACATATCTCTTTCTTTATAATGGGGTTCTGTTTATTTTCCATTAGGATATATGCCAAATGCTGAACACCTTAACTAAAACCAAATGGCCCTAATTATAGTTCTGCTTTATTACTTTCCATAACTATCCTTGGGTTCTATATTTAAAATGTAGGATGTCAGGGATGAATATTGCTATTTTTTTCCTCTGTATTATGTAAATGGTCTGCAAAAAAACGATTGATTCCGTGTCTAACTTTGAAATTGCACTCCCTGTTAAGTCATATTTCTAAAGTACACCACATTTTTTTTTTACTTTTGATGACTATTTTTGTGAAGTGGTGATCCGAGTTTGCTACCTTACCCATCGGAGGGGATTCAGGTCAACTCCATCTCATTGGCCATTGTTTGTTCCTTACATGGTCCTATCGCGTGGTGTTGTTCTGGCACCAAGCAGTGTCCTCAAATAGGCTCCGTCTAGCCTCGCCTTCTAATATTTAGCCCTTTACAAGTTTTTAAGATGCATCAGGTGCAACTTCAACAAACAGCAGAACATGAGTGATGTCAAGAAAGGGGCCGAGGTTTGGGCAACATCTGCTGTAACAGCACAGTAACCTGCAGCAGAAGTTGTCATAATGTGCGGAGTACTCTAGAAACTTGTAGAAGGACCAAAGTGAAAGATTTCCTGTCCTGATACATCTGATGACCCGAATATCTCCATTTTGCTTATTAGGAGCACTTGTCCCAGTTGTGCATTAGCTGTAGTTCTTGGTAACTCAGGGGTGCACTTTGTCTGGGGTTATACAACTCTTCCTGCCACCATGTTTGCTTCCAGCGGGACATGAAATGCGTCAGTGTCCACGGAGTCCCAACCTTAGTTATGTAAACTGGGACTTGCGCCGGACTAAATAATGAACTTGCGGTTTCTCGGGAGTGAGTGCACCGCACGTAAAAGCACATCGGAAAGGATGAGCTTCCAGATAAGATTCAAGATTACCCACGGATTGCCACAGCTTAGCGAGCAAAGAAGCTTATTCCAATGTTAATTCCAGCAACTACATTCAATTAATGGTAAAGTTCTTCTGAAAGCAATAATACAAAGGAAGACTGATAAAATGTTATCCCTTTTCCATTACTCAGAAAGTATGATGGCAGATTAAATGTCACGTGTCCTCCATCAGGTAACCGGACTCCACCGGCGTTTATGGCTAAGAACATCACAGAGATTTAGGTCATGGAAAACAAATTGGATGACATATATATATATATATATAAAGAGAGAGAGATAAAAAAATGACTTTCTTTTAAGTGCTCATCTACGCTTCTCGTAATTTTAAGGGGATGTAGAACACTGCAGCGCCACTTTTCTCCATGGCTGAGTGTGGTATTGCGACTCAGACCCAATTGGAGAATATTGCAATGCCACATACAGCCATGAACAAGGGTGGCGCTGTTTAACACATAAAATAGACTTTTGTGTACGATCTAGGCGATACTGCATACACAGCAATTCCGTATTATATTAACACTTTTCGAGAAGACTAATGAAGCCCCTGGGCATAATACAAGATCTGTAACATTTTTGTATATGGCAGCTCAGACCAAGTCAATGGAGCCATTGACAGGTGCGGACTGAGTCTATAATTCTGACCAAACATCAGTCATTATCACTTATGCAATTATTAAAGGGATTTTTCAGTTGTATGTAAATTTAAGGGGATGTTCAAAAAATTGTCAAGATCTGTCTAAAAAAAAAAAAAGTATCTGACCCTTTAGAAGAACTACCTCCTTAGCTTTCTTGTAAGGGTACTTAAACAGTGGCACGTGAACCATCATCTAGCATGTACAATATGTACAGACAAGGACTTTCTTAACTTTTCTATTTTTTTTTTAACATATTCCGAGATGAGTGGCACATGATGGCCAGGTTTGAAAAAAAATAAAGAAAAATCATAATTTTGCGATACTCTATCAGAAGATGTTTATACTGTAGATGGGTCCACCCAGTGGTTGTGATGTGAACTGCAGCCCTTTACTAACATGTTGCCATAATCTATTACATTTTGGAAGGTTGAGAAATTGGGGTCCTAAATGAAATTCCAATAAAGGTAATTGTATATTTGTACGAGGGGTGGTACCTATTCTTGATTTGTACAATATTGGATGGTATGGCTTTTTATTACTGCTGGATCCCTAATTGGATACAGAACGGGATTGAGGTGTAGGCGCCGACAGGGCCATAGACTACAATGGTGTCGACAGAGTGAACGTGCGCTCTGCTGTGCATAATTTTCGGACATGTACGCCTACTGGAGATGGACACTCAGCTGAGTATCTGTCTCCACCATTATAGTCTATGGCCCCATCGGTACATGTTCAGATGTAAGCCTCGCCTTCTGAAAACACCCTAGACTCAATGCAAAATCAGTATCAGATCCCCCTTCCCAACACAAGGTCTTCGGGCGCCCCCAGGCCCTGGCTTCCAGATGTGACCACAGCCTCTGCCCCCATTTAGTGCCGTAAGACACTTTTTCTCCTTCTCATTGAGCACTGTTGGGTTCAGGTGCAGATGCTCAGCCTTACCCGAGGCTATGACCGCGTTCACCCGTTCCTCGCTGATGCATACATAACACTAATAATCCCATCATTCCAAATAGTTCAAAATGAATCTTCTTCCCGAAGTTCAGTGTTGGTCGTGTATTACTCATCCAGCCCAGTCATATTATCTGCTCGGCCCTGGATCGCAGCAATGTGTAATAGCTGCAGATATTGATTTTACACTCCTTGTTCCAGTGGCCGGACTGACAGTTACTATAACAGAATGGTAATCCATAATCCTTCTTCTATAGCAATTACCAGGCAGAATATAGATTTGTTACTGTTTCTCGCTCCGATTACAGGAACGAGTTCAGTCCTTTGTCAGATTATTACAGCTGATCTTGTGGGGGCGGGAGGCAAGGAACCACTGGTCACAATCATTAGAATGTTTTGCTATGCAGAGAGACTTGTTATTTCCAGATATTCTGGATATTAATAAACAATGTATATCACTTATCTACAATATATCTGGTAAATGTATAATCACTGGAAGTCTGACCCCCACAAAACATAAGAATGGGGGTCCCATGGAGCTGTAGTGAGTGTTACTCCAGCGCCGGGTGATGTGTCCTCCTCAATGTGCTCCTGTAATGACATTAGTTCAGGATCAAAAGAGGTCATAAAAGTATTTAGATCAGCGTTTCTCAACTCCGGTCCTCCAGGCCCCACAACAGGTCATGTTTTCAGGATTTCCTTAGCATTGCATAGGTGATGGCGTTAATGCTTGAGCAGGTGATGAAATTATCACCTGTGCAATACTAAGGAAATCCTGAAAACATGACCTGTTGTGGGGTCTTGAGGACCGGAGTTGAGAAACACTGATTTAGATGGTTGGTGTCTGCACCATTGCCATGGACAGCTTCTCTGTCATAGAATCTCCCGTCAAACTCATCTCTGCTATAAAACTTGGTTAGCTCTGCTCTACCACTGCTAGTTCTTAATTGGTCTAAGTTATATACTCAGCTATACCATGGAGTAAGATCTCCCATACTAATGTGCCAGCTCTGCACTGCACTCTGTTGCAAACTTAGCTCTACCATATCGCTGTGCCAGCTCTGCATTGGATTCTATATAATTTGTTCACTCTGCTACTTCACCAGTCCAGTTCTGCTTCCGAACCACTTTCACAACTCTGCTCTGCTTCATCGGTCCCTCATAGTTCCGTTACTCTGCTCCTTCGCTATTCCAGTTCGGCCTCTGAACCTCTGTCATAACTCAGCTTTACTTCACCGGTTGCCCAAATCTGAGTAACTCTCCTACTTCACCCACCAACTATGGTTCCGAAACTCCTGTGCAACTCAGTTTTCCTTCATTGGTTCTTCACCACTGAGTCTTCTCTGCGCCCCTGTGGATGAGAACTCTGGTATGCCGGTTGCTGTAGTCTCAGCTTCATCGGGCTCCATGGTTCCAGTTTGCTCCTCCAGGTGCTGTCCTACCACAACAGCCCCCATTGTTCTATCCCTTTAGAGGGTTGACTGGGTGATATAATATTTTGTAAAGTGCCCTTTTTGGGCATTTTAGGAAACAAGACTTCTTTGTTAGCTGAAGTAGGGGGCATCTTTCTCACTGGAGGACCTATCACATCTATCAAAATCTGTAGATGGACTCTTAATTTTAATGAGGTGTGGCATAAGGCTACTCTGCCCTGCAGCCGTACTGGTCCTCCTCCGATAACAGCCAGTAGGACCACCATGCAATCAGTAAATCATTGGGGCTCTAAGAAAAAATGTCCAAACCAAAGGTTCATCTGTAAAAGGCCAGTACTAGCCATTTGTGATGAGCGAACGTGCTCGGATAAGGTGTTATCCAAGCATGCTCAGGTGCTAACCGAGTGTCTTCGACATGCTTGAAAAATATGTTTGACAGCCGCTACACATGCATGCGTTGTCTGTTTGTTAGATAATCCCTCCATGTGTTATGGCTGTCGATCATCCGCGAGACATGTAGGTGCGGGGACTCAAATATATTGTTCGAGCATGCAGAAGACACTCTGTTAGCCCCCGAGCGTGCTCAATAGCACCTTATCCGAGCATTTGTGATGGAGAATACCATTTTCTGATACACCGTGCAAATGTACCAGATTTTTCTGACACTTATATATACGCATCCTAAAACTACTGTGTGATACAAAGTATCATTTATGTAGCACAGGATTCCATTTTGTGACACCCTTATGAAGCCTACGCGAAACGTGCGTAGGGGCTGATAGTCCCTTGATAAGCTGCGACCATGACGGGTGAGAACCAATCTTTGTCCAACCAATTTACTTGCTGCACTTAAAGGTACATACACGTTTTTATTTTATGGTCTATTTGCTCAAAGAATTTGTATTCTCTGTTCGGATTCCTGCTGTCGGCGTTTCTCATGGGACTCTCTTACCTGTGTCCTTCAGTCCTATTGATACCTGGTTTAATTACCAGTCTATCTATACTTATATTGCTACATTTTATACGTAATTGTTAATGTTGTAATTATGATTAATAAATTGCTTTTGTTTATTTGATATCATTTGTTTTACTCCAATTGTTCTAATTTGATATAAAGTATCATTTATGTAGCACAGGATTCCATTTTGTGACACATCAAACATTTTTTTTTTTTGGGGGGTGGGGGGGGGTAGTTTTGTGTCTTTTCTTACAGTCCCACTATTTATATTAATATTTTCGTGCCATATAATATTTTTTGTATGACCTAAAATTTAGATTCGAGAAACGCAATTGCATTACAAACTCACTCTAACGTGTTTTGGACAGTAAAAAAAAAAAGTGTATATGCTGTGACGTCATTGGTGATGTCATAACCGTTGAGGAAGCCTGGAGGCAGTAGGTATTGGTTATTGACGGGCAAATAGAATTTGCAATAGAAGAGACTTCTGTGAATGGCCCAATGTGCAACCGACGTATCTACTAGTAATGAGCGAGCGTGCTTGGATAAGGCGTTATATGAGCATGCTCCGGTGCTAACCGAGTGACTTCGGCGCGCTTGAATAATATGTCCGACTCCCTGCGTCTGCATGCATCAAAGAGGCAATCCCTACGTATGTTATGGCTGTCGAACATCCGCGAGCAGGACAGGGGCTGGTCCATGCTGTCCCCGTCCCCAAGCACCAGATGGCATATATTACTAATATTACCTTGTGTGAAGGAAAGCCAATATTTCTAATGGTACCTCCGTCCCAACTCTTAACAGTATGGATGTCTTCAGAACACAGATTCCGTTAACAACGTAGCAGACAAGGCGGCCCACGACCAGACAGGCCCTTCTGGTATTTGCCAGAATTGCCAGATGGCCAGTCCAGCCCTGTCCACGAGACAATGCATATTATTCGAGCACGTTGAAGTCACTCACTTAGCACCCGAGCATGCTCATATAACACCTTATCCAGGCACGCTCGCTCATCACTAGTATCTACATCTAGGATTACGTAATGCTTGTCTTTCCTTAGCAATTTCTGAACTAAATCTGATGAGTCAGTGTAACAGGAAGGAATTTAGCGGTGTTGGCTCTGCTACGTATTGTTGCCCAAGGTTCGGCATCATTGTCGCGCAGGACGAGCCCGTCCGTGGGGCACGTCCACTTTTAAATCTGCAGTTTATGAGAGACATTAGGCGGCCTCATAATAGATGACATCTCCTTTTTATATGCTACGCCTTGGAGTAGACAACAGGGCGCTCAATCACTCGATAACCTTGAAACCACTGTGATACCAAATTGCCATCATGAATATTGTACAGACGTAGATATAACTCAGCAAACTGCCACTGTGCATACTAATCGGCACCAATAAAACATCCAGGTGAACGCATCACCCTCCAGCTCATCCGCAGGCAACGCCAACTTCTGAATCAGCACTGAAGACTGCGCGTGAAATGTTTAAAGGGTTTGTCCACCTCTGGGGAATTTTTTTTTTTTTTTATTGCTTAAATGCATGTATTTGCAGCTATAAATCATTTTTGCAATTGGGTTTCATTAATTAATAATTGTGCACAGTTTGGTTGTTACAAGCCCTTTTTTTTCCCCCTGCACATTCAACTTAGATGTGTTCAAAAAACAGATGAGAAGAGCTAAAAAAAAGAAATAAAAGAGTTACAAACTCCCTGTCAGACCATCAGAGGGAGCTGACTGACAGATTCTCAGTTAACTCATCCTGCGGCCAGCAATACACAGTACAACAGAGACGATGTCGAAGGTAACGGATGCAAAATCTGTAATGGAACACAATTGCAAAAAAGATTTTTAGTCTAAAATACAAGCATATAAAGTAAAAAAAAAAAGTGTCCTTAAAAGGTGGCTAACCCCTATTACAAATATTACTTTAGTTAGACTTTTATTTTATTTTGTATTGTTCTCCAAATCCTCTAAATAGCCCTAAACATAAATGAAAGAATTCTGTCTGGCTGTGACTACCACTAGGGGGAGCTTTTGAGCTTACTGCACTGTTTAGTTACTTGTAAGGTTATGTTCACACAACTTTTTGGGGATATTTTTCATTTAAACTGGATTTTGCAGCTAAATTTTCTTCCTTTGGATACTTTGCCTGAACAAGTCGAAGGACCTGGCCGGCCGTCATCCAAGTACAATGCGGTTATGAAAAAAACTGACGTAGCGAGCTAATGTCCCTGTTTTTTATTTGCTTGCTCGTAATATTTGATAAATGCTTATGTACATGTGTGCACTTTGTATACTGACGAGCAAAAAGGGTAGCAATGTTTTGAACTTTTGACTTTCAGGCTCCCTATCTCACCATCCACTTACTCCTTTGAGGCTATGTGCACACGTTCAGGATTTTTCACGTTTTTTTTGCGTTTGTTTCGGCGGTTTTCCACTGCAAAAACGCTGAAAAAAAAGCTGACATTAAGAATCCTATTATTAGAATGCAATCCGCAATTTTTGTGCACATGTTGCGTTTTTTTTCCGCAAAAAAAAAAAAAAGCATCGAGGAAAAAACTCAACATGTTCATTAATTTTGCGGAAAAACTCTTGATTTGCCACTATATAATATGGCAGTGGAAAGCTCTGGAAAAATACGCATAAAAAACACGTGAAAAATACGCGAAAAAAACGTGATAAATATGCGAGCGGAATTCTTGCAGAAAAAGTCCGGTTTTGTTCAGGAAAATTCTGCAAAGAATCCTGAACGTGTGCACATTGCCTGAATGCGAGACGACCATCATTTTATAGATATAGACCATCATCTTGGATATCTCATACATAAATCTGACTTTAGCATATGATTAGTTATGGAGATTCTTGGCATGTCACTGAACTGTTACTGTTTTGCTCCTCGTGGTGGAAAAGTCCTCACATTTCCTAATAGCTCAGTGTCTTATTAGGTTGATTCTCAAGTTCTCAAGTGAAAGGTCACTAGTTCTAATTGAGGCGGAGCCATGAAGAAGATTTCCCAAGAAAAGAGAAATCGCATCATCCAGCTCATGGTTAGCTGTCTCTCGGACAAGAAAATTGCCAAACTACATCATGTGAGCGCCATGACAGTTGGAAGAATATGAAACGAAGTCCATCCATCCAGAAGCCAAGAAGTGGACGTCCAGGCAAAATATCAGACTCAACAAGTCGGCTCATCCCAAGGTCTATCAGTCCTGGGACGACAAACACGGCAATGGAGGTTGCTTGTATACTTCGTAATAGTGAGATCACAGATGTCCATGCAAGCACCGTGCAACGCACGTTACACAGGTCTGGAGTGGTGGCCCCAAAAAAAGGTGGATAAGCCTCAACTTAAATATCGTCATAAGAAGCGTCCTCTCGAGTTGGCAAAAAATGTATGAAAAGTGGACAGTAGAATATTGGAAATGGGTGATTTGGAGCGCTGAGACGAAAGTCAATAGAGAATTCTCTGATGGGTTCAAATGGGTCTGGAAGAAACAAGGGAAAAAAAGGGGCCAACATTGGATCCCTGACCAGGATTGATGATGAGCTATATGTGAGTTTCCTACAAGATGAGTTACTTAATACACCTGAGTACTATGGGAATGAAAAGGACGACATAGTGTTCCAATAGGACAACGACCCGAAACATAGGTCGAGATCGGTGAAGAAATGGTTCAATGACAATGAAGTAGAGGGGCTGGTGTTATGACCTGGTGGTCAGGACAATAATGGACCTGGTGGTTAAGAGCACACTGAATGACCTGATAGTTACTGCGAACTCTGCTGACCGCAATCCCTAAACCTATCAAACACACTAGAAATAGCCGTGGATTGCGCCTAACGCTCCCTATGCAACTCGGCACAGCCTAAGAAACTAGCTAGCCCTGAAGATAGAATAATAAGCCTACCTTGCCTCAGAGAAATTCCCCAAAGGAAAAGGCAGCCCCCCACATATAATGACTGTGAGTAAAGATGAAAATACAAACACAGAGATGAAATAGATTTAGCAAAGTGAGGCCCGACTTACTGAACAGACCGAGGATAGGAAAGGTTACTTTGCGGTCAGCACAAAAACCTACAAAAAGACCACGCAGAGGGCGCAAAAAGACCCTCCGCACCGACTCACGGTGCGGAGGCGCTCCCTCTGCGTCCCAGAGCTTCCAGCAACCAAGACAACAAATTAAATAGCAAGCTGGACAGAAAAATAGAAAACCAAAGAAATACAAGCTGGAACTTAGCTTCTGATGGGAAGACAGGTCACAAGAACGATCCAGGAGAGAACTAGACCAATACTGGAACATTGACAGGTGGCATAGAGCAAAGATCTAAGTGGAGTTAAATAGAGCAGCAGCTAACGATTTAACCTAGTCACCTGTGAAACTCAGAAACACCCACCAGAGGAAGTCCATGGACAGAACCAGCCGAAGTACCATTCATGACCACAGGAGGGAGCCCGACAACAGAATTCACAACAGGCTGGATTGGCCTTCACAGTCTCCAGACCTCAACCTACTTGTCGGTAGAGTTGGAAGAAAAAAACTATACATACCCAAGAGTGAGGCGACCAATGTGCATCAACTCTGGGAACGGGTAGAAGAGTCCTGCGATCAGATTTTGGTCAAGACATGCTTGAATCTGAACGAGAGCTGCCCAGAAGGATTGAGGCAGTGTTGAAAGCCAAAGGTGGATTTACAAAGTACTAACAAAATAATAAGAAATAAAATTTAGATTTTTAGGAGCAAAACAGAAACAATACATGACGAGAATCTTCATACGTAAATTTGATTTGCAACTATTTTGCACATGATTATGTGTGAAATAGCCAAGATGATTGTCGGTAAAATGATAGTAGTCTCAAGATTAAAGCTGCAGTGGATGGTGAGATATGGAGCCTGAAAGTAAGAGGGTCAAACATGGCTACCCTTTAGCTCGTCAATGTATATGTGTAATGTGTAGATGTGCAGAGCTCTTTTTTGTGTGTGTCTGAGTGTATCATTCACTCGTATATATGCATGTTCGTATCCAGAAGATGGGGAAGGGGATGGGTGCAGTGGGGTCTAGGCATTTCTCCTGCCAGTATACCGTACTTATTTCTGACTATACCACTAACCACCAGATTCTGGTAGCTAACTTTATTACTGACTACCGAGGATTGCTAAAACATTTGTTCTTTAAACTACTTCTTTGCTGAAGAACATTTGATTTTTTTTTTATTCCGACTCTCATAAAAGGGAAGAGATCTCACGATGAGCGAGAGAACCTTCCATTATTTTGGGTCTTGGCTAATAGACCCGATTAGAAAGAAGCCAACCCTGTAACAGCAAAGCCAACTGCAATTATGATCAAACAGCTCATTTCCGCGAATTAAACATTTCATGATTTCCCTCCTTTTAAGTATTAATAGAGGATGTGCTCCCGGGGGCCAAGATTTAAATACAAAAGGGTCCACGGAAGACAAACTTTAACTTGTGAAACGCATGAACAAAATGAAATTTGCGAAGTTTCTAAGTACTGCCCTGTGCAATCTGACCAATTGTGTCACCGAGAGAGCAATGAAAAGGAATGAAAGATGATATAATTCAGCTATTATACGACAATTATTTCTCCGGGGTAACAACAGCCATGGAGATTATTTAGCAAGGAATATAGAATTATCAGTGACACTGAAGAAAAACGTGGTGATTACCTTCTGCCATATTTGTCGCTATTGAAAAAAAGAACAAGAGGATCTAAGTAGGATAATTGATTGTCATTTACAAAGGCAAAGAACATTGGCATTTTCAAAGCCGCTGCCGTACAAATATAGATATATCCGGAGACAGGAGGCGCCAACATCAGCTCTCCGCTTTATTAAGATTTCGCTCTATCGTCGCCTTTTGTGTTAATTTATAGATTTTTCTTTCCTATATTGTAAATAATATGCGTTACTATTTGAATCTCTGCACTCGGCTGTGGCCTGACAAGGAATATTTTATGAAAAGGAATAAGAGTGAATGTTACGTTAAAAAAAAGGACTTAAAATAAAAATAGGTTATTTCATAACTGGCAACACAGCGCCGGCTTCTCCGAGGTTTTATTTTATGTGTTGTATACTATTGGAAATTCTATATTTCGGCTATTAATATTATTATTTGAACACTATATTGTGGCATTATTTCTGGAGTAAGGCTGGTTTCACATTTGCATTTTTTGCCGCTGCGTTTTAGCGCAAAAAAAGCATGCGTTTTATTTTCTATACTTAACATTAAAAACACATGCTTTTTTTTTTGCATGCGTTTTGCCGCGTTTTGATGACGCATGCGTCGTTTCTATGCTTGCGTTTTGTTGCAGAAATGCAACCTGTAGTAATTTCTAGCTGCGTTTTTTTGCCGCAAAAAAATGCATGCTTTTTTTGCGGCAAAAAAACATATTGGTGTCTATGTAAACGCATTTTTAAGCACATGCGTTTGCATGCGTTTTTAAACGCATGCGTTTCAATAGAAAAATACAAGAATACACACTGATAAGCCACCCCCCAACCCTAATCCTAGGGATCCTAACCCTAACCCTAGGGTTAGGATCCCTAGTAGCCCTAGGGATCCTAACCCTAAGGGTTAGGATCCTAACCCTAAGGGTTAGGGTTAGGATCCCTAGGGTTAGGGTTAGGGTTAGGATCCCTAGGGTTACTAGGGATCCTAACCCTAACCCTAGGGATCCTAACCCTAACCCTAGCTATTTCTGTTTATAGTGGGTTTTCTAGTTGATTTTGATGATTGGCAGCTGTCACACACTTCTCATCATGCGTTTCAAAAACGCAAACGCAGGAAAAACGCATGTAAACGCGTCAAAACGCCACTTTTTTTACCACATGCAAAAACGCATGCGTCTAAAAAATGCATGCGTCTAAAAAACGCAGCGTTTGAACGCGTTTACATGCATTTTTTGAACCACATGCGTTTGCGTTAAAAACGCTGCGTTTTTTAACGCAAATGTGAAACTAGCCTTATACAGTTTTATGAAACTTAAAAAATAAATAAAATAAAAAAGGAAAGCCATCAAGGGCACATATTCTATAAAACGGTCTTTTTTTTAAAGGGATATATATCGGGAAAGGTTCTCACTCAACCGCTAGATGGTAGAAATCACTCTGCGACATGGGGGCAACGGTCACAGGTTTGCCAACTAAAAACACATTTTAGAGCTCATTCTATTTGTAAGGTTCTTGCTTCACAGGTGTCAGGATTTAATTTCACTAGTCTGCTTGATATTGCTCCGACGCAGCTGTAAGCTGACAGCCGACCTCAGGCATTGCACATTTAGATAAACGGCGGCGCTTTATGCACCCCCTATAGGCAAAAACAGTGATTTTTTGGAAAAATTCCTTCAGCTTCTGGACAAGCAAAATACATAATGAAACATTTTATGGTAATGGATCGTTCCATTTTACTATTCAGTCCACAGAACAGAGGATAAAATATGGTGACATTTCCCTTAGACAGTTTAGTACGTTCCGCCACGGCATGGCGACTATGAAATTTAAAAGATGTTTGCCGGAGGGAAGGGGCTAAAGGCTAGCATTACCGCTACACAACCGTTTGTATGCTTCACTGGATTTACACCGTATTTGGTCTTTGGTGTTTGATTACATCGCTCTTATGGAACATGAAGGTCATTTAAAAGGCAAAAGAATGAATCGTCTATGCAACAATATGCCCAACAGCAACACGTTAATGTCAGAACTCAATTATTTTAAAAAAAACAAAAAACTTTTATGTTGATTATATTCAAAACCTGACAAGGGCAATGCCATTCTTATGACGCGTCCAATAACCTATGCCCAGAAATTTCCTTCCCATAATAAAGACATTAAATCAATAGAATAAAATTAATATACTGATATGTTAAACACGTTTTCTTCACTGCTGTACATTCATTGGAATATACTGCACCTATGTACAAAAATATCGACCTACGTACAAGAATATAACTACTATAATACTGCTCCTATGTACAAGAATATAACAACTATAATACTGCCCCTATGTACAAGAATATAACTACTATAATACTGCCCCTATGTACAAGAATATAACTACTATAATACTGCCCCTATGTACAAGAACATAACAACTATAATACTGTCCCCTATATACAAGACTATAACTACTATAATACTGCCCCTATGTACAAGAATATAACTACTATAATACTGCCCCCTATGTACAAGAATATAACTACTATAATACTGCCCCCTATGTACAAGAATATGACTACTATAATACTGCTATGTACAAGAATATAACTACTATAATACTGCCGCTATGTACAAGAATATAACTACTATAATACTGTCCCCTATATACAAGACTATAACTACTATAATACTGCCCCTACATACAAGAATATAACAACTATAATACTGCCCCTATGTACAAGAATATAACTACTATAATAGTGCTCCTATGTACAAGAATATAACTACTATAATACTGCTCCTATGTACAAGAATATAACAACTATAATACTGCCCCTATGTACAAGAATATAACTACTATAATACTGCCCCTATGTACAAGAACATAACAACTATAATACTGTCCCCTATATACAAGACTATAACTACTATAATACTGCCCCTATGTACAAGAATATAACTACTATAATACTGCCCCCTATGTACAAGAATATGACTACTATAATACTGCTATGTACAAGAATATAACTACTATAATACTGCCGCTATGTACAAGAATATAACTACTATAATACTGTCCCCTATATACAAGACTATAACTACTATAATACTGCCCCTACATACAAGAATATAACAACTATAATACTGCCCCTATGTACAAGAATATAACTACTATAATACTGTCCCCTATATACAAGACTATAACTACTATAATACTGCCCCTATGTACAAGAATATAACTACTATAATACTGTCCCCTATATACAAGACTATAACTACTATAATACTGCCCCTACGTACAAGAATATACAGTTAGGTCCATATATATTTGGACAGAGACAACATTTTTCTAATTTTGGTTATAGATATTACCACAATGAATTCTAGACCAAACAATTCAGATACACCCTGTTTTTTAAGGGACCAAAAGTAATTGGACAGATTCAATAATTTTAAATAAAATATTCATTTTTAGTACTTGGTTGAAAACCCTTTGTTGGCAATGACTGCCTGAAGTCTTGAACTCATGGACATCACCAGACGCTGTGTTTCCTCCTTTCTGATGCTCTGCCTTCACTGCGGTGGTTTTCAGTTGCTGTTTGTTTGTGGCCTTTCTCTCTGAAGTTTAGTCTTTAACAAGTGAAATGCTGCTCAATTGGGTTGAGATCAGGTGACTGACTTGGCCATTCAAGAATATTCCACTTCTTTGCTTTAATAAACTCCTGGGTTGCTTTGGCTTTATGTTTTGGGTCATTGTCCATCTGCAGTATGAAATGACGACCAATCCATTTTGCTGCATTTGGCTGGATCTGAGCACACAGTGTGGCGGCTCTGAAGACCTCAGAATTCATTCGGCTGCTTCTGTCTTGTGTCACATCATCAATAAACACTAGTGACCCAGTGCCACTGGCAGCCATGCATGCCCGCGCCATCACACCGCCTCCGCCGTGCTTTACAGATGATGTGGGATGCTTTGGATCAAGAGCTGTACCACGCCTTCGCCATACTTTCCATCATTCTGGTAGAGGTTGATCTTGGTTTCATCTGTCCAAAGAATGTTCTTCCAGAACTGTGCGGCTTTTTTAGATGTTTTTTATTCTTGATGCTTATGAGTGGCTGCACCGTGCAGTGAACTCTCTGTATTTACTTTCATGCAGTCTTCTCTTATGGTAGATTTGGATATTGATACGCCGACCTCCTGGAGAGTGTTGGTCACTTGGTCGGCTGTTGTGAAGGGGTTTCTCTTCACCATGGAGATTATTCTGCGATCATCCACCACTGTTGTCTTCCGTGGGCGCCCAGGTCTTTTTGCATTGATGAGTTCACCAGTGCTTTCTTTCTTTCTCAGGATGGACCAAACTGTAGATTTTGCCATTCCTAATATTGTAGCAATTTCTAGGATGTTTTTTTTTCTGTTTTTGCAGCTTACGGATGGCTTGTTTCACCTGTATGGAGAGCTCCTTTGACCGCATGTTTACTTCACAGCAAAACCTTCCAAATGCAAGCACCACAACTCAAATCACCTCCAGGCCTTTTATCTGCTTAATTGAGAATGATATAATGAAGGGATTGCCCACACCTGTCCATGAAATAGCCTTGGAGTCAATTGTCCAATTACTTATGGTCCCTTTAAAAACAGGGTGGCACATGTTAAGGAGCTGAAACTCCTAAACCCTTCATCCAATTTTAATGTGGATACCCTCAAATGAAAGCTGAAAGTCTGAACTTCAACTGCATCTGAATTGTTTTGTTTAAAATTCATTGTGGTAATGTCTGTAACCGAAATTAGAAAAATGTTGTCTTTGTCCAAATATATATGGACCTAACTGTAACTACTATAATACTGCTCCTATGTACAAGATAATAACTACTATAATACTGCCCCTAAGTACAAGAATATAACTACTATAATACTGCTCCTATGTACAAGATAATAACTACTATAATACTGTCCCCTATATACAAGACTACAACTACTATAATACTGCCCTATGTACAAGAACATAACTACTATAATACTGCTCCTATGTGCAAGAATATAACTACTATAATACTGCTCCTATGTACAAGAATATAACTACTATAATACTGCTCCTATGTACAAGAATATAACTACTATAATACTGCTCCTATGTGCAAGAATATAACTACTATAATACTGCTCCTATGTACAAGAATATAACTACTATAATACTGCTCCTATGTACAAGAATATAAATACTATAATACTGCCCACTATGTACAAGAATATAACTACTATAATACTGCCCCTATGTACAAGACTATAACTACTATAATACTGCTCCTATGTACAAGAATATAACTACTATAATACTGCTCCTATGTACAAGAATATAAATACTATAATACTGCCCACTATGTACAAGAATATAACTACTATAATACTGTTCCTATATTCAAGAATATAACTACTATAATACTGCTCCTATGTACAAGAATATGAATACTATAATACTGCCCCTATGTACAAGAATATAACTACTATAATACTGCTCCTATGTACAACAATATAACTACTATAATACTGCTCCTATGTACAAGAATATAAATACTATAATACTGCCCACTATGCACAAGAATATAACTACTATAATACTGCCCTTATGTACAAGAATATAACTACTATAATACTGCCCTTATGTACAAGAATATAACAACTATAATACTGTCCCCTATATACAAGACTACAACTACTATAATACTGCCCTATGTACAAGAACATAACTACTATAATACTGCTCATATGTGCAAGAATATAACTACTATAATACTGCTCCTATGTACAAGAATATAACTACTATAATACTGCTCCTATGTACAAGAATATAACTACTATAATACTGCTCCTATGTACAAGAATATAAATACTATAATACTGCCCACTATGTACAAGAATATAACTACTATAATACTGCCCCTATGTACAAGAATATAACTACTATAATACTGCTCCTATGTACAAGAATATGAATACTATAATACTGCCCCTATGTACAAGAATATAATTACTAGAATACTGCCCCTATGTATAAGAATATAACTACTATAATACTGCCCCTATATACAAGAATATAACTACTATAAAACTGTTCCTATGTACAAGAATATCTATATATATAATTGCCTAAGGGTTTTTCCGTCTGTCTGTCTGTCTGTCTGTCCTGGAAATCCCGGCTCTCTGATTGGTCGAGGCCGCCAGGCCTCGACCAATCAGCAACGGGCACAGCGACGATGATGTCATAAAGGACGTAGAAATCCCGCGTCTGATTCAGCGACGGGCACAGTATCGACGTAGATGTCATAATGGTTGCCATGGCGACGATGATGTCATAAAGGTTGCCTCGACCAATCAGCGACGGACACAGTCTGCCGCGAATTCTGGAATCATCATTGTCCATATACTACGGGGACATGCATATTCTAGAATACCCGATGCGTTAGAATCGGGCCACAATCTAGTAACTACTATAATACTGCTGCTATATTCAAGAATATAACTACTATAATACTGCTCCTATATTCAAGAATATGAATACTATAATACTGCCCCCTATGTACAAGAATATAACTACTATAATACTGCTCCTATATTCAAGAATATGAATACTATAATACTGCCCCCTATGTACAAGAATATAACTACTATAATACTGTTCCTATGTACAAGAATATAACTACTATAATACTGCCCCTATGTATAAGAATATAACTACTATAATACTGCTACTATGTACAAGAATATAACTACTATAATACTGCTACTATGTACAAGAATATAACTACTATAATACTGCCCCTATGTACAAGAATATAACTACTATAATACTGCCCCTATGTACAAGAATATAACTACTATAATACTGCCCCCTATGTACAAGAATATAACTCCTAAAATACTGCCCCCTATGTACAAGAATATAACTACTATAATACTGCTCCTATGTACAAGAATATAACTACTATAATACTGTCCCCTATGTACAAGAATATAACTACTATAATACTGTCCCCTATGTACAAGAATATAACTACCGGTACTATAATATGTCCCATGTATACAAGTTAATTGCCTCCTAATATTTCCCTTATGTAGAAGAATGTTTATGAGCTTAGGAAGGATTTCTAGAAGTAACTGTTGCCTCTGAGGGGTTTTCCTGTTGTGCCCCCTGCCCAGCCACTTTCTCCACCACTACCAGGTTATCATCTAAAGCAGGTAATAAATTAAATGGGAAATTGTGAGCAATATTGTGACTTGAGTATGAGAATGTATGTAAAAAATGTTATCAAATATCAGATATAAAACTATTAGAGATATAAATCTATTTTTCCCCATTTCACATGCACCTGTAATATGTGACTGTATAATTATCTCTGTACATTAAGCACCATACACTGATGCGATATTATCCATTAAATGTACAAACGCTAAAAGGTGAGAAAAATTTGTAGGAAAAAAAAAGTGTTTGTGAGGCAGGAAACACATGCAGTAATTATATATAATTTGTTATCACCTCTATGAGGTGACATGAGCAGGAACACATGGCTGAGAACAAAACCTTTTCATGAAAAATGGTTACAGAGGATTGACACTGAAAATCTCCACGAATATGAAACCCTTGTATTATTATTATTATTTATTATTATAAATCTGTATCTGGGAAATCAGAAGGACAACCAAGTCAGTCGCCATTATGGATATCACAGGGGAGAAGACACAGCTTTACTAACCTCCTCGCTATAATGGTGATTATATTGGATGTCACACAGATTCCCAAAAACAAATAAATATAATAAAAATCTGCAATTTAGCAATTTCACTAAATAGCCAGACTCGGGAATATGCATTTTTGAGGGTTTTCTATTTGATTAGGCATTATTTATCTGGACATTGTAATGGCAATATTTATCTGGGCGCTGCATGATAATTTCTTAGCACGGTAACCACCAAGCAGATTGTGGCGTATAAGGAAACTGGCAGAGGGCAGGACTCGCTAGGTTTTCCATGTGATATGGTGGTTTCCCATACAATATATTGGGCAGACAATCCCAGGTCCATTTAAGGTCCCCATCTGACTATAATGACAATTGTTGCAGCATAGGGGTTGACTGGCCTTGTGACATTGATGAGCTATCCACAGGATCAGTCTTCAATACCAGATCAGTAAGCTAACGCCGCCTGGCAATCCCACCGATCAAGTGTTTTTAGCTCTGGGCGAATGTAAATAGTGAATGGTGCTGGAAGAGTACAATCACCATTCATTGTGTAGTAGCCACTGCCAAGTACTGCAGCTCAGCTTATATTTCATTGACAGCGTTCACTACATAGTAAATGGAGCTGAGCAGTTCTGGCTCCATTCACTGAATACACCAGTCCGGAGTTGAAATTACCTGATCATTGGGGGTTCTAGGTGGCTGAAGCCCACTGATCTCATCTCCAAGCCCACTGATCTCATATCCATGGCCAATCCTATGGATAGATCATCAATATCATAAGGCCAGACACAACTCCTTTAAGCCCTCTATACACATTAGAATCTTCCATCTAGTCACATCTTTCCACACCTTCTACTTTGCATATCCACGTCTCCCCACACCTTCTCTGTCTATCTACATATCTCTACACCTTCTCTGCTTATCCACATATCGCCAGACCTTTTCCTCAAACTATCCACATCTCTACACCTTCTCCACGTCTCTCCAAACCTTCTTCTATGCCTATTCAAATCTTTCCACACCTCCTTCTCCAACTATCCACATCTCCCCACACCTTCTCCTCTTTGAATACATGTCTCTTCACACCTTTTCCCATGTCTATCCAACATCTCTCCACAGCTTCTCCTCTGTCTATTCAAGTATCACCACGCCTTCTTCTCCGCCTCCCCACATCTCTCCACACCTTCTTCCCTGACTCTCCACATCTCTCCACACCTCCTTCTCCATTTGTCCACACCTTTTCCCCTGTCTATCCACATCTCCCCACACTTTCTCCTCTTTGAATAAATGTCTCTTCACATCTTTTCCCCTGTCTATCCAACATGTCTCCACAGCTTCTCCTCTGTCTATTAGTATCTCCACGCCTTCTTCTCCGCCTCTCCACATCTCTCCATACCTTCTTCCCTGACTCTCCACATCTCTCGACACCTCCTTCTCCATTTGTCCACACCTTTTCCCCTGTCTATCCACATCTCTCCACACCTTCTCCTCTGTCTATTCAAGTCTCTCCACACCTTCTTCTCCGCCTCTCCACATCTCTCCACACCTTTTCCCCTGTCTATCCACATCTCTCCACACCTTCTCCTCTGTGAATACATGTCTCTTCACATCTTTTCCCCTGTCTATCCAACATGTCTCCACAGCTTCTCCTCTGTCTATTCAAGTATCACCACGCCTACTCCGCCTCTCCACATCTCTCCACACCTTCTTCCCTGACTCTCCACACCTTCTTCCCTGACTCTCCACATCTCTCCACACCTTCTTCCCTGACTCTCCACATCTCCCCACACCTCCTTTCCATTTGTCCACACCTTCTCCCTGTTTATCCACATCTCTCCACAGCTTCTCCTCTGTCTATTCAAGTCTCTCCACACCTTCTTCTCTGCCTATCCACATTCCTCCACACCTTCTCCTCCATCTCTCCATGTCTTCTCCTCCATCTATATACTTGTATCCACACCTTCTCTGCCAATCGATAGCCCATCACCTGCCTCCTTCTATGAATAAACCTTCTCGAATAGCTGGTTTCAGGCAGGTTCAGTGAGGCCCAAGAGATTTGCTGACTCTTCGAAGAGTCTGTGAGGTCTCCCCTAATTTCAGGAGCCTTCCAGAAGTTCTGGAAACTTTACACCTATAAATAATAATGTTTATGGAATAATGGAAGACATACAGGCAAAATAGAAAAATTATTCAGGACCCCAATCCTAAAATAAGCAGTTTGCACAATAAGCTAAGAGAGGGTGAGAGTAGTCCGCTATCATGGCTTATTGGCATTAGGGTAAAAATAAAGGGCCTCTTCTCCAGCAGTAAAATGGCTGTAGGATTAAGAGTGCATAATGGGATGATCTTCCTTGATAACGACCCCAGCTTTCCCCATTGTTGCACCTGAAGCTATTCAGCCGGAAACAGGAGGCAATTAATTTAGGCTGCCAAACAGAGGCAAGACGTAATGCTATTTCAAATATCAAGTCCAATTTCATTAAGACTTAAATGATTTTTCCGCTCTCTCTTCATGTAGATACCTCTGCAGTCAATTAGCATTGTCACTTTTAATCTCCCGAACATAGAGACTGGTTATTTCCTATTATAGTCTTATTAAGCAGGATCTTTATGGTGAAAGAAAGTATAAAAAAAAAAAGTAACTGGTTAGTATCAACCTGAAATTTGCATGTTGGCTACAAAAAAATTAAGGTATTTTTTCTTTAACTTAAAAGGAAAAATATTTGCAACAATTCCTAAGAAAATTCAGAATGTTTCCTTCCAGGATATAAATATTATATTCATTTTTTTCAAGTTAAATCAGATGCAAATGTGAAGAATTAGAAAATAAAAACATTTATTCGATGGGGATTAAAAATTTATATAAAGACCAGATGACATAATTAACCCTTTTCCACCCTACACCACACATTTACTGCACAGACAACCGGTTCTTTATGCAAAGCACCATAGCTGTATGGAGCAGTGATGGTGAGGGCACAAGAGCCGCAGAGATAATAGCAGAGGAATCAGCTGTAACACAGAGATGATGACATCTGAATGGTTAGACAGAGACCTCCTGTACCAGCCCATCAAAACACAGCGGCGAGATCACAGGGTACTGATGGGTTTAATAATGGCCCTTTGTTCTGCCCCAAAACGGCAACATTCCCAACGCACAGTTTTGTGCTTCTGAGATACCATACCAGACAAAGTCTACTGCCTAAAGTGGTGCTATATCCGAAAGAAAGCAGCCATATTTTTCTAATCCTATACAACTGGTTTAAAAGGATTTTCCCCACTAAACATTACATTTATCACTTTCCACAGGATAGCTGGGAATCCGACCACTGGGATTCTGATCAATCTTGAGAATGAGGGTCCTAAAGTCTTATGTTTCGATAGGGAAGCGGTGCAAGTGTATGAACACCACTTCATTCATTTGTATGGGACTGATGGGATGATTGAGGTGGTCAAGTATGTATACTGACACTCCAATTACAGAGAGGACTTTGGAACCCCAATTCTTGAGAACGTCAGAGTTCCAATTGGCTAGACCCCAGACATCATACATTTATGACCTATCTTGGTACGTGTGAAATCCCCACTAAGGGAAAACAATTTAAAGGATCCTGAAAACCCACAGCCTGCAATGACTGCCTCATCACCACTACCTGAGCTACCGCCTCACCAACACGGAGCTGCCGCAACTCCCCAACCTACTCTCTTCTTCCCCACCATCCTGTAGAATGTAAGCTCGCAAAGGGCAGGGTCCTCTCCCCTCTGTATCAGTCTGTTATTGTTAATTCGTTTACTGTAATTTGTATGTAAACCCTTTCTCATGTACAGCGCCATGGAATCAATGGTGCTATATAAATAAATAATAATAAAAAGGAAGGTAAGATCACCCAGTATGGGGGCATAGAGATAAGCCATGTTTGTCAATAGTCCACCTATAATTATTGGGAGGTTACCCCAGTTTCCCAGTGTTGGTATTTTCTTCTTTGATGACGTGTCTTATGAGAAGATATGTGCAATATTTGCAAACAATTACTTGTAAACTGGTCATATCACCATTATTACTGGTGCAGCTAGAAATCCCATTTACTTACAGATGTTGCGTTCAATGTGGGAAACTTGTATTATTTATTTTCTGTTCTTAATCATCGGTAATGTCACTTGTGGCAAATTTAGGCCACTTTTTGATGACGTCTTCATGGTATACTGTATCTAATGCCTTGGGCATTTGTTTGTACCATTCTCATGACTGATACCTTTGCTGTGTTGTCAGACGGTTACAGACCGTGGCTTTTGCTGTAAAATCCATGTAGAAAAACAAAATTTTAGATTTGTAGTTAATCAGAATCCCTGTATGATAGTCGCTGTGCACTGACTACCATGTAATACGAGTTTAAATGTGATTGGTTATTTCTGTACACAACAACAACCCCACGTCACTGGTGAGTCAGTGTGTTCTCTGTACCCTGACACTATATACTGTATACTATATACAGAGATCCTGTGTACAATGTCACTGGTGATCCCTGTACTACCTGTACACTGACACTATATACAGAGTTCCTGTGTATAATGTCACCGGTGATCACTGTATTACCTGTACACTGACAATATACACTGTATACTATGTTCAGAGCTCCTGTGTATAGTGGCACTTATGGTAATATTAGTATTTTTTAAAATTAATGATCAGTTTTGCACTATTCGGTCACTATGTGGTGGTAATATGTGATTTGGTCATTGTGTGGCGGTATTTCCCCTTATATATGGAATCATTCAGTGGCTATGTGGTAATAATGTGTGGTCTGGACATGGAATGGTAGTATTTGTTCCTTGTATGTGGTATTATTCAGTAGCTATGTGGTGTTAATGTGTGGTTTGGTCATGATGTGATGGTATTTGTCTCTGTATATGGTATTATACAGAGACAGGTTTTTAAATACATCAGATAGGGATTGCATACATTAGTTAGGACTGCTCTGATAAGGGTATACCGTGAAGATTGGTAGAGCAGCTTAGTATACATTTTTTGCAAAAAACGTATCAACCAAATACCCTGTTTTTTACATCTTTTACTAGCACTTGCGGATTACTGCAACATTTTTTCAAACTGAGTGTTTTTGGTTTTACTATTCTCTTTTGTGTCTTCAGGTTTCTTGGTGGTGTGTGAACATGATCATACAGACTTGTTCACTGTGCAAGTAGCCCATGTGTTCCTGTTTCCATAATTGTTCTCTTGTGTCTACAAGACTGGGGAGTTCCACCACTCCTCTTGGGCTATCTGCACAAAAGCTGTTCTACCCTGTATGCACACATGGATTTTTCCTCTCTGAACCCTGTTCACACAGGTTATATACAGATGATCAGGTTTTTAAATACATCAGATAGGGATTGCATACATTAGTTAGGACTGCTCTGATAAGGGTATACCGTGAAGATTGGTAGAGCAGCTTAGTATACATTTTTTGCAAAAAACGTATCAACCAAATACCCTGTTTTTTACATCTTTTACTAGCACTTGCGGATTACTGCAACATTTTTTCAAACTGAGTGTTTTTGGTTTTACTATTCTCTTTTGTGTCATATGGTATTATGTCACTATGTGGTGGTAATATGTGGTCTGGTCATTGTGTGACAGTATTTGTCTCTTGTATGTGCTATTATTCAGTCACTACGTGGTGGTAATATGCTGTC